>NC_044017.1:6787500-8165416 GCF_900496995.4 Aquila chrysaetos chrysaetos
TTTTTTTTGGAGGGGTGGAGGGGAAGGAGGCGGGAGCGGAGGCTGGAGCCAGGGAAATGACAAGTTATCTAACCCAGCTCTCGTTCAGGTTCCTTGCAATATGAATTCATCCTCCTGGCCTTAACAGCGAGGCGGCTTTCTAGCACATCCCAGACTTTGACTCGAGGAATTCGACTCGCCCTCTTTTGCTCAGGGGCTGAAGCCGGGCTCGGTGCACTTGTTGGGAGCTATTTTCTCACCGGCGGAGTCAGAGGCCAAATTAGTCACCGCTCCTTTGTTTAGATGCTACAGTCCGTCTTTCTCCGGTGCGACGCTGGAGAAGGACTTCCCGGGGCTCTGTGGGACAAGCCACCTCCACTTCCCTAGTTGTAGGGTATTTTTGACACGCGTGGGCAGTAACTGCTGATCCCGAGTGCGAGAGAGCTTCGGTGGAGGCTGCTCGTTTATTTCGGACTGAAGAAGAGCTTACCTCTCCGGAGAGAAAGGGTGTCTATTAACTGTTTATTAATGCGTCTTAATAACCCAAATTATCTCTATAGCATAGAGCTCGGGAGTAAGAACCATTAAATCTGTTCATGTTTTAAGAGGGATCAGCCTGAACAGAAATCAATTAGCACCGCAGACAAAACCAAGCCCTTCTTAAGACAAGTGACACTGCATTTTCAACATACTTCGGGAGTTAATCGTTAGCGCCGATCCTGGTTCTTCCGATGTTCAAACCTTTCGGCGTGACGAGGCGCAGACGCCCGTCAGCTGGCTCACGGTAGGCACCGTCCCCGTCGCCGGGACGGAGGTACCGCTCCTCGTCCTCCCGTTTCACACCCGCTGAGGAAATCCCACGCCATCCCATGCCACGGCACGGGACGAGCAGCAGGGTCGGGCTTGGGGGGGGGTACATAACCCTCCCCATCCCACCCGTGTCCCGGGTGGGCGTCCCGCCGGGGGCCGTGCCAGCTCCCCGGCGCGTCCCCCTGTCCCGTCCCCCGGTGCCTTCCCGGTGCCCCCAGCCCCCCCCCCCGGTGCCTCCGTGGCAGCCCCGGCCCCGCCAAGGCAACCCCGGGGACACACCGTGCCGGACCCGGGAATTTAGGGGGGCGTCGGGGGAAAGTGAGGACAGAGTTCCGTGGGTTCCGCCACGCTGCGGGGACCGCCGGGGGTCTCGGGGGGGTTGAATTCAGCATCGCGGGGTCCCGCATTCCCGGCACCGTGCCGGGGTGCCGTGCTGCCCCGAGCTGCAAGCGACGAACCCCCCTCTCCTTTCGGGGGCCGCAAACAGGATGGGTTTGATTTATTTTCTCAGGGAAAAAAAAAAAAAAACAACAAACCAAAACCAAACCCACGCCAAAAAAACAGCCCTGGAAGGGAGGACACACACCTGTGGGCTCGCTTCCCCTCGGGACCTGTTGCCGATTTTAATAGCTAAAGTCAACGTGGCAGCCTAAAATGAGGAGGGGGTGTGGGGGTGTCAGGAAAACCCCGCGAGGGCAGCCTGGTCGCGGCTCCTCGGATCTGCCGGGGCTCCCCGCAGACCTGACCTCCACCCTCGCCTGCCTACAGGCACCTGGGACCCCAAATCGGGCAACCCCGAGGCTCACCCGTGTGCTCCCCGCCTTTGCTCCTGCCTGGCAGAGTACCTCTTCGCCCAGGAGAAGGATCTCCGGCTCCTGGCCCTGCCTCGCCTCGGAAAAATTTCCACCTCCTGCTCCCGGTCTGACCTACGTGGCCATGGGGCACTTCGTGGGCTGGAAGGTGAGATTCATAGAGACAGAAGATGGAAAAGTTTAGAGATTAAGGGAGTTTAAGGCGTTCCTGCTGCAGGGGTTGGAGGGGTGTCCTGGGGTTCTGCTCCATGGGTGCTTTACTTACATATCTCGTATTAGATGCTTATGGGGTAAAATGCAGACATTGTTCAGCACGCAGAACTCCAGGGGAAACCTCAGATCAGGGTGAAAGAAGTTGATTTCAGGCTCTGATGCTCCGCTTCAAAAAGATGCCTAGCTACAACCTAGGGACAACTCCAGGAGATGGACATAAGACACATCTTCTTCTTGGGAGCCTCCTTTGCAAATCCCAGCGTGGGCATCCAGCGTGGTTTGAGCAAGTGCGTGGTCAGCCCCGTGGGACTCCATCGCCAGCTTTGGCCCCTGACTTTCGTGTACTGTTGAGCCAATTTCTTGAATGCGTGTGCTCAGGTGTCACCGGGCAATGACATTTCATTAAAACCTGCTGTAATTGCCCAAGGCCGGCCGGCGGTTGGGCTAAGGTCATTTCTTGACCAGCCTTTCTTGACCTTGTTGCTGTAATTACTGAAGAATAAAGGTATGTTTGAAATTTGTTTTTACGGCCTGAATATTCTGCACACAGGATAAATAACACTTGCTCTTGCATCTCATCAGCTAAATTTAACAATTAGCAAGCCAGCATTCAAATAGTCCAGGAACCAGTATTGCTGGCCAATATTTACCAAAACATTTTGTGTAAACGATGTCCATTCATACATATCTGCACCAATCAAATTATATTGTCATACCCAGACTCTTCTATTAAAAATCAACAACATTAACATTGATATTTTACTGTATTTTGAACACAATCTCAGCAATTTACATAGAAAACAGTCCCAAATTTAAAAGCAGTCAGAAAGTGACTGCACCAGGTTTGTATTGGTCACAGATAAAAGATACTGGGGAAAATCCAGACCACACTGAGGAGAATGACATCTCTACCACGGATTTCACTAGGACCAGGCTTTTACCCAACTTTTTTTTTTTTTTTGGTTGATGCTTTGCAATAAATTAATTAGTTTCTGGGCTCCAAACTCTTCAGAGGGTCATAAATCCTGATGAAAACATGCTCCCTCTTGAAAGTTGCACCTGGATGACTTATAGGAACATTTTTCTAAATTCATGTAAAAGTTCCTTTCAGCTTAATAAAGTGAAAAGTTGAAGAGGATAGCGGATTACATGAAAATTTAGTCTTTCATTTACATCTCATAAGTATTCTGGAGAATGCTCTTTTTCTGACATGAGCTAATGACAAGCTCCTGGATGACCGCCTAGGACACATTATTTAAAGATTACTAATCAAAACAATTGCTGAAGACATATTTACAGGGTTTTTTTTCTGATTTATTTGCTCTGAAATCCTCAATAGCAATTTTTATTACATTAAGTAAGAGGTACGCAAAGCAAGTTCCCTCTAAACGAGCAGAATATCTTACCTCTAGCTTGTAACGAAGAAAAAGATCCGTCACTTTTGAAGGATTCAGGTACAAAATTGCGAGGTCTTAGGGAAAGGGTACTCTTTATGAGGCACCGGTTTTGTAGGCATTGCTTCCGTATGACTGATGAAGTTTTTCCCAGCCTCCAAAACCCACTCGTAAAAGAAAACATTAATTCTCTCTTGTGCTACCTTTGTATAAATTGAAAGGAGGGGAGTTAAGTCACCTACTAAAACATGTATTTATGATCAGCTGCAGAGGAGTAATGATAACCTCAGAGCAAGTCCGCCTTAGCCAGGTATTATAATACTTCTGACAAATACGGCTGCTGTCAGCTGGGAGCTCCGATAGAGCTGAACATCTAGTAGGAAACTAATACTAGTTGCAGCTGTGAGATGAGCCAATATCCCACCTCGCTAAACACCTCCTGCTGATGGCAGAAGATATTCCAACCAACCTCCTCCCTTGGACATGCCACCTGTGCTTGCTCCCTCAAGGTTTTCCATCCAGCTCTTTCAAGTTCTGGCCCATGTTTTTTTTCTCATCCTCTTCAAACTCTCAGCTGCCTCTGACACCTGCAGCCATGCTCTTCAGCATTCATTTCTTTCAGGCTTTTTTTTTTTGAGGCCATCTTTTACAGATCTATTTCTTCTAGCTCAGGGGCGTGACAACTCCCTCATGCTGCTCACACTGTCTTTTAGGTAAGTCCCAAAGACTTGCCTCTTTCACCCTCCCTTTCCCTTACCTCTCCCTTCCCCGGTGACTCCGGAGAAGATGGCTTCATCTATCACCTTCACTGTGACAGCACAGAATATCCCTCTTCGCTCAGGTTCCATCTTTGTAGTTGTTTTCAAAATGTCTTATCTTTGTGGCTTTTCAAATACCAGCATTAATTCAGCATAGCTCAGAGTGAGCCCCTTGTTTCTCAGGCTTCGAGTAATTTCTTCCACTCTCCTCCCTTGCTTAATATTCCTGCCAACATCTCTGAGCCTTGACCTTCCCTCACTCTCCTTCAAACCAAACCCCGGTCAAGTCTTACATAATTTAGGTTAATGGCAATTCCTTTGACAAATACCGCTTGTCCATTTTCCCTCCACCCTTTGATAAGAGTGCATGGGTCTCCTTCACCCACATGACCACCGCCTTCTGCGCTTTCCTCCTTTGCGCCCCGTTTCTCCGCACAGCTTTCAACAGTTTCAACCCAACTGTTGTGCTAGCTTTGACAACTGCGTGTCTTACCCCATCTTATTCCTTAACTACAGTGTTGCTGTATGTGCTTCTGCCTTTCTTGTGCTTATGGCACCATCTTCACGGTCCATTGATTCAGCTTCCCTCTCAAGCATCTCCAGCTTCGCCCAGTTCTGTGTGTAAGGAGCTTCCTGTGAGGTTAGCTGTATCCTAATCTCACCTTAAAGCTGGCTTCTGCAATTGCACCAGCAAAACACTCAACAAAATCAAGGCAGTTAGTGGGCTGGACGGCTGCTTATTCCGATATGAGTGATGATTCTACCCTTTCCTCATCCTGTTTGCATGTTGGATGATCTGTTTTCTCGTATCACACACTAGGCTCGTTCCCTCTCCAGTCCCAGGAATGTATCTCAGGCTGCATGTACAGCAGAGCTGGCTGAAGAGCACAGTTTTCATTTGTCAAGACTTAAAATAAACATACACTCACACATGCACACAATTTATTTTATATATATTTATACATACCTTTCATTTCAGTAGAAAATGTTTTTCCACAGCCTGGGTGTTTTTAGAGAAATAAATTCCTTTCAGAACACCAAAATGTAACATTTCCAAATAAAACACATACTTTGCATCTTGCAGTTGATGAGGTAACCGCTGTTCTTTCATGGGTCTTCTTCCAGGCACTGTCACCGGGCATCTGTGGAAGCTCCCAGAACATGAGGCTGTAAGACATTTCCAGCACGCAACTGGCCCAGGACTATGGACCCCAAGACGTCACCCTAGAGCTTGGGCTCTGAATCCCAGCCCTGCAGCAGGCACTGGGGAATCTCTTAAAGACCATTTATAGGGAGCCTGGGTTCAGGTCCCTGTTTTCAGGGCTGAATTCCAGAGAAGGTCCACCAGAGAGATCTTCCAGGATTTCACACTGGGGACAAGTCTTCTCCGGGACACCACATAAACTCTGTGGGGCAAACATTCATCTTCTGTATGAAGATACAGTATGAAACAAGCTTGTAGCATGTTTGGCCAAGTGGACCACAAATGAGGTTCTGAGATGCACTGTTGGCCACAGACCGCAAAAGCTCTATTCCTATTTCCAAGGGTAACAGCTAACAGCTCCTTCCCGACTTAAGTCAAGATTATTTTGAGTGGTTTCAAGGAATTCTGACCACGGGCCTAAGTGCCAACTCAAGTCCAAGGTTATTTTGCATCCAACTGTTTGGGTGTAAGCTCTGGGATCAGGCATGGGCTTTAGGCAACCTCAGGAAAGCAGTGGGACAGAAGCTGAGGATGCCTGAGAATCTTCTGATGGACCAGTCCCCAAGAGAAGTAGATCCAGCTCTGATCTGAATGGGCAGCCATGCAATCACACAGCTGTGATCCTGTCACGCAGTTTGGGAATATGTACAGTGTCGACAGACGCTGGAGGGGAAGGGGAGGTAAAGCTCCCTTCAGCCCTTTAAGAAATCCACACACATAAGCAAATACTCCATCCCTTCAACATTGTCATTTTACTTGCTCCCCCTGGTTTATCACAACTTACAACTTGGTAGTTCTGCAGGATATATCCATTTTCTACCCGTAGATTTCTAACAAATCTAAAGACTCTCTCAACAGTAAAGGTCACAGTAGTGAGCTCCCATCGTCATGCTTTTACTCAAAGGAGCAACATTCCCATGGAAGGCGGGGACCTCTGAGGAAACGCACACGCACTGTATATGAAAGTTGGATTTACATATGTAAATGGTTACATATGTAAATGACTTTCATGAATGTGTTGGTGTAAATAGCCATATCCAACTAGGGTGTTAATCCCATGGATATTTGTAGGGTACATTTGAATATAACAGCAATACAAAACAAAATACAAAAGCATTGGCATTACCTAAATATCCTATCTGAAGATTGAGCAAATAGTGTTGCTTTTACTTTGTGTTCTTTACTCCTATCCATTTATTTGTCACTACTTCTATTCCCCTTATGTGCACTGCTATTATTTTTAGCAATCACAATCATCATTGACATCAACAGGAGCGGGAAAGGTACAAGGAGTTGAAATGCACAGTGCTCTTCTTGGGACCCGATGTAGGTGACAATGTCCATGTGCTGTAGCTCCCTGAGCAGTTCCAGGCTAAGCAAGCCTGCATTTGCACGGAGTTGTGGATTATGGCTGGAAATAGGCCTAATTTTTGGAGTTATGTTCAAGATCGATCTGAAACTTTTCCTTGGGTTGAGACGCTCATCATCTCTACGGCTGGTTCATCGGATTGAGCTTGTGTTGGAGTCTTTCCCTCCTGAATCACCAGACTGGGTTTTCCTCCTATACCCAGCCGCCCATTTCCATAATAAAAGGCTGCGAGACCATCTTTCCCTCAGCCTGAATTTGCCTGAATTTGGCCAAACTGATAAGCAGTTTTCAGGAGGGGACCACCAGAGACCCCTACATAAGCACACTGCCTGGTAGCGCAACCATTTCTCCGTCAGGAAACCAGCCTGAAGATCACCCTGCGTGTCCATGGGACGGAAAACCTGCCAGGGATGGCAGAAGAAACACTCTGGCTATCAGCGGCGATCTGGTTGAGCGTGAACATTTTATTGTACTGGATTATTTTAAAGCTGGATCATTTTGACAGAGCTAGGCTGGGGATGAGGTTGTCACGAGTTCCGCGAGGAAACTCGTGGGGCTGTTGCCCCCCGTGGGACGGCTGGCAGCATGAGGGCCAGGCCTTACAGCCAGCGCCATCAGACTGCATCTGCTCGTCCCCCAAACCCAGCTGTCCGCATGGTTTCACCGAACTGCTACCGGGGGGCACGTCGCCTTCCCGGGAAGCGGGCTGTGCGTGGCAGAGGGTGGGCAGAGACCCCCCCCCGTGGCTCAGGGACTCAGCCCCACAGGCGAAGGACTCAGTCCCACGGCTCAGAGCGAGCTCAGTCCCACGGCTCAGGGATTCACCCGCACCCCAGCAACACTGGGAAGATGCCGGGATGGAGGGGGCTGAGTCCCAGCTGCTGCCCCGGGGGTCCCGGCCGGCTCTGCCCCCGGCCCTGCCTGTCCCTGACAGGCGTGGGGGGGGGGTCCGGCAGGGGCTCTCAGCCGCCGGGTGAGGGGCAGCCTGCTCCCGGCTTTCTGCTCACACGTCGCACTGGCTGCGCGCCGGGGCGAAATACGGAAAGGTGCGATGTCGGTGCGGCCGTGAAAAAGACCGCACGTGTGTCTGGGACGAGATTGTAACCCCCCCCCCCCCCCCCCCCCCCCGGCAAGAAGTAAAGCAGATAAGCCAAAGGGTTGGTTGATACAGCCCCCCCCCCCCCCCCCCCCGCCGTGGGAAGCGCTGCCTCCCTGCGCGGCCGCTGCGCGGGGGCGTCCGCGGAGGGGCCGGGGCCGGGGTCGGGGCCGGGGCCGGGGCCGGGGCCGCTGCCACCAGCCCTGCCAGGGAGGGACTTCTACGGGCGGGCAGAGAGGTTTGCAGTGTAATGAAGAGCCTTATCGTCGCTGGTATCTTTACAACTGCTCAGATGACTTTTTAATTGTGGCTTAATGCGTTTAATTATGACAACTCTTCCCCATTTTCAAGTATGATGTATTAATATTACAGATCATTAACATTGCTAAATTACTGTAATGACACAGAGTCCTCAGTGTCCCAGTTAGACGGAAAAAAGACCCGCTCTTCTCATTTGGCTCTTTTGTTATTTGCCTTATAGGAAATTCATGCACGATTCTTGAGTCTTTAAAGCGTGTAGGAGAGGCTGCTGCTGCCGCCGCCGCCGCTGCTGCACCCTCCTTATTAAATTATTGATAGAGAAAATCCCCCATGTAAAACTTCCCGAGCCCGAGACGGCACAGGAGCTAATGCTGTCTTTCTAATATCCACTTCATCAATGTAAAAGTTAGAAAGCCTCGGCTCTTGAGCGGGTCCCCCCCTCCCCTCGTTCATAATTAGAGCAGACCGTATTTAACATCTGCAAAATAGTCATGCTTATAAGGAATGAGAAATGCGAGATGTTCCATTCTGTTTGCAATGGTTAGACCGTTTTAATCTCTTAACTTGAATATATGTCCTCTAGCAGGCTATACTTCTTGGATTTCATTTTTAGATCCTTAAGGCTGCATATATCTGTCAAACAGACATAATGAATTTAAAGTGCTAATGCCTAGAAGACCAGAAAAAACATTGAAATATATCCTCGGTTGATTAAATTACCACCTCTAGCTACTTTACCTCCTTATGTCCAAACAGAGTTCCCTTTTTACTTACCAAGTACCGGATCTGGGAGATGTGGAAGATGTAATTTCATGGTTAAAAAAACCCCAACAACCAAACAACAACCAAAACCAAAACAACAAACCCAAACCAAAAAACAACCCGTGCACGGGGCTTTAGACAAGTACTTTTTTTTTTTTTTTTCTTTTCTTTAAACACCTTTTCAGATATGTGCCTATAGGATGGGATTTGCCACCGACTGGAGGTATTTTTCAATTACACCCAACCCCCAGGGTAACCCTCGGGTGGGAGCCAGTGACTTTGCCGCGCTCTCCTCGACACCTAATGACTGGGGAAATCCGGGAAGGGGGGGGGGACACGACGACGGCATGAAGGCGCATCCGACGGCGGCGGTGGGACCGGAGGGTCACCCTGCCCGGTACCCCCCTGCGCCCCTCCCGGGGGGGCCCCCCGCTCCCCCGCCGCCGCTGCGGAACGGGGCGGCCCCGGGGGCGGAGGGGGCCCGGAGAGGATGATGATGATGATGATGATGGTGGTGATGATGATGATGATGATGATGATGATGCCGGCCCCGAGGTGTGCCGTGCCTCTGCGAGGGACCGGCGAGGCTGGGGAGAGAGGGGACGGAGGGAAGGCGAGCAGATTTGTCGCGCTTTGAAATGAAACGTTATAATCCCTCCAACAATCCTGTTGACTGTGAGCTCTAGCGCCGGGAGTACAACACGGCAAAAAGGAGGAGGGAAAAAAAAAAAAAAAAAAAAAAAAAAAAAGATACATTGTTGGATAAACAGCTCCTTATAGGTAAAAACTGAATGGGCCAAATAGATGAATTAGGCGACACAATGGGGGGGTGGTGGTGGTGGTGAAAGGAAACGAGTCGGTGGCAGTGGAAGAAAAAGGTAAAAGTGAACAGAGGAGAGAAAAGGAGAGAAAAGAAAAAAATGTAAATGAGTGAGACAAAAAAGCAAAGAGAAAAAGAAAAGAGAACAAGAGGGGGAAAGAAGTAATATTTTCCTTGATAAAAATGCACAAAAGGGAAGATGAACTTTGTTCTTTTTCTCTTTCTACTCTCCTCTCTCTTTCTGCTTTTCGCCTCGCAGCACGCCAGCCTAAGCTGAGAGCTGTAATGTCATTAAATTGCAAATGCTTTTTCATTTCCGACACACACTGTTTACTTATCTGGCAAAAACATATGTTGGAAGGAATCCGTTAAATTCTGCCCATTGCCTTGGGTAAAAGTGCAATGGAAACGGACCCACTGAGCTTCTTCTTTCTTCTTCTTTTAGCACTTCCCTTATCTACAAGACTGCTTCGCAGAAAACTGGCTAGTTCAATGAAAAATGAAGATACAGCAGGAGATTAGAGAAGAACACTGAGCAAAAAATTCCTGGAGAGAGGGTCACTCCATTGCAAATGATTTCACTCCTCTAGATCTGCATAAATTACTATTTTTAAGGCATCTCCAAAGTCTGTATATTTTTCTCACTCTGTCAAACATTTAATTTCACGCCCCGTGTTCTGAATATGCTAAAATGCATATCTCTGATGCACCTTTAAGCCAGAAAAACGAATGCAAAATTGAAGATAAAATGATGTGATTTGCACTACAAGCCTATTACTTGAGGTATTTACATATAGTTTACCTCTGCAGTTCTGAGAATGATTTATTAAAAAAAAAATCTGGATTAAGCTCATATAAATATGTATAAATCTTTGTTTAGAAAATAGATTTTGCAGCTGTTGTGTCAAAAAGTTCTTTAAGATTCTGTGAAGAATTTTCCTTTTAGCCTGCTTTGAAAAAAGAGGAGAAAAGGACAGTATTTGACATCCTGCTTTGGCAGGAAGGAAAACACACACACACGCACACACGCACACACGTTCAGACATTCAGGATTTTTCTAAAGGCTTTTTTTTTTTTTTAATTTTTCCTTTTTTTTTTTTTTTTTTTTTTTATTTCACACTTTTTTCTTCCCAAACTTCTCCGGCTCCCTTCCTCTCCCTCGTCTCACTCGCCGGGACTCGATACCAGCCGCCGCGCTCTGGCTTTCCCCCCCAGCGTCTGAAATAGCGGCTCGGGCGTCTTAAAACGCCGGCAGGCTGGGGAACAGAAAGAAAGAAAACCAACCCCCAAACCCCGACCCCGACCCCCCCAAAAGCAAAGGGGAAGGAACCCCAAGAGCCTGCCCTTCCCCCGGCCCGGCGCTGCCCCCGTCCCGCCCTCCGCCGCCGCCGCCTCAGCCCGCTCCGGCCCGGGCGCTGCCCTGTCATGGCGGGGGGGGGGGGTGACGGTGACGGTGGCGATGGTGGTGGTGGGGCTCGTCCCCCACCGACCGCCGCTGCCGGAGGAGCCGCGCCGCGGCTTTGGCCTCTCGGGAGCCTCTCCTTTCGGCAACGCGAAGGAAAATGTCCGCCCCCGCGCCGCCCCCAGCCACTCGCAGGTGGGTAGGGAAGGCCGGGAGGTAGCGCGGCGGCGGGACGCGGGCTGGGCCGAGGGGGCTGCTCTCGCTCCCCGCCTGCCCTGCCCGGCCGCTGGGCGGGCGGGTACCGGGCAGAGACGCTATTTCTGAGGCGACTCCGGTCCGCCGCGAGCGGGGGGGGGGAAGCGCGGCCCGGGCCGGGGCCACCTGGCGGGCCGGGCTGCGGGCCCGCCCGGCTTCGCGGCCGTTTCGGCGGGGCGGCGCGGAGCGGAGCGGCCCAAGGGCCCCCCCTGGCGGCGCCGGCCCCTCCGCGGGGCCGGGCGGGGAGCGGAGCGGCCCCGGCGGCCCTCCGAGGAGGGGGGTGTCTCGGCGAGGCTTCCCCTTCTTCCTCCCCGAGCCGCCCTTTGCCCCGCGGAGAAACTGCCAGCCCCTGGAAGGGAAGGGCTGCCGGGGGACGGGGCAGGGCCCCCGTCTCCCCTCACGGAGAAACCCGCGGTCGGCGCCCCGAAGGCTGAGGAGAGGTGTGGATCCTCGGGAGCCCCGCGCTGCCACAGCCGCGCCTCGTGAATTAACCCGAATAAACTTAGAAGCCTCTTCTTCAGACGCTGCCTGCATTTCCTTTCTCTAGCACGTGTAACAGCCATGACTGGGGGCTGAGACGTGTCAGCAGTAAGGGCACTTGCTTCGGATAACCACGTACTCGACAGGGAGGAAGAGACTTTTCAGATAACTTCAAGGTTAATTTAAGACTTAGCTGCAAAATCTAGACTTTGAATAATACATGAATTGCGACGATTCCACCGGGATACGGTGCCCGGGAAGTGATCCCCCCCACCCCGTGCCACCCTGCTCCGGTCCTATCGTCCTGTTTTCATCTCCAGAACAGAAGCCCCAGATTTGCTGCTACCCCCAACAAAGAAACGTGTTGTCGCATGACGTGACAAAGTCACTTGCAACGGTGCGATCCATACATACACACCGCTGCACGTTTTGGTCTCTGGCAGCAGACCTCAGAGATAAGAAATTGAAACTCACAGCCTACACATCACAAACTCCGTGGTAGAAAACTCTTTTTTTTTTTTTTTCTTGGAAGGTGGTCAGCTCTTCTGGTAAGTGCATGGCAATTCCCCCCTTGCAGAAGTAACATCAGGTGATGGCAGCTGTCAGCTCCTCTCCTGTCGCTGGATAAAGGTTTCGTGCTTTGCCCGTTTGTCAGTCCTTGGGTGACTCGGGCCATCGACAGAGTGCCAGTACAGGTTGCTGCGTTGGAGGGATGGAGAGCAGGGTCTGTGCTTGTCCCTTGTCCCCACAAAGGTAGGAAGGAAGGAAAAACCAAAGGTATTCAACTCTTCTTGAGGAAAAGCAGCAACAACCCTCATGTGCCGATGACGTCAGTGACAACAGGATGGCAGTGGAGATTCCTGAAGGCCACCACCTCGCATTTAAACAGCAGAAAAGTGAAGACATGAGGGAAATTAAGACGGTCTTGAGAAGAGCTTTATTTTGGACAGCAAAGGTTCATCTCACAGACTTCTCAGAAACAGGTCTGCCAACCATCAGGTATGTAATAGCCAAAACCAGTTACTGGTAAGAGGCAGCGGGATGAAACCAAGATGTACAGAGGGCAACCAAGCCTCATGTGCCATGTTAACTCTTAAAACAGTGGGATAGAAGTAGGGTCTCCCCGCTGTGACAGCAGAACGCTTGCCCCTCCGCGCAACAAGCACGGTGGGAGGGACACCTAGGCTGTAACCCCTCTTCAGACAGGGCCGGTTTGCTGAAGCTCCGCAGGCTCGATAGTCACGTGAAATCCTGTAAGCCATCACCTCCACGCCACGCCACTGTTTCAAAAGGCATTTATTCATTTCTAACAACTCCCCAGCACATTCTGCTCTTCACGTGTCAGGACTTTGGGTCTGCACCATCATTCCTACACCAAGATTAGTGTTCTGAGAGTCTTAATCCCCACTAAAACCAACTGGAAGAGTGACAGTTTGCCAGGGCAGGGATGGCACTAACCAAGGTTTCTGTCATTTGAAGTTGCCGTTACCTTGACCGAATTCACCACCACACAAGCTGGCTTTGCACCGGAGGAACAGACGCAGATCGTGGCCCTTTGCACTGAAGGGACATCTGCACACGTGCATGTGGAGAAACTTTCGAGAACCAAAGTGGCTCTATAGAGAAGGACAGGCGAGTGACCAGATCATGGTGATGGACGTGTGTTTGCAAAACTGCTGCACTTACCAGAGACCTGAAAGCCACAAATACAGCCCCAGGCACTCCAAGGGGATGCATCGGTGACAGCGGGACCGGTGCTTTCTCTCCCCCTACCGCTTCGCCAAGGAAAACAGCGTGGTGGAAATAACAGATGACCCCGATGACTCTCACTGTAAGAAGTAAGTTTAAGTACCCCATCCCGCACCATGTGGAGGATCAATGCTAAGTTACTCTAGGCAGTCTGTCACCACTTGCTTGGTCTTCCAGGAGTCAAGTCCTCCCCTTGGCATGAAAGGCAGAGAGGAGCAGCTACCAGGGAAGTGCTGGAGACACGACTGCATGGGAGTCAAGGGTAATGAGGAAGGCACAGAGAAGATCAAATATCCCTAGCTCTAGATGATGAAGTATTTTAAAAGTACCCATTGATACTGCTCACCTTTATATCTTGCACAAATATAGATGCTCTATAAATTGTATCCTGTCCCCAAATTCCTCCTAACTTCCTGGCCCGGCATTACCTCCAAGCAATTTTAGTTCCTTCTATGAAAAAGCAGCAATGCAGCCCCGTCACTGTGAACTTCCCCTGTTTTACACACTAAACTCATTACCCTGCATCGCTTCGATACAGTATTATCTGAATGTATACATTAAAATCCCTGAACCGACTGGATCCTGTGTAGTCTATCGCAGGAATACATATCTGAGCTCTGGGTAACATTGCCATATGCAGTGGAGGGAACCTTCCATATGGTTTCTGGAAAGTGGTTACAGCACACGTGCACCAGGCACTTTTCAAAGTAAAACAGATCTGTTCATTTTTATTTTCAAAATACCAAAGCAGTAAAATCATGTAATTGAGTAATCACTTGCCAAATTTCCTTTTTTAATCTAATCTATTTTGAGTTACATCAGAGCCAAAATGCAAATTAAACTGGTAAGGTTCCAAGATTTTTTTTCCCTTTTAGAAAACACAATTTAAGGTCCTCATAAGTAAGGAAATTTAAAAACCATTTGTTTTGTATGCTGTAAACTCCAGAAAACAAGTTTCAGCCTGAAGTACATTTTCATAGGCAATAGGTTAAATAGAAGTCTTATGTAAATTTTGATCTCTTCTTAACAACTCCAATGTTCATTTTATAAAATTTGATTTGAAAATAATGCCATTGTTTTAAAAGAGCCTCAAAGGGTCAGAAACTAGGCAAAAAAAGTATCCACTCTAACGAGGCACACGTACAGTCTTTCAGCTCTAACTACAGTATCAAAAAAGGAGAGATTCCTGAGATTGCTCATTTGCAGTCTCCATCAATCAATTTTTGAGGGGCGTGCTCTTGCAGCAGCATTAAAAGCCAAACTCACTTGCCAGCCTGGGCAAACTCATCAGCACTTGACCACAAGGTGAGACAAGTCATGGCCATCCTACCATAGCCTCACGAAGTCACCCATCTCAGCAGATTACCAAACCGATAGATCAAAGTAGTCTTCCAGAGTACCCGCCACTGGAAACCTTTGCTCTCGGGGCTGCAGTTGTTCAAATCGAGTCTCTCCCTACCCACAGGCAGACCCTGTGCAAAGCCCTGTGACCTCCTCGGCTGCCTTCTACTGCAGTCCTGCCATCTGTTGAAAAAACTGGCACCCACTGAAGTCATGGCTCTTTTCATGGTGCTTCTCTTTTCTCCCCTCAAAACTCCTTCCTCAAACTGGGGGCTGCTTGCGACACCTCCCAGCCCCTTTTGTAAGGCTGTTTATTTTAAAATACTTCAAAGCAGCAAAAGTTGGTTTTTTCCCCTGACCCTACTGTTGCAAAAGAGCTGTTAGGGGAAGGGACAGGCCAATCCTTAGCACACAAAATGCCGCAGAAGACATACAGGGGAGAGATGGAGGAGTTACAAGGCTGATAGTTTGCAGAAGACTGACTGACCTTGCAGCTGCCCTCCTAAAGGGGATCTTGCCCCCCTTCAATGTACCTTTTCAACCCCATCCCCAGCAGTGCTACTGGTACTCATCAAATCCTGATGACGTGGTTTGGTGAGCTAAAACCACTGAGAACAAACTTGTTTTTTCTTCTGCTGCTGCTAAAGGCTAAGTTTTCTACCACTTCAACTCCTCAGCTCCATCTCACTTGAACTGCTAGGTGACAGCCAGAGTCGGTTCACGGGAAACAAGAGCAGCACGCAGCCAGGGGAACAGGGACACTCTTTTTTTGGCAGCCAACAACCAAATCAGTTGCGATGTCAAACCACACCCTCAGGTCGCTGATGGCTAGGGAGACTAAAGATGTTTTAGAGAGGGCAAGAGATACAGAAGTGCAAAATCAAAACAGACCAAGGATAAAGAGAATACGCATACTAGATGCAAAGTAGGGGCTGGACTGTGTGTTGATCGTGGGAACAGATGGGAGAGATAGAGAGAGAAATGACACCCATTACACTCAAAATCAAATGTATGAGAAAGGGGAGGGCACAGACAGAGCGCGGTGGGAGAGACAATTTGCAAGACAGGAAAAAGATTTGCAGAAAACAATGGTTTAAGAAAAACTGGAATCAGAACTTACTGTTCACTGGAAAAATCACAGTCTAGTTGTATCAGTGCAGTTAGAAAAGAATGATCCTTTGAAAAGCAGCTTAAAACTTTTTTAATGTCTGATATTTGCAAGGATCACCTGCTCTTTGTACATTGCATAGTCACACAAAAAGAGTTAAAAGGTACAGCGTAACACCAGCTTTGGCCAGCCCAATAAACATTCTATCAACTAGAGACGTACCATTGCACAGAATAAACTAGAGCCAAATCAAATAAAATATTTTTCCAGTTCTGCAGAGGACTGAGATGCAAGCAAAAAGATTTTGGTAATTCCATGGCTCTCCATTGGCACAGGAACCAGAAAGGAATATTCATTACATCTGACTATAAACGTTTGTCTTGTGTGGGAGGTCTTAGTATAGTAATATGTATTAGAAACTTGATATTTTTCCAATCAAGCCTTTCCACTTCCATTTACATATATTTAATTGTAAATATTCGTTTTCCTACCTGAAGCACTTTAAAGAAATGTACAATAAACACATTCTACACAGAAGGTGGAGGGAATAGCTTAGGGGACTTGTGATGGTCCCTAGAACTGCTCCAGCCTCCACCTCGCTAGTCGGGAGCAATAGAAGATGATCCCTCCTCACCACTTGTGGGGGGGTCTCGTAGACCGAGTTGGTGATCTCACCCTCATTTCTCCTGAACCGGGATCCTCTCCCCCAACCAATAAATCATAATTGATGCAAACTGGTATCTGTGCCAGCAGAAAAGGTGATGGCTGGCAAGGAGGTGTTCTCTCACTCATACAAGTGGATTTCTTCTTCAGAGCACAACCGACTTCAGTTTGCAGTCATGTCAACATCCACTTATCTTTTCTGAGCACCGAAACGTGTGGGCAATAGAATTAGTATACTCTGTAACCACCACTTTACTTAAAACAGAACCGTGCAACGTGCAGAACTCTCAAAAGGGATGTCGTCAGTTGACCTCAACTAAGCAGCGCTGTTCGCCACGGTCAGCAGCGGCAGCGCGGCCTTCGGGGAACGCGCTTCAGCCCCTTGCAGTGCCGCGGCGAGGCGGCAGGGAGCCCGGAGCCGCGGCGGCTCTCCCCGAGAATTCCCCGGGTACGCGGCAGCTTTCGGTGGGCACAAACCCACATCGCTTACACGGCGGGGCTACGGGCGTACCGCAGGAGTACTTCTGTCCGCTGCCGACACCTAATGCATAGCTGACGTAGGGTGCATCGCTGAGTTCCTCAGATGTATGCAAGATGTATGCAAAAATTCCTCTTTTTTTTTTTTTTTTGTGACGGAAAGCACGTTTTAGAAAAAGAGAAAGAAAAAGTCTTACAGTCAGGATGCACTGATCGCAGACAACTGAAAGAAGGCTGGAAGCTATTCTTTCAAGATGAGGTTATAAAACCAAATTGATAAAATGGGTAACTGTGTGAATAAGCGTGAAAAAAGCAAGGTCTTATCAGCTGGTCTCACAGAAGATATAAGTTAGGAAGAAGAGATAGGCTTTCACATACCCACTTCGGGCATGATCCAGAGGCAGTAAGCTTCAAGCTAGAGTACAGGTAAGTACGAAGCTTTGTAAATCAGTCACACTTGAAGACTCCCCCCAAAGACACCCTGTACCGAATTAACTGACATCTTGAATATTACTGCAGTCATAGTGACCTACTGCTACAGTACACATTAATGATTTAGTAACATAAAACTGGTGAGTGTTGGTTATGAAAGAATGCTAACAGACCTGGGCAGAAATGCGTGTCCTTTGTACCGCTTACCATGAGAAAGTGATACTTAGGTGCTACAGTTACATTAATAGCAAAATTAAAATTTTATTTTCAAATTGTTGGGTTCAATGCCAAAGAAAGAGGATAATGTTACCTGTTGACTTACAGGGCAATCTGGAAAAGATTAAGAGACAACATCTTATGCTTCCTATTTACACCTAGATTAACTATGAATTCGTTTTATGAATTGTTGTACGGTATATTTATAAGGTGAAATTAAGATACCATTTACCTTAATACTGACCGATTGAAGTCAGAGGGACTACAGGAAGTAAGAAAATACTTCTGGAGAATAAAACAAATGGAGTGCCTCTTCTAAAAGTCACATACAGGTTTTTCTGCATAGATTAAAACTTTTATCATGACGGATCATAAACTGTAAAGCAGTTCTTGTGTCTATCAGAAAATTCTATTTTATGTGTGAATTTCATGTCTTATACATGAGGACAGATAGAACTCTTCTACGGCATTATTGGAGACTTATCAAAAACAGGGTGCTTTTTTCTTGAGAAGATGAAAAGTACAGAGATAAGCAGGGAAATAAAGACTGAAGTTTTAACCAATAATATTTTTGTGTGGTTATCAGAGGAATGTAATAATTAATCTTTTAATCATTCTGAAGATTGTGTGAAATCATAATATCTCATCTTTTCCAGCCTCAACCTGCCATTCTTGATCTGAATTACAAACAATAAGAAAGGAGATGATTTAATGAGCAACTTTGTCATGTTGCCATTTTGCCTTAGTCAAAGGCAAATGTCTAGTTTTGCCTCTAAACTAAAATGGAATAGACTTATGTTTCAACTATGCTCGCAACCGAGGCAAACATGAATAGAAAAGTTAGGGCTATTTTAAAGGTAGAACCCCAGTGTCTTCACATTTTCATAAAGACATAATTAAATACACACTGTTAAGAATAAACAAACATTCATTTACTAGAAAATAAAATCCACGCTGTGAAGAAACACGCATCTATGAAAATAAGTCTAAAATTTGACAAATACTAAACTAAATCCAAAAAGAAAGATTTCAGCCACAATGGCAATAGGTATGTTCTTATTATGAAGGAAAAAAAAAAGTCAGCATGATTTAATCATACTAAATAAATAGGCACTTCAATAAAGTATATATTTACACTGGCTTTCTGAATGCTAGGGCATCACAAAGTAGTATGGCTTTATTACAATGGATGGAAGATGGCAACTACTTAGAACCCAGTGCCAACATGGATTATAACAAATCCAGTGAGTATTTTGTTTTTCAATTATTCATAGAAAATTTAATCCTGATTAAGTATCCTTGGGCAGGAATTCATGGGTAGTTGATGACTGAAACCAACATTTATTTGAAATGCTTCTGTTAATTTAATCTGTGTATATGGCTTAATTATGATTGAATCCTCAATGTAACAGAAATGAATTATATCAGGATTAAAATTCTAGTACCACATCACCCATTCCATTTTCTTTGCCTTTTTTCCCCCCCCTTTAAAAGATGCAAGCCTGCTGTTTTAATTACCTTTATGTTGCTATGTCTTATAAGTCTTAAATACTGTTTAGACCCTCATTACTGGATGAAATTTTTAGTTACATTTATTTAAAAAAAAAAAAGGCAGATATAAACCCTATTTTCATTCCCATTAAAATTTTAACCAGTATGAACATTAGTTGCAAAAAAGGCTTTTCTTTTACACCAATAATAAAGGAAAGTTTCTTGCAGTCAGTTGTGAACATTTTACATGTATTTTCTAGAGGACTCTCCCTCTTTTGTTTCCCCTTCTTTTATGCTTATACATAAAATGCATTTTCTCTAAAGCATGAAAATAAAAGAACTTGTACTCATCGTTACGCATCACACCAATTTCACAACTGGCCTATTTCAGGCTTGTTTGAGCTTGTAGATGTTTTAAGAACTGCATTTTATAACACCTTCAAACCTAGTATTTATTGATATAAAGTAAGGACTTTTTTTTGTGTCTGTGAATGGGAGAGAAAAGATTCGTTGTACTTTTCCGTGATACAGCTCAGCACCACATACTAGACATAAACAGTATTTATAAAATTATTCAAAAGATGGATTTTTCCACTCCACAATACTTCTAACAGACTAATCTAGGGACCTTGTCAGACCAAAGTTCTGTGAAGTGCTCTTATATTATCACTCAGTCTTCCAGTGAAACCAATGTATCACATACCTATGACAAAAATACCTGTATATTTAAGTCATTATTGCACATTTATTACATAACGTATTCTTCCTAAATATCTCAGAAGTGATGTCGACTTTTATGTCCAGAGGATACTGTTAGTGGCAATGTCACTGATGACAGTGAAGATACTTCCCAATATAGACTATGAGATAGAAAAAGTCTGTAGAGGATAACCATGGAGATGCACTGACAGAGGATAACACCTATGGTAATAATCTAGAGACAAAAAAAAGAGAGAAAAGGAAAAAGCAAGTGAAAAAACCTTTTAATACTGCTGCAGTTACAAAAGATTTGAACATGAATCTCAAGTCCAGGATTCAGACTCTCACACCTGGGTGTTTTTAAATCAGTAGATAGCCCTGGGCAAGTCACATAACCCTTCTGGCAGTCTCTGTTCTGGGGAATTTCAGACTTGCAATTCACCACCCATGCAGTTTCACAAGCAGAGGTGATGTTTAGATATTCTGTTCATACAACAAACAGAGTGGAAAAAAAACCAGCCTGGAAACACTTTGCACTAGCACACTCATGGAGCTGTGAGGATAGCGATTAATCAGCCTCACTTAGCCAGACCTCTTTTCAGTGCAAGTCTCTTCATCTGTAAAAGATTTGTAAGGCAGTATTTATCAAATGTATAAAGGTAACTACTGTTTCTGAGAAAGCAAAAGCCTAAGTTCATGTACAGACACTCTTTTAAAATACATGTTTTTCTTAAATAAATACGGTATTTATTGATCACGCATTTCTTTATTCTATTGAAGTGCATTTAAAGAAGGAAACAGCTAAATTTTCATGATGTAGGAACTGCAGCGGCACACAATGGTTAAACTTGCTCAAATGCAAGAACAGAGTAACCGTACTCTCCCTTCAGTAAGCTCAAAATCTCAAAATATTGCAAAAATTTCCTTTACTGATCCCATCTCTACAGGTTGTCCTCCTGTCGTGATGATGTTTTCATCAAGCAACAACAAAAAGTCTCTTCGTTAGTAGCTATAGAGAAGTCTTTTTTCTCCCTAGATTTCTTTTTTTTTTTTTTTTTTTTTTTTAAAAACCAAATGTAATATTTCATTTACTACATATTTTTAGTGGAACCTTTTTCTTCCCCGTACATATCCTCTACACAAATAAAAACTCAATTTCCAAAAATATTTGCATACAAATGCACAGACAGTTATAACCATAGAGAAAAGAAGCAAACTCTACCCTGGAATGAGGTAGTCAATCACCTGAGAATAGTAGTGCACTTTATCTGAATATGGCAGGCTCCACACACTAGTTCTCTAGTTCCTAATATGTTTAAGCAATCGAGAAACCAAGTGAGTCCACCTTTGTTTTTAACTGTTTAGAGCTTACAAACCAAACTACATATTTGGACCGATTTCTTAATCTAAAGAATACAGTTCAGCTACAGGTTCCTGACCTATTTAGCCACATAAAGCTTTTAAAGGATGAAGAGTAAAAAGCAAACAACAACAAAAAAAATCCACTGATTTATCTTTCTACTAGCTTTGTTAAAAGAATCCCCAAGGTGTTGTTAATTAAAAAACAAACAAGCAAACAATAAAACAAAACACCCCCCCCATTTTCCTTTGACTTAACAATCTCCCCCTCTCCCTCCCTTAACCTAGAAATGATTACCCGTAGATGATTCAAACCCTGTATGCCTTTGTAAAATATGACTCACATTAGCATCAATGAGAGCTGTGTGACTAAGACTTTTCAAGTTGCTTTGGGGTCATAAGATTAACAGCCTAAGAGCATGAGTTTGCTAACAAACACTGAACATGAAGAACAACTACTATTCAAATTCCATCTCTTTTATCTTGCCTGTACATACCTTTTCTCTTTGATATTCTCTGAATATTACAGCAATGGTTGCAAGACATGGGTGGCACAAAAACCAGAGAATGCAGGCCTGAAAGAGAATATGAGTATAAGTTATAAAATGACTACATGCCAGCTTAGAAGAAAGAGATGACAGTTAGAGGAACTGCATTTACATTTCTGTCTATTTTATGAACCCATTGTTTAATTTTCAATCAACAGAACGAAAACCACACAATGAAAGGTGGGATTTCTGTTTAAAAAAAGCTCTATACTCCTTGTCAAATTAAAATGACTACTCAGAGTATGATGACAGGGTGCAATTTAATCAAATCAGACACTCAAACATTAACTTTCTTATGGAAGAAAAGAGTTTAGTGCTTAAAGTCAACTGCATGCCACAATTATATTTATAGCAGAAGGGATCAGTTTCCCTGATGCAACCCATACTTTGGCAAAGGTGATATAGAACTCCCTTTTCAGCGTGCTTCTCTCCACTGTGATGATCTGGTAAAGACCAGCAGCCAGTGACAAAGCTAGGCAAACTCTGAGGCCAATAAGCAGTCCACTTGCTAAGCCATGGTGTGAGTGGTAGCTGTGGTGATTTGTATCTTCAAACTGCTCCCAAATTAATAAAAAGCTCTGGAAAAGAACAACAACAGCAAAGTACATTTAGAGTAAACAAGGTTACACTAAACCTCAACTAATCTTCCCATCACAGATTAAGTTATCTGCACAACTGGTCATGCTCCGCTCTGCTTACTGGAGACCACCATGTCACACAAAAAACCCTAGCCCGAACTCCCTTTTGGCACTACCTATTACTCCAAGTGCAGCTGGCAGGAACAGAGTCTCAATTCTTGCATTCCATAACTTTTAGAAAGTTAGACAAGTTAAAGTTTCCCCTAATTTGGATAGAAGGAATGTGCCACCTTAGCATAAGATCCAAAATAATCATCTAGTTAAACAGTCGGCCTGCTCAGCAGGAAGCCCACTGAAATGATTCCACAGAGCTACAGGGAGGTGTCTCCTTCCACTTGGGATCCACAACCTGTAAAGCTTGTTTCAAAGGCAGGCGACTACGCCTTTTCTTTCAAAATCCTAACAGGATTCACTTTTCTTTTCAAAGATGGGGAAGTAAGAGGGTGGTGCTGCTGCCCCTTTTATACAATAGCCTAAAGGCTCAAGCATTCACCCAGGTTGAACTTGGATCTCCCACAATTCCCTCCTTTGCCTAAAGGATATCCAACTCACATCTCCCACCTCCTTGGAGAGTGCCGCAACTGCCAGGCTATAGGCTGTTCTTGGGTGGGCCACTCTCCACCTCTTCTATTGAAGCTGTGCCATTGTGGAGAAAAGAATTCAACATCAGCTAGGTCAGAAACTGCGAGCGAGCCTGACTCTGCAAGCAACTGGCTCGGAAACCTCCTAGGGTCTAGGAAAGGGAGCATGACAGGTTCCAAATGCCGTTCCAACATCTGGACAAATGCTCTAGCCAACAGATAAAGACAGTAATCCTCCGTAGCTCTCAGCACTGTATCCATTTACTGCAGAATCCAATTTTGTAGGAGCACTGTGAGAAAGAATATTGATGGATTCTCCAAGGAAAAACAGAATAAGTGCCTAGTTTGTGAATCTTAGTTGTGTAGAAGGCAGGCACCTACTTGTTGCATAAAAAATGGATCTTGCTGAAGAGTACCTTTTTAAGACTTTGGGAATGTTAACGTTATAAATTAGAATACCCATGAAGTTTAGACTCCCCCAGCATCGTGTAGCAGCTAAATGGCATTTTAAGACTTGAATATACACTGGAATCCAGTCCACCTACTGCACACATCTAACTTGCACTTAGGCTTCAGATGTCTAATGAAGCAGGCTTTCTGAAGAAAGGTAGGCAAATTTGATTTATATGAGTGAGGTAGCTCTGAAGGCCTTCAGAAGCAGACATTGTATGCCTCAATTTAGAAATCTAAATTAGTCAGATTCCTTTCTGAACACATTCAAAGGCTCTCTCACTACATTAACTACATAAAGACAAAAAGGTTATGGATATTAACTTTAAAAAAAAAAGTGTAATCCACCTGTGTCTTCCAAAGATGGGTGTCCTTGAGTCTCATCAGTCAAGACAGTATCATCTTCGCTTAGAATATCCTCAGAGAGTACTCTTGCTCTTTTGCCCTCCCTTACCTAGGCCATGACACAGCAAGCACGACTGGTGTCATTTCAGTCACTCCTCAACTACCTGGATGGAAAATGGAAGGATGGGAGAGGGACAGACGTGAAGCATGCACGTCTTGAACATCACTGATTACTAGTAAACAATCTGAACAAATGGCTTCCAAATGTTCCCACCATAACACTCTATTTCTGAGTAACTCCAAGCAAACATCTTCAAATGATCAAATTACTTGACTGAGAATTCTGTCAAGGAGTAAGACTGAAATAAGGCTAAAAGGCTCCTGAAACCCTGAGCTACAGCACAGTGTTTGGTAAAGTTGTGTCTACAGCACTAGTTTTGGAATGAAATCGATGAATTCCTATCACAGAAGTTACTTCAGTCCAGGTGAAACATGCTCACACAACAAACAAGGGTTCTACCAGTTACAGAATCACTGCAGTCTTGTACAGAGCATTTTCCCTTTTGATATTTACACTTGGGAATAGCAAAAGTATTTAACTTCCCTGGACTGGACATACACTGTCTGAGAAAATAAAAACCCCAACCACCTCCTATTCCACCTCAGGAATCTTCCTGACTAAATCATGCATCTGGGGGGAAGAAATATAGGCTGATGAAGATGAAACTGTAATATTGCTTTAAGAAGAAACTTTAGGTAGATCCCAGGGATAGTGTAACCTTAAAGAACAGAACTCATGAGGGTTTGAATTTTCCTTAACCTACACCAACAGTAACAGCAATGAAGGAAGCCACTTTCATGAGAAGATGACAAAGAGCTGGAGTAAAGGAATTATGAGAACAAAGTCCAAATCCTCATGGGAAAATAGAGTCTGACAGCACAGTATGTTCTGGACTAGCCCTTTAGAGTGTAAACTGTGTAAACAACACAGGAAAAAGTTGATCAAAGACTGTGTGTAGTGACAGCAATGTAAGATCACAGAATTCCAGCTTCCTTCAGTTTCATTAGATTATTCCAAAATAAGCAGAAGGCAGAGGCATTAGAGGCAGAGATGGAACTATCAGTGCAACACACTGGAAACTCGGACAAGATGAACAAGTGTCATTGCTCCTCCTGTGAGCTGGGACTGTTCTCACTCATCAGAGAAAAGCAGGATTCTATAAAAGAGAAATCTGTGCTGTGGAGTGTTTCTAGGTTACAATGGATTAGGCAATCTGTTCTCAATGAAGGAAGAGTTTCCATAGACAAGCATGATCTTGAAGTCAAAATTTCTTTGGCTGGCTATGCCTGAGAAATTAAGGTCAATAAGCCCTGAAGTCCTTTACCTTGACCACAGAAAGCCATATGTCAGCTCACTTAGCTGCAATATCAGGAACACCAACCTGCTGAAGTGGATATTGGAGACATTTTTTTGTTGGCAGTGAGCAGAACTATGTTTGAACTCTGAGAAGAAGTCAGCAGGGGAATTCTAGTTGTTATCCAGAAGAACAACTCTGCTTAGGCTGTAGACAAAAGAACTAGATGAGCTAGGTAGCTGAAGAGCTGACTCGCACTAGCTATGTCCAACACTAAGTCACAACTGCTTCTTCATAAAGGAGAATGACCATCTCCTTTTTTACACAATACACTGTTCAAAATGCCTGACTTCACCTGCACATACTTCTGTCCTACCTTGGTTCACAGTGGACACCAACCACTGTCCAGTACTGGTCTTCCTCTCCAAATGCTAGAAGAATGTTTGCCACGGACATCATCCTGATGTTCCAGATATACAAGTTGAACCTCCACATCCATACAATGAAGAACCAGACACTCTTCTTTTTTGTCATGAGGAAACAATTATGGTAGAACCCCTCCTCCCCTTCGCTATGCCAACACTGACTTTATGGCAAGCCAAGATAACATATCAATCTCCAGTGAAGGCAGGTTCTCATGGGACAGATCATCTCTGAGAGGCAAGGGGAAGAGGGAAGCAAAAGGGAAATCAGAAGTAGCAGCAAGGCAAAGTGGATTAACTAGCTGCTTCTAAACATATCTAGTACTTGGGTATCTGATGTCATGCAATGCCAGTACAGTAAAAAATGGTTTAGATCTAAGGTCAGAGGTAGAGCTCATTCTGAGCACACCTTTGGGGTGTACCTAAGAACCCCTGTGAAGTGTGACATCTAATGCAGTAAGATTCTATGTCATTTTCGTCAGGTTCAAAGTGATCAGCTGTCTTTCCAGAATCATTGCCTCTACTCCAATCAGCGCTGAAAGCTGAAACTGCTCAGGTCTGGGTGACGGGAAAGGCCTGCCATGAATAAAGTTCTGAACAAGGTTTGTGTCTCAGCAGCAGAGAGCAGAATCTTTAATGAATACAGAGCAGCCTGGGAATCTTTTGTTCTGAGGCTGAAATAAAGAACAAGTTAAGGCAAAGGGAGACGCTGAATCGCAGACTTGTCCACCCTTTGAGATGCTACCTCTTTGCAGCCGCAAAGACAACAAGAGATTTGCTGACTAGAAGGCTGTGTCCACCCTACACTGACGGTAACCTGTAAACACAGCCCAGGAAATTGCTGGTGTTTCTGAAAGAACAAAAAGAAAGAATCCATAGCATCAGTACAAAGAGGAGAAAAACCCCTGAAAAATTGCTGAGTAATTTGAAATAGTAGCAGGCAAGCAGGGTCAGATAGTTTGCCAGTCAAAATTGCAGTTAAGTTGAAGAATAACGTATTTTTCCAGGCTGTTCACTTGCTTGACTTCCCTGAAGATGAGATGAGGACAGGTAGTATAGGATGTCGATAAAACTAACATGGTTCAATATCTATCTGCTGCGTTAGGGTAATGCATGTGGTTTCCAGCACCCTCCACAGCAAGTCCTCAGAACATCTCTGTTATCCACATAAGTCTGTCCAACCTCTGGCATGGGAGGAAGCTGGCTCTCCCATAAGAATCTCTGGGAAAGAGCAGGACAGAAAGGAGGTTATTGTAGGTTTTTAATCATTAAAAGTGATCATTGATTGCCCTGTTACAGCAGGTCCAACAGCCATGTCAATCTAGACAGACCAGTGAACAACAGAACAATCTAGAGAATGAAGTCTTGAGCTCACCACCTTTAACAGAGGCAATAAGCTCAGGGGATCAGTATCGAGAGCGCAACAGCCGCATTCTGTACTAAGGAGAAGAAATCTGGCAGTAGGTATAGTTTGTATGTACTGAACCATGAAAACATCCTCTCCAGAAGCAGCAAGGATACTCTTGGTGTCAGGTAACTTTTGCTGGAGACAACAGACACTGAGATGGGGGTGCAAAACCACCAGGCAATGACATACTCTGATATCCATATTCTGTTCCTACAAGACTCCTGCCAAACCTGACATTCCCAACGTTACCAGGAGGAGAGGTGTGGTAGAGCTGTGCCTTCGTGGTGAAAAGTGAGATAGCCAGTCTTGTGCCAATGCTCCAGTGGTGCTCAAAGAGCTAACACAAATGCGTAATGGACCAGTAGCAGGGGAAGTAGCATATATGTATGATACCTGCCCTGATTTTTACAAGTAACAACCAAAAAAAGATCAAGCTGATGACACTGAGTGTCCTTTCTATGTTTCTATGTATAGTAAAAAGGAAACAACAACAAAAAACTTTCCAGTCTCAAGTGACAGAGTACTAACACACCCATATGTATGTACAAGTGGAGAGGCATGAATAAAATTAATAGTTCAGAAGTCTTCTTTACTACCAGCATGTAAAATTTCTGGTGCTAGACGGGTGTCGAAGTAAGGTGGAATGAACCTATCTTTGAATTTCAACAGTCCCATTGACCTTAATAGCCTTTGGTTTATATTCTTAATTAGCAAGAAATGTCAGCTCCCAGCTACTCTTAATGTTTGAGCAGTCCACTTATTTAGTTTGGAAGCAGCACTAATTACAGATACTACTCAAATGCCACAAAATCTTCAGTATAATCTCTTCCTCATTACTGTCTCCAGTTTCTCCCTGCTCTTCTCTTTCTCAATGGCTTTCAGATTCTCTTGTCTTTATGGTGTGATTTAAAAAAATTTGTTTACAAAAGGCACCACCAGGGTTGGATGATCTCCATTACAATTTACTTTTAAGTTACTGGTTTACTTGACTTTCTAATTTATACTAATGGAAAATATTTGAATGAAATTATGTGTCAGACCATTTGTATATTTGCAAGACCAATCCTGCACATGAACCTTTCAAGAATTCCCTCATATTGATTAAAAAGACCATTAGACATCCTATTTGAGTGGTTCTAAGAGAAGGATACCAAGGATTTCAATTTTTTTTGGTGACAGAAAGAATTTCTCACAACAGCTTTTCTTGTCTCTCCTCTCATGCTGCTTGTTGTCACCCCCCATAATGTAGTTCACAACCCCTCAGTTGTACTGATTACAACTATTTATGGGACCATCTTATAAAATCAGATCAGTAAAATGACTGTGCTGGCTGAAAGATCTTAAATACCTCCCCCCCCCCCATCTAGATCATTCCACGGATCTGGTTTACAGTATAATGCTACAAACAATTGGCACAACCAGGAGTTTGGAAAACTGTGGGAACTTCTTAAGTGGTTTTACTGCTGAACAAAAACATACTGTGGAGCTACACCTTAAATTGTTAAAGTAAAGAGAAGGTGTTGTTACCTATTAGACATACTGGGTGCACATTATGCTGTGGGTTTTTTTTTTTTTTTCCAGTCTTGATACTCCCTCCCTCATAAAATATTGAAATTAGTTGGTTCACGGTTCTGTCATACCTAATAGCAGCTGTGTATTTCAGTATAAGAATGAATACAAAATACAAACCTGTGTAACAACAACTACTACAGCAATGCCAGTAGATGTTGGAGTGGAATCCCACTGAAGAGGTCTGCCATGAGATTTCTTCATTCTGCCTATTGTCCAACCCATACACAGACTCAACAATAAATATAGCATTTGTATCTGTGAGACTATGTCACACACTATTAAAAACAAAAGAAAAAATAAATAGTCACAACAAAAATACAGTTTTTTCTAAAGCAAAGAGAAATGTTCGATATACCTACAAATGAAGGGTGGGCATTTACGCCTCTGTATGACCTTTAGCCATAATTTTGGTGATAGTTTGACTAGCTGAGGTTGCTTTGCCACAAAACGTGGGTATTTTGAGTAGTTTCCAGTGACCAAACAGATCACTACCAGCTTTCCTCTAGTAATGCTGCAGTGCTGCAATAACATGGGCACAGCACCACATCCTCCCAAATCCCACTCTTGTGTCAAAGAAGTCTGGGCTCAGGAATCCATCTGCATAAATAGGCTTATAAATGCTAAAGAACCAAAATCATATGTATGTTAATCACACTGCAAATACAAAAAATGATGAAATACACTCCTTCCTTTTCTATGAAAAACTTTTGTTCAAAAATCAGATAGTTGCATTGTACTTTAAATTAATTGCACTTTGTCTTAAGGATGCAGTAGCTTTCCACAGAAAGCACAAATATTTAGGACAAATTCCACTCTCAGATTCTTAAAGGGAAAAATGTAACGAATAACCCTAACACAGACTTCATTTGGAGCAACAACTTGCCTGTATTTCATTTTATCAAATGCAAACTACCTTTGCCTCATTTTTGCTACGTCCCTTTTTTTTTTTCCCTCTGTTTGGGAACAATTAACACATACGCCATAAAGTTACATTCTTAATCAGCGTCTCAAACCTGTGTTTGAAGCTGTACCTGAATAAAGAAGACTTCAAGCTAGAATATATTAAAGCCTGTAGAAAGAACTGAAGATTTCTTTCTGGGCAACTGTTAGCTTTAGACCTGATAAGTTTTTGACTGAAACTTACCGAACAATTTTTAAGTTGGTGCTTGGACTTGAGAGTAAACTGTCTCATTGTAGTGGTGTAGCAGAGATGTACAAGAAAAAATTATTCTTATATTATGTAAATTGTGAATTTGGTTCAGAAACTAGAGATTGGGCACTACACACAACAATGCTTTCTTTTCCACTTGACTAATATTTAAGTTCAATTAAATTTGTTCCTTATTTGTAATTTTCACTTACACTATCAGGTACAAGAAAAATATTTCTATGTCACAAAAGCAAACATCTGTTTTTATACAAATTTTACAAGGCTAGCTATGGAGACACAGTACTCCCTAGAAAAAATTGTTACGTGAACCCAAGGCATGCCAAACCAGTGTCACAAATCCAAGCTAGAGAAATGACTGAACAGATCTGGATGTTCTAGAGAGCATTTTATTTTCTGTCACTCCTTAAGACAGCTTGCTCTATAAGTTATAGCCAGACATCACCTCTCAGTCACATCTTCGATATAGATATTGCTCTGCTTCAGTGTGGCAACAATTCAAATGGATTCCCAGACAAAATGGTGTAAGATAAAAATTCAGTACTGGTGTTAATCTTTGACATCTCACACACCTTGCCAGAAAGCAAGAAGGTCAAGAGAAATTTCTAAAATTACAATAATCACGTGATATCCAGGGTCAGTGTAAACTCACACGCTACCAAGCTGATACCGTATCTGTCTGATTTCATCACAATTCATCTTTTTTGGTTGTTGCAACAGGCATAATAATACTCTCTGACTTTTCACATTTTGATCTTACCAAAAGTTAAAAGATCACTATTTGTGATGCTTTTGAGAGCCAGGTTTATTGGTGTGATTTATACAATTAACTTAGGTAATAAATTAGACTGAGGGTCAGGTCTTTATACACGGTGAAGACTTAATGGTGGTAGGAAAAGAATAATTGCTTGGGATACCATCTGAACAGGCTTCTAGAAAGAAATTCTGGCCTCACTGCCAGTCAATAGAAACTTTACCATTTACTTTTAACTCGGATTTCTGTTCTGATATAGGAAAAAATGGTAGCACCTTCCATCTTCAAACTATACTACTTGCTATCAGCCATTCTTCAGAATTGTAATTGACACTGAAGCTTTCCACATTTCTGTTACTTCCGGTCTTTTACTGTTTTGGGAACCATGAACCTTAAAAACAGTAGGAAAGGAAAACTCTCTTAGCTGAATTTAAGAAATTCAGCTATTGATTCAAAAAACATTTTATTCTCAACAACCTTTGCTTTAAGCAAATAAAAGTGGTCTCTTCACTACAGTTCATACACAGAAAAATCTAACATGCAGCTACTCTCTCTGAAGTTCTGGCTGGGTAGTTAACACTGGGTTTCTCACTGGGGAAGAGTTATGACTACCTTCATGTTCTCTATTTAATTTCATTTCAGGAGATGAGAGGGAAAGTTTAATAATACAGTTGCTGGAGAGGCTGTAAGGATCTCCTAACTCACATGGTTAAAACAAGAAAGAAGCAATTACTGTGGTGCCAAGTGCCATCAAGAGGCTGTTAATTCCAACTGCAAGCTTCTAAATGAACTCTAGGAAGAGAAGTATTTTTCTATATAGGCTGTTACTCTCCAACACTATCCCACTACCACAGTACCACTTTCTTAGGGTGCTTCAAGCCAATCAAAAGGCAATGTATTTGCTTAGAAAAAAACCCCCAATGCTTCAAACATGAACTAGAGAAAAGAAACCCCCAATGACAATGTTTAACCCTGAAGAATCCAGGAGGAGTAAATTAGCGCATTTTGGGAAGGGATGTTACAGGAATTCAGCTCCAGTGAGAACTCAGAATATCTATACAGAGTGGAGAAAAATGCTTTGTTAACATCAACTCTTTACATAAGCATTTTTTGCATCACTCTAATCATATCACTTGTGCTGTAAAATGCTTACTATTTCATTATAATAAATGTTAAATCTGCTAGTGAAATGACACACTCCATAAAATGTCATTAAGTTTCCTAAAAAGCTTTGCTACTCTAGATAATGCAAACTCCACAAAACCCTTCAATGTATTAAAACATATACTCATGTGATAGGCATGTATTTAAGTGTTTGTAGGAAGGAAGCTTCAGACAAGAAAATCCTTTAAAAAAATCCTAAACAATATCACAATTGTGTAACTTTAAATACAGTTATTGTAAACATCCAGAATAAAACCTGTTTTTCAGAAGAGCAACTTCTAGTATTTTATATTAAAAATCCAGCGATATGGTCCAAGATCATAATACAGCCCAGCAACAGCATTCGCTGACGTATTATGCAGATTAATGTGTAAGAATACGTAAGAAACAGTAGACAAGCATACTCACATTCTGCCAGACTTCCCATAAAAGGTGCTCCTATTCCATCTTTAGAATAACTGATGAAACAATAAAGAGATGTTATTTTTAAGTGAGTGAGCCTTAGTTGTATGTTCTCTCTTAAAAGTACATTTAGGCAATGATCTAGTTCTAAAAAGTCAGTCCTATGTTTTGTCACAATCACCACAGGAAAGATGATGTACTGATCTTTACAACACAATGTTCTTCAACTCTTAAGACTGAAAGCAAAAATAAGCAAAGATACCTTGAGAAATGCAGGTAGTTGGCAAAAGCTGAACCAGCCTGCAACAGTAATGCAACTGTCAACACCTTTAATACAGTATGCATAGGTCCACGCTTCTTAATTGTTTGCCATAGGGACTGTGCATATATGCAAGCAGTTACGAAGTATGCTAGGACAAGCAGGAAAAAGAATTCATGTAATCCTGTGAAAAAAAGAAACAGAGCTTAGTTTTTATTAAAAAAAAAAAAAAGTTGCCACTAGCGGTAAATAACTAAAACAAAACACAGGGTTTTTATATATAATCACTGGGAAATACTTAGTAACTGTCACCCAAAAGTGGTAGTACAGATAAAATGAGTAAATCCTAGCCTATCTTATCCAAGAAAGTCAGTGAATTTTTTCAGAGCTGATTATTATTCGATCTGACAAAGCATTTCTTATTCAATACCTTTTCTGAGTGTAGGAGAGATTCTGTTCAAGTACAAATAGCTATGTAGCAACTAGTGAAATAGTATAAAGTGGCATACAGTTTCTTCATAAACAGAAAATAATTGTAGCCCATTTGATCAGTCAGAAACATACTAAAGGACTTATTTTTAGCTCTTCTTTTTGGCTTCAATTTTTAAAGGCACAACCTGAGATGAGAGAAACCCCAAACAGACTTCTGTTGAATCTATTTAACCACTGGGTGTCACTCTTCCTCCACATAAAGTAGTTAGACTAAGCAGCACAATTGACCAAGACAGAAAACTTTTAGATAAAGAAAAATGGAAAGAAAAATAGCACAGAGAACAGTAAGTTCATAGAGTGGATTTTTTTGCACCAATCTGAAAAAATGCCCAAAGTATTTGATATTATTCACAAAACAGAAGTACTCTAATTTTCAGTCTGGTAGGAGCCTGGTAAAATGCTTCCCTGAAGACCTGCATCCTGGAAATCTCTTCTGTTGTCCAGAAGCTTTGGAACCCATCATATGAGCTCCCAAAGGGTCAAAGCCAGTGAGCTATATGCAAAAATGGGTAAGCAGACATTTCTCACAGAAAGCTTATGTTTTCCTTCTCCAACCCTCCTTGAAACCAAGTGCTGCCCACAGAATCAGATTCTGAACAATGTTTTTCCTCCAGCAGCAAGACAACTCTGCTAAAAACTTCCAACCAGCTCCACCCAGAGATTAGAAACATAGCAATTACACACACTTCAATACCTAAGTTGAAAAACATTAGAACTGTATGAGTTCTGGACTGTTGCTAGTACGGTAACTTCTGTGGCTAAAATTAATAATTTTGGACATATATACAGTCAAATGGGAGAAAAAGACCATAAGGTAATAAAGACTCATAAACCACAAATTTAGGGTCACACTGCTTCTCTTGTGTCCCTATACAAATGCATGATTTACGAACAACAAAAATAGCATTTTAGATAAAATCTCTTACTCTTTCTTTCACTCTTTATCTTTCTGCTTCAAAAGATACCCACTGAAGTTGGCAAGGATTCTGTAAATAAGTTATTTCTCACCATGATGAGTGGGTACACATGGAAAACTCTTTAGGAAAATCAACTAGCTTTTAATAAAAACTAAACATTTAGGATGGAAAGCTCCTTCCAACCAAAGACAGATTGTGGATGACTGGCTTGAGACCAAAACAATTTAAGAGAAAGTCGCACTGAAATACAACTATAAAAAAAACCAGAAGGGTAATTTGCAACCTGTCTTTTTCAAGTTTCCTGACTTTCAAGTAACCTAGAGTTGACAGAGAAAATAAAACATATGTACCTTAATTTGAAATACCTAACTTCAAAGATCTTCAAAATGCTGTCTACCTGGTCAGCTGCCCTTAGAAATCCTAGATTGCACTGGTACCATGTCTTACGTAAAAAAACCCTGCTATATAAAATGATAAAAGATTACTTGCCACGGATCAGAAGCCAGGCCGCCTCCTCTCTCAAGGCAAACATCTTAATTTACAAGGTTACAGTCTCAAGTTCTTTCCTGTACTTCCCTTACAGTCCATTTAATTTTGAGATCTCCTGTGTCAGGCCACAACTTTAGTAACTAAAGTGAAGGATGACCTAACTAGAATCATCTATAACTATGTAGTTTTTAGTTGCCTGAATGAAAGAACCAAGAAATGAAGCTGGACCTTTTCTCTGATACCCTGATGTTCCAAGCTGTGCACCTATGGAAAAATGACAAACATTATTCCCCAAAGATGCATTAGGGAAAAAAAAAAAAAGCGCAAGAGATTAAATCCTCCTCAGTTCTTTGAAAGCAGACACAGGCATGTAACTTCAGCATTCATGGCAGTGATGCAGGTTTTAATTCTGAAAAAATAGAGATGTTCCTCTGCAACTGTGGAAGACATGGCATGTACAGCTCACCCTCTTTCCTACTTGCTAGATCTAAATACATGCATCCAACGCATTTTACACACCTCCTTAGTCAACATGCAAGCTGGTCAGAGTTCTGCTTCCAAGTGCTCAAAGTCTTCCTATAAAACTAATATAGAGCCCAGATGCCTCTCTAGGAGGCGTGTACACCACTTTTAAGGGCCACGTGATGTCTTATACTGCTTTGCCCATTGATTTAGCAAAAGAACGCTACTAGTGCTTTTTGAGAATAAGTAAATTAACCTAGAATTCACTTCTGGATACAAAATTCACCAAATAAAAGCTGCCAACTAAATTTGGAGATTAAGAAGCACAGTTAAGAAGTTAAAGAGACAGGTAAGTCAATTTATAACCGTTGAAAAATGGATGATTAACAGTGCTACTTTCTTACAGATTCTGCTAAATGTTCAGTGAATATTTTCTTCCCTTCAAAAAGGGAGCTGCCTTTGTTCCCTCTATATCCTCTTGAGACCAAGAATGACAGCAGGGCATATGATTCTGAGCACAGCAATTAGGGTCATTCTGGGTATGTAGGTTAAATCTGTGTATGACAGCAGACTAAAGCCTATCAGGCTCTTCCCTTACAACAGACCTAGGTTAGCAACATGTTGATGAGGCCTCCCAGAGCAGCGAAGCTAAGCACTGCAATGAAGCACACATTACGTTGGTTTGGATTGTCCAAAGCATACAGTTATATGTAGGCATTTCTTTAGCTGCTGTCTTGAGTCACTTCTAGAAGTTTTTCTTTGCATGTTGAAAGATTTAAAATTGCATTTCTTACGTAAAATAAAATCAGGACTGACAAATAGCTAATCTGCGGCCTGTGACTAAGATACTTAGAAAGACCTAAACATTGAACTGAAATTGTACTGGCAAAATGTTTTATCGTGCAGGTACTTGTGTTGCACAGAATCAAGTTTTACACAGCTAAGGAATTTAATGAATTCATTAAAATCAGGGATTAAATTCACATTCAAGCGGAAGCTTACAATTTCAACATGGGAAAATCACCTATCAGCAAAGATCTTAACACTAACTTTCCTTGTGCATCCATCCTTCCAGTTAGGCAAGTTTTGGAAAGTCAGGCTAGAGAAAGGGAAAGTAATGCCAGAACATGAATTAAAGTTTACTCCCCATGAAAAAGTAGAATATGAAATATAAAAGACTCTGCTATCCATTCTCCATACTTTTCCAAGCATAGTAAGTACTGATTTGTTTGGGTGATCAGATCCTTAACTTACAAATCTAATTTTAAGAAAAAAAATCTTACCAGATTCCCCTGCGCTAAAGTGATCTAATGGATTCCCTTCTGCATCTGGGTTTAGTAAGACCATTTCAAACTGAATATCCTCGGATTCAGAATAATTCTCCTCGCAGGTAAACTTGTCTACATAAAACACATACCATGTTTCCGGATAAGGAATCTGGGACACTGTCAGATTTTGCTCTGTGTGGTTCACAGTCACTTTGGAAGAAAACAAACAAACAAAAATAGAAGTAAATACTCAATTACTTTGTTTTTAGAAAACTAATCTTTGAATGATAAAATTTAAATCCACATAATCTTATACAGGTTATAAACAACATACAATACAAAACAGTCTTGGTTTTGAAAACTAGCCATAACACCAGACCAGACTTCCAACTTCATCTTTTGCTTCAAATAGGTGCAGCCAAGGGTTGGTGAGGAGATGCACTGCATTCCATCTCTCAGCTTTTGGGTTTGCTGGGAGGGTTCCCTTCTGCCAGAAGGCAGTGACTGCAAACTGTGTCTCCTATGCTTAGCACATTCCTGTCCCCTAGTACAGTATTGATAGGACTAGGTATTCTGTATTAGCCAACAGATACTTCTGCAGTATGAAAAATACCTTTGTGAAATTTATTCTACTCTGTTTTCAAAGATATTTAGAGCACCAAACAGTAACAGCCACATGTGAACTCGGTAAACAACAGTGTGCATACTTTAAAGGTGCAACTTCGCATATTTTACAGCATCTTCCCCAAACCATAATAGACTGAATTTCGACTGACAGCTAAGGGCTGAGACCATTGTCTAACAAAACTGTATATTTCCAATCAGATTACATTTAAAACCAACTATGAAAGAGACAGACGTTTCATCTGCTCACTGATCTTACCGCTATTTTTCCTAAAAGCAACTGTTAACAAAGCACAATCTCTCCAGAATAAACATATGCTGCAAATGAAATCTGTGGCTCTGCATGTTTGGGTGAAACTTCAGGAATTGTAAGTGCTGTCATACTGATTACTGAACTCAAGTGCTGATCAGCTCAACCACGAATGAAAGCCATCTCTGGAGAAGAAATAACAATATAATGACTGGATTGAAGATTAATTCACCTTAATAGTTTAAGATGACAACGGCTAAGGATAAGGGAAGAGAAAAGTGTCATAAAAATCTACAAAACAAGCTAGTTTTTTATGCAAAGGCCTTTCTAAAAAAGCTGCAAATGTACACACAAAACAACCCTTAGCAAACTCATTATCCCTAAATATTTAGTAGACAGAATTTAGAACTAATTTCTAACTTGAAGCCTACCTGTGAAAAACATTTATGTCATTTAAACTTGCTTCAACTTCAAGAAGTTATTTTCTGTCCTCTGAAGGCATGAACTGATCAACACTAGGATCCAGGAAGAATGTGTGATATGTTACTTTGCAGCAATTGTCATGAAGTACAAATTTGGACAACACACAAACCAGAAAAAAAAAAAAAAAAAAGCGTTCTAACGCAGGCAATTCATCTTGTGTAGGTAACGGTAAGTACGCATTCCACTCTGGAGCTACATATCTTATCAATCAAATATATAAAGTGAAACAGCTCCCTTCAAAAACCCCAAGATTTTTAGAAACACAAATTTAGGATTTCATATAGCACTTCATCCAAATGAAAGGCAAACTGCAGCTGATAAGGTTGGCTTTATTCTCCATCTTGACTCTCAGCTGAGTTCTGACACAGTGTTATTTGCATCAAGACGAAGGATCACACGGAGCGTGTTTAATTGGTTTTCCATCAAATCTGCAAGCTAACTCACAGGAAATGAAGATAAAACAAAAATGTAATTGATTTTGCTCAAGATCAGCAAACAGATCCACCTCACCCTGTGGTCACATGATTCCTAAATGCAGTAGAAAACAGCAAGTACACTGCTGAGACAGACAGGAGTGATGGGCCAACTGCTAGTCATTTCAGCAGCACTTAATGTTCAGCTCAGATCAAGTGTAAGGGAACTATGTCCTTAGAAGTGACATCTGTGTAAGATTTCGTTATGACAGTGTTCCAGGAGATCAATTTGTTACTCTAGGGATTCTGGCCGCACAGAGGAAATGTATTTAAAAAAGAAGCTGTATTCACTTAAGATATATTTGAATGAAGTTTCTAATATTAATTTCTTAAAGGAAAATTTATGCTTTAAGTTGGTTTTGTAGTATTACGATCAATAAATGGTGCAAAAATGATTATTTCAGTATGTTTGTCTTCCAGTTACATAACTGAATGCTTCAGTGTTTTACTGTTCTTTGAAAAATGCCTTTTCCATGGAACTGGAGAACAGGAGCCTCCTGACAAATGAGAAATGTTCCTTCATAAACAAAAGACAACAAGATAACCTACATATTCTGTACTGGTATAATTCTCAGCTCAAATATGAAAAACATTTGAATGTGAGGTTCAGTGATGAATACCAAATTACAAAATTAAAGCATGAAAGAACATTAAATGATAATACAGGCAAGTTATAAAGTAAGGCAGCATAATCCAGATTAATTTTCGCAGATGACCTTAAAAAACTAATGATTATGAGGTTGTGAAAGAAAAAAAAAGAACAGAGAAAAAAAGCTTTGCAGGTACAAAATTACCCTTCTACTGTGTACTTGGGCTACATACTCCCACCTCACAAGCATTCACTTCAGAAGTTCAGAGGTAACTGCAGCAGACTCCATCAGTTTGCCTCTAATTTTTTTCACTCCGCTGCAATAAAAGTCACAATCCAAACTGTACATTTGACTGTCCCAAACATTTAGATTCTCAAGTTCTTCAGTTTCATATTACAATGGTATTCTTTGCAAATTCTTTCAAATACTCAACATGATCTTTTTTATGGAAAAGTTTGAGATAAAAAAAAAAAAAGAAAAAAGAAAAAAAGAAGGACTTTTACTCCAAGCAGAGTTAGAGAAAACCTCTGTACTGAATGACTAAATGAAAACTTCAGTCAAACATGTACCCTTTCTGAGCTGTGCAGAAGTGAGAGCACGAGACTAGAACTGGTCATAACGTTTGGCTGTTAGCATTAAAGTTATTATTTGTCAAGGACTGTTCATTTTCCAGCAGCATACTAAATCACAACTTGCAAACAAAGTCTTCTGAAGTGATGCAAACAAAGCAATTTTATTTCCTTGTAATAATTTTTAATTACAGAAGGCCAAAGTCCTGCTTGTACTTAAGTTGATGCAAAGTCCAAATTCACTGAAATAAATATTCTAAATACACAGACAACAGGGTTCTAAATACACAGGTAACTTAATTTCTAAGGAGGGAAAGAAGTAGCAACTTACTTGTCAGCTGAGCTTTAGAGAACTTCTCTGTACAGCTGTGATCTTGGATACTGTTCTGCAGCTTCCGCCATTCCTGTGCTTGAAATAGGTGAAGTCTAGCTGCTTTTGTCACAGCTACCGCTACGTTCTTGATTCTGACACACAGAACAGCATGGTCACCTTGATATTTAAAAAATAAAATCAACTACTCTGCCTTGATGTCAGTTACAAACAAAAAGCTAGCACTGCGTAGATTTTTTTTATAAGTAGCAGCACTAAAGCTTCCCTTTATTTCTTAAACTTCTACCTCTACTTCCCATAAGTCTTTACGCTCTTTCAGATACAATTTCTAGACATCTCATTAACACAATACTGCATGCACGATTCTCTATGATGATACTTAAACCTTCACCACAATCCAAATGTCATTTAACCACCTCTACCACAAACAGCCTTCCCCCCCCCTTTTTTTTTAAACAAACTTCCAGATAACCTTTTTAGTCCTTCCTCCCACCCCAAATTTTATTTTCTCAAGCTCAAGTGAAGACAGTGCCTCAAACAGTCTCAATAACTGGTTCAGAGTCTAGTATTTTATGACCTTTGTAGCATGATTATGAACATCATAGGGTAGCTCTTGAGTTTAATACCAGAAGAACTTATGTAAATGGACCTTCATGTTATGGACTGATTAGAGCTAAAATAGCTAATTATAGATGACAGACGTCAAACGATACAAAGAAAATCAAACTTTTCAAAAGTGTTCTCTAATGTGTCAGTCTACCTATAGGCTGCATCTTGACATAGAGAAATACTTTAGCCATTTTAGAACTAGCTCATTTGACACAATTTATCTTGTCTGGGTAATTCTACCCAGATTATTAATTATTTTGATAAATTCTTTCATTATATATTGCCATGGACTACTTTAAGTAACAGTAAGTAATTAAGTAATTAAAACATAGGATTTAATGGAGAAGAAAAAAATCAATTAGTACTGCAAGAGTACAACAAACTCATTCAAATTTAAGCAAGCTTTGTATGTTTTTTATACTGTCAGAGCAATCTTCTTTCCCACCTAACCTAGGCACCAGCTGGATGTGAGTCAATAGACTACTACCAGCTTCAAATAAGGCTCTGCCAGGAAGGCTTGCCTGTTCGGAGCCAGCTGTGAGATAACGGTCCTGCAATAAAACCTCAAAAAAGGTGATCTCCTGGCATCTGTAAAATGTTATATGGACTACAGTTTACCCAAGTTGCTAACAAAATATTTTGAAAAAATAACAGAAGGTTCTAAAAAAAAAGCCCATATGGCTTTGCTAAGACCCCAAATACGCGTAGTTTTGGGTATTCATGCAGAAAGAGGAATATTTCTAAGAAAATATGCAACATCGACTTGTAGAATGAATTATATCAGCACACCTAAACCACTCATCTTGAAGCTTAACGTTCTTTTCTCAGATTAAGCAGTGCACTTTTTCCCCCTTTAGATCTATTCAGAGCGCTTCTACAATTATCTTCCAGGACACTAATAATTAACTGCTTTCAAGTCACTCCATGAGCTATCCCCACCCTATCTATCACCTCTCATTCACCACTAGAAGGTCACATTCTAACTCTTCTTGGCTTATGTCACGTTTTCCTTCATCCCACTAGATTTTTTTTCTTGCAAACATTTTTGTTTTTCTCTCACACTGCTCCTCCAGTCTGGGAAGAAGCCTGTGTAAGTATTATCTTCATGGCTGCCTTTTTACGCATGCCACAGAACTCTTCTGCCATGAAGATACCTGGGAAAGAAAACGGTCTAAGCTTCCGAAATGCTGAGCGTATAGGGAAAGTATATAGGAAAAGCACGCCGACCAGCAGTGCTTGCATGTATCTGTTTTTGCAAAGTAAAACTTCTGCAGCAAGGAGAGTCACTTCCAACCTGTATTTCTGCAGCGACCATCCTAACAGGTTTCTAGCCCATTGCTAGGCCTCTTCACTAACAGCCAGGAATTACTACCGCCAAGGAGTTAATAACGCGGGAAAGAAAAGCCATCGGGAACAAAACGGCGAGAGCGCACACCCCGGTGCACGGTGACACTAAAACCGCCCGGGACCGCGCGACAGACACCTGCAGCGTTAAGCCACGCTCCCGCGCGGCGGGGGTCCCGCAGGGAAGGAGGCACGCGTGTCCAAGCCAAACCGCCTCTGCCTCTCCCCGCCGCTCCCGCCACGTCAGGCTGTGGCCCACGCAGGCAAGGCACGGCACCCACGGCCCGCCGCGCCACTTCTCCGTTCTCTGCTGAACCCCCGAGGCCGTTCCGCGAGTCCGAGGGGCTGCTACCGACGACTCCGACTCCGGCTTCCACCGCCCCGGCGCAGCCCCGACTCGCTCCGGCGGGGTCCCGCTTCTGGCCGAGCTTCCCGCCGCCCCGGCCCCTCAGGCCGCCGCCCTAACGGCTGCCCCCCCGCGCGCCGCTCTGACGCGCCCCAACGGCTCCGAACCCCCCCCCCCCCCCCCCCCCCCCGGCCCGTTTCAGGACGGCGGACGCGGCCGGGCCGCGGGGCTCGCTCCCTCCCTCCCTTCCCCTCCCTCGGGCACCCACCGTGGAACTGGAACCGCGCCACGGGCCGCCACGGCTCCAACCGGGCGGAGGAGCTGGCGAAGCCGCCCCGCAGCGTCTTGCCCCCGGCGCCCCACCAGCCGGCGGCGCACAGGAGCCACAGCAGCCGCCACCTCATCCTCGGGACCCGCAGCAGCCGCCACCTCATCCCCTGGACCCGCCGCCGGCGGCGGCCGCCGCCGCTGCCCTCTCTTCCCGCCCCCCCCTGCCCCGGTTCGCGCCGCCGCCTCACGTGACACCTCCCCCCCGGGTTACAAGTGGGCGCGGGACAGGCGAGCGGGCGGGCAGGAGCGGAAAGAGAGCCAATAGGAGACGCGCGCCCGCCCCGGGGGGCGTGGCCGAGGCAGCCAGCCCCTCCCCTGCCACCCCGCTCTGCGCCTCCCCTGCTGCAACGTGTCCGCTGCTGGGTTCGGCCGTAAGTTGAGAGCCCACCCCTCCCCCGGTGTCGTAAAAGGCGGCGGTCGCCGGTGAAGGCGGAGGCGAAGCCTCGGCCTCCTGGCGCGGCGTGCCCGCGCCGCGCTCCGTTGTTCGGGGAGAGCGGAAAGCGTTTTTTTCACCCGAGCTTTTGCAAGTCGCTGGCGGCCCTGCCCCTGAAAACCCCCCGGGAGAACTCCGGCGTCCGTCCGCTGCTGCGCACGCGCAGTCGTGAGGTGGCGGCGCCAGGCGGGCGGGGCGGCGCGAGGGCCGCCGCCGTAAAGCGCGGACGATGTCGGGGCTGGCGGAGGTGCCGGTCTTCGAGAAGCGGCTGCTGGTGACGGGCGGCGCGGGGTTCATGTGAGTGGCGGCTCTCCGCTCGGCCGGGCCGCGGCCGCCGGCCTCTTTTCGGGTGGGACGCGGCGGCAGGCCGGGGCGGGGGGTCCCCGCGGTGCGGCGTCGCTTGCTCGCTTCCCTCGGGCCTGCCCCGGGCCGGTTCCGTGGCGCCGCTGGCTCGGGCCCGGGCTGCGGTGGTCGCAGCCGTTTCTGCCGTGGAGGCAGCCCTGTGGCTCTCCCGTGTCGTGGAGCTTGAGGTGGTAAGCGCTGGGGAGCGAGCCGGGCTGCTGCCCGGCTGTCCTCCGCCCGGGGTGAGGGAGAAGGCGCTCGGTGAAGGGACGGTGGGATTCGGTGCTGGGCCTCGGCCGGGGTGGGCTACGGGGGTGGCTGTGCTTTGAGCCAGCTGCTGTTTCTCATCCCCGCTCCCCGGTGCCGTGGGCTCTGCTCGAGGTAGAGAAAGTTCAGGTCCATCTTAAGCTGGAGCCCTTCAGCGTGCTCGGAGTCTGAAGCTGTGAGAGGGAGAATTAAACTTCTGTGTTCGGCCCCCCCCCCCAGCTTGGGGGGCGGGAGATGCGAATAAACCCTGCTAAACCTGAACTCTCAGGCTGAACTTCTTGTACACCAGACTGTACCGAAGAGAAATGCCACCTGGTAGCCAGGCTGTCATTTCTTCTTACACCTAGCAGCAGTGTCAGTGAGTTGAGTGTTGAGAGCTCAACGTTGTGAGTTAGGAGAGATGACTGCTTAGTTCTCTCTAATACCAAATGTATAAACTTAAGAGAATAAAAGTACTGAATGTATTGAATGTAGCATATAACAGTTTGGTATAGTTTTTTTAGGTGGCTGTGAGCAGCACTGTTTTTTCTTTTGTTACGGCATGAACTTGTAATCTGAGTTTTAGTTTCTTAAGAGTATACAGTTATGGGCATTATCAATAGAATAATGTTGTCATATCTTAAAATATATCTGAGAATTCCTCTTTCTCTTGGCTTGAGAAAACCCCCTCTTCCCCCAAAGCCTTTTGATATTGCTAAATTTACTTGTAATTTGTCATCTCTTCATTACCTTAAAGCTACCTATATAACTGTAAAATATGTTTTTCTTCTGTCCTACAGTGCTTCACATGTAGTTGTCTCTCTTGTGAAAAACTACCCAAACTATCTGATTATAAATCTAGATAAGGTAAGTAGCTTGTTTTATTTCTTGATAGGGAAACCTGTTTTAAATTATTTTTAATGCAATCTATAGCATGTTGAAATTTGTATGAATTATTGTTATTTATTAAATTCTTGTTTGACTATCCATTTGTTCCTATGCAAAAAAAAAAAAAAAATTCAACTGCAGTTCATGCTTACAGTCCTGTGCCCGCCACAAATAATTATTTGCAAAAAAAAAAAAAAAGCTTTTGAAGTTCTAAACTTCTGTTTAAGAATTTTTGTAGTTAGAATATTTTTCAGTGTTTCGTGTTTTTTAAAGCTTCATCATGTCTGCTTGCAAAATAGCTTTTCTTTTGAGAGAAGTTTTTACTTTGTTCTCAGACTTTCTAGTGATTAGGTTGAGTCTGAGTTAGCTTATTTGCTTTCATGAAGGCCACTTAATGATATTGTGTGGGTATTTCTCTTCAGCTCGACTACTGTGCAAGCTTGAAGAATCTTGAAACTGTCTCTGAGAAGGAAAACTACAAGTTTATCCAGGTAATAAAGCCTTCTCTTCTAGGAAACTTGACTTTTTACTGACTTTTATGCCTTTGTATCAAGGTAATGTGGTGTCCAGAGCTCCCCAAACTAGAAGCCACTGCTTTAATTTATGGTAAAGCTGAAATTATTTCTACTAATTCCTTGTCAAGAATGAGTCAGTGTATGTAATATGCCGAAGTATGTGACAATCAGATGGACGTAGCAGCGTTTCCTTCATCTGTTTACCTTATTAATAGACTTCATATTTCACTCGCAGAAGTCTGTGACAATATCCAGTATCTTCTGTCTCTTGCATGAAGTAGTCTTTTGAAAGTTGATGTATTTTTGTTCTATAATAAAGGTACAGAATTGCTAAAAGCCTGACTATGGAGATGAGTGGTTTTAGGGATGATAGTTTCACTTTTGATAGGTGGTATGGACAAGATGGTCTCAGATTGGGCTCCTCTGCTTCTGTGATGCTATTTTAGGATTTGCATCTTCAAACACTGCCACTTGTCATATTCTGTGGTGTGCAACACGCTCTTTCTTGTTCTCTTAGTGCTAGATGTCAGGCTGCATTGTTGCTTTTGCTGCTGTTGATGCTGTGTAGTTCATAGTTGTTTTGGAACAGGGTCTTACGGGAACATTCAAGGTATGCTTTTTCTTTTAAAAATTTTTCCAATTAAATTGGTTTACTGTTTCCACAATTTTATCTTCAGACAGGAGATGGATTTAGGTTTATTGTTCAGATAAATGTTCCCACTGCTGGGTTTGTATGCTGAGGTTCTTCCCCTGTATGACAGGCTGTACTGATGCTGGTCTCTGTCTAGCTGGGCTGCCCACGGTTGCAGGACATCAGAGAAATGCATATAGTTTAATTTTCTGAAATAGCTTTGAAGCATGTTTGTCAGAGGTAGTAGATGTAGGTTAAACGTGTCTGTTAGATTCAGGCAAGGTTGGGAATTGAACTTGTCCTCACCTGCTTGGTGACCCCCGTGGCTGTTTACATTTTTTGTGAACCTATCTCTTTATTTCAGTAAGTGGTTATCTCCAAACTGTTGGGTGTCCTGGTTTTGGCTGGGATAGAGTTAATTTTCTTTCTAGTAGCTGGTATAGCATTATGTCTTGGATTCAGTGTGAGAATAAAGTTGATGACACACTGATATTTTCAGTTGTTGCGAAATAGTGTTTAGACTAAGTCAAGGATTTTTCAGCTTCTCGTGCCCTGCCAGCAAGAAGGCTGGAGGGGCACAAGAAGTTGGGAGGGGACACAGCAGGGAGAGCTGACCCAAACTGGCCAACGGGGCATTCCATACCATTATGAAGTCATGCCCAGTATATAAACTGGGGGGAGCTGGCCAGGGCGGTTCACTGCTCCAGAACTAATTGGGCACTGGTCGGTGAGTGGTGAGCAATTGCATTGTGCATCACTTGTTTTGTATACTCCAATTCTTTAATTATTGTAATTTTATTATTGTTATTATTATCATTAGTTTCTTCTTTTCTGTTCTATTAAACTGTTCTTATCTCAACCCATGAGTTTTACCTTTTTCTTCCCGATTCTTTCTGCAATCCCACTGGGTGCGGGGGAGTGAGTGAGCAGCTGCATGGTGCTTAGTTACTGGCTGGGGTTAAACCGTGACGTGGGATAAAAGTTGCATGAGGGGAAAGGGCATGTCTGCTAAGCAAATGTATGCAGTTTCAGCATGCCCAAACTGATTTTTCCAATATGTGATATGAGATTTGTGACTACTCTAGAAAAGCCTTGTTACCTGAATATATAGAAACGTTTAATTGTTGGGGATAGCACGGAGTTCTAGAAGGCATCCTGTAAACAGCCAGATCCCTATGTGAAGCAGGGGGATAGTAACAAGGAATGATATAGCTATACAGCTTCTGAACTAGAGTAGGAATATGTTCTTGCAAAACTTACACCAGTATAATTCATTCCAACTTTTCGATTGTTGTTGGTTTTTTTGTTTGTTTTGTTTGGGTTTTTTTTGGAGGGGGTGGTGGTGTATTTTGGTGTGTTTGGGTTTTTTTGTTTTTTTAAGAAAGGTCGATCAGAGCTTATATATAGCTGGTATGCAGCCAAGCAGTTTACACTGACAGGAAAAAATACACTGGAAAAAGTACTCTCTAATGGATAAAGCCGTATGATTAGAACTGTAACACTCTTACTGGCCTTAGGAGAGAGCAGGAAAGATAAATGCCTTAGTGGTGCTGTAGAGGAGCAGCCTGTTTGGGAAGGTAAAGAAGTAAAAGTTTAGAAAATTTGTATAAGGGGCTGTATGAAAGATATTGTTTTATCACAATTTCTGTTGTTGTTCAGCACAGATGTATTGACTTTGAATTTCAGTTTTAAAAAAAGTCAATAATTGTAACCATTAAGCTCAAAATAATGTATGAGCCTGAAGTGTATTTACTGGAGTGATTCAGTTCTGTTCAGGGATGAGAAATAGGAAAATTGGTTCATCTTCCTCACATTTCTGACATACAGTATTTCTTTGAGGCTGTTCAGAACTGTTGCTTGACAACTTCTTAAAACATAGGTGCATTTAAACTATTTTTAGTTAATTGTCTTGTTATTGAAAGTACAAAAGTCTTCCTCCCCAAGACACCTGTTCTCAGGTACTGTCTTGTTTAAGTTGAGCCAACAGATAAATGCCAAAAGCTTTTTCTTAGCTGGCGTTTACCTTTAAAAGCTGCTGTTGCTTGTACGTCAAACTAAAGAATGGCTTGTGTCGATGCCTGACTCTAGTTTTCTAAATATTTCAACTTAAAAAAATAAAATTACCAGAACAAACAAAACCCCAAATCCTTGCAAGATCCAACCATCTGACAGAAGTGGAAATCGCTTCACCTTCTATAATGCCAGTAGGTGTCACTATCCGTTAGCCAGACTCCAGAAACTCTCTTGTTTGCTGTGGGAACTTGTCATTTTACCCTCAGCATTCAAGCTACACGCTACACTTCTGTTGTGTGTATTTTGGGAGCGATGCTGCTTCTAATGTTAAATAGTAATATAAATCCTGAAATAAGTTTTGTTGAGGCTGTTGCTCAAAATGTGCATAACTTATATCTGGTTTTATTTTAGACACGGCATTGATAAATTGCCCAAAACTGAGTTGGTAATGCTATTTGTATCCTGTGCTTCCTTTGTAATGGTTTGTTATGTGACGCTTGGTACAAATGAAAGCTTTCTATTTTCTGTCAAAAATGATTTGTTAATGATTTTTTTTTTTTTTCCTGTTTAGGGAGATATTTGTGAACCTGATTTTATAAAACAGCTCTTTGAAACTGAGAAAATAGATATAGTCCTTCATTTTGCAGCCCAAACACATGTAGGTGAGCACTGTTGCATGTTCTGGTATTATTTTCCATAAGTGTATTTGTTTGAAATATATACAGGTATTTTTTTTGTCTTTTCCCTTCATGTAAAACAAGGATACAGTTTGTCTCTACAGACTATGTGATTCAATGTCTGGTGGCCTTTTTTTAACTTAAAGGCTAAAAAGCCTTAATTTAAAAAGTGCTTCATCTGACTGTTGTCTTTTTTCATTGTGCATAAATGGTAATGGCCTTTTTATTGCATTACATTTTAAAATTCTATCCAGACGCACACGTAACTGACTGTGTACTGGTGGAGTCAGGAAGACAATGGAAAAAGAGTTTGTACGTAGTCTTGAGTTTTTACTTGATTGGCTCCAACCTTGCAAGAAAAACCACGGTGTGGAAGCTGAAGGAATAGGCATAGCTCCCTTCAGAATCCTGCCTGGATTTTAGAAAGAGAGAATGAATTACACTTAAAAGCGCCTATTTCACATTACCACTCTTCAGTAACACTGTTAATGAGAACTATCCCTACCATACTCCTTTCATCGTGAGGAGAAATTCTCAAAGAATTCTCCAGGAAAATACTTCTCAAAATTGTCAGATTTGATATGCACAAAGTTGTTAGGTCAGTGGGACAGTTCTAAGAATTAAAACAGGTGCTTGTTAATTAACAGTAATAGGTATATATTACTGCATCTTACAACTGTCTTTGATACTTTTCATACTGAGCTTGGCCCTTCCTAGTGGAGAGGGGAAGCAGCTACCACTTAAATAAAGTTAGATAATGCTATTTCAAATGGAACTGTCCATAATCAACAAGCTTTTCCTCCTGATTCCAGCCTCTTGTTGAGAGCAAGGATTTTGTCTTCAAGTAAGTGCAGAAAGTGTCTTCATTTAATAATGACCTTGCTATCTGACAGTCAAAGAACTAGTGATAAAGTCCCAGTCTATGTTGCAGCCTCTAATATTATGGTTCAATAGGAAGCCATGTCTTGCCTAAATTTAATCAGAGTTGTCTGATTTTTTTGTTTTTATGTAGATCTTTCATTTTGGCATGCCCTGGAATTCACCTATGTGAATGTTTATGGCACTAATGTGCTGGTTGCTGCTGCACATGAAGCCAATGTGGAGAAGTTTGTCTATGTTAGTACAGATGAAGTATATGGAGGTAGCACTGATGAGGTGAGTTTGAAAGTTTATGAGGGTTTTTCTAGCTTTACTTGCTTTTAATAGTGAAAACAAAATGAGTCTAATTTTCCTTGGCCTCTGTAAATGTATGACTTCCGAGCTATTTCTGACAATACTCAAACTTGTAAACAAGCACTGGTTGTTTCTAGGAAGCTAAATATCAAAATTGTCCTGAATTTTTTTGTAGCATGTTTTATATTAAATGTGTATTACCTAAAGCAGTGAGATTGGGGTCATTAATGTCATGTGAATACTCCTCAGAGATAGTATCAAAGGAATGTATTATACAAATTTTGCCTTGCAGCATTCACGAGACTTCAGTAATGTGCACAGTATGGTGGGGGTGTGGTTTTTTTTTGGTTTTTTTTTTTTTTTTTAATTTTTTCCTGTTCTGCCTTGACTATGAACTTGATAGGCAGGGAACTGTGTTATGGTCTAGCTGAAATACTAACAGAACTGTAGGTACGGACAATTCAAACAAGAAACAGTTCTTGTATTACTCGAAGAAATATGCAGATATTTCATGTTGGTCTATGGAAATCTTTTTGATTCTTGCCAATTTATGCCTGACCTTAATTCAGGAAATGTAGTTTAGCTCAGTAAAAAGACAAATTACACATACTTGTCTTTCTAAAGGCATAAATAATGGCCAAGGAGTCTTGTGCCATAATCCACAAAAATTTTAATGCACTTCAGAAAAGTCATGTGCGCTTTCTTATTGTTGCAAAGTCTTTATCAGTTCCTTCAACACAACTTCCATCTGTAGACTTCTGTGATACCCAAGGATGTTGTTTTCCTGCGTGTAGACCAGTGGTTTGGCTGAGACAACTTCAAGTGAACTTTTCTGCCTCTGGGCCTTGAAAAGAGCACTTTCATTTAATGTATTTTTTGTTTTCTTTGTAAATCATAGAAGAAGTTCTTGAAGAGAGTTTTTTGTGGGGGAGGAAGGCCAAAAAATAAATTGAGGTCAATTAATTTCAGAAGCAAAGGACAGACAAGAACAGTGGGTCTTTTAATCACACGTTATGGTGATTATTATGAATTACACCTCAGGCAGCGTAGAATCCCTCCTTTCTTTGGTTCATTATTGTATGGGGTTTTGTTTGTTTGTTTTTTTTCAAGTGAGAAGTAGATAGCCATGAAGCTACCTGTTCTGGAACAGGTCAGAATTGTAGAAGCCTTGCTTTGGAGGGCTTTGGGTTGAAATTCTACTTTTTTTTATGGAAATAAAATTTATAGAGAAGGGAGAATGGACCTCTTTTATTTAGGACTGAAAGGTCAATTTGCTAGCAGGGGTGCAATGGCACTGTCAGGCAATAGGAGCCTGAAAAGGATGGAACCTCCTGTGGCAACAGTGATTATTTTACATGATAAAAATCTAGGGACCTGCTACTGTGAGGTACTCTGCTGGAAGGATAAAAATATTACTGCTGGTATTCTGGCTGCCTCCTGTGTTTGATAAATAGACTGTCTTTTGTTAGTGGTCTTCTGCTGTAAGTGGAAGGGTGACTTTCTCAGACAGGTGAGCTTGGATATTTAGGAATTTTTATTTTGGTTGCAACTGCAGCTTTTGTAACTTATAAGACTTTATTGGGCAAAAGAAATTGAGTAATGCAAATTTTTCTTTTCATTTTAGGAATTTGATGAATCCTCACCAAAACGTCCAACAAATCCCTATGCCTCCTCTAAAGCAGCTGCAGAGTGTTTTGTTCAGTCTTACTGGGAGAGGTACCAAGTAAGTTGATGCAAGCTTCAGAAACTCCGAAACTCATACTTAAGTGTCTTTATTACGTGTATAAGAGTATAAAAGAAAAATCAGTACTAGTCCACACAGTGCCACCTCTTTCCTGATTGCTAGTCTTGTAGTTTGGATGTGTCGGAGGATGTCCACCACTTATTGGTGGAGATACACTGCAAGACAGTGGGGAGAGGTCAAGTGTTTTTAAATTTTTTTAAAAAATCTGAATTGTAATGTCTAAACATTTGCTTTGATAAAATGGTCAATGAGAACAATAACAATTTAAAAAAGTGTTAAGCTTGAAGGAAATATGTTTATACAGAAGTAGAATATACAAAATTCGAATTGTATTAAGACCAGGCTTACAGTGAAAGCAAAAAAACCAACCCCACCAACCCCTATTACTCAGATTTGTTTAAGCAAAAATATTCTACATTTTGAATACTTCAGTCTTGTTCTTGACACGTCCTTCTGCAAAGTTGTTTTTGACATACAGTTGACTTGAATAAGATGGTAATGACTGTGAAACATTTTCTTGGAATAAGTAGTAAGCCAGTCTTCAGTCAGCCAGATACATGTATGTAATATCCTATGGTGGTTCCGTACAGAGACTGAGAGATTACAAACTTTTCTCCCTCGTGGTGCTTCTAACAGACTCAGAAGGATCGAGGCCCTTGCCTATTTGACAGAAGTATGGATAGCTTAATTCATGAATGTTTGTAAGGGCTTGCAGATTTTTGAATAAGCACTGTGGGTGTGTCAGTTTTATTATTTATTGATCAGCAAAAAGCCTACAGATTTTTACTGGTACATAGTTTCTTGTGTAATCACATGCATGTTTAATGCTCTTAAGTTCCCAGTTGTTATCACACGGAGCAGTAATGTTTATGGACCGCACCAGTATCCAGAAAAAGTAAGTTAAACCTATTCTTTACTCTGAGCTTCAGTATACAATAATTCAGGGTTGCAGTGATGTTAGTCAGAGAAAAAAAGTGACTTTTGAAAAAAGCACCATCTTTTAAGTGTATTTGTCCACGCTTACCTGTGATTATATATTTTGTTCTCACACTAACATGTCTCGCCATCAACACAACGAACACGTGTTTTTTGGTTGTTGGTAAAGCATCTATTAGAGATTTCCAGTTATTTACATGAATTTTACTTACAATTACTTTGTTTTGTAACTCTTCTGTTTTTCAAAGAGTATTTAACTGCCTTATGTCTGGCAAGGTTCTGCTAAGAATTACATTAACTCATGTGTCACATGCTGTAATTAGGAGTGTTTAATAACTAAGGTAAACATTTCAAAAAGTAAATTGCGAGAGCGCAGTATGTCTGGTATAGAAAGAGATATTTCAACCTTTACAGAAAATAGATAAGATGAAGATGTGGCAATCAGATACAAGGTGAGAAGTAGCAGAAAGCGACTTGTTCTTTGCATGTGTTCATATGTACTTTGTGGGGTAACTATTTAAAATGATTATTAGTGAGAGTGAGTTGCCTTTGTAGGCAATACCAAGATCTGCTATGCTAGTGAATGGAAATATACTGATGGAATGATAGTGATAATCATATGTACCCTTTGGAGTTTGGAGCTTGTATGAAATGTAGCTGTATTTTGCTACATTTGAGGTATTTTTTTTTTATTAATGATTTTTTAATTTGAATTTCTTTTTATATGTTGGGGGTTTTTTTGCAAATAAATTTATTTTTCCCTACATTATCGCAGGTGGATAAGCAATGGTTTTTAAAATGTTTTTCACTGATCTGTGGCATGGGAAATGTCTGTCTACAGGTTGCATGATGTTGGGAGTGTATTCAGGGGATGTATCACTATTTACTTGCTTTTGGCTTATGTATATTCTTCCTCAAGTATCCACTCTTAGTTACTCCTAAGAACATAATACTAGCCTAGAAGGATCTTTAGTTTTACCTAGTATGTCTTCTCCTATGTTTAGAGTAGTAAGTTAACAAAATTAAAAGAATTGGAATTGCTTTCTAATGGCTTCAGTTTAAAATCTTTAATAGCAGGATCAACTGTTCTGAAGTTCCTGGGACATTATGAATGGATCTAAGCTTGTAGCTGAACATAATATTGTTAATTTTTATGCTGCAAGCTAGTGGCTATCACTTCATCTGTGTTTACTTATCTTGAAATTCTCTATCAGTTCTCTTCCAAATTTAACTATTTTAATGACTCTTATTTTATGACTATAGATTTACTGCAACTTGCTGGATGTTTAAACCGTGTTCGAAACTGTTTGCAATAGTTATCTCTAGTTAAACTCTAGTGCACTTCTGTGTGTGAAAGTAATGGAAACATTTTCTTTTGTAAAAATGTTACTACATTTGTAACTGCTGACTTGTAACGGTTGACCAGAAAGATAAGCTTTACAACACAACAGAGGCATCTACTCTTAAAAAAACAAAACAAAACAAACCCCACCAAAACCCCAAATCCTTGCGGTTTCTAGGCTTAATGCATTCTTTGTTTAGACTTAAGAAAATTTAAAAGTATTTAAAGGGTCTTATTAAAATACTTAATGATACTTACTGATGAAGCCCCATGTTTTTTTGCAGAATAACAGCTTCTAAAGTAGTGGAGTAATGTGTTTTTTTGTTTTTGTTTTTTTTTTTTTGTTCAATTCCTTAGGTTATTCCAAAGTTTATATCTTTGTTGCAACAGAACAGAAAATGGTATGTAACTTACTTTTTTGTTTGTGGTATTTGTGCTATAGAACTGTGATTACAGTTATAAATACGTGGTATAGTTTGTAAAATGATAATTTCATAACTAAGTTATGAATTGCTTGTTTTAATAATGGGATTTCCTTAAACTAAAGGATTGTTTGCATATCAGCTAATATCATAACAGCTTAAGGTACCTTCAGGTAATGGCTAATGGCAAAACTGCTTAAAACACACTCTAATAAATTGGATGCTTCTATTTAAGGATTAACAAAAACTTCTTGCCTTTTCCTGGTTTTAAGCTGTATTCATGGTTCTGGACTTCAAAGAAGGAATTTCCTTTATGCAACTGATGTGGTGGAAGCATTCCTTACTGTCCTGAAGGAGGGGAAGCCAGGTGAAATTTACAACATTGGAACTAACTTTGAGATGTCCATTGCCCAGCTTGCTAAGGAGTTAATCCACTTAGTGAGTAAACAGTTATGATGCTTTTGTTTACCAGTAATTGCACATCTGAACAGTTCTACTATAAACCTTTTGTAGCTCTGAGAGAGCTTAGGCTTGCAGTGGGTCTTAGAAGATAATTGTAGCATAATGATGTGCTGCCCTTTTTGTGGCAGCTATACTATGTAAGTTTGCAGTACAGGCTATTGTGCGTTGCACTGCGCCATCAGTTATCCTGACTGGGGCAAAACTGGCATAACGTTTAAATACCATTTGGTAGGGTTTTTTCATGCTGGCTGCTTCAGTTTTGGTCTGAGGATGTGGCACTAGTAATAATTTGATTATGAATGGTTAGGCAGTGCTCCAATGAAGAAGTATTGGAATTGTTCTAGATAGTTTTGATAATTTCAGTAGTTTGAAAACTTGTTTAGACAAAAGACCATTTGTGGTGGCTTTTTTTTTAACAGACTTAAATCTTGTTAAAAAAAATCTATTTTTAAATGTATGTTAAGACAGTGCAAGATGTGTGGGGGTGATTTTTGTTTCTCTTCTTGACAGATAAAGAAGACCAGTTCGGAATCTGAAATGGAGCACTGGATGGATTATGTCAAAGACAGGTAAGAAAATAGCAAAGCACATGCAGGATGGCTTTATCCTGAAGGTTTCTGGAACTCTTGCCAAATAGTTTTTTTTGTGAAAGTTTCTGCTCTGCAGGAGGGAAAACTTTTGAGGGGAGTAAGAGCTGGTTTGCTTTCTTAATATTTTTTTTTCTTTTTTGCTAGTGGATTTGACATCTATGATCTGTACAGAATACTGTGTAGAAAAACAGGATTTCTATTTATTACTTGGATCTTTAGGTCAGAGTATACGCCTTGAAGGAGAATGTGTAATGCTAATCTGTCTGTCTTCAAACTGTCTTCAGACTTCTCACTACTGAAGTCTGCTCTGGGAAAAGGACAGGTTTTACACAGTAGCTAAATATTTTCTTAAGGGTAGTTTAGCTAGTTTCTTCAGTGCTTTGTATTCAACATCACTTGAGCGAGATGAATCCCATCATCTCTCATTTAGCTTTACTATTTTGATGTTAATGTGACTAGTTCAGACTTAGATGTGCTTTATAGGTAAGACCCACTCTCCACAGGCAGAAATACGCACCTACGGAGTGTAGTTAGTTTTAGATTCCTATCTTAAGCTGAAACTGCTGTCTGAAGAGTAGATGTAAAACTCTGAGGTGCCAAAGTTACGGCAGCGGCAAAAATGGATAGCTTTTATAAATACGCTTTTGCTGTGTGTTTCCGTCCTTAATTTCAGGCTTGGTTTGGCTCTGTTCTTTTATCTCCATTTCTTTTCTGCAGTAACAATGAGCCTCTGCTTACTTTAGATATCTCTCTCTCTCCAGAGTGATTAGAAATGGCATATCTACTGATAGCAGTTAAGTAGTATTATGGCCTTTAGAATTCTGAATTTCTGTTCACATTTGGATTGTTATCATGGCAACTGAAGTGTCTTTAAATGTACTAATTTTTGTTTTTAAAAGGAAGTGTTCTTCAGAATCCTATCTGAGTGTATCGCGGGACTTTGAACAAATTGCCTTTGGCTCACATGATGTGAGTGTTCAGTAGGTCTCGGTGTCATTCAGATTGAGATGTTTCTTCCTGTGTATTGGGCCCTGTCTGCTAATGTTTAAACATAAATGGGCTTGGGAAAACTAACCACGCAGGAATACATGCTTCAAAGAATGTTGAGGTCTTATAGAAGATTCTTAAGATACCTAACTAATGATTATTTAATTCTGTAATGAGTGACTTAAAGGTCATGGGGGTTACTTGCCATGGAAAAATTAGTTCTGCTTCTGCTTGAGATTAGCATGTTTTAATAATGGTGATAAGTAGCTGGTTTCTGTCTGCACATGTAGCTTAACTATTCAGTATGCTAGTGCCAGTAATGCAGGAATGCTGGACTAGACTACCTAACTGCCAGTCTGTGGAAGTGAAAATTTGTGCCATGCTTAAATGTAGGGAATCTCTTTCTGTGTTGAATCTTGCAGCCTGGGATTCCGCATATTCAGTATTACTAAGTTTGTGTAGCTAATGAGGCACTGTAATGATAATGCTTTGGAAGTGTATGTATTTTAAATCTGAAGTATGTGAAAACTTGTGGGCTTTCAAGATGAAGAATGTGAATGCTGATATTGGAAAACACTGGCTTGTGTAGTGACTGTCTAAAGAGTTGCAAATGCACTGATTTGCACAATTGCATTGGCAGTGATTTGAGTTTTGCATTTGTTTTTGTGCCAATAAGATATTAATTCATATTTATTCTTATCAATTCCACGTTGCTGACTGTACCAACTGAATTGTATTGTTGCAGCTGCACTGAAATGCCATGTATTTTTTGAAGGCAATATAATCTGTTCATGTTGTTGGGAGTTTTCAAAATCGAAGCATACCTAATGTTGGTTTGAAGACAATGTGAGGTAGTGCATCTCTAATTAATGAAAAGGTATAACGGAATTGTTTTCCATGTGCATTTTATACTTCATCAGACCTACCAATGACCTGAGATACCCAATGAATTCAGAAAAAATGCACAACTTAGGATGGAGACCTAAAGTGCCTTGGAAAGAAGGAATAAAGAAAACAAGTAGGACTGATGGCTTTTACACTAACTGATTTAGAAGTGATGGGAGGAGGGAAAGGGGGGAAAATGGGAATACAGGTTAATTAATGAGAAGCTAAGGGAGAATGAATTTAACACTTTCATTTTACATACAATTGGCTGCTTTAAGTAGTGAATTTACCTGATTTAAGAAAAAAAGTTAATCACAATAAAGTAGCATCAGGTACTAGAATTAATTTTTAACGCTAGAATGTCTTGCATAAAGAATTTATAAAATCTAAACTAGATTTTTTCCTTAATATTATAGGTTAAAATTTTCCATAATGAACTATTAGCATGTTGTTAGTCTTATGATATCTGCAGAATATTTGAGTTTTCCTGTTATGTCTGGTCAACTTGACTCATCAGCATTCTCTTTGTACTAGTTGAATGGTACAAAGAAAACTTTCACAACTGGAAAAACTCAGAGAAAGCTTTGGAGCCCTTTCCTGTGACAGAGCCATTTGCACAGCTCAGTGGTCCATAGGGTGGCCGAGAACCTGAAGGAGTTTATTCTACCTCATACAGTCCTTTCTTTGAAGACTGCAATCAAGTGGCCACGCTGAACTCTTAATGTATTCGAGATACATGAACCATGATGAATACAGAACTACAGTACGGCACAACTTTGGAAGGGTTTCAGCACTTTATAAGTTGAACCTGTTAATTTCAGCTTTTGGTGCAATACTATATTCTCACTAGGTATTGATTTTAAAGAACTGTACAGGGCGAAGAATATTTATAATGCTATAAATTAGTGTAACTGAAGTAAAATCTGCCTTATTAATTAAGAGTCATTAATTGCAATTACAGCTTTTGGGACTTCTGATGAAATTAATTTTAGTTCTGGAATCATTCATCTGTATTAGTTTGTTTTTTACAATGTAATATATTATTTTTGTCACTTTAAAGAGTTGCATTTTATTTTTAATCAAGGGGAAAAATGCTATATTTTTCTGAAGAGTATAAATCAGTTGGTACTATATCTAGCTTTTATCTATATGGTTCAGTTTTTCTCTCTGTCGGTGCAGTATTACCTTCTGTTGATGACTGATTAAACTGTTATCTACTCTATAACTTTAAATGCCCATTTTTAAGGGGGTTGGGGGGGAAGGTGTCAAGAAGGAGCAGGTGTTCTTGCTGAGACTTCCAGAAGCATTTTCTTAAACTTTGCTCTGTTTTAGATGTCATCTTTTTACTGTATTACTGTCTTTTACATGTTAATTTCCTTTTCTTAACTGTAATTGTAACAAACTTGAAATACTGTAACACAGTTAACATTCCATTGATGTTATTTCCTGTGATATGAAGGCTATTTATGGAGAAAAAATTTAAACACTTATTTTCCTGTGAATTGTGGGTTGGCAGACCTTATTCAATGCAGTGTTTCACAATTTTTTTTTGGTGATAAACATTTTAAAGGTGAAACAATATTTGAGTTCTAATGTAAAGTTTGGGAGGAAACTTCAATTCTAGAAATATGTCAATGAATCTTTTTCAAAGTTGATTTAGTAATAAAAGTTACGGTGTAACTGTTTTCTCTTAATTAAGTAAACATGCTGAAAAAGTAGATGGTGGGGTTTTTTATATTTCTTAGTTCTTCCTGTGTCCTGAGAAAATTATCTTCACTTTTGTGGCTTTGAGGTGGCAGACATAGAAGGGAAAACTCTTCTTGGTTTTATCACTTCAGCTTCTGTACTTGGCACAGTCCCAGACCCTTCTGTTGCCCCTGGGTAGAGCTGCAGAAGCACAGGACTAGGATGCTATGGAGTACTCAGAAACTGCAGCGAGTTCTAAAGTCTCTCAGAAATTGGGAGTTAACTCTCAAAACACAAATATGTGCGGAAGTCCTTTCCTCATCGTGCTAAGTGCGGGAAGAATGGAGTTTGGGGCATTTGTCTTAGCTTTGTCCCTGCTAGAGTTTCGGTAGTAACTGAACATAAAACTTAATAGTACTGACCCAGATAACTTACAGGTAGTGCTGCCTTTGGACCCACAACGCTCCCGACTTCATCACACCTTTTGTGAGGTGCATGGTGCTGTAAATAAAATGTCACTCTTGGTTGGTTATTAAAAGAAGGGTTAACAGTAAGTGTTTAGGCTTACCTTAGCACCAAGTATGTGTTCTGAAGTCTAGGAATGTGTTGCTGAAGGTGAGTTTTCTGTGACAAAAATTGCATTGCACTTGTATTTTTGGGGTTTCTGATACTTGGTTTGGTAGCCAAAACCTCCATTTGGGAAGGACAGAAGTTACAGGACTTAGTATGTACTAGTCTATTAGAATACTTGGCTTACCAGATACTTAAGATTAAGCTTCTACCGATGAATCACTTAAATTTCATTGTCAAACACACATTGCTGGTAACATTCAAATATTTTCTTAATTTTTATATTTTCTTGAGATACAGCTTCCTTATAATATGCAGAGAGTTACTTATCCATCTTACTGTTTTGTATTTTACAAAAGTCAATACCAGAAATAGCAGAAGTACTGGAAAAATCTGTTTTAGCTGTATTTATGCTTACTGTGGCAGCTGCTCTGGGTGAGCTGTATGAAAGTATGTATCTTTCACATCTGCTTATGCTGGAATACTGGTTATGGGATGCGTCTTTAATTTTAGGAATAGAGATTGCAGATTATTAAATTATTTTAAATCTTACAATGTCTTTGGAACATTAAAAATCAGTTAACTTGTGATAGTGTTATCTGATCAGAAGTACACAAGAAAGTAGTAGTGTGTTGGTTTATTAAACAGATCTTTTGAAAGTTGTTTTGAATGTTTAGATGGTGGAGATGCAAGCTTTGACATTTATGTGACTATCCAAACAAGTGATCTTACTGGGAGTGGATTTTTCAAAAGGATCTATTAATTTTTAGTGGAAACTGTCTATTTTTTCAAATGTTTTTGAGGATTTAATCCTTCCAAGTGTTTGAGATTTTTGGCTTGATATTCCTACTTTGTTTATATATACACATATAAAAATAATACATGCACATTTATTAAAAATATATAAGAATATATATATATACTAAAAATTAATCTAGGAGGCTTTTGCTTTGAGCTGCTTTGCTGCAGATCAGGTTGCCTTAGCAGGTGAGTGCTCCAGTAGGAGCATTCCTTTCACAGGGAAAAATCTTTTTACTGTTAAAGAAAACAGCTTATTTTGCCACTAACCTTCTGGCTTCTGTAGGAAGAAGAGGACAAAGGACCAACTAGTGAACTGTTAATGTGGATAAGTGTAATGCTTTTAGTTTTTATTTCTCGCTGTTTTTACTTGGAAGATATGAAGAAGCATTTCTGCAGAAGGCAAAAGGTAATGATGTACAATACTGTGAACGCAGCAGTCTCAGTCTGCTTTTCTCAAGGTGTGTGTCACAGAACGAACTGAGGTTACACCAACAGGAAAATAGATAGAGTGAATGTGTATGTCACTTAAATTTCTAAAACTTTCTAAAGGAGAAGGGCTGGCCTTCGATGAAGGGTTTGTATCCAGGTGTATTGGGTTTGTGTGACAAGGTTTTGGTTGGAGGGGGGCTACAGGGGTGGCTTCTGTGAGAAGCTGCTGGAAGTTTCCCCCATGTCCGACAGAGCCAATGCCAGCCGGCTCCGAGACCGACCCGCTGCTGGCCAAGGCCGAGCCCATCAGCGACAGGGGTAGCGCCTCTGGGAGAACAGATTTAAGAAGGAAAAAAGTTGCAGGAGGCGCAGAAACAGCAGCTGGAGAGAGGAGTGAGAATATGCGAGAGCACCAGCCCCGCAGACCCCCAGGTCAGTGCAGAAGGAGGGGGAGGAGATGCTCCAGGCACCGGAGCAGAGATTCCCCTGCAGCCCGTGAGGAAGACCATGGTGAGGCAGGCTGTCCCCCTGCAGCCCAGGGAGGTCCATGGTGGAGCAGATCTCCACCTGCAGCCCGGGGAGGACCCCACGCCGGAGCAGGGGGATGCCCGAAGGAGGCTGGGACCCCGTGGGAAGCCCGCGCTGGAGCAGTCTGTGCCTGAAGGACTGCAGCCCGTGGGAAGGACTCAAGTTGGAGAAGTTCGTGGAGAACTGTCTCCCGTGGGAGGGAACCCACGGCGGAGCAGGGGAGGAGTGTGGAGTCCTCCTCCCCCTGAGGAGGAAGAAGCGGCAGAAACAAGGTATGATGGACTGACCCCAACCCCATCCCCTGTCCCCCTGCGCTGCTGGAGGGAGAGAAATTGTGAGTTAAATTGAGCTGGGAAGGAGGGAGGGGTGGGGGGGGGGAAGGTGTTTTAAGATTTGGTTTTATTTCTCATTACCCTACTCCGATTTGATTGGTAATAAATTTAATTTCCCCAAGTTGAGTCTGTTTTGCCTGTGACAGTTAAGTGGTGAGTGATCTCTCCCTGTCCTTACCTCGACCCACGAGCCCTTTGTTGTATTTTCTCTCCCCTGTCCAGCTGAGGAGGGGAGTGATAGAGCGGCTTTGGTGGGCACCTGGTGTCCAGCCAGGGTCAACCCACCACACCAGGTTCCATCCTGGACGAGAGGCTCACGCTTGGGAAATGATCTGGGGACAGCTGTCAGTTCTGCGGCTCTTTTTGGAGTTACTGTTGTGGGTCGGATCAGATCTTCACGAAGCAGCTCCTGAAATCCCTTGTGCATTGGGTGAAAACCACCACGGCTACCCCATCGTGTCGGTGTACCGTGCCCGCCGTTCAGTACAGCCCTTGTAAGCAGCAAGCGAGAGAATTTGGAAGACAGTGAGGCAGGGCAGTCTGCCTGCCCTGGGAGTCACAGCCGGTGGGGGCTTTGTGCGTGTGTACGGGTTCCAGTTTGCGCGACGGAGGTAATCCTTGCTTTTTCCGAGGCTTTCTCTGGTCTGACCTTGGCACTTGCTTGCTTACGTTTGTATGCTGCTTGGCATTGAGGTGGTTGAGGCTAGTTTACATCGTCCTAATATGATGGACTAGAAAATAGCTTTTGTTTGTCTACCCTGTCCTTTACTAGATATAGGAGGAAAGTTGTGGGTGGAAAAAAGAACTAGTGTTTGGGTTTTTCAGGGTTTTTTGGTGGCTTTTTTTTGGATGCGTGGGTTTTTTTTTTTTTTTTTTTTTTTCTTCCCCACTCCAATCCCTGTTCTGGAGGGGTACAAAATAGCACAAATTTGGTTTCCCATGAGGAGAAAGTTATGAACAGCTTTGGCTGGCCTCGGAATGCTCCATTTTGCTAAAACTGTGTTCTTATGCTCTTTAAATAGCTATGAAATGCTAAGATGTTTCTACTTTTTAGTAAGAGGAACTTTCATACAAAACGCCCAAATTTTGTTGGGGGAAAAAGTGGCTGTTTTTTTAAATATACTATATCTGGGACTGAATTGTCCTTCTCTTTTGTTTTTGATTTGTTTTGCATTACCTTTAGTTTTTATTTCTATCGCCATTTCCTTTTCACCTGCCAAAACAAAGGTTTCTAAAAATAATAAAAATCGGAACAACCTCTTGTTCCATAGTAGCTCTGATTTTTGTGGTAATATATGAAAACTCTAAAGTCAATAGTGTTTTGGCTGCTACGCATGTCATCGCACACATGGAGTTTATCTGCACCAAAGATCACAAGATTGTTAGCTGCATCAGTAGGAGACACGCTAATTAAGTGATTACATTCATCATTTCTCATTGCCAGTGGCAATGGAAAATCATGAGAATATGAGATTTTGTATCAGTGTGTTGTTAGCACACCTCTTTAGTACAATGGTGTGGTTTTTTTTTTAAGCTCTCCCTCACTGCAATTCTTTGTTAAAGTGTTTGTTTTCAGTTTGTTTACTAAACTGCTGCCCCAGTCCTCAGTATTTTGACTTCTGAAAATATGTCTTTCGCTTCTGAAAATGTCAGCTCTTGAAGAACAGTAGTTGCTCACACAAGACTTTCCAAAAGTGGGACAACTTGAGGAAAAATGTACTCTGAAAGTAAGAGGAGACATGGGGGTGTATGTCACCAAATATTCACAGGGCTAGTTTGGGAAAGGGCTTCTGCTTCCCGCTGCTTCCACGCTTGGAAAAGGAGGGATTTGTTAAACTCCTGTATTACTGTGGAAGAGAGGGAGGTTGGTTTGGCTTTTTTTGACTAAGAGGGGGGATAAGCAGCGGACAATCCCGCAAAGCAGCATTTTTCCCCACGCAGGGAGCACGAATGGGGGATGCTCTCGCAGGTATTTTTTTCCAGAGCCACGGGATGTGCGAATACACATAAGCTTGAGACGCGAGGGTCCGGCAGCAGTGCCACGAGTGCTAATGTGTGCGCTCGGGTGCATCCTCTGCCTTCGACCTGTAGCCACAGGAGTGTGATAACAGTTGCCTGTTGAAATAAATGCCTAACCGACAACGTGAGAATAAGCTATTTTTTCCTTATAACTATGTTCAGTCAGGATTTGTGATTTATGCAGGCATGTAGAGCTTCTCCTGTGGAACGTGCATCTCCGAGCAAGACCATGGGAAAATGAGGATGGAGGTACTGTTTCTGTTCATGTCTGTTTGTGGTACATCAGCTCTGCACGGAATTTGTCAGACTTGAAAATAAAGTCCCTGACAACTGAAGCAAAAATACTGGCAATTTAACGCTCCTGAATCCCACAGAATATTCTAGTTCCTGTTACCCCCCAAATAATCCAGAGAGCTGCAGCCGAAATGCCTTTATCCTGGTACTAAATGCACGTAGGTTATGTATTGTGCATAAACGTATACATATAGTTTCGTGTTATTGCTGCATTTGTCTTTGCCTTAAGGTGTCATTTTATTTGCAAAGACCTGTCAGCGATTCCCTTGTGGTATTCACGGTACCCGGCAGTGTAGGACGAGGAACATCGGGGTTTTTTAAACCCTCACACGCCGATAGCGGCCAGAGGGTGGGCGGACATGAACGGCTTTGTACTATCGCTGCGGCACGCATGACAGAGGAGCCGAAATAGCTCAGTTGGGAGAGCGTTAGACTGAAGATCTAAAGGTCCCTGGTTCGATCCCGGGTTTCGGCAGAAGCCTTTTCTTGATTTTTTTTTTCTTTTTTTTTTTTTTTTTTCTCGCCGTGCTCGGGAGGTGACGGGCTGCTGCTGCCTGTCCCTGCCCGCGCAGGGCTGCTTTGTCGAGCTGACAGCGACCGCGTCGCCCGTGACACATCGTTCGCGAGCGTTTGCATCACATCATGCGTGTCGTTCGTGAGCTCTACCTGTCGAGCTGGTGGCAGCGCGCTCAGGCAGGGCTTTCGGCTGCTGGGCCTGAAATTTCCTGTTGTCTTCCTCAGTTGGCTTACTTTTTTATTTATTTAATTTTTTTTTTTTTTAAAAAGCAGCAGAGGCATTTCCAACAGTGAGATTCAGGAGAAAGATGAATGATGCCGTTTTACCTCTGTTAAAAGTGTGCACGTTGACCTTTGCCAGGTGATGGCATAAATGCACCGGCACCCGCTCTGCAAAGCCTCCTAAACAAACAATCTATAGTAGCCCGGCGAAGCGGCAACCTTTGGCGTGCCCGAGTTTTTCATACGTGTGGCGTGCATGTGAAAAAACCATGCAGAGGCGATTTGCGAAGGAGGTGGGGGGGAACGAGCTGCCGAGCCGCCTCATCCTCTCTTCTAGTGCTTTGTGCCATGGAAGAGGGGAGGACACGCTGCAAAGCAAGCCATGAAATCGCAGAAATGCCGTGCGGCTCACGCCTGCCCAACGCTGCGTGTGCCTGCCGTCCTCCCTGGCAACTGGAAACGCAGCATCTGCGAGGGTTTGCCTTCCAGTTTCCCTTTTTAGCTCTTCTAAGTTTAAGCCTTTTATTTAGGATGGAAGAACTGAAAGCAAAAAGCTTCGTTCCCGGGCCCTTCTCTGCCCTCTGCCGCCTCCCGCTATAGGTGAAGGGAGGGATGCTAGAAGAGAAAGCGAAACTGCGCAGAGAGGAGTGGGGTGGCGTGGGAGGGTAGGGACACGGAGGGAGAGGGGCTCTCAGGAGGACGGGGACAGAGGCGGAGACAGAAGGATTAGGGATTGCTTCTGGCCAAAATCTGGAGCGGAGGTCAAAATTCCTGGACCTCACTATTCCTCTGCTGTCAACAGATAGCTGAAACGTCTTCTGGTTCACAGAAAGCCTAAGGAATAGCTTCAAGGCCAGAAACTCTGGTAAAGACTAAGTGACATAAATTACCATTCATGTATTTCCCCCAATCCTTTCTTTACTTTTAAGTTGGGATAAACCACTTGGATTTTTCCAAAGCATATTTTTAAGGAGGGCATCTGTTTTTGATTTGAAGACACAAAGACGCAGAAAAGTCATTAGTTCTCTTGGTAATTTGCTGCAACTGTTCCAAATATATTCCTTTAATTTGGATCTGCCCTCTGTTAAATTCTTACTGTGCTTTGTCAGGTCACTTAAAATGGCTCACTTACTTGTGGAGTGTCTGCTGTCTGGTGATGCATAGTCTCACGCTGAAGTCTTTACCTCCGCTGGGGCACTAACAGCTCTCTCTTCCACTGGCCATCTGGCGTGTTCTAGGTTTCCTGAACCTCCTAGGAAGTTTCTATCTTTGAGATATCTCTCTCTTCTGGGTGAATTAATCTTTAGGCTCCGTTGACTGTAATGATTAAGATGTGTGTTGGCTATAATGGGAACTTAAAGACATGTAGTTCCTAGATAAATGCATACATGGTAGGTGCATAATGAAGGTATCTTAGTCTTGAATTGACTTTCATCTTGCATGGTAGCTTTGCTTCACGCATTTTCCAGTGAGAAACCTTCATAAGTATTCAAGTAATACATTCATGGTGGCACTGTTGGAAAAACATGCCTTAGATCATGCTTCTTACTCTATGAAATCTGGAGCATGTAAATTCACAACAGTTAAAATCAGCAGCCAAAATATTTATCTGTCACTTAAAATACAAGCAAAAAGGTGGAGTTGATGTAAGCTTTGGGTAAAGATTAGCATGGTTTCATTTCTGTTCAAAACATTCTGATTATGGCCAGTTTCATATTGTCATGGTTTAACCCCAGCCAGCAACTAAGCACCACGCAGCTGCTCACTCACTCCTTATCCCTCCCAGTGGGATGGGGAGGACAACTGGGAAAAGAAGTAAAACTCGTGGGTTGAGATAAGAACAATTTAATAACTAAAGTAAAATAAAACATAATACTAACAATAATAATGATAAGATATAACAACAACAACAAAAGAACAACAACAACAACAATGAAAAGGAATATAACAAAAAACCCCCAAACAAACAAAAAAAATAAACCCCAAGACAAGTGATGCGCAATGCACTTGCTCACCACTCGCTGACTGATGCCCAGTTAGTTCCTGAGCAGTGATCTACCCAGGCCAGCTCCCCCCAGTTTATATACTGGGCATGACGTTCCGTGGTATGGAATATCCCTTTGGCTAGTTCGGGTCAGCTGTCCTGGCCATGCTCCCTCCCAGCTTCCTGTACACCTCCTCGCTGGCAGAGCATGGGAAACTGAAAAATCCTTAAGTTAGGATGTGCGCTACTTAGCAACAACTAAAACATCAGTGTGTTCTCAACGTTATTCTCACACTAAATCCAAAACACACTGTACCAGCTACTAAGAAGAAAATTAACTCTACCCCAGCCAAAACCAGGACACGTCATGCATAAGTTATAGGTATGTTACATGATCTTTGGAGCAATGCAAAATGTAATATGGTATTATAATTTGAGTTTCTTGCTAAGTCCTTTTTGTCCAGACTCGAAATTTTGCTCCACAGAAGTAGAATCTGTTCTTTCTCAGGTGAGGTTTATGATAATGTAAATACACCCACACTAATGTAGAGGTGGTTTGGCAGAACAAAGAATCAGAGGTGTAATATTTTCTTCAAAGAAAAGAAAAATATTCACAATGGCCAAAACATCCAGAAGTTCTCATCGCTTTTGGGTGCTCAGCTTGAGATACCATGGATTCACTTGACTTGGTGAGTTTGCTTCTTATCATATGGTGTCTTTCTTTTCTATTTTTTGTTTTATTTGAAAATTCTTTTGTCTGTGGAACACTTACTTGGGTGTTGCTCCTCATGTCTCTTTTCTTTCCACTTTGACCTTGATCTTTTACTGGTCTGCAGTTTTCCTTATAGAATTATCTTTCTTCTTGTTACCTCCAGAGTTATCACCTGTCATTATGAATTATCATGTGGTTTATTCTTTCTATTGATATATTGATTTCCACATAAATTTATAGAGTGTTGTATTTTGGCCAAAATTCTTTCCAAAATTCCAAAGGCTAAATACTTTTCTGGCTTGATGCTAATCTCTGCTTGAGTACAGTAGAACGAGCCTGAGAAACAATACTGTCATTGAGAAAAAAAAATGTGATCCCACTGCATACTTACTGCTCAGGAATTCTGTATTATTTGGGTGAGTTGTGTTTTTAGTGATTTCTTTGCCTGTACCTTTGAGTATTCTTCTTCTTTACTCCCTCTCTTGCCAAAAAAATATGCGAATGTATTAATCCCCACAATGCGTTGGCATCTGTACGGATATATTTCTTTGCCACCCTTCGATGACAGGCTGAGAAGTTTGCTATTGGGGATGAACCTGGGCATGAATCCAGACTACAAGGAAGCTGAAATACTGCTTTCCTGTACTTTCAGCCTAAAGCCTAAATATTTTAACTAATAAATTTAACAGAGTTTCAGGTGTCGTAGCCTGACCCGGTAGCTCAGAAGCGCGGACAAGGCAGCGCGGTCCCAGTTGGGATCACTGGGGCTTTGGCCGCTGCTCACGTGCCCAGATCGCTGCCTGAAGAGTCCTTCGATAGCTGCGGGCAGGCGGTTCTGGGCAGTAGTGTCAACACACAGCGCTACTCGTTTTTCAAGAGGTAGTAAAACCCCATAGTAAATAAAAAGTCATTCGGCGTGCTGTTTCGTAAACCAGTATAGTGCAGTCCTAACAGCGGCTCCTTTATTTAAGCGCAGTAGCCGCGGGGAATCCGCAGGAACTTCTCGACAGCGAGGCACTGAGGAGCGGACAGTGCCTGCTCTTTTCCCAACGACTAATTGAAAGACAACTGTCTTTTTGTAATTTTGCTCGGTGTCCTCCGCAGGGCCTGTCGTGCGGCGGCGTGGGGCTGCCGATGCCGGCGGGCCTGCAACGGGCAGCGACACGGTGATGCTGTGGTGTGGGATCTGTCCGTCCTTTTTCTGTCTGTCCAGGAGCTCCCCCCCGGCCAGGGAGGGCACTTCTAAAATGTTGATACATTACTGAGGACCAGAGGCTAGTGCTACATCTATACTAGTACTGCATGCTGTAGCCTGCTCCCAGCTGTGTAAAATTATGTAGTTGCGATGGAGGGAAGTAATCATAATAAAAGCTACGGATGTGCCACTCTTCTACTCACAGTTTTCTTTCCCCTGCTCACTAAGAAATCTCCACGTTATCATCTATCTGCTATTCCTTTTCTCCACACTCTAACTTCTCTGAAATGACAGATTTCTCCTTCCTCATGTACCACATTAGAAGCACTTTTCCTTGCCTCACCTTGCCTTGCCTGCCCCAGTACCTCGCCTTTCTCTGTGCTTACTCTTTCTATCTCGTACAGGCTCTCAGACGGCGGTAGCTACCTTCCTCTGAACTGAGCCGGCTTTGATTATAATGGTTGCATAGACACATATTTTACGTATAGACACCTCAGTTCAGGGGTTTAGTCAGCTAGCTGAATCCTGTCCGTATTTTTTGATGTTTTTTTTGGTGATGCTGATAAATGTGTATTCACTTTAATTGCTCTCAGATGGTATGTTGGTAACTTTGGTTCAAGTCACTGTCTAACCTCGATTCAAGGGCTGATCTTTCCACACCAGAGAGCTGTGTTCAGGTGCTGAGCAGTATAGAGAGGTGCGTTGTTCCGAGTGTTTTTGAGTTAGTGCCTCCATTTATAACTCCTGAGCTTTTTCAGTATATTTTTCCAGCAACTAGTCTTACTTTCTGTCTTCTTCCTATGTTGTGTCAAGAGCAGCAGGCAAAAGCCAGTTCCGGGTAAACTGAATCCTAAGGGGGATGAGTTGAAACCCATTTCAGACTACGTGGTATTGCTAATTGGCTTTGTGCTTCCATAAATGTAGTAGAAACATATTTTAGTTTGTCTGGCGAATAATAAATTTTTAATATAAAGATTGGAGAATCTGAAAGTGCTGATGACAGCGTCTGCAGCATGGATGAACTCCCTAACGGCACGATGGCAATAAGTTTGTCATCTTGTGCCAGAATGGCGTGGTTGAACATCCATGGAAATATTGAATAGTACAGATACAACCACAGGTGTTTTCATTATACATACTTACAAAAATGGCTAAACAATAGAGGTGTGGAGGGCGGAGGTAGAGAAGCAGAGGGAGTTGCCAGTTTTTATTCAGTATGGTGGAGCTGAACTAATAGCTATTGCTTCAGACTCTTCTCATGACTTATCACTACTTTATTTTGATTTATTCATTTTATTCCTCTAGCACATAGGAGTTGCATTGTGGGCAAGAACTGCTGCATACTAGGAGCTTTTTAAAGTATTTTTTGTCGATGTCCTGAACAAAAACACTTGTCTGCATGTCTGGTGTATGTATTGATCTTACGGACTGTCTCCTGCCAGGTGGGTAATAAATGCTCAGCCATGACAGTTCTGAAAGTCTAGCAGCCACACCAGCCCCAAAACAACCTCTGGTGTAATGGCGGGGAAAGGATTAGAGAGCAAACAAGGACCACTCACCCTTTAAAAACAATTAAATAATTTATTTTGCGTTCGAAAAGGCTATTAAGAAGGGAACCCTTTCCTGCTTGCCACTCAGAAGTTTACAGTCCAAGCACTGGAGTTCTGCAGTCAGCAGGTGGAGTCTCCACCCTCAACTGTGGCTACCAGGTTTATTAATTTTCATTAATGATGCACCTATATCCTCTGCGCTTCCAGTTCATTTTCTACTGCTACTGCTTTAGTGGAAAGTATTATCTTGCAGTGAATGAACTGAAAAGAGAAGGGGTTTCCTTTTCTATTTATCACCTGTTTGCAGGGTTTTGATGAAAAGAATAAACCTGTTTCTCCAGCCACCTCAGCTAAAACGGGACCGTCAGTTTCTCAAAGCTCGTGAAAGGCCTGGAGAAATAAATCCAAGGCATTCGCCCTCCTGACAAGCTGCCAGAGCCCGCAGAACTTGCTCTCACGCCGGCGTCTTTTCTGCCCTTGATGTCATGTGCAAAACACGAGGATTTGTGCTGTGCTAATCCCTCTAATGAGGGCTTCTCCCAACCTCTATATAAACCCCGCTCAAAGCTGTGGCTGCTGGGCAGGCACCGCAGAGCCAAAGCTCCTCTCTTCCGAACCGCGTTCGAGGCGATTAGAGACCCGGATTAAACAACCGCCCATCGCCAGCATCCTCGGCGGCGAGAGGGATTATCCCGGTTGGCGGGGCCATGGAGCCGTGGCAAGGCCGGGTTGTCCCGTGGCGGAGATCTCCCCGCTCGGGTCCAGCGGAGCGGCAGAGCCGGCACCGGTCCGTAACGGGCACCCTGAGGTGGCTCTGCTGGGCTGGACTGGGCTACCTGAGCTGCTGCGGTCCCCCCCGGGCGCAGGCACAGTTCCCTCGTGCCTGCATGACGGCGGACGCCCTCCGCTCCAAGCGCTGCTGCCCGCCCTTGGGGACGGAGCCGGGCGACGTCTGCGGGTCCCTGCGGGGCAGGGGACGGTGTCAGGCCGTGCGGGCGGACGCTCGGCCCTGGAGCGGCCCCTACGCCCTTCGAAACGTGGATGACCGGGAACGGTGGCCCCTCAAGTTCTTCAACCAGAGCTGTCGGTGCACAGGTGAGAGGAGGGCACGGGGATGGACGGGTCTGCTGGCCTTGCTCCAAAGGCCGCAAACGTCCTTGGCGGCATAAGGCATCAAGAGGGCTTCAAATGTTATCGGTTTCCTAAAAGTACTTCTATGTTGACGACACTATCAGCACTTTTTCAGAGCGACGGAGTCGAAAAAGTGTTTTCTCGCCTGCAGCCTTTTGGGTTTTCCTCTTTGGCCCTGGAGTTGTCCCCGTAGCCACCCATCGCCTTTCTCTGCAGGGTTTTGGACGTTTCAGTGCTGCGTTCAAACCTCTGTCGCCGCTCATCACGGCGGAGCGAACCTGGATCAGTGTGCATTGCTCAGAGATTTGTTCCTCTTGGAGTGGTACGTTGCAGCGTGACGTACCCCTGCGCACTGAAAATGTGCGGATGTCTGGTCAAGGTGTTTCCCAGGGCCGTTAACTAAGTCTACAACTCCCTTGGATCCGAAATGGGTCTGTACAACCACCAAAGAGGCCATCCCGTCCTTTTCCTCCCCATCTCCAGCCGCTCCTTCCCACCCGTGACTTGACATGGGCTTCCGTGTTCACACGCCGGAGGTGAAACAGGTCAGGGACGAGATGTGGTTGAAAGCTAACCTGGCCAAAAGGATCAGGTTTTAATAAGACCAGTTCATTACTGCTGGCAGGAGGGAGGGAGTAGGAAGGTGAGGTCAGGGCAAGGTAAAGCGACAAGACCCTTTTTCAGGAGCAGCCCTTGTCAAAGGAGGGTTAAAATGAGCAGGAACGGCGGCCTCGGCCCAGACCGCTTTGCAGGGCTGGCAGGAGATGGTACCAGGGGTCGGGCAAAAGGCACGTCTCAAGCACTGAAGTCACTTACTAGGCACATTTCAAATGCAGCCTGGGATTTCTCGTTGGAAACAAAGTTGTTTGAATTTTCTAGCATGGGAAGAATAGCCTGCTTTCCTTCAACCTAGTTCTTAGAACTAGCTGAACTGTTTTCTCTAAAATATACCTTGGCTCTCACTATCAAAAGAACCCAGACCAATCTGAGAAGGAAGCACTGCAGAAAATTTCAGCCGATGAAGTTAAGTTTTGCGGCGCTGTTATCAGCTAAAAGCAGAGAGGTAGTGGCAGATGACTTAAGTGGATACATGGCGTTACTGAAGCTCCTCAAAATAACAACTGACTTTAGAGTATACATTGGTGTTTTTGGTTTTTTTTTTTTTTTAACTAGCTTTCAAATGCTTGTGTGGAAGTACTTTTCCAGACACTTTACAAAAAAAATTGGATGTAGGTTTTTTTTAATTTTAAAAGTTCTTACGTACTTCCAAAACTAAAGTCAGGTATCACATACAGGCACAGACACTGAGTCAGAAGAGCACTGAAGCACATGGGCATACAGCAATATGTACACAGTCTAAGTAATTAGGGCATCAAAACCTGGGAGTAAATTGAAAAGTAGTGTAGACTGACATGGTCTGCATAGGCAGACATTCATTTGCTACTCCAAGTAGATGTAAGCACCAGTATTTGATATTTGCAGGGCTGGGTCCCAAGTTACGTGACCAGAATGTAGTGTCCTTTCATTCAGCCTTTCTTCTGCTGAGCTCTCCTTGGCTCCTTAAATCTGGTTTCTCTCGCTGCATTTTTATTTCACTTGTATTCCTCTTTCTCCTTGCAGTCTTTATTGTCTAAATATACCGGTGATAAAACATTAAGGTGGAAGGCATCCTTAAGGATGATTTTCAGAAAGGTTTCCTGGGCTCTACTCCGCTTGATGCTGCATGCAAACATATTTGTAGGAGAACGCTAAGAAGTTCACAACTGTGTAGGATTTGAATTAGATCTGATGCTTTTACAATGCCAGCAATCATATGCCTGTGTCTATTAGTATTTTATTGTATTTTTTAAATTCTGTTTTATACACTGGTTGTCTGTCTGCACACCACAGTTCTAACTGGTGTGATGTGTGGTCCTTATTAGGCATCTAGGGTTACGGTACCTAGGGTAGGTAACATAAATTAAATATGCTCATTCAAAGGGACATGGAACAGTGTAAATCTCTACTATTAAGGTATCTTATTTTATAAATGAATGTTTTATGTGCAGACTGCCTATTTGAAATGGTTCCTGGCTCATACAAACTCCAACCCACACCAAGTCTCTAGCATTTTAACAATATAAATGGTCGTGTTCCAGTGTTGTCTTGGTACTGTTTAATTTATATTTTAGACATGGTGTAAACAATAAGCTATTGGAACTCCAATTGCCATGTAGCTGATTACATTTGGTTAGACAGTGCCATTTAAACATGTCACATAGCTGATGGCTGTATGGTAGGAAATTTGGAGGAGCTGTGAGAAACAGGGGCCAGGATTTTCCAAAGGGGGCATTCTGGAGTTCTCACAATAAATTAATCCATTTGAGCTTTCTGCTAAAAACTTAGTAGCTAAGGATAAAAGGAACTCTGAAAATTTGGTCATTTGTTGTAGCTGCTCACTGAGGAAAAATGTGTTACAATCATATTCATCTAGGTCTGGGTGCTGAATATTTCGAGGGGAGAGGAGGGAAGAAGAAAATCCCAAACACAAACAAATATTGATGATTGGTTATTCTGGGGTTGGATTATTTTTATATTTTTTTCTCAAATTAATGTAGATTTTCTAAAGAAAGTTAAAAAAAATCACATTTATTTTCCATTTTTAGGCTTTAGCAGATAATATGCATTAGTCTTTCTTTAATTGGGGACAAATATAACAGAATAAGATTAGTACAACAGAAAAATCCAGCTTTACTTCCCACTTTTTGTACAACGAGCCATGGTCAAAAAAGACAATTTTAAGTCTGTTGTCATGATGCTGCTTGCTGCACGTTTCACTCAATGTGTTGGTGGCAACAAAAATACCATCTCTAGAAAAAAGATGTGGTTATGGCATGAATGTAGCTGGGAGGTAGCAAGGAGTTTTTAGTTCCTGTCTAATTTCAGTTTTGCATCATTGTATGTGTTCTACAATTGGTTTGGGTGCACCTAATATTAATTCAATTTGTATAAATTCTTAAACTGAAATGACCTGATGACAGGTTCCTGACAGCGTGCAGTACTATGTGAAGGGGAATATGGTAATTTGTTTTCCAATAAGGTGTATGTGTTGAATTAGGCAAAATGTTGGATGCACTAGTCTAACCCTGAAAATTGACACTTGTAGCTAATTACACAACAAAGCAGTATTTCAGTGGCATAGTTAAATTTAGTTTAGAAGAATACTGTTTTAGAAGACTTATGAGCTAAGTGCTATTTTGAGTTCTAGAGGATAAAATTGTGCTAATGGGATACAGATCTAGTATCACATTTTAAAAACTCAGTACAGAAGATTATTGTGAAAAAACCGCTGCAGTCAGTCATGTGGTTGCTAGCACAGATTTTGACAGTGATTAAACAATGACGTAGTTTGAGTTCACTGAGGAGTTAAACATAATTATCATTCTTTTTTTCCCCTGCCGCTTTCTAAGGTTGACATGTGGGCATGTACTGAACATTACTCTATTTTTTGTTTCCATAGAAGTTTCCTGAGGGGGAAAAAAAAAAAAAAAAATCTTTTCACATTCTTGTGCAATATATACTCAAGCTGGGGACAGAAGGCTTAAATTCTGTTGTTTAGCTGTAAGCAAATTGCTAGTTAAGCCATGTAGCTGATGTGATGGCCCTCCCATTAGGTAAAAATGAGCTTTGAAGTAGTTATAAAATACGCTTCATGTACTTATTGTAGGGCAATGTGGCTGTGGGATACTAAATTATAACCATACCTTGATGACCCTGTTAAATCCTGTGCTAGGTACAGATCTTCCACATCCTACAGCCTAACAGTATGTCCAAATGAAGAGCTAGAAGAAATGGAAGAGCTAACCGTTTGTCTCACATGCTAGCAATCCTGATCCTGCCCTTGGGATACTGCAGTATGCTGGTGTTTCAAATCTAATGTAACTCCTGTTTTAATGCAATGGCTAAAGAAGTTTGAAAAGGAGTCCTTTCTCCCCATCTGATAAATGATATGTATTAAGTTGGTCCCTGTGGAAGGAAGAGGCATGGCAGCTGCTCAGGTTTTATCTTGGCATAATAAAACAAGGCAGAAGATTGTGAGGGTTGGATCGGTTCCTTTTTACTGAAGAAAAGACACTGAGTTGATGGAGTTACTAATTTGTGTTATGCTCAGTGTCTGAGGGCCAAGCATGTGCTATTGACTGCTCAGAGGTAGAAAAATCCCCGTCTGTGAGCTCAGGCAATCACTGGGGTTGAGAAGCAGCTACAGTGGTACGCGATAACTGGTGTTAGCATACGCCGGTGATGTGTATTATTAACACGTACTGAGTGTCATGTCATAAGAAGTGTCTTTTCCTCAGTGTCATGCCCATGAACTGACCCACTGGGAGAAGTAGCATGGCCATCGTGCCTACAGAAACAGCCAGATTCACCCATCTTGACTGGGAAAGAGCACCATTAATGATGGTGAGATTAGGCACAGAAGAAGACAGCTCCAAGGCCTGTGATCCCATCTCCAAACAAAAGGGTTAGTGGGGAAGACACCTCAGATGACTTTTTTTTTGCCCAGCGGCAGTACAGCAGTTGTTCCTGAAAGCAGTAGAACAAGCAAGGAGCATCTGGACCCCGTTTGTGACGTGATCTGCCTGTGTGCCAGAATGACCTCCCACACTACGTTCTCTAGGAACCACAAGAGGTGAGAGTAATCTCCGTGGTCCCTGGCATAGCCTCAGAGACGGAGTACACTGAGTTGCTACGTGTTAGTCACTGAAGGGGAAAAAATGCTAAGACATGAATCCTTGCATGTTCCTATGGTCCCTGTGTTCAAAAGGATCTTGAAAGGGTCCCAATGTCTTACTGAAAATCCCTACTATGTGCTATATCCTGGTAATATGAGATTCCTGCTCTCCTAGAGCTGTACCATTGAAGTCCACCATCACCAGTGTAGCAGACACCGAAGTTAAGTTGTAAGAGACTGGGACATACATTTCACAGTGCTATCCTGTGGGAAGTCCACAAGGCAGTCGATGAACTTTCTGAAAACAGCAATGCATCATTTCCAGAGCAGTGGCCTGGTAGAGTGCTTTAGAAACAAATGCTGAAAAAGGGGTTTGGGTGGTTCATAAAAAACCTGGGTCCGAGTACTGCAGCCGTTCCTGTTTGCTGCGGTGTGGGAGATCCCACAGACCTCCATCAGCTTCTCGCCGTTTCAGCTGCTGCATAACGACAGTCCTGTGATGCATGGAGTCTATTGAAAGAAAACGACAAAAAGCAACTTTTGATTTCATCAAGTGTTGTTGTGTGTATTTCTGACAAGAACATTGCCAAATAGACCTGAGGACGTTACAGAAATGTCCAACACAATCAGCAGAAATGCTGCAGTGTGAAATACCACTTTCCCTGGAGATCGGCTCTTCCTGCTTGCCAGTCTCTTCTTCACTGCAGTCCTCTTTCTCAATCAATAAAAGCTCATGTCCCACTGAAAAGTGTCTGGTGAAGCAGTGGAAAGAATGGACCCCTTGGATTACTTCATAGATTAGGTGGTTAAGGGAGAAAATCCTGCAGAGCACCAACTGGATATAATTAGCACCTGCCCAAGGGCAACAGGTGAGGAGTCTTTGGTCCACCTGGCTCAGATGCCATACAGGTGAAGAAAAGCTTTTTTCCCCACAAAGATGACTCATCATTTCAAGCTTTTGCAAATTTCTTTTCACAGCCTGAGGAGGCACATGGAGTATATCTAAAATATGGATATTGTCCAATAAAATGATCTTGGGCATCAAGAGCTGCGTAGATTCAAAGGGCCCTTGCTGAGAGAGGAATGGGCACCATCAGAGCCTCAACAAGTGGCTGGTGGAGTCTTGTTCTTGTACCAAGACCAGACAGGACAAACCTGGTCCTGCACTAACATTGGTTCTGTTAGTGCTATATTTCAATGTGATGCTTATCCAGCGCTGTGAGTAGATGGGTCATTTGAATTACTGGAAGCGTGACCGCCAATCTCAAAAAAGTTTGTTGACAGATGTTTTCATGGTTAATTCCCGCTTTGCCCCCCTTCTCTTAAACAGGATTGAAGTGTACCTTTGGACGTGAGGGGAAAACAGCTGCTTTTCAGAAGTTCACGGTCCCTGTACTGAAACTTGCGCAATATACATGGCGTAATTAGGCACTGTTGCAATATATTCCTGACATTTGCTGTTTGGTCAGTACAGTACTGGAGTATGTGACGGGCCCTAATAGCTAGGCTGAGTTGTCAAGAATGAGCAAGTACACGGATAGTGGAGTACACCAAATTCACAACAGCAGTTGTGCTCTTCTGCTGGAACTCTCAGGATGTAGTGATAAAATCAAGTTTCTGTGTTGCTTCCCCCCATCTTAATCTCTGCCCTCATCATAATAGCATATCCATGCAATCTTTTTTTCTTTCATAAAACTATAAACTGCTTGCTTTTTCTGGCATATGTCTTCATCCCCCAAACCAATGCAGATCCCTGGCTTTGGGTGCTTTCTGTCCTAGCTGGAACATGGCAGCTGAGCCCAGCTGCTCCTACCTGCGTCAGGACAAAAGGTAAGCCATACACCTGGAAACTCTCTTCATGGTATGCCGTTGGGCTGTGCACGATCCAAAACCTAGTTGAAGTCTTCACCCTTGTGGTTCCCTAACCTTAGCACTGGTCCTAAACTTCACGATAGCGCGTAAACCTATAGATCTCAGAGCCTCCAAAGTAACCGTAAGCTATCCAAACCTACAGTTAAAAGTCCTTATGTCCTCTTGGTAGGTCTCACAGGAGTCTGTCACAAATGTTTAGAGCTCAGCAGCCCTTATCCTAGAGCTAGCCATAAGCTACACAGCCTTCTTGGTAACAGCCCTTGCAACCTTGGGGTTCTTTGAAATTGGTAGTAAGCCCTGTAGCCCCTGACAATCTGAAATCTTACTTTAGTGTTAGCTGTTATTCTGCTTATAGACTTAACCCTACAGCCTAGGGATGTCTGCCCATCCAGGAACACTTCATAAGCCACTTCCCCATCTCCATGTTAGCCCGAAGCCTGTCCTGGGTCCAGCAGCACCTATATGTGCGGGGAGCAGTGAGATTTTGTGGCATTTTGGAAGACGATTGGCATGGTGGTTGTGGAGTGAGTGCGGACGTGGGGTTGGAGGGACGGTGGGGTTAGGCACTCTCGGTGCAGATTGTGGAGAACTGAGCGGAGATCCCGGAGGACCCCTGGTCGCCCCTCTGCTCCCTCCTTCCCCCGGCAGCGATGCCCGCTGTCCTACCCCACCGCTACGGCAGCAGCCTGCCCGCGTGCGGGCAGGGGGCCGATGTCCACCGCAGGAACGGTCGGTTGTTCCCCCTTTCCCCTGGCAAAGGCAAAGTGAGCTGCAGCAGGGCCTCTCTGCTGCTGCTGGCTGCCTGCCGCGGTGGGCGAGAGGCCGTGCTTAAAACAAGCTCTGCTTTCCTGGGCTCTTCCACCACATTAGAGGGTCTGAGTAATAGCCTAGAGCGGACCCCACACTTGCCTTAGGAATGATGCCAGCGGGGAACGACGGTACTGCAGTGTTTCTCAGGCCCTTATTGCAGCATCATTTAATAATGCTTAAAGCGTGACCTGCAGCACCCCTGGTGCTTGTCCTGGATTGTGTTGGGTCTCAGATACGCTGTTAACAGACGTTAGTTTTTCTGAAGTTTTGTCCTTAAGAGAACTCTTTTGTTTGGGGATTTTATTCAGTGCTTAAGGATCCACGTGAACCGACCCTTTTTCGGGCTTGATCCTGGGAGTACTTGAGAGCCAAACGAGCAAAGCACTTCATCACGTGCTTCACCTGAAGTGCTCAGCCCTCTGTTCGCCGAGACTCCTCGCATGCCTGAGGGCTTCGCAGAGCTCTGAGCACCTCGGGGTGTCAAGCCCATTACCCAAAGGTTCACCTCCCCAACCGGCTGAGTGTGATTCTTGGCCCTGCTGTGGCTCTGGGAAGCGAGCCATCCTTCTGGCTAGGCAACTGGCAAAGCTGCCAGTCTGCTCAGCTGCTGTCCTTTCCAGGAACTGATGTCTCTGGGGAAAAAGAGTGCTAATTCTTAATTTTTCTGCATTTCACTGTTAGTTTTCCCTGATTCATAATGTCATGACTGCACTTTTCCTCTTGATTCAGGAAACTTTGCTGGCTATAACTGTGGTGACTGCAAGTTTGGCTGGACCGGCCCCGAGTGCAACGTGAGGAAGCCAGCAGTTGTCAGGAAGGATGTCCACTCCCTGACGGCAGAGGAGAGAGAGCAGTTCTTTGATGCTCTGGACCGTGCAAAGACAACCGTTCACCCAGACTATGTAATTGCAACTCAGCACTGGATAAGTCTGCTTGGTCCCACCGGAGAGGAACCGCAAATTGCCAACTGTAGTATTTATAACTACTTTGTATGGCTTCATTACTACTCGGTCAGAGACACGCTTTTAGGTTAGTGCTTTTCTTATCCAATGGGCTCTGCAGGTAAAGGAAAAGGTGAAAAGTATCATTGCTGAACAAAGGTGAGTATGCTTAACACAGCTGCGCTACTTCATCGAGGAGCGAATCCCAGTAGGAGCAGATCTGTGGAGTGAAACGGTTGGTGGTGAGAAGCTGGTGGCCATCTGCAGTGGAGGGAGGTGTGCTTCAGACCTGCTGCGGTCTGGTCCCCCCACCCCGCGGCGGCTGGAGCACGCCAGCCGCACTCCTGGTGCATCTTCCCTCTGACAGGGAGGCAGTTCTCGGGCTCCACCGCTGGATGACCCGAAGTGTGGTCAGGCAGTGATTGACTTCAAAAAGATGTTCCTGGTCCACAGGACAAGGTAGATGAAGCAGCAGTGGGAAAGGGGCTGTGCAGTGCTGAAGGCAGAGGCCACGCGGAGACGTTGGGGACCGGAGTGCTACTGCTTTCTGTGGCTTTCGGCAAGTCGCCAAGTATGGGATTTGCCTGACTAACCGCAGCCAGCTTTTAAAACCAAACCAGCTTAGAAGTTTGGGTATCTAACCCCATGCTTTCTCCCATATCCAGATTCTTAGTCCTCATTGCTCTTCTAGACAGAAGTACCTATGCCGGCCCCATTTCGCAAAGCCCAGCTCTTGCAGGAGGAGGCACCAGGATGGCTTTTTACCTGGCAGTCCTACGCGCAAGCTGAACAGCCCGTATCTACCTCCTTGCTAGAGGGTATCTGCTGCCCTGCAGGGGGTTTTCTTCAGTGTGCCCTTCTGACAATGTTCCATTTTGCAGGGCTGAAGGAAGCAGTCTCTGGCCTAGCAAGACCAAAGGTCCTTCAGGGGACAGGACGGTCATGTGGAAAGGGAAAGAGGCAACATCTAGTGCTGCTCTAGTGATAAATAAATTCATATGTGGGTTTAAGCTTGCTGCAGCAATACACAAATCCATATGTGGTTTGAAGCCTCTAGTCTTTGAGTGTCTTAGTTCTCATGTGAAATAGCGAGAGATATAATACAATACAAGAAATAACAAGCAAAATTTGAAGAAAATTGGCAAAGGACATTGAATTACTGTTGGCAGGTTATGGAAAACGCTGAGGTTCTCTTGATAGGTAGGTACATGGTGTAAGTCCTGCGGCTGAGCAGGAGAATGAGATAATGTGCTACATATGAGCAAGGAGCTAAGATTTTAGACAATAAAACTGCTTCTTAAAACCAAAATCCACTAAAGTGAGAAGAAATGTTCACAACATCCAACTTTGGGGGGAATGTGAAGTTTTAAGAAGCACTGAAGCGAATATCCGCAGAGGAGTTTGTTTCTCTTGTCCCGTGTAAGTGTTGTACCTTCTGACGTGTGCGCTCTTTCCAAAGGTGCAGAGCTGCAGGTTTTTGTTTAACTCCACTCCAGGCAATAGAAGAAGGTGCTGTCTTTCTCTCGAGCCTCATTTGGTGCCTAAGTTCTTCTTTTATCTTCCCTTTGTAGGACCTGGCCGCCCCTTCACAGGTATCGATTTCTCCCATCAAGGACCTGCCTTTGTTACTTGGCATAGGTACCATTTGCTGTTGCTGGAGAGAGACCTGCAGGTTAGCTGAACAGCCTTTCCCTTTCCTCATGCAGCTTCTCTCTTTTGCTACGTGACTTTGTCGAGCCAGCCAAGGGTAAGCTATTTCCTAGGATAGAGTCTTAGCCAAACTCCCAGGAGTGTTTGCTCACTGATCTTTTTTTGTTTAAAGTGAAATTAGTGCTTTCAAGATACTGAGGACTGAACAGTTTCTCACTGTGAACAATGATGTGAAGGTTATCATGGAGATTTTTTTCTTCATCTCCACAACAGAGGACAGAAGACGTGAATTAACAGTATTTATTAATAAAATCAAAGCAACACCTACACGTAAAACTTGGTAACAGATATTGTCTGCTGACATTGAAGATACTCTCCTAACGAAAGCAACTCAAAATATTACCTCCTTTAAATATGCCACGTTATACATTTGATACATACATATATTTAGCAATATATCTTTTAAAGAAATATATGTTAACATGCCCGACAGTCAGTTGCCAAAGCATTGACTCATTTCCATTTGTGTTACTTCTACATTGGCAGTGTTACTGTATTTTAACCTTGCAGATCTCTAATGAAAGTGGTTGGTATCAAAATAGCTGCAGGATCTCGCTTGCGTGAAATCGTATCTAACAAGCAAGCACAAGCAAATGCACTGTATTCCTCTATTAATACAAGTTCAGATTCTTCCCCAGGGCTAGCCTTTCTGGAGTGAAAGCAAACCATGTGCACAATTTTACCCATTACCCACTTACATCACTCAACCTCTTAGTTGCTTAAGGCTCAATTCATCTCTGCTGCTGCTCTCCTGCCTGGTCTCCGAGTTGCTAGAAAGCCTAACGTGGCCAAAAGAAGCGCAGGCCAACAGTGGAGAAACTAGGGACAGTGTCCTTGCTTGAACTGACTTAATGCCCCAATCTTGTGCAAGGAGTTGGAGCAGCGCTCCGAAATGCATGTAGTTGAAATGCAGAATGAAAAGCAGAATATCCAGTGAAATATCCAGTGAATACCCAGTGAAACACCTTGCAGGAGTCCCTTTCTTTCTCTTTCCTTTGAAGGTGATCCCCTGCTAACGCATTTGTCTCCGTTGCAGCGACTGATGGGCAACGACTCCTTCGCGCTGCCCTACTGGAACTTCGCCACGGGCAGAAACGAGTGCGACGTTTGCACGGACCAGCTCTTTGGAGCATCGCGGCCGGATGACCCGGGGCTGATCAGCCTGAGCTCCAGGTTCTCCCAGTGGCAAGTAGTTTGCAACAGGTGAGAGAATATCTAGGGCAAGCTTGCATACTCACCAAACCTTGCTTTCATTCAGTATTGACAGCGCGGGCCGCTCTCTGTGGGAGTGAGCGGCTGGAAAAGAGCCAAGATGTCTTTTTTAAAACTGGGAATCACGGTCGGTTTGTGTGTAGATGGTGCTGTGTAAACTTCCCCCCCGTGGTATCATGGAAGTATATTTTTAAAAGATGATTCTTTTGGTACAGGATTTTAGTCAATTCAGCCAATTTGAGGCTGCCAAAAGTTTGAAGAGTTTGCACATTGGCAAGTATCTTCTTAAAGAAGAAATGTCTGCGTGTCGGTTTTCTGTAACAAACACCCAACTGATTTTGGCAGCAGAAAAAGAAAACTGTTTTGGCATTTAGGAAGCTAGAGATAGGCTGAAAAATCTGTTCCCTTGCATTGGGTGAGACCTTAACCCTGATGTATTTAGTGCAGTTTGGGGATTGACTTCCAAGTGGCTGAGATTTCACATGGAAAACAACACAGAGACAGCCAGCAGCTTGCTGCCAGCTCTCTGTAGGCATATACTGATTTGGGTGAGAGCAGGGCTTTGACGAGGGATCCACATGCAGAATTGGGGTGCTATGACGTAAGATGCTGCCGGTCACAATACCCATATAACATTCCTCTGTCAGCTCCGGGGCAGCGTGCAGTCAGTCAGACGGAGGTACGGAGAGCTCAGGGCTATTCAAAAGACTCTCTTTCTCTGGGGACCTAAAGAGCTACTTGAAATTCTAGCTTTAGGCACCAGTTGGCTTTAAATCTTGCCCCTACTTTTTCTCTAAGATAAACAGGGCTTTGTTTTTTCTTGAAAACTGAAGTGACTAAACTTTTGCCTTGCCAAGGTTGAACAGAGAAGGGCTGTTGTTTACTTCAGGAGTTTCTGAAAATGCCGATTCATTTCGTACTGAATAGCACAGAATTTTTTCACAAGTGTTACACTCTTTTTCTCCTCCTCCTTCCCTCTTTCTCTCCCTGATACAAGGACGTGCTCCCCATTAGCTAGTGAGCAACGCCTGCAACAGCAGGATGTCCTCCAGGCCCTGAAAAAGAGGATGTAATGCATTGCAGTTGCTTTGCTTCTAAAGGGGTTGAGGGACGGAAAGTGAAATCCTGTTTTCTGTCATTCCTTGCATTTTCTCAGCCCACCCCACAGTGGGACTTCCCTGGGTTTTTTTTTTCCTCTTTGTCAAGAGTTAAAAAAGTAGTCCTTACTCAGGACTGAAAGTTTGTCAATTCAAAATTCAAAAGACTGTTTTAGATTGTCTGGCAAAACCTGTTCTTCCAAAGCCCTCGGGAGGGGAGAAGGCGTGAAGGGAGTTGTGCCTGCCTTTTCTAAAGCATCCTCTCTCTGTGGACAACGAACCTGGTAGCTCTTGGTCCAAATGACTGATGGTCCACAGAGGACGCAGAGCCACAGAAAGCCACGGCACAGCGGCAGTCCTGCAATAAATTCAGCTCCCAGGCCACGGGAGGTGAACGGAGATGCCCCGGGAGGTGTCGGTCCCTAACCCCTGCTCTCTCACACGTACAGCCGAGGCCTCTTTGATACCTTGGGAGAAAAAGCCAACAAGTCATCACCTTCTTCTGACTTGTGCCCCTTTCCGTTTCACGCTCAGCTTGGATGACTACAACCGCCTGGTCACGCTGTGCAACGGGAGCGATGAGGGGCCGCTGCGGCGGAGGCCGCCCGGGACCTCCAGCGAGCAGCTGCCCACCGCGGAGGACGTCAGGAGGTGCCTTTCCCTGCGGGAGTTCGACAGCCCCCCTTTTTTCCGCAATTCCAGTTTCAGTTTCAGGTTTGTCCTTCCGCTCCTCCAGAGCCTGCTGGGTCGTGGGTTTTCTTTACGTGCGCGTTTGTCAGCAAAACATGGTTACTTGATGCTGCTTTTACCCATCCGCAGGAATGCGCTGGAGGGCTTTGATAAGCCAGGTGGAGCCCTTAATTCGCCGATGCTGAGCCTTCATAATTTGGCTCACTCTTTCCTGAATGGGACCAGCGTTCTCCCTCACGCGGCTGCCAACGATCCCATCTTTGTGGTATGTCTTTTTCCCCCGGCGTGAGTGGCAGTGGCGGTGGCTCAAAGGCAGCTATCTCACCAGAGATTTGCAGAACAGAAGTGAATTCCCTAAAAATAAGTCCTTTAAATAGAAAAGGAGAAATCTTTTCTCTTTTCTTGAATGCTGCCACGCCTGCATAATGATCAAATAAAGAGGGAAGAAATCTTAAGGTGATTTGTAAAATAGAAAATAAGTTTCTAGGGAGAAGAGCTGCTATTCCAAGTCATGGTGCCCTGAATCCTTTCATTATGTGCTATCTAAAGTTAATGGCTTATACCAGACAATTTTACAGGAACAAGATAAACTGAAAGTGGGGCTAGTTATTTTAGAGTAGTAGACTGAGTAGTTTGTTTCTTTGTTTCAAAATTCACAGGCTAAAAGAAAGCGCGTCGAATTTCAGGGTCATTTGGCAAATAGAAATAATGGGATTTCACTGGTGCATTGGTACAGTGTTGCACTGCAATGAGCGGCACAAACAGCAATGTGCAAATAAAAAGCCAACGGTTGACTCTGCTTACACATCTTTCTCTCCTAATAAATTCATGCCAATATCTTTTCCTCTTTGTTAGATTAAACCACAGTGACTATATAGAGAAATTCTAATACAATTAATTTCTTTCTTACCTTTATTTTAATTTGCAATCTTTTGTTGGAGAAATTAGTCCGAATACTTATGTAGTGGTTCTCCAGCATTTTTCCTTAATAATCCTTGAATTCCTACATGAATTTCTTTCTTGCACAATGAAATCTTCATTTCACTGTGCTATTCACTGTGTAATTTGATATGCAAGATTATTTTCTATAGGGTATTTTCTAAGTTTTTTCCAGGTTTGTAACTAAAAAACTTGAGTACATCAGAAATTAATTTGAATTGCCACAAACATTTGTAATAGTTGTTTGAAACAACTTTCCCATATTAGTGCTTTATAGACATATAAACCCACCGGGTAAGACCTGATCAAATTCATGAGTACCTGGAGCTGTGGAGCTGGTGGCACGCTCTAAAATGAGCATGAAGGAATCAAATTTCCCCCAATTTTCCCTACCTGTTGAGAGACAAGAAAGATGAAAATATGTTTGAAAGGTACACTCACCTAAATGAGCTCAGTGGGCTCTCACCTGGGACGACACACCTGCCCATTCAATGTCAGCTGATATTAAAACGTCTGGAGAAAGAGCTTATTATGGACAAGCAGCAACAAGGACACATAGAGCAAAATGTCCCATGCAGGAGATCAAATTACTCCATTCTCACAAGCTTTCCTGGTTTCCCATTCCGTAAATCCCACCTAAATTAGATTACCCTCCTCTCTCTTTCGAAAGCTTTTGCCACCTTAAGAGAGAGTGTTTTGAACGCTGTTGAGTTCTGAAAGAGTTTAGTAAATGTGTGTGCCCATGCCCGGATTTGCAGGTTCTTCACTCCTTTACCGATGCCATCTTTGACGAGTGGATGAAGCGGTTTAACCCCCCTGACAACGCCTGGCCTGAGGAGCTGGCGCCCATCGGTCACAACAGGCTGTACAACATGGTCCCTTTTTTCCCTCCTGTGACCAACGACGAGCTCTTCCAAACCGCGGAGCAGCTCGGCTACACCTATGCCATTGACCTGCCAGGTACGTCTCAGAGGTGTAGAGGTTGTTCCAGGCCAAGCGATGAGGCAGCTCACATCTTCAATGATGCAGGCATCTGGAAAATAAGGCACGTTTCACAAAACGCATGGCTCTATTCACCCGCTCACTAGCAATCTCATATTGTAGCACACACAGGTAGTTACAACTCACCAGGTAAGCTGTGGTAACTACAAGTCTGCACATACTCAGTTTGTTCTGCTGCAAAACGCGTCAACTTGAACTGCTCCAGTGTTGACAACGGTGCTCCTTTGGGCTTGAGGAGTCTTTGATTTTCTCTCCTGTGCCCAGCACTGTTTATGCCTGTTACAGGATCCTGTAACCTGTCACAGGTCAGGCACTCTGCCAGGGAGCTCGTCTGGCTAACGCCAGTCATTAGAAAATACTTGTTTTGCACAGGGCCCTGAATAATACTGCACCGTGAATCTCATTAAAGATGAACTCCATTAATCTTTGGATATGCTGGAGAGATGTACCTGGGTGTTTTGTGTTACAAAACCCCAATTTTAAAAATTTTCCATGTCCATAGGTGTGATGTGCCTTAGGATTTGTCTATTAGTTTGAAATTACCTTTGACACAAATAAGATAAAGACAAAAAACAAGAAATCAAAGTATTTATGCACAAAATCCAAAATTTGCAACGTGAGTTACAGATACTTGTAAAAGGCACAAGTGGAAGAAATGCGTGAAAACCATGCTTCAGCTGCTTTACCAAAGATTAAATCTGAGCAGTTTCTTTCTCCACCTCGGAATTCCTTTGAGAGGCAGTAGGTTCTTATCTAACCTATGTGGCCAGGAATTTCTTCTAAATGCTTACCATATATCTGTGGTTTTAATCTGTGGAGGCTGTTGAAAGGTCTATAGACTGTGAAAGATTGAAACTCTTGTCCTCAGGCTGCATTCACACAGGAGAGCCCTGACTTGTGGAGGCATGCTAGCTGCTTCTGCAGTGCTTTTCTCAGGGGTGTCCCCAGAATTTTCCCTGAAAATTTAAACTTCCCCTTTTATGGAGCTTTAAGTCTTCCTCCCTCTGGACCACTGTCCTCACTCCTGCTTTGGAAATGCTGCTGCCCCTTTGGGCATGAGGTACCCAGAGAGGAATAAAGGCAGCTTGTGATTCTGCTGCTTCTCAACTGCCCCTAAATAAATTGTTATCTCACTGTGAAGCAGCGTATCTATCCCTGTCTGCGTGGTCAGTGTTCAGAGAATAAAGTTTTTACATTAAAACCCTTCTTTTTTATCTAAATATATAATTTGCTAATTCTACTTCATGTAACCACATTAGAAATCAACATAGGTAATACATTGCTGGGTCTTACTTGAGAGATGGTAAAGTGGTAAACAATTCATTTGGTGATCTTACTGAATTTGGGCACGATTGCCCTCAACTCGCTTGTTGACATAGACTGCAGATTGGGGCACACAAATTTTAGTTGCTTTTATAGTCAGTGTGACATCTTGAGCCATATGGATTTAAGCCCACGTGTCCAAATACCTTCTAAATACCTTAAATCCTTTTGAAAGTTTTTGGTGACTATTTAGTCAAACGTAATTATTGCCATCTCAGTATATGTAGCATTTTTCAGAACAGGACAGCAGGCAGTTGTTGCTTCTGAAAGCATAAATGAAAACACAAAGTTATTTTAGCCAAGTGGGGCAGGGTTATTATAAGAATGGGCAATATTATCTTAGAAGACAGTGGCTCCCCAGAAGTGGTTCAAAATCAGAGGATGTGATCTGGAGCCAGTCGGCAGAACCACACTAAGTAGTGTTTTCAGTTAAAAGTTTGACAATAGGCTGCTTTGTGGTCTATAGGAAAATTTGAGGGTTTTCAGTTGACCAAAATAACTTGGAAACAGCTATGCTGAAATGTCATTATCGAAAGAATTGCATAAAGCATTCATAATTTTGGCCAAATTAGATGAGAGAATGGTCTTTTTGTCTTGTTACTGTTAATCTTTCCCATTCTCAACACTTTAATTTGTATGAAAGGTTGAAGTTTAAATTCAGCTGTAGACTCCTCTGGCAGGAAACATCTCTGGCTCTGGTATGTGTGTCGGTTACACGGTACATTACCACCTTCCCCTGTGGCCATTGGGTCTCTAAGCCACACAAATAATCATAATTACCAGACTGTGGGATATTTTCTTTCTTCCATGTGATTTGAGAAATAAAATTGTGGGCTGTCCTCACTTCAGACATTTCATGTTTCCAGGTTCACTTGAAGAAACCCAAGCATGGGCTGTCATGGTTGGATCCACAATTGGAGGAGCACTGATAGCTCTGGCCACGCTCGTTCTGCTGCTCGTACTTTTCCAGCACCAGAGGCAGAGAAGAGGTTTTGAACCACTGATGAACGTGAGCTTCAGCCCCAAAAAGTACATGGAAGAGACCTAATGCCCTCGCTTTGTTTCTTTGCTTATTCTTGTAGGAAGTGACCTTGATTGCTTTACTGAGATCTTAGCTGAGAATTTCTCACGCGCTGCTTCGGCAGCTGACTACATTGTTCTCATTCAGGTTTTCCTGTTATCTTGTGAATTGTAATATATAAAGTCTCTGGGTACACATGTGCAAGGCCCAAGACAGGCCAGGCTTTTCTCATTACCAAACATTATCTGGAGTGTGTGACACTTGTAAGTCATCCTCTATAGATTTAGATCAAGACAGGTAAGAATCTAAATAGAGGAAAACCAACTTGAATAACCAAGATAATTTTTCACCTCAATGTGTTTTTGATTTCATTTAGCAGCTCAGAGATGTGCTGAAAGTTACTAACTCTACATATATATTTGAATAACATAATATTTTACAGCTATCAATATATATTCTGAATGATGTAGTCTTTTTTTAAGGTTCAAAATGTATCCTGCTGTTTGACAAAATACTATAGGAACTTCCTTGTTACAGTTTATTTCAGAAGCGTGATCAATTCCATATGTTATTTCCAATCAAGCTGATGTTAGCAGTAGGTAAACCTCCAAACTCAAATTCTCCTGAAATTTAAGAACAGGAGTTCCCTGACAGCTAGATATACACTTGTGTGTTACCTCTGTGTTAGGGACCCGTGACAGAAGTTGAAAATGGTGCTTGTCCTTCTCTATTTTGGCTCTGCTGCACTGTTTCATGAATTTAGACCTACGTTTCCAAAGTCTGGGACCCAGGACTCAAGACTGAGATAGTTCTCATTACCTAGGTCTGCAGGTAGGGGATGAAGTTTGGATGTGGCACTCCCGAGACCCCATCTTAAACATTCCTTTATACATTCCCTATATGTTTCTTTATTTAGACATAAATTTGGACCATATTTGGGTGGCTCTCCTATGTTATCTTGAGAGAGGGTTTTTACACAGCAAATCAACTCCTGAACATATTGTGTCAGATTTGGTGCATAGTATGTTACATTAATGGAGCGCTTAGATTTTGCATTTTGTAAGGTCTTGAGTCTTAGAAAAACTCTGCTTTTGTAGTCTTGAATAAAAAATTCCGGTTAGTAACGCTTTCTGATATTTCTTCTAGGCCTGCTCAATACTAGCTGTGCGGACTAGAAAGAAGATCTCAGTAGGTCTTCACATATACTTAGCTTTGAATATATGTAACTCACAAAGTTTACCTCTAAAATGCAGACTTTTGGGGGCAAAGAAAAGTTATGATTTGCTTACCACCTGCTCAGGTAGTCCTTGCTGCATCAGGTGGACAACGATCTCCTGCTGTTTCTGCTGGTTTGTGGTGCCTTTGGGGGGTCCCAGCGCACTTGTTCCTGGCTCATGCCCAAGATGTCAATCTTGGTCCTTGGTTGGAGGACTTTTTGTACAGCCGCTCAGCCCAGCACTCTAGCTCCCAATCCATGTTGCCTTTCAGGGTTTTTTACCGTGTAGTGACCAGCGTTACTTGGTGCTGAGGACATCAGCTGAGGTCTCCAGAGACCTGGGATGGGCATGTGTCACATCAGTTGGACCCTGATCAGTGTCAGTTTGTAGCTAGGTCTGAGGTCTCCGCGTGCCCTTCTCAAGGGGGAGATGTCAGCCACTTTCCAGCACTACAAGACTATAAGTCTTCACATACACCAGTTCCTGCTAAATACTGATTTAGAGAGATGCTGTCGGATGGAGATTGACACCCTTTTGTCCTTTATGTGATGTGAATGCCAAAGTTTAGGAGACAGTCTAGGCTTCTACTTCCGAGGGTGAATCAGATTTTTCCTTGGGCTCACAGGGCATAGAGCGTGCCTAACTTCACCACCTTGGAGGTTTGGATACTGCTGTCCCAAGTGTTTGCTTTGCAAGCTGCCCTGGTTATGGGTAAGTGACAGTGGCAGTGGGATAGAGGAAAGAGAAAGACAGGGGAGAAATGTAAAAAATGTAGCATAGCAGCTAACATGTTAGAACTGATTTTGCTTAAGAGCAGGTGGGTAAAACAGGGGAGAGTTGCTCAGTTCTCACTTGTAAACTGAGTAGAAAGGTGCTTGCCTTTCCAGAAGAAAAGCAGTGAGGGCATTAAATTGATGCTAGGGACAGATAAAATGCTAGGGCCAAAGATCCGTGCGTTACTCTTTCCACTCGCAGGGCCTTAGTTTAATAATCAGGGCTTTAAAACTGTGACTGGTTTTAACACTTTCTTGTAGAAGTCTGGCTGAAGCGAGCTGTATAGAGAACACAACCTGCCCTCTCGCGGCTTACTGGAAAATTACCTGGTCACACCAGAAAGCTGTTTTCTCCCTTTTTAAAAAGTGCAGTCTTGGTCTAGCAACCAGGGAAAGTTGTGTTGTCGGTGAAAGGAAGAAGCGCAGGTAAACTTTATATTAAATGCTTACCAAGGAAGAAAGTTGAGCACAGGCACATTACAAAACGGTTGGAGGAAATCCTGTAGCAACTCTGATTGTGGAGGTTGGTTTTACATGTTTTAATGTTCCACTCACCCCAAACCACAGAAAAGGCATTTTTTTTGTTGCTGGTTTATACAAGTGATAGTAAATACCTGTAATCTATCGTTGCATAAATTGTACTGAAGCTATTACTGCCAGGGTGAGATGAAAAGGGACGCTTCTGTCCCCTGACTGGAAGCAAAGACTCCCCCAGGCTGAAAACACACCATCCCCAATCTCCACAGAGCCCGGGATTTTGGGATTTGGTCCTACAAATCAGTGCAGAGCGTGCCCTCCGCTCCTGGAGTCGGTGCGGGGTGGGGGCATGGAGCAGTGTCCGCTGGGGTGCCCTGCCTTCCCACTGCCCGCTGCGCTGGGCTCAGCGTGGGCACCGAAATGGGGACAGGGAGGGCAGCGCCCACCGGGGACAGGGTCACCGGTGCCCGTGGACCACCTCTGTCCCTCGCTTTTTCCTCTCGCGTTCATAACTGAGCGGTCACCCAGCGCAGCCCGGGGGTGGGGGAAGGATGAGGGACCAGCACATCCATTCCCGTGGTCACACTTTGCTGGCAGATTTGGGGTGCACTCCTGAATGACTTCAAGCTGAGATGGGTGTAATCATCAGCCTCCCCCCCCCCGACTTTAAAATAATTCCTGCTGAATTGGTGCTTTCTTCTGACAAAAGGCTCTGATTCACACAGGAGCATGTAACGTGCAGCTGCAAATGAGATGTTTAAGCTCTGGAGAGGGAGAAGTGCTCAAAACCATCTATTTCTCAGCCTTTTTGTTTAGCTAGACCTATGCAGCTTCCAGCTCTGTGTGGAGGGCTTTTGTGGGGATTATCTTTCTGAGGAGTTTAATTCTCTCTAGTCACCAGTTAATTGCTCTCTCAGTTGGCTGTATTGGATCTGTGGGCAGCTAATGCCTCCTTCTGAGTCATCCAGTGGGTCAGGTGCCTAATTTTTTTGACTCTGTAGTAGGCTGGTGGCAGCCACATCATCTCTGTCAGTCATGGCCTGTGAAATTCTCTGAAAGAAGTAGTGAGAACCTGTTTTCTGAATTAAATTAAATCTCACTGCTGGCTGTTTAGCTAAATGCTTGAAAAGGATTCTGATCCCATTCTGCCCCTGATTTAGGAAAGCAGCAGTGTAAAGCAACCACATCTTATGGCTATTATTGTAAAATTGGAAGTTGTAATGCTATTACTGACCTTCTGCTTCTATTAACTGCTTACTTTACACTGCTTTTTGGGAGAGATGTTTTGCACCTGCACTTGTAAGGGAAGGAAAAGATAAACAAGCAGATTCAAAGACTATCAGCTAAATTCAGTAGTGAAGATACAAACGTACAGAACTACGCATGTAGGCTGATGGCAACTAGGAAGGAAATTTAGTTTCCTAAAGTACCCGCTTTGGCCCTTTATGCAGTGTATGCAGCCAGTTAAGTGCCCTGCAGACAGCTGCCCGGAGAAGGTCAGGTTACGAACAAGGCTGCATCTATGATCCTGCTCTACTTCATGCTCCTGCAGCTCAGACGCAGCTATGGGGAGATACTCATTATCCAGAGCTCCTTGCTAAAACTAGGCTTTCCAAGACCTGGGTGGCCAGAAGAAATGGTACAGGTGCTGGCCATCTTTTTACACACCAGCTCTTTCTTCTTGTGAGGGGGCATCCACCTCCCCTCCTAAAGGCTGAAAGACCATGGACGTCAAAAGTTACCTCTACGCTGGGTTTCAGATTAAGCCAACGTATAAGCCATTGCATTGTATAGATCCAAAATCATGCTCCGATACTAGCAGGGCACCCTCCAAGGATGAAATATGAGAAGAAAGCTCCAGGTATGCACCTAACTGCAGAGTCTGCGGGTCTGGTTCATTTTGCCTGTCTTGATCTTCTTCACCAATCCTGTCTGCACTCATGACGATGTTGCCATTGCTGTGTGTTCCCCTTTCAAAGGGTCCTGAGCCCACTCTTGTGCCAGGGCAGATAGGATTTGCGGATAGCAGCGAAGCTAGTAAATGTGACGACGAGAGTGAGAGACCCGAACAGGCCAAGCTATTCAGTAGAGAGAGAATAAGCGATCGGGTCTCTTCCACAGCAGATGATCGCACCCTGTTGGTCTCCCCTCCCTTCACTGCCTTGCTGTCTCTGGCCTGTTGACAAACCTGTGAACCCTGGAGCAACTTCAACAGGCAGGATGGAAAGAAAGCACGGGCTGACTCCAACCATCGCCCTTGGCAGCACTTCCGAGTGCCTGAATAAAGGAGGTAGTCGCTTGATCTCCAGCTCAGATGAAGTCTTTTCAGCCCTTATCTCTGCATTCAGGCTTTCTCACAGACTACATTAAAAAGCTCCTTTTTCCGCACCGTGGTTCTGCCTGTGGTGGGTCTCCTTCAGTGGTTCCTGATTTTCTGCGGTCCTGTAGCAGAGCGCTCAGCTGTCTGTTTTGGATACGGTGAATTGCATTATGTGGATATATGCCTGGGAGACAGGTGCTTAACTGTGCAGTGGTGTGGCCACAAAGTCCCCTCCTGTGGCTTCCTTCAATTGGTGATTTCATTGCTGTGTTCCAGGCTGCTTCCAGGCTTGTTTCCCTGCCAACCTTCTCTGAGGGTTTGGTCCATCGGGTCTCTTAGCAGATTTGTTCATTTCTGCCTTAGAAGAAGGTCTCCTGAAGTTTCACCGGCTTTTATTTTAGTGCCTTTTGCTTGAAAACATCTTTCAGCAGCTTCATTTTTATGTGGAGGCGTTATTGCTCAAATATCCGTAACACTTTCACAGTTGCCGCCTCTGCTTAAGTTAACTGAAAAGCTGCTAAACACGTTAAATGCTCAGAAGCTGTTCTTGTCGGGAATAAGGCTGGTGGCTGGCTTCTTTTGGGCTGGTTGCCACCCATTTCAGGTAGAGCCTGAAGCGCTTATTAAACCTTCTTCATGGGGTTTCTTTTTCATTTTTACCAGGGACTTTCAAACTCCAGCCTAGCTTTATCAACAGATTCTTCCACTTTCTTTCATGCTGTTGTGTCCTACCAGCCCACGGTCAGTGGCTGCTCAGGGTGGGGAGACCTTGCCAAAGAGTCTGCTTCTTTCTTCTTGCTCCGGTTGGCTGTGCACGGCGAGAGCATCGCGGGGAGACCCACTGTGCTCAGCCCTTGCAGGTGCACGTCGAATTTACTTACAGTCCTTAGGACCTACGTCAACAACCGGCGTTGTGGTTAGCAGGTGCGCTCTTGCTTGGCACGCTACGCTCTCGCCGGTCCCCTTGGCATAGCAGTCCGGCAGAGATGCGAACAAATGTCTTCCTTTAGAGCAGCTCTAAGACTGTTCAGATTCGTGTCACATCCCGAGGCGGCTGCATCTCCTCCCCGAGCCTGGAGATGGGAGCTTCGGCGAAATGTAGAAAGCCTCCTTCTTCTGCAGATGTGTACGCCCACTCGGTGTGCCAAACCCTATGGATTTAGAATTCAGCTCGGAGCTTTGAAAAATACCACTTGTGAAGGCAAAGCACAATCCTTCCTGAGAAAAGAAAAAGCCGGATTTGTAACAGAAGGAAAAAATCATCCTTTTATTCAGGCCAAGTACACTCTTTCCTACCTCCTTTTCTTTTCCCTCCAACACTTTCCACGTGTAATCTTAGGATAAGTCTCATGTTTTTTGCAAAAACAGTGAAAGCATTTGTTTTTAATGTAGAATTTGTTGTTTTAAAACGCAACCTCCCAACTAAAAATATTTGATCAGGGACATGACATATGGAGAGAGAGATGACAGAGCTCAGTGTTCATTTACACTATGTCTATCTGCTGGTGAGAAAGAAATACACCCTGGTGGCTGTGCTAGGGCAGATGAACAGAAAGATAAAAGGTATATTTCTACTTAAAACTGAAAAGAGAGGGGAAAAAAAAGTGGTACTTTTCATTCCAGTCTTGCCTGTATCTGAATTTTTTAGCTTGGTCTGGGGATTGCTAGTCATGTTTTTCTGATGTATACTTAATTGTGTTATTCAGACAGATGAATTTGTGTCAGCTCATCACAACAGCCTGTCTTACACTTATTTTTGCCTTAGTCGCTGTCAGTCATTCAATATCAGTATGGTTTTTATCTGGAAAGCACATCTCTAGTAGCACTGCTCAAAATTGCTCCCTCTACTTTTCTCTAATATTCCACGATTTATTTCATTTGGAAACAAGGTAAGGGCAGGTTTTACAAAGCAAAGTGAATGGTAATGGGAATTTATTGAACAACAAAATGACTACTTGGAATATTGCCTTTGCCTGACAGGTTCCAGTAAATTCATTTTGCAGCCAGGGAAAGTCAGGCTTTTTTCCTTCCACATTTCATGGAATGTGTAACAGAGCAGCTTGCTCTGGAATAGAAATCCCTTAGTTTTCAGTTGTGGCTGTGGCATGGTTAAGGACCTTTGAAATTGCTTTAAGGAGGGGTCCCCCAAATATTTCATCATTTCAGGGCACTGTAACTACACATACAGTGAGAATTACTGAATCGGGAAATGAAGTTTTCCAAGCTTCACAACAACTGGGAAAAGAAAAAAAAAAAAGCCTATCTGATTCCTAGTGTGTTTGCATTGCAGTGCTGGATTGTCCCAGCTGTCTGTTTTCTGCTGGGAGGGGCCCAGAGATTTCACCTTTGCTGGTTCCTCTGGAGCCTTTTCCAGTCTCCCTCCTCTCTTCCACTTTGCTTGCCTTGCCCTTTTGGCTCTTTCTGCCTTGCTTTACAAACATACCTATTTCATCCTCCTCTATTAATATTCATAAGAATGGGAGAAGGTAGAATGAGGCTTAAACCTAGCTGTATTTTCAAAAAGCAGTATAAAATGTGTGGGACAAATAGTTGTCCCACGTACTAACCATTTTTATTGTATGTACCGTCAGCTGTTTTAAGTATAGTCAGGGTTACAGTTAGAAGATGGAAGTTTTTAACATTTAATTAAGAGTTTGTGAGGAATTTCTGTAGTTATATTAATTTTATTGATTGTGTTGTATTAATTAATGTCTGTGCCAAAACTGAATAAATGCACAATTGAAGAAAATCATTAACCAGAAAAAAAAAGCCAACAAAGAGAAACTTCATCCCCCGAAATAAAATCAGGAGCCATACTTGGCATCTTTAGCTGTTTTACTTTCAGGATATTTTTACTGATACTCAGCTCAAATTTTTCCTCTTAATTCTATTATTCTGGGGCTCCTGGACTTCCATTTTCCTCTCCTGTCTCTCCCATACTCACCATCTCATCAAATAATTTATTTGCAGTAATTACAAGAATCAAAGCTGGCTTGTTGCAGTAGGCTAGTCCTTTCCGCAAGCCGCTCGCGTTTTTAATGCTGCCTCATTGCCCCATCCCCAGCGCGCCCGGCTGTGCGGGCTGCCCGTGGGCTGGGCTTGGGCAGGTGAAGCTCATCTCAGAAGTGAGCACCATCCATCACGTGGAGCTGCACAAAAACGGGCCATAAAAAACTCTCTGCTTATAAGAGTATCATTCCTCATGCAGATCCAAATTCCAGGGGAGTTTTTTCTTGCATTTGCATCATATTGCAAATACTTGACACCTGCACATTCTTTATATTAGCTTGGCATCTGTATTTGATGGCTCTCTGGTATGTCTGAGTTTAGCAATGCATCGGAAAACATTTTCTTAGGCCACAGGTTTTCCTGGATTAGTGACAACAGTCGATTGGATTTGTTAATGCTTGCCATCTATACTACCCAAACATTCAAGTGAATGGATACGCATTTCACAGATGCAAATATGATATTACATTCAATAGTGTATTAAAACAAGAGTGTGCTAATAAATTTAGCAAAGCCTCAGAATTTAGTATATCAACATCATTTCAGTGCTAAGGCTGGCTTTCAAATATCATCTCTAAAATGTAAAAGAACAGACCAGAACCTTTACTTGCCATTCAGATGAAAGCATCTGTTGTTTTCAAACAGTTAGCTGGTTGTATTTTCACTTCTTTTAATACTTTCTCACATTTCATTCTCCTTGAATTTTATTTGCATTCTGATGAGACAAAAAATCATAATAGACTTACAATGTTTCATGCAGTCATGAAACAAATATCAGAAAACTGGCAGAGAAAATGGTCATCATAGTATTTCTAGACTAGAGGGATTCAGTGGTGTTTGGATAGGCAGCTAGAATTTGGACACTTAACTGAATCAAATCTCTAGCAATTCACATTTTCATTCTGTTCCAGCAGGATTTAAGGCAAGGCACCATTAATTAATAGAACCTTGTGGTAGGTGCCTGAGAAAAGAATAATAACTAAAAGGAGTTATTAATTGTCAGACTTTCTATGATTCACAGAAGACTCTGTGCACTGTTGCAGGTAATGTCTCTTCAGGTAAGTAGCAGAATTTTAAATTGATGTTTCCACGAAGCTCTTCTATGATAAGCAATTGTTTCTTCCTCCTTGTAGAACATGAAACATGCACAGCAAGGTTTGCCTTGTGTTAAGAAAGTAAAGAATACTGCAAAATTATTAGAACCTGGAAATCCTTCTTCAGAGGCTGAAAACTGCAAAATATTATTTTTTGTTTGAAAACTCATTGTTTTGGTCTAGAATGGGGAACACAGCAGTCCGCTCTAAACAAGCGAGTACACTCCCAACCCTGCTCAAACAATTTGTTCACAAATACTGTTTTAAAATGAGCTAGTCTCTTTCAATTCAGTGACAGACACCCCCGGAAGGTAGCAGGCTTCATCTATCCTAAACACCAAGTGTGGGTATCCAGAGGTAGGCAATACCGTGCCGTTGGAGATGCTCAGCGGTGCCATGCATTGGCTCCAGCCCTTGCCCCAGAAAGGCATGGGTTTCTTGCTGCTCTGCATATTTGCCAGCTACACACAGATATCTTGGATGCAGTACAAGCCGTGACTCAATGAGCCCCCCAAAAGCGTCCAGCGCCGTTTGAGATAACCTAGAAAAGGAGGCGTAATGAGCGGGACTAGAAGATGTAGACACAGGATATACAACGGCTCCAGCGGGCAGCTGAACTGAACCCCGCAGTACCCAGGATGGCAACGGTGCCTCTATTTAGACAACAAACCCCCTCCTCAGGGTGGGATTCAGCTCACCCGAATTTAGGAAATTGATTCTCTTGCCTAAACTTAGGCCTTTAGTTTCATTTAAGGTTGTCGAGACCATGCCACCTGGAGGTCCTTCTGCCAATCGGGAAGGGTGCAGGGCCTCTGCAGGTCCTGTGTCATGTCTGCTGGCTCTGGGCAGATGTCTTGGCTAGCCTGAGCTGTTTCAAGTGACACCAGACAGCAATATTCAGGCAGCTGAACAAAAGCCTTAAACTTAGAACTGAATCAACAGAAGAATTTTAAGGAGGCTGTATTGACAGTTTAAAAACCTAGTATGAAATCTTAGACTCCACTGCAGGAACAAGAATATGTCAAATTAAAATGGGGAAAGAGACTCCTCTAATTTGCCAGACCCCGCATTTCTTAAAGAACAAGATTGATTTACATTTTAAGACTCCTGTATCGTGGGCAATCTTATGTAAAAAAAATGGTGTTCAACAATTGCAATAAAATGGTACCATTAAATTAGCTCCCAATCTGATTGACTTATAACTAATAAGTAAGTCAAAACAACAGCTAAATATCATTTTTTAAACCATCTTACATACAGTCACAGAAAGCTCTCACCTTTTGCAAGAGAATAAATAAATAACTCCTGCCTGAAATTTCATCCTTAGATGTCATGACTTTTGACACTTCCACAGTGTTCTTCACTTCTCTGACAGATTTTAGGAGAAGAAGTCTGGCACATAAATATAGCTGGAAAAAGAATGCTGTAGAATGAACTCATAAATTATTTTAAAGATTCATTTTACCTCATGATTCTCCAGTAGCTGACAATCATGGGATTAACACCAGTGGCCTTCAGAGAGCACTTTTCATTTTGCAGCCAAGAAACGACAAGACACAAAGCAGGTACTTACTTCAGATATTTATTGTAGTCCATCAGAGAATATCAAATCCCTGTTTTCAAACCACCAATATACATTGCCTTCATGGTGTGAGTGAAGGGTGATGAGAATGAGAAGAACTGATGAACACGATTTAGATTTGTTTAACACATCTTGGATAAAAATGAATTGGACAGTTTTAAGTCAGAGCAGTTATAGTTTTATTCTTTATATGGTAAAGCAATCTAACAAAACCAATACCATAAAAATAACTAGAATGAATAAGGCATGTCAAAGTCTTCACTGAGGTGTCAAGTATATATATACATACAGTACTGAATATTAAGCAACAGTGTAAAAGATCGCCCCACACTTTATTACCGTTGTAATTATGAACTAATAAGGTAAGTGTCATCAGTGTTGTTTGAGAGATAGACACCAAGGATAAAAGCGCAGGTTTAAATGGTTAGTATCAAACTTTTTAGATATGCTTCTCCTGGTACTGGAGCCGATGGCAAACTCTCACTAGCTTCAGTGGAAGGAGGACCAGAGAGGCTGGGGAAGGCGTTTCTGATCCTCCATTGCATAGTCCTCACACAGCGTAAATTACATTGTCCAGATTGCTGTAACACTTTTAAACTTTGGATTAAAGAAGTTACATTGGGGAGTCCTTATCCATACACCTTGGGAATAGTTACCTCACCAAGAATGACTACTTGTGATCACCTATCTTTAATACTTGGATTAACGGGCTGTGCGCAAACCACCTAGCATGGCATTGTGCATGTCTGTAACGGTTTCTAAGCTGAAGATGGTCATTAATCATTCACATAGCTTATTATACCATGATGCCAGACCAAGGATCCCCTGAACTGTCAACGGAGAGAAGTAGAAGCAACATATAATATATGCACCTACAGCAGGTGGAAAGAATATGTTTCCCTATTTCTGTCTGTTGATAGCATAGACAGTCAAGATCTCGTGGCATTGGGTGGCAGCTAGTTTGACTCCCTTGTTGCTTTCTTGATGCTGCATGCCACAGTAGTTGCTGCAACTGGATACCTATAGTAGATGGTCTGCATGTGACTTTGTGTGTTGCATCAGTAAGACTTTCCTGACAAGCAATCCAATCTTTTTAGCTGAGAGATTGCACTCTCTGCATGGAGAGTTAGTTAATTGTGGATTCTATATTCTAATGCTTTACCAGTCCAATTACAGCAAGATTAATATAAAGGTCAATATGTTTAACTGAGAAAAGTCTCTTTATTTCTCATTATAAAGACAACTGGAAAAACTGTGTTTTCTAACATTTTTAACACAGTTTTTTTGGGGAGATTCATTGATAAAGAGTTTGCTGTGATTTTGAAAAGAATATCCTTAAGATCTAATAATCACAATTCAACTTGCATGTAATGATCAGAATTTTATGTAATGGTCTTAACAAAAGCAAAACTTTGGCTAGTAATCAGTGACAATCAATTAGACTTTCCAACAAGCCATTGCAAATTTAAAATATGCACATGAATAAACATTAGAATAACATTATGAGAGAAATAACTTGCCTTACACTGTCATCAATGAAAACACGTATTCATTAATATATGTATACTATGAAGCAGGGAAACTAACAAGGTACAATCTGTCTGAAAAGCATTACGTGGATAACGTTTGCAGGCAAAAGGCAGGGCAAAGAAAATTAATCTTTAAGAATGCTAGTTATTGTCTCAGTCTGCTACTGAATATTACAATCCTATCCTAACTCTCAAATGTGTTGTAAGCACTAAAAAAGGATTTTTCAGTAGGCAGCAAAAGAAAGTATTGATTTAGAAAATAGAATGTATGGCCTTTTTCAAATGCCTTTGTCTAGTAACATAATATTGCACCAGGCAAAATTGCCTTGGCTGAGCAGCAAGGTCTTCTAACGCCTATATTTCAGGAAGATGCATTACAAAAAATGAGTTTAATAGGAGGTCATTCATTATCTGGTAGTAATTTTAAGGTACATGAAAGAAGCAGGCGCAGCACTACAGAGAGATATATATATATATATGTAAATGACTGTTAATACAACCTTTCCAACAAAATATCCCTGCAGTCAAACTTTTCTTACTAATGGACAGGAACACAGCAGTTTATAGTTTAACTCTTCTGTGATTTCCAAATACCATCTTTAGCATCCTTGACATGACAAATTGTGAAAGAAACAAGCTTAAGAAACACAGAATTCGTTATAAGTCTTGAGGGAAGAAATGGTATTTACATTACTGATCACTGCTTTGTGAAAACCACATTAACTGTTGTGCACTGGACTTAATAAAGACATAAGGGGAAATGGAAAAGCAATGGGCCGAACAGTACGGTCTGAGATATTGTCTTGGAAATGTCAAACACTTCCCTTCTTTTTATCCACAGGGAAATCTGAATGCATTTCTACTAATCAAAACTTACTGGAGGAAAGTGTGTGGAAAAGAAAGATGTCATGAAAAAGACCCAGTGGCTGCGTGGGTAATCCATTGGGTATTGTGTCATGTCCTTCTTGGGTGATGGACAGTGGCAGTATGATTATAAATCTGTAATTCAGTTAAGGGGGGGTCAAATGATACCATTAGAAGTAAGAGCCACTTTCTGTGGATTATGAATTTCATTTTAAAAAACCCGACCAAATAGGATGACAGTTTTGATCATCAGTATTTTACCCAATTCATTTTTGAAGAACATATCTTCGTAAATATTGGAAAGTCATAATTTAACAATTATTGTAGCTTGAAAGTAAGGAGGTAGGGGTTCTGAAATGCTTGGTGAGCTTTTACAAGTTTTATTGTGTTCAAATAAAAACAAGGAAATAATGAAATTCATATCAGTAAAGCCCCAAAATACTGTGAACGAGACACCATTTAGGTTGCTGTTTTTATCTGCATAGTTGTCTTTTCTTTACATTTTCCTTACTAGTACCAGCAGATGTTGCCAAAGAATTTCTGCAGACTCACCCTTTTCCACAGTTATTTCAGAAAACTGCAACAACACTTATAGAGGCACAAGCTATAATCATCTCTAAAGCACAAGTCCCTGCCTGGGACTCTCCTCATTAGGTCTGTGTCAAGTATTGTGGTAAATGGAGTCCTTCCAATACTCTTCTATAGCATGTGCACTTGAAATTTACTGGCTTGTGGCTGTATTTATAGAGATATATATGTGTGTATATGTGTAAATAAATGTGTATACAGGGAGAGGGATGCACGCTCACATATACTTTGCGAGTATGCCATTCTCAGAAATGCAAAAAGGAAAACAAAAGTGGAAGAGCAGGAGACCTAGAAAATTGGACACTGAATGGGTGCTTTACGGCTAGGGCTTTTGGTTTCTGCCACATTTCAAGTACCAACCCCCAAAGAGTAGGTCGGGGAAAGAAAAAGAACTTGGTCATTATGGAGTCCCAAGAGATGGTGGGGGATAGAGAGGAAGCTGCACTTAATTATTTTCAGCTTTTAAAAAGTTATTTTCTGTCATAATAATCAGCTATTTTGCAAGAGGCGTGTTAGTGGTTTGTCAGCATTAACCTGTGTATATTAACCTTGCTTTCTCTACTGACCTCTTAGAAGATGTGTATTTTTCCTTTCATTGATGCAGTAAGGCCTGAGACTGACAAACGACTAAGTGCGTTAATGATTAAACCCGAAGGGTATCTTTATCACAGTTCTCACTCTTGAGGCACTGTATTTATCTGCTTTCTGCCCTTGGGCAATGTGCACCTTACTCCTCGCTAACTCTCTGAGTTGGCTTGAACCCTGTGCACTGCTTTCATCAGCCTTGGAAAGGCATCTGGGATTTCAGGAGAAACCTGTCAGAGCTCCATCCCTTGTGCACAGGCACATTGAAGGCAGTTGCCTCACGTGTTCGTAGCTAGGCTAGTTGACAGGTTCAAATGTCTTACAAGGAAGAACATAAACATAAGCGCATCGGGCAGCATTCAGAACAATGAATGCATGTTGGTTTTATGTCTAGTTACAACAGGGTTGGTTTGGCCCAGAAACAAAGTCATGATACTATGACTTCCCCAGACGGGATCCCGCTTCAGGCTCCTCACTCCAGCACTGGCACGAAGAAGAGGCACCATCGTGCCGACAAGGAGGACAGGAGAGAGCCTGGGTGAAGCCTGGATCCCCCATCGCACCAGTGGCTGCTACCTCCAGGCACTTAAGTGAGGTGCCTACATGACAGGCCTTGTCATCCCAGGCTGCCTGTGCAGGGAAGAGAGGTAAGCCCCTTCCCAGATATGGAGGTGCCCATCTCTTTCGACTATCCGTAAAGATCAAACAAGACAACCCTGCTTAGCAACCTGCTCCCTGAAGCGCCTAGCGCTAGGTGGGATGACCCGAGGCCCTAAGACACAGCTGGTTTTCATGAAGACTGATGGGGTGAGAGGAAAAGGAGTGAGTGGGAAAGTATTTTGTGCCTGAGAGAACGTAGGGATTGCCCATCAGGAAGGTCTCGGTGCTCTTGGCACTGTCACCTCTTCGTGCTTCCAAGCTCTAAGTCTACAAGTGGACCCAAAGTGCATTTACAGCTAATAAAGCAGAGCTTTCCTAGTCTGTCTATTGTAGTTAGTCATCATAAGGCTGTATATGATTGTAGTGGAAAGAAAAGTCTAGTGTTGCATCCGAAGTAATTATTATAAAAGGCTATATACAGAAACAAATTCAATTGCATTAGCCCTACAGAAAGTGATTTAAGGCATTTTGCACAAAAAATATTGGGCTCTGTGAAACCTATTTCACAAATGTATCAAAACAATTGTATACATTTTTCTGTTTCTGTCCATGGTACACTACTTCTCTGAAGTTACAAAGCCATAAAGAATCTTTTCCTTAAAAGTTCAAACTCTGCCTTGCTACGCTGCTATATATATATATACATACTGCCATATGCTGCTAAATACCGTATCTTTTTAAGTAGTGCTTGGAGATGGGAGAACTTGGGATTTTTCTTTAGCTTTCATTTTGATTGGAACTCTCCCAAAGCTGAAACTGTACCATTTAGTTTCAGGTATTGTCTATAAACAGGATCTGTAGGGGTTTTTTGTGTGTCAGATTAGGCTGAAATGTTAAAATAGGATCAGTAGAAAAGCAGGTTTAATGTTTAATGAGATTTTTTCAACCCAACCCTATTTCTGTCTAAAACCAATTTATTCTAAACTTGACTTGCATTCAAATATCACCCCTATCAATTCACATTTAACTATGTTAAATACTAATCTAGAAATACAGCATCAAAACCGGAGCTAACAATTTGCATGCTTTCAAGCAATGTTCATACGCCTGGAGTCATAAAAGTTTAACAAGCAAGTATAAATGTCAATTGATACCCGAATCAAGACATCTGACCTACTTAAACAACACCCTTTCTTTGAATTTGATAAATGTAACAAAATTGCTAGTGGAAATTAAATGATATTGCTCACCAACAAAACAAAGTAACCTGGGAGGAGTCAGTATATAAATGTTCATCAATTCATGTCGTTCGACATCTCTGAACATCTGAATGCAAATTCTTCGTTTGTAAATTTGTGTTCAGATTAGGTAAAAGTTGAAAAGAAACTTCAGAATATTTTGGAGATGCAAGTGCTCCTTTCTCCCCCCCCCAAGTACACACACATATTCAAAGATTATTTACAAAATATTCTTGCAGCCTCAAACTCAACTAATAGCACAAAGCTGAAATCTGAACTCCTCCGACTTCTCTTTGGGCAGATTTTTTAAGAGTGATCATCACTCTTTAGCTTGTACAAGGAAACTAAGATTGACCGACTACTTAAAGTTGGTCTGTGTTATCTAAAGACTGAAATAGTTAATCTGTAGTTATGTTACATGCATATATCATAATATACACATAGCCAACATGAAAGTAAATCAAATGAAGCCCAGAATGTTAAAATAAAATAAAAGGAAAAAAAAAAAATCCAACGCCAAACCTCAAAACAATCACTTACAGAACTGATATGAATTGCTTCCTGATGTTGTTACCCGTTCAGTTAATCTTGCTATAGAAAATGCACAAATTCTTTGCCATTGCCCTTGCTGGCTCATCAGCACAGCAGACGATAACAAACCAGAAACTGTATGCTATAGTTACAAGGAAGAAACAGAATTTTGCCACAACTGAATGAATGAGCCAAAATGTAGTCTATAAGCTCTAATTATACACTAGATGATTGAAAAAAGACTCATCAGCATTTATGTCAGATGATCAAGAACATACACCCAGCAGAGCATGTTTAGAATGGAGACTAAAAGCTAAAGGTGGGGTCCGATAAAGCCTGAAAAAAACCCCAAATAAGTGGGCCAAATCTCTTTGTTGCTACATCCTCTGTCTGAAAAGAGAAGCAATAAGTGCTACCAAAGGCACAGAGATCTGGGGAAGGGAGACTGAAAAGACAGTTCAGCCTGGTTAAGAAAATGGCCATAGGGACACTGGTGGCTCAAAGACAGGTGGGACGTGTGGCACACAGGAGGAGGAGAGCCGGACAGGAAGCTTTAGTTAGAAATGTTTATCATCAGAAAACATGGATTTGCCAAAAAGGACTTTTTTTTTTTTTTTTCTGGAACACACTAGCTTTGATGAAACATTCATTTTGAAAGATTTTTCAGGCCCAGGATGATACTTTGAGGTGAGGACTGAGGAGAGGAGGGGGGAGAAAGAGCACAGCCCACCTGTAACCTGGTGTCTGGGGTATTTAATGGAACGTGGGAGACCTCTGCAAAGCCTTGGCTGAATGACTGGAGTTTGGGCTTTCTCCAAAGCCCCCGTGAGTGATGTCCTCAGGCTTGAGAAGAAAACTCACTAGGCGCATAGTGGAATCAAGTCATTTTTGTGAGATGTGAAGGACTTTCATGCCTCGATAAGGTATATTGTTAGGAAAAAAGGCCTACTGAGACACAGAAATCTGTTTTAGGTAGTAAGCTCTTCCTCACGCACTGAAAGATACAGAATTAGCCAACGTACCTGGAAACTAAGAAGAGAGAGAAACCTTGCAGCAGACTACAGGACGCCACTGACTCGCGGAACAATATTTGGGCCTCTGCTCTGTCCGTGAGTGGGTGGTTATAATTAGATTGCACAGAAAGTTCACCAACAGTAGGTGGAAAGGAAGAGCTGGATAGCTGTGAGGAGCACCAGCTGTCCCTCGCGTGATTCTATTGTTAATCCCCCATGGTCATACATATATATATGCTGGTTCTCACCGTGAAGTCACTGCTCCCCTCGCTCATTCCTCAGTTGTCTTTCTAACCATCTTGGAAGAACAAACTCCACCGTCGGCAGGGACAACTTGCACGCCTGGGATGCTCCTTGCTTCAGGCAGTCTGCGTGGGAGCTCAGCAGAGCCCTGGAGAGGTATAAAAGCAGCTCCAGGAGTTGACAGCAGCAGAACTGTTTAAATGGCTAGCCTCTCACTTTGAAGAAAGTAAATTTCTTTCCAACTTCCCCAACACTTAGAACTGAAAGCCATATACTTTGTATTTTTTTCAAGGAACAAAAATCACACTGATTTCTATTTTAGAGGAAGTAGATTTGTCTTCCCTGGAAATTTGGCTTTAAAAGGTCTTCAGAGATACTGACAGATGGTACCCCACTATATCTAAGATAAATAGTTGCCATTCTGTACCTCTTTTTTTGCTAGTGATGAATGGATACTCCCTTTCCCTATTGCCTCTCAAGAAAAAAGACAACTTCTTTGGTAATGCAGCTGTTCTGAGTTTAATAAACAAACCAGATGCTGCCTAGTGCTTAACGTATTAAGCCTCACAGATTTCTTGGTGCCAGAATAAAGGAGGAAAAGGAAGAAGAAATCTTTTTTCCAGTGCACCATGAGACAAAAGCCTTTCATGCATGTTACACTGTTAAGTATCAACGCTACGTAATTAAAAATAAAGGTGAAATGAGAGCTGATTGAAATACTGACCAATTTTCTTGAAATTGTTTGATTTAACTGTGTTAGACTTTAAGCTATGGACAAACCATTGTGACTTTCTTCAATTTCTGGACAGTCTGGAGACATCGGCTGTGGGGAAGCCAGGCAGAGACTGTGACTGCTTTGGAGTAAAGTTTGGAAACATATGGGTAAGGATGCTAATGTCACCTCTTTTATGGACAATGTTGCTGTTTGAGATTCAGAAAGAAATCAAATATGAACAGCTTCCAGAAAAATAGACTTAGTTTTTTCTCCCTGATTATAGTCAAAAGCCTTGTTAATGACAAAGTTCTCATTTGTTTTGTCACGGGAACAGGATTTCACACAGGTGCAATGCACTGGTTTGTTATACGACCACATATGATGCACAATCAGAATTTTAAACTATGTAGTCAGTTTAGTAGAAAAAGTAGCAAGTACTGTAAGTGAACACTTCATGTTATGTTGGCAAATTACCCTGAAGTGATTGTTTGGTTATATTAGCAGATCTGAATAGGATAGACTGTTGGAAAATGTTCTGACAATTAATTTGAGACCATCTCTCTTGCCTGATGCTAGAATTTTATTTTAAATATCAAAGTTCTTGGTTCTCCATTAGGTCTCCTATGCTGTTTAACGGATGAGAAAATGATTCCTATCACATGTTTATCTTTCATGTACCCTATTACCATGGTACTCTGGTCTTTATCATTGTTTTATCAAAAAAGGGTCATAATTACACATTAATATGATCCTCACAGTCCACGTGAGTAGCTGTAATGGAAACATTGCCCTGTTCAGTGCATCACCTGCCCTAATTTTCTTGGAAGTAGGTATTGCTGTGTCTATTATGTTTTGACAATGTATTCTCAGCCCCATAGCTAAGACTTAGACTTTGACTGTTGAATTTGCCTTTGAACTTATGGTTTTTGCAATTCTAGGTAACATTCCACTGTTGTTCACTCTACTCATTCTCATCTAGCAGGTTTGAACATTTATGGGTTAATATAGTAAATATAGCTTTGTGGTCTTTGAAATGTGAATTTCTTCTTAATACCTGAAGTCTGTCCAGAAATTTGTTTCCATACTGAAATCTGTAGAAACCTGATTTTCCCAGCAGAATAATTCTAAAATTTTCTGTATTCAGTTTTAATGGATTAAGTTTGGAAGTAAATTAAAAAAAAAACCAAAACCCAAACCCCACAACTTGCATCAGTGCTGTGATTTATTTTTCATGTTGAAGTAATAAAAGTCTCAGTAAGTATAGTTACATTTGATAATGATTCAGAGTCGGTTAGTAAACTGAAGGCAACTGCTGCCTGCTGAGATGCTGTATGCACAGTCCACCTCCCAAGAAGAGCTGTAGCTTACAGCCATTTTGCATGGAAGCAGCTCAAACGGGTTCACACATCTGTGGGAATCATCATTCCTAAAAATCCCACAGAACAGGGATGATTTGTATGGCTGAGAGTCAGATTTTGGGAGCTTTCCATGGAGAGAGCTCTGCGATGCCTCTTAGGGAATTGGGACAGATCAGCCCTTACCAGAACCCCGAGGCACAGGTTCCTCTGCTCTTCCTCTTTAGCAGAAAATCTCTATTTTCTTTTTCCAATTCTTTCTGACTGTCTTTTTTGAAACGCCTAAGTTTAGCCAGGGTTCAGGTAGTCTGCACTGCAATTACAGTAGTGTGTACTGAGTCATCAGTAGAAAAATCTGCAGTACACAGAACACTAAAATTTGGGGATGATGCAAAAGCAATTTAATTAATATTAAAACAGAAAACCTGACAGGGCTTTACAGCATTGGTTATGTTATTAACTGCACCTAATTTTTTAATAGCCTCCACTTTAGAAGAACGTAAAATGTCAAGAACTTCTGGACTGCACAGCATCGAGGGTTTACACAATCAAAGGATTTTTCCTTAGGACCTAGGTCCTCTTTCTTGAACAGGTAATTGTCGTCTTTATCATTTCTTACTTTACCAGCCACTAACTAACAGAAGACAAATATTTAAATTGCGGCACACCAAAAAATTACATTAGAAGAAGAGTTATTGGATGTAAAGGATGTGCAAATAGAAACATTGGAAATTATGTAGATTCTCACATTTACGAACACGAATGCTCTTTCTTTTCTTTCCTTCATTCCCAGTTTCATTTGCTCTGTAGATTTAATAGCTCTCTTAATCTCAGAAAGATGCAATGTATGAACAGAGTATTCAACCTTTAGGGACTATTAAAGAAATGTATACCTAATACAAAGGCATCTCCATCTCCTGACAAGATATCACCATGCATAATAGCAAAGTAAGTGGAGAAATAACAGGGAAGAAATAAATTTCTGGCAGAACTGCCATGAGACAATCACATTTCGGCAAAGATCATTCTGGTTTGTTGTTTCACTGGCAGTTTGTAAGATCCAGTCCAAGCAGAGCAGGGCCCCTCCTGCAAGCTCCCCGAGGCAGAACAGACTTCAGCAAACGCCCTAGTTCTTACGGATCCCTCTTACTCCTTGCCCACGAGTCCATGGAGGTCTACAAATAGCTGAGAGCACCCTGGACACCCAGTTTGGCTGCACCAGCTGAAAACAGTCATCAGATCACCTAAACGTGGGCCAAGGCCAACACAAAGAGTCCATCAGCTCCTCAACCAGCAGTGTGGAGCAGGTCCAACAGAGGACTTGCCTCAGAGGGCTTGGACTTCGTTACCTGTCAATAAGCTTCCAGACCCAGAGTAATCAGATGGAAATAGCATCAGTTACCACTGAATAAACACAGAATGGGATAAATCAAAATGACACTCAACTTGTCCTGAAGCAAAGTTGCTGAGGAGGAGAAGTGTAGAAAGGGTGTGTATATGGGTAGAAAGGGATGACCAGGGGAGAATTTTAAGGGGCTCTCCTTGTAGAAAGCTGCATGTGTAAGTTCAGGAAAAAAATTGAAAGAAAAGGTCCTCTTCTTGGTACCTGCTGCACCAGGGCCAGCAAAAAAGCCTCTGAGAATTGGCTTACACTCCGCTGTTTAACTTCCTGAAGACATTAAATGCTGAATGAGACAAAGATCTGCTCTAGAGGGAACCGGCAGAGGAGCAGGAAGCACGGCTACGGCCGGTGTAAGACAGGGGAGACCCGAACACCTCACCAGCGGCTCCTGCACACTAGGCTGGGCCCAGAAGAATAGATCATTATACTTTGAAGTAAACAAACAAATGGGAAAAAAAAGAATGGAATACAAGTGGCTCAAAACCTATGCTTTTCGTTATTAGACATAGTTTATAGATAGTTTGTAAATGCTTTTCGGTAAAAGTGCTTAAGTATACTTTATCCTAACGTGCTGTGTGTTTTCTACTTTAATTTCATGCCTAAATCGATAGCTAATTATAATTTGACAAGAAAAAGAGATGGCAATGGATATGATCTACCTGCTCTGCTGTTAAATTGTAATGTGGTTGGCTGGCTTTGCAGTGTTACCACAATTTGTCTATACCATTTCCAGAGTCACCGTAAGAATCAGGAAATGAATTTCTGGCGAATCATTTCAACACCGTGCAGAATTGTCCCAGAAGCCCTTTGTCTGTGGCTGATGGAAGAGGGAAGGTTTTGATGTCTAATTGTTGACACTCTTTTGTCCAGGATTGAAACAGTTTGCATCTTGGGTCTTACGACCCGATGCAAATAAGGGAAACTCTTTCCAGGACCATGGTCATTTAGGCAATGATTATTAGAGCAATGTATCCTTGAAGAATCTGAGAGTACAACTGCCATCACAAATAACATCCGTGTCCTTCTCTAGGCCTCTCACACAAACTCACATGCCCCCCACAAATACACATATATGAGAGAGGTTTTCTCCCCCACCCTGCAAACCTGTTAAGAAATGGACAACTGGATATGTAAAAAATTCTCTTCTTTCATTTTCGTGCTCACCAGTCATTAAAGGGTTGCTTTTCAGAGCAGCACAAAAAAAGAAGAGCTGGTTGACCAAACATTTTTTTTCTTACAAAGAAGTGTCAACCCTGAGCTTGTAATTAAGAAGTTAAAATCTGTGATTTATATATATTCATATATATAAAAATAGATGATCATACTAAGACTAAAAAAGTGAAAGAAATCTCCATGTCAGTACTATATATTTGTTTGTTCTGAAATTTTGTAGAAGAAATCCTTGTGACACTGAAATTAACTGATATGAAAGATGTAGGTAGGTGTGAAACGCACTATTGATCCGGTTGCTGTTAGTCCGTTAGAGAATTGCCGTCTTGGTAGGATAATGAACATGGTAGCAGAAAGTCCTAATCAATGTCAGAACAGTGACAAAAGGAAAGAGATTATATCACAAGAGATTATTTTCTGTCTGAACCCTTGAGGGAAGATTTGTCAGGAGCGTTGTTTAGCATTACCACCACGGCCGATGGTGAGCTAAGTGGAAAACTGTGCCAATTGTATAACATGGATAAATACTAAAAGAATCTAGGTGAAATCGTGCTACTACTCAATTTTTTACTGGGCATTAAGATTTAAATCCTAAACAACTGTTACATGATATTCTGAAGCTAGTGGAGTTACTATCATACTAAAAGATAAACTTATTTTTCAGCTTCTCTACCTTCATACCAATCTGATGTGGTTGGCAGATGGAGTGCATTCACCGTTGAGACATACTTTTGTGTTGGAATAAAAATCCAGACTTCCTCCATATAACAATGATCATTCTGATGACCTGAATCATCCTACAAAAGTTCCTAAAGGAAACCTGGCTGTCAGTGAAGAACGGTTGCATTTTTTTTGTTCCTTTCTTGTCTTTTTTTTTTTTTTTTTTTTGTTTTGTTGATAGTCTGTTGAAATGCAGCAGCCTTGAGTCAGGCCTGATTCAGAAAGAAAACTGTTTTCTTGGTTTCTTCCCCCCTCTTTTTTCTCGTTAGGGAAAAACACCCACTGTAAGATCCTTTTTTACTTTTGCAGCATAAAAGGAAATGAAGCTCAGAAAGTCTCCTGTAATAAAGGTTTGAGAAAGAATTCTCTCAAGAGTGGATATCATCTTCAGAGATATCTGAAAAAAGCAGGAAGCAGTTCAGTCTGGCACCTGGTACTCTTTGGGAAAACAAAAAAGGGAAGCAGGTTGCAGTACTGCTCTCTTCTTGTAGAAAACTGCAAGTGTTTGTGGCATGGTCCATTGTCCAAGAGTATAAGAAAAGAAGAAAGTTGGCTGTTTCTCTAGCTAAAACACAGTTTCTCTGACCAGATCCAGGATTATCTCCACTGTCTCTGCAGTACAAGACTGATGAAGACGACGAGCAATGTCTGCAGTGACCAGCCAGGCTGTGTGGCTGAAGCCTCCACCTCCCTCCTGTCGGAGTCGACCGGTGGTGCTTCGGTGGTGATGAAATCAAACTCGGTGGGACAGATGTCATCCGTACAGCCGCTTCCACTGCCCGAGCCGCTGGTTTCATCACCTGGCACAAAGGAGCAAGGAAAACAACATGAAGGCCGCGGGTTACAGGGTTCATCCCTTTTCTCTGTTCCCGTTCCACCCGGCACCCCAGAGGGGATGAATTCATCACCTTGGGAACGGGAAAGTGCTGGTGGTGCTAACTTTCATTCAGTAAAGCATACAAATGAAAGCCACTGTGATTTAATTAGGTGCTTAAATGCTCTTCAGAAAAAGGAGTGGACTGCTGGCGTTATGGAAAGCCCTCAGTGTCTTGATGCATTTGACATGAAGAAAAGCAAGAGAAGCAAAAGAAACAAATATATAACTGGTATTTCACGGGACAGGAAAAACACTTTTTTTTTTATGTTGTCAGCAGCACAAAGATCAAAGAAAGCCATTGCAATGGAACCGATTTATAAATGTGTTCCAAAAATATACTTATTTAATGACAGTTAATGGTTTCTTACTTGTATCCTGGAAGTTGACATCATTTCCATTATATGCATTCTTCAGTTTGTTAGTCATGACACGTAAGGCCATGATTTGTTGTCGAATAAAGGTGTCTGGCCTTGTGATGTCCACATCTACTTCTGGATTGTTGATCTGGTTGGTCAAGCCATCGTTCATAATCTCAGGCAAGTATCTATATAGGGATGAATGATTAGTTTAAAATGCAATAAGTTTCAGAAATCAAAGACTGTACAGTAAGTGCTGTGCTAAGCAATTTGATACTGATAATGATTACACGGTTCTTAAACAGCTCCAGTGAAACCATTTCAAAAATATGGTTTTTAATTTTACAGACTCTAAAGGATCTTTTTAGTAGCTCAGCTGCGTGGAGAGCAGAAAGAATTTAAGCTCTCCAACCTCCTAATTCTCCACATACTTCCCAGCAAGTGCACTGGCTCTGTGAACTATGGAAGAGGTTCACCAGCCAGCAGTAAGTCACTGCATGTTCAGATCCTCTACTGATAGGAATGGTTGCACACTAAATTAAGCATCTAACAGTGCATTCTTCTGTTTTTATTTATTTCTGCTTAAAAAATATGAACTCCTTTGTTATATATAGCATATTTGTTGTTCTGAGATAATTTAGAAGGCTATCTTGAGGCATTATGGCTCTCCTTGTTTAAAGTAAACCCTTAATTTTCTTCTCTAGTTCTTCCTTGCGTCCCTTTTTTGACCACCGTGAACAACACCTCCAGCCTATCCAACATTCAGTCCCATAAACAGCATTGTGAGTTTACCAGACTCCAGTATTCTCTTTGATTTGGTCCTTATTCCTTATCAACAGGCTATACTTGCATCTTCCACGTGCTTTGTGCATAACATATTTAAGGTATGGCATTTCCTACCCATCCACATATATGAATTTTTTGTTCAGGCTCTTAGCTTATCATTTCTTGATTACTGCAGCATTCCCTTCTCTGATCTTGGCAAATGCAATCTTAGGCTGCTCACAGGCAGCAAGTGTGCTTTTGCAGGTATCTCTCCCCTACAAAAATCAGCCCATGCCTCCAATCATCCTACGGTAAAAGTCTTCATCATCTCTTCACTTTGTTCCCTGCTGCTCTTTGTCCTCAGGAAACTCTCCTTATAGGCATCTACAAAGCCACCTTTTTTCCTGCTTTGAATCTCTGTTAAAAATTATCTACGCATTTTACAGCTGCTAGGCTGATAAAGGGCTGACATTATTTCTCTGTGCTAGCATGGTATCCTGAGAAAATAGTTTATCACTGCTTCCCTGTCCTCTCTTGTCTGTCTTTATTTACCTACTATCTTTGTATCATATTTAGACTGCAAGGGATTTGGGGCAGATCTACCCTTTGTTCACGTTCTTTATCAGGATACAATATATTTTGTAATTAGTCTGCATACCAGGCTATCCTACTGATGTTTGCGGGACTCCTCGTGTGGGTGTGTGCTTAGCTGGTAATGATAGCACAGTGTAGCTTACTAATGGCAAACTTTCATGATGCCCGGTACCAAATATAGTTTAAGAGTATTTCACTTCACTGTCACTTGTGCCAGCCCGATTCCCTATCAATATTCAAATTTGGTGTTGGTGCCAGTGTTATGTTCATATTGGTCTGGAAAATAAATATATCCCCTAAAAATAAATGTGAAAGTGAGGGAGAAGAAAAGACTTTCTCTGCTGAAGTCATGGTTAAGGGAAAATAAGTTTTGTATTGCTTCTGGAGGTTCACAAAATGATGACTGCTTTGCTGCACCAGGGAAGGGTTTAGTCTCATCGTAACAGGTCCTTGCTTTGCAAGATGAGACTCATTTGTCATCAGTGGCCTTTGAAAGCTTACATGAGAACAATCCTGGGGGAGTGTGAACATATAAGAACAAAACATGACTGCCAAAAATACCCAGCCTCAAACTGCACGTCCTGTTGTTTCACTAGGACCATAATGAGAAATAACTATGCTGTAGGGATCCCATCCAGACTCCTGTGGTACAGGCTTAACTACAGTGAGAATACAGAAGCACCCCCTCTAGTACGGAGGACTGCAGACCGCAGTGTTATGAATCACCAAAGATAGAAATTGGAAATAATTCTGCAGAGCTGCCTGGAGGAAGCAGGACAGAGACCTTGGCACGCAGGGAAGCTCTGGGCTGCAAAGGAACAGCACCTCCATCTGTCACACGTCTCTACAAATGAAATGGCTGCTGTAGATAGATTACTCAGCCTAGAAGTAAATCAGCGATTTCAAGGTGCAGTTGATTAAAAAAAGTGAGAAGGTAAGAATTGCCCTGCTGGCTCAGAGAGGATGTCCATCTTGCCCAGTGTCTTGTCCATGACAATGGCCATAGCTGTTAGCAGCTAGAGGTGATTTGAAATCACTGAGCATTCATGTGGATTGCTTTCCTTGTTTATGAAGGGTTAGCTGCTCTTTATTGCAAGCCATCCATGAGAAGCTATGGCTAGCTCTGAACGGCAGTTCACAGGCTTTCTTTGACTGATTTATATTTGATTTCATCTCGTCTTATCGGCAATAATAAAGAAGAATGTACTGACTTCTTAGTGAGCTTTTTATATGGAGACAATATGAGTTAGTTTGGAGACTTAAAGCAATTAGAGAGTGCTCTGGTGTGTTTTATCAAGGTTCATATTCTGCACTGTGATCAGCGTGGATCTGATGTCCTTCTGAAGACCATCCAACTTTGAGCCAGCCCATTCAGTTGCAGGCAGTGATTCAGTCAAACTGTCACACATCCTGCATTATCCCTGCATTATCTGCCTCAGGAGCTGGTCATCCCCAAAGCATTCCTGGCATGGCAGGGCTTAACCTCTCAGGAGAACTGGGCCAGTGCACCTCACCTAGATGTGTAAGGGACCCATACTGGATGTGGGTCACAAGAAACCCATGACCTTATGATTGCCTAAATGTTACGTAGATACTTAAATTCCCAGGCGAATGAGCCTCTCGGCATTTAGGGCATAAGAGCAAAAGAATTAGAGAGGCTGAAGATTCATCTTTAGGTTTATACAGATACCCAAACCTGTATGTCTAAATGCAAGTGTCTGCATATGAGCAGAGTCCCACTCTTGCCAGATCTAGTCAACACAAGATCTCGTCAAAACTACTCAGGAGTTTATTCGTCAGTGGAGCGGGGACAGCTGTTGGAGTCCCACATGCCTTTGGCTAAATGACTAGTTCATTAGATTTCATCTGCTGGGATTTAGTTGCACAGACAGACATCTGGTGCCATTTGAATGCTCTTGCTTATTCCTCCTCTTCTCCTTACTAGCCCTGAAAGGTGTGGCTTTCTGCATCATACCTACAGGCTTGTGGGGGAGGTCTTGGACATCTGGGGCATCTAAAGTTATATTAGGTGTCTTTCTTTAGACCGCTGAATTGAGCGTTGAGTGCCACTTCAGCCTCCAGGACGTGTGCTGCTTGGTGTCCTGCTGTCACTCCAGTAGGGTTTGAATGTCCCATAGGTCCAGTGCCTTATTTGCCAGCTCCATGAAGGTGTCTTGACTATTTAGACCATCTCACGTAGCAGCAGATAAGTGCGTTTAGGCAGTGGAAAACTGCCTCATTAACTACACTGACAGGATGTTGGGGCTCTCTTCAAGCACCTTAACATTGGTGATTTTTAAAATGCTCGAGCAGTTCTAGCCCAGCCTCTGGTCCAGATGGGAGGTAGCGTCCTGGGTCATACCTCAGACACGCCGGAGAGTCACAAATGACACTACTCGCACTTGGGTAACACAAATGACTCCTTATTGTCTCACCCCCAGGCATCTATATTAAGTGCATGAATTTACATGTCTGAATGTGAAGCTGGATTCTGCCCTCATTACTGAACTAGTTCACCTGCTTCCTCAGGGGGGAAAAAAAGTGCAGAAAAGCCTATCTTGAATGTAAATATCTTTGAATTGTTTTCCTTTGTTTAAAGGACTGGTACAGATAGGGGAACACGCAGCCCAAGGTGTTTCGTGAGTGACAGCCTCTGAGAGGCAGCCCGGCACATGTTCTGACAAAAGCATTTTGATGTGTGTGGGGTAGGGTTAAGTCGCGCCGAATTGGAAGCCATGTCTTGGGACCACTTTTTGACAGAAGATTTGTTGCTGGCTGCGCAAAGTTGTTGAACACAGCTGCTTTTGCTGCAGTTCTGTAAGTGGAGACACCCCTGTGAATTTTAAGCTTTGCTGCTGCTTCTGCTCTCGTTAATGATCTCTTTGTAGGCCTGGCCATTACAAGAACTGTATGCCCATTATAAATGAAAAGAAGAGAAGTGCCAGCCTGAATCAGTGTCTGTTCTTTGCATCCTCCTAGCAAAAAAAAAAAATCAGCTTTCTTAGCCCTTTGAGTATAGAGAAGCTGAACAACATTGTTTGTTTTCTGCTGTTTGCTCCTTGCTCAGCTATGTCAGAATTTTACTGTAATTTACATTGTTTTCTAAAATATTAATGCTTTCTGTTCCTCTTAGCCTTTCTACAGTTCTTGCTTGTCTCAGCAGACACAACAAAGATGTCTTTTGGCACATCATAGCCAAGTACCACAAAGCCTATTTAAAACCACTTTTTTTTTTTTTTTTTTAATATCCAGTTAATGTTCCAGGGTGTCTGCTTCCTTTTCAAGTCTAAAAATGACTGATGAATCCTTCAGGTCATTTATATAAAGGCTGTAGCTATGAAAAAAACTAAACAAAAAAAACCCAAAAAAAGGAGGAATCTTCTGGTTTTTAAGAGACATCTGCCTTAAAGGGCAGCATTCTCCATATTTTGCTGCTGCAGCAGCTGCTTACAGTACGACTGGAGCATCCCACCTAGGCAGTACTGGAGTTTTTCCAGGTGCACAGAGTTGTAGGCAATAGAGTACAAAATACAGCACAGGCTTACTCAGGCTGGGCTGGGGGTAGGCAGTCACATCTGGTTCAGAAAGATAAGTGCAGTGGAAAATTGGCTTGTTTGGCTAACTAGATCACCTCATCTGATTTTGTTTGCTCAGGAGGTAATCCCCATAGGATATTTTCAGTTCATTTTTTTTTCTCCATCTTGGAGAAAAGCTCGAGGAGATAGAAAGAGAGGGAGAAAATACCTCATCTGCCATTTTGTTGGAAGGAAGAAGATGCAAAAATAGAGACATCAATTAAGAATAGGCAGTTTTCGCAAGTCCCGAGAAGTGGTTTATTCACACTTTCACTAGTGGTGCTAAACGGTTATCTTTGCCTACCTCCAGGTAAAGGACATTCAACTCATTCTCATTGCAAGCCTTGCTGGTCAGCGATGAGCAGCTTTCCTGGGGCAGGCACTGATGTGGTAAGTCTTTCTTCCCACCTGAATTTCACCAGGAATTAAAGGCTCTCTGCTGGGGGAGTAGGCACTCCCAATACATGTGGCAGAAGACAAAAATTTCAGGCCAGCTGAGACTCTATCCTGTGTTCGCTTTGGTGAAATACCTTGTAGTTTTTAGCTAGACATTGAACATTAGTGTTCATTTTTCCTTTTATGCCTTAACATTTCTCTTTTTTTTTTTTTTCTGTTTATAATTACTGTTTGTTTCATATATAATTCTATTTCTTCTTCATTGTACTTGGAGGATTGATAGGTTCTTCATAGAAAGGAATGCAGGTCTCATCTCTTCCACAGACTACAGTCTTCCAGAGCTAAGACATATTAATAAGTCTATCGTCCTGGTGAGCATGAGCACCAGAATGATAGTGCCTGAGCACAATCTCTCACATGGTTTGGTTGAAACGAGTTGGTTGGAGCAATTCAAGGTTCTTCTCCTGACCACCGGAATGGTTGCAGATTTGGTTACTGTTCTCACTTCAGTAAAAGTCACTTATTCAAGGGCTAATACCTTGGATTTGGTTTAAGTCCTAAAGCCTGAATTCCATCATTCTTGGGAAAATTCCTTAATTTCTGGAGACCATCTATTAGTGAAGATGTTATCAGCTGTTGTTAAGAATTTATCTGCATATAGAGAAGGAGCTAAAGTTTTAAAGTTTGGTCTTGATGATGTTTTTTAGATCCTAAATATCCTGAAAAAATCTGTCTGCACATCTGGCAGAAGACATTAATTCTTTAAACATAAAATTCTGTTCAAGTTCTTTTGTGAATACACATGTGATGGGAAAGTCCTGCTGGGCATCTCTCTAAAAGGCACTTTGTCTGAAGTAGCTATTATTATTTTTTTTAATGTGGATTTTTCAAAAAAAAGAGGTTCATCCACCTAATAAATATTTTCCCATTTCCACAGCACTTGGTTTCTACCTGATGTGACCTGATTAAAACCATTCTTCGTACAGGATCAGCAACGAGCCAAGTGCACCCTTCCAGAACACCAAATGGATGACTCTGTTACCCCGTGATTACGCGTGAGTTGGCGACCTTCATTTGGCATCCTTGTGTCACTGTAAATTAATCATGGTAGCAAAGTGATATCTGGGGAGTGTAATAACCACAAGTGACCTTGGTGTAATGCCTCTCTCAGGAGAAAGCCTAGCTTTCATTTTCTGTGATCTCAGGTTTGTAACTCTTTTCCCCTGTAAAAGCAGCATGGAAAGATGATGTGTAAAATGAAACATGAAGCATAATGTCTACCTGGCAATTCAAAGTTTCTAATTCTTTACACCACCACAGGATCTGAGCAACAATCTCCTTTCCCAACAGTAGCCAACACCCTGTTGTCTTCTTACTTGTAGTCTTAATGTCTAGGAAAACAGGAGGCGGCTAAATTTCCTTTTTTTTTTTATCACGGGCTGTTGTCTTACTCTCTGGAATTCAAAATGCAGCTCCTCATATAGCACAGGGGTGCTTATGACAGGTGGCACAGTGAACACAGATAGATATATGCATATTCGCCAGATTTTACCACCCTTGTTCTTGTGAACTAGCGTTTGATACCAGATACTAATCAGCATGATCAAGGAAGCGTTATGTTTTTTTCTTTATGCTGCAGTAAATGTCCTTGTTCACCAGCCAGGAGGTGATTTTGCATCTAAAGCTAGTTATTTTCAATAATATTTTCAATAATATTTTCAATATTATTTCATATACAGGCCATGGCATTCTATGGTATCTGTCTGATTTATTACTCCTCTCTCCACCTGAAGCATTTATTGAATTCTGTTATTAAGACTATGACTATACAGTTCTTCTGTGAATGGATATGAAATAGAAACTGGACAGAAGAGCAGTGGCTGGGCCTGCTGAAACCATATTTTCACATGATGCTTTGAAGCTGCAATTCCACATCCAGTGAAATGTCTGTGTTTAATTAATCGAGGAGATTATCAGCAGACGATAGCTTTTCTCAACAGCTCCAGAACGTTAATGTCAGAAGGCATCATGGAAACAGCTAGGCTTCTCATAAGATAAATACTGCAAAAGGAGGGTGAAAAACTACATGCATAAAATGCACCTCCCAACAAACGTGGAAGTTGTGCTAGCTGAAAAGTATCAGCCAGACATGGTACAAACACTAGTGCTGGGCGTGGAAACCAGGAGGGATATTAGCAGGTTTGACTGCTCTTTTGTAGGAGTAGCATACATGTCTTATTAATGCATGCATCCTGATGGTCTCAAAGTGGGTTCAATGGGCTAGCAGCATTCCAAACAGCCCTCTGCTCTTGGCTGGAGAATGAATTCTTTGGAGCATTACGTAGTAAGCTAGGAAAAAGGGCGTGCGTTCAGTGCAAAACCTCCCCCTGTAAAGTGTGCTCCTTTAAAAAGTTATTAGATGATGGGGTAGGTGCCATCTATCTATGTATCTGCCCATCCACCCATCTATCCATGCAAAATGGCATTTAACAGGTTTGTGAGTTTTTCCTATGTTTTATTTTCACTGAGTTTTTATATTTTATGTGCTTGTCTCACTTTTTTTTTTTTGCCCCTTGTTTGTTGTTTTTGTTGTTGTTGTTATTGGCTCATTTTTGTATTCTGGCTTCATATGTATCATCAAGTAAAAGGAAAATGAAGATTCCAGTCCCTGAGTGCCAGAAAGTATCACTGCTCTCCAGAGTCAGTGCTCACCAGACGCTCAAACCTCAAACCACCCCACTCCTCCTGTCTCCCCAAAAGCACAGCCTGCTGCTGGAGACCTGAAACCTGACTGCCCCTGGTGTGGTCCTTGAGCCAATTCCTCTCTCTCTCAGCAGGGATAATCAGATCCTCTCCTCTGTCAGCTGATGAATCCACACTGGGACCTTTGGAGACACCTGCTCATCTGCCAGCTCCAGCCCTGCCACAGCCAGAGCCAAGCAAACTTCAAAATTAAAACTCACAGAAAACTCATCACAAACAAGGGCAGATGACCACAGTATCTCTGATGAAGTAACGTAAGGTCAAGCCTTCTACACAAGATAAGTAGGAGCGTTACATTTATTCTCTGCTGCCTATTTTTCAGTTGTGGTTTTTTTGTTTGTTTGGTTTTTTTTTCTTTTTTTCCCCAGCAAATAGCCCTAAGCTTTGCCAGCCAATAGCAAATAGAGCCAAAATTCCAATTTCTGGTTCATCCCAGTATGATATCCCGAGAGTGCAATTGCTTCACAAGCTGTCAGTCCCAACACAGGGATGCTAAATGGAGCTAAAGAGCTCTTTGAAATCTCAGTATAAATTATCCTTCTGGAGCTGAACCAATGAACGTTTTCTATGCTCACATGCTGACACGCTGTGCACATTTACCCTGACTCACACTCCGGCTTTAATGGCACCTCGACAATAAGTAATCTCGGCTACAAGCTGCGTGTGGACAATTACTTGTTCTCCTCATTTCTGTTTCACTCTTATAAAGAGTTTTGTGAAATACCCTCAGTTTCGCGATTGCTTCAGGCCAGATGGGGGTTTGGACCGAGTGCGGTGGAGAGGGGTCCACCTCACCTCGCCTTGGTGTGGCCGTTCCAGCAGTCCTCCTCGATTGACGGACCGGCTGTCACTCGCTCATCCTTGCAGATTGTGTAGGGTAATGTTGACCAGAACTTTTTAGAGAGCTTTAGCTTTTCTTTAATGTCTGTTACCTGATTAAGAGACAACGAGAGGGAAAACAGGTTAAAAACATCAGCCACGCTAACTGTCATCTTAAATAATAGGCTGTTTAATTCCGTAATGGTGATGATGGTGAAAGTTAAAAGGGTTGAAGGTGCTAAAACTTAAATTCCTGTATTTACAAGCAAGGCACTCAGCATTTGGGTTTGGAGAGTACAAATAAACAAGTGTCACCTTTTTCCACAGGCAAGACATTAATAAAAGCATGTTACAACTTGCTCTTTCTAGTCTCCATTTGTCTAAGGTTTTCTAAATATACATCTTTCTAAGAATTAATATGCCTCACAGTCTGCTGAATGTAAATTCAGTTAAACAGTGTACATCAGATAAAATGTCTCATCCGCCAACTTGGTCATGTCTTAGATAAATATTATATTTAGAGCTACATGCATAGGTTCTGAAAAAATGGTGCAGTGCTGAGCTGATGTTGAACTGATTTAAGATACGCAGGCTGAATACATTGCAATACATTTGAATCTGAGTAACAGTGAGAAGTTTGTGTATATACATGCATGCAGAGACTATATCTATCTTTGCTGTTAGGTGTATATAAATATCTGTAGCTGGATACAGACTTCACATTCAAGAAATGTTGGGACGGTATCGGAACAGTTTCTTTATGTTCTGAACTCCTTGAACAATAATTTAATTTGGCATAATTCAGGCAGCAAGCAGGAACAAACTGAATTTCCAGCATCAACTTAAATAAATGCTCTGGCTAAAATGTTATCAGTTCTCGGTTTGCGTTTGGTATACTACAGTGGAAAAATCTACAAGAATAGATAGAAAACACAACAAAGGACAGACTACAAAGGATGAATGGTGCCACTGTTGTTCTTACGGAAACAGATGCATTTCACATTAAGTTGTAATAGGATTTAGGGGAGCTTGTTGAATAGCTTTCAGAGGAAATCACCGAGCTTTATTCTTTAAAAAACCCAAGAAATAAAAGCTCTCCATTCTTCCATTCAGTTTTGAGATTGGCTTTTAGGTTGTTGAGGTACAATATTGTACTTGGCTATTTATCTCTTTTATCTTTTGTTCTGAAGACATGATAGCTCTCCGAGCAAATGGCCCACGCTGCTTTGCCATGCTTAAAATCTGTGGAATGTCACTTTATAAGCCAGGAGGTAGAAACAGCCAAGGATGTTATTTCAGAAGCACCGTCTGCATTTTCATCCGTAAGAAATAAGTAGGACAGTATTTGGCTGCATGGGTTGTTGACGGTGTTTCTTGCCGTGGTAGACACCTTATAAATCTCCTTCACACCCCCTGCCAAGCCCTAGTTGCTTTGTTTTCATATGAGATACTAGCAGCATTTGCAAGCCTTTAAAGTCTCAATAGGAGGGCCCTGTCAAGCCAAAAATTAAATTCCAGTTTACAGACCGTGGGCAAGCCTTCAGCAGAAGTGGGGATGGTCTCAGGATGCCTGACCTTTCGGATGTCTTTGGTCCATGGGACCCGGGTCGTTGGGCAGACAGCAGCCCCTGTTCTTCCCCTTCCACCCATGCTGGGGGTAAAAACCCCAAGGTCCCTACTGGTACAGCTAACCAGCACAAGCAACTCAGTTAAACCACCCAGCGTTCACGAAGAGGTGTGTAAACTCCTGTTAGGCCACGGGGCAGTAAATCAGGTAGAGAAATCCTATAGAAAATGTAGGGAGGAGGGTTTACAGGGAGGAGGGTCCATTCATATAAGCTTGGGGAACACAAGAGTCAAAGTGACAGATTTTGTCCTTTATTTCTTCTGCTCGGATAACTATTTACACAAGCAACCTGATTGATATTGGTGGAGAGTAATTAGTTTTCAGAGCAGTAAATTCGTTGCTATCTGGAAGTTATTTTAAGCTATTCAAAACTCAGATGTTTACAGTTATATTCAGATTTCTACCATAATCAAATTAGAGCTGGTGCTCTAGGACTTGAAGACTTCTGTTTCGAGCCACAAGTGAGTCAACACCCGTTGGAAAGTGATTTCCCCCCCTGGCCCTTGTAAAGGCTGTAATTTGGAGTACAAACCATGTATTTTCATAGATGTCAGCAAAAGAACAGGGACAGGTTCTCACAGCTCACATGCTGCACACGCTCTCCAGATACTCCCTGAAAATCAAAATGAGGACTCCCATTCCCCAGTCACTTCTGAAGATATTAAATGATGTTTACATACTCTATGCGTACTGCATGTAGACAACAAATCATTAAATTTCCTAACAATAAAGATGTTTTTTATTGGTGTTACAGAAGTACGCATGGTAAAGTAAGATGGTCTTACTTTACCCAGGATAGCTGGTAAATGACAGCTAATTAAATCTCACAGGCATCCCCCTGAGGTGTCATTCCCATTTTAGAGCCCGGGGGGGGGGGAAGGGAGACATTTACATGACTCACAAAAGCAGCAATAACAAAAATGACTAAAGCTTAGGGAAAGGTTACCTTTTGCAGTCCTCTCTAGATGCCTCCAATTCAGGTGCATTTTAACACTTTTTATCTCCCTCAGGTATTTCCCTTCATAGCTATCCCCCCTTCCCATTGCATTATTTCTCCATCAAGCTTTAAACAATTTGTGGACTCAGCCTAGGAAGCCTTGCTCTTTCTTGCTGTGTGACTGGACCTCTGTTAACCCTCTCAGCTTTTGGCAGTGGAGTTTACATATCTACCTAAACCAGTTCCTTGAACCTCATCCTGAAATTGGTTTTCTGGAAGTGCAGTATGGTTTCTGATGGCCCTGAAAGAGGAGTTACAAACACCGACTGATTCACCTCCTCTTTCAGGGAGTAGCCTGACAGCCACGTTCACTTCTGCGTGATGAACATTCGGGCAGGCAACGAGTTTGGAGTACTTTTAATGTAACTTTAACTGCCAAATAGAATTAGGTGATGTCATGACATGTAAAATTTTTGCCTGTGTGTTTCAGTGGCTTCAGTTCTGGGGTATCCTCAAGCATGACCATGGAGAGTCTCTTATTAGTCCCCATGGTTACACACGTTCCTCCGTACATCGTTTTGATCACCACCAGCATTTAAGAAATATGTAACAGATGTAGAGTCCCTTGAAAACGAGATAAAAGCCACTAAGGATTCAGCTAACATTGCTTGCTTGTGATTTACGAAATCAGACTCCTGTATCCCCCTAGTGACCTGTGGCCTTATAAATGATTCCTTGGTATTTCCTATTCTTTGAATTAAAGATTAACTTTCAAGCTCGGTTAGACTTCTGTGGAAACATTTAAACACGAGATGTATGCAATTTTGATATTTTACATATTTCCTTTCCACTTTCTCCAGCAGAGATTTATTCGGATTAACACAGCTGTATCTCTTTGGCTGTAGTTAGCCTGAATTTCCCTAGCTATCTTCCTGACGCAGCCCTGATATTATATTGAACTACTTTTTTCAGCTACTTTGGAGGTACTAAATTTGTTTTGAATTTCAATACTTTTTCTCTCATAAGAAAAAGGATATCGCAAGAGCCATGCAGAGAGCTACATTTTTAATTTATTGGGGGATATATAGAAATAGATATTAAAATAGCCTGGCCTTCATCTATGATTATTAACAGAAGAAAGGCATTACTGTGTAGGTGAGAAAAGTTAAATATTTGCATCATTTCCAAAGAGAAATTCATATCCAGAGTTATGGAAATGGTATAGTTACATGCCCTACATTGAGAAATACAGTTCATTTCTTATTTCTGCCACTGACGACTTATGTGACTGAGGCAGTCACGTATGTCATGCAATTCCTCAGCAGAACTTGGAACAGCACCCATGAGCTCAGTTCCAGTCCTACCAGCTTGGGCTCTGTTATAAGCAGGTAAATAAAGCTGACCAGCATTTCTGTCTTCTTTACTCACCTCGCACTCCAAAGTAATGAAGTGAGCTAAAAAGCAAGCCCATCATTTTAGCAGGAATCAGACCTTAGCATTCCTTGTTTTAATTCAGGACATCTGGATAAATCGAAAGACTCACTAGGATAATTCAAAAAAGCATTGAAAATACCACGCAAAACTAAAAGTGAGATGACAACATTTTATAAGGCATGAAAGATCCCAGAAAGACACTTGCTTGAGAAGTGGGCAGTCAATTGCCCATGGAATCAACTTTGGTTTAGTTTCCGATGGGAATGCGCTTCTTTGGCAGTGGGATAACGTGCGCTCAGAAGCAATGGGGGCCAAAAAGCAAATTTTAAAGGTTGGGGCCCTCAAATAATTTTTAAAAAGTAAATTCCCTTTTTTCCTCCTCCTCCCCTGCCAAGTCCTCCCCCGGCAAGTCCATCTCATAGTCCTTCCAGATTTATCATTCCCGCCAATATAATCCCTACTCTCACAGACAGAGGAATATCAGAAGATGCCAAAATAGTGTTCAAAGATGGTGGAATGCATTCAAAACTGACACAGGTTCAATGCCATAGATGGAAGAAAATAATATGGAGTCTTGCTTGTGTTAAGAAGAACTGGTTCTCATTAACCTTCTTTTCTTCCTGATGTTTTTGCATTGCATTTTTTTCTTGTTTATTCTGCAATTTGGGAAGATTTTCCTTTTGAAATGCAAACAGAATATTCAGCCTGCCTTTCTGTCAATACCTTCTCCTTGGGGATGCTCAGAAACACCTCAATGCAAAGTCCCATTGAGACTTAAGCCGTTATGCCCTGGAAAAATGTGCAAATGTTTCTGGCCGCTCAGTGGATGTCGATTCTCTGGTGTACCAGGGTCCCGCTCTGGATGACGTACTGCGGGTCGGTATCTGGCGGCGTAGCCGCTTGGGAGATGTTTCAAGTGGATGTTTGTGACGAAGCGCTGCAATTTCAGGGACGTCAGGCCGGGTATGTAAAGTATATCCTACCCGTGTGTCGCACTAACAGAACAGCTACAGACAGCGAGTAGGAAGAGGCCTGGGGTTCTGTCTTAGAGAACAGACATGAAAGTAGCCAGCACGAGCCACGTTCGTGTCCGTGTAGTTTCTTTAGTCACATACTCCTTTGCCCTTTAATTCACAAGCAACGTTTAACTAATGCCACTTCTTCATGCTACATTATTTCCAGGTGAAAAACCAGACAGTTTTCTACTGCTTGCTGCTTGCTTTCCCCTAGACACGCCTAATGTACCCAGCCACGCACCCAGCACCCTTGCAGTCGTTAGTAAAAATTATGTAGACTTTGTGTAATGACAGGCAGCTTGATAACAGGTTTATGGATATGGTGCTTGACCACCTGAGCCGCGTGTGGGTTCGTGAAGAGCGTGCCCTCCGTCATGGGCACGGCCAGGTGGGGAGAACAAACAGATCATCGCGATCTGATTTGTGTTACACCGTACGGGCAGAAAGGTCCGCCGAACTTCCATACATCAATCAGTATTTATGTCCATTAGGGATTTAATCTGAAAGCATTCTCAGACTAATGGCCAACAATTTGTTTAAAAGGACTAGGTCAGCAAGCACATACCATATACTGTTTCTAACTAGTTGTTAGATATTTATGTCTCTGCTACCTGTGGGTGTCACAGTCAGGGCAAGAATCCTATGTCACAAGCAGGTTAGTATAGGACAGCTGGGTATTTCAATTGACACACAGTTTTCCTTGTAAACTGGGCTTAATGAAAAGCAGTTAACTCGGACCCCCAAGTTTTAGGGGCTGCCCCTCGAGAAAGATGTGTCTCCTGTATGTCCTTTGTGACATCTGCCATCTTCATACAGATGTCTCAGAGGCACTAGGCACTTATGTATAAGCTACTGAACCGGGCTTCCTCTGTCTCACCTGGGTGTTTGAAATTAGCTAGAGGATCTCTTTCTCAGAGGTTTTTTAAAGGCACCTTCATTTCTCCACTGATTAGATATAGGGAGCTTAGGCACATATTTTTGTTTAGAACAGCTCATTAGGTGCCCAAAATTTCAATGCACATTATGTACCTCAGCAAGGGCGACCTGCTTCGATTTGGAACAAGCGAAGCAGAACTTTATTTGCTCTATATGGAGATTATTTTTTCATACATTATACATTTCCACCCTTTCTCACAAAATAAATTTAAATGCCAAGCAGCTGCCGAACCACCGCGCGCTTGATGGCGGATTATTTTTCAGCCTTTTAAAAAAAGTGAAGTGCCTGCGGCAGGGATTCAGCAGGATTTGAGCATCGCGTCACCCCAGAAGCCGGGGAGCACCCTGGATCTGGGGGTTCCTCGAGATGGCACTGTTGCTCAGCCTGCGCGCGGCTGCCAGCCCCCCGATGCACACCCGCAGCCTTTCCCAGAGAGTAAGACCGTAGATTGTTCCGCTGAATATAAAACTGACAACCCTGTTATTTTAAACTCGAAAGTGACAGGCTGTTATTTTAATGAGGTCTGCCAGCGCCAAGGTTAACCAAAGCTTTATTTCCCCTACAAAACGTTAAGGCTGCGGTTCTAAAAAGGGGGCTGTGAAATTTTACGGTTATTGATACTTTCTCAGCGCAGCTAAGTTCTGAGAATTTCACCCGGGCCTTCTTGCGCAACAAATGCTTTTTGGTTTTCCGTCTCTCTTTCTTGTTTTAAAGTTGACTTTGTGACTTTAAATGTTCCGGAGCTCTACCGATAACTGCCTGCTCGTGATTCATGTTTCTGCACAGAAAAGCAGATGACAGCTCTTATAATCAAGAACTAATGCCGAATCCCAGTTACAAAGCACAAATGGGTGCTTGGGTAATTTGTGAAATAAAACAAATGAGCTAGGCAACTTTCCAAAGCAAGACTTTTCTCATCAGAGTATTTTAAAGTGAAATGAAAGGATTTTTTGCTGTCATTGCCTCCAAGGGCTATCCACATCTTTGACGAAAAAAAAAGTTAAGGCCTTTAATAACAGTAAAGAATGACTATCAGCCCTACTGAATTCTCAGACTAACAGATACATAACTTTAGAGAGTTAGGGTGGATTCAGCTCCCACACTAACACTCCTACACTTATGTATCTACATTCACAGTATAGTCTGCAGCAACCTGGCCTGACTCACTGAAGTTTCTAGTGCCATTTCAGATGCCTGCAGTGAGCTGGGCAATTCTTCTATAGGTTGTGAGTTATATGTGACCGCCTGCTGTGCTGTCTTGGATGACCTAGTTGCATTTTATTATTTCATTCAGTTTTGACCTGAAACAGGCATTTTAAAGCAACCCAGGTTGCCTACTGCATGCTTTTTAAGGAATATACAGGTCTGCATGAATGCTGACATGTGCTTGCAAAAGACTCCTTGCCATCTGTGGCCTGGCAGCGCTTGCGCCACATCACAAGTTAGCTGGCTCCGAGGGCAGGTGCCGTTGCCCATGTCAGGGTCTAGACTGTCACTGCTCAGAGCTGACAGCCCCGTGCTCAAAAATAATACAAGCAAAGCGAGCGTGTGCCTTACGGCACTGCTCTCTTCTAGTGCCTTAACCCTCACCTGGAGACCCTACCTCCAGCAGTCTCCACAGCTCTGCAGAGAGCTTAACACTGCCTCACATCATCAAATGGAGACTTTTTAAAAATAAAACCACTGACATTATTGCTTACAGGCAGGTACAGCGTGACACCAAACTCTTCCCACACTCAACATTCATTTTGGCTGGGGAGAGAGGAGGAGGAGGAGTCTGTCATATGGTGGAGCAACCTGGGCTAAACTGCTACTCCTTTCCATAAACGTGCCCATTTACCCTCGCCCTCGCTCTTGGCTTGATTTGCACAACCCATCTGCCTCCTTAAGTAGGTATGTCAGGCCAGGTTCGCTGCACTTGGCTCCCCAGGAAATAAAAACATTGCTTTTGGAAAGTGGAAGCTACCAGAAACATCAGCACCCTGAAATGGAAATCTGTAGGAACTTGAAGCAGCTTTCCCCTTTCCTGTAATACCTGGGAGCGGTGCTAAAAAGCTGGGCTATAAATCTGATTCAAGCAAATCCAAAGCACTCGGAGGAATCAGCCTTTTATTGCGGGTAAGTATAAAAGTAGCACCAGAAATATGCTGGAATCTTAAAGATAAAATGCCAGAGGCTTTTCTGTGGCAAGGTTTAGCCGTTAAGCGTTGATTCTTTGTGAACAGTCCTCCATCTCTCCAAGCAAAAATGTTAATAGCTAATGTAAACAATTACTGATAGAGAATTTCAAGCTTCTACAGACTTTCATTTGTCCTGGAAATGTTCATCTGGTACCAGTAGTGAAGTGGCTGTTTCTTCTCTTAAAACTCAAGGGTTTACAGGGAACTAACTGCATGTGTTACAACAGACAAGTAGTTCAAGCCTCCCAACAGCTGTGAGAAGTGTATGATTTCTAGGGGCAGCAAGAGCTGGGATACGTCCTTTCATAACAGAGCAAGAAGGATAATTGTACTTCATATTTGAAGTAGCCTTACATTTAACTTCATTTCTTCTAGTGGTTACTTCTTGACATAGCTCCATTGCCTTCCAAACTGAAGAAGCTCTCAGTGGACACTCAATGCTTTGAAGTAACTCAAGATTCAGCAATGAGATGATGGCTACCCTGGCAGCACCTTCTGGGCTTCTGACCTTGCACGAGTGGCACATCCAGCTGTTTACCCAGAGTAGACAGAGCCGTGGAGAAAAGGCTGTGCTAAGGTGGCCGAAAATGCAGAAAACAAAGAAATATGTAAAGCCAGAGTATGCAGGTGAGAGTTTCGGTGAAGGATCCACCCTAAGATTTTGAAATGACTGTACACTGTCATAAAATACTTGAGACGTCTTCCATGCAATATCAAAACCAGTACAGTTTTCCTTATGGACTTCAGGGATCTTCTCGCATTGTCCATTCTTCAGTGCCCAACTACCCCTTTTTCGAGGGAGTTTAAGTGTCAAAGCACCTGCTCTTCCATGGCAGGCATTCTTTTGCTGCAAAGCGATTAATTAATTAGTTAATCAGACTATAGCTCCTTTCTTGTGGGGAGGCGGGGGCTGTGGCGGGGGGAGGAGGTTTGGGCAGCGGGCGGGCAGGGCTGGGCACCCCATCCTGGTGACCATGGTGGCCTTCAAACCCTCTCATCCCGGGGAGAACGTCAGGCCCTGCAGGCTCAGCCCAAGGGAGGGCAGTTGCAAAGGGCAAGAAATTAGAGCTGGCAAAATGCGTTTCTCCGCATCATAACCTGTAATAACGTTTCACCGGAACGCGCCAAACTTGCAGCCGCAGCATGTAAACTCCTGCTTCCTCCAATGCTACGTTTTCATTTCATCTGGGATTAATGCTTGGTAGGTTTCCCTACCCTAGTGCTTCTGGTTGCCAGCCATGCAGCTTAACTGAAACTAGAGCTTGATTTCGATGGCCTGGATATTTGCATTCTGGATTATTTTAATCCAAGTATACAGATCTGCATTATTACAAGCGGTGAATATATACAGTCAGGAAAGAATTAAAAGTCAGCGTAGAGGCTTTGTGGCATTCCATGTGCTGGCTGCCGTAGTGTGGAGCTCTGTATTTATTTTTTGCCAAATTTTCTTCCTAGACTCTCCGAGGAAGACGCACAATTTCATTTTCAGAGTTGCTTCAGAGATGAAAGAGGATTCAACAAATTGGTGTTATATCCCATGCAAATAGAATTTGTTAAAACATCTAAGTCCAAAATGAAATTCACAAAAGATTTAGAATGAAAACAATAATATTTTCAGAGACAGAAAGGTTTATCAAAGGACATTTCTGGCAAGGCATGTAGGCTCAGTGGGAAAAGTGCTTATCAGGAAAACAATCGGAGTCAGAGAGAGCCTTGCACTGTAAATCTACTATGTCAATATTCTAATGACTTTCATTGCTTTCCTACTGAGGAGAGAGTGGGTTATCCTCCACTGATGCGGCGTTGCACTCTCTTGTCCTTTCATGGTAGGGTTAAGTACTCCAATTACTGGATCCTAACAGAACAACTGCACACAGCTTCCTCAGGGCTGCCAGGGACTCAGGCAGACGTAGGCAGGAGACACAGAGGTTGGGTATGGGTAGAGCTTAAGGATCACTCTAAAAGAGGGAGAAAATTTAAGTCCAGTTTGAAGTACAGCAAAGTAATGAGGTGTTCTCATAAGATTTTATCCTAATGAAGCAAAAATCTAATGATTTCCTGTTTTCTGCCATGGCTGGGTGGAAAGTCATGAATTTAGATATTCTTGCAAGACTGGTGTTCAGTCTAATCCTGAATCAAGAAATGGACCCCGTCTAGTTTTTGCTTCACTTTGAAGCTAGAAGAGCTAGCACATGTGTATATCTGGACTCTGGAGTCTGAGCCTCGTGACTCGGTGGGCAGTATGAATTCAAGGTGCACTGCTCACCTCTGCCATAAATTCAATACACTCTGCAAGACCATCTGGGGAATCCAATCTGGACAATTTAAAGAGCAAACACCGATGGAGAAATTTTGTATGCATAAGAATGGGCACAGTGGCAAGCACTTGAGGCATACTGTGTGAATCTGAATGAGAAGGTGTCTGTCCTAAAGAGTTTTCATTCCAAACAGAAAAAGGGAGAGCAGAAAGGAATACCCCTATTTTATATATATATTTAAGTATATGAAAAATAATTATATGCAAAGAAAATTACTTGAAATGAAATGGGGAGTCACTGGATAAACAAAGCATTACTCCTACATCTCTAGCAGCTTCTTTATAATGAAAAGTCTATGTTCCCTCCTCTGGCATTGCTTTAGGTAATAAGCCTCCCCACTCCTCCAAGCATATGTCTACCTAACAGTCATGACAATATAGCACAGTTCAAGCTATATTTAAATCGAGCAGGTAAACACGGCATGCAACTAGACTTGGTGTTACTGCTCGAGTATTTATTGTGGCTCTTGGGCAGGCTTTATAGGTTGCCATCCATCTCCCTGCCACCACAAGCACGCTGCTGGCATCCGGGCACTCCGTGTCACCCCATCGCTGAGGGGGACACGCCGCTGTCTGGATGCTGCCAAGTGGAGCCAGGCAGCTGCGTATGTAAAGTTGATTTCGTCTCCCAAGATTGAAGGGCAAGCACCAACCCGGGGCCGGGATAGGAAGACAAGCGGGACAAAGCTGGGAAGAGCTGGAGAAGGCGAAGCTGAGGCCGCTGCTTCTGATGATCTGGGGAAAGGGGAGGCAGCTCCGGCTGCTGCCCTGCACGCGGTGACAGCAGGGACGTTAAGCCTGCCTTCTGCGACAGGCACGAGCGGCAACAGGCGCGGACCACCTTGCTGCGCTTGTGTCGTGGTTTAACCCCAGCCAGCAACTAAGCACCACGCAGCCGCTCACTCACTCCCCCCAACCCAGTGGGATGGGGAGAAAATCGGGAAAAAGAAGCAAAACCCACAGGTTGAGATAAGAACAGTTTAATAGAACAGAAAAGAAGAAACTAATAATGATAACACTAATAAAATGACAACAGCAATAATAAAAGGATTGGAATGTACAAATGATGCTCAGTGCAATTGCTCACCACCCGCCGACTGGCACCCAGTTAGTCCCCAAGCGGCGATTCCCCGCCCCCACTTCCCAGTTCCCTATACTGGGCATGACATCCCATGGTATGGAATACCCCGTTGGCCAGTTTGGGTCAGCTGTCCTGGCTGTGTCCTGTGCCAACTTCTTGTGCCCCCTCCAGCTTTCTCGCTGGCTGGGTGTGAGAAGCTGAAAAATCCTTGACATTAGTCTAAACACTACTTAGCAACAACTGAAAACATCAGCGTTATCAACGTTCTTCTCATACTGAACTCAAAACATAGCACCGTACCAGCTACTAGGAAGACAGTTAACTCTATCCCAGCTGAAACTAGGACAGCTTGCCCCTTCCCCTTCCCTTCAGCGCTAACGCGAGGGACCCCCGCACGGCAGGGGCTATAGGGGAGGGCAGTCCGCGCGGCTCTGCGGTGGCAAGGATGCTGCCACCGGGATACGCGGGACCCAAATGGGATGCGGGAAGAAGGCGCTCTGCGTCTTCTGCTGCGGGCTGCGAGGGCAGGGTGGGTGCCGAAGGCAAAGCTCCAGGACCCGAAGCGAGCGAGCTGCGACGGAGAGCTAGGGAGTGACTTCACAAAGAACGGCGAAATATTGTTGTCTCGTTCTTCCCTCGAAGCCCGGGCGATCCCCCGCCTGCCCTTCACAGCTGTCTGCGAGCACGGACAGGTATAACTGAGCGTTACCTGCTGCACAGCTGCCTACAGCTGGCGGGCAGCATCCTGCGAGGAGCTGGACACAAGATCGACGCTTGCTCCTTGAGCGCGGGCAGCTTAAAAGCAGCCTGGCCGCCGCGCCAGCACCCTCAGGATTGAGGCAGCCGCACGCTCTTTATTTATTTGTCTCTTTTTCAAAGGGCCGTCCCCACCTTAGCCCGCTGCTGCATTCGGGAAGGATTCACGCAAGGCCACGCCAGGCGCTCGGTGATCCCAAGCTGTGTTCCCACGGTCACGAGTCTGTCGTAGAAATAATGACATTATAAAAGTAACAAGCGCTGCGGTTTATTTGCCGCCAAAATCTAGAAGCTTTAGAATTCATGTTTTGGGGGATTTAGTAATAGTCACAAAGGCTGGAAAATTGGATTTGTTTTACTATAAAGTGAAGACTGTGGGTTTTAAGAAAAGCAGTTTCACAAGACATGGGGTGAAAAATCTAGAAAATTTGTGATTTTGTATACGAAAACTAAACTCAGACTTCTTTACAGCATAGAAAAAACTCAAAATGGAAAAAATACAGCCTCACAAAGGGTAGTGTCACAAATGAGCTAAAGATAATAATAGAAACATTCACATTTTCTGCCCATTTTAACTATAAAAACAGTGATATTTTCCAGTCAGGAGCTCTTCACCAGACAGAAGAGATTACCCTCACTGAGTCAAAGCTACCACTGATACTGAATGCATAAAATATAGGCCACTGCCTGAAGTATATTTTCAGGAGCATTCCGTAAGGATCCTGAGCTTCACAAACTCTTTCATTTCTTATCCTCTTAATTGGAGTATTTCAAGAACATCATTTGAAAAGCCTGGGATTTGGTGACTTGGAATAGAAAAGGTACTGGAAGTACAGGAAGGTACTGGCACAGGGTGGAAGGGTCCTAGCTACCCCTCATAGGAGTTGACGTGGGTATGTGAGGAAAGACCAAAACCTGCCATCTCTGAATTACCTGTGAGATGAAAGACACAATGTTGACAGAAAAGAAATACGATTTCTTGGCAAGGGAGTGGGAAAACGCCCCTTCTAAAATCTTTTCCTCCAAAGTGCTTGGAGCAGTTTGAGAAGTTAAAGTACAAGGAAAAATCATGAGGACTCACCTAAAGTATAAACTCAGTTAATTGTTTTACCCATCAAATTGTTCAGCAGCAGTGATTATCCTATAATTTATAACACATTTTTTAGTCACTGAAAATTTGCTTCAGTTCTTCCCTGAAAAATTCCCTGACAGTAATTTATGGAGGCCAAAGTCATGTTCTGTCAAATGTGTCTCAGGCTATCATACTTCATCTGTCCATCAAAGCCAATAACAGTAGACATAGGGAATTTGGGCAGGGGGAAAAAAAAAAATGAAAAAAAAAAATAGAGGAACAGAAGTCTGTTATAATGAGCGAGATAACACTTAGGATAAAAAAAAAGATGAGAATGGGTTTCAGACAGACTGTTCTGCTGCTATCCGCTGCTCTTACATCTTCGCATACAAGAACAGCAGGTTCCTAGAGGGGACCCGGTGTTTGTGGAGGAAAGGGAGCAAATGTACTCTTGCTCTCAAATGTACAAATGCTCAGAGAGGAGTGGCTTGAAAAAAATTAAAAGCCCTGTGGAAAGAAACAGCCCAGCACCATTGTGTCTTTATTTAATTCCTATGTACAATGGAAGAAAGAACATGAAACAAATGCGGTGTTCAAGGCAAAAAAAAAGAAAATTAAACTTATTAGCATGCCTTTTATTCTGCACTGTTAACATCTTGCTGTTGTGTAAAAAGATTGCCACGAGGAAGAACAAGAAGCAGAAGTATAGAATCCTAATTGAGATTTCCATCCTAAGCAAAACACCGTGATGATTGCTCATTCATTTGGCACTCCTCCTCTCCCTTAGTCAGCAGTCTGAAGGGCAACATCGTCCTGTGGTATTTCTGAGTAACGGCCTGACCTACTGGTCATTTGCCGGCAGAACTAACAGTTGTTGACTACTCTGCCCTAAATATCAAGCAAGAGTTCCATTCTCTCTAGTTCACATCTTCAGCCACAAATGGACACATACGAGGAGGAGCAGTCATGCAGCATCGGTCATACGAATTCAGCAGCTATGGGGAGGGGTGATGAGGTTCAACTTTTTTTAGCACAGCAGTAAAAACTCGCCATGAAATACAATGAAAAATTCATTACTTCTCATTTCACTGGGTTCTTTTTTTTTTTTCTCTTTTTTTCTGTTTTATCTCTCTCCTCTTTCCTTTTTCCTTTGTACAGAACAGAATCTCCCTCTTCAGCCGTCTCAGAGCTGGCTGTGTCTGTCCTGCACAGTTGGGATATGCTCAGCTTGTGGTCCAGCTTGCTAACCATCTCCCAGGGTTATGGTAGCTCCAGCTTTGGTCTGTAAACACCCGCAGAGGAGCTCGCCCGGCTGGGTGAGACAGGACAGCCTCCCATGCTCTGTGAGTCTGGTGGCCGGTCCTCTGCACCGTGGCCGGGCTCACGAGGTGGGGAACAGGGACAGCTTCCACCACCGCTCTTCAGACAGTGGGTGCTGGCTCCTGTTTGCCCCCAGCCACTTGCGGGGGCTCCCCCTGTCCCCGTGAGATGTTAAAGGTGTTGGCTCAATGCCTGACTGACAGTGAGCTCGTGCAGGCACACAGGGGCGGGAGGTGGGTTACGAGACTCTTCCTCGGCATCCCCAAGCTATGAGCCCGCCAGCGTGAGCACAGCCATGGGGCAGGAGATTTGTTGGATCAAAGCACTGAGTGCATATAGGGCTAAGCCAAGCGTGCAATGTAGACGCGGGCTCTTGTTGGGCTATTCTTTTAGCATATCCATTTCTCAGGACCGGCAGCTTATTCCCTCTATATAAATAGACATATACCCCCCTACACTTAACTGCTGCTGCATGCCGTGATGTGTCCTGCAACCCCTGGTCATCTAAATCAGGTACTACTGGAGACCTATGATTCCCATCCAGTCTTTATACCCGGATTTCCTTTCCCAAAAACGAGGAATTACACAGGTTTTGGGTGGTGTGTACTTGACAGTCTGGAACTGGGACTCAAGCCGGAGGAGTTACCCCAGCCTGAGCCTCCAGAGCAGCTGGAAGCTGTCATCTAGCCTTTGCTGGTGAAGACTAAGTGGAGCAACTCACTTTTAGACATATCAAGTCAGCATGCAAGAGGTTAAAGCATATTACAAAAAGTTTCAAGAAACTTTCCCTAGAAACTAATGTTGCCTGTAGTCATAGAGCAGATGTACTTCTTTGGAGCAGCTATAAATCCTATGAGTACCCTAATAAATACACTACGCATTCATTGGAACAATGTGCCCCATGGATTTAAACTGCATCTTATCACTTTTTCCTGAAAATAATTATCACACCTATTAGAGGCTATATTTGGGATTTTTAGCCTTATACATACATCTGCTTTCCTCTCTCCAGACAGATATTCTGCCATGAAGGACATGTGCATTGGCAGCCTGATTTTCTCCCCAAAGAACAGAAATAACCCTGTGACTATACACTGGGGCACTGGTTACAGTTTAAATCAAGGTGCCCTTGAATATGGCTTGAAGATACAGGCACTGAAAATCCTACTTTTAAACTGTTCCAGGAGCAACACAAACCTTTGTGCACAAAATACTTTTTTTTCAGTGTCTCTTTTCATATCAGTCCATTGGATGATCATGCTGTATTCACAAAAAGCAGTGGAACAAGAATTTCAGAGCAATGTAATCTTGGTGATATTTCTGTTAAATGGTTTTCCAAAACACGATGCTTGTCACAGTTGCTGCTTTGGAATAACTTTCTGAAAAATATCTTCATTGCAAAGCAAAGCCAAATGAAACCTCTGTAATTTGATTTTTTTTAAAGACCTGACAAGTTAGATTCAGCGATGCTGCCTAGGTTGGATTCAGATTCTAGGGACAGTTTGTAGATTATTTCATTTTTCCTTCAAAATCAGACAACAGGCAAGTATTAGTGCTAGGAGCTTCTTTTTCTCTAAAATTCAAAAGGAATTCCGTAGGTAGAAAGCACAAAAAAAAAATCCCAGAAAAACAGACTGAACAAACACCCCTAAGGATAGCACAGATTTATGAAAAATCTACAGAGTGTTCTTACCAGAAAGAGAAATGAGGTTATAATAATGGGGAGGGGGCAAACAATGTACAGGGACAAGTCAAGTGAGCCCAATAGGCAAACTGAAAATAAATTCAATTACAGAAAGAAAAACATGCCCGATAACTCTAGGAATAGAACTAAAATTCCCTTTTGATGAATGTACAATGGACACATGTAGTCCTATACAATGAATAACAAAATTATTTTGTGCAGACTAAGTTCACAGCGTGCTGAATTGACTCCATCTTACATTAATTTGACTCCAAACACCAAGAGCTGGTCTTGCTCGACCACGGTGAGCGGTAGCCTGCCTTACAGCTCTGACCAACCTTATTTTCATCACAAACAGAATTTTGCCAATACAGTACTGGGAGCAGATAGCTTTGGTTGTCATCCTCAGGAACAGCAAGGTAACCTACTTTCTTTCAGCAGACGGATGATTTCTAGGTGTTTGTCTCAGCAAAGAAGAAGTACTACTGAAAAAAATAATAATCTGTACTTGGGGACTATAAGCATCCTAGAAAATCTAGGAGATATTTCCTCATAACATGTGCAAAATACTCACAATGCCGACTGAAGTCCTGCAGACATTTGTGGATGAGACGCTTCACGTGCAAAAGTAATGGTAGTGTGAAAGCCAGAAATACTCAGCTTGCAGTACAGTAGTCACAAAATGATCCTTGTATCCACTTGTAAAAAGAAAACTTGTTTATGAACAGCAAAGCCATATGACAGCATGGCTCCTCTACCAGCAGCAACATTCATTAAGTGTATTTTGAGCTGATATGGAAATACATCATATATAAATTACCTATGATTTTCAACGTTTAAAATTTAAAAAATAGCAGCAAATGTAAGGCATATTCCCCCCTCCTCCTGCCCCGAGAATTCAAAAGAAAAGTGCTAATGTCTTTCTAACGAACCGTTGTTTTGTTTATCTAGAATCCAAATAACACCACACACAGGGTGAGAGTCAGCATAACCCACTTCGTTGCAAGAAACTTAAATCAGAACTGATATTAAATCAATGTCCTGATCATTTGCTTCCCCAGAGCCCTCTCACTCCCCACAACAGGAAAGCCACCGCAACTTAAAGTAGCAGTGCATCGCAGTACTGATTTGGATTAGCTTTATTGTAGCCAGGAACAGATTTTGGCCAGTATTAAGTGCTTAATTCTCATTGACTCTTGTTTTTGGGGGCAGGCACATTATCCACAGACCGTCTACTCTCTGTGGGATGTAGGTTACATCAGTGAATATACCGATCTCACAGGTCTTAGGTAGGAATGCTATTGAACGTGGTGCTTTGTATGGTGTGCTAAGGGAGTGAAGTTCCAGGAAGACCGAGCAGAATTACTCATCCAAGTCCTTTTGTCCAAGCTGGACACAGTCATTCTAGCACAAAATAATATCAAATTTTCAAGCACACTGTAATTTATATTTCTCTTATATTTGAAAAGTTATAAATGTAAGTATATTAGTAAAGACATATATTTTTAACCCTAACATCAATAATACTAGCCACTAGACACTGAAGGTAGATCTACATTGCTAAATAAAAGCGGCAGAAGGCACAGGCATGGGATCTCGAATAGCTCATGGTGCTAAATTGTTAACTTGTTCCCTGGCACTGTGTTGGACCACTCCATCACAATGTCCTGGCATGGCTTGGAGAAGAGTTCATGCCAGGGACGGCTCCCAGCAGGCAACGCACATGAGATTGTGTATTTGTGATACCCTCTGCCCTGCGCAGCTCTCTAATGCCATCCTGGCAGGCTTTGCCTCCTCCTGCACAACCGTATACCTGCATGCCATGCTCGAGGGCGCATGACATATATGCTCGGTTTCATGCTACCACACTGACAGACTGCAGCACAGCTGTCACGTTATTTCAGATTGAACTGGAAAAACACACACGCGCGCACACACACACAAACAGTATTTTCTAAGATTACGGCAACACGATGTGAGACCCACAGGAGATCCAAGACCAAGTGGTGCTGTCTGTGGGTGCAGGCAGCTTGCTTCTGTGGAAACTAGTCCTCAGCAAGGCACAGGTTACATAGTATAGCCTCAGGATGCCAGGATCACATCCGAGCCATCTTCCTATTTAGTGGTATCAATGTACCCTTATAGGCCAGGTTGGCATTTCCAATACATACGGAAACTTCTTCGCCTAACTTGATGGATATGGCCCAGTTGCCCAAATGTAGGCTGCCACTGATGTTGGAGATGCCCTGGAGAACGCTACCTGGTTTTCAGCTGCCATTTCAGAAGGGTGCATGCCTGCTGTCATGCTGAAACACTGCTGTGACACGTATCCTATGTCACATGTGAGAGTCCCATGCAGATGCCTCACACAATCTATGTCATTTCAAGTGGTGGTGGGTACCAAATCTAAGCAAACGCATTGAGCTCTGACAGCTAAAAAACTAGGTGCATGCTAAATGCTAGAACATCCCTTTGTAGTTTAAAGAAGAATAGAACCTACGTATCTCATGCTTATCTGATACTGATGAACAGCACCTGTGAGGTGGTTCTCCCAGTAACTCAGAAGAGATGCTCTACAGGCTGGTTACAGACTATAGATGGGCACACTGACAGCTGTATCCACAGGCAGCCATAGAGTTCACTGAGAGTTGGAAATTGTAAATGGTACAAAAATCATGCTTACTTAAGGCAAAATTGGATGAAAATTTAATTGCTAGTATATTTTAAATTGAAAGGGCTAGTGGTAGGGAAAATAAAATATCTGTGAACTGAATGCATCTATTATTTTTGTTTGTGCTTTGGGGGTTCACACTTAGACCAGAACTAGTTCAAAGCTGTGACTTTATCCTCTGAACACCTACAGAATCTGCCTTGTGATTCTCACCCAAGATGTAACATAATGAACAGAAATTTTCCCATTGACTTCACTGGGCTTAATATCAGGCTCTAGATTTTCTTTTCTATACACAGTTTGATTTGTGAACATTATGCCCAGGTTTGTTTTAGGAGGGTATCTGAGTTAGTCTGTTATGTCCACGCTTATGCTCTTTGGAGGAATGAGCAGATGCTTCCTGCAAAATCACTGGAACAGTCTGGGTGCTCAGACCTGCTGAAAAAGAAGGCCACTTGCTGAAAAAGCTCAGCATGGTGTTATTAGCTTAATTGTGGGCTCTAGTAAAGGAACATGGTGTCTTGTATTAATACTTATTCTGTACCTCCTGTTTACATAGCACAAGAGTTTGTTAGTGTGCTCACTGTGATTCCAAACTCAGCTAACATCACGCCAGAAAAGACAGTCCAATCTAGCTGAAAAGATTTCAGGTATATAGACAAAAAAAGATGCTTGCTATATCTTAACATGTGTGTAGTTTCATTGTCTTCAGTAAAACCAGTGTTCCAAGCAACATGAGAATCAGAGAAGTTACTGCGTCATTAGAGGCAGCCATGAAAGAGACCACACATCTGGTGTCACTGCTATAAAACAGCAGGCTGTCCTTATTGCAGAAAGCCATTTATAGTTCAAAGCTCCTCATGGAGGGTTAAATGGTTTAAATACTTATAATGGCAGAATCAATAATAGTCTAAATGACTTCGTCTTAGTGTTCCTCAAAACTGAAGGCATTCTAAAATGACAGGTACCATAAAATTACAATTTGTCAAAAAAGGATGATATAATTTTTATGCTACGCTTCTGTATCTTTTCTACCTATCATTAGTTCTAATAGAATAGACAATACTGACGATGCGTTCAGTTACAATTTAGTGACATATTTCAGCTTCCCTCCAAGCCCAAACAAATAAGAAACTTTATAGGCAATATTTAATATCCTTCAATTACAACACTGAAATAATTGGTGTTCCACTGATAAAAAGTAGAAGACTGCTGTGTTGACAGTCAAAGGAGGACTTGCCATGTGAGATTGAAAGATTCTTTACCCAAGGACGTGGAAGAAAAAAACAGAAGTAAACCTTCAGTGGAGAAGAAGAAAAGCTGCCCAAATATCCCGAGGTGAGACTCACTAGGAAAGAGGCACCGGTTCAAAGAGAGGAACAACCTCTGTTTCAGGGGTCATAGCGCTTCTGAAACTCTTCAGTGAAATTCAGTGTTCAGATTTGTCTCTCTTGCTGTACTGCATTTTTCCATACTGTATCTAAAAGGGGTGGTAGTAAAGTATGCGTAATCTGCTCCTAAGGATTGCCTACGTGCTTGAGCCACCAGTTCTTACATCAAGTGCAAACAAAGCTGTTGGCACAGAGACCACCAACCAATGTACAGTGGTAAACTGAAATGAGGGGGAGTCCCCTCAGTGACACACTAACTAACCGGGAGGGTTGCGAGATTTCTAATCACTGCACTTCACAGCCAGGCTCAGTCGTGCTCCCACACTTCACCCTAAGACATTTCGATGTCTTTCCTGCACGCTACCAAATTCAGCCAGGAGGATGTTCTTGTGCCAGCATGGAAAATGGGTGATAGATGAGGCCCTTTCTAGGAAGATGGGAGGTTGGAGTCTCTTCAGCCAGGGAAAGGAATTAAACCCAGACTTTCCATGTGCCTGTGAAAGCTGTGATAATCAGCTCTATCATGCCTGAAGTCCATTTTGGAAGATGACCTCTGCTCAGTGGTTCAAGGTAATAGCTATGCCGAACATATATAGATATATGATCCAGGCTATATGTGGAAGTGCTTCCTGGTACTGATGAGTAAAGCACTGAACATGGCAAGAAAGTCAAGATCGAAAATGTTAGCCTGCCCTGAGCAGTGACTGGCTATCTCTAGGCTAGTGGCTCCCAAACCTTTTTGGCCAACAAATCACTGCTAACTTTTAAACTTTCCCCTGTGTAACTTTGCTTCCTTAGAAACACTTTGCTGAAACCACTGTAAATAGCACTGTTTTATATGTTTCCAAGACCAAGCCTGCAGACTGTGGTTTAAGTTCTGGAATTTGTTTTGCATCTCACAATGAGGCACAAAACTGTCCCCAGATATGATACAAGTAGCACTAGTGCCTGACTCAAAGATTTGGATTCAACTCTGGGCTCACTCAATGCTTCCATTCTTTTTACATCTAAAAGACCTGATCTGAAATTCACTGATAGCAGTGGGGAGATTGCTATCGACACTGGGCCATGTCCTAATGAAGAGAGAGATATAGATACACATAGTCCAAAACTGTCATTCAAATTTGTATCACTGGTGTTTCCATTGAACAGTACTGATGAGCTAAATTACAAAAAGGATAAACATTTACTTTTCATAACAGAAGACTTCAATACCTCATTGTTCGAGAGGAAAAGAAAGAATATAAATTGGGAGAGGGAGGACAACCTCAGTAAAGGACGAGTTTCAGCCAAGAGTCAAATAAGAGAAGTGATTTGTTTTTAAGACTTGCTATTTGTATTGGCCCTCTTTTTAGTTAAAAGGAAAGGCATTACTGTGAAGACTCTTTTTTTTTTTTCTTTTGTGTGTGTAAAGGAAGACACAGATAACAAGGTACGCTGAGGAATGGCTTAATTTTAAACAAAACCAGCCTCAAATTGTGTTCTTTAAGTTTTCATAAAACTAGGCATCAAACTACACTAGATAACATTGGTTTGAGAAGCAGCACTTTTTTTGATAACAGCAAAGGAAGAAAACCTATGCCAATCACAATCTTGGTGGCAACTGTATCATAAACCACAAACATTGAAAAGATGCAATACATACCTTTAAATACCTGGGTCTAAGTCTTTTTATTGCATCAGCAAAATCTATATGGGGCCCACACATTCAAAATCAGTGTAATCAAACATATGTAGACAAATCTTTTTCATATACAGGCTATTCTTTGAAAGTCTTAAAAATAGTATTTGGCTGTTCAGACATGTATTCTCCCCACCTCCAAACCCAACACTAAAGTTAGAGACAGATGAAGATGTGATGGTGACAAAGACAGCTAACAGTTTTCTGAATATTTTGTGCCTCATGTTTGCCTCCTTTTGTGAAGAAGCAAGAGACTGAGAAAATAGCTCCTCTGCCACCTTTCACGTCAGTATGAAAAGTGTATGAAAAGTGATATCACTGCAGTGATAGCTAATGGTCAGAATCCTTTAAATAGCTCTGTCAGGTGTGCTTGAGCTATCTGACTGATTTTTATTTTGGCTTTTTGACTCGTTTGTCCATAATGGTTTGCTTTTGCATCCAGGAGGAATGTGATGCTCAATTAGGACTCAGTCATGCGGTGTGCTAAGAGGAAAGTTACCTACCTGTTCGGTAATCGGAGGTCTTTGACATGCGTTATCTCTGTATGCCTTTTGCTCTGCAAGTGGGGGTGTGCAGGCATTTACTCACTGCAGACTCTTTCCCAGCAGCGCCTGCTTGGCAAGGGAGAGCAACAGCAGCAGTGACATACGAATGGTAGCGAGTGAAGCGGGTTTCACGTTCCTCTTGTTTTAAGCCAGAAACAATGAATTGGAATGGGAGTTGGCTCTCCTGCATATCCATTTGACAGCAGAGAAGGCATATTTTGGGGCCCCACAGGACCCACTGACGGGTCAGGCGCTTTGTGGGCAAGATGGTTTTGAGTTCCACACTGGAGGAACTAGTTGTTCTGTCCCATTTGGTTTTCCTTAGAGCCCTCAGCAGTGCGGAAACCACTGGGGATGCAGATATTAACTGACCTGACAGTGCGTTAGAAAGGCGTTCTGGCTCTGATGCCCCTTGAGCAAAAATTGACACATCTTGCTCGTGCTGCCTACTGAGGGGTTCACGGCTAGACACCTCCACTTCTGAAAAATGAACAGAATAATCAAACTTCAGAGCTCCTGTTCATGATCTGTGGAGAAAATACTTGCGGAGATTTCCAGCTGGTATTCTCTGTGGGCATGTGCACCACCGTTAGAGTGCTCTTACAGTGCATACACTGTTATCAAACGATTGGCTTTGGTGTAAAACTAAGGGGACTGTATTTTGCTTCTGCTTTTGTCTATGAATATGCTATTTCCATGCTGTCCAGTGTTAAGGTAAGGGCTGATTTTGATGGACGAGGCGGGATAGCTGCTTGTGCTGTGTACTGAAATGCTGCTGTGGGACAATGAATTGGGGAGTTTGTGCTCTCTTTCCCATGTCTGGCCAAATGAATTCTCTATCCTAGTAGCAATGCATTCATTGACTGCTGTGTTCACTGGCATGGGAAGGAAGAAAGGAGTCCCTATACAAACCTCTAACTACTTTTAACTGCAAGATAGTCAGGGGGTTGGAGCATATGACGTGTGAGGAAAGGAGAGCTGCATTGTTCAGGCTGGAGAAGAGAAAGCAAAGAGGGGACCTTATTGCTGCCTTCAACTACCTAATGGGAGGCTACAAAGAAGACGGAGCCAGATTCTTCTTGAAGGTCCACAGCCTAAGAATGAGAGACAGTGGATACAAGCAGCAATATGGGAAAATCCAATTAGAAGTTAGGAAATTTTTTTGCACAGTGAAGGTGGCTGAATATCAGAACAGACTGTTGAGCCAGCTTGTGGTATCTCCATCTTTGGAGATATTCAAAACTTGACAGAGGCAAGGCCCTGAACAACCTGATCTAACTTGTAGATAGGCCTGTCTTTGAAGCTGTCCCTGCTTTGAACCGAATGGAGATATGAAGGGGAGGTGGGGGGCGGATCAGATGACCTTCAGAAGTTGCTTCTATCTAAATTATTCTATGAGTATGCAGTTCTGTTTCCCATCCACTGTGAGTTATTTAGATCTTTTAAGGAACAGAGACTGGCACCTCTGGGCTGTGTCTGGATGATGTAAATATCCTCAGGCATGCCTGCAAACAATAAAGGTCAATTCTCATGTTGTGTGTGATGTTATATGACCCGGAAGAAATGGAAAAGAGGCTGGTGACATTTAAGGATTTGATCAAAGTCTTTGTAGAGGTTAATATATGCAGTGTCCAAGGATTAAGCTTTGCTCCAATGCCTTTTAGAGTTTTACACACTTTTCATTTACCATGAGGAAAAGTTTGAAAGAGTCTGTTTATTGATTGCTAATGATCCTTATATGGACCCTTTTAAAAGCTAAAACAATTCCAAGTCTTTTGAAATACAGGTGGGCCACAAGTGCAGATGACTACACAAATAATACCAAAAGAATTTATATCTCTCTGAAAACGTGCACCTTTGAGGACAAGAGCTCCAAACCAATTCTCCTGACCTAGCAGAAGAATTACTTAGTGACCAATCTGAATCTCAAACAGTGAATCAAAGTACTTAGTGCCTGAAATGTAAAATGGTCTCCGCTATTCTTTCTTTCTGAGAAGAAGGGAATTGGACAGGATGGGTAACGGGGACAGATGAGAAGGATGTAGTTCAGCTATATTCTTTTAGAGAAAAGACCACACTCTCCGTGTGAGAAACCTAAAAAGAGCATAGGAAAATTAAAGGGGTAGATACTACTTGATATCGCTTGCTAAAATTTGATGCAAGCATACTTACTAGGGAGTGAAAATGCAGAGAATGAAAGCCGTATCTCAGAAATTTTTCTGACAAAATTCTGGAGCAATTCTAACAAAAAGGAGGTCCAGTACTGAGTTTGCAATGCCAGAAGAGCTGGATACCATTAAAGACCATCTATCTCTTGCATTTCCTGGCATTTTCATGTTAATCCATGAGACTCAAGGGGAAATCACAGAGTAGAGGGTTTTCTGTCACCAGCATGATCATACACTACCTGACTTAATTTATCTCATAGACAGAGAATCCTCCTAAAAATGAAGCATATCTTTTAACATGCAGTAAGAACTGTCTGACTTCTCTCTGAAACGATTTGCTGTTGGCAAGGGTGTCTCTTCATTGTCACCTACACTTCTGATGATGTCTGAATACTGTAACCAGGAAGATATTGTCACTGTTATGTAGTCTATGTAGGTGACAAATCAGTGTTGAAGACATTCAAAGCTGTTTGGCATGAAGATCTCACCAATAGCTTTCTGTGTGATTGTGATGATTGTGTTCACTATTCTCCTAAGGCTGTTTATCACTGAACTCTGTTAATTTGTCATACTTAATGAATTTACATTTGGCCATAAGCAATTGGTAATTTGAAATAGGAACTTGGAAATGCACTAACAAGTCATATCTGTTTCCAAAGCAGTCCAATTACTCAATTTCTTTCTAGAAGATTATCATGTTTGAGTGGTAAATATACTTCCTATATCTCTATGTAGCCACTGTGATGATAAATAATACCATATGGAAGGAGTGTGTACAGGCCTTATGTTCTTGCATGGAGATATACCATGTCTTAGTTTTCTTTGATGTGGGAATAATAATGCTATAATAATCATAATCTTGTTGTTTGTCACCCTAGAAATTAAATTTGAAAAGAAAAAAAATCCAACTTACTGTCTATTTTTTAACTAGATCCATGAATGAAATTAATTTCATTTGTGTGGGTAATGCCTTCTGGAGAATTATACCACCCAGGTGCTTTATAAACGTGAAAAGTTGACCATTTTCTATTCTCTGTGTAAGCTATTTTTGGGAAGCCTTGGAAGCGCGAAGAGGCTGGGTGGCAGCACTTTGTACAGGGATGGGAGGGAGCTCCCTGGGAACTGTTAGCAGGTCTGTAGGCTTCTGACTAGGCGAGACAAGGTGTGTTAATGCTTTAGTGGCAATTGAGGTATTTAGGGGCAGAAACAGAGCTGCAGCCCGTGCGTTTAGAAACATATTGGCAGTCAAACCAAGCCAAATGCACCTTAATATCTGCCATATCCTGCATTAATCGGTAGGATGAGACCGTCATTGTTAGAAGGGTTCAGAGTCTGTAGCTATTTAATTTTTGTTAAGAAGGGCAAAGGAAATTTCTCTTTTGTTGCGAAGCCTATGTGAAAACCCTGTTGCTAATGATGCTGTTCTAAGAGAACCAAAGCCCTGTGGGGGAGTTGCTGGGTAGAGATAGCTCAGCAGGGCAGTGGTTGTGGCCAGCAGATTGTACAGCAAACACAGCTGGTGGCAGCAGCTATACAAAATAAATCCAGCCCAAATCTGCAATATTTATTCTTCTGTGATGTATCCGAGATTGTCTGGATGTGTAAGAAGAGTGTTGGGACAAGGTGGGGGGTAAAGAACTGGAAAAAAATCTCTCTGGTAGCAGAAGCCTCGATGCCATGGGTCCTGAGGAGCAGCTCAGGCGGGAGCCTCCAGAAACGCTCCGCTTGCTCTGCATGGGGGCAGTCGGACCTCAGCTGGATAGGAGTCCTCCTGCCTCTTCTGAAACGTGCTGCCCACCGGCCTGGGAAGCAGTAGCTTTACCCTAGTTACCTGAGCGTGTTAGCAACGTGATGGATCTTCATATGTTGCTTGGGTGTTTTTCGCAGCATAGTCATTACGCATCGTGTTTGGTTCTGATGATAAATCCTCGAAAAGAAGAGCACAGAGTCTCTCTCAGGTTTACAAAGATAAAGACTTGTAAGCCATTCCCTTTCTCTTAAAGCACTAATAGTGCACCTTTTTGTCAGCTGGTGACAAATTTATTTTTAAAAAGCAGTGGGGGTCATTACTGCTGGGACCAGCCCAAATACCTCTCAGCAGCAAGCACGGCATAAGTGTCAATGGTTGCCATCACTACCTTAAACTGTTCAAGTACGGAGCTTACTCAATGCTGTCCTACTACTTCCAGAAAAAATTCTTAATTACACTCCTTTAGCCTCATTTTCTTTTCAGAGGGTAGAGTTATGACGACCTTCTCTTCTTGGATGGCCGCTATATAAACCCTGAGTCTTCATTCATATTTAGCTGAAAGGATTTTCATCTAGTACTGTGCAACAAATCAAAAACCTGCAGCAACCTGCGGGTATTTTATAGTCAATCTAGCAAGACTCTGCAGTTTTCATACTGAGTAGTAATATATGACCTAGACAAGACCCAGACAAGGGCTTGTGAGGAAGACCGTGCAGCTTTAAAATGATTGCTTTGAACGTAGGAAAGAAATATGGGTAATCGCTGGCATCCCCTGACCCAGGGTAGTCTTCAGAGAGATAAGTATACAGCAGGAGACAAAGAACATCTGGGAGTTGGCAGGTTTTGCAGCTAGGTCATACCACTTGAAGCTGAGATTTAAGCTGATGTATATATAAATAAGACTTTTGAACACTGCCCTGAGTGGAGATGAGGGGGATGGCTTGTTCTCCCTCCTGGGACAAGGGATTTTAAGTGTTGCCAGAAGAGAAGTGTCTGGAGACAGCGTCTACCTTTCAGGCTCCAAATAACCCAAATCACTTCAAAAGTAAAGCCCTTAAAAATCAAACGAAGGCTTTGCGTGGTTGCGAGGTGCTACAGCACGCTGTACCTGGGAGAAATTTACTTGTTGCCCAGAGGTTCTCTGTTCTCTGTTTTAGATCTTACACAGAGGAAAGCTGACTTTGCATGGGGTATGTGTGACAGGAGGCTACTGATAGCCAAAATAAGCTGTGAGATACGGTACAACCACCTGGCAGAGCTGTATGTCCTGCACTTACATCCCTTCTGCTGCTAAGGGATGAGTAGAAAGTGGGTCCTGGGGTGTGAGGGAGAATAATCTTCAACAAGATACTAAAGTCTCTTTTTTTGTTTAGTACTGCTATTCAGAAATAAATCAAGGCCTGCTTAAAAAGAGGCATAGTCACCCCAGAAGGAACTTTCACGGGCATCTGGATGAGAACGAGTGTGGCTGCATTGCTGTCTCCAGTGTAGCATTACAAACTGCCTGGCCCCAGAAGGTGAGCGAGCGAGCTGGACTGAGGTGCCGTGGTTGCAGTACACAAATCAGCTAAGTCCGGTGTGTCTCAAGAGCTACCCTAAAATCCTGTCTGTGGAAGGTGGAGCCACCTAAACCCAGCCAACTAGAAATGTGGGCACAGTGGGTATGTCCCCCACTCTGCAAGGCAGTGCTGGAACCACTGTTAGTATATTTTTATATACTGAGGTGTGCAGTCGCTATGGCAAGTTGGCACTTGTATTTGGAGCAGAAAGGGTGAGCCCTAATGTATATTTCTGCCCTCAGAAGGCAATTTGGCTACAAAAGTAAGGTAGGCTTGGATATACTCCAGTGCTTAAATTTTCTGTTACCTGTCAATGCACTTTCACCACCTACTCAGCACACATATTTTTAAATCATACTTCTGAGCTTCTTTGGCTTCCTATGCCAATCCATTTGCCTCAATTTTTTGGGCTCAACACTGGGATCCAGCTGCTTGAAAGTTTTGGTGTTGTGCGACATAACTTGCAAGTACCCGAGTCCTCTATTGGAACCAGCCTGTGGTGATCACAGAGCAAACTACTTTTTCAGACGGCATCTGATTTCCCTGCACTTAGTTGGTATTCCTATATGCCCACAAGACTGCAGGTGGTTTGTATAATATTAGGTCATAAATAAAGCCTGAAAAACATCTCTTTAACAGTGACATCATAAAGTTCTGTGGCTATTGCTTCTCAGTGGCTTCAAAATCAAATTTGCTTTCTATATAAATAAAATGGTGTGAGATTTTTACCTAATTAGCAGCCCTCCCTTGAAATAGGAAAGTCAAGCATTTTATTTCTAGCTTGGGGATTACTTCCAGCTCTGAATGCATTGCATTAGAGGCACAATAAAGAAACAACTGAGCTAGCTCAAAATGGAACTGGGGGAGTCAGTAGATGGCATGGGGAAGCCTGCACACAGCATGTTGATGAACTTCACATATCTGTCCCATTGGTTCCAGCTGGTGCAATAAGCCAACGAACTGAGTACTCCCGTGAGTGAGACAGCCAGAAGACGATTAGCTGTCTTCAGATGTACTACAGATCACCTGAGACAGCTTGGGTGAACTGGGAAGAGCAGGTGTGAATGCTATCAAATATTATATCAGCATCAAAATGGAAAGAGTGCGACGGTACTCTGGGAGGTGCCAGGTGGCCATTCAGGTGCGTTCTAAGATCTTAAGGATCTCCTGCATGCCTAGCTTGCAATTATAGCCCCAAATAATCTTTCCATCTATGCCTGAAAAGGCAAACACAACCTCTTCACTCCAATAAAACCTTGTCACATACCTTTGTCAGCTCAAGACTGGATTACTGTAATGCACTCTATCTGGAATGACCTACTGAATTGACTTGGAAAATGGGAGTAAGCACGGAATAAAGCCGCTGCTTCACTGCTTACTAAGCTGTATGCTATGCCAAGAACGCATTACACATTGCTTTGGGATCTGCTGTACTAATATATAAGCAGTGAACCTTTTATCAAGATCTATTTCAAGTTTTATCCATTCTGCTGGAAAGAATATTCCCAGTTAACTCTTTATCTTCTGAATTAACAGCCCTGGATTTGTTGATGTTACAGATAGACAGAACACAGTCTTAACCTCTTGCAAAAGGACTTTCACCCATTGCCCCCGAATTTTACTAAAGATGGAAAATGACCAGAAAATGACAGAGGGAGAACCTGCTATTCCCTGCTGGAGTCTGCTCATGTGGTTAGCCATCCTCATCGTTAAACCAAATGTCTTATTCCAAAGGTACATTTTTCTAACTTCACCATCCAACCACAGGCACTTATTATTTCTCCTTTAGATTAAGTTTTTTAGCACTTGGACTTTTTCCATTTGGAGGTACATACACCCAACCACCAAGTCACTTCTTGATCTCTTCTGATAACCTAAGAGGAGAAGTTTTAAGTTTAAGTTCAAGCCTTTCCTTGTAAGGCATTTTTCTAACCTTTACATATGGCTCATACTGTTCTGACTTTTCCCCATCCTTGTTAAAGTCTGCATTTAAAAAAATACGTGCCTCTTTGTAGAAATGATCTCAAGAGTTTGGCCCTGATGCCAAGTGGCAGAAACTCACTGCATCTGTTCTACACAGCACTTGGCCCAGGTTTCCCATGGCCCATGTGTTACATACATAACCTGAGGTGTGCCAGGTATCTGGGCAAAGTATTCTGAGGGTGATTTTGGGACAGCAGATGCTAAGATAGTGTTGGAGGAATATGCTGGATTGGGAGGTCAAAAGTGGGTTGACTTTGTGCCCAAACTGCTGGCTTTTGGGAATGGTTCCTGATATCCTTCAAACCATGTCCATATCTTGGAGGGTATTTATCGATGTGGGCCAAAACTATGATGGGGAATGAATTAATGCGTAAGCAGTGTGGGCAATCAGTGGTCCAGCCCTTGATCACACCCCCAGGCCTTTCTTATTCAGTGATATAAATAGACCCATCAGTTCCATATTCAAAGACATAAATCCTTAGTTACTCCTTACCATTGCATGTGTGATGACTAACCTTTTTTGCCGCAGCAGCTGGAAGTTTCTACCTTGCCTTTTCCTGCTATGTCCTCAGTTCTCTTAAGTCTTTCCCTTGCCAGATAGTCTCACATTTTATAGGTCTGGCAGGTAGTCATTGTTTCCAGATACATGACCTTGTATCTGTCTCTATCAAAACACATTTTATCTAAATGGACTGAAATCATAAGTGACTTAGAGCACTCTCTTGGCCTGTCCTAGTCTATAAAGTATTTATTATGTCACCAGTCTGTGCTACCTGCAAAACTCATACTGAATTCTACCAATAAAACCACTGAATGCTGCAAGACCTGTCACTGGTATGCACAGAGTCCTGCAGGAAGATATGTTTATATAGAGGACCACAGCTGTGTGGAAACATATTGTTTTGGTGGTGAATCCCTCTATTTGCTGAGGTCAGTCAGCCAGCTAGAAAGGCCAGATACTTCTTTTTGAAATAAAAGGGCAGGAAGTGCCTATGTATCTTTAAAAATCTGTCTCCATTCTTAATGTTTTTAATATAGGTTTTCTCCATGTTTTATAGAGGAAGATTTTAAAGCAGGATGCTGAGTATTGTCACTTCAAATAACAGGGATGTGTTACTAAGCTATATTACAAAACTGATTGATTATCTCTGTGAAAAACAATAGCAGGCAGAGATGTTCTGTGTTGTCATCTGCAAACTGTTGCCTTCGTGGCATCATTCTTGTGGTTTTTTTTTTTTTTTTTCTTCTTTTTCTTTTTTTTTTTTTTTTCTAGTGACCTGCACAAGATTTTTGCATTTTCTACAAGGTTGTCCTTGAATCATAAGTTCTATATAGGGATTCTGACTATTTAAGTAACTCTATTGCTTAAATGACATCACAAAATGTACTTCTTTTTTTGAAGTGACTTATAGTGGTGCAGTAATTTCTAGTATATATTTTAATGTCAAATCAGCCTCTATCAATAACCATTTTGGGTTGCTTAATTTCATATGCTTAATATCGTAATTTAGTTTCTTGTCCATGTCAATGCTCTTTTGATTTACGTAATTGAGCCATATATTCAGAAATAATTTCATTTTATTTTTGATTTTAGCAGTTAAAACTCTTAGTTGTCTACCTTAGCTTGGGAGAAAATTCTGTAGTATTTTCACAAGCTCCCAGTACATTTACTTTTCTCACTCTTTATCTGATGACCTATTATATGCTCTCCAGTACTTTGATATAACTGGGCAAACTCTGTTTTTTCAAAATCACCAGATATCTGTCCCTCTGCAATTTTATTTTTCTACTGAATCCTGCACTATTCACACTAGAGAAATCAGTGGTGCTCTCCCCCCATTTCACTGCATCTGTGGACTAAGATCCCTGGATACTGACTTCATATACAGATGGTTGTTTTCGTGGGTTTTTTTGCTTGCTTGTTTGGTCTTTTTTTTTAAGAAGAAGAAACACGGGCAGAAGAAGCATCACTGAAGCAAGAGGGATCCAACAGCACACTTCACTGCACCTACATTCTGTGGCCTAGCCTATCAGTTTTCTCTCCAATAAGTTTAAAGTACCAGGAACACTCCTGGACCCACTGGAGATTGACTGTCCATACAGCTAAACCGTGAGATCAGTCCTGGGAACAGTTTTGGCACAGACCAGCTACCCAGATCAATTTTCCGGCATGGTTCAGGAATTATTATAGGCCAGGCACCATACCCAAAACCAGTTTTCGCGAAGCCACCAAGCTTGGGAAGATAAGATATTTAGCACCATGATTGCTCCAAGTTCTCAGCTCATTACATTCCTACAGGGCTTTTCCTGAGTCAGCAGCTCTGTGATCCTATCTCAGCCTATGGAAGGAGCCAGCCTGTTGGTGATGCCCACGCCGTGGCAAGTGGAGGCCCCTGGCTGCAGCGCCAGCGAAGAGTCCCAGCCATGATTAAGACAGCAACATAGCCACAGCCATACTACCTCTAAAGGCACTGTTTAGAGGACTAAGGCATTTAAAGAACCAAAACTTGTTGTTGTATGCTATTGCTATTCATTACAAACAGCATTCATTTCACCTAAGTCTAGTCACTTGAAAAGTAAAAATTTAGGCTAGCCTAGTTGTCTGGATTCCCACTGTAGTCATTTCTGGAGGCCAGTTCAACCTATCTTGAGAAAGTACATGGACTAGGTGGCTGTGCTGACTTTACAGGAAACCTAGATGCCCAGCTTTGTGTTTTAGGCTGCTGAAGTTAGGCAAGTTCATATGTAATTTACACATCAAACCGGACACATCAAAACCAGGCCCTGGACAGTAGAGATTTGGGTGCAGGACTGCTTGCTAACAGACAACCTTAACAGTATAAAATATGTCTCTCTAGGAGAGACAAAAGGTATAAATGAGAAAGAATTGACACAGAAACTCTGTGCTGTTGGAGAGGAATGAATGTGGAAGAGGATGGACACGGGGCACAGCTACGTCACGGCAGTCAGCGATTCTCAAGATAAGCCCAGCCAAGCTCGTTACAGACCTGGGGACTGGATGTAAATAAGAGCCATGTCAATTGAACCAGTTAGTCCTGTGGAGAGGCAGGTCAAGAGGTGCAGAACGGTGCTGAAATATCTTTATTGCCTCTAGGACCCAAGTTGGCAGCTTCCCACGGTGCGGCACAGTGCTGGGTGGCAGAGGTACACCAGCTCACTCGGAGCTGGCTTCTGACTTTTAGTCTGTGTTACTGCAGAGCACAGAGCTGACCCATGACACATTTTTTAATTGTAAAGTTCAAAACTGGAGGGAAAAGAGCAGCGATATCTCCTTGAGTGATCAGAAACCATTAACGCCTTTGCATAAGGAGAGGGAAAAAAGAAGAGACCTGAAAGAGATGGCAACTTGCCACTAGGTTACTCGTGGGCGGTAATAACAAGTAGACCCACAGGGATAAAACAGCGGCCGCAGGATGAAGTCTTGTCCTAGAAAGACTCTGCTTTCCTCAGATGAAAGCCTCGGGGGTCTGCCCCTCTTCTACACTGTGCAGCTTTTAGGCATATTTTCATTTCAATAAAATATCATGGAAATGAACTGGAAATAAGCCAGTCTCATTCTTTCTTCTCAGCTCTCCCTGTTTTCCAGTACAATGAACTGTGCAAACTCCCGAGGCAGACAACTCTTCTGCTTGGTTTTTTTTTTTTCTCCCTGGCAGTTATAAGCCTCTTGATTAGCTGGTGGCCACAGGCACACCAAGGTTCTCGGAGGGCAGCTCCCCCAGCCACCGTTTGGGAACGCTCACCCTGAAGGATGATGCCTGCCTTGCCTTCAGAAATCAGGGTCATCCTGGTGTGTCAGGACGAAAGCTCCTGATGCAATTTTTATGAGTGACTATGAATCCTGGGATCTGAGCTCGGAGCCTGCTAGTGCAGGGTGGTGTGGCTGAATACTGACAATGAGATGATGCACAGCATTGGCCTTAAGTGAGATTTATGGCTAGGGCTGTTTATGATGCAAAGAGTTTATCACTGTCAAAAGAAAGAGAGAGAAGAGGCTCTGTCTGCTTTAAACAGTTAATTGTAGAGGTTGTTCTCTGTTGAACGGAGGTACAGACATGGGATGTTCAAAATTTTCTTTCCTGGGTGCTCAAAACATCTCTGTTTAGACTGTGAAGTTTTCAGACTGCAAGTCCGAAAAACTCAGCTATATGTGTATGTGATATACCTATATGATACAAATATACAAGTAATTCTATACTTTCATCACATGAAAACATTCAGATAAAGACATCCCAGATGCTCCAAATGCTTTTCATTTAACACAATATGTTGCATAAAAATAATGCTCCAGCGTAGCTGTGGTGCATCACAAATGAAGAGCTTGTATTAATCCCTCAACAGTGATCTCCCAGACAACATATCTGAGTTTTTATTACTATAGGTAGACATCAACTTGATTGTGCAGAGGGGGACACATTAAATATGCTTTTTCTTTGGAAGAAGGTCCAAGAGATAAGAGAATTTTTGACCTGCAATGAATGCTATTGACCTACACTAGTTCACTTTTTGCTCAGTTCAAGTATAATTTAATGGGAAAATTCCTCAATTTTTAGATAATGATTTTGAACAAAAATGCATTTGAGCCAGTTTGAATGTAAATATTTAGTGTGTGAGAAAATGCACATGTATGGTAAAATGAAGTACTCACAGCTTTCCTATCTGTAGAGGAATGAGTACAGATGTATATAATCTTAGTACTAGTCCTTTCACCTTGACACATCACTTATGCCATCTCTATAACAACAACCAGGAAATCTAGATAAAAGAAACACTAGTATTACTTTTCTTACATTCCATGACAGGTGGCATAGAAAAGAAATGTTTTCATTTAAAATATGATTTGCACCAGTTTACTTTTGCACAAATCAGCTAAGGTCCATAAGTGAGAAACAACCTGGATTTTATTTTAACCAGATTCATAATCCATGAACAAATTACTGCCTTGTAACAGTGTAAGAAATCAATCTAATTCCATGTCAACCTGCTGCTCATACACAGAGAGCTCCCTGTGCAAACACACCCCAGTGAAGTTGAAGGCTACGCACAGCGTGAAATCCAGAAGTGCCATGGGCTGGCAGCTGAGCACCCTCGTGCTTCAGAGAAAAATAATAAGAAAATGTTGAATTTCTCAAGGTGTGTGGTGAATAACAGCACACAGTGCTTCTTTTCTTGGTGGAATATGACAGGATTCAGAGTTGCCTTGCCCCAGCAGAGAGATAATTGCTATAATTCATTAGAGAGGCTTATTTCCATTTTTCATTACTGGAGCAAAACTTTATAAACTCTGTTGAAGGGAATGAGAGCTTTTATTTCCTGAGGCTGCATATATAATCATTTTAATTCAAACAACCAGTTGAACCAGCCTATATTGGTCATTACATTTCCTGTCTTCTTCCTGTCATTTTGTAGTTTAATTTCTTCATCAACTTGCTCCTAGTTTTACATGCTCTTTCAATTTCTCTGTCTTGAGGCATACGGCAAGTAAACTCTTTGGCAGTGATCAGTTAGCGCAGTTTCTACAGGCTCGTTTTTAGAATAGCCTAGCCAACTTCTAACATTGATCCTACATCATTTATGTTTCAGCTGTGCAAAGAGAATACTTTCACACTGGGAATGACTTTAAACTGTGTCCTATTTTAAGATAAGCCTATTTATTTTCCCATGCCCTTGCCACATTTGCTGATCAAAGGCACTTACATCTAAACAAGTTTTGTTTCTTACATGTGCTTTGTCTGTCTTATTTTATTCTACAGTACAACTGCTCATGAAGCTAAATTTATATCTCAGCTACTTTATGCATAGCTACAGCCTGTGATAGAAAAAGCAAAGGGCTAGAACTCCACTGCAGGTTCAAGACGAAGTCAAAGCTGTGTCAAAAGAGTTACAAAAAGAAAAAAAAAATAAATGAAGGAGACCACAGGTTACATCATTAAAATCCAGGAGGACTTTACCATTGTGACTATAATTTCTTTAAGGTTTGGCTTACAGTATGCAAGCAGAGAAGCTGAAAGCTGTTATTCAAACACCAGAAATAGAGAAGAACTGGAAAGGTGCAAAGCACCACACCAATCAGTAGACTGCTCTGAGAGCAATCCTGCAAGTTTGTCTCTGACTGGGAGCGACATTCTCCAGGACTCTTGCCTGGACTATGCAGACCTACAGATGTAGGTCTACAGATGTAGACCTCCAGCTTCTGCAGTGTCATGCATCAAGGCAAGGAGATACCCAGCTATGATTTTTTTCTTTTCTTTTTTTTTTTTTTTTTTTTTTTGAGATGCACTTCAGAATGCAGTTCAGAACCACCTCAAAACTGGAGTACTTCATTTTTCTGAACCTTTGAAATCTGTAAAATACAGACACAATCCAGCTTCAACCTGAGATAGCAGACTAGGTCAGAAGCTTACTGTACTTCATTTATTTGCTTATTTCTGTTTCTAGTCCTGACCAAAACCAGATAAAGAAGAAACATACAAGAATTATCTGCCTTATTCATATCTCCTGCCTGCTTTTCAAAGGAAATATGATTTGATGGCCAAGGGCTGGGGTGGGCAGGATCTAAATTAATTTCTGACTCATGTTCTTGGTGCAAAAGCTATGTATTTGTACAGTCCTTAGATTAATAGATCCTTCAGCTTGTCAGGGACCCTAAAAAGGATTGTATCCATAAAAATAAATAAGAAAAAGGTCCCCTGATTTTTTCAACACGCAAAATATTTGAATTCAATCAGGTGTGGGAGAAAAGGTGGAGTCACTTTTTATTTTATCTGAACTGACTTACCCATCCTCCTTTTATGTTGACATGCTTCTTGGGTTCAATTATTTTCAGAACATATAGCTCGCCTCACATTACCCTACAGATGGCTTCCAGCCCTTTAAGAAATGTACTATGCAAGCCAAATCTCTGCGATGTTTGCACTTCCTTTCAAGGTGGTTTTAGCAATTTTATCTCATTTTATTTTCCTACTTAGGAAAACCTGGCAAAATATCAAAAGAAAAATGTGCAGATGAGTGCTCTTCATGGAAACTAGATGGATGCTTAGTACTTTCACAAGCCAGGCTAACCTTGGGCTTTCTGATTAGCTTGTTGAAATTCAAATTAATTTGATGCCCGTGGATCCTTTCAGGATTAGTACCTCTTCTGATGAAGAGCAAAGTTAGCTCAAGCTGTCTTGTATGATGCACCCCAAAGGCTAAAAGCTGGTGATTGTGTTGGTGAAATGCACCTCTTGGCTTTCCTTCTATATTCATAAGTGAGCTACCCAAGGCTTCTGATTTTGGTCTCCCTCCCCTGCGCTTGCAGTGCAGAGTAGCAGCTTACTCCCGTGGTGGCAGCCAGCACTCAGAGCTGTAGGATACCTCTTCCAGGCTGCAGCTCTACGCTGCCGTCCTTTATCATATAGGCCAGCAGGCACAGGGCACCAGGCACCCTCTTGCACTGGCCGGATCGTCATAGCCTTTCACACGCAAAGCCTATAGGTAAATTAAAAACTGTGCATAGAGGAAAAAGGAAAACTTTACTTCTTGCCCTCTTTGGCTGCTGGGGATAGAAAGAGGCAAGAACACGCTTTGTGTCCCCAAGCAAAGACCTCAGGAGCTTTGATGTTCCCTGAACCTGCACGTAAGCATACAGCCCATTCCCAGAACCGAAATGCGTGGCCACCTCGAACCTCCCTGCCTGTAGTCACAACATGGGGCCTCTCCGTACTGTTCCCCTCCTCCCTGTGCTCCAGGGCACCCTTGGTGGAAAAATCCAGCACCTTTCTCTGCATCACTTTCTCGGTGGCTGTCATACCCCATGAAACAAGTTTTTTGCTAATCTAGCACGGATCCCCACGCTGGCCCATGAAAATCATGTTGCCTTTCTCCTCCGCAAATCACCACCCAGCCATAGACAGGTAGGGTAAAAGCAAGTGAGTGAAGGTTCCTGGAGGTTATAAACGATGGCATATGAAAGACAATTAGGACAATTCAATTTTCCTATGCTGGGCTGACCCCCATAAAACTGAGTAAAGAAGAAAAATTGCTTTGACTAAGCAAATACGATGTGGTAGTCACATAAGGAATGGAGCAAACCATATGGAATATCAGAATCTTATTTAAATAAACATGTTTTCTAAACCAGAAAAACATTTAAATATTAGCAATAAAAAATTAAAACACTCCTTGCCCTGCATCATCTCCTTATTTTCCTCTGTAATTCCTTTATACCAACTTATTACACCTATGATTTCTGTCTGACAGACAGATATTCTATATTTCCTAAACAGGGAAAGGGTCTTTTCCCTATTTAACTTTAGCTGAACTTCAATCTGACTTTTAACAGCTGCCTAAAGATCCATAGTTGGGATTCTTTGCTCTGTCTGGTTTCTGATAATAGGCAAAGCTCGATTAACTTATCCTGATAAGTTACTATGGCAACTTCCAGCAGTGCAGCGAGACTGAAGCATTCACAGGTGTGTTCTTATCAGTGCACATTTCCCCTGACTATGCAATTTAATCCATTAAAATTAAATGGTGAATTGTGCAAATGAAGGCTGAGCCTTGGACTCCTTGCTGGAAGTTCATCATTAGCCTGGATTATAGTGTGAGTATTGCTTTCTTTTTTAGAAAACACTTCAGCAAGCCAACAGCTAGTGGAGTAAGGTCTTAAAACCAGATGACATTGCATTCAGAAGTGCAATAAATCGTAAAGAGAACATTAGTGTTGTTAATCCTGTTATTTGTCACTATTAATAGTGAAAAATGACAAAACATTCCTGGCTGGTTTAGGGCACGGCTACCTGAACAAGTGCAAAGCAAATTTGGATTTTCTAAGTGTCAGACACTTTGGTGCTTGAAATGGGGAAAATCTATGTAGGTGTGGGTCTAAACTCAGCTGTGTGGTCAACACGCAGTAGCTGAGCCCTTCCTGAAAGCCCGGTAAGTTCACTTGCATTTGCTGGAGAGCTTTTAGAGTGCGTGTGGGCACCTACCAGGGTGCAAAGTTCAGCGACTTGCTCGCGTCCTTAGCATCCACTGAGTACCAGCAGAGCGTGGCTCATATCCCGGCGTGAGAGGGCAGCCTCGGTCGTTTGGTCCAGGAGGCCAGAGTTAAATCTTTAGGTGGTTATAAGACATGGCAGTATCTTGGTCACTTCTTCTTTCTTACAATGATGCCATTCTAATCTCTGTTTTCCTTCCGATAAAGCGAATGGCTGAGAGAGGCAAGAGAGTGTTTTAGCATGGGGATGAGTGGCCTTGAAGTGATTATGGTGCCTTTGCCATGGGGAGACATTAAGGAACAAATGACATTGAAGAATATGTCCCTATATATCATTAACTATTTTCTAGATTTCTGAAAGAGTGTTTGCCAGCCTTGTTATTTCACATTTTAGCACAGAAATAAATCAGCATTACAACCTGTGGGAAATAGGATTTTTAAAAAGTGCTTCCACAACTAGCTTGAGAATTCTGGGGGTTTTGTCCCAGGACATTACCAAGTCAATTTGCAGCTGGTCACATCCCTGAGTGAGCTGCTGCACATTTCGCAGGCAGTATTTTTTTCTCCAATCAATCCCTCTCCTATCTGTCTATATGCAGCTGATATCACGATAAAAGAGATTTTTAAGGGACTCAGTTTTGCCACACTGATTTTTATCAAGCAAGGGGTGACTTGATGAAGCTGGGCCTCTCTCTGCAGGCAGAGGGGAGCTGGTTTCACCCTTCTCCATCTAACAACAAAGCTCTTTACCTGGGTGAACTCTAGCTGGCCTGGGAATAAGGAGCTGGGTGGGATTGAGACAGAAGCTCTCCTCTTTTCTTTCCCAATAGTGTGGGTATTACGATCTGGGAGAGACGAGTTGCAGATAAAAACAGCCATGGTTTTTCCAGTCCCATCACTACTTGGGAAAGTGCTCTGTACCTCGCGAAGAGGAGAGCATGCACAGTCTCTGGGAGTCCTGTACCCTGGGCAGCATTGCTTCTCTGCTACTCTGCACTCGGAGGTGTAATCTGAACTGAATTGCCCGAGCATAAGTAACAAGGGGAAGACTCTGTCAACTTTCTTTTCTTTCCCTTGTGGGGCAAACAGGTTACCAGTTCAGACTCTGTTAACCTGGATATTATGAAGATCATGTTTTACAGAAACAGCTGATTAATTTTGCTGGATCACTCCATTCCCATAGTGCAAACGGATGGTTAGAAAATCATACAGAGTCAGTGAGCAATGATTGGGAACCCTGCATCTTCTACTTCAGAAGAAAAGAACACTTGAAAGAAAGATCTCATTAAGGTGTTCAAGACAGGAACATGTTTTTAATACGTGTTCAATGCCTAGCACAGGGTGACCCCTTGTTGCTAAAACAAATGAAGTAGAAATACCATCAAGGTGTACGACAGTAATTTCACAGTCTATCCAGGTTTGTAGACCGTGAGCTCCATAAAGCAGTCTGAGAATGAAATTCATCTCATAGGACGTCAGCATCCACGTCTGAGCTACGAACTCTTCTTCTGCAGTCAATGGCAAGAAACAGGAACTGAAGGGTGCAAGTGCGTCTTAATCCGACAGAGATTTTTAAAGTAGATCAAGACTGTGCCCTGAAAGCACCTATTTCTCTCAGCTGACAGTAAAGGATACATTATTTGGCTAGCTCTAGGGTTAGATACGTCCATTTGGTCAGCTGGATTTCACCTGAATGAATGAATAACAGTTGAAAGGATTTTTCTGTACATATTATTTCTAAGGTTATAAATGTTCTCTGATTTTTAAGCCCATTAACATTCATTGTGAGATCATGGAGAAGGAAGTTCATGTTCATTTATTATGCAGTGAATTTTTTTCTGTAAGTGATTGCTGCTTTTTTCAGCAGAAGAAATGTGTTTCTCTAATTCCTGTTATTTCTGCATATATATCACACTTCTAATATATGAGCACTATAGGTATGTCATATTAAAAAAGGCAATGCACTTCATGCAATTAGCTTTTTACTTTAGTTGCTGTAGGAGTTCCTTAGGTAACACAGTTATTATTATGTACTGGAAATTTTTATGGACTTGAATGTTTAAGGAGAAAAACAACTTTCATTTCAGTCTGTTTTCATTTGGGTTCCTATATAGTATTTATGCTGTCCAAATATATAATAGGAAAGCAAAATTTCCCGCACTTTAAAGCAAAGGCAATTATCCTAGGGACTGTTAAGAGCTGGTTGTGTATCAGCAATGTGGTTTGCTCCCATTCAAATGAATAACAACATGTCAGTTGTCCATCAGGCTCCAGCAGTGAGTTAGTCTTGCCTGAATTTAAAAGCTCTCAGTGGGGGTGTTGACGTGTGAGCTAGGTGTCAAAGAACCCCACCACAGACAGCGGAGACCTGGGGTGGGATTCGGTTGCCTGCACACAAGTATCCACTGCCTTTGGAGGCCTTCCCTCTCTTCTACATGCCAGTACAGGTCTCCCGTAGGTGCTGCACCATACCCGAGACCCTCACGTGAAGGCCCTAGCTGCCTCTCTCGGGACAGCCTCTTAGTCATGTGGAGTCTAGGGAGTTATTCAGGTGGCCAGCTGCCTCATTTTGGTCTAATTTAGGATCTTATGAATAGCTCCTAGATCCCTCATTCAATACAGAAATAAATGAATCGAATGCCATTTTGGAGTCCCCTGGAGCATCCAGAAGACTGAACAACTTGGTCCTTAGCACACCTGTTAGCTCCTTGCAGATGCCTAGACAGATCAGGGCATCTCACTTAGCACAAGGCACTTGCGTTTCAGCAAGTGAATTCTGCCTGTTACTGACCACCTTGACTAGCTCTCCATTGCTACCATGGGAGATTAACAAACCCAGCTCCACAGAGCACCTGTATTACAGACATTAAGACACAGTGAATTCCATTTCTTATATACCAGAAATGACATGTACGTGACATACATTCAGTGCAGAAGCAGCAAAACCCAAGAAAACCAACAAAGACATGTACACGATGGTCATTGATGATTGCTGCCACCAGATCGCAAAGCCACCAGAACATGGTGAACTTGTGAGCATCTACTCAGTCCCCAGTGAGTACACCTAAGTCCTAAATTCTAAGAGCCTCAGTCACATTCACTTCGGTAGGGCTATTTGTGGAGCAGTCAGGTATCGACTGCTCAGCAGGGGTTAATCTAACTCAGCTCTAGCCCTCTGTAAGCTAAATATCTTTTAAAGCTTAAGTTCTTCATAGTTAACAGAGAAACATTGGCACTTCCACGGAACTATTCATACAATCTCTGGCAGATGTCTACATTAGACTGGGAATTACGCCCAGAAAATGCCTGCTTTCTTAACCAACTGTGGAGGGACTTGTTCTGGTTTCAGCTGGGATAGAGTTAATTGCCTTCCTAGTAGCTGGTAGGGTGCTATGTTTTGAGTTCAGTATGAGAAAAATGTTGATAACACACTGACGTTTTCAATTGTTGCTAAGTAGTGTTTAGTCTAAAGTCAAGGATTTTTCAGCTTCTCATGCCCAGCCAGCGAGAAAGCTGGAGGGGCACAAGAAGTTGGCACAGGACACAGCCAGGGCACCTGACCCCAACTGGCCAACGGGGTATTCCATACCATGGGACGTCCCATCTAGTATAGGAACTGGGGGGAGTGGGGGCGGCCGCTCGGGGACTAGCTGGGTGTCGGTCAGCAGGTGGTGAGCGATTGCACTGTGCATCATTTGTATATTCCAATCCTTTTATTATTGCTGTTGTCGTTTTATTAGTGTTATCATTATCATTATTAGTTTCTTCTTTTCTGTTCTATTAAACTGTTCTTATCTCAACCCACGAGTTTTACTTCTTTCCCTGATTTTCTCCCCCATCCCACTGGGAGGGATAAGGAGTGAGTGAGCGGCTGCGTGGTGCTTAGCTGCTGCCTGGGGTTAAACCACGACAGGAGTACGTACTACTAAGTCCTAATCCTGTAGCTGGAGTTCTCTGTTACTGTGTACCTCTGTACACACCAGTGTCCAGAGTGGGATCTGCTGAAGCATCTTGCAGGCATTCTCCTATTCTCCACAGTGACTAAGTATCTGGAGTGGTTATACAGGAGCTATGCATTTTGCCCTAATGTGGAGCTGTGATGCTTCTAGGGCCCACAGGCAGACCTAGGATCCAAAAAGTGCTGCTGGGTCTGCTAACAGATGCACAACCTTAGACTCGTCCTTAGTTGATGATGGATAAAATGAGATACGATGAATCCTTTCCTTCCCCCTTCCCCAGTATTATTAAATGTCTTGGCTTTTCCATCAATGAATATCTGTAACTAGCGACTCAAGCTTTGCTGTTTACAGGCAACTGCCTTATAGAAACATCCTGTATTGCTATCCCAACAAAGAGATGAAAACAGGAGGAAAATGTAGGAAATGTTTCCTAATGTAAAGTATTTGGTTTTGACTAAAGAAAGTTCACAAGAGGGTCACTATTTGTATGAAGGTAAACCTTTTTAGTCCTTGTATTTTACCTCCCCTCTAACCACTAGTGATACACATAGAAGTCCATGAAATGTCAATTTCTGTCTATTACAACCAAAGAAAAACATATGAGATGTTTGGCTTGGGAAATCAGTTTTCAGTCTGCTGTAACCTACTATTTGTTATAAGTGGAGTCCGGCATTGCACACTCCTGTTAGGAGTTCACAATATATCTGTGTGCTGCACCCTAGCAAAATAAAAATAGCTGCAAAAGGCTGGAGAAGACTAATTGCCAATAGCACATTTTTCTTTGGAGAGTGAGAATCACTATTTTCAATTAATACAGAAATTACCAAAGCTTTAATTTCTCTGTTGGTATCCATACTTGCACACAGCTAACTTTGTTGCTGAAAAGACATTTTATGGTCCGTAGTCACTTGCATAAAAGGACCCTCTAACCCTCTAGTGGCAAATGAGCTAGCGATATATTACAAAATCCATTTTTTATGGAAACTTAGAACTTGTTGGTTGTACTCATATTAACAGTGCAAGAATTCATCACAGTGTAACACCTTCCAGGCAGGTAGTCAGTCATCGTAGTTACCGTCATGTTACTTGCAAGCATCTAAATGAGCATGGTTTATGCACTGCAAGTGGGGACACAAGCCCTGCTACCAATTTTTAAACCATATTTTTTCTTTTAATATCATGTCAAAATGCTAAAGTACAGAGGATGTTTATATAGTCACTATCTTTCTTTAGCATTAACAAGAACATTAAGAATTCACTTTTCCTTCTGCACAGATTCATGCACAGGCAGATGAAATGAAATGTGATCTATCTTCCAGCTGGAAGAGCAGTGTTGATATATTTCCTGCTTAGATTCATCTTCCAGAGGCTGATAATACAAACTTTCTGTATATTGGAAAAAAACCCCTAGTCTTTATTGAAGAGAGGCTAAAACATCAAATGGAAGGAAGTGGATTTTAATCCAGATTTACAAGGGGGAGTTGCCATTGAATAAAACTTGTGCAGCCTCCGAATGAACTATTTTTGTTGGAGACTAGCCATCCTTCTAGGTACCTGATGATACCAAAATGATGAGTTATGATTACAAATATGATTGGAACCATGTATCAATATATTTTATAGACCAAAATCTCCTTTGTGTGCATTTGATTCATAGAGCCTAACTCCAAGGCCCAGCATTATGGTTACATTTAGACATCTACAAATTGGATGTCTGAGCTAATCATCCAGATTCTCTTACTCAGTGCGGAGAAATGGGTAATTCAGAGGGTAATTCAGATTCTTGTCATCTCCAAATGAGTATCTTAAGCAAGGTCTGGAGGTGCCTAATTCTCTCCATCGATTAGTAGAGGAATGAGGTGATAGCTCAGACTTCGATAGCAACATTAGAAACATGAAAAGCTAGGGCAAATAAATCCCACTTCATGTTAGTCTGGTTTGATATGGCACAGATGTGCAAACTTTACGCTACGTATCTTTCTTTTCTTTACCCTAATAGCCAAGCTCAGGAATCACATAGTTTCTCAACGTACAACAAATGAAGACCCATGACTATGCCATTTCTTCATCTTACTGTGTGCAGACAAATCTAGTAATAAAGAGTGGGTTCTGCCTACAGGTTTTGTATTCCTCATCTCTGTAACAGGGATACATAATACCATTCATACCCCTAAGACTTTCCTGGAAATGAGATGATGACTCTCAGTGGTCTTCACACCCATGAGGTAAAGGAAGTTCAACTAGTACTAACAAGTACATTTTTAGAAGATGTTCAAGCAGGCACTGTGTTCAATGAGACAGGCAACATATCACTTCTCAGGCAAGGCAGACACCGCACGGTAATTAAGATTGTGCATTTTTTTCCTTGACAACTAATTAAGGTAGAGATCTGTCTTTCCTGTTACCGTCGGAAGACGGTCTTTCCTTACTAAGCAGGGCCCGAACAGCAGGCAGACCCATTCCACCTGAAGACATTGGCAACCACTGTAATAAAGCTCTTTCTTAGTAACCGCCTCACGCGCATTAGGAATGCACCGCATCAGATACAGCAGCATGCAGAACCATTCAGCTGGGGGATGGAATAATATCGCTGTTTTTAAAAACAGGACTCTGGCAGGTCTCCCAGGAGGGTTCTGACAGCCACCATCATTCATCCGCCTTTGCCACCTGAAACTGGTATTAACCATGAGGGAAAAAGTGATTGCACACACTTAAACTTAGATATTGCTGTGACACAGAAACTGAGAATAAACAAAGCCTGACACTAAGCAAACACCCATTTTTGGAGAACCAAACAAATCCTAAATCTGACACCAAATGACCACGACAAATGTTGTAAAACATATTTATTCATTGTGCATATTGTGTCCAGACAGCTAATAAGAAACAGGACTCTGTTTAAACACACAAAACCTGAAACTGGAGAAGCTGTACACCTTATGTTTTACAGGAGTTATCTGCTGATTAACATCACACAGGGTGAAATGGCATATCCAACAGCACAGCATCTACGGGTTGCGGGGGGGGAGTAGCCTATGGGAAGTCAGTGGGCTTCTAAAACACTCGCATGAGCCTGTCATCTTCACTCTTAAGAGTGTCACCAAAACCTCCCGAGCTATGAAGTCGTTTACAGGCTCATTGTTTGTATCTTTCCCTATGGCCTCGGTGTGCAGAAGGTGTCTGAAAAATTAATCTCAGTATTTTAAACCCTCTAAGATTTATACCTACTGGATTTTATTCTAGGGCCTCTTGAGAAGGAGAGTGTTGAGAATAAACATCCTATCTCAGGAAAATTGTGCTACCACTGTGTATATTTAACATTTCTAGACTCTGGACTAAATGGATCCGAACAAAACTGAAACATAAACTCCACTTTCAGGAGTGCCCCAGAGGATTCCCTGGGCAATTCAGATCAATGTCTTCATAGCATACTGTCCTGTTAATTTTAGTCTTTTATAGCTAAAATGCAAAGCAGGTTCTTTTTTTTTTTTAATCGTATTTTCTACTTCATATAGTTTAGGAGCACTGGGAAGGAATTGTTCACAACAGATTTGTTAGGTTACTATTGCATTTTTTTATTGTAACAAAAATCATTACACAATGGAATAAAAAAAATTTAAAAAGAGGACCGAATGGACACTTAAAATACATCCCGCTTTATTCCTAAAAAAAATGTTTCAGGGTCTTTTGCTCATGGAAATTGAGACTTTATTTACTTTTATTTTAAGGAAGGCAGGAAGGAAAATAAAAGAACATTCTCCTACAAAGTGTGACACAATATATCCCCCTCCCCAGGGTAAAGAGCATGAAAGGTTTTCTTTTTCAGACTGGGTGCGTGCTCATCCACTTATCTATGCAGCCATTATACTGTGCTTGAATGTAAATCACTTGCAAAATGCCACGGCCAATTTCTTTGTTGCCTATCTCCATAGTATGCATGTGCATTATGTATTATATGGTTAATAGTGCATCAGCTCCCTTGTGGAAAATCAGGAAAGCTTCCATGTCCTCCTGAAAGAAAACGTGGAATTATTTTACACACGTCCAGCCAGGTCAGGCTGCAGTATGTTCTCGGGAGAAATCCCAGCTGAATTAAGGCAGCACTGTGCCGTACGGCGGTGCGGTGGATACAGAGGTACTTGAGGCAGCTCAAACGCAGGAGGTAGTATGGCTATATCAGCATGGTGCTCTCTGTAGACTAATTAGTCCTGCTAAGAAGCAGGATATAATAGTCCAAGCTAAATGCTTTGAGGTATTTCACAAGTGAGATGATGCATATCTGCGTGGTGCTCTGTTCCTTCCTTCCTTCCCCCCGGGCCGTGCCGAGCCCTGCCGAGAAGGCCGCCTGTCTGAAACCTCTAACATTCACAAAAACTTACAAAGCTGGAAACCATAAGGGAATCCACTTTACCGAGCTCCCACGGAGAAGCTCAGCGGTTTGCCCAAGATCGGACAGCAAGACAGGGAGGATTCTAGGGCGAGAGCCCAGGAGGGCCCGGGACCTTGTTCCCATTGCTCCGGTGCTATCCCGAGGCACAGGACTCGGAGTGGAACGCCGCCGCGGCGTCTGCATTGCGGCACACGCGTAAGCGGCCTCTGAGACCTTGGGGACGCTCACGCCAGCTTTTAGCTCACGGAGCGAATACACGCGCTCCTTTCTGGGGGCGAAGCATCACCCTTGAAGAGGGAGAAAAATACTGGAAGGAACCAGGAGCTCGGGGCACTGGGCAGAATTATAACAGCCAGAATGCAAAATTACAGAAAGAACTGCTAGCATTTTAGCCTATAAGACACACACAAAGTAAAGATGGTGAAGATGAAACTTAAGAAGTGTTTTGCCCAGCATTGTACAAAGACAAATGGGAATGAAGGTGAAGAATAAGAATACCAAAGCTTACACCATGTTGCATTGTCCTCCAGATAGTCCTCTGGGAAGCAAGAGGGAAACAGATTCAGGGAACAGAAAAACAAAACAAAACAAAACAAAATAAACCACAGGTTATACCAAACAGGCAACCACAGAGAAGATAACGAGTCTTTACAAGCAGTTGATTTTAAATGAGAAATTTTAGATCATGCTCTACAGAAGCAGCTGAGCTCAGTGGTTAAAATCATTTAATTTCTGACAGTATTTATCTTACTGAACTTCAGGTGTAATTGCTAGATGCTTAGACTAAGGTTGTCACTTTTTGGCACTTTGTAGTAGAGGGATACGGAATGATTTCTCTGAGCTGTTTAAAACGTATTCTTTGGGATGAGATGAATCGTGCTTTATAAGTATTTGATCTCAATTCAGTTGCCTAAACCTATGTTTAGACAACTGAATGAAAACCTTTATTTCTCTCTGTTAACAGTAAAAACCGCAGTCATCTAGACTTCAAATCTAGATAGCTGGTTATAGGTATCTAAACTATGGATCTCTATATTGAATCAGAGAAGTCCTTGGTTTTGCTTCTGTTACAGTCAGTAAAGAAATAGGGTGGAATCCAGTTACCTAAATATTGGCATAGCAAGTGAACTTAGTAGCTCTGAGGTATTCAGTCTTACTTCCAGCCAGGTCTCCTGTAACTTTCCTTTCACATTTGGACATCTTGAAGACCACAGGCATCTCAAATCGCATTAGGTGACGATGTTTCTGTAGCTGAGTTCCACCCAGAGGGACGTGCAGAGAACAGCGGGGGCTCAGTTCTGTTCTCCCACTTGGATGCCGCATAGTAGGCATCCTCTAGGGCGTTCTACCCGGCCGGTCCGGCAGGGCATAAGCATCCCAAATTACTGTCCTACCTGCCAGCTCAATTAGATGTCTTAGATACTCTGAGGCATCTCAGTGTTGCATATCTACATGTGGATATCACCTCAGTTGAGCCTTTCACTTCCCAGTCTGGGAGAGGTGTCTGTGACAGATGGGGTGAATCACTCCCCCAAGATGTGTGTCTCTCTCCATTGACTTCAGAAAGAGCCTGACTTTTAGGCCCTGTGCTGTGAAGATGGGATTGAATTGCCTGAGCATAGGTATCTTGAATTGCTTGAGGTGCTGCAGCGTATTCTACCCAGCTCCCCACTGCTGCTTCAGAAGTATCTTGGTCTCCTCTAGTCCTGTGCCATATCTGCTGGTCTCATGTTTCAGATACTCCGGGATGTCTTAGATGGTGCTTTACACCCATGCTTAGACAACTCTCTCAAGCTCTATGTAACTTCCTAAGTACATGTGATGCATTTTAAACCGGTGATACCACTGCTTTTGGGGGATATTTGATTTTTTTTTCACTTTTCTCACAATTTATTTTGATCTATTTCTTATTTATTAAACCTTACTGGTTACAGCTATGACAATATCACAGCAAAACCACTTTCCCTCCTCTTGGAATGTCACAGTTGGATTAATCACACAAGTTCAGGCAAGAATGAAGGAGCACTTTCTCAGATGAGTTCAGTACCCGGTGATGTCAGTGAAGGCTTCTTATGAGGGCTCCTTTGTGCAACACACCTGATAAAATATGCTCAACTGAATTAAGCTTCTAAATGGGGATACGAGCAGGAGTAAAAAAAAATTGGTTCAGATACGCTACATGTTTGTATAAGATTGAGATGCAGAGGAAATATTTTCTAAACTCGGTCCCTTCTGGGGACATGCTGTCAAAGACAGATGAAAGCAGAATTGTTTGTCACTTCTTTTGAGGTTTACATAGCTGCATGTTTGGACTGCGCGATGACAGTTTAAAGTTAAGTGGTCTGACAGTGTTTTATGAATACAAACTCCAGAATAGACTTCTAAAAGCATTAATGTAACACGGAACAGTCAGCTGACTCACAAGGAAAGATTTGTTTCTTCTATCTATAATAATCAAAAGGGGCTTTAACTGTCTGGCACTACTATCAAAATGCTAATTGCTGTACGTTTGTATTAAGCAAGCGATAGAAAATGATCAGTGTGCAGACTGGAAAACTGCTGTGAGTGGGATTCTCCTTACGTCCTGTTAGCAATGCAAGGGTTAGGAGGATCTAAGTGAAGCTGGTCCTCCAGGCTCTGTCTATAGTTAATGAAGAGAGATACGTGATTCAGGGAATGATTCAGCACATTAAACCCTCAGGATCTAACGTAGGCAGGTTGAATGGCGCTCCTGTGAGGCAGGAGTGCCGCATTTATCTCCTTCCGGATAAAATTACCCAAGTTGGTGTGAGATGCAGGCAGTGACCTTTCCCAAGTGCTGCTAAGGGATTACAGCTCTGAAACAAGGCCTTCTGCTCTAATCCACATAAACAGCCTTTCCTCTCTCCAGCTGAGGTCAGTGGCCATCTTGAGGCTAACGTGAGGGATTGTTGGTGTCAGCCCGAAAGGAGATAACACATGCATCACTGCCATTTGGAGATGGATTTCATACCACCACTCATCACTAACAGACCATAAATAGTTATTTTAAATATCACCAGCAAGAAAAACAAATAGGTATTTGGCTTGAACACCTTTTAAAGTAACAGCAGCAATGCTAAGATCTTTGTTTTTTCTGAAATAATGCACGAACAAACCTAGTTAAACCATACAGAGTCAAGTTCCCCTTTGAAAGTCTACAAGTTATTAGGAGTTATAAAGGATTATCTGCATTGGCAATTTTCATTAGTTACAGCCTTTAAAGGCTGGCAGCATCTGACGTCTCTGCTTTATTCAGGATGCTGCTCAGAATTTGGGAACTTGTAGTTAAAAAAGGATATTAATGTGTTTAGAAGTATTCTCTTTATGTCAATATGGAATGTTTCTTAAACCTGTCTTTTTCATTGCAAAAATGCTTGAACTGTTCTTACAACATAAGAGTACTCCAAGCTGAACTGTGCTACCAGCCTTCCTTTTTATGCTCTTCCTCCCACTTCCTCTGTTTGCAACCTTTAGTTTTGATGGAGCATGACTGAAACCTACAGTCTTTGGTGACCTTTCACTTCACCTTGGCCAATTCTAGATTAAGATCCAGGCCTCTGCACTGAGCAGAACACAAGGCCTGGTTCTCTGCATCTAAACTGAAAGGGTAAAATTAAGATCCCATCAAATACGGATCGAGTATTGCCAGCCAGATTTTTATCCTGAGATGCTACACTGGGTTATGAACAAGCTGTGGTAGAAAGACCCAAGTCTACAATGGAGGTAAACATCTTCTTTTCTGCTTCTCCTTTTAGGATAACCAGGCTACACTATTTCCAGAAGAGCAGAGAACTAACCAACATTGCTTTTAGCTGCAGGGTAATCCCATGTCTTGACTAGAAAAGCCATGTCATTTTCCAGTTGAATTGCCATGAAGATTGACAGAATACAGTAGATAGAATACAGCACAGACAGAGGCGATTGGAAGGACTTGCACCGTGGAAGACTACTGTGATCGTCAAAGGAATTTGCTGAATGATGGTGTCAAGAAGATACCCAGGTCCTTATCTGAATTAGTATGGTTGCGTTCCTGCTCAGCGATTTAAGCTGCATATCGGAGAAACCTCTAGACGTTTTAGGCTCGTGATCAGAACCATAGCAAGACATTTTGGTGCCCTAGTGCAGCCAGCACATGCCCGGCACCCAGCGGGAGCGCAGCTCGCCAAAACCTCATACCCCCAACTAAGGGTGGCTGTTTCCAGCTGGGCGCTCCTCTCCCCTCACTCGTGCTACGGCCCTGAGCACGGCTCTCTTTGGCAAGACAGGCCGATGCTGTGCAAGCGTTCAGCAATAAGCTCGGAGGGTACGCGATACAGTCTGTTTTGATTCAGACGCTTTACGACTCTTTAATTTTGCTCATTGGCTTTACCTCGAGATGATTGCTGAGATAGTATTAACAGCTATAATAATTAGCCTGCTGTAAATCTATAGATGTATAAATAGCAGGAACATCAAAGTCTGAAATGTGAATCCAATGACTGGTAGTAAAGAAAATAATCTTATGTTAAAGTCTTGTTTTCAAAATGATTGAGTAAATAAAGCAAGATTAGTGATCACTGAAGTTTTAGCTGATTGTAGTCAATTTTTGAGATGGATGGAAATAAAGCAGTGGTAATTTTATAATTGAGTAAAGAAGTAGAACAAATCAATGTGCCTTTGCAAGTGTGTATGTTAAAGAACTAGCCGCTAAAATTGCTTTAATACGTAAAAACATTTTTAATAAAATAAAAAAACCCATAAAATATTGCTGTAGATCAATTTTCAAAGAGAATTTATACTGCAAAGTACCTGCCATGGATCATCTGGTTTTTGGCCTCCAGGAAAGAGCTTATTCTCTTCTAACATTTCTAATACATAAAAACTAAGTCATATTGTTCTCCTACAATGCAATTCTGTACCGTTTCCAATGGAGAAAAAAAGATCTACTGAATGCTGGAAAAGCTGGCACAGAAACTATATAGAGTGATTATGAAATTATAAAAAAAAATTGTCAGGAGATTACCACTCTTCTACTATATTACAAAGCCATTTCTATTAATTCGAAAATGGAATATATTTTGCCTTACCAGCCTATCCAAACTTGTGCCAGCAGCAGTTGTAGGTCGCTCCTCTGGGTTATATGGTCTAAACCGGGTATTGAAGTTTTCAGGGACAGAACGGGAAGATCTCAGGGCAGGTGCTGGTTTAGGTTGGCCACATCCTTGGAAAACCTGAAAAAGATGTTGTAGGTTATATTAAAATCACAAAAAAAATGGAAGCTGGTATTTTATAGCCTCTTTACTCTCTCTTTCATATATTTGAAACCAGCTTTGACTGACATTTTGATAATAGTGAATTGAGCACTTGCCCTGCATTAAAACTCAGGTTAATAATTAAGCATTATTAATTACTCAGTGAAGGTATAAAAACATATGGGGACCTTAAAACCCCCTTAATTTAGGAAGGTGATTATTGTAAGAAGTTAACATCTGAAAGCATTTTAATTGCTGTCTTTCCAGGAAGAGAAATGAGCAAAAGGAAGTCCTTTGTGGCAGGACTTAGTTGATAATAGTTTTAGTTTTTTTTTAAAATGTGGTATTTACCCAGAATCACAGCTCATTCATAATCTCTACCCACAGCTCTTCCTACCTTGTAATTTTGTTTGTAGTCTGAGAGAAAAGGTCAATGATGAAATAGTCTTATAACTGGATAACTTTCTTATTTCCTACTAATCTCTCCCTAGAAGAGGGGTGAGGCATATTGAGTGGGCAATAGTGAGAATTATTTTCTGCTAGTGTGTTTGTTTTCTAGGTATAAAAAATCATGTTCAGGGTTATGAAATTTTTCACATACTTCCATTTGGAAAACAGTTTCAGTAGCATATATCTGGTGGATACTAAAGGACACTTTTGACTACTGGATATCAAGTATATATATATCCCAGAGGAACCCTCCCTGAAGTTGCTTGGCTGAAAGGAGGTAGAATATCCAGAGTTAAATTTTTCAAGTGCTCTCCCAAGGATCCTAGCTTTTGCCTTCATACCAACTTTTTCAGTTCTGCAGCCATCCTTCTTTTTTGTGACCATTGTATTTTGGCTGTTTCAACATTTTGTCTCCATTCAGAAGAAAAAAAAAATTCAGAATTTCTTGTAAGATATATTTTACAAAACCCTAAGGCCAGACACAAACTATCTGTCTTAATGTGCTTTGTGGAGGTGAAAACTCCTATGCAGGTGCTGTGTTTTGTTTGTAGGACCAGATTACTCCTTTTTGTGTGGCAAATAAGATAGCAAGCTCAAAAGCTATGCTGTGAGCCGGTGATCAAAAAGAGTCATGTTTCATTTTTAGACTTTAGATTTTCTGCTTTGAGTGGTTCTGTCCTGAAGTAGCCATGGATGGCATGACTTTTGTTGCTTTCAGGATACATTAAAACTGGCTCTTAGTTAGGTTTTCTGGTGTTAATTTAGAGGCCCCAAATGATTTCAAAATTTGCTGAAAGAAACTGATTCATACTAAATTTATGTCCAATCATCAGGTCTGTTTTGGCTCAAAGTCCAGCAAGTCAGCTGTTGTACAGCCATTGGGATTTTTAATTTATGAGTGGAATACTGCTTGGTCTGGTTTGAGAATATCTGTAAGATTTTTTTAAAAGTTTCTAGCCTCTCTAGTCATGAGGACTATTGGACAATAAATTCATTTAATCAACCAGGAAAGATGATTTTAGCTTTTAAAGTTCTGAATTTTTCATCAGAAAGAATCTTTGAAGAAAATTCAACCAAGATTAATGTTCAGGATTTATAGATGATTGTGTATGATACTGTACATTTTAAAGGGGCAAATATATATGTTGGGGGCATCAGTTATACTTACAAAAGTTTATTCATATTTCTTCTGACTGAAGATAAGTTATGTGCAGAAAACATAACTGTTTATTTAGATATCTATGAAATCCCATGTAGTCAATTAAGCAATCAGATATTTGCTTACAAAGACAAGTGACAATTATCCAAAACATGCAACTTGACTCTCAGAGGAAAGGAAAGTGAGGGCACTGAATCTTCTCCTTAAATTTCACAGTGTGTGACTGTTAGGCTACTTGTATGACCATGTGGAGTAACTGCAAGTCTACATAATTTATATTTAATTTTTTCTTATGACATACTGAAAAAAACACAACATAGACTTTGTGGCATTTAGCTTCATACAAATAGTTGTAGCAAGTAGTTTTATGTGAACAAATTGACATAAAGCCAGACAATAATAGAGATGGAAATTAGATAGCAATTTTTACATCACAGAAGAAGAAATAATTTACTTTTTAAATGGCTTTGCAGAAATGCACAAAGGATACAACATTCAGTTACTAAACTTTGGGTGCAAAAGAGACATTTTCTAATTTGCATCCACGTATTAAGTGCCAGAACAGAGACTGTAAAGCTGATACCTGAAATTAACAAATACTCCCTAAGAAGAACCACATGACATACTTTCTTCACAATGCTACTCAGAGATATTGAGTAATTTCTGGAAAAATATTCAGGTGTTTCATTACAGATGCTGGGAATTGGCAGCATAAATCCACTCTCTTTAAAAAATTGCATTTTATATATAATTGGTGCAGTCCACTGCATCCGAATTTAGAGAAGGGGTTCCATTTGAAATTAAGAAACCTAGATTTAGGGGTATATATGTAGGTGTCTATATTTAAGCTAAACATCTAAGCTTCCATTTTAGACAGTGGAAATCAAAAGGTCCCTTCAGTTGCTCTCACATCAGCATCTATAATAGTTTGTGGTATCCTGGGATGTCCGAGATGTCTGTGAAGATTGTCTTAACACAAGACCACTCCCCACTGAACTGCAGCTAAAACTCAACTGGGATACGCTGGAGTGTCACAAAGAGCACTAGACCTCTGTGGTCAGGGATATGAACGAAGCCATGAGATCAAGTCAACAGAGGCAGTGAAGAATTACACCTATCGAGCTGACTAAATGGAGGCATCTACTTCAGGACTAGGACGTAGATAGTGTAAAAAGAGTCCTTTTCCCAGAAGAACTCGAAGTTTTGAATCCCAGCAGTTTGTTCTCTATGAAGCCTTGAGTCATACTGTTATTTAGACATGTGCTAGTGCTCAGTGTTTTCCTATTGAGTGTCTCTATATGACTCTGCTCCATTGACTCTTTCATATTCAGATAGAATGGCATTGATTTTTTTCCTGAAATGCCATTATATTTTCCCTGCACAGAGCTCTGGAAAGAACACAGATAAATGAAGAGGTTTTGTAAACATGAAACTCGGGGGCTATTTTGAGAAGAACCTTGGATGTAGTTTTATTAAGATTTCCTCCTTATAAATAATGCACAGGTCGTCTGCTATGTCATGGAGCTCATTCATCCTGTTAGCTGAAGTAATTGCCGAAAAGGAACATATATCTATAGGTTAAAATGGTACATACATCAGCTCAGATAAAAGTAGATTTAAGACTTACTAAGGTGAGACTCAGTTATGGGATAGCCTTTATGAAAGTGGAAAAAGCTTGGTGTGGCAGCCAAATGACACTTACAGAAGCCAAACATATCTGTATAGTACCAGACTGTTTAAAATGCAGAAAATAGTCCAGTATGTTGTGGTTTGAGTAGCAACGAAGACACAATTATGCTGATGCCACCAGATTAGGAATTTTCTCCATTTTGAAGAAAAATGGATGTTATAACATCTTTTCTGCTGTTTTTTGAGTTTTCCTCCGCTTCTGGTGAATGAGCAATCTCTGCAGATGTCAACTAGTAAACATTTATATCGCTAAAATGGAACAGATGTAGGATTTACTCTTTGACTTGAAGCAGGAATCAAAGCTAATGGTACCGACAGCCTTATGGGAAGATTGTGAAGGCCCCAAAACATGTTTGTTTTGGCCAAGATTGAAATGAGCATTTCTGTGTTACAACTCTCTGAATATGACTCCCTGAATTACCTCAGGGAGAATGAGAATAAGAAAAAGGTAAATGTATGCTATGACTAAGTCGTGGATATGAACTGAGCCATGGAAAACAATATACAGAATATGAAACTTTTACCTGAGAAATAAGCAAGCTGTTGCTTAGCACTGAGTTTGGCACTATAATGTGCAAATATCAAAGAGGTGTCACTGGCAAATAACAAAGATATTTCAGTAATGAAGATAACATGTCTCAGACATTATCCGGAGAAACCCAAGGTAAATCTATTGCAACCTGACTTCTACCAGAGGCAACCTTCAGGGAATACCACTGAAGTCTGGGTAGACCCAGATTGCAAAGCCTACTCTTAAAACGTGCTGAATGTGCTGATGTCTTGGGAGGCATCTCAGGCAGTCCAGACTGATTGGCTTTGCACTCTGTGTGGTTTGGTTTGCAGAAGGTACTCCGTCAGAATGGCTGCAGGTGTTACATGATGAAGCTATGGAAACTGGTTTTGATGATCTTCAGTCCTGGCCTTTTTTTGGAGAAGGGAAACTTGGGTCTGACTCAGAGCATGTAGCTTCCTCTAGCAGGAAGGCTTTGGGGTCTGACTTTCTAGACCATTGCTTCTTTTTGAAAAGCATCTCCAGATGTCGCAGCTGTCAGGAATAGGACTTGCCCTGAGGCAAAGTAAGGACCTCATGTGGCTGTCGTTCAGGCACATGACAGCCACACAAGGTAAGCAGCCTATGAAGCCTAGAGATTTGTGGTCAGACTTTCTAGACAGCCAGTGCTGAATATAGACTGCAGAGAAATATCAAGGAACAGAGAAAGATTCCAGCCTCAGGATGAATTGGAGGATCTTAACGTAATACTTAACCACTACCTGGTTAATGTGAACTGTGCTAAAAGAATCAACCACAATCAGCACACAAACAAGAAAAGTTAATGGCCTAGGAACAGAGGTGCTCCATTTTATGCAGTGACAGGTACTGTGATGTGGCTGAGTCTGTATGTCCTTGGTCAGCAGTACAAAGGTAGAAGGGGTACGTGTGGCATCTCTATAATTCTCTGTCTCGATATTGATGTGCACCCATCAAGAGTGGAAGACAGAGGGTTTGCGTCTTCTGAGGAAATGAAAGACAAGGCGTGAACTCAAGCAATAAGCCCTGACTGTCTGCACTGATTAACTGTTAACTCATTGGCTTTTTCTTGGACTGCTCCAACTTGCTCTTGGCAGAATGAAACAGCTCCAGAGAAGGTAGCGCTCAGCAGTATAGAAATGAATTAGGCTGTGACACTTTGGCCTCAAGATCAGGCACTGGTCCTTGTCCCCCTTTTATTTATTAGTATAACTGTAACCATGAACACTATTTCTTAGAAGAATAGTGCTGAGTAGGGGGCCATATTTATAGGAAAAAGATATTGGACAAAACCTTCAGTACTACATCAAGTGAAGAATGGAGGGACAAACCATAAAAATGGAGACTTAGGAAGTTCACGATGTATTTTTCTGCTGATGTCTAAAATTGAAGACTTCATCATTCACATAAGAGCATGCATTGCTTATTTTTATACACTTCTTATGTTGGAAAGTGTACATTGTTGCTCACTTAATTTAGTCTTCATATGCACAGTAATGTACAGTCAATGTGTTATATCAAACATACTTCTATTTTTCTCAAATAGATTTCAACATATAATTGCAGCAGGTATAATACAAAACATCATTTTGTGATACAAAGACAAATTGATAGCGCAATTTAATGTGAATGACTTTTGGAATAGGGCAATTTTATATAAATATTTGAAACAGGAGAGGGATGGATTTTGGATGAAATGAACTCTGGCTCTTCTGCCTGCAAAGAGGATGAGATTAGTGAGGGGTCCTTGAGGAAGAAACTGTTTGGTTTTATTTGTTCCATTCCTTTTAAAAGAGAAACAAAATGGCCCCAAATTCTACTGAATACAGCATAGAGCCTCCTCCTAGACATCAACCGGATTTTTAGATAGAAAAAGCTGCGTGTCAGCGGTGAAGAATAATCTATGTGTATGTGGGTGTTGCAGGCATAACATTATTAGTGCATCATCATTTTCCCATTGTTAAAATGTGCTGACTGACTTGTGGAAAAATAGCTGTGATTCCTAGTCACCACATTTTCAGTGGGTACAGTCAAATGCAAGATACAAAACTGTTTGAAGAAAGAGAAAATAGCGTGATTTTGTCACCCCGCCTGAAGCTTTCCGAGCGGTGTCTCAGAACAATTGACAAGCGTGGCTTTTCTCCTACATTAGGTCTGCAATTGCATTCCATGCAGCCCATTACATCCGGCAATGTATCTGTCATTTTCACTGAAGCTCTAAGTGGTCAGTATGTATAAGGGGGAAAAATTAGATGACAGATGACTGATTCAAAGTCCACTCATATATCATCTCTACAGATCTGACATGACATAGGAGAATGTAGCACTAAACCCAAAGTCTTTGCCTTGTGCTTTTCTTTAAGAATAAAACATTTCCATGTGTTAAGACCTGAAAAAAGATGGATATAATCTAGGAAAACAAGGAAATCACATTTCAGGAGAATAATGGTCTACACAGAAATATACAAAGGCCCCTCAAGGGTAGACGGCTCTGTTATCTATGAAAATATAATAAAATAAATTTCACTGATATAATTTGGTTTCTGTTTCTCAAGATTTAAAAAAATATTGGCTAAGGTTTCTCTTAGAAGAAAATCTTTACATTGCAAATGGAATTGCTGTGATTTATTAATCTTTACAGCAAATAAAATATTTTTGAGGGACAGGAGAAACAGCCTGCTCTGCTACAAACAAGTAGTGAGATGAGCTTGTGCCAAGACATCATTGGACTCTGGCAGGGGATGCAGCTTCCCGACTAATGGAAAAACTGTGAGAAGCAAGCAAGTAAAAAGGAAAATGAAATACACCTGAGCCTTGGGTGAGTTTTCAGTGAAAATATTTTTTGTTTCTTTTTCTGAGGTAAGGGCTGAGTTTGCTGAAGCTAGCCTTTAATTCCCAAAATATTTGAGAGAATTTGGCTGTTAAACGCCTTGATCACTGCTGCCAGAGCAAAGTCTCATTAGGCAGGATGTAGACTGCTTTCAAAATCCTTCACGTAGGTTGAAAGTAAAAAGCATCTCGAAGGAAATCCTTAGGAACCTGCAGCACTGGGGCCATAAAGAGCATCTAATTTTGGGTTGGCAGGAAGAATATTAACCTCAGCCTGCTGCCTTTTGTCCCCACATTTTTCCCAGCTATGGCAGCTTCCTTCCAAGCAATGGAAATTCACTGGCTGGGATGGCAGTCTAGCCAGCACCTAACTGACTACTGGGAGATCAATGGGAGGTAGAAACTCCTAACGCAGAGAACCTGGCAAACTGTTGACTTTAGATTTTGAGCCGCAGTGTACTGATGAATATTAAGGAAAAGCCATTAATTGTTGACTATTGGCTCAACAGTACCTGCTACTGAATTCAAAGGATCTTATTAACATGAGGTTCAGAGGTGGTGGTGATCTGTGTGTACACACACTAAAAATGGAAAGGAGGAAGCTGGTATCATTAGCTCTGTTTATCTTCATGTCAGAATCCAGACAAAACTCTATCAAACTGAGGTCTGGTAATCAGAGACTGTCCAATGTAATGGTATTTCCCTTGAGTGGCTATTAAAGGAGGTTAAACAGAACATTTTGTGTATTCACCACAAACACATTATACTTCAGTCTGACCTAGACAGATCAAAATGTGTTTGGAAGTTAATATGGAGTATCACAGATGAGACATGAGTAGAAGTTACCAAGCGTACTCCGCAGGATATTGCTTACAAAGGTACCGCCAATTTTCAGCGCTCTCTGTTTTCCTTAAATCTCTTACAGCTATTAATTTGGAGTTTACTAAATGGTGCCTTTCTCCCTGCCACTCCCTTTTGAAAACTTCAAGCTCGTTTAACTAGATGAAGGATTCAAACGGAGTCTGGTGGACTGTCGAATGAGCAAAAGCAATTTCTAGTGGTCTGGACAATCTTTCTTAGAGTCTGGACAGAAAAATGGTGGAGCTGTTTTTCCCCCTGGTTGTGACATTCAGCAACAGAGAAGGCGCAACTCACACAGTACCTTTGCCGACACCTGCATGCTGTTCTCTTGCATGTTCATGATGGCTTCAGAAATCTTGACATCAATAGGATCCATGACTGATTCAATGTTGAACGGTCCCTCTAATCTCTCCGCCACCAGAAGCATAGCATCTGTTAAAACACAAAGCAGCCGTTCCCTTAAAGAAGGGATACCTTGGGGTGCCTCGGGCGGACCAGCGTCGCCAGCCGGCGGCGTGGGTACCGAGCGCTCCCCAGCAGAAGCCCGTGGGGATGTGTGGCAGCGGGACCGTGAAGCCTGCAGGGCAGCTTCCCAGCTGCCAAATATATCTTCCCCTACCGCTGCCACCACAGAAAAAGGAATAAAGACTGTAAAAGTTAGATTAATAATAGTTGCCATAGCATTATTGAGCTTGGGGTAAAATTATTTTACACAGCATCACACCACTCAAAGCAGCCAGTGCTCTGGAGCTTACTTATGTAGTCTCCTTCCCGAGAAAAAGCAGGATGATAGAAATGAATCCCTGGGGTATGTTCTTAGAGTTTGTGTGAGATGATGAAAACTTTGATATGATGTATCAGGGTGTTATAATTAAAGCAGCTGTTCTTTCTGACCTTAATGATCTCATTTTCTTGCAATATGAACAGCAGATGAATATTGGATTTCTGCCATAGTGTATAGGTATAAACCATGTTTGCCTTGCTACATTTTCAAAACATGGTTGCAAGTTGTATGCAGAAACATATATTCTTGTATGTTTTGGATTTTAAAAACAATCGTTTGCTTAATTTACATTAGAGCCCCTCTCCAAAATAATTTTATCTTTTTGTGTTCATTAACAAGTAAAAAACAAGCAACTGAACAGAAAATAGTAACAGTAAAAAAGGTTTGCCATACGTCACATATGTTTGTCTATGCCCAGACACAGATTCATCACAATTTCTGTGGCAATAGCCATGCGACAAACTGGATTTACACTATACCTTTGAACATCATATTTGATCCTTGTCTCATATGTTAACATTTAAAATTTTCAGCACCTCATTTGCTTTAAACAGATGCCACTTGCAATTTTAACATGATAAACAAAAATCTTCACATGCTCTCTTCTTTATCCCTCAGACTTAGGCTCCAAAATGTACTAAGCAGACTCCCTTCCAAAACAGACCCCCACCCTGGCTTTGCTGTTGTAAGCCCCCGTCCCACGGCAGCTACGTGGAGAGGGCACGGAACACCCCGTAGCCCTGATGGCAGTGTTTGTTAGCGCCGCGCTTGGCTGTGGAGTCCCGGTCCTTCTTGCCAGCCTGCACGGCCGTCTTCTCCCTCCCCACAGAAGCACGTGTGCGTGGAAGTATGGGAAGAAGAGGTTGCGTCTCACCCTAGCAGTCGAGACACAGACTCCCATGCACAGCCTGACCTGAGGACTACAATGTGTTGTTTATATGCAGTCAATGTATGCCTAAAAATCCCACTGAAACTGAAATTACTTGGCCTGTAGTACCTCAGCGCTCTTGCAAATTCAGGTCTAATATTTCACAGAACTTTTAGGCTGGAAAGAGTGGGGGTATGTAGCACTTGTTGTGAGAAATGGTGAGATGGTAGGAATTTGGTTTCGGAGTTGTTATTTTGGCTGTACATTATTTAAAAATTCTTTAGTTTAAACCCTTTCCAGTGGGAAACTTGGCGAAAACAGCACCTAGGTCTGATGGAGGAAACAAACCAGTTTTCATGCACACAGATATACACACATATACACATGCACACACATACACATAAAGATTCCTGCAGTAAGTTAGCAATTTTTCCACATGCAAAGGGGATTTGTAGGTGTGGAATAGTATAAAGGATTTTCTTCTTCACAAGTTTGGAATGACTTGTATAAAACATTAATGCCTTAGCACTTTGTGAGCAATGTGATCAGCCTAAATCCTAGTTGCACAACCAGTACTAGGCATTGTTAGGGCACAGGTATGGTGGCTGGATTTTGGTGGTTTTGTTCAGGATTAGGGTTAAGATTAGGGTTAATGCATAAAACAGTCACAAAGTGGTTTTGCTTGTTGGTTTTTTTTGTTTGTTTGTTTGTTTTTTGTAGGAGTAGCCCACAGCTTAAGTGCCTCTGTACAAGAACATTTCAGTTTGGGAACTAGCAGGTTGGAGAAGTCTAGTGCTAAGCTCGAGTACACGTTTCGGATAAGGAACTGTTTTGAAGTAGAGTTCAGTAAATAGGTAATTGCTTCATGAGAATGGGTGGTGGCTTGAGTCTAGTTGCTGTTTCTTCTGATGGCATGGGGCACTAGTTCTGAATTAAGTCTTGAAGTGGAATCTTAGCTACGTGGCAGAAAAGAAAAGTGCATCATCCTTAACTGAACGAGAATCACAGCTTTAATTGTAATCACAGCCTTTCCTCAAGCAAACTGCTTTCAACTTCAAAATTAATAGTTCTCGGAGATGCAAACTAAAGATCTGTTCCTGGCTTAGACAGTTTGTATCTTTAGAAAAAAACATTCTTTAGTTCATCAGCTTCCATTTTCTGAACCTTAACCCTATCCATACACTTAGTTTTTCCTTAGTCATTGTACTGGAAGTGGGCAGAGGCTGAGAAATGTAATACCTGGCTGCCAAAGGTCTCTGTGAGCTTTTTGCTGTGTTGAGCTTCCTTATTTGATATAGTACGGTATAGGTCTGCTGGTGGGTTCAAGAGCTCGGGTTCAAGTTAAGGTTAGTGTCAAGTTTATGTTTCAATCACATGGGCGATAGCTTTATGCTAAAGAAAAGGGAAAGAAAAAAGAAAAGAAAAGAAAAGAAAAGAAAAGGAAAGAAAAGAAAAAAAGAAAAGAAAAAAGAAAAGAAAAAAGAAAAGAAAAGAAAAGAAAAGAAAAGAAAAGAAAAGAAAAAAAAAGAAAAGAAAAGAAAAGAAAAAAGAAAAAAGAAAAAAGGCTAGAAGGCAAAATCAAGCAGTAGATCCCAGGTTGTCCATATTCTTTAATTGCTGTCTCCCTCTTTGGCTTGGAATGACTCTGGACCACTCCAGGCAGCTGTTCACAACACAAACGTGTGGAGAAGCTAGCCTGAAGCAGTGAGGCTGTGGCCAACAGTATCACTTGCCATTTGAGCCCTGCAATCTTTTATTTAGTTAGCACTATAGAAATATGGCTAAGGGACCAATGGGTTAAGGGAAAAGTTTAATTTGAAATATCCATACCTTTACTGAGGACAGGTACATCTTTATATCAGCAGTCTGTATTTTTGGTTTGGAGCTAGAATGTGGGACAGGACTAGTGTTAAACTAGAGGCCTACACAGGGACATATTTGAAAAGACAGAGTCTGAGAAATGGACTAAAAGCTGGGATGAGAGATGCTTGAAGGGCTCAGGTAAAACAGGTTCCTCCTGCAACATTATTTCTGAGGCTGACACAAGTTGTGCTTCCAGTTAAGGCTCATTCTAGGGCTCAGCTCAGACTAGCAATTGTGCGCAATTGTACAGTTCAGATGAGCTCTCGCACAAACAGAAAACTAATGTTGTTTGAGGACTCATTTTATCTTTGGTTTCAGCAGGTGTGTGGGGCCGTGGCTGAGTTAGCAGTGACTGGACTGCTGGGTCACTCCTGTCTCCTTCTGGTAGGAGTACTACAAGCTTTAGTTGAGCAAAAGAGGCTGAGCAATTGCCACTTCTATGAACTCCAAAATTATTTTCTTAGCCTCTGTCTGACTGAGCTCTTCCTTCTACCCTTTCTGTAACCATCGTATTGCTCCTAATACTAAGTCAAACCTATCCAGGTGATATCTGACAGCTCTAGACTGAGAGAAGCCTTGAAGAGTGAGTATGAAGGCTCCTTGCGAATATAATCACTACTGTAGTTAACTAGCTTCTATCTACTGATTTTTTGAGTTAGCCCTCAGATTAAAATTCAGACTGAAATTCCTATCCTTACATTGATCTTTAGGAAAAAAAAACCCTGCGCAGTGTGTTGTCTTAAGGTGAATTCATCCCTTGGAAAATATTTCCTCAGCTCATTAGGTTGCATCCTCGTTTGCCAACCCTAACCCTCACTCCAGTGCTAAACCTTATTATTCACTTGCACAATTCTATATGAACACATACAATATATACACACCACGTTTCCTATGCAATTGAATTAAATAAAAGCTGTTAGGTTGAATATAGTAAAAATCAGATGAAATTTCATGATCTGAGATTTATAACAGGACAGTCAAAATGATGTAATGGTCCTTCCCAGACTGTAGCTCTTTAAATCTATAATCATGTAACAAAACCCACAACACTGTTGTCCCAGGTCTCTTTTTTTCTCCTAAAAATGTTATGAATACTATTACAGGAGAAGCTGGAAAGATTTCAAAATGAAGTTAAGAATATCTATAGGCTTCAGTCTTGAAATCTTAATTCCCAACAAAAGACCCTTGAACTCAAAGAAAGCCTAATTCAGTTCAGTGGGACTGTGTGTGGGTTTAATAATTTCTCAGTCAGCTCAAATAGTAGATGTTGGGAGCTTAATTATGGTTCGTGCTATAAAAATCTGAAAACCGATTGATTAATTGACTACCTGTTTTTTATGTTGTTAATATGCTTGGAATGTATTGTTCAATTACATATGTTCTTTTTTTTACCTCTTTTGCATTTTTCAAAATCTGCTTTGCTTAGGCTACGTACCTGTCTCCCCTCTCCATATACTAGAGCACTTGGCAAAAAGCTGGCATCTAGCTGCCAGGTGAGCGGATCAGGAACTCAGTTTAGGTCAGTCATTCTTGTGTTGTGGGTTTGTTAGTGACTCGGAAACAATAAACATGACTAATTGCTCACTTGAGGACATGGGCTTGCAAAACAGTCTGGAGAAAGTGCAGAGCATATGGCACACTAGGCTCACTGTCAGCGCCACTGCTCTTGACCTCTCCTGCTAGATGTGTGTTGTTCAAAACAGGAGCGGGGACCTTCCTGATGCGGTAAAAAACCCAAGTCTACTCGAGTCCTAGGTGTAGTCCCAGGGGCCCCAAAATGTCTCTGCTGGCTGAGCACAGCAGCTCTGTTTAACCGCTTTGTATTCCCTTGTTCACACCAAGAAATACTGTAGGTATATGACAGTGGCTCTTAGAAGGACATTGTTTTATTTTAAGCAATACATAAGAAAGAGATCCTGCAGAATTTTTTGGTTTACTTCATAGATTTTTTTTTTTAAAAGCTTTATAGGTGCCATTTTAATGAGAAGCACAGGACAAAACTGATCACCATGCTAAGTGATTTATTGTATAACTTAAAAATTCAGAAGGCCATGTGAGAATTTCAAGATACGATGATGTTTTGTGAACCCTGAGCATCTCCAGGCCAAATAATGGCTAGACTAATAGTATAAATAGACAAGAATCTGCCTCTGTTTCCTAGGAACTGCATCAAGCCAGTGTCTTTCTGACTTTTCTTGATACCAAAAGTGATGTCTTCCTGTTTATGTTACATTTCCTTCAGGGCAGGTTTCCAGAAAACTTCCTAGTAAATCCCAAATTGAAACAAAAGGAGCAGGGACAAGGACACTGATTTATGAGACATCTGACAAGTCAACACCCCCCACGCCCCCCAAACTAGACTGAAATACAAAGTTCCTGTAGAAACAGTCAGTGCCTCCTTTTTCTTGACACCTTTCTATCATCAAGAAAATGCAAGGAGGGTCTGATAGGGAAGACTCAGGGAGCTGATAAGGAAAGGCATTTTTTGGGTCTGTGTTAGTCTGGCTGTGACATCAGTTTTTCCTTTCATGCACACTGTGTTGTTCTACTTTTAAATTATCAGTGAGATTCCAGCAGTGGCTGAGTGTCATGGTTTAACCCCAGCCAGCAACCAAGCACCACGCAGCCGCTCGCTCACTTCCCCCCCCCCAGTGGGAGGGGGGAGAGAATGGGGAAAAAAAAGTAAAACTCATGGGTTGAGATAAGAACAGTTTAATAGGACAGAAAGGAAAAAAATAATGATGATGATGATGATGATAATAATAATATGACAATAATAAAAGAATTGGAATATACAAAACAAGTGATGCACAATGCAATTGCTCACCACTTGCTGACAGATGCCCAGCTAGTTCCAGAGCAGCGATTCCCCTGCCCCCCAGGCCAACTCCCCCCAGTTTATATACTGGGCATGACATCACATGGTATGGAATACCCCTTTGGCCAGTTTCGGTCGCCTGTCCTGGCTGTGTCCCCTTCCAACTTCTTGTGCCCCTCCAGCCTTCTTGCTGGCTGGGCATGAGAAGCTGAAGAATCCTTGGCTTGGTCTAAACACTGCTTAGCACCAACTGAAAACATCAGTGTGTTATCAACATTCTTCTCATACTGAACCCGAAACATAACACTGTACGAGGTACTAGAAAGAAAATTAACTCTATCCCAGCCGAAACCAGGACACTGAGCTTTCCCCAGGCAAATCTAGAAAAGCATCTATGGATGAAGTCTCTAAAAAGGTTTTTTCTTCAGGGAGACAAAGAATGGTAAAATACTAAATTGCATGTCTGTTACAAAATCTTAAGGTATATTTTGTTTGGGGAAAAAAGGGAAGAAGATCTTTTCTTAAATTTCCTATCAGGAGGTTTCTATTTTTTTCTAGTCCCATATATGTGGTCTAACACTTATTTATGAAGAACTGTGAAGTGCTTGTTCACGTAGTTGCTTAGGGGAAGGTTCAAAGGATTAGTTCATGGATTGCAGAAGAAGAGAGATAAATCAGTTGTAAACAGACTGAGCAACTTATTGTAGTTGACTACGACCTTGAGAATGGCAATGACTGTTTTGGAAAAGGATATAACTGTTAATATGCTGGGCTGCAAAGCACTGTTCATTTGGTATCTTCCCAGCCTTCTGACCAAGGGCAAGGGGAGGCAGGAGTTTGGGTTGTATTTACTACGTCATGTAGGCAAAACTCAGTGAGTTTTCCATCATGACACTAAATATAAGTAGCGGTCATAAAATCTTTAGAGCGTTAGATGGTAAATTAATGAAACAAAATAAAAAATAAAAATTGAAAAGTGAAATATGGGTACATATTGACTTTTTAGAAATATAATAACAGTGGAAATACAGCCCTGTAATACTCTGCCAAAACTTACTGCTAGATTATGATTTACTAAAAAAATTCAAGAAGAGGAAAGTAAAACCACCTCACATGTAATGAGGTTCTAAGAACACTTTTCTCAGGAAATCAGAGTAAGGCATGGCAGTGATGCCAAAACTGCTGTTATTCTTAGGGTCCACAGTTCCCTTTTCACATTGTTATTCTTGAGAACACTGTACGGTTCGATGAGGCTTAATTGACAGATTTCCTCTCTGACTATCATTAAGCTCCACATATGTATTGGCATAATAACATTATAATTCTGTACATCCTGCTTTTTTTTTTTTTTGTTGGGGGAAGGTACTTTTATTAAAACTCATGTTTACACCTGTGTAAAGGGGATCTCAATATTCCTTATTTGGCTATTCAGTTATCAATATCCAGTTAAGCTTATCTGTTAAGGTACGCAGGCAAATGACTAGTCCTTGCCCGAGGTTTAGGTAAGTGAGCAAAACGTGAGAAACTGCTGGACACGGTGTGAGATTTTCCTGGAGGTAACAAGTAACAGAGTAGGCAGCTGAACAAAAGTCACAGTTAGCGCCGTGAAGAATGGCAGGATTTCACAGATGGTTAGTAAAACCAGGAGTGATGGGGAAAAAGTTTACATGGGAGAAAACAAGGGCAAAGAAAGACATGGATTAAGGAGAGCTGGGGAAAAAGCATAGGAAAATGGGGAGAAGAGGGTGTGTGAAAGTGGCCATCCATGTGGAAACACTGCTAGTCAGCAACCTTGTTGGCTGCCTGATCACCGCAGTTTGCTCTATATTCTTATTAAACTCTATTCCTAACCATTTTCTGGTTGAGAATAATAGTGTGGGTGTGCAGCGTATTTTCTGTGTGTGTGTATAACGTCCTGCTAGCAAACTTCAAGCTGGACTATCTGGCGAGTACGAGGAGACCAGCAGCTGGAAAGAGCCGAGGTTTAAGCCAGACACTTTGTGAAGGGTCCAGGTCTGGGTGCAGAGTCTGGATGGTCCTGAGGTCCAGGCTATGGTTCAAGGGAGCTGGTTCAAGATGTGTGTGCTTGTGCATGAAGGGGTCTGCATGCATTCCCCTAGTGAACTGCCAAAGTGGCCAGAATCCCATCCTGATCTGTGCGACAGAGCTGTTTTCTGAGAAAACGTTGGCAATGGGCAAGGCAAAAGTTGGATGCTGTACAAGCTTCAGGTCACTCTTAAATGCTTTCTAAGCTTAACAACACTCCACGGCAGTCTGACAAGGATCCGCTCACCCTCTCAGCCCTTCTGAGCTCATCGTTTCTGTAGCTCTTCCTAGACCATGGAGTTCTTCAAAGGAGTAGTGAAGAAGAATGCCGTCTTGAAGGTGCCTGCCTTGCCTTTACACAGTACAACCAAGATGTGTGAGACTCCAAATCAATTTTTTTGCCTGCTGTGAGGAGGCTCAAAATTTTACCTGCTGGAAAAACACCCTAACCACCTCTGCTATTCTTATGTGCTTGATAGCTCTCCTTTCAAAGCTGTTTCTATGGAATACTTAGCTATTCACCTGGACAGAAAGATTGGTCTCCATCTTAGGATTTAAGGCACACAGATATGGAGGGGTGAATCCAGTTTTCTGGCTTATGCTTGTAGGGCTGATGTCCAAAGGCTGATGTAAAGCAAAGTACATCATAAGTTCTTGCAGAAGGGACTGGAATCCAGAATTGTCCCTGTCAGGTTAATTACCAATTAATTAAAAAGGCAAACTTTATAAATGTGTGTGGATAATCAGATCTAATTATTTATTATCTATGTTTAATTTCAGTTATAAGAATTTGCAGATTTAAGAATTATGTGTTTTTTGATATTTCTGATCAGCTATGTAGCCATGTTGATTGACGACAATATCACTTACTCTTCCCTCAAGAAAGGAAAAAAAGAATTGTCAACAGTATGAATAAGCCAAAGCTTTCCATACCGAGTTCCTTAATAATGGAGAATTTTTTATCACTCCTGCTGGGTTTGTCTCTAACTGTCTCTTTTATGTAGAGCAACTCAAGAAATCAGGTTAATATCATGTACAGTATATGTATGAAAAGGTTATTGGCACGCAGTTGTCATCTTATTCCAGCTGATAGCAACAAAATGAATTTTGTAGGATGAACTGCAGGTTCACTAGATTTTTTTGAGCATTTCACAGAGCATACATTTTTCTTCCATGTATTGAAAAAAATGACCATATTAAAATGATTTTGCCTCTTTGTCTTTCCATAACTTTGAGCAATTCTAAATAATTGAGTGCGTTGTTATTAGATTATATCTTATCTTTGTTCACGTATGCAAAAAGAAAGTAGCAAAGACTAGGCAAAACGATAATCCTTGTCTACTGTTAGCATTCTTCCACTACCCTATGGGAGCTGAATGCAAGACGTTCTTCTGAACTGGACTTTTAGCAGATGTTATTGCCAAATGTTGAGGATTCTGTCTGAATGCTTGACATGAATCAATTAATAAAATGCAATACATTTATAAAATCTTTGTCTTTTTGCTTTTTTTCATGTGCCAAGAGATGCTTAAATAGTCTCACCATCAGTCACAGAAAATGTTGTTAGTAAATAAAATAACCCTCACTGATGCATGCCTGTGTGCTACTTACTATAGTCCATTCTTTAAATATGTATTAACATAGACTAGTGTGCATAAGTCTTTCAAGATATGTGGGGCTTGGAACACTGAAAAAAGTCCATCTTTCTGACTATTCTTTGATGAAATATGCTCAAACGGTTGAAGACAGCAAGTCATAGGCTGAAATTTCATATTTACTGTATCCTTTCGTCAGTAAAATTCTCCTGAGTATATAGCTCACATTATCTTGGTACAGTTACAGATGTTAGAATCTCAAAGATCTTTTCAGCCATTCCGCTGCCCATGCAGAGTTACTACCCATTGTATATACATTACCTAGGGACCTGTCCAGCTCAATTTTAAACTAGCTTAGTTATGTTCTTCCTGCTTTTTTTAAGCGAGCTATTTTATTGTCTACTGTACATCACTATTAGAATATTTGTCCAGTTATGTGGTGTATTTTTTCTGCTGCTTAATTTCACTAAACTGTTTCTAATAAGCTACCTCATATCATCTTAAACAGTCCTTTTCTTGGTTTTCACATCCCTCAGATATTTGTAGACACCTATCATATCCTCCTTTAGTTTGTGCTCAGTCACACTTTCCATGCTAATTATTTTACTGTTTTCATAAGTGATTTCCTCAGGTCTTTTGCTGTTTTCTGTATTTCTTTTAAAAGAGCTCTCTGGTATTGTGGTGTCTAGAACTAATTAAACTTTTAAAGTTGGATCTCATTAGTGCTGTTTTGCAGAGGCCCTTTTTGGCCCATATGTCTGACTCAGAAAACTGTCTCAATTCCCTTGATGCATCTGATTTCCTTATCCTCTTCATCACAACTGATTTATAATTCATATTTCCCATGTCAGTCCTGACATATTTTTTCAAGTGTCTCCTCATATTCAGAATTTACAGTGATTATATTTTCTGCAGTGGTTTTTATTTCATACCCTATTTCTAAATTTTGTGCACTAGAACTTTTTCCAACCTTGACAGAATTTATGGTACACTCCTGAAAACATAATTAATGAGCTGTCCATTATCTCTTCTTGAGAAGTGATACATATTTTACTTTTATAAGCAGTTTGTTTCAAGAAACTGTTTGGTTATTTCAAGAATAACTTCACTGTTTAGCAGCATCTAATGTACACATAAAGTTTCTATTACTAAGTGTGGTGGCATCTAGGACTTTAATGTCTTCTGTAAAAACCCAGTTTAAACCTAATAAGCTTGCCATTCTTATTGGTAGTTTACTGAGAATTACTTATGGAAGGACATTGGTCCTCATTCCATTTTTTCTTTTCCTTGAATATTTTTTCTCTTCCATAGTCTCCCTCTACTGCTGGATATAGTGCATCTTCAATGCTGCATTAAGATTATCAATGAATTTTTAGCCATTCTTTGGGTTAGAAGGGTCTAGTGGATGGCGACCTAGATGATGAGAGGGTTGGAGAACCTGACAAATAAAGAAAGGCTGAATGAACTGGGTTTGTTCAGCCTACAAAGAACAGGCTCAGGGGAGATCTCATCAGTCTTCAGTGCCTAAAGGGTAGATACAGAGAAGACGGGGAAACTGTCTTCACATGGATATGGAGTGACAGGACAAGACACAATGGGCACAGGTTTCTGTTTGGCTATAGAAAAGAAGATCACCATGTAAACAATTAAACCCTGGAATAGGTAGGGCAGGGATGTGGTGGAATCTGTCTTGCTGGAAATATTCAGACTTGACTTGGCAGAGTCCTGAAAAACCTAATTTAAGGCCCTGCCTTCAACTGAAGGTTGGACGCTAGAGGCTTTCCACAGGTCCCTTCCTAACCCAGACTTTTTCTGTGATTCTGTGGTTGGACTTTGTTTCATTTCACCTATCTAGAAGTTAGGCTTAGAATCTGAGTTAGTCATAGAAAGCTGAGGTTGGGATAAGTTTTGCTCCAAAGACATTTTTTTAACAGACTCCACAGGATCCTATGCTTAAGACTTTGCTGTTGTAAGCTTTTCATAAATGATCTGTGAATGGGGGTAAGTAGTGAGGTGAAAAAGCACACTGGTGTTACTCTTCAGGAGAGTAAAGATGAAGACTGTCCGAGAAAATCTGAGAAAGACCTCACAATACTGAATGACTGAGCAGTAAAATGGAATCAAGTGATGAGTATAAGAAAAAAGAAATAAATTCTAACATTTTTTAGGCAGTGAAGAGCTCTGAGATGACTATTGTCTCTCAAACCCAAGCTTTTCAGTTCATACTACCATAAAATTGGTATAGCAATCGTCAAAAAACCCCACACTGAATGTTGGGAATAACTAGGGGAGGAACAGAGCACCAAGGAAAGCATGCTTATATTTATGAATAAGTCTAAAGTGAAATAATGTCTTGGATACCACATTGCAGAAGAAGTTATAAATGTAAGCTTTCAAATATGACACAAGTCATAATCTAACATTCTACAGTCTTGAATTAGAAGAATTACTGGAGGATGTAACAGAGGCCAGCCAAAGTGCGGGTGACATGGGGATGTGTTAAGGTTCATTGTCTATTCCGGTACAGGAAGAGGGATGTAGAATATGAAAGTAGAGGATCACATTTTATTAATTTCTTAATGTTACAATAATGATACCTTGCTAATCCCAAGACTATGTGGCAAATTCCTTAGTGTTGCCATGACTATCAGAGAACATCTGGATGTTCCTCAATTCCATTGGTAAATTCAGCCTTTTTTTTTCTTCTGAATCAAAGAAAATTTTTGCCTCTGTTTTATGTGGGAAACCACAATTCCTGTTAAGATCTGAAATACATATTTCCCACATACCAGTGCCAGATTTTTGAATACACATCCTATGAGTAACATCTTTCCTGATACTTTGTCACTAAGATGACTTTATGCCTTTCCTTGCCATAAATAAACAATCAACCTATGGCCAGCTTTGCTGGCATGAATCCATCCCAATGGTACAGCTCTTAGGGAGGTGTCACACACAGTTGCACAGACAAAATTGATTTTTGCCTTTCATCTTATTGATTAATATGGAAATGTACTGCGGATATCTCATTGCATTTAAAAGCCTGCCACTATGCAGAGAACTTTGAGATGCCTAACAGCATTTTCTCCCACTGAGCCTCAATGCAGCAAATAAAAATGTCCCGTCCCCCCCCAATAAATATTTGACTCCCAAACGATTGCGTACATCAAGGTTGTCACAAGTCAATACAGCTGGTATGACTAATCTATTTATTGTTTTGACATTCCTCTTGAAAGGAAAGAGCAATTTCTGTATGTTTACCTAGCTGCACTAACTATGTTATGGGGATGAAACAGAACTAATCAATAGGATAGGGGCAACATTGTAAAATCCTACACTTGAGCTCCTTAATTCTTCTAAATTATCTGTGTCCTGATCTTTTAAACGATTGGGAGATCAAGAGTAGAAATGTTCGTCCAGCCTAGAGAAGGTCAAAGTAATATAAAAAGCTAATGTTCATCACACAAGGCCACTTGCCTGATATGTTATAATCATCATAAATATTAATAACAACACAGACAGTGTTGGCCAGAAAATAAAAGATCTGTTCCCAGTAAAACTTTCACAGCAGGAAAAAAATTGTTTTAACTCAGGGTGAAAAATTTAAAAATGGAACATTTTTCACAGAAAGATTGCTGGCTGGGTGCACATTGGCGAGGCTTCCAGGCCAGTGGCCAGGGAACCATCGTATTAATTCTCCCTCAAAATCTTTTGATTTTCTAAAATGAGCATTTTCCAGCAGAAGAAAATTCATCCAGTCAGCTCCAGTTCCATCCAGTAGAGATTTATGAATATGAATTAACTATATTTCCCCATAAGACTGCTGAATGTCAGAAAAACAGACTAGGGAATCTAGGGAGGTATGGGGATGTTTTGGGATCAATTCTCCGTAACTTTTTTAACCTGTTCCTACAATTCTAAGCACTTAGTGGAACCCTCCTCCCTGGTTCCCTGTACACTACATGAGGAGATGTAGTCACGTCTGGAGACCTCTGGAGGGAGATCCCATCCACCCTTTTATTTAGGAATTAAGTTCGTCGTGAATTTATTCACATTGGATCCCTTCTTTAGTGGCCGCCCCAAGAGCATCAGGTTCGTGCCTCGGCATTCAAGCCCCCGCACAGCTCCGTCCCACCCTCCTTACCCACCTGAGCTCCTCCTCTGCCACTGACCTCTGCTTGAGGCCACTCTTCATGCAATTCCTAAACTTTATGCACATCCACTTAATCCAGCTCCTCTGCTTACTGGAATAACAAATGTTGGTGAAATTCTGCCATCACTAACCTGGCTATAGCTCTGGGATACTAACACTGATTTCATTGCAGCTCTTCCAGATCCATACAGGCATAAGCACGAAGAGGGAAGAAGAAATGTTAGGCTCTATCTTACGCTGTTGTACCCACGGTTTATTGCTATCAAAACCAACACTGATTTCAGATTTTCTGAATGGAAAAGATATAATCTTTAATCATTATACCTTTTAATGAAGACACGAAGATTATTATTAATACTTATATCTGGCAAGCAAATGGGACATGATCCAAGGCCTAATAAAGTCACAAAGCATCTTTTCAACAATTTGTTTTGGAGGAGGCTGCTCATTCCTATTCTCAGGTTTTGCAGAAAAGATCCAATTTTGTTTCCCCTTGGCTGAGTGCATGGCAGCAAATGAACAACTATTCTTCCCAGTGCTCTACTGATATCTGTGGACAGTGCTATACAGAAATAAACATGTTTTGGCATGACAGGACTAGGTGGTAATTAAGTTGATATTTTTGTTCCTATTAAAAACAATAAGCCATGCCAGTTTTGGCTCCACTCAAAACATGGGAGAGAAAAATCAATGTTTGTCAAATGGAATAGGACAGCATCTATGGGGGAAATTGTTTTTCATGTTTTCAAAAGAGATCAAAAGTGAGGAGGCAGAAAAAGAACAGCAAACACTATTCTAAAAATTGATACAGCGATGTTTACTTTCCTAAAATGCTGCTTACAGATGTCATATATTTTTTCAAGGAAAAAAAGTAGGAAAAATGACATCATCTGATATTGACGTGCTGCACGGATACTGGATCCTATCTGCTAGAAGGGGAAACCTTTTCACAGGCACTTAGCATTGCCAACATTCAGTAACTAACAAAGGCCTCCAAAGACGTGTCAACTGGGTTCCACTTCAGTAAAAGGAAAATTTAAGACACCTTTTTTTCTCCTCACTGTTTCCCACAAGCTCTATACAGAAAGATAACAGTGAATAACATAAATAGTGACAATTAACTTGGTGACATTATGTTCCTCTCCCAACCAGAAAAGAGTACAAAAAGGCTTTGATAATACTTATATCAGCCTAGCAACATCTTTTCTCCTAAAGCAGATGCATACCATCTATATTATATTTTAGAAAAGCAAGTTAGACAACCTGCTTTTTCAAAGGTGACTTGCACAAATGGAACTGGAACACGTCTGTCCTTTTGGTGATGTTCACTCAAACCATGGAATAGAAATATTTATTTTGATTATTTCAAACATTTCTCTCTCTATATATGCGGAAACATAACAGCCATTAAATTCAATTCTTCCCTTGCACTAAGCCTATTGCTTAACATTTTTTATTTGTTTATTTTTCTGCAAATATTTGAATGCTTGTTGTTAGTTTACACAAATATCCATGGAGGAGTTTCTATTCATGAACAAATTATTGTATCTGTGTTTCAGATGAGTTTGTTCAGCCTTGTCACACGTCCCAGCCCACAATTGCTTGACAGAAATACGACACAGAAAAGTTTCACTAAAACATCAGTCACTTAGTTGTAAAAAGACAATATGTGAAAAGACAGGTCTTATTTTTCTCTTTCCTTCGATAAGAAGGAATCTCACTAATTTAAAATGAAAAGGCTCTGGCAAGGAAAGAATATGAAATATTTCCATACCTCTATTAGGCCTCTTTCTACAAAGCTTTTCCTTCCTTCTTTCCTGTGGGAAGGCTAGAATATCTAATCAAGGACTGGAAATCCATTTACTGTGAACTCAGTGGCCAGTTACAAAAAAAATGTGTGCCAGACTGGCTATAATTCATACTCGTGGTTTCCTTTAGTAAAAATGGTTCAGTAGCACTGAAAATCCACTTACGTTTATAAAATTTGTTCTTTGAAATGTAGTGAGCAATGACTGCAGTCATGGCGTGATTGTATGCTTCTGGATAGCTGCCTGAAGGGACAACGAGGGACGCAGCAGTGTTCATGTGTCTCAGACACTTTCTCCTGTCCTTCTGTCATCCTGGATGCATGATACAGCCTGGAATTCTACATGGAGTAGTGAAAAAGCAGACTTGAATGATATGCATGGAGGAGATAACTCCCAAGACGCAGTCTAGAAATGAGAAAGCAGTGGCAGAAGACTGGCCAACCGTGCCTGCCCAGCTCAGGGTGCAGTCACACAACCAGTTTAAGCCAACTGAAAAAGTGACTTCTTCTCCCCGATGCCACTGAAGACAAAATTTCATCCTGCTCCATGCCAGCACTGGTGCTCAGGGAGTGCAGAGACAGCTGCAGGGAGGGATGGAACTGGGTGGAAGCAGAATTCCTGTTTCAAGCAGGTTCATTTTCAGCAGGCTGTGACCTACTGCAGAGCAACCAAAAAGATGATGGGGAATGGGAAGGAGGTTGCCTTTCAAAAGGCAGCTTGCATTAGGGTGGCTTTTACAAGTACTCAAACTGATCCCACCATCTGCTTCAGGATCTCAAGTGGTGTCCACCGTCCCACGTGTTTGCAGGAAGAGGTGACCGCAGGGCTAGACGATGGGTGCACCCCGAGGCACGCTGTGTGGGTTGGAAGGCGGTGACCGTGGAGAGGATGTACCAGTCCTCCTCTGTAGCAGCAAGAGCAGCTCCAGCACGGGATGTGCACACCGCAGGAAAAATATTTCCAGAAGGATGGAGTAAGAACGGCATATTGGAGAGAGGCTGCTTGGCTGAAGCTGAAATAGGGGTCTGCCGTGGTGCTGGAAACTGCAGCCAAAGCCAAAACTGTTACAGTGATGTGAATCAGCAGCAAAAGATGGGCGACAGCAAAGGGTTGGCAGAATGGCACCAGGGCACTGTGAAAACAGCCCCAAGAATGAAGTTCTGCCCAATTTCTGCTTCTCAGTTGGGCTCCTTTCCTCCATCTGCTGTTGTTGTTAGACCTTTGTTATTCTACAGTAACCAGCATGTGCTTGGAAAGTGCTTAGGAAGTTTTGAATGCCTCCGCAGAATCAATTAAAAAGAAAACATCAACGGTAAAATGACATCTTGATATGCCAAGATATATATGTCTTTCAGTCAATGCCTGATACAAGAATTAATTGTTCTTAAAACAAAAAAAGTGCCCATAAATCTGTCTTGTTTTAAACAGTAAATGGGTTTTCGTCGTTTGTATTTTGTGGAGAAGCAGGAAGGTGTAACAATAAATGCTGATCAGGAAGGGCGTAACAAGTTACATACCAGCTTCTGTTCATTCCAGCTCCCCGACAGACTTTGTGTGCTGAGAAAATGGTGAGCAGGTTGTGATAGTAGATTGATGGGTTATTCTGGCTGATTAGAAAAAAACCCCCTCTGCAATACAGGGGAAGAATGGGGGAATCTCAATCCTTTCCACACTGAAGAACAAAACAATTATTCATGGGGACAGAGGCCACTAAAGGCACATTTGTTCTGAACTTTTATTTGTTCATTTAAAGATGGATTTTTATTTTTATTGTCATTTATGATACATCTAAGGGTTTCTGAAGTGTGGTTGCTTTGTAGACCTCCTTGTTGTTTGAAAGAATCTAATCTCTCAGATAAATACTGTCTTTATGCAGTTTTTTATCCCTTTACCATTACGGCAACCTCTTTGATTGGTAGTTTTATGGATTTGCTTACAAAAGAGATTACACTGTGTTGTGCACATTCTTGACAATCAGATAAAACACCCTTGTTCACGTTCAGCTTAGCTGTTTCACACTTAGCTAGTCAGTTTATATCAATCATTTGCTCGCATTCTCCATGAATCCTTAGATGAGTCATCAATAAAAATACATGGGTCTCTGCATGCTTTGTATTTCTTTCCTTTCTCTCAAAAGCGGATAGTATTGTGTATGGATATCTCCAATCCCATTTTACCCAAAACACTGCTTGATGGCACAGGAAATAAGATAATGACAGCCCAATCTGCAATGTAGAGCACCTTGTCTGTTTCTACTAGTTTCCTCCAGTAAGCAGCAGATCATGCAAGTGTAGCTTAGGGGAAAGAAAAACATCTCTGATGGCAGTTGCATTTTTTCCTCTTGGGTCATGCATTGAAAAAATTCCTAGATATCACTGGAAGGTTTACAATGCATTTGATTTTGTTAGAAAATTAACTGTAATTTCCTTCACGTCCCATTTTCCCCCAAATATCCTGCACAAATTGGATGCAGTCACCAGAAAGACATTTTATTTACCAAGAGTTTAACTGAATTTGAAGCAAGAGAATAAATAGACATTTCTTTTACTCCAGATAGTGGAGAAGTATAAGAGACCACATATCCAAGGCTATTGAATTTCTAGGTTAATATCTTTGTTTTCACACCAAATTGTCAGAACAGACAGGTGTCTTCCACCCCTTAAGCCTTCTATAAAAGGCCTCTCTACAGTGCACTCCAAAGCATGTGGATGACAAATCTTTCTCTATTACAGCTAAATCAGGAGAAAAGTACATCCAAGAGAGGGAGGGCCACCCAAAGTGTCTCACATCAGCTTCATCTCCCAGAAAAGAGTCATTCCACTGTTAGTATTGCCAGCAGAGGAGCCAGGACTCTGCTGGAAAACGGAGCAGACCACATACATCAGACCAGGAATGAGACCATGGAGTAGGGCTATGTTATGGGGATAAATGTCTTGCAGCTGTTCAGGAAGGCATCTCTCTAGCCAGAGCTGATGAATCCTGTAACACAGAGTTGCAGAACAGAGGGCTTCACCCAAGTAATGATACATCTGTCTTCTTGTAACAGTTTTAAAAAACTTAATGCCTTTGTTTGAATGCTTTTCTTATTTCATGTTTCCTGCTGTCTTCAATGCACTATTAATGGCACATGTCATGAGATCCTTCCTCCAGCTGTCATTATTCATTTTTAATCAAAATTATCAAATAATTTTAATTGCAAAGTCTGCTCTGATTAATCTATTACTTAATGTTGAAATAATTCCTTCTTTATATTGACTTTGGTGAGACCTATTTTTATAATTTAGATTACTGAGGGTTTGGTTATTTATACTAACTATTTCTATAGAGGCGATTGGAGTTTTACCCATTTGGATGTAGGTGCACTTGTATTTGGTAGGGCTGTGCTTTATGTGTGTGTGACTCTATACATACACGTGTGCACACACACACTTGTACATCTGCTAGCATGCATACAAATTTCATAATTGAAAGTGCAAATAAATAATCTTTTTAGACACACACATGCATATCTGGCTGCAAACACCAGTATCTGTTTGCTAGTTGCTGGTACCAAGTTATGGCAAATAAACTCAAAAGCTACAGTAAATTTATGAATTTTAGCAGAAACTTCCAGCCCTGTAAAAATACAGTCCCAAAAAGCCACTTGGTGACTTTTTGTTGGTGTTCACAGTTTGGCTTGGATCTATTTAACAAAGGAAATCTAATGAAATTTATTCTTCCAGTCTTTTGCTAAATTTATAATAGACACTGGATGGCTTCAGGGATGAAGGACAAGATAAGACAGTTTTACCCACATGAAATGTTATTGGCATATTCTGTGCATTTATAGGGCCTGACTATTTACGCTGCCTAAAACTCACCAGCACATGAGTCCAGCAAAGAAACTGGGCAGAGAGCTGGGCAAAAGACAGCATTTTCATCCCTGGAAAATTCAAGCATTTTTTTGCTTGTGCATTATTATAATTTACAACCACTACCCACAGAAGGGGGAAAACACTACAGAAAATAATGAGATAAATTATTTAATGGTTTCAGCTTCATAATTTGTAAAATGGAGCGATTATCTGCTCCAGTTCCTGGGGACTCCACACGTTACAGGACGGGGCAGTGGCAAATCTCTCCAGCTGGTTGGCAGAACATCCCCTGCCTCATGACGGACAAGCCGTAACATCTTGTCAACCACCCGCTTAGGGCTGGGAGGTCCTGAGGTGTCTCTCCCAGGTACAGAGCAGGAGCTGCAGGAGTGCGGGGATCTCCACGTGGGTAGTCTGCGTGGCAGGGCTGAGCCAAAGAAGCCATATGAGATTTATGTGCAGGCTGGCAAATATGCATGTGTGTATGTGTGCATATATGTATGTGCGTATGTGTGCATATATGTATGTGCGTATGAACACAGTCCTGCGCACACAAAGCAGAGCCCCACAGAATGAAATACATATGCATCTACAGCCAAATGGGTAAAACTTTAAAATGGAAATGAAATGACGTGAAACATCTGATTAAATGTTTTTTTTTTTTTGTTTTTTTTTTGTTTTTTTTTTTTGACAAACTAGTGTTTTCCATAGAAGCTCTTTTTGTCAGTGCTTTTGTGGCTCAGTCTAGCTGGGAGCTGATCAACACTCTGCTGCCCAACGCATAGCTCTCGAAAGACCATGTCCAAATGTGCATAAAAATTAAGCCACTCATTTAGTCCTTATGGATTTTAATTCAGTAGGCACACTGGCAGGGAAGCAAGAAGTCCTCACCTAACTTCTCCTGCTCACAGAGGTTTTCAGGTTGCAGAGTTCTGCATTTTTTTCCTCTTCAGTGAGGTTTCAATGAAAAAAATACTGTAATGCAAGTGGTGAGTTGAGCAATGATAGCCTTTGCGGCTGATCTCTGGTGTGTACCAGTGCATGCAGAACCTTGGACGGATGGGCGTGCATTTGTCTCCAGCCAAGGCTGCAGAGGGAAGGCAGCAGTTGTTTTATGTGATAGCAAAATATCAATACCCTAACTATACAATATGACCTTGATTCAAAACTAGTTACAGGTCTGGTATATTGGAATAATTCCAGAAATGACTCCACAATTTTTTTAGAGAAGTTGGGGACAAAATGTAATGCATCAGTTCTGCCTATGATAAGCAATTTAGGGCCCTGAGAGGGCCCATACAGAATAGCTTCAAGCACTGATGGATTGCTTGTGCATTATCCCTACTGATTACTGAACACTGCATCTGGATAAGTACTTTCACTCTGATTGAAGATACAAGGTGCAGACTTTGATCAAAATGAATTAAATGACCGCTCCGCAACACTTTTCCAAGTAGGCACATCATTAACTGCAGGTGGAAGACAATGCGAGCAGGAGCTGAAATGGCAACCCATGTACAGTGGGAAGGAAGTCAAAAGGAGAACAGTGTCACCAACACAAATGTCAAACTGATCTATTGGTAGTATGAGATTTCTTCTATTTGCACTTTCAAGTCACTAACATTAAATAAATACGTATTTTCTTCCAATGCTATGATGGTGTAGGCATAGAGTAAGTAGACTTTCTTTAATAATGAAATGAGAATTATTGTCTTGGGCCAGTACAAGCTGCTGCTGGATGTTTCTCTTTAATGCATGTGGTGGTGCAGTTCTTTCCCCCTCTCCAGGCTGATTTATGAACTTGGGAAGGCTCGCTAGGCCTTAGCATAAGTGTAATGAGTCGGGCAGGTAAGCGACCCTTGACTGCGCCAGGAACTCTTGCACAGCTAAGGCAGGGAGATACGCTGTGCGCCTCAAGGACTCCCGCTGCCCGGTGGAGGCGGGGGGACAGGAGTAGAGATAGCCAGTTCTCATAACGACCTGCAGCCAGTTCTTTCTCATAATAACCTTGAGACATCACAATCCTCCCCTGACAATCTTGGAGCATCCTGTATCTATGTTTTGAGTTATTCTCCAACAGTCTCGGAATTTTCCAGCGCAGCTGGGATTCTAGCAATTTGCTGATGACTAAAGCCAATCATCTCCTGAACCTCTAAACAGCGGTACTGAGTGAGACCCTTTGAGCTCTCCCGGATCAGTGGGCTGCAACCAGCATCTCCCTCTGAGTGGGACACCTCTCAGAGCTTGCAAACTTTCCTGTTTGTGAAAATCGGAGGTCTGTCACCGAAAGCCGACACGACCTGGGCTGATTCTCTTCACTCCTTGAGGCTCGACCCTTTGCCCATTGAGACAAATGCCGAAGCATTCGATGTGAATATTTTCACTGACCTCACGGGGAATTTTTAACAGGTATACCTCTTTTTCTCTTTCTTTTACTCTCTTTTATTCTCTTATATGTATTTCTCTTAGTGTCTTTATGCATGCACATGTACTAACCTGAATAGTCTATAGTAAGTCATAGCAAGTATATTATAAGTTATTAAGTATGTTATAGCAAATATATTGTAAGTTAATACTTCCAAATTTATACTTAAACTACTGTTGTGATTTTTATTTGACTGCGAATGAATTTTAGGCTGCTATTATAATCATAATCCCTTTAGATATAAACCGTTGACCAAGTAGATATAAACCGTTGACCAAGTCTGGGACTAGGAGTCGATCCAGCCACACCTAGACTCCGACAGGAGTTTAGAAAGCAAGGGGGTCTTCTCTGAATCTCATGACTCAATGGAAGGGTCTCCCTTACCCTTTCCCACATTTCCTTTTACCCCATTATGTTTTCAGTCTCTATATACATAAGTTTAGTTTGATTCTGATTTAATTTTCCTGTGTGCCTTTCATCCATGTACTAAGTAATAGAGTGAACCTGGCCATCGAATCCTGTGAAGTCGCACTTTTATACAAATTTCTATTAAATCATTTTTCTATTTCTAATACAATTGGAGGTCGTTCTTTAAGCAATCCGAACCCCCCTCTCTCTCATTTTTAAATCCCCCCGTGACAACGCACCACCCTAGGAGCCCAGCTCCAGAGGGGCACCCAAAAAGCCAGGAGCACTGGGCATTAGCTACCTCTGAGTAATGCCGCCCGCTGACCTGAAAAGCCAGTGGCTTGCTGCCAGCAGGCGATGCGCATAACGTTGGGCATTTCTTCACGCCCTCCTCTGCTTCCCCGGCCTTCCCCCACGCGTGGGGGCTGCGAGCGGTGCCCAGCCGCCGCGGCTCTCCCAGAGGGCTGGGCACAGCGAAACACCGGCCCTTCCTTGGTGGGTTCCCGGGAACCACTTGGCGTTTCTCAGACTCAGCTAGTGACCCCCCCCGGCCCCCCGCAGCTCAAGCACACCTCCGCACGTCTCCGGAGCAGCCCTTCCCCGTGCGAGGCTGCGGCTCAGAGCTCGGCAGCGCCGGCTCCACAGCGGCCGCGGGGCGATCGCCCACCCACCGCGTGGAGAGGTCAGCGGGAGCCTTCGCGAGTCCCGCGCCGATAGCTGACGCGCCGTGCCTCCCCACGACCCCCTGCTGTGTCCAGACCCCTTATACCTCTTCCTCCCCCTCCCTGTTCTGGCTTTCTGTTCCGCTTTGATTTATCCTGCTTAAACTTAGGCACTGAACTGAAGTACCTGGGTTTGAAGCTCGACTAAATCAGCACGTGCATTAGAAAATCACCGACACCAATGACTGCATGGACCTATTTTCCTTTTATTTTAGTGGTCATCATTTAACACTCATCCTGACTGTACAAATAAACCAAGTGCTATGCCTATTTGAGCTAAGTTATCTGGAGAGAAGTACAGCGAGAGTGCTGTGAGAATGGGCTGCTCAGCAAGGCAGCGGCAAGCAGAAAGTCAGCTGCCTTCTTGATTTTTCCTGTTAAATCACATCTTTACTCATAGCCTAATCTGTTCTGCAAATTGTCAAGTGAGACTGCAGTTTGAAAATAATACGTGCCCTTCTTCTTTCGTCAGGTTAGTTCCCTCTTCAAAAGAACTTCAGAATTTTTTTTCAGAAGAAACAGTTGCTTCTGTGGAAGAGCTTCAGCCTCTGGGTTTCTAATAATTTCAGGTTTAACTCTCCTTCCTTTTTCTCTCCTTCTATGATCTGTTAATTAAACAGAGGCTAGGAAGAGAATAAAGAAAGAAAAAGTGTTGCAAACTAATTTGTCACATACTACCTCACTTTTCTGCTGTAGATTCAGCTGCGTCCTGAAACTCTTTGAAAGAGATAAAGCTTCTGGCTTGCTTTGGTGTTGTCCCCAACAAGAGGACAAACATCACATATGATTTTCTTTACAAGAGTAAAATTGGCCTTTCTTGGACATGTTATTAGAATGATTGTTTCTGAAGGAGGATATAAGGAACAGAGGCTTTGACTAGAAGAAGTGGAGGGAGTGTAAGGACAATGTAGTAGAAGGATGCTTCCTTTCAAAGTGGGTGTATTGCAAAATGTAGGAGATAATTTCTAAAAAAAATACATAAAACCACTCAGTAGCCCTTTGAAGATTCTTACATTTACTCCACACTGAAATATAGAGGAGAGAGATAGTTGGGGCTGTAAGGCCTTTATCCAAGGTACCCAAGCACAAAATTCTAGAATGTGCATCTGTACAACAGCAAGCTTTGTTATTCATTTTAGTTGCTATAAAATGGGCATGGAAATTGTTCCATTGCTGACTGCAGGTAATTTTGTTTGATCAGACACTACATGCAATTCTGATACTCCTTTCCTTGGAGAATGAAATAAAGGTGTCTGAAAAAAGCTACAAAAAGACAGAAGATTATATTCTAGGGAAAAAAAAAAAAAAAAAGGAGAAGGAGAAGCCCAGTCTCTTTAGCTCTTTTTAAGATTTGAAAATTCAACCACAACAATTTTAGTTTTGAACATGTAAATGAAATGCTATCCTAAGTTAGGTATCCAGCTTGCACAGAAAGTTTAGCTGTCCAAACAGTTCAACTACAGTGGGTGCAATTATATTAGCATTTTAGTTCAGATCAAGATTACCCTTTTTAAGTGCATTCCTTGCCTGTCCTCAGTGTGCTTTGGTTCACTTTGCAGTGTGGGCTGAGGGCACGCAAACCGGATCTCTGTGAGCGGAAGCCGCATGGGAAGATGTACTTCAGGATCACATCCATTGCATTCCCAGCATCACCGGGCATCGGCGCTCAGGAGCAGGGGAGAGCTCTGAAATGCGTACGCTGTGGATGTCAGGTCCTCAGCACCAACTGGTTTGCTTTGCAAATCTTTCCCTATGGGTCCACGCTTCTGGCTAATGTACGTGTAAGTTCTTCTTTAGTCAATGGGGAGAGGTGGTAGCAGAGGCTTCTGGAAGGAGATCCCTGTCTGCCTAAGCCCAGGCACCAAAACCAGCCTGGCAAGATTTCTTCTGGGAGGTTTTCGGAGCCATCTTCTTCACCGTTTAGATAGGGAATATAATTGTTTATGCCAGCAGCTATATCAATACCTAAGGTTTGGGTGCAAATTGTAATGAAGTAGAGTTCAGCTTCCTTACTGACTGAGGGCTGGCAGCCTTCCTTTTGAACGCTCTTTAATCAATTAATTATTTTGAGCAGACATGTAGATTGATAATTTTCTTAAAAATATTAGTATGTTGATTGGCCCCCTAACTTTTCTTTTATGTGTACAACAGATCAATATTACTACTGAGATTCTTCTCCTTTCTAAAGGAAAGTCACGAACTAGAACTTCCTTTAGGATGTATCAATGGTCATAAAATAAAGCCCTTTTCAAAGGGTTTTAGATCTGACTTTTGATTTATACTTTTGTTTTATCCAAAAAGTTTTAAATATGTTACATTTTTAAAGTTGTCCTCAGATACTCTCTTTCTATTTCTGTAGTGTCCTACTTCTCTCTCTCTAGGTCTCTCTCTTTTTTATATGTACATATAAATATTTTATGGAAAACAGATGGTCTGGTAAAGTTGCTATCCACTAAAAAGGCAGAAGATGAAACAGAATGGATCATATTATTCCCTAACTTATGCTCATAAAATAATTCTACTAACATCAAAGTGGGCATTCAAAGCTGTAGGACATACCTCTGCATATTGAAGTGAGTTACCTACACACAGCCCAAAACTTAATTATTGTTCTAGGGTGCTAACTGTACTTAACCAGGGAAGCCTTGCAAGAAGAAAACAGTGTGCAGCCAAATGGTGTTTTACATGATTAAAGAGAATAAAAATCCATTGAAAGGGACATTATCTTTCTCTTCCTCAGTCTGTTCATCAAGAGATAGTGACCTTTCATTGTGCATATTAAAAGGTCTTTCAAGTTGGTGAATCTTAGGAGTGCAGATCTGTGTTGCTCCTACTTCTATCAGAGAATGATGGGGGCTTGCAAGCCAACTTCTAAGCTCCTGGCATTTCAATAAAAAATGGTCTAAGGTAATAAATGATCAAACACCTGTTTCTTTTCTTTATAAACAGTAAGTGTATCTCTTTGTTCGCTCTAATATGAGGAGCTACCATGAGGGTAATTCAGTCTCTCTTTTCCCTGTGCGATACCAACCAGTTTCCCAAAAGACCTGGAGAAGTTTGACAATTCACTGTCAGAGAGCTGCCTCTGAAAGTAGGGCACATAACAAGAAATCATCACTGTAATAAATTAAGTCAGCATTTATAGCATGGTCAACTCAAATGTTCCTTAAATTTGAATTTTCCATCAACTGACTCTGCAGAAGTCCATCAGAAACATAAGCTGATTCAGGGAAAGGATGAACATTTTTCTGTTAAACAAAAAAGCTTCTCACCATATCCTTATTTCAGCACAGAGACAAATGGAAACAATCTTTTCAAATGGAGTATTTTGAGTGTTTTAGTATAACATCAGAAGCTGAACAAAGTCCTTTTTAGTCCTTTTAAACTTTTGGCTGAAACAAGTTTTCTTAACTTTTGTGGGCTTTTTATACTGAAGTTGGTTTTCTCTTATAATGGGGAAAAATGTATGGGATGCTACTACCGTAACTCCTCCTAAAACCAGAGAACTAATGTTATATGTGTGTTTTTGAGCTGGCAGAGCATACATTGCCAATACTTTCTGAATGTTTGTTCGATATGTATCAAGACACAGTTCAGATTTTGAAAGCATATATGGTAGCTATTTCAGATTTTGGTTCAGACATGTTGACAATTTAGAACACTAATGACCATACGCATATTAAACAGCTGAGACCACAGTTTAATCTGGCTGCAAGTCATCTCTTACAGTCTTACGTAGAAGCATTTTTCTAAATTAAGATTCTAACCTTTAAAACAGGTGGTTATATGTTATTATGTTCATATGTTATTTCATAATTAAAACAAAGTCTTTCTGATAAAAAAGTAACCTGCAAGCACTTTAAATTTGCTTTTTAAATGCAAAAAAAAAAAAGTAGTGCTTGCAGTGTTTTGAATCTATGATTCATTTCATGCTGATTATTTGAATGCATTGCACTAGTGTTCCTCAGACTTTTACAAGCTAAGAGTGCATAAAACTTTTAAAGACAGGGCAATTTCTCTGCAAAATATAGATTTTTGTGTCATTAAAAATGCTTTACAAGCTCTCTCAGGCCACTACTGCTGGAAAAAAGTCCTGTTGTTAATCTTGGTGTCAATGCCAACATATTTAGAGACTCACAACATTGACTTCTGGGAGGGAGATTGTAAATGCTGATATATATTGGATGATGTGATGGGAATTGGTGACGTGTGTGTGCATGTACAACACTAGGGTTGGAAACTTACTTTATTTTACTTGGAATGCAAGAAAATAAATAGGGAGAAATTCTGCTGGTTCCTGTTATAATTTAAATTGAGGTCTAAACTAAACATTGTCTTATGAAAGAGGTTTTTGAAGGATGAATGGAGTAGTCAGTCCTCTGTAAAAAAGAGGCTAATTTGAAAAAAGCTGTTCTACCCAACCAAAGGAATCCGCCTGCACTAGAGATATTTTTCTGTCTTTAAAATGATGCTGTTTGAAGCTCCTCTGCATATGCTTATTTGAACTGCTTGGCTCTACTTCCTCTCTGTGTACTCACTCATAAGCAAAAATAGTAATTTGTATAAGCGCACAATCATGTTCTTCTACTGAAATATTTGCATGCAAATGGTTTTGACTCTTTTACTTTGAAAAACACTTTAAAAAGTTCTTTTCAATGAAAAGGAGCTAGCACTTTATAAAAAGGACAGGCCAACTTTACTTGGAAAAGTCATGGTGAATTAATAATAATAAATAGCATCAGTTTGGCATAGAGGATTTCTTATAAAGTGTCAAAATGTCAAATAGCATAATGGGAGAACACCAAGAACACAGGAGAAGAGACAAGTTTTGAACTAATATCAGAAACAAGCTATAAAGGAGGTGAAGCAAAGGGCTGTTCTGCATGGCTGGAGAGGAAAAGGAGAAAGTTCTTGTTACAGTTCTGGGAAGACTGTATGAAAAGAGATTATTAATATTGGGTATGGAGCAAGTGAGCAGTTAAGATAGCTTGGATGGGATTTGCTAAGGTCTGAAAACAAGGAAAACAATTCTGAAGAGAGATTTGGTGTGAGTTACTTTTGACTGTGAGAAGTAGTAAAGCAAGAACAGAAAAACAGTTTTCGGGGATAAGCACTCTAACCTGCTGTACATTTACATCACAAAACAGCAGCTGCAACTGCAGATATACTCCCAGAATGAAGTCTGCCTCTGCTGAAACAAATAGCTGAACTCCTGTTGATTTCAGGAAAGCCAGTGTTTCAATTCTGGGTAATATACTTGTGTAATAAGAGTAAGAGATTTTTATCCCTATATCACAATTAGCCACACAGGACTATTTTTATTTTGTGATCCTGGGTTGTATGCCAGACAATCTAAGATAACTTGTAAAAAAAAAAAAAAAAAAAAAAAAAAAATATATATATATATATAGTGTTCTCTATCCTGTAGCCCCTGCTTGTTTTATGAGATTAAAACTGACTAGTTAAAAAAATGAAATAATATATTTTATCTTGCAGTTTAATTATCACAAGCCATTTAAAAAGCCTTTCACTACAAATGTTAAGTACCATAACAGTATGCATTTTGTAAGAGCAAGATAAGCAAAACCCCAAAGATAAACAATGACACCGAGTACAGCTTTTTAATTACCAAATGTCTTTTAAGCTGTCCTTTGTTTCTTTTAACAGAAAGTTCATAATAAAAACTAATAAAAAAAGATTTAAAAATGTATGGTATCTAATACATCTAAAAGGTATTGCTACTATTGTTTCCTTCCACAGTATTTTTTCTGTGACTTAAAAAAAACCCAACAAACATTTTAGGAGAGAGGATGAACACTCTGTAGACTCATATATAGTAGAATAATATTTTCATATATTGCTTTCTAGATGTGAGCTTAAAAGCTTTTTGAAAATATTCTTTTTTAATGGCAAAACTGAAACAGAGAATTTCTATTCTATTACTTTAAAATTTTTTTTAAAAATCTTTTCCCCATTTCTTAAATTATCAAGTAAAACACAAACATTTTGAAAGTCTCAGTCTACCCACTCAATTAACGTTGAAGCTACCTGCCTAAATGATTAGCTACTTCATATTTCACTGGAAGATAACTGTTACATTCAGAGGAGACTGATGTTAATTATAGGAGAAGACAAGAAAACAAATTTGATTTTAATAGTATCTAGGTAATTGAAAGTTAAACATCCAATAAATGTCATAAATAGACTGGCTAAACTAAACCTTTACATAAGGTAAAGGTGTATTTTCTTTGAGGAAATAACTCACATTCTAATGTCAGTGTGCTTGGCTACCTCAGATACCTCCTCTTTCAATTTTTCCTTGGAGATGTCATGTTAAATGGCAGATGAAATATGAGCATCTTTCTTTAAAAATGTTCTCAGATTCTTTCTTTGTTGTTACACAGCTTGCTTTCCTATAGGAACACTTGAGATAATTTGGACCCACAAGCTCCTCATCAAGTTTTCTTTCAATATAAATGCTTTAACTTTATTGTAAAGCCAGTCTTTTTTACCTTGGCAAGGCTTTAAAAACAATACATTGGCTTCAGTTGGGGAATGGATAAAAGCACTAATCTTTCTTCCACTGGCTATAAATCAGATGTGTTTTCTTAGGGCATTTTACTTCTGTACTAAAAAAAAGAAAGAAATAACGTTGCCAGTATTAGAAAGAAAACTAAGTGCTTCAGATATATAGTAAAAATGATGAACTAAAATAACAAAGAACAAGATCTGTAAAAGGAACTTAAATATGAACTTCATAATGTGAGATTTATAACTCTTTATTCAGTGTCTTCCCTTGCTTCTCAGCCCAGATCCTGTCTAATGTGTTTAAATTTATACTGACAATCACAGTGTGGTCTTTACATGTGTATAAAGACATTACCAAAGAAACAAAACCACAAAAAAATCCTGTTTAACTTACACAGGACTATGAAGAAATAAAAAGTCTTTAATTCCTGGTGCCTATGAAGATGAAGGCCACGTAGTTTTGCTTAGAGGGAGATCTAGGGCACTCTCACACGTCCGAGGCGGGCAGACCCAAGCTCCCTCTGCCAGAACTACAAAACGAAGACGGAGGACACCAGCTCCATGCAGCGCCGTGTTCACCCAGGGACGCAGCACCCACCAGGGTAGGCATGCCTAGAGGTGGCCTCTTGTTCCATAGGTTCTGCTCAGCCAAAGCATTTCACAGTTTGTTGTGTAGCGCTCCCTCATTGAAGTCTATGCTTGTGCCTCCTGGCTCCTATCCAGAGACACACGTACCATATTAAAAAATACCTCTCGTTCTTATGATTGAGAAGTAAGCCTGGCCTGAAACCAAAATGTTTCTCAGGTTCTGTATCTCGCTTCTGTAATTTGGGGACTGCACCCCATGGCTGTACACCAGGACAAACCTCAGACTTGCATTTGGCCCTCCTCTGTTCCCTGGTTTACATGGAAAGGAAATCAAAGATGTGGTCAAATGAGAGCCATGGTGCATTCCCACAGGTCCCCAGTCTGGATGACAAAAGATCCGAGACATCTGCTTGCACTGGTATGGTACGGATTTGTTCGAGGGCTGACCCACAATGTGAAGATCCTGTGCAGCTGCCCAGTGTGTCTACATGCCACTGAAACTACCAGGAATGTCCTGAGAGAGAACAAGGTAGAACAGCTATTTTACAAAAGGTATTTCAGCCAAAATACCTAAAAAATAGGACTCGAGGGTCTAATTTATTTCAATTGTTGCTAAGAGAACTGCTATGTAGTAATATTAACATGGCTGTCCATTTCACGGCACAAAGTCCAGCAAGAAGTGAGAAACAGAAGTATATGAAGTTCTGTATTGCTGACTTCCTTTGGTAATTCTCTAGTATACCAACATGGGATGCTGATGAAGTTGGCTGTGGTTCATCTCATTTTTGTCACTTTGAGAAGCATTCAGTTTTCAGACTCATTTGAGAACTACTGTTAAAGTAGAGAGTTTAAAAGCTCTCCTCAGTGCATTGCACTAGACCTGCAGCAGACTTCACTCCTGCCTTCACACTCTTCACTTCTACGGTTGTTTTGTAGTAGTTTTATGATCCACACTAACATTCACTAGTGCATAGCTTGACTCTGCTAACTCATGTCTGCATGGGACGATCGGAATTTGAACCCAGGTTTCCAGAGGTGAAGAGTTAAAGCACTTTCCACAGCTGCATTTGTGACTTCCCCTACCCTCTCCTTCTGCCATAATTTTGAAAAACTAGATAACACTAAGTGAAACCATTAATGCTGAATTCCAGCCAGACTAAATCAATCTGTAATTAATATTTTATAGGTTTACTTCACAGTTTGGTAATGCCATATTGTTCTTCACAATAACAGGCTGTGGGGGCCTATTCTGTACATGTACATAAGGATTTACATCGTTGTTTCCCACATTAATGGAAGCAGCCACATCTATTCAAATAATATAGAAATAGAAAACAGGATGGGATATAATGGAAGAGAGTTACTAAGTTTCATGCAAGTGAAAGCCAATAGAGAAATAGTGTTTATCACTATATACAACACACGTACAATTGCTACACTGATTTATGTAACGTTAAATAAATGGTGGTTTAAGTTTTGTGGATGCTTAAGATAGCTGTAGGAGCTGTGAATGGCTGTATCAGGTCAGTTCAAGGTTTACATAATTCACTAACCTCTGACAGTGGCTAGCAGCAGGTGCCTAGGAAAGCATGGAAGAGCAGGTCAGGCACATATTGAAATGCCCCTGAAGGACCGTACTGCCAGAGGAACATCTTTGTATTTGAAAGCCCGTACCTGATTTTTCTTTAATGTGTTCGCTTAACCCATTTTCTAAACCCATGTAAACTTCTCTGGCAGTCATACCACCATTTGGCACTAAGATCTGAGTCTTAACTGCGTCACGTGTGGAAAAGCACTTCCTTCTGCTGATTTGCAATCCGCTATCTGTTGATTTAATCAGATATTTCTCAACTCTTGTACTATGAGAGACAGGAAATAAATTCTCTGTGCACATTCCTCTTGCTTCTTGGGGTTTTATAGGTCACTGCAATGTCTCCCTGGAAGTGTCTTTACTCTAAGCTGAAGAGTACTGGTCCATGGAGTCATTCCTAGTGGGGAAGAATTTCTATTTCTTTGTTCATCCTTTGCTCTGTTCTGAATCACATTTAGTTTTACTCAAGCTTTTTCAAGACGGAGAACCCAAAGCTTTACAGAGTATTTAACATCAGCTAATATTACAGTTTAGACATAGAGCTGAGTGATAACATACAGGCTTCTGAACAAGTATGTGCTTTAGCACAGAGCATGTAGAGATATAGCGTAACTGGTTTTTGTATTTTGGTAGCATTACAGACCTTAGGGCCAATTTATGCCAGTAGCTGCAGTTTGCATCTAAAGCTTTTTGCTGCCTGTGTGGCAAATTATAGGTTTCATAAAACACATCACACTGTAAGCATGGTTCCATATTTTATACTGTTGATGTTTTATTTAACTACATATTATCCAAAAGATATTCTCCTGTGTGGAAGAACTCTTAACACTGGCTATTTATACTCTGAAGAGATGTTCTGTTATCCAGGTTCATAAAAGAGAGATGACAGACTTGTTCTGGAAACATATGGCCATTACTCAGATATTTTCAGAATATCTCTCATGTGACATTGGAAAACACAAATCTCATTTTTTGGGGTCATCTTTGAATGTGAAAGGGTAATAAGTGTGATAAAAACACAACTATATTTGATTCTGTCTGATGTTTAAATCTAGGAACATTTAGCTTGAATCTCAGCGATTGTGCTACTACAGAGACAGCAAGAATACAGACAATTTGAATAAATAACTTCTAGTGGCATATGACAGCCCTATTTTCTGCAACGGATAGCTGAGGGCTTGTTTTGCAAGTGATATGCTACTTCGTGTTTCACCTTAAGCTTTCTTTTGTCCACAGAGCCTGTCTCATCTCATCTGCAACACCTCAACTTGAGAGTGCACCGGAGAAGAACAAAACACAAAATTATTCAGGACTAATAAAAATAGCGTATGCAGGTTCACCTCCTCCATGTAAATTTAAATGATCTTCCATTCTACAGGAGTGATATTCACCAGGTGCAAATCACACCACTTTCTCGACAGTTACAGGAGCTTTCTGTTCAAAAACTGATTTTGATGATTTATACATGTTTCAACACCACGTATGCCCGTCAACACCTTGTATGCCCTCTGTCTCCTTGGGACTGGTATAGCTGTGAGAACAGCTAGACCATTTAGACTGAAAGACCTTCAATTTTAGCACCAGGGAGTGGTATCGGTGCCCAGGACACATCCCTATTTCTTTCAGCTGATCTGAGAGCACTGGAGTGTACAGGAACAATTAAAGCACAGAAGAGGGTGGGCTTACTTGCATGGGGAGAAGGAACTGGGAAGATGCGTGCCACAGCCACTGTGGCCAATGTCCCAGGCTTTGAACTGACTGATCAAAGCAGCAGGTAACAACTATTTTTATTAATGTTTCTGCAACTGGTGTTAGACTAACAATAGCAATGATGAATAGGTTTGATACTCATACCTGTTTAAAAAAAAAAAAAAAAAAGCGTGGAGGTCTGGATTAGAGGTTCTACTCCAAAATTGTCATAATAGAAAAGTGGCATTGAGTTTTAGAAGTAAAATTGTTTCAATATGCATCTGCGTCTTACTATCCTACTTATTATTCATATAAAATAAACCTTAAAAATATCATTAAATGATGCTCAGCGGTATCAGACACAATTATGATTAACTGAGACTGCTTTACCACCCAAGTTCCTCAGATTCAAATGCTTCACATTACCACATTTATTTACTTAAATTAAGTGTTTATCTGCTTGTTCTTAACATACAGCTACAGAAAAGTTGGACTATAAACTCATGTTCCTGTAGTTTATCCACGAGTATAATTTAACTCTTGTAATAGCTGTTCTTTTTAAGAACTAGTCATTACTTTTATACATGATGTTCCACCCTCCAAGTAGAGGCCATCATGAAGTGCAATATTCAGATGCTGCTCTCACTTGGACTGTGTTCATGAGTACTTGAATCCTAGGGCTTGATTCAAGCTTATCTCCAAATTATCAGGTTACTCTCCTGAAACTGAGATTCTTGTCTCCATGACAGGATGACTTGTCATTCTGATGGTATTTACTGGGATAATTGTACCAATACATTTCTTTGCATGGATGCTCTTATTTCTGAGTAATATCTGAATTTCTCCCGCTTGATGAGTTATGCTCTTCCTGCAATGGCAGTATAATTATGCTTCTACATTTGGCCATAGAAGCAAATGCTAAGCTTCATTACCAGTCTGCAGTAAGTAATACTGTTTTTTCATGAATTTCTAAGAGGCAGTGAGATGTATCTGTATTTATTTAAGAAAAAGAACAAACAATAAAACTTTTCAGACTTGGTTCTTTCATGTAATATAGCCCTCTTTTACCGTTCCAGTGACTATGCAGGTTGAACAAGCAGCTTTAAACAGCTTTCCCAGAGTACTGTAGTAGAAGATAACGTTAGAATCCCTATCTCTCCAAAGACCCTACGTTAAATGAAAAGTTCTCATCAAGTCAGTGAAAGAGTTTTTCTCTGTCCTGTGCCTGCAGAAATCACACAGAATTTGTGAAATGTTTAGGAGTCTTAAATAGCTCTGAATTGCACTTGGGCTAGAAACGCGACTAAGAATGTCCAAGGGCAGTCCAAGCACAGTCCAACCTGTGATGCGGCTCCTTGAAAAAGAAGGAATGGTAAGCCTGACTGACTGCATGTTATGTTTTGCAAATTTTCAGGATTCTGCATAGATGAAGATAATACTTAAGACCAAAATGCCGTCAAAGTAATTTCAGCAAATCCCTACTGAGATTCTGAAATCTTTCATTCGAATTCAGCATTCAACATCTCCACGTGATGAACAGACAGTCTAACTAACGAGACTGAAGGATACCTTATAACCTTTCTGTCAGTGAAGCTCTGTGGATTGATTGAAGCCTGGCACACTCACCTGGTAAGATGCATGGACTCATGCTGGGATGCAATTAGCACATACATTCTCATTCGTTATTGTCTCTTTAATCCCCTTTCCTTACTTTCTTTAATCAAGTATTAGGAGACTTTCTCAAAGATGAAAATTTTCTCTATGTTTATTTCCCTGTAGATGAAAATAAGCCCCCAACAGTAACCTGTCTTTAAATTCCGGAGAAATATGGCATTTCTAAAACACAAATAAGCTCTCCATGGTATTCTGTATCATGGAAACAGTGTCAATACATAAGCAAAAGAAGAGAAAGCATTCATATTATTCAAGAAGCATCTACCTTCTCCTCCAGCTGAACCTGGACAGATTTGAAGAGACATGAAAGCACCACATGTTCAGCACTACTTGGGTATTGTTTGTTTATCCCTTTTGCCATTTGAAGGGATTCCCATGCTTATTATAATAGTCCACTCTAGAGCACCCTAGCAAAACCCTTACTTACTCTCATATATATGCATATATATATTAAAAGAAATCAGCAGATTTTTTCATTACATATTTAAAGTTTTTTTATATTTATTTGAATATAAGACAAAGACATATACACAAGATGGTGGAGAATGATTACATTTACTCAGGACATGAAGCTTTTTCATGATTCTTACTGAAGCACATCTAATGGTTAATATTTTGAGACTGTATCTTTAACTGTGTTTGAAAAGTCTAATCTAAATGCTTCTATAACAGAAATGGAACCAACATATCACAATTCTTAAGCTTCCATTCTCTGAAAGAACACATCTGGGACACTGGTGTCACTGCAGAATTTACTGTCCATATTGGAACTGTGCTCACGAATCTCATCATTAATGTGGTTCATTTGTTTGTTTTTTTTTTAAGAGACTTCAGGAGGAATTTTCACTGTAAAGATAATCTTGAAATATGAATTGAATTTATAGTAGGGGTTATAGGCTCAGAGCAAACTTTCTTAGTAATTTTACCAGATATTTCTCATATTTGGGTAGTTGTAGAAAATTTCTGAAATGATTCAGAATCTTTAAGGTCCATGCAAGCAATTAATCAAAATTCCTCTTGCCTTTCTTTTCCTACTGCGACCCACCTACACATGTATTTTTATCTTCACTTTCTCCTGCAAAGAGTCATTTTTAAACAGTGGGAGCCAAAACTTGGGCTATGGAGATTTAAACTCTCCTGAATTCCCACTTAGACATACAGCACACAACAGAAATTTTTACCCACCCAGCCAGCCCTCACTGATTTCATTTGTAGTGCTGAGCTCTTTGAAGAAACTGTGAAAACAGGGCTGTTAAAGACAAACATTGACAATAATTTCATGCATTGTATAATTTATCTTAGAATATCAGTCTTGAAGCAGAGTCAGCACAGAATGAGGGTAGTACAGCCTGCCTTTACCAAAAAAAAACCCACAAGAAAAATGTAAAAATAAAATTTCTGTGAGAATTCATGTTGTCATATCTGTAACTACACACATTTTAACACCAAATGGAAGATGCCTTGGTAGCAAGGAAGGCAATCTCTCTTTAATTATATAGAATCATAGGATCATTTAGGTTGGAAAAGACCTTTAAGATCATTGACTCCAACTGCTAACCTAACACTGCCAAGTCCACCACTAAACCATGTCCCTAAGTGCCACATCTACATGTCTTTTAAATACCTTCAGGGATGGCGACTCAACCACTTCCCTGGGCAGCCTGTTCCAAGGCTTGACAACCCTTTCAGGGAAGAAATTTTTCCTAACATCCGATCTAAACCTCCCCTGGCACAACTTGAGGCCATTTCCTCTCATCCTGTCTCCAGCCACCTGACAGAAGAGACCAGCACCCACCTCACTACAACCTCCTGTCAGGCAGTTGTAGAGAGCGATAAGGTCTCCCCTCAGCCTCCTTTTCTCCAGGCTGAACAACCCCAGTTCCCTCAGCCGCTCCTCATCGGACTTGTTCTCCAAGCCCTTCACCAGCTTCGTTGCCCTTCTCTGGACACGCTCCAGCACCTCAATGTCTTTCCCGTAGTGAGGGGCCCAAAACTGAACACAGGACTCGAGGTGCGGCCTCACCAGTGCCCAGTACAGGGGGACGATCACCTCCCTGCTCCTGCTGGCCACACCATTTCTGATACAGGCCAGGATGCCGTTGGCCACCTTGGCCACCCGGGCACACTGCCGGCTCATATCCAGCCGGCCGTCGACCAGCACCCCCAGGTCCTTTTCCGCCGGGCAGCTTTCCAGCCACTCTTCCCCAAGCCTGTAGCGCTGTGTGGGGTTGCTGTGACCCAAGTGCAGGACCCGGCACTCGGCCTTGTTGAACCTCATACAATTGGCCTCGGCCCATCGATCCAGCCTGTCCAGATCCCTCTGTAGAGCCTTCCTGCCCTCCAGCAGATCAACACTCCCGTCCAACTTGGTGTTGTCGGCAAAGTTACTGAGGGTGCACTCAATCCCCTCGTCCTGATCATTAATAAAGATATTAAACAGAACTGGCCCCAAAACTGAGCCCTGAGGAATACCACTTGTGACCAGCTGCCAACTGGATTTGACTCCATTCACCAAGTCTTTGGGCTCAGACAACCAGCCAGTTTTTTACCCAGCAAAGATTACACTTGTCTAAGCCATGAGCAGCCAGTTTCTCCAGGAGAATGTTGTGGGAAATGGTGTCAAAGGCTTTACTACAGTCCAGGTAGATAGACAACATCCACAGCCTTTCCCTCACCCACTAAGCGGGTCACCTTGTCACAGAAGGAGATCAGGTCAGTCAAGCAGGACCTGCCTTTCATAAACCCATGCTGGCTGGGCCTGATCACCCGGTTGACCTGTAGGTGTCGTGTGATAGTACTCAAGATGATCTGCTCCATAACATACCCTGGCACTGGTTATGTTACGGTTATAACTTGTAATGGTTAACAAGTTATAAAGAATGGATGCTAAATAGGCATAAAAAACTGATTTCTATTAGCAAAGTAATAATCCCCAATGAAATATAGCAAGTCACATTTTTTTTTTTTTTTTTTTTCTTATGAGCAGTTTAGCAAATTTCCTTGCTTATTCACCTTTGGTCACACAGTACATATATCAACTACTTTACTGAAGCTAAATCAAAATTGACACAAGATCAAAACGTTTCTGACTTCTATTTAGCAACTTGGTAGAACATGAGGAAATCACCTTTTCTGAGCAGCATTTGACATGCACCATCCATGGAACCACATGTACCCTTCATTAAATGTAAAGCAGTATAGAATGAACACAACAGTTGTGCTGTTCCTCCTTCCACTTTCCAAAAGTGATGCCTTATCGCCTAAATGATATCATTGCCCAAGTGTTTCAAGAAGTTTAATTAAATATATCACTTCCAATAAATTCCTTGGGCAAACAGACTACCATAGGGGCACATAAAGAATGTGAACATTAATTGCATTTGAGATTAGTCTCATTGAATTGAATTCTCACACACTGATACCCTTTGTACTTAAGCCATAAATATCAGGCATTTATACATCCAGCTATTGGCAGGTTTACTGTAAAGTAATATTCCCACTAGACCGCAAGCCTACACAGGAAAAAGTTCCCACTAACAGAAGTACCAGCTTACAAATGACCAGTGAGACAGACAGAACCACTCTTCTGAACACCCTTTATAAATGAGGTACTTCTGTTCAATATCATTCCATTGACAACCTCTGCATTAAAGAATTGTAGATGAAAAAACCCTATAGATATATAAACCATCAAAAATTTCGGGGGGGGGGGGGGGGGGGGGGGGGGACGGGACGGGGGACCAAAACCAAACACAGCAAGGACACCTAATGAAAAATCCAATTTGCTGATAAATTAATTAAATTCCCTACTGACCCAACCCTGACTGAACATGCCCCATGTGGGAGAGACTGAAAGATGAATTTGCTAATTAATGTTAATGCAGAGATTGGAACAATTAGAAGAATAGGCTCACAGCAGAACATCTCTCTTTTACTCAGTAAGTACAAGCATGGTAACTAAATCTTTGTATTTGCAAGAGCTATTGTAAATTAAACAATTCCATTACGCACAACACAAGTAATAATATCGCAGTCCCCTTGTGAAGGGAAATGTAAACCAAGTGAGGAATAGCTGTTCTTTCTGGGTTTACATTTAATCATGTCCCAATATCTTGAGTACCATGTGAAAATCTTAAGGGATTAGTACTACTGTGGCACTACAACTAGTCTAAAATATTATCATGCCTGAACATCTTTTCTATGCATATTCTAATAGAGTCTTTTAACTATTTGTAATTAATTGATTATTATAATTGTATTTCAGTGAATATAGTTGTAAAATAGAAAAGTGGATAAACTCACCTGTATGGTATTATAGACTAATGAGAGATGGGAAAGCTCCAGATGGCTCAAATTAAAAGTGGCTGAATTCCCTTTACCAGTGCTTACTTTCACCACCAATAAAGTTAATTTTTACAATGAGTAGATGAAGACTGCATACATAGTGGTGACTTGCCTGACTCCTTCCTAGTTTTAATAGCTCTGTTTTAAAAATTAATTCTGGATGAAGTAAGCTTCTCAGCCTACGCAAGAGAATCTCATAATATCAGTTATAATTTTATTGAGTTTATTGGTTTCTACATGAAAGCAAAAATAGTGCAAAAGACATTCGCCAGTTCCTGATGTTTCTACCATTTCTATAAATTACTTCTTTAAGACTGTTTATGATATATTTCCATTTTGCCACCATGCTATCTCTTAATTACTGATCAATATGACTCTAAATATAGATCTACTCAATGGTAGACTATAAGGAGCCATAATGGACTACTGGGTAACTAATGTCTGTTTTAACAAGTCCATAACCATGTATTTGCTATAGGAGATACTTTACTATGGCTCCAAAGGAGCTATTACAAGCTATTGACTCCAAGCGCATTCCTACCCATCTAATTATGTATTAATGTTACTGCTGTTGCTGTCACAACAGAGAGAAAATTGAAGTGAGACAAAAAGATAAGAAGTATAGTAAATGCAAATTTATTTAGCATTGAAAATTCTAAATGAAATGTTTCTTTTCTGCTGTTTCCATGTTTCTTGGTAAAAACATAAAATTGGTGAACAGTTGAAAGGGAGAGGGATGACTATGAGAGCTTTCTAACACTCAGTGGGTTCAGTTTCCAGTAAGTTAGACAGCTGTTTTGTTTCATTCTGCATTCCTGAACAGAGGCATCCCACAAATTTCTCTTTTAATATTGAGCTGAGTGAAAGGAACAAGTTTGGTTTCTTTTCACACCTGTACCATTGCTGTCCACATGATTTTCAACCTAAATCCTTACTGAGAAGGGAGATTAATTTCTTTTGATTTATCTGGGTTCAATTTTCAGTTACGCAAGGAAATGTGAAGTGAGGAAAATTATTTCATTTATTTCTTCATTTTATAATGAAGAATTTGCACAGCTGCAGTCCTGGTGGCAGCATGGAAAAAGCAAAGAAATAGAAGAGGGACATAATGATATCTTCTAAAAGGGAAGCAAAGCTAGAATGAAGGAACTATTCCCTGCAGATGAATTAAGTATCTTTCCCGCTCCCCAAAAGACAGCAAGACCTTGAGCTACACTCCCAGCTTTCCTGCATTCAGGGGTTTGACTGTATTCACATTTACAGAAATAACAACAACTATCTGAGGCTGCTAGTGGAAAAGACAGTGGATGCATCTGATGGTGCAATCAAAGACAAGCCAGGGACAGTATCATTTTGGAACACAGCCAGCTTCTAAGCCTTTCTCCACAGATTCTCTAAGGACTCTCTCAACTACATGCATGATGACCAGGCAGTCCACACTTGGCCATCTTACTCTTCCAACATATAGCAGACATTACCAATAAAGTAGGTCAAAAGCAGAGTCCTCTCCTAAATTCCTGCTGAAATCTTCACCAGAAGCCTGGAGTGCAGAGTGCAGAATATTTTCCCTTTAAACAATAATAATAAAAAATCTCTACCTCTATTCTTCAGTAGTGCGTTCAGTCTTCAGCACCTATAAATCAAGACCTTTTGCTGAAACATGCAACAGTCCTTATGCCCCAGGGGAGAGAATGGGAAATAGAATTTTTCAGCAAAATTGCTCCTGGACATGATTTGCTATTGCCTCTGACCAAAGACTTCCTGAACTGAGAATGAATCTCCCTGGCAGTTACAGAAAACTAAGCAATAAAGGCTTAGAAATGTCCACAGAATACGTATTTTCCCAAGCCATGTGATGCTAAACATTACCTGAAATCTTAGATGGAATCCACCTTACCTAACTTCAGGCCTCTGTGCTGTAGATGTTTAAAGCTGAGCTGAGTCAATCTAGGCAATTTCTATTATCATTTGACAGAAACAGACACTTTGAAAGCACAATTCATTTGACTTATTTTAGCCAACTCTACCAGAATGAGGTCATCTACATTGTAATACAAATATTAAAAATAAGCCTAAGATGCCCAGCTTAGATATGTAGTAATCCATATTTAGCTTGATTAATTCCCCTCCATAAACAAAGTTTAAGAAGTACAAAGGACCACAAGTTACATACCTGAAGGAACTACACAAAGGAACAGGTAAGATCAAGAGCTCTTCAAGTCTCCTTCAGCAGCATCTCATCATTAATTGCACAGATCATATTGAAAAAAACCCATAAAACTAAAACACACCCAAGTATAGTATATCTAAAAAATTATCCTGAATAGCCTGACTTTCCCTCAAATTTGAGAGTTTTAGTGAACCAAGACTCCAGAGGAAATTGCTTAAAGCACAAACTACATATATTGGATTAAGACTATCACCTGTTAGTGCTAATGATAATTAGATTTGAAGGGATGTCTGGAGGTCATTAGGGCTAACTTTGAGGATAGATTCAACTTCAAAGGTAGCTCAGGTTGCTTAGGACTAAGCCCAATTCAGTTCTGAATATCTCCAAGAATGGAGAATCCACAGCTGCTCTGGGTCACCTGTTCCAGTGTTTGACCATTCTCTTTGTGAAATTTTTTTCTTGAAAATGTAAAAAAATCCCTTGCATCTGCAAACATTACAAAATGTGGTGAAAAAGCAATAACATTGTTGTTAGCAACAATATTCTGCAGTCCTTCATTTAATAGGTAGCATTCAACATGAGAAAGGAGAGGAAGCATGTATGTACACTATCTAGAGAGAAACCCAACAACCTGTTAATTATTTCCTTGGCATAGTTTAGTAAACCACTTAGTTTGATTCAATGTGATATTAGTTTTTGCAGTTTTACTCTTCAAAGAAAAAAGAGACAAAAAAAGAAGAGATTTCTTCTTTAGAGAAATCTGAGGACAAGAGAGGATACAGTCTTTTTTTGATCATTTTGCTAAAATAATCTACTGAGTAATGGGTGTTATGTATGCTCAATTACGCCTGATTGACAACCAGTAGCTAGAGATAGCTAACAGCTCAGGTTATAGACAGATATGTTCCTCATGTCCCCAGCTCAGTTTTAAACAACCCTGACTACTATAGCTATATTTGATCTTTATTTCATAGCAGAAGACTGCATTGCAAGTGAAAGAACAGGAAAGAATGAGGAATCATAACTTAGTTGCATATCTGGAACAGCCTCAAAGAAATTACAGACATTGTAGGCATAAAATCACTGACTGAATTAATTAACTAATGAAATGTCATTTCTCAGTTCCCTCCTCCTGCATTGTAATACTGTGTGCCCTTGAACTGCTGCCTGTACTCACTCACAAGTCTTTATTGTCAGAAAAAAATGAATGAGACACACGAACATGTATTTTCTATTATGTTATGGACAATTCCAAATTATGCCAAATAGTCAGCATAGGGTTGCAAAAATGCTGCAAAAGCAACATTGATATATATATAATTCAGGAGCAGGAAACATTTTTGCAGTATCATCAAAACTATAGCCAAGCTAGTGGGTATAGATATAGTCATATCTTTATTCTGTACGGTAGAATGGTTCATTGCAGCTCTTGCTTTCTGCTATATATTCTGAAGTGAAAATTAGGGCAGTTAGGCATGCGTTTACTAGGGCAGGTAATATTGCCAGCAAGCAAATGAAACCAAAAGGATTTGGCCTTCATTAAGACAACTGAACCTTGTAACTGCCCCTTTCAGAAGAGTAAAATAAAGACACCAAATATAGTGGTAGATGTCTGCGCGCATCATTTCCCCTCTCCTTTTAGCTCATAAGGAGCAGTTTGAGTAGTTACAGGTTTAAGGTGATTAGATGCTGTAGGCAGAGCAGAACAGTCCTATGCTAGAGACGGTGACCCCCCCGTTACATAGGAATGGGCACGCTGTGAATATTACGAAAGGTGTCCTGGTCGCACAGGACTGCCAGCTCATCTCTTTTAGATACCAATGTTAGGATACGATGCATCACGCCCCTGAAGCGTGTATTTCTCTTCCGTGAACATAAAGGCAGCACAGGGAAATAGCACTGCTGTCTGCACAGGAGATACCTGGAGTAACAGGAGGTGGAGCAAATCTCAGCCAGGCAGTGAAGGGACCTGCTCGAGAACCAGTGTTTCTGGGGCTGGGAATTGTGTATTTCCAGCGACGGTGTCATGAACAGAATGGAAGTTATCAGTGGCTGTCGAGGAGTTGGCAGCTCTGGGATTGGGGAGCGACCCTGTCTCACTTGCTGGGAAGCGCGTGGTGCAATGCCGGGGAGCGTGGGAATTGGGTTTGGAGTACAGGAAGGAAATGGAGGTGGAAGCAGAGGGGAAAACAGGAACAAGGGTGGTTTCCTGGTCTGGAGAAGGTGAGGAAAAATGAAGGAAGTGTGTGGATATGGGGTCCTGGGTCCAGGTGCTGAGAAGGACAAGGGCCATGGAGCTGTCAGATTGAAGAAGGTCTTTGGGCAAACTGTCAAGATGCTGGGGGGGCGGCTAATTATTCTGTGTTTAACAAAGGTGGGGCCCCTCTAAACTTTCCTCTCATCTCCACATTGTTTTAGACCATATTTAAGAATATATATTTTCTTCTATCCTGTGAGGATAGGTTGTGAGACCAGGCCTCCACCATGCTGTGAGCTGGAGTAATCAACCGATCCTGGGATGACATCCCTGTAGAAGGGGTGAGAGGCATATTCCTGAGTAATGGTCCCAAAGTACAGGCAAATGCAAATACAAAAAAATAAGAGATGAAAATTAAACTGAAACAGAAGCTAATTTATAGAGAATGAGAGGATGGTTTAGAACCAAGGAAGAAAATACATCCCCTGTGTGTGTCCCGTCCCCTGTTCCCCCCACCCCATTTCTACTACCTCCTATTATAGTTTCTGTTCAATTTAAGCTAGTATCAAGAATTCACAGAAGATTAAATTAAATCGCTTCCTTTAGAAAATAAATTACAAGGGACTACCTATTAAAAGCAGCGTCATTAGAAATGGATAGTAAATGGCAAAATTAATATCCAGTCTGAACGGAGAATAATTCAGGTTTCTGTTTGAAGCAGTAGGAATTCAAGAGCCCAAAGGAATCTGGAAAAAATAACTAACTGAACTCAATAAGGATTTAGGAAAACTATTCGAGAAGTAGGTAGAAGTTCTTACAAATCAAATATTAAGGCTGCAACTGCAGCTTTCTTTTTCAAATCCTTTCTCCTAATGCAAACCAAAAAGCTCTTTAAGCCACTTGCCTTACTTCATATGCCTCCTTTTAAGCACCGATATTTTTTCTGATCAAGTAAAACTCCACACTGGCAAGGATCATGTTGTAAAGTGTCATAAGTTAGTAAAGCAACTCGTCAGAACTGAATTTATAGTAATTCAGGGTTGCATGGTGTTCTGTTCTTCCAGGTCACCAGGATATCAGTAACAGTATTGCCAGGGAGTGAAAAAGTGCTAAGAGCTATACATAAATGATACATTTCCCAGAGCTCATATGAAAGTCATGACACCTTTGCTGGAGGAACTGCTAGGTTAAAAAATGATCCTTTCCTGGTTGTCATATCCAAACCGAAAAATAATTGTCTGATGAGTCAAAATGGCTTTTTCCAGTTATCTCTTCATCTAATTTTGTATGTTTTCACAGAAATGCTCTCAGCCAGTAGCAGCATTGTCTAAACACAAAGCTGCATCACGCTGCTGTCTTGTACACAGAATCCGAAGGTTTTGCTTTTAGTGTCAGCATGCGTGAGCAAGAGGATTTTTACAGTTGCTTTGAGTTGTATTTCTTAAGAGATACGGCTTTGTTTGTTCATTATTGCTTTAAAATAACTACATCTTTTGTACATTAATACTGAATATGAAAGTGTACCTTAGGCTAGGGTTTCACTGTGTTTTTTTCCCCTCCTGCACTGAAATGCTGAGCAGTGCTTCATTTGCCAAAAACCAGATGCTTCTTCCTGCTCCTCCTGTAGCCAAATGTTTGATTCGGATGGGGTTTTGCATCTGTTATACCAGTTACGGGAATTGCAGGAACTCATTAGCACTCAAGCCCTATGTCAGCAGACTTCCTTTGGGAAAGAGAGGAAAATGAGTGCCCCACAAATAATCCACAGCAGGAGGCTTCATCTCTTCAAAGATATCAAGACAGGTATCGCTAGTTCTGTAGCTATTTCTATAGGCATTTCTAAAATACCTACTTTTTCTCCATAAATATGCTTATATTATCTGCTGCTGATGAACAAGTCTGACCATTGACTTTGTTGGGAATAGAAATACTGGAACAAAAATCAGTAATTTAATCTTAGGTGATCTCTTACGGATTGGATTTACTTTAACATAAGCAATCTGTGTCCTGCAGATACCGCTAAAATAAACTTTGGAGGCTGCTTTTCAAAGTTATACCATATGTGCTGGCAAAGCTCTGCTTAGATTTTTTTTTTCCTTTTTATTGGCACCTTGATAAGACAACACCTTGCTGGCATAAGAATACATCCAACTCCTCTCCTCGCTGTTAACAGTGGCTTGTTAGAATGGATATTGTCCAGGAATTCAATGCAATTGAATGCTTGTTGCAACTTTATCACTTCTTTTCAGGTCAGATGTTTTTAACTAGCATGGCAAAATGAGAAAAGGAATATATTTGTTGTCTTTAGCTTTCTCCAGAATTTCTTTAGGGCACAAAGGTGCTGCCATTTGGATGCTTTAAAGTATGAATAACATATTTGCTCCCTTTTATGTTGAATAAACAGACCAAGCCCCTATGAAATGTCAGATATATTCTTAGCAACTGAGCTATTTCTCATAAAGGATCAGCAAACCTAAGCATTTTTTTCTTATTTATAATTAGCAGCTTTGCCTTTCCAGTCAATCCTTTTCTACATCTTAACATTCCAGAAGTTCTCTTCTGTTCCCTTTGAGGTCTGTTGCCTGACACATATAAGATAATGTTTTTATTTCGGTGCCATATCCCCATGGAAACAGGAATTACACTGCAATTTATTGAGTGTTTTTGAGAACAGTTGCCCAACCACCACCTCTTAAAAATCAGTTGGCTAGTTATGCCACACCAAGTAGGGCTTGCCAGTGGGTACTATGAAAAGTATGTATGTTCCCTGTTCTAAGATGAAAGACTTTGCAAAGCACTTAAATACACTGTTGAGAATGAATAATAAGACCACTGAAGACTGAATGGTTATATTCATATACATGCAAAATGACATAACTGAGTGATTGTGTAAAGCAGCTCTGCTGAGCAGAGAAGGCTGTTCAATAATAAACTCAAGAATTATTTTCAGAACTTCTGTTGTTAAATGAGTGGCAGCATTTGGCTAGATTATTTTTGGTTTGACAGTTGTGGTAAGGAATCCACTTTGTTCCAGTCCTTGTAGTAAGTTTCTTCCACTTATCCCAACCAAAGAAGCCACACAGAAAATGACCGGATATAATTCATGCCACAGCCTATGAGAACAGAGGCTTGTCTAATTTCCAAAACCATCCTGCTTCATGTATTATTCCTGCAATTTAATGTAATGTCTTTCTTAATGTTTCACTTGGATTCACTTCAGTAAAATGTCCTTTACCCTTCCTCCCTCCCCCCAGTTTCCTGCTTAGAAATTGCAGATTAATAAGAATTTACACGGATGAAATGAATTCTACCCCGTCAACTCTCAATTATTTGTGGGTGGTTTACAAGTTGCGGGTTAGTTGAACTGCAGCTGCAGGAACACTGAGCTGGTTCCTTGCAGAGCCAGGACCGGTCTGGCAAGGCTTGTATGCTAATATACAGTGCTGTGGGAAGGTGACTCTATAGTTTCCAGGATCAAGTTGGCCCAGAAGCAGTTCAGACGCTTTGCAGAGGCTAAACTAATACCACTTGGTCTCCCCGCACCGTGCAGAGTCAAGCAAATGGCTCTGCATGGAGCTAGTCCAAGTCTGGCACGGCTGGCTTGGAGAGAGGGTAGAGTTTGACGGGCACTGCGTGATAGCTCATAGAGCTTTCTTTCTCCATGTCTCTGCGCTGTTTTCCAGCAGCACTCCTGGTTCAAGGGATTATTGCTAAGAGGCAGAACGGAACGAATGTACAGAGCCAGAGTGGGTCTGGTGCCGTGCCCGAGCCGATACACACTGTTAGAGCGGGAGTCTGGGACAGAGACAACTGAATGGCTCTGCTAAAGGCAGCGGGGGTCTGCCTGCCTTGTTGGCTCTGCCAGCCGTGCTCCTCATCGACTGTCTTTGTCTCATGCCCGTTCAATTCTTTTGGATATCTCAGGTATCCCCGTCTTCCTTGCCTGTGGCCAGCTGATGTTAAATTCCTTTCTGAAACAAGGCTGGGTTTTGGGGATACTTACTGACTAATGTTTGGGAAAGAAATGCTTTTTCTCAGTGAAAAACCTAATTTCTGGTTAAAATATGTATATTTTCTCAATGGAAGTATTCTTCTGGCATAAGAATAACAAGCCCATTTAGTTTCTCTTACAACTGCTTTTAATTGTGTTACAAATTTCCATTCCTTCTGATGTAGAATAGAATAGAATAGAATAGAATAGAAAGAATAGAATAGAATAGAATAAAACAGACTATTTCAGTTGGAAGGGACCTACAATGATCATCTCATCCAACTGCCTGACCAATGCAGGGCTGACCAAAAGTTAAAGCATGTTATTAAGGGCGTTGTCCAAATGCCTCTTAAACACTGACAGGCATGTCACACAGCAATGTTTTAGCCCTTCTTCTGATTTCAGCTGTGGAAATTTCCTAAAGAAACAACATTTTGAAAAAGAAATTGTTGCGGAGAGACCGGACACTTTGATTTTCCTGCTGAATGTATTAGAGCGGGTGCTCGCTTGCAGGCACTGCTCAGACCTACGCCTGTCGCTCTGGAGCTGGGCACTGCAGCGGTCATCCCCACGGGAGATGCTCGCCCAAAGGATTAAGGAGGCTGGTACCTCCAGCTAGCACTCCTGACTCTGTGGCAGGTACCTGCCTGGAAGCACCTAGGGGTCTGATTTTCCTCAAACTCCCGCACTCCTGAGTTAATATGTGGGAGATGATAGGAAATACTAGAGAATGCCAGATCCTTGCTGAAGGTCCAGCTGTCAGGATGTTGAAAGAGCATCTGTATGTAACTGGGCAGTGGGACCAGCCAGCACAGCATGGGCTGCATCAAGGCTTTCCTTTGTAGTTGCATGCGAACTGGGAAAAGTTTCTGGAGCTTATCAGCCAAATCGTGCAGGGAATTGAATGGGAGAGTGCTTGTTAGCACAGACCACAGGGATCCAGACTTACTGCTGTAGACAATGATGTTTCTTGCCTGGGAATATTTGCCTAGGATAGGGGTAACCTGAGGAGGGTTACATAAAATATCTGGCTTCCAAGGGAGCTAATCATTACTGGTCTGGCATCTCTACAAAGGGAGCCTCCTGATCCCCAGCACCATTGTGGGCAGTCTGCATTCCTCCATCCCAAATATGCTGTACAGCAAGGCTGCTCAAAAGCCATTAAAACACCTCTAAATTATACTGTTCTTTTTTGACAATGAACTTAAAATGGTTTTGAAGAGGAGCATATGACAGGAGGTCCTTACTTTATACTGTTTCTAGAGATGAAAGGGTTGTACCAGAGCAGACACAGAGAAACTAGAATATAACCCAGTGCTCTCTGACTACCAATGAGCATTACTGCCCATTTAGGAGTACAGGAACCAAAGACAAGCTAAATTATTTACTGCACATACTTGAAAAGAATCTTAAAGATTACATCTTATTGCATGAAACCCTTTATCAAACTCCACATCAACAGCCAGGAGCATGTTAACTCTGAATTTGATACACCATTTAATTGGGCCAGGGATCTGGCTTAGCTCCTGAGTGGACCTCTTGAGCTTTTGTATTGGGAAACTTGTTCTTGTGCCTCATTTTTCTAATATTGTCTGATATTTCTGATAGATTCTTCTGGGTACTGAAATGTAGAGACAGCATTAACAAACACCAGTTTTTTCAAAACTAGGTTTCCAAAGGTGCAATCAGTGAATGACGGGTTCTACATAAGTTGTTGAGAAAGCTAAATGAAACTGTTGAATGGAAAATTTTACATGAAACAAAGCCTATCCTGACGTTGTGGTTTAACCCCAGCTGGCAACTAAGCACCATGCGGCTGCTCGCTCACTCCCCCAACTGCCAGTGGGCTGGGGGAGAGAATCAGAAAAAAAAAGTAAAACTCGTGGGTTGAGATAAAGACAGTTTAACAGGACAGAAAAGGAAGGGAAAATACTATTACTACTACTACTACTACTAGACTATACAAAGCAAGTGATACACAGTACAATTGCTTACCACCTGCTGACCGATGCCCAGCCAATCCCTGAGCCGCAGTGCCCCCAGACAACTCCCCCCAGTTTATATACTGGGCATGATGTCACATGGTATGGAAGCCCTTTGGCTCATTTGGGTCACCTTTCCTGGCTGTGCCCCCTTCCAGTTTCTTGTGCACTCCCAGCCTCTGCTGGCAGGGTGGTATAAAAAGCTGAAAAGTCCTTGACTTGATATAAGCACTGCTTAGCAACAACTAAAACATCAGTGTGTTATCAACGTTATCTCATCCTAAATCCAAAACACAGCACTATACCAGCTACTAAGAAGAAAATTAACTTTATTCCAGCCAAAACCAGGACAAAAGTGAAGTTAAATGTTTTTTATTGTAATAGAAGCTGGAGTATCTATCACACCCATATCCAGGGGAACATGAAGCTTTGGGAATCTGATACTATAATGATGAATTTTAGGTATTTCTGTATGCAGCCCTCATCTCCCTACAGATTTCTTGAGAGATCCAACACCTAAATTGTGCTGCATGACATTATTTCTCTTTGTACCACATATGTGACCTTAGAAAATACCTCTCTTTAAGAGGATATCTTATTTTCCAATTTTTTTGAGAAAAGTTTCTGTTGCATTCATTCATGATATGTATAGCGGGGTTTTTCCTTTGTTGTGGGTATATCTTAACTTTTCTTTGGAGTAAAACTTACACCCCTTGAAACTGATGCATCCTAGTGCAAAGAAAAGACTTCTAGATGCATTATCCACTCCTGGTGATTTCAGGTTTCTGAAATTATCTGTTTTAGAGAAAAAGAGATTCAGGGAAAACCCAAAACTAAGAAATGCCGTTGTGACTGATTTTTCAGCCTTGTTCTTCCACCTGTCAACAAAGGAAAGAGTGAACCCTTCTTAACATGTAATCCTCATGCTAATTGTGAAGAAGTAGCAAAATCAGAGGGAACATCTGCTCAAAGTACTCTCAACAAAGAGAAGGATGGATTGATTCTTTTGTCTGGAGCTTCAGCCAGTCTTTGTGCTCTGCAAAGAGGGGCTCTAACACCTCTCGAAGAGTGCCAGGGTGGAAATTCCAGAATGTCTCATTCCTTACAGCACAGATTTTCCAAAGCTGTGAAGATATGTAGCACCTCAGAGCAGAGAGAATTATTAATCTGGGGAAAGGTACTAGGAGAATCTAATTCAGAGGGATTTCATGTAGCTTTTTTTGGAAATATTTCTTGTGAATGCTTATCAGGCAGAAGAGAATCCCAGGGCAAAGACTTGTATTCTGTTTCAATCAGAGCGACTATCTTACTGTCCTGTTTTTGAATATAGTAGGAATACATTTTCTCTTGGTATTATAACGCCCTTTTCTAAGGAAGCGGCAGTAAGCTTTATCTGAGGGATGTTAATGAAGTCCTTCGACAGAAGCCAGACTTCATAGGAAATTCCCACCTCATTTTAATTCAACTCTCAAAAACAAGGGGATGAAGAGCTGTACAGCCTTTTTTAACTTTGCAAAGCATTTTTTAAAATTTTGCTTTCTAAAAGTATAGAAAACATGAAAAATATGGAAAAAAACCCTCCCACCTGTGGGAGTTAGTTCAGTTTGGCTGTCAGGCTTTGCTCACAAAACAGTCCTAATGATTTCTCTTCCTCCAAATGTCCTCTTAAAAAGTGTGTGATACCCCATTAGAACAGGTTATAAATTACATGCTTCACCACCTCCCTTTGAAAAGATGGAGAGGAGTCACTGAGGAGTGAGGACACTGTCAGAGAGCTTAAGGAGTAGTTTAGAAGTGTCCCTCTGCAGTGAGGAGTAAGTATTTCCATCTGCCACAGAAGAGACTCTAAATTGCTTCAGCCTATTGCAACCACTGTAAATAGATTGAGTGCACAGAATGAAGTTGTCTAGAACCATTGGAGACAAATTGCACACTTCAGAAGATAAAAGAAGCTGGTTTCCATCCCTGCTTTGAGCTGGGAATCAATGAGAAGATGTGACTGGGCAGGCTATCTCAAGGAGCATCTTGCTCCATGCTATTTACCCCTCAGCTGCCTGGAAGTGGACTTTGCTCACACACTGGCTGGGAAGGAAGTTCCTTTGGTCTTTTGCCTTTAGATGATATCTGACCACCTGCAGTCATTGCAGATATACCTAAGCACATTTTAAATTATTGGCAGACTGCAGCAGCAGGGAGCCCACTGCATGCTAACTGACAGAATATCTTACTTTTCTTGATGGGTGGCTTTTCCCACACCATTCTGAGCTGTGCTACCTCAGCTAAACAGCTACCAGTGTCTGAGATAACAGATATAAAGCAGCTTAGTTAATTCCAAATTACTTGCAGACACTGTTCTTCAGATTTAATGCCTGTTTATCATTCTTGAAGAGAAAAGGGAGTAAAAGCAATTTTTTGATGCTAATGTATTTCTTCCTAAAAAACTTCTCCAAACAACAAACAGCAAAGGTCTGGAAGAGATGTGGGTCACTGAGATTTGGTATCTCAAGACTCTTATGATATAATGCTTTTCATAAAATTATCAGGCTGCACCTTAAAAGCAATTAATTTTGTCCTCGCTACTTGAATGAAAAGGAATTCTAGAATCTCACTGCTCTGTTTTGCAAAGCCTTTCTTTAACTCCCAGAAAAAAACATTGTGCCATCATTCTTCAACTTAAATTTCTCTTTTCTTTCCTTATGCTTGTTTCTCAGATAATGTACTGGTTGGGTCTGGCTGGGATGGAGTTAATTTTCTTCGCAGCGGCCCATATGGTACTGTTTTGGATTCGAGATTAAACAGTGTTGATACCACACCAGTGTTTTGGCTATTGCTGAACAGTGCCTGCACAGCATCGAAGCTTTCTCTGTTTTTCATGCTACCTCCCCAGAGAGCAGGCTGGGGGTGGGCAAGAGGCTGGTAGGGGACACAGCTGGGAGAGCTGACCCCAACTGACCGAGGGGATATTCCTGGGCACGTGACATCACGCTCAGCAATAAAACCTCAAGGAAAGGAAGACAGTGACATTCCTGGTTATGGCGTTTGTCTTGACAGGTAACCATTACATGTGCTGAGGCTCTGCTTTCCTGGAAATGGCTAACCATCTGCCTACCGATGGGAAGCAGTGAATGAATACCTTGTTTTGCTTTGCCCCGCATGCAGCTTTGCTTCCCCTATTAAACTGTTTTTATCACCACCCACAGGTTTTCAGCTTTTCTTCCAAATCTCTCCCCCATCCTGCTGGGAGAGGGTGAGAAAGTGACGGGGTGGGTGCTTAGCTGCTGGCCAGGGTCAACCCACCGCCAATACTGACAACAATTGTGTTTTCTTACTCTCTTCCAGTCTTCACTTTTCTAGCTCTTCTTAGAGCTGGAACATACTCAACCATTCCCTACCAGTTCCATTTTGGACCTTTTTTCCTGAGTTTTATTGGGTTGGGGTTTTTTTTTGTTTTTCCCTAATGAAAATATTTCTACTGATGCATCCCAGGATGTAGTTTTCTTTTTCATTGCACTAATGGATCACACTCAGGTACACTAAGTTTCTAATTGCTACTTCCTGTGACTGTGAATAATACTAACCATTTCTTCTCTGACCAGCACAGCTCAAAGAAAAGGAAAACATTGATTGTTTATGTCATCAGACTATTAAAAAAGTCAAATAATAATTTACTATTATTACATATTATAATGACATACATAGTCAAGGAACACATTTGCACTTGCTCACATTTTTTTAAAGAGCTGTACAGTGAGGTCGGGATTCAGATCTCCAAAGCATCAGCGGTACTTCAGGGAGAGTAAAGTCTGAACTCTTAAACTGTGTGCTTCAGATTTTCAACTATGTCAAATGTTGTGAAAAATGTTAAGGTTAGAGTGGATAGTACAAATCTTACAATAAAGGGAAAAGCATCATGTGGCTATTACGGATAACAAGATGAAACATGGTTGCCTAGTCAGTGGGTCTGAACAGTTGCCTTGTCCAGAAGAAATTGGCTTGGGTATGTTGTCTCACCAAAATTTACAATTGAGATACCTCTGAAAAAATACAGATTTAGTCATCCTTTTCCCCCTTAGTCCATAGAGATAGACAGGCAGTGCTAAGGCAGAGTTCATCTCACTCTAATGCAAACATATTAAATAGTAAGGTAAACCCATTTCTGGACAGATTAAAGCTGCCTCCTTTTTTGTCTTTTTAGGGGTACAGAGATGGTTACTCCAGATCCAAGATACAACTGTGAATCAGCTCAAAATTCAGACATATATGTGTAGACATTTACACCACAGACATCTAAATTAAGTTGTCTGAATCTGGAGCTGAATACTGCTCTTAATGTCAGGTGATACGAATATTTCTTTTGGATTATTTTGCTATTTGGGAAGGTTTTCCTAACTACCTTCCATTTCCACCTTACTTTTTTCTAAGTTTCATTAGATAATCTTATAAGATTAATTCAGTTTCTTTTCAGTTCTGAAGAAAAATCTGATTTTTTTAACACATTAACATGAAATGGCATAAAAAAGGACCAAAAGGATCAGATTCAAAATGAAAACATAAACTTAATTCCCTCTCCTTCTTCCTCCAGCTAAAGAGATTTTTGAATTCTTGCTTCCTGGCACATGAAGTTTCCTTGCCCTGTATTTTAGCTTTTTAATTACTTTTTATCAAGGATGAACAGAATTTCTGTCAAGCCAAGATATTTTCCTACTTGGTTAAAAAAAAAAAGAGGGTCATATACTAGGGAAAATTTCAGAAAGACAGTTTATGGGCTGTAGCAAGTAAGAACTACTGGTGTAAAATGATTATCAATTACTCATTTTCAACTAGCTATCTCGCTGGATCCATTCTACCTACTATATTGTAATGCATTTATCAACTTAATTCAGGCAGTTAGTCATTCGATTTTCTCATTTCATTATTATGTATAGAGAGCAATTGTTTTTGTAATTATGGTAATAAACTATATTTAGACCTGATTTACCCTCCCACAACTTTAGGCATCTCAGTTAAGTGTGTAAGTTGTGATCCTTTTTGGTCTTCCCAGTACAGATGCTCCCTTTACATTCGGTGGTAGAAAAAAAGGGGCTGTCAGGGAAATTTAGATCGTAAGTGGCCTCAGTGAAAAACTTGAATCAGGCAGGCTGGGTTTTGGCCGTGCTTATTACTACACAGAGAGGTAACTGATTCACTGTTCTGAATTCCAGTATGGTTCTGGAAAAACTGGCACTGTTTTCCTTTGACACACTTACTTTAAATTTGGTTTAATTTTTTCTAAAGTTTTTCTCCATCCACTAGCTTGAAACTTCGGAAGACTTTGAGCTTTCACAACTTCTCCTGATGTTAGTCCGAGTTACGTACACAGCAGGTATACAGTGTATCTCGGAGGATTTGGGCTATTTGAGTGTCATTTCCTATAGTTATTTTCCTAAGGAGGTGTTGGATCCGAAACCAGGACAGAAATCAATGATAACAAGAGGTCAATCTCCTAATAATGTACCTGCTACCTATAAAAGCACCCATAAATTGTCTGTTTAAATGGCTGAATTTACAAGAGGCATTTAGAACTAATTTTAGGATTTTCATATAGTCCCTTGCAGTATGCTAACAAAAAATTATAAAAAGTAAATATCAGAGTTGCAGTCCTCTAGCACAACAGTTTCTGCTCTGAATCCAAAGTATCTTTGACAGTTTTTGTTACTTCTTTCAGCATCTTACACTTAATATCCCACTCCCTGTAATTATTTTGGTCTTTATCTTCTTCTGATTACTTCCAAATCCAACAGATATTTTCTTTTCTGCCTTGAGGAAATGTATTTTTTTTTTTTCATGGAAAATGTATTCTTGTTATTTGTTAAATGTACTGTTAGCTTCATCTCTGACCTTTTGTTTTTCAGCTGTATTCATTTTACACAGTCCCTTGTATATAGCTAGAGTGTATATTTTCAGGTTTGTGCTTCTTTGTTCATCAACATTAGCCTTCTTTATTTCTGGTGTATTTTTAGCTAGATTACATGCATAACCCTTGGGCATACATTAATTTATCTTTGAATGTTTTCCATTTCCCTCTGTGTCCTTTATCTCTATTGATTTATCCTACTTGATTTCATCCTGTGCTTTTACTTTCTTCTAAAACTCACTCTTTGAAATTTAACATCCTTTTTTTTTTTTCCTTTTGTGGTTTTACCTGTGTCCTAATTACCACCCTAATTAGGTTATGAACACAATTGCAAAGAGCCCTACTTAATTCTGCAATCCTGTTATATTTACCACACACAGACCTAGCCAAAGATTGATTTTTTCTCTAAATTCTTCCTTTTTCCCTACTGGATATGTAGTATAATGCTGTGCCTTAACCACAGAACTAATAAATCTCTTGATTTCTTTATCTTATGTAACAAGCCTGAATTTACTAATTCAGAACTTTAACAATTTGCTTTAGATTACTCATCTCTTCTCATATAGTTTTGTGTTTACAACTCCTATATGTTGCTATATGTTTTTTCAACTGGAGGCTATAATTTTTTTTTATTTTTCCTTTTTTTCTTTTCCTCTAGTCTCATTTCAAAACATGATAAATGACCTCTACTGTCACATTTTCAAATATAAATGTTTACATTTTTCTTAAGAAAAAGGTTACAACCCTATCTTCCTTTCAAATTTGTTTTTTTTTTTAAATTGTCTTAAATCATTATTAAAAATTTGTTCTTTGTTCCAAATGACACCTGCATAAAATTTTTCTTCTCTCCTCCTTTGACTTTCTTATTTATCTCAATATTTTACATCAATCCTCTGTAGACTTTCACATCATTGATCTGATCAAACTTGAATTAATTGTATCACACATCTTTTTTATTTGTATGTGCCTGACAGTCTTTGCCATGGTGACAATGTCATTGTAATTGCCATGTACAGGACAAAATTAAAATTATTCAGGAATGTACTAGGGTATTGTACAGATTTAGGGTAATGAATATTCAAGTTGCAGTCACTTGTATACTGGGAGCAGGTAGATCCAAATACTTGATGCTTCTATGAGAACTTACGTGTGGCTACAGCAAAAAACCCCTACATTGTTTTGTCTTCATATTTGTTACTGCCTCTTCATTTAAGCAACTTCCCCTTGCTTACAGTAGATGGTTTCCACAAGCGCACTCTTCTTGCTGTTTAGCTCTTTCCTACTGTTATTTCTGGCTAATGCATTTAACCTACTGAGTTGTCAGTTCTTTCACCTATAATATTTTTGAGGACCAGAAAGCGTTTAAAGAGACTCAAGATTTTATGATTTCATATCTCCATCACATTTATGACTTCATGTTCAGAAAATTATTCTGTTTCTTAGAAAATTATCCTATTGCATTTTTCTTCAAATTGCTTTCTAGCCACCAAGTCCCATAGATCCTGAGATAAATGGTCAGACTGCCTTCGTCCCACGGACACCAGCTTTAACCTTACAGGTAATGATGTAGTAACTTCAAAACTGTTCACCTGAAACCATTGCAAACTTTACTTTTCAACAGCATTTGATTGAAGTTCAGAATATACTGGGAGTGCTTTGAAATCTTGTAGTCTCTTCATTTCAAAACTCAATCCAGTCCTGCAGTGCAAAATGTTAATATTTTTTCTTTTCAGCGACAACCTTGTTGTCTTTATTTCCCTTTAGTAACTGCTGCAATAGCACTGGGGGCTGTAAGTGTGTGACTACGGCTACTTGGGCAGTGACTTCCTACAGGAAGGTGGAGTAACACTGGGAGGTGGAGAGGGAAGAAAGCCACATGAAGTATGTATGATCTCCTCCTTGAAATCCTGATCCCCAAATTGGGATATATCATCTGCCCACACCACAGCATGTGGCAGCTCCCCCCCATTCGTGTTCCCAGTGCCTCAGTGGAGCTGTTTCTGCACCATGTTCTAAAACATTTAAATCTCTTACGATTGCTTGTGAGTTACACTAAAAACCACCCACCTCACGTACATTTTTTGCACGACTTCATGATGCACATAATGTTTCTTCTGATATTCACTTGTGGTCGTTTCTAGAAGTCTTTAATTCTTTACCTCTTCAGGTTTCTCTCCCCAAGGAGCTCCTCTTCCACCACCAAACTGACAGGTGGTTGAAAGTTTCTGTGGGTGGCTTGGCATCTCTTAAGCTCTTTCCTCAGCATCTTCCCTTTTTTTCTCTTACTCTGTCCTCTCTTACTAGCTCTAAACCCAGGTGCTCTGGATCTTGTTCTTGCTGTGCTCATCTTTTCCAGATACCCTTGCTGTGAAATACTTGTTCTAAACACCAGGCAATATGGAAACTCAGTTCATAAGCTCAGAAAAATATACTGCTGTCAGATACTTTGGTTAATGTTGTAGATACCATATGTATCCGCATTTCTCCTTAACTGTCTTCCTTCAGAAATCAGCATATCCTGCCCTAGTTGCAAACTTTACGTTTTACGAAGTCATAAGATATATAGTCTGTCACATTTTACAACCCACCAGGTTGAAGTAAAGGAGGATGAACACAATATGAAGCAATCAAGGACCTGTGAAGAGGGCTCTCGTCACACCCGGTCAGACCCCTGGTGTAATCCAATTAAATTGAACAGTTTGCAGGAAAACCCAGAGGATTAAACACACTTACCCAAGCAAACCCACTTCCTACCACTTGAGGGGTATAGCTCTGAAAACATGCATCTCATTAAGTCGTGTTAGGCTTCCTAAAATGGCAATTAAGGCTAAAAGGTTAGAGAAAGATAATAAAACATCATAGGGATTCGGCAAACTCCATCTCCCTACACCTCCCTCTTCCCCCCAGCCAGTGCCAGCTGTTTTCTAATTAACCCAATGGTAGCAAGGTGTCCACAAGAGGATATCTTCTGATTAGCCAAATAACTCTCATTTGCTCAATGCTATTAGGTCTGTGCCTCTAAAGCTCCCCGTTTTACAAAAGTCTTCAGACATCGTCAAAGTTATGTCTATGTAATATGCAACTAGAGTAGCTGTATACAAGCAAAGCCACACAAATTCAGCTAAAGAGGTCAGCTCACGCTAAGCATTAATAGTTCCGAGACCAAGACCATGCAGTGAAATGATCAATATTCTCATTTCCACCTTTTCTTCAGCTTTCTCACTTCCAAACAGTCTTTTAAATTCCTTTTCCAATGCCGGAGTGTCAGTCAGACCGTCCTTAGGGAGCAGCGTGCTGCTGCAGCCCCAGGGTGTCTGGGCACGACTAGGAGCACCTCAGCAGGCTGCCGTCACCCGCTCCCCATCCTGACCAGGATGTGTTATTCGGAAATCGCTTGTAGATAAAAATTTTCAAACATGCAAGCACTCGTCTGTCTTCCCATCAGTTTTGGTAGGCTGGGGTTTAGTCCCGGATTCATTTAGGGGAGTAGTCGACGGAGGCAACAGAAGTTAGGAGTGCAGAGAAGCAGGTATGCCAGCAGACCATTCAGCCTAGCCAAGGTCTGGGCTGCCCATTGGGAGTACCTGCAGTATGCCTTGAGTTGTTAGGCTCTCCACTTAGGGGTCCGAATTTACGTGGGACAAATCAATTTCAGAATATAGGCATTAAAGCTGATGTCTTTTAAGTAATATGCCTTTAAAGACTTAGGTAGGGTAAGTTATAATTTCACATAATCCTTTATGTGAAAGGGAGAGAAACTGATTTGTCTAGCATTGGTATGTTAAGAGACATTTTGGTAAGTCTAGCGATAACATTAATTCTGCCTCTCTTAATACTCTTTTCATTTCTGTATGTTTCAGGTCCTAAAAAGTAATTTGCTTATGCTGTAGTAGAAGAGAACACAGTCTACGAAATTTTCCTCTTATTATTACCAGAATATCTAAGCATATGTTAAGACTTTTGTCGAGCTGACATTAACAAATGATCTTTTATGTACAGTTCAAGTAGCTGATTTTAAAGAGCGTTTCTGCACCCTGTCTGTACTCCTATCTTCTAAGATACCTTCTGAAAACCTACCCCACTTTCTCACACCATTCAGCTACAAAATCACAGGCAATCATTTTACAAATAATAACACAGCTACTTTTCTATTATAATTTGATTTTATTTTGTGCATTCCATTGTAACATCCCCTGAAATTTCATATGCCACTTCTCAAACAACATTTTTTTCTTCCTCAGAAGTGCTATGACAAATCCTGACCTGACGTTTTTTCAAAACATGTAATGTCAAAGTTGGTGCATGTAAGTCATCCGGGGATGACAGTGATAGAGAAGTCATTTTATGAAATGTGGAAAGTTACTCTGGCTATGAAACTTTCATTCACTTGACAGTGTTTACACGGCTGGATAGTACAGTATCTTCTATTACTTCAGTATACCCACAGGCAGCTCTAAAGTTGAAAGGTTTATGTTGCTGTACACCAGATGTTTTAAGTCTATATTTTGTAACACTAAAATTCAGCGTCAAAACAGTAGAGCAATCACTATACTGGTTTAAGTAAGTGTAAAATTAACTAGGATATAAGACAGAAAGTGGTTTTTTTTGTTTTTTTTTTCCCTTCTTAATGATATTCGTTACCTCCTTTGCTAGGATAACTTGTTATTTTCTGTTTACACACCAGTCAGAACTGAAAGCACATGGTTTGTTCTATTTCCAGTGTGAAAATCAAGCTCCTATTACTGCTAATGATAGCCATAAATTAAACATAGATGGGAGTACATATCCCTATTTTTTATTTAATTCTTCATGCAGTATATTAAACTCCAGATTTAAAATGCAGGTGCCCCATAAGTTCAGTTATGATCTCTGTCCAAGAAGGGAAAAGACAGCACATCATAAATTAGATTACAAAGTTGGAGATAATTTATTTGAAGAGCTTCAACTTTTTAAAAATAAAAGACTTGATGCCAAAGGTAAGTCCAGATGTTTCTTTCAAACCTGTGCTTTGTTGGTAATGAATAGGTTTTGTTGCACTATTATCAGTCCATATAATTCAACGTCCTCCTGTGCAAAAAATTTATCCAGGGCAGACATAATCTGTTTCTCTACTATAAAGACTGGTTTTGAGATTTTTCAGTGCAATTACTTTTTTAAAAAGAGCAATTGCTTATGTACATTTAAGGATCACAACTGACCTGAAAAGTTGAAAAATTTTGCTTTTCCAGCTTCTAACTAGAAAACATTTGTATTCTTCACAATTTACATTTAATAATCATAATGCTATAGTGTGTTTTGCCTATTTTTATAGACACTTTAAATGAAAATGTTAGTAAGAAATTAAAAACATTTAAACTAGAAATGTAAAATAAATAAGGCTATAAAAGAGGACAATAAAGGAAGAGGGAAAGAAGTAGAGAAGCAGTTCAGTAATTGACACTTGTATTTAAATTTAAGCAGTTTTTAAGTAAGACATAGGAAGAAAGCTAGTTTGAGAAATATTTCAGGCAAAATAATGATGTGGGAGCTACAGAGCTAGTAAGTAAAAAGCTAAAAGATGGAACTGTAATTGTTCAGTCAGTGCAAGTTTATGGAGATCAAATTTAAATAGTTTCTTTATGAGTCATAAGATCAGTGGAGATGGTAGAAGTGTTGAATTAAACTTACAGAAGGCATTTGACTTGATGTTACATGACACTGTAATTAACAAATTAAAATTATTTTAAAGCTCTGCAAGGGATATTTTAAAGCGATTAAAGATGGCTAACTGATAGGTCTCAAAATGTCATTGTAAATTGAAATCGTTCTTGTTCATCATCAAATCCTTTCAGTGAACTCCCTCAGGGACTGGTCCTTGGCTCTCGGATACGTCATGTATTTATCCAAGATCTGTAAGAAGCGGCAAAATTATTACTGGTATTGTGTGAGGAAGACCCAGGGACAGCGTGAGAGATAAAAAGGGAAGAGGCTAACTTCCAGCTGCAGCAATCTGGGACTTGTCACACAAGGAAGCAAGAGCCGCAGGGCAGGATGTGCTCTAGCACTTCCCGCAGTCTTGGCCCCCCAAGGCCAAGGGACCTGCTCTGTCACCCGGAGAGTCTTTTCTTTCACTGAGAGCCAAGCAGCAGAAAGGGAAAATTATTTTTCCTCCTGACCTGCACAGCTAGGGTGTAAACCTACAGCTAGAAACAGGGAAAAGGTCCTAAAAGCCCTGATTTAAATGGAACACATTTGTGTTTCACAAATCTCACTTAGAAAATTTTGTATATCAGGACTGGAGGTATCAGTGACACTGGACCCAAAGCCAAAAAAGTTGGCATCTGCAAGACAGGTCCACTCTCCAGCCCATGGGACAGGTGTATGAAAAGAATACCGAAGTGTATAGAAGTCATTTGCCTCCACATTTATTGGCACGTATGGTACTGACATACTTTGTCAATTTTTTTTTTTGTCTGCAATTTAGTAAGAAAGATAAAATGAAAATGTCCCAGAAAACCATGAGAAAATTTGAATTAGAGTGAAAAACCTCTGTTTGTTGAAAAGCAATTTGTTTTAGTTCAAAGATAGTACTTTGAGCTTTTATTTGGGTTCTGAATCACAGCCAGCTCTGTACCCATCCATGGTACATCCTCCAGGGTCCCAGTCCTATGATAATCTTGTCAGACCATAACGCATCTTGAGCCACCTGCTTGTCTTCCTTGTTTGTTAGAAAAGTGAGGCTGTAAGTATCTTAAACTGTTCATTTTGTCTGTGAATTTTGCTTGTGACAAAAACATTGTTGTCACCATTTTGCAGAATAGAAATAGGCTCTGAGAGGTTTGATTCCTGGAAAAATACTGGTGGACTTCTTCACATCTCTTTGGAAGCCAGAATATTTTTTTCCTTTCGTGACTTCTGTCATTAGAATGAACACCTTGTTAGTGTAGTGCTGGCCTAAAAAAAGACGGGAAAGTTTGTATAGCTTTTCTCTATGGGAGCCGCCTACTCAGTTTTGAATGTAGATATTTTCTAAAGAGTGTAATGGACACATACAAGGATTTATGGCACAACATTACCTCTGTGTTTCTTGATTTTCTGATATTTGCAGTTGTGTGATTAACATAGAAATAAGGACTAAGACTCTAAATCAGCAAAGCTCGATTTATGGGTATATCAGCACTTAAGACTAGTGTTAAGCATGCGGTAGTTTGTTTTCTCAGCTGTATACATAGCTTCTCAAGCCCTCCCCACCCCCCCAAACCTTTAATGAGAAAGCATTGTGGAATGCTTTTTTTTTTTTTCCTTCAGATTCTTGTATTTGCCGATTTTCTTTTAATCTCAACACAACCAATAATGTTCTATATCTCATAATACTTTTAGCTATTATTTTAAACTAAGTCAATAAATTACTGGAAGGTAAAGACCTAAAGAAGGCCTGATGGAAATTGCAGTTGGAAGTATCTTTGAGTGTTCAAAGCCAAAGAGATATCAGTTAATGTGTACGTCATTCTTTTCTTTCTAAATTGCTACCGTCATTATTTCCTTTTCAGTGTTTAGGAACTTGTCAGGGAATGTCCTCGCCAATAAAACCCATTTTGTCAGGGATGCTGTAAGACAGACAGCTGTGACTGAAAACACAGCAGAGAACCACTGTTAGAAACATGGCTGTTACTGTAAACGCTTTGGTCCAACTTTACAGCGTAATAAAAGATGTGTTAACCCATCCTTCATTGTCTATGGGGGCAGAGAAAGATTTTGACCTCCGGAAAGCCGAACCGCGTGGCCCGGCCCTGCCGCGTGCCTCCGCAGCGGGATGCTCTGCAGGGATCAGGCGTCCCGGGAGCAGCACCGCTCGCTCTCACGCCGCGGGGATTTTGGGCACCATCGCTGCTGCCGGGACGCCCGTCCTCCCAGAGCCGGGTCGGGGGGAGCACGCGTTGCCAGCCAACGCGCCGTGTACGTCTGCCTCGTGGAAAAGGCGCGTCTTCAGTTTCAGTCAAAACCAGACCACAAAACCCATGCTACCAGCAAACGGATATAACTTGCATATGTGTCAGTCCAGAAGCATGTATGAAATCAGTGTAATTGAGAGAAAGGTATTAACTAATTAAAGTATGGGCCACGTCTCTTTCTTCTCTTATTACCAGAGCCTCATGAAAGATTTCAGGTCAACTATGAAAACAGCTGGTTTCTTTTTCTTTCATCATTTAGAGACTGATCTTTTTCTTTTTCAGCAGAAAACAGCTCTCAGGTGATATTTCAAATGTTCTCAGGACTAGCACAGCGCTGCTGCAGTGAAAGCTTTAAAATGGCCAACAATGAGAGCACAGTCAGGTTAAAGCTGGCTGAGTACGCCTGAAAATTATGCCTGCAGCAAAGCTATATTATTTGCAAGAACTTCATCATTTTATTCTCAGGATTAAAAAAAAAAAACCAACAACCCCCCCCCCAAACTCACAATTTTCTCTTAGGAAAGACATACACAGGCTTTGCTAGAGTGACAGATGTAAGTGTGAAATTCATCAAGCAAAATTCAGCAGTCACACATATATAGAACATTAGCTTTGGTTTAAGCTTAATATTTACCTAGAAGCCTGCTTAACATCTTTAACTTTGGTAGTTTACTTTTAATTTATAACTGTGTTACAGCAGCCTTCCAAACATTACTTACAATATATTGATACATTTATGTCAGATATAGCTAGACTATAAATAGCTTTCAAAAAAAAATCTGCCCTTTGGATGCCAGACCTTTTTGGTCTAAGAAATTTAATGTTTCATAATTTTGAAGAGCTTAGAATATGTACTGCATTAACATGAATTATAACTGAGGTCACCATGTACCTTATTCTTCCTTATAAAAAATGATCACACAATAGATTGCTATAAAGGCTCTGCAAAGCTTATTAGCTCCCTTTAAATTTGTTTTCTTAGATGGAAAATGAATTTGTAAAAATCTGGTCTACAAAACAATATCAGAATTGACTTCTTCCAAAACACAATATGAAAATCTAGACTATATAAAGGTATTTTGCCATTTAGACACTTTGATCTTGTGAGTGCTTGATCAAGTGAAAAAGCTTGCTTCTGACTTACATGAGTAGAATCGCTGAGTACTGCAGGCAGTTTTAATATGAATAGAATTACTTGTATGCTCAAGTATTCTCAGCTCCAGCTTTTGTGAAATGGAGACCAAGCAGAGATTGCTATAGGAAGACATATTTCATCTACAAATTTAAATTATTTTTTTTTTAATTTCTGTTTTTCTTTATGGAAAGGAGGTCCCAAAGCTCTAAGAAATACCATTAAGGATCAGTGCTTTAAAGCCTATTTAAAAGTGAGCATAGGTTCTTTTTACTCTGAAATCAGAGATTATTTGAGATGTATTACCCGAAGGATTATTTTCTATCTTTAGCAGCTGGATATATTTTAAAGTTAGATTCATCCATCATTAAGTGTAAATTCACATAGTTCAGGATCAGGATGCAGAAGATGATAACAAAGTGCTGCTTTAATAGATGATCCATAGAAATCCTGGTATCAACAGGCAGGTGTCACATTTGCATGCATTTCTCACAGGCTGCTTGGATCTCAAATGGATAGCTGCCAAGTAGAAGAAATTTGCTTTCTTTTTCATCTAACACCTTCTTCTTGTTGGTACATAATATATTTTCATCAAGAAAGCATGAATATGTAAAACCCCTGAACAATATAAAATATGTATTTGTATAATCACTCATAGCCAGGTCATATTACTGCAATAAATTATACTGTTTCGTGTAATACTGAGAATAAAATGATGATCATAATAAACAGAGAGGCTATCATTATTACTCTTCTCACTGTTCTGGCACCTTGACCGTATTATTCTCATTTCAGTTGTATTTTTGTCAAGGCAGATGTTGTAAAAATCATAAACCTGATTATGCATCTTGCATTTTAGAATGAACTCCAGAGAAAAACAAGACCCATGCATGGGTTACTAAAACCAGCAGATGACCACGCTGCTTTCCTCTTTGAACGCTGGACCATTGCAACAACCTGACTTGCGGGTCTCAAGTGCCTTAGTGTTAAAAGTGTGATTGTAGTGACTGGAGTGGTACCTCCCAATGCCATGGAAGGACTGAGGACGTTTCATACTCATAGATGTCTGCACCAGCCAGGAAACCTAATATTCTTCCTTCTTTTGGATCTTTGATTAGGGTACTTCCACATTTTTCCAGGCAGTGTTAAAGACCACTTTGTTTTTACTCTTACTTTTATTACTTACTTTTACTACTTACTTTTACTATTTATGAAAAACCCCACCAAACTGCTAACCAAAAAGAGTGGCAGCATGACGGTTAGTAGTTAACAGATACAATAAACATAGAAAAGCCTAGGTTCATCCCACACTGACGTTATTCACCTGAAACTGGTCATCGCATGAGAGAAAGACAGAAACTTCCAAGAGCAGAGTCACTCCTAGACTTCCCAAAAGACTCATTCGTACAGCTATTCTCACTGGGTTTGCTTTAGTGAGAACCAAAGGCAATTATGGTCTTGACTCAGGAGCCTCTAATTAGGTGAAACACATCTGGTGTTCAGTGTATTTGGCAAATACACTTCAGCCATCTAATTTGGTGAAAACATTTGATATGGTAATTTTAGAGACTGATGAAATCACTGTAATTTTTAAGATACTTTGTTTCTGAAAACTTCATAATTTTAGCCGCAGTGGTTCTAATCCAGCTATGGATTAGCATAAATTTAGCAAAATATAATCTTACAAGAATGTTCCAGTTTGCAGATTGCCTAATTCCCTAACCCTGGAGAGAAGCAAGTATCTCCAGAGATAGTGGTCCAAAGTCTGGTCCAACCAAGCATATGGTGAAGAACATGAATACAGCCAATTGTGACAAACAAATGTCAAAGCTAGAAATGAGTATCAACCTCTGAAAACTTTCAGTGAACAGTACATATTTGACTGATGCCTGATATTACAGTTGTGGATACTGGTTCAACGTGAGACTGGAGCGCTGCTTTTGCTAAGTGACTTATGAACACATTGTAATAAAAAAACATTGTCATCTAAAGATGATCTAAAAATCTAAATAAAATCTACCTGCATAGTGTTTCCAGTGCAAGCATCCAAACTTCATACACGGAGAACACCCACGTGTCCTACTGAACTAGTTTTAGATGGGAGGAGCTGTGAGTATGTATCTATGAAAAATCGTTTCAGAAATTCGTTATGCAGATAATAGTGTGCCCAAAAGGTAATTTCAAAGTATTTACCAAGCACACAAAACCTCATACCCTTCTACTTGCTACATGACTGGAATATAGATCTTATACTTAGTGAGGCAGGGATTGTATCTTTATCCTCTCAATCTGCATATCAAATTGCATCAGTACATGTTCTATGGTCTGACTGCAAATACGGTTGCTTTAACACCTCACAAGGAGGAAAAGCAAAAAGGGAGAAAATACAATAATCGCTGAACATCCAATATTTATCCTAAGTCTTATCTTGTGAATCGATAGCGTCATGAGATAACTTCTGACTGCTGTTGGTGTCTATCCTCAGGCATAATTCCATCGCTAATTATTTTTCTTATTATCAATACTTGCAATTAAAATCTTTGTAATTAGAACACCATGTTTTTATCAAATAATTTGCATTTGGGTAATTTCTCATTATTTTATTTATTATCTCTCCTTTCATTCCCTCCCACGAATCACAGTGCGATGGTCTCAGAATGTGTTTTCAGAAAAGATTAACTGGTCCTTCACTTGAAACCAGTTAAGAACCATTGGCCTGCAAACCATCCAAAACATTTTGGGCATGCCTCTGTGTGAATATAACATTAGTGAAAACATACCAAACTCACTCTTCAACAGTCTGAGCCCCCATTGCTTTTCTTTTTGTCAGGATATGACAAAAACTAGCTTTCACAAATGAAAAAGCAACTATTGCAGTTAAGAGTTAAGGATAACTGTAGATAAACAGGAAGAAATTAAGATTTTTGCCAAGAAGTGAATAGGAACTGCATGGGGAAAGAAAATCATTCTACAGCTAGGAATACTGACATACCACTTGTAGTAAGCAGCAAAAAAGACAAGGGGACAGCTTGTGAAGATCATCTTAAGCAGTAAATTTGGATCTGGATCCAACTTTCTGAAACAACAGGGACATTTGTGCTTAAAGGTTTAATCAAATAAAGGAGGAATGTATACAGAACTCATTTCTGAAAGTTATTCAGCTGGTGCTGAATTGCCATGACATGTGCTGGCTATTAATATGGTGGCACGACCCCCAGTAGCTATCTCTGGAAACCTTCCTGTTGTGCTCCCGAGTCCACAAGGACGCTGATGATTTTCTTGCATCCTGTTGATGCCATCTGTTGAGTGCAGAGGTCCGCTGCATTGTAGCTGCCCGTGCCATCTGCTTTGCACTCCTAACCCGCTTCATGTGACATGTTGGGCGGGCGGATAGCAGGCTAGCGCGCTGAACTGCACTGCATGAGTATTTCTTTTCTTCCTCATTCAATATGCTTTCCCATCTCAGTAATATGAATTGCTTCAGATGGCTGCAGTCAGCTAGTGAATCCCAGCAGTGACCACCAAGCAATTTAGAGTAATTGTTTTAGGACAAGTCATCACTCCTGGGGTTTACAATGTATTGAATCGGTGTTAACTATTGAAATTGGTGTATTTGAGAGAGGAGACCGTGCACTGACTTAGGCACTGTGCATTTCATGCGGTGTTAGGGAGTGACCTCACTTTGGTTTTGATATGCTGGACTTGCACTGGCTTAACAGGAAGTAATTCTTTTGCAAAATGGCAGAATACATGTAGATTTTCTCTTCTGTGACTAGTTGGCATCTAAACTTCACTCAGATTTTGCTAGAAGTTTTTTATACCTCCTGGCTCATGTTGTGTATTTATTCCACTTGGATTCATAAAACCCCATTGAGGTTCAGTGTCCCTATTCTTCATGCATCTCAGGTGGATGCCACTCCTTGCAGCTCTTCCCAGACTGCATACACTTTCAGTACACAGCTGAACTTTTTTCCCAGTACCCTACTACTGCGAAGTAGTTACTTTTCACAGTTTTCTTACTCAAACAGTTCTCTCGTTTGATGATAGAAATTTATCTTCCACATATACTGTCCATTTTATTACATTTAGCAATAATGTACCATCTGATGACTTTCAGCAACAACCTACCAGATTTCTGACTGTGCAACGCACTGGGTTTCTGGTCATCCAGGAATGTAAAACAAGTAGTCACTATCTGCACCCAAAGCAACTTCATGTTCTGTGTGCAGCAAATCAAACACAACCTGGACACTTTGAATTCAGTGCAGATAGGACACCAACCCACAGGAAGACTAGCCTCATTTGGGACTTACAGGCAAGAGCTGATCTGTGCACATACAGTATAGACCAGACTGGCAGCACATGTACAGGTGGTTTTATGGACACGTTGGTTTCCTACCATTTTCTTCATTAGAATATTGGCAGGTATAAACCCTTCTTATTATGGGAAAATACAGAACATACTGTCACATAAACCTCCCCTGGCTCCAACTGCAAAGGATATCGAGGAAGATTTTTTAGGGCAATCTTATATTGCAACATTAAAAAAGAACCCTGGTTATAACAACTGCCTATTTGGTGCCGTGCATATTGACTGTTTACTCTTTCTAGTAAGATTAACTTTAATTTTGTAAAAGTTGTGTCTAGTATAAAAACATCATTGAAGCTCACTCTCTGCAGACAATGAAGAAGCAGAGGAGCAGGCACTTCCAAAGGATGATTCATCTCATCAGTCTTATGCACCCATGTACCTCCATTTATTATGAAGGCATCCCAGGCGGCCACCTTAGACTAGATATCCAGGTTTTAGATGGCTGAAGAAGTTTAAGGAGATGAATCCTTCTCTAGGTGGTGCTAGCCTTTTTGCAGGTCTGAGACAAAGGATGGAGAACTAGAATCTGCCCTTCAAACAGCAGGTGAGATAAAGGGCAGAGCACGTCCTCTTGGGATATTTATTGTCCCAGTTCCTGGTCTGGAGCAGAAGTCAGACAACTGGGTGGCTATGCAGTGGCTGTCAAAAGATGCTGTGCACCATCTCAAAGCTAAGGTTCTCTTTCATAAACACTGTGCAGCTGGAGTGTCTGTGCCTGTGTGCTTTTTCACAGAATTAGTCTGAGTCCCTTCTTATGAGGCATCTGGGAAATATGCTGTGACTGACCTGTGAAGTTAATCAACTTTGCCTGTGATATCTGAAAACTACCATCTTGTATGAAATTTGTTCTGCAGAGGGAACTACATCAGACATTTTCCTCACTTGTTTGTTCGATTAAAAAAATCCTGCTATGAAGTGTAAACAAATACTTGCTGACCATCATGAAATAGCTTTCACTTCAGGTTTTGTAGTCATTCTCCACTGTAATAGCAAGTAAACATTTTATCAGCTGGAAGTTAAGTAGACAACTTTGTGCATTTATTTCTGAAATGTCTACAAAAGGCCTATGCCATACTTTCTTGAAGAAAAACCCCATGGGAAAGTTTAAACATTCTGTGTGGAGTAAACAAGTAGAAAAGATGTGGGTAAGTTTTATTTTTCTCCCTCTGAGACATGTCAATGACAGTAGAAATGCCTTCACTTTGATCAAGCTTTTACTTGTCATTCAAGGGCTTTTTGATTGAACAGGTCAAAAACCTGTTGAGAAAAAATGAATTTCAGGCTTTTTATAGAATCCCCTAACTTCAAATGAAAAGGCTTTCCTTAGTACATAAAAACCCCCAAAACAACCAACCCTCTAACCTATTGGAAAAAGTATGCAATTTCCACAGCTAACCCAAGAAGACTGATGGCTGACAATCTTTCAGGGGTCATATGCCAAATTATATTAGAGGTTTGTTAGATGGGGGCTAAGAGATGCTACTTTGCAAAGGATCCAGTCTCTTGGCATTAACTTATTGTTCTGTTCTTGCTGAATTGGGGAACTTGAAGAGACTCACTGCTTTTCTCTCCCAGGGTCTTGCTTAGGAGGCTGTAGCTCCAAACTCCACCATCCAGAACCTGCCTGTGCCACCTCCTTGGTGTTAGGTACAAATCAGTGATCTCTGCAGTAGGCAGCGGCAGTATGAAATGGGAGAAAATGTCAACCTTTCCGTTTAGAGTTGCTCTTTTTGAATCCAATTCATTGGGATGCATTGCTCACTCAGATGTGAATAGATGAGCATGTTTATAGCCAGATGCCAGACATCTGTGCCTGTGGAATCCACCTGTCTCTGCTGCAGAAACAAGGATAACGGGAAAAACTACCAGACCTAGAAGCTTTTGCATTGGAAATGCAAACTCTGATGAAAAGTACTAATTGAGTTGACCTTTTCTCTGGCTCCAGCAGGTCTACTGGTACGCTAAAAAATCTTACACAGTTCAGTCATGAGAAAGTAAGGTTGCAAGAGCTTGCAAAGAAGAGAAGCACTCGCTGTTGTTGTCTGTGTGCTTGCAGAAGAGAACCTGCAAGTTCTGCTTTAGGTGAGGACTTAAAAGCTTTAGAGAGCAAAGATCCAATTCTGCTCTCCTGCTATTGTAAACTGGGAAAGGGCATCATCAGATTTGTAAAACTGTTTGCAAATAATGACCAATAGGGAGGCAACTGGCTGAATATGAAATCTTGCAAATCACACTATATCAGCTTTCAAAGACGCAGTGGTTTCTACGCTTACTCAGTAGGAAGAGAATTACGCAGGCATTCGTGCAGGCTGTCTGTAGCTCAGACAGCAGCATGAAGGAGTCAGGTTGAAAAGATGCTAGTTCCTGCCAGAAACTAGATTATCCTTATTTCACATAAGTGACTTATCTTTTTGTCCTTTTTTTGTTTTCTTTCCCTGGTCAAGAAGGGCAACTCAGGGATGTGTTTTGGACAAAATGAATAATGAGAGCTGGGCAGGGGGAGAGGTGAAGGCAGAAGCACCTTCTGTCATAATCCCCTCGGGAAACAAAATGACACTGAAGGGGTGGTAAATAGCTTATAGTAGTGGAGTTGTCCTGTGATGGGTTACAAATCGAGTGATTTCTCACAGCAGAGAGCTGGCGAGGGGGAACTTCACTCTGGGGCAAATGCCCTACCATTACACTCCAGGAACAGGGCAGTGATGTGCTGTGCCTCTCCCCTCAGCTGAACAAATATCTCTGACTGCCAAACTGAGTGAGAAAATGCTCACAAATCAGGAAGCACAGAAGTGACTGAGCCGAGACATGAGATAGTTTCCAGGTCCAATTCCTCTCAATAAGAAGGGAGAGAGAAGGCAGAAAAGAAATGTTCCCTGGACATCTCCTGAGGGAGACAGCAGCAGCTCCCTCTGCTGCGGAGGGAGAAGAGTCAGAGGAAGAGTAGAAACAGGAAAGCTGGTACAAGCCAGAAATTTGTACCGTTTTGTAAGACCCAGAGCGAGACGAAACCAATCAAAACAGTTACGCTGTCAGACCCATGGCCATTGGGAGGGTGCACCTCTTCACCACTGCCTGTAATGAAATAGCAAATGAAACCAGCAGTGTCTATGTGCGTTGCTGTTAATGGGCGATACTCAAAAACTAAGTCCACTCGCAATTATGGGCCTCCCAGAGTTGTCACTAATCTGTAGTATTTTCGCTCCACTCAGCCCCAAGACACAAGTGCTCATTGCTTTTCTATTTCTCAAGTACCTAAAAAAACACAGGCAAGCCAAAGCAATCATTTAGTTTATTATATGGCAAAGGTACACTAGTCACTTGGGCCCTCTCTAAGCACCAACCTTGGCAGTATTTATCTCATTTTTGAGAAAGAAAAGAGTGGATGCAAGCTATCAAAAAATGTAGCACAATAGATCTTTGGGGAAAACAGATGTAGGAAGCCTTAATTTTCTTAAGTGCCTGGCTAAACAACCACAGATAACTGAGAAGGCACGGCAGGTAAGCATTTTCCTTGGTCAGGGATGACAATTGTACCTTTCACACTGAACTTAGCAACTGTTCCTGACTTTTTGCATCCTTTCACCTGTCATGGTTCATTAAAGGGGTACCCACCCCCCCTGCAAACACTCTTTTCCTTCAGGCAGCACTCTCAGCCGTACTTCATCCTCAGTGGAACAACTTGATGTGCAAGGCCAGGCTCCAGGATAGGGGCAGTTGACTACTGATCAAAATCAAAACCACAAACTGCCACTGCATTGATTTAGCATATACGTATATATCTGTCCATCTATTACATGTATGCTAATTATATAAAATCCATACCTTATCCATAACATATTTATTTTATAACACATATTTCATTTTAAAAAAGGAAATTCACAGCTGAAGTCTATTTGAGAGACGGAAATGTTTGCTATATTACACACATGTAAGGGAGCCCTATAAAGCCCTAATCAATCTGGTGTAATCTCACAGCTGACCATGCTTTGAGCAAGAGGCTGAACTAGACCTCCCAAGGTCCTTCCCAGTCTGTGTGATCCTGTGAAACCAGATAAAAGACAGTAGAGTTGTTTGTATCTTATAATACCTCATTAATTTGGCAAGGATATTTCATAATTTCTGCTTTTCAAATTTAGTATGTATTGTCATTACCTCTCTTTGAATCGGTCTTCACAAAGCTGAGATAACAGCATCTCAAGTGAAAATGAATCAAACCACAGTCAGCCAATCAAGTATGTTGGCATTCTTGTCCCAAACAGATAAGATTAACCTGGGTGAATAGTTTTGTAAGTAATTTCAGTTTTCACCCACGAGAATAAGTTTACTTAAGGATCCTTTTGTTTTATTTACAAGTATCTCAGTCTGTTCATTGCTGCAGAGAAGGTGATCAGCTCTCCGTGAACACAGTTCTTAGGTGGAGGTGTTTGAAGCTGTTAGAGCTTGGGCTGGGATCCACCTCACACAAAGCTAGGTACCTAATTAAGAGCAAAATTGTCTTGGGGTGTCTGGATGTCAAAGGGAGAGGGAAGCAGCTCAGACCTTGAGTAGTAATATGGATATACCTCTATCCTGACAAATGGAGAATGCTGTCAGAATCACCAGCATATACGCTTACCGTAAATCTGACCTGTAGGTGGGTATTTTTTAATATAACACAAGTAAGAGTAAGTATATTTTCTCCTGAGCCACTCAAGTAAATTTAGAAACAAATTGTGAGTACATCATAAAGTAACATTGAATTAGTATGTTCATTTCATGGGCAGTTAACCTTTACGTCTCTTTAATAATTGATTGCTTTAATACTTCGTTAATATTATTAGTTTCATTAGTTTATGATCTTTTTTCTTACCTTTGGCCTTTTATTACATTAGGGCTATAAATTTTCATAGAATTGATTAGTTACAAGAAAGAAGTTGTTATGCTCTAATACCGTTCTGCCTTTCATGGAAGGGAAACACTTCTAATTTTGTTACATATCTCTCTTCACAAGGATAATTGAAATACAGCGAATACTAATTAAATTAGTATAGCTATGCTAGCTCTGCCAAAATATTATGATTTATAGTTTTGGTCCAAAAAATTGGTAAACCTAAGCTATTTTTATAGTTATGTTATTAATTTATAATGCTGTATTTTAATCTTTGCAGTAATGTGTCATGACCTCTAAGTATCTCAAATTATGTTACTTAATCATGCAGGAACATAGACAATGTGATGCCATATAACATATAATATTCTAGACAAGAAAAGAGCAAAAGGGTCAGGGCAAGCATTTCATACTATATGCTGCATCAGAACTAAGAAGTGAATTAAATGATGAAATGTCTCTGTAGGAAGCATTAGCTAGTCCATTTAGTTTCCCAAATAAAGTGTGAATTTATAAGTATTTTGAGACGTGAATTAAATAAAATTTTCACATGAAAATAGAGGCACACTGAGATCAGCAACCAGATCTATGTTCCAATGGCTTCTTTGCTTGTTTGTTGTTGAATTTTTTCCTATCATCCTGGGGCCTGAGTGGCTTAGTCAAAATTTGTTAACTGCCTTGACTGATTTAACATTGCTACAGTCTAACATTGCTCCCAAATTGCAAATGAACTTGATCCAACACCCACTAAATTGAATGGAAATGTTCCCAGTGGCTCTGACTGATACTGGAACAGTTCCACTGTTTGTATGATTTATTAGGGCATTTTGTTTGGCATGATTTGAGAAGTCCTTTGGTAAGACTCACACCTTTTTATCTGCATTAGGTTTGCTTTCCAAAATTCTGTCATTACTGGAAAGCTTTATTAAAGACCTGTAGAAACTTAGCATTACTTGAAGACTAATAGTACGATAGACTTTGAAGGATATTTGCACTGCAGATATAAATCTAGAACAATCTGGTAAAAACCCCAAATTTCAGAGCATGCTCTTTCTTATTGACCTCTTCATCTTCAGTGGACTATTATCAAATCATCTTACGTTTACAGAATAGTCACTCAACTTGCTGCAACAACTGGGTTCAGACTGGAATCATGACTCATCTGCACATTACTAGTCTATTGCTTTATTGGTCATCACAGAATGGTCATCACAGTTATATCAACTACATTTAATTTCTTTTATGTAAAGTAACATTTTGGTGCTGCTTTTCGTATCCTAAATAACCTAGTAAACAAGATGTTTCTTGTAATGGATTTTCCTGGCAAAAAATGTATTATGTAAATGTACCCAGTCCAAGGTAATTTGTGCTAATGGCCAGTAACCATATTTGAAATATGACTGGTTTAATTGCCAAAATTAAGCCAATTTCTTCCATATGTCAGCAAAGGTAGCTGCTCCAAGAAAGTTAGATTCTGTGTCTATACAATTTAGAGCCTGGTCCATAAAAGTTAATTCAGAGTAATTTCTATACCATTACAAGGGAAAAAGCCTTAGATGTAAATATTAAGATATTTGAACAGTGGCTAATATAGTGCACAGTAGCTGTCAATATATGCCATGCTTAGGAAAACACTTTCAAGTTCATGCTTGTGTGTTTCAACAACGTGTTTCACTCAGGGAGCTTAAGCAGCAAGTCAACTCAGCTGAGCTAAACTGCTTTGTATGAAGCTTTACTTTTTCATTCAGATTCAGTCATTAACATTTCCAGATGTTATCCATGTGAAGCTTCCTTTTCTTAAATTTAAAGTGTTATCTCGTGGAGATTACTGATGCAATTTAGCATGAACTGATTCCAAAGTGAATGTGGAGAACTAGCGAGCAGAACTAAACTGATTTCAATCTCCACTAGCTTTCCTTTTGTGACACTTCACTGACTTCAGTAGACTCACTTCTTGCCCGTGAAAATGGGATCAAAATCAGACCCAGAAATACAGTAGATACTTCATTTGCTAATATTCAAGGAATAGGTTCACAAACTATTAAACTCATTTACATAACAAGAAAACTATAAAATATCCAGTCTTAGATGTCTGGATTTCCTTTTTTCTAATCTCTATAAACATATAGAATAGGGATGTATTTTTTTAAATAAATGTCAGAAATGTTCCAGTTTACCTATGCTGCACCTTCTAGGATGAATGCCTATACTTAGATCATAATGTCTGCTGAAAGAACAAGTAAGAAAATAAAAACAACGGAATTCTTTTTTGAAGAAACAATATAAAGCTTTTGCTGTTAATTAAGAAAACTCTATATTTATTTTTCTCTGGTTAAAAACAGTTCACTTGTAGGAGCAATTAGGAGATGCTAAACTTAAACTTACTACAGTGACTCAGGAACAAGGCAGTTGCTGTCATTGGGAGTTAATTGGCAAGGACAGACAAAATGAGAAGATGCTGGCGGAAGCCGGGCTTCTCCACATTAGGAATACATCTATTATGGTTGGGGGTGGGGAAAGGGTGACTGTTTCATGTATGAAATATTCCCTTTCAAAATCACATACTGCTTTGTTTGAAGATGCAGTTTTCAGTCAGTGTTTTAATTAGCTGTTGATCCCTAGGGGAAAGGGCTTATAGGTGTCTGTACAGTTGAGCCACTTAACACAGACAGTGAATGGGATGCAAACGTAGCCACAAGTGTTAGGACTGCACAGTGACATATGCAGGCCTGTAGGTAATCGAACATCCCTGTAATTTTTGGGCCAGTTCACCAGATCAAAAAAACATTAACTCTATCTAGGTGCTGCCATGAACACAAAGAGACTGCAAACAGACCGCTAACATGAGTGAAGTCTGTAACAATACAGTTATGTTAATGTTAATAGCTTTTTCTTAAAAAAAAAAAACCAAACCAAAAAATCACAAAGCCAGAAAAAACACCCGAGTAAAAATAGATTTAACTCATGACTATTACTAAACTTTTGTTGTCATTGCTTACAACTTAAATTACCTCAGCATTTTTAAATAGCACACGCTACATTCCCTGCCCACAAGTGTACCTCAGTACGGTCTGTAACCTCACCTTTGGCTCAGGATGTATGACTGACGTGCTTTAACCCCAGATGGCAACGAGGCACCGCACAGCCGCTCGCTCACTCCCCCCGGTGGGATGGGGGAGAGAATTAGGAGAGTAAAACTGAGAAAACTCATGGGTTGAGATAAAGACAGTTTAATAAGTAAAGCAAAACCCGCACACGCAAGCAAAGCAAAACAAGGAATTCATTCCCCACTTCCCATGGGCAGGCAGGTGTTCAGCCATCTCCAGGAAAGCAGGGCTCCATCACGCATAACGGTGACTTGGGAAGACAAACGTGATCACTCTGAACGTCCCCCTCCTTTCTTCCTTCTTCCCCCAGCTTGTTATACTGAGCAATGACATCGTATGGTGTGGGATATCCCTTGGGTCAGTTGGGGTCAGCTGTCCCGGCTGTGTCCCCCCCCAACTCCTTGTGCCTCCCCAGCCTGCTCGCTGGTGGGGTGGGGGGAGAAGCAGAAAAGCCCCTGACCCTGTGTAAGCCCTGCTCAGCAACAGCTAAAACATCCCTGAATTATCAACGCTGTTTTCAGCACAAATCCAAACCACAGCCCCATACCAGCTACTGTGAAGAAAATTAACGCTACCCCAGCCAAAAGCAGCACAATGGCTCATGATACTGATTACATTTTCGTCAAAGATCGTGCATACACGTGGAAGATCACAATACAGGCTCTTAATGAGATGGATGCGGTTCCAATTTTGAGCTGGTGTTTTTTAAAGCAACTTCTGCTTCTCATAATGTTACAGATATCTCAGAAAATAGGTCAGTTAGTTTTAGTTGCTAAGTGAAAGTTAGCTGAGCTAAACCTTCCTTACCTTTTACAGACCAAAATGCTGGATTATATGTACTAGCTACAGCACCTGTTGCTTAGTATCATATAAAATACTGATAGACTGACCTTCCAGCACGGTGCAAAACATTGCTGGTGTCCTAGCCATTTGTAACTGGGGAAGAACCAAAACAGGGCTAGATTTACTTGCTGGTTTGGGGTTCTACTCAATGATACTGCTGCTTTTGGTATTTTAGAGTGTCATGATACGGTGAGATATAAATGAAGTCAAGTGTACCTAAAAAGTACAGACAGTTGTCCTTTTTAGAGTGTGTGTGATGGATTTCCTAGCGTGCCTAAATGCTATGAGGCTAATGAGTCTTAAAATTTCTAGTAGAATTTATAAATCTAAAAAAATGGCCTTTTTGGCAAATATTGAGGTACATACATAAAACCAAAATAAAATATCTGGCTTGACTTTGTATCAAGAGCCTTCTAAAGAAGACACTTGAAACAATTTAATGATTAAATGAGAAAGGTCAAAGGATATCCTGTAACGACATTTTAACTCTTCCCTTCTAATTTGTGACATATTGTACAAATCTTCTCTGCTGTGCTGTGCATATACACATATGTGCTGTAACATCTGGAATAAAGCAGCTTTTGCTAGGAATGTATCAGCCAGGGGATTTCTGAGAGATCATAGTCTTGTATCTAACTAAGTGAATAATTTCTGCTTTCCAAAGGCCAAAACTAGGAATGATATCTAGTGTTCGCTAACCATTAAGTCAAATGGTCCACTATTGGAATATCTGAGATAATTATCAAAGTTGGTAGAAAACAGTCCCGCTATTGGAACTACTATTTGTACCAATTTATGTAAGGATATTATTTTATGATTCTGCATTCTTGTGATTCTATCTGTAGAAGAAGATCAGAAGCTCTGAGCTGACACAGAGACATTTGGCTGATTTAAGACATCTTTCTACCTTGAGTGATAGGACTTTCCCTATGAAAACCTCTTTGAGAGTGTTTGATAAAACACACTTAAATAGGCATCAGGATGTTAAGGTAGGAGAGAAAAATCTAACAAGTATCACATTATTCTGTACATTGAAGTATTTATTATTCTAAGGGACATTACTGGTCACAGTAATGTTTTCTTGGTCACAACAGGTTTTCCTGATAATAAAGAACAGATTTTTCCATTATATCACTCTATAACAAGCACTGAAGAGCAGCTAAACTGTGGTAACTTAAATTGAGATCCCTGTTGTCCTGGCTGTTTTATTGCTTGTGTTAGGCAGTTATCTGATAGAGGTGTGTTCAGCTGGAAAGGCATTTCTCAGGCCACTGAATCCTTTCCTGTTGTCCTGTGCCCCCCCAGCCCTGATTAAGACAACACTGTAATATAACATCAACTCCATTTACTTTCCAAACCACAACGTTACAACCCTTCCAAACCCCCTATTATAAATCTATACATCTATACAGTAGGAGAGAGCAGAAGCCACAAGCTATAATGAGCCATAGGGGAACTCAAGGTCATCACCCATGTCTGAGAAACCTTCAATATGAGAGGCTTTGTTAGCTGACAGAAGTGGATTTGGGAGAATGCATCCCCTAGAGAAGGCAAGAGAGGAGATGAGCTCTCATTGTCTGATATAATTTTCTTTCCTCAGTCTGTTAACCTTAAAATTGGAAATAAGGTAAGGTGGTTTCAGAACAGGCTAGCTGTGAAAGGACACAGGGCAGTGGGCTGTGAGCAGACAGCTGAGCTCCACCAGCTGGAAGCCAGTCAGAAAGGAATGGCACTGGAAAATTTATTGCTTGATGGACTGCAAATTAATTAAATAGTAATGTTGTGATCCAATTAAACCTTCTCCCTTGCATTCTGTCTAGGTACCCATGTGCCTGGGACAACAATTTCGAGAAAACCAGAAGAGCTGAATGTCTTAGTAGAAATAAAAAAAAGTATAAATAGAAAAGATGTCAGCACTACATTTCAGCTGAAAAATGAGTAGAAAAAGAGTATGAAGCAAGTTTTACATAATGACTTCTCAAAGGAGCAGTAGTAGGAGCCATAAAAGCAGCTGCTGCAGCAGACTCTTTACCCCTGGTGTGACTGTCCAAACACTTTAGCCTGCTTTTGAAAGCAGACGGACAGCTCCAGTTTGCAGCATTCCTTTAATACTTTTTTATGCTAATGCATTCCCATTTTCCTTCAGGAAAGATTTTTTTTTTTTAGTACGAGTGCCAGCCTAAAGTTTTAAGAACTTTCTTTTGCTTGAAAAAAAGATGCTTGTGTCGGCTCGGGCAAGGGGGGATGTGACTTTCAGGAATATCCAGTTCAAGTTAGCCTTCAGCTGCTTTCTGCTGCTTTATCTTTAAAACATCTCTGGAACATAAACACACACACACAAAAAAAGCCTCTCGGAGGAGACGTCCTTCTGACTCTGTAATGAAATGCCACTAAAACAGCTTGCAATCAGCACTGGGGGAAAAAGGGATCATCAATGCAGAAAAACAGAGTCATGTTTCAAAGACTGACAGCATACCTAAATCTGGATGCCACAAAGCAAAGGCCAAATCCCACTGAAGCTAACAGCAAACCTTCTCTTAATTTCAGTGGGGGGGGAATGTGGAGGTATATCTGAGCTTTCATATTCTCTGGGGAAGAAGAGTGCAGAGGGGTAGAAAAGGTAACCAACAAATAAAGTCTACTGTTTAGATCCTGGAAAACAATATCAGAAGCTTTACAGAGCATATTAAGGTATGGGTCCTGGGAGCTCCTTCTTATTTTACCACTTATTTGGGGGAACAAGTCACTTCGGACCTGATTTTGAAAGTATTAGCTTTATTTAGTCAGCCAGCTGAGGACCCTGGTTCATGCAGTAGTTATACACACCAACAGAACTATGCCTGTGTGAATATCTGCCTTAAAAGAGATCTTAATCCACTGAATCAGCAGTAATTTAATGTGACTTAAGATCAGGACCCCGTTTTCACAACAGTTAAACCTACTTTGATTCACAAAGATTGAGAATGAAGCTTACTTTTTTTTTCAGCACTCTGTGATTTTATTTATATAAAATGGTATTTGTTCATCAGAAAACCGACATACCTCTCTGTACGTTGGATTTATCATAGGGGCTGGAAGGCACAAGCACTCTAATGAAATTCATAAAGTCATCCAGCCTCATAGGTGCTAGCAGAATTTCTTATGTGTGACAGTCTCTGAAATGAAGAATAAAGTAATGGGGAAAATAAAAGAAAAAAAAAGACCAATGCAAGTGTTAGAGTTGAAGTACAATAAAAAAGTTTTGCAAATCCAGAGCCTCAAGATTCTGTAGTTAGTATGGTTCCAACAAAACCAGCAAAAAACCATTGCTCACAGAAAGGAATTAGATAGTTGAGATGAAGAAAGGACATAACAGGTAGAGTCAAAGATACCTTAAGTGAGTGTTTTATCCTAAGGGCATAAAGATTTATAGTCTCCTAAATATCCCACTACACATTCTGATTTTGATGGGGTACTATTAAACACTATGGCAGGTGAAGACTTCCATCGATACATGTGTTAATCTGGCCCTTGGGATGTCTGAGGAATTCCGGTGGAGAGAACTACAGAAATGCTCAAACTCACAGAGAACAATTATGAAGTGTTAAACCAGGTGTTAAAGATTTCTGTAGTTGTCCGATATCACATAATAAAGTTGAACCAGAGAATTTAAATAACACTTTGGCAGAATACTGTCTTTCCTAATCACAGACTCTGGGGGAAAGTTTCCAGCTGGATGCTGAATGGAATTTCAATGACGGTAAAAAGCAGAGAAGACAGACTGCTCCATAGGTGGACAGTGATGTCTTTTTATCTTACTCATTAGTAATGACAAAATAATTTACTCTTAGTTGTTACAAAGTTATTTAACTTACAGAAAAAAGAACTCCTGGCTGTCTGCACAAGAATTAAAGTCTTTACCTCCGAACATTAAGGTGTGCTCACAAATACCTATCTCATCTGCATGCATCTGTGCTCAATAACTGTACTTACATGATATAGCATATAATATAGGCATAATCTGTTCAATTATGATGAGCTGATCAACGGGTGCACAGTTCCTAAGGAGGAATTCAGGAGCACATTGTAAACTCATCTCAAACAAGTAAGTATAAAAGTTTCTTGCCACACCAATTCATCACATATTCTTTATCAGATGGATACTTTACAGAAAAAATTGAATATTTTAGAGACACTTCATGTTTTATCAGAAATATCTTTTCTGTCTTTTCAGTCAGAAGCTAGAGTGCCATTTTCATTCTAGCAGCATATGAATCAAAGGCAGAAAAGAATACATTATTTAAAAATCCAGCTCTTATCAATACAAACCAAAGTGGTATTTTTCTGTAAGTGAAAATATAGCATAACTAGAACCTAATGGTTTTATAATTCCCAAATATTGCTCATTCCTATTTTTCGATGATCAGAATCTTTCTTGAATGGTTACAAACCGAGCAGATACGAATGAGGCAGTATGGAACCCAGGCTGGTAACCACAACAGATATCTCAAAATACTTAATTTCACTGAAACAACTCTAGCATTGAAGGTATCTTTCCTTACATTGTTAGTCTGTACCACTGAGGCACACTCGTGGATGCCTTAGGTGGAATTTATATATACGTACATGTCTACGATGCAGATGTGTTAATGTGAATTAGTGACTGTGACTAAACTTCTGCTGCATTCAACAGAGATCTCGGGTGGGATTCAGCTCTTCTTCCTTCTAGATCTGTAAGCATTGGGTAACAGGTGTGAGTTACAACTTGGATTTCTTTCATGATTGATGACAAAGAAATAAATGCTTCCTAAAGGGGATTCACCTGACCTATCTCAGACCTCTATCTCAAGAAGAATTTAACAACCCTCTGAAGCTATCTGTTTATCTCCATTGACAGGAAAGACAAATGACTACTTTGAACATAATGATCTGCCTTCAAGACCAATAAGTTGTAAAGGATGATTCCTTTCTGTTATAACAATCAGTTGGTACTAAAGATCTCCAGCAGTGCCTGCAGGGCTTCCCTCCATTCCTTGGGACTGGTTCCCCAAAAGTCCACAGATACAAACTGCTGTGAAATAGCTAATTCGCAATACAAGCAACTGACCTCTCAATGTCTACATCTCAATGATCCAATATTTTGTACTGGATCCCCAAAGAAAGAGCATTGCCCTGACTGACACTCACGATGCTTTTTTTTTTTTTTCAAATCTCTTACAGTAATTTAGCACCTCATTTTTGAATACTAAGTGGTTGGGTTTGTACAGCATAGTTTGCTTTTCTGAGTCGCATTCTATCACAGAGACACTTCTCTAAGTTCATGGCTCAGGTGGTGCGTTGCAGTGAACATGGCAAATGCTGATGGAGCCTGGTCAGGGAGACCCTTTGGCATGAAACTGCCTGCCTGCCCGTAAGCTTTGTGAGATGGACGGCTTGCAGACTGGGTTGGGGAGTCTCGTTCTGCATTGATGGAAATTCTCCACGCAGCCACAGCCTTGCTAAATCTACATAGATAGATGATTTTTCTCTCTGGCAATAGCTGTCTTTCTGTGGAGTACGAGCGCTTGCATGTAATGTCATTCATGTGGAAATGTTCCTTGACCTCCCACTTCTGAGCAGAGTTACCAGAGAAAAGAGAAGGAGAATCATACCAGACTATGCAAAGGCCCAGGTGGTTAGGGAACACGCTTTTAGAAACTGCAGTTTACTGGTGCCTTGTATTTCTCTGTTGATTTCAGACAAGAAAATGAAGTCCCATACCGTACATGAGTAAACATGTTACCATAAATTCCCGTTTTTTTAAAAACATCAATGATAATCCTAGAACAGGATTCACTACTTGCAATTTGGCATTGCAGTGAAGCACAAATACAGTGTATTAAACTTGTCAGCAATAGCTATTTTTGGTTTCTCTGTAGTGAACATTTTAATGTAAAGTTAAATTACTACACATAGCCATAGAAAGAAACTATTTATTATTTGAATTTTTAAAGCCTTACTATAAATTGCTAGAGGTGAATTGTACACTAACACTATAAAAATAAAATGGAAAACCTCTAAAGTGCTGCAATCGAGAAAATATATGCACTGTTATCACAGATCACAAATGCAACTACAGATAATTTTAAACATATGGTAAGCTTCTCCCTAAGTACTTGTATTTTAGGGAGCATAACCGTGCCCTAAATCTTATTGTAGTCACAGAATAATTTTGCTTTCAACATTTGTGTAGGTAAACGTAGTGCTGCTTATAATTATATTTATTGAAGCTGGATTGGTTTACAATTTGCAGCTCGTTAATTCAGTATATAATTCCAAATAAACAAGGAGTTTCTTGTGTAGCTATTTAACTCAAGAGCAATACATTACTGTAAAATATTAGCTATCAACAGTTGTTTCATGAGTAGCAGAACTAATGAGGTCCAGTGTGTCTATCAGTTACTTTCTGGCATTCCTCTATACACCAGTGTGTCTTGCTGCTGTGTTCCACATCCTCAGTCTCTGTCTCTCTTCCCACCAATTCAGTTGAAAATGGTCAATGGATTTCCCATCCAAGTACTGCGGAGGGCTGATCCTGATCTGATAATACCACAGTAAGGACCCTCAAGGGAATAAGGCATCACTAAGTTAAGCCAATGTTTCTGCTTTTTAAAATTTTTAATTATATAAAGAAAAAAATAATGTAGAAAGTCAGAATCAAATCATAGAAAGACAGAACCATAGAACAGCCGAGATTGAAAGGGACCTTGAAAGATCATCTGGTCCAACCTTTCATGGGAAAGGAAGCCTAGATAAGATTATCTAACACTATCTCCAAATGCATCTTGAAAACCTCTAGTGACGGGGACTCTACCACATCCCTGGTGAGGTTGTTCCAATGATTGATTGTTCTCAGTGTAAAAAATTTCTTTCTTATATCAAGATAAAACCTCTCCCAGTGCAACTTGTACCCACTGCCCCTTGTCTGCTCCATGTGGCTCCTTGTGAAAAGAGAGCCTCTGTCCTTTTTGAGGTAAAGATTTTGGTTTAGGGATTTTTAAAAATGTTTTATTATTAATTATTATTAATTTATTGCATAGTTTTTAATTTGTTTGTAACTTGAAGGAAAAGCTCCCCTTCGATCAGATTTCTGACAGACATTTATCCAAATGAGTGAGTGAGCTACAGATGCTATATCCTGATTTTCAGTTGTTTCTTTTTGATCTGAGTAAAACGTGCATGGTCACTGAAACACGAGAGCCCTTTAATTCCTTATGTGATAAAACTGTCTATATTTTCCATGCCTGTTACCTCTTGTCTTACACAGATGTTGATGTATAGGCTGACATATTAGTTCCTCATTTTAATACGTCTTTTATTTTGAAGATTGATTTTCTTAGGCCACCTCATTATTTTCAAGATATCCCCAAATATTCCTTAATTTATCCTTTTTTTGAAGTCAGCAGGCCTCTTCTATTTACGTTCAGTGACACAGGACTATGAACGGGTACTGTCGGTTTTGAACCTTTTCAAGTATTAGGCTTCTGACCATTCACTCCTTACACAAACATAATTTGATTTGCAAACTGAATATGAGAAATGAAAAACAACAACTGAATGGAAACAGAAGGAAAAATTTTGGGACTATGAGTAATAAGAAGAAAGGAAAGAGAATTAAATTCTAATGAAAAACTTAAAATGTTTTTTTATTTTTAATAATAATATTATCATGGCAGTCATTTGAACCCCAGTGGGCTTTGACCCTATGCTCTGCAAAGAAAACATAGAAAAAAATGACAATCCAGGCTTCTTGGCTACTACTCTCTAAAGAAATTTGATAAAGAAAACATTGGTGAAGGCAGGAAGGGCTAAATCATACAGTCCACCAGCAGAAGGTACTATCTTGAAAAGAAAAATGATGTTATTAATTTATTTTAAAAATAGTCTCATATGATGAGAATATACACAGGTGGACTTCAGATGCAGAGAGGGTGCAAAGTGATAAAAGGAGAAGTGAGTAAGAGTCCAATGAGAAGAGTCTTAGGGAAAGTTGAAGAGAAATTGAGGTAAACATGTAGTGCAGGAGGCTGATTAAAAAACACCTCTCAGCAGAAAATATCCAGGGACACATTCATATACTCTGAATGCCAGGTTTCTATGTCTAGTACGTGAAATAGGTCCCATTTTCTGTCACTGGTGGTGGGTGCAGCAAACATAGCTCTGAGACCAGGCTTCCCTGGTGTGGATTTACAACAGAGCCAGGGCAGATGTACAAGATGCAAACAAGAAAGTATTCCCAGATGCCTTAATATGCTTCCCTGGGTTCGGTGCTCAGTCCATTGATAGTCTTATCTTTGCCCCATTAAGTCTTCACTGGAAAGTCAACCTGTTGCTTACCAACATGGCTGAACTAATTAGAGATGTGAAGATTGGTGGCAGCCTGGGCTGCGGTGATCATGCCCTGGTGGAATTCACGATCTTGAGGGATATGGGCCAGGTGAAGTGTAGAGTCAGGGCCCTGAATTTCAGGAAAGCAACTTTCAGTTGTTTAAGGAATTAGTGGATGGGCCCCCTGGGAATCTGCCCGCCAGAATCAAGGAGCTGAACACAGCTGTCAGCTCTTTAAGGACATTTTTCTTGGAGCACAAGAGCTCTTGATTCCCACATGTAGGAAATCAGAAAAGGAAGGCAGGAGACCAGCATGGCTGAGTAAGGACCTCTTGGTCAAACTAAAATGTTAAGAAGGAAATGCATAGGCAGTGGAACCAGGGACACGTCTCCTGGGAAGAATATAGGATGTGTAAGGATGGGATCAGGAAAGCTAAGGCACAGTTGGAGCTGAATTTGGCAAGGAGAATAATAAGGGCTTCTACAGGTACCTTGTGCAGAAAAGGAAGATTAAAGAAAATGTACCCTCTCCAATAAATAAGAACTAGTGACAACCAACGTGGAGAAGGATGAGATACTCAACAGGTTTTTTTGCCTCAGTTTTCAATAGTAATCCCTCTTCCCACATCTCTCAAGTCCCTGAACCTCAAGGCAGGGACTGGGGAAATGAAAATCAGGTTCGAAGACATCTGAGGAATGTGAACATACGTAAGTCCATGGGACCCAATGAGATACACCCCAGGGTCCTGAGGGAATTGGCTGATGTAGTTGCCAAGCCACTCTCCATCATATTTGAAAAGTCATGGCAATCAGGCGAAGTCCCCAGTAACTGGGAAAAGGGAAACATGACGCCCATTTTTTAAAAAGGCTAAAAAGGAGGTTCTGTGATTCCGTTATTATTCAGCCAGGACAAATTGGTACAAGATATGTGAGCTGGAGACTGCAAACGTGATGTGGGGGTCACAACACTATTTTTCCTGCCATAGCATCAGTCACCCACTCTCTTCACACCATCATGCTCTTTAGTCCCCTTCTTCTACTGTTGGGAAGCCTCCCAGTTGTCTTGCCAGCTTTTGTGATAATGATCACTGCAATGGATGAACTAAACTGATATGGCCACATTTAGCAAAAGTACTGTATATCTATGAAATAGCAGTGACTTTTGATCCTTATTAATCTGAACTGAATATTGTTTGTTGACTAGTTAGTCTGCAGCAAATCTTCAGTCATTTAAAATGACATCACTAATCAAACTTTTTTTTTTTTTTTTTTTACTGTTTTACTTCATCAGAAAATGTGGCTCCATCAAAAAAGATTCCTGGGAAGAATCAGTTTAAGCAAATTCATCCAAGTGATTTCTTAGGTCAAGGGCAATTCCTTTTTCTTTTTTTTTTTTTCCTCCAATGACAGATGAAAGGACAGCTAATGTTCTGGTCATTACAGCACTCTGACAGGCTGTGGCAGGTCCAGGTTTAGCTCCCTGACCTATCTGGTTATTTTGGGTTCTGCTCCTCTGCCCTCCTCTCTCTGTCACAGCTTCTTATATTCCTTATTGCACCATCCATGGTGTAAAAAACCCTGAAATTTATTTCAGTGTAAAATGGGAAGCATTTCAGAACATTTTTGAGTACTTTTTAGAACATTTGAGATTATTTAGTAGCATACGAGAAACATTATTGTCTACCTAATTCTAATACTGAAAATAGAGGAGTGAATCATAAAAGGTCAGAATAATCATGACTTTGTGTATTACCAAATACTAATCTCTTTAGTTGTACTGACGTATCTGGCATTAAACAAAAGTATAAATATAGATTCAATGGGTTTCCATTCTAAGTTAGACAGGTAACTATGAACTATAACATCAAACTGCAGTACTTAATGGCACGCCGTGAAGCAATGAAAAGTCAATACAGCTTTTGGACGTATTGTTTTCGAAGCAAATAAAATAGAAGTGTTGTTGCTTTGAGTCTTTCTTTTATTTCAAATGTCTTTTCATAAACTGTATCTCAGGGATATCAGAGCAAAAGCTAATGGTAGAAACCAACCCAAAAATTTTTATACAAAGAAAGCACAATAGCTCACATGCCAAGAAAGAAAACTGTGGGGCATGGAAAATAAAAGCATAAAATTGCACAATTAACATGAGGAATAAGTTGTAGATCCTCATTAACAAAGACTTTGGAATGTTCTTGAGTGAAGGTCATTATTTACTGTCAAAGATTCAATCCAATTTCAGCAAAATCACACAGTGCTAACAAAACCTGAGGTCACAGTTGCCTGACAAGAGAATCATTATTATCTTGGTACTTTAATTAAAGGAAAGAATGATAAGGTTGTTAAATCTTAAGTCACTGATCTGAATTTTCTTTTGGAATCTGACTCAACTGCTAGAGTGGAAATCTGGTTTGAAAAAGGGTAATACAGAAATTAGAAAATGTAAAGCATAAATCATATTTGAGTAACTGGATATATATAAATCAGTTATTTCATAAACATTTTATAGGCAGAGATAAATAAAAGAGCCAGTATAATTTGAATTAATAAATTAAATACAGGATAAAACTTAAAGTATATGTTTGAAGTTCAGAGAAGGCTGGGATTAAATTAAAACAGAAATGCCATGCTTTTGTAAGTTTCTGTCTCCCAAGTCACTTTTTGGATGAATTTTTACATCATGATGAAAGTTTTTGCTAAATACATTGCTTCAGTTGACATAATTTCCAAGGAAAAACTACAATGCAGAACAGAAGTGCCAGCTGTGGCAATTTTGGATGTGTGAGTCTGATTTAAGAAAGCTACCCTAAATTTTAATAAAGGTATCTCTACAGTCTTGGAGGAGAAGGAATGGAGTATAGATCACAACAGGGGTCAGTCTCCAGGTTTTTGAATTTTAAAGTGACTTTCTGAAACTCAAGAGACTAGCTAGGATTTGCAAATGTAATTCAAGACAGTTGGTCCCAAATTCATTGCAACTAAATTTGTGGAGTGAATGGTAGCCAGTCTGTAGGAACCTACTGAATTTAGGAATACAGTTGCCTTCCGTAGTCAGCATAGAAACACAGCTATCTCTAGAGGTGACTCACATTTTAAAAAGACTCCTGGCTCCCAATTCAGGAGCCTCAACAGATGTTGAATTCTGCATGGATAAATCTGGGTCTTTGAGATTTTGTCCCATTTCTGCTGGATAGCTTTGGAAATACAGATTTGCTAGGCACAACAGGGGTTTGCAGCGCATTTGTTAATCAAAAGTACAAAACTGCAAGGTAAGGTAGAACGTTTGAAGATTGATTATCCTCATTTTTTTGCTTCCTAAGGAAGCCTCTGATTAATTGCTATATTTGTTATTCAGCATAATTTGTCCAAATTCAAATGCCAGATCACTGCAACGGTCTACTTATGGTGAGTAAAAACGCAATATATGAAGCCTTCTTTCTGAGTACAGAGATGGTTAAGCTTCTCCAGCTGGATACACAAGCTGATAGGAAAAAAACCCTTCAAAACCAAAGGAAATTGAGCACAGTATATTGGGGCAGGGGGAAGGCAGCTCTTTAAAAGAAGATTGAGAACAGTGATTAATTTCCTAAGTAATTTCACTATTATACTAAAACTAGATTATAGTAACTCTTACAAGTGTACTTCTCCTGCTGCTGGTGAGTACAGGGGAGAAACCATTGCTTGTTAACTTTGGGTTATTTCTGAGCAGAACTGGGTTTGCTTTGATTAGTCAACATTAATCATAAAAAAACCAGGTTTTCTGTGTTCAGTAATGATATTCAAAAGCCACAGACCAAACTGAAATAGAATTAATTATAAGAAAATTAAACTGATTCAACATACTGTATAAAAAGAATATATCTTTTCACTTTTCTTTTACAAAGATATATTCTTTTATACAAAAGTATCCTGTGTAAGAGAGGTACTGTATTTGTTTTGTGGTACCTTGAGACCTATTGTCACACAGCATTCTGTATTTAGACCTGCATAATCAAATGCATAAAGAAATCGGAGTACCAGAAGCCAGACTATTTTAACACCTCCCCTCCAAACCTAACAAACAAAATCCCAAACAAAACAATAAAATGGTCTAAAAACACAGTGTGAACTTAAAGTCTAGTATTCTATTGCCATTTTCTATGATGTCATTGCTATTTATTTCATATTCTTTTTTGGAAAAATAGTCAGTGCCTCATTTTTTATGGATTTAAATAGTTGTGGCTCTCTTTGAGTAATGAATCTAACCAATGGATATGGGAGCACCTGGGCTACAGTCGTGGCTCAGCTGAAGTCAACAGGAAAAATTCCTTTGATTCAGTAGTGCTAGGATTTTACTCATGATTTGTAGGCAAAATGATGTTCAGATTATTTCATGACTCTACCAACTATCTACAAATGCTGCTTTTTTATGCGCTGTTATATGTGATTCTGCTCTGGGGTACAAGGAGCAGCAGGACAGCATTTCCTTTGCAGCAAGAAGCAAGGGATACATCATGAAGAAGGTAGATGTGGGAGAGGCAAATGAAGAAGGCTGATATTGTTGGCAAATGGATGAGAGGTCCCAACAGCAAAGGTCAAAATGTGGCCTGGAAAGTCAGGATGAGGTTGCAAAGTGGGTGGATTAAATGCTTCTCCTTTCCCAGTTTGCTCTTTATATAAACAATTTGCCACAAGCCAATTTGCAAATAACATTGGATCCTCTCTTACTAAATATATCTTGTAAACAGTGGCGTGAACTGGAAAAGAGGGTCATACTCCTACTCCCATCCACACCTGGAACAGCACTGAACTATCCATTGCTAAAGTAATTTCCCTGTGTGTAATGGGTTTGCGTGGCAAGGTTTTGGTAGCATGGGGGACTACAGGGGTGGCTTCTGTGAGAAGCTGCTGGAAGTTTCCCCCATGTCCGACAGAGCCAATGCCAGCCGGCTCCAAGACGGACCTGCTGCTGGCCAAGCCCGAGCCCATCAGCGACTGTGGTAGCACCTCTGGGAGAACAGATGTAAGAAGGGCGAAAAAACCCTGCACAATGGCAATTGCAGCCACAGAAAGGAGTGAGAATATGCGAGAGAACCAGCCCCGCAGACCCCCAGGTCAGTGCAGAAGGAGGGGCAGGAGGTGCTCCAGGCGCCGGAGCAGAGATTCCCCTGCAGCCCGTGGGGAAGACCATGGTGAGGCAGGCTGTCCCCCTGCAGCCCAGGGAGGTCCACGGGGGAGCAGATCTCCACCTGCAGCCCGGGGAGGACCCCACGCCGGAGCAGGGGGATGCCCGAAGGAGGCTGGGACCCCGTGGGAAGCCCGCGCTGGAGCAGTCTGTGCCTGAAGGACTGCAGCCCGTGGAAGGGACCCACGCTGGAGCAGTTCATGAAGAACTGCAGCCCACGGGAAGGACTCAAGTTGGAGAAGTTCGTGGAGGACTGTGTCCTGTGGGAGGGACCCCATGCTGGAGCAGGGGAAGAGTGTGAGGAGTCCTGCCCCTGAAGAGGAAGGAGCAGCAAAGACAACATGTGATGAACTGATCATAACCCCCATTCCCTGTCCTCCTTCGCTGCTGGTGGGGGTAGTTAGAGAATTCAGGAGGGAAGCTGTGCCTGGGAAGGAGGGAGGGGTGGGAGGAAGGTGTTTTAAGATTTGGTTTTATTTCTTATTATCCTACTCTGATCTGATTGGTAATAAATTAAACTAATTTCCCCAAGTCAAGTCTGTTTTGCCTGTGACAGTAATTGGTGAGTGATCTCTCCCTGTCCTTATCTCGACCCACAAGCCTTTTGTTGTATTTTCTCTCCCCTGTCCAGTTGAAGAGGGGAGTGATAGAGCGGCTTTGGTGGGCACCTGGTGTCCAGCCAGGGTCAACCCACCACAGTGTGACATATAAAATCTTGTCAGTGATTTTGTTTCAGAAGATGAGATTACCATTTTCCAATAAAATAAAGATTATCGAGAAGTTTTCTGTACATCATTCTGAAAGGATTGCTTTTCGTGGGTCTCAGGGGGCCCTGTTCTGCAAACCCTTACCTCAGTGCAAGGCCTTTGACACACAGATAGCTCTGCTGGTAGCGGTATGACAGCTTGTGTGAGCAAAGGTTTCAGCATCCCATCACGGAGATTTCTATCAGGGAACAGGTAAATCTATAAGGAATATTACAAAAATCTCTAAAGCACTTCCAACACATATAGCTGAGACACAGGAAAGATTTATTTAACAGGCTTGAAAATCTGAAAGCTTTTTTTTGTTAGAAAAAGTTGTGATAGCAATTTAAAAATTAAACAACTCTCATGCCCCAGAATGTTTATTGCTGAATTATCCTTTTAGGATTTTGCTGGATCCTGCTGTGCCATTTATCTCTCTAAGAAGCAATTTCTTAAAGATTTCACCATTACCTGCTTGCTGTAACAAAAATGTGTTTGCTTTTTACAGCTTGAAAAATGTATGTATGTGCAGAATGTCTACGCATGTTGTGTTTTGCTTCTGGGGCAGAGATGTGGAGTAGAAAGAAGGAAATAGAGTATCCCATCTCACTGCTTTCTTCCTAGCATGAAATACTTACAAATTGGTTCTGTGAAGAGCAACAGCCTTTTTCTGGGAAACAGCAGGTCGGTGCTTTCTCGGACACCGTCTGCGGGTCTTAATCTTTACTTCAAATGGCTCCCCTTGCAGATTTGTGCCCGTGTGCCCACTACCTTTCTTTCCTTCTGCTGCATGCTTATTCCGTCCTCGGATTGAAGCGTGTCTGTAGCACAGCCGAGGGGGGAGGCTGGCTGCCCTCCTGCAGAGGACCCGTGTTTGAAGTGGAGCTCGGCACACGGAATCACAGAGGAAGGACCGCGCAGGCAGGCACGTGCCTCTGGAGATGCCCTCATCCAACCCCCTGCTCAGAGCAGGGTCAGCTGCGGCAGGCTGACCAGCATCTTGCCCAGTTGGGTTTTGAATATATGTCCAAGGATGGAGACTGCCTCTCTGGGCAACCTGTACCAGTGTTTGACCATCCTCACAGTAAATTGTTTTTTTCTTATTCTTAAATGACCTTTTGGTATTTGGTTTTGTGGCTGTTTCCTCTCACTGGGTGCCAATGAGAAGAGCCCGGCTCCGTCTTCTTTACTCCCCCCACATCAGGTATATACATACATTGATGAGTTCTCCCCTGAGCCTTCCCTTCTCCAGGCTGAACAGTCCCAGCTCTCTCAGCCTCTCTTATGAGATACTCCAGCCCCTTAACCCTCGCACTGGCCCTTTGCTGGACTCGCTCCAGTATGTCCATGTCTCTCCTGTACTCTGCATTGCAGTCCCAGTGCGTGGGAGCACTGGGGGGGGGCTGACCCACACGTAGGCCAGTACAGACCCACCAGGAGCTGCCCATCCCACAGCCCCCTGGGGAGAGGTGTTAGATCGATCCCTTCTCCTGCCTTCTTTCCCCAGGGCAGCAGCAAGGATCCCCCACACTACGCCTCTGATGAGTGTAGGCAATTGATCTGACTGTCTCACAGTGCCTGCAGTTATCTCTCATGAGATTTTATTTAAGTACAAATGGCAGCTCTTTTATATTGTTCCAAACGGCAAAGGATCTGAACTTTCAAAGCTGCCAAATTCTAAGTAGAATCCAAACTACTTATCTTCAGACACTGCTAAGGGCTTTTTGTTTGTTTGTTTGACTTGGATCACTGGCACATAATCTTAATTTCAAGTTAAAGACGGTAAACTCTTTTTCAGTGCATTGAAGACTCATCCTGACCTAAGTAACTCAAATCGTGATGATTAATGGATTACACAAATTTAGATGGAATTTTATTAGGCATTTCTTAACACTATATGTCTTTGGCTACCCGCAGATACATTCACGCTCTCAGAAGATATGGTAATTTGCCCTTCTGCTCAGGCATCCTTGCTGCAGATGTTGTGAGACTGACAAGTGCTTCTTAGTATATTCCCTCAAGACCCCATAAGTTTAAAGTGAATCTCAAAGATAATTTTCAGTCTCCTACTTCATATATGCTGAGTTCAAGTTCACCGTACATAATCATATTCATCGCCCTGTCACAAAAGGGAATCAATCTAGGCATACTCTGTTAACTCCACCATTTTATGCTCAGCACCCAAAATATGTTTTGTCTAGAAACGGCAGCAGGAAACACTGGAAATGGCCAGTGACCCAAAATCTCCTGGAGAACTGAAGTGCAGAAAGCACTTGCATCCTTTTATCTCAGGGAAATACTTTCAGATTTATTTGCTTTGATGATTTGGGATTCTGCCAATGTACAATTTATGAGATCTAGTCAATTGTATAAAGTTATTGTGAAAAGTCTGTGGTTTTTTATTTCAATCTATGGGTGGGAAATTTTGTCATTTTCTGAAAAGCTCTGTACTGCTCACCAGATTAGGCACAATGAAGAGTCATTAACCTTAATGAGCACCCTGTCTCCACAGAAGGCTGCTCAGAAGGCCAGTTAAAGGTAGAAAAGCATTTTTTTTCCCTCCTCCTACTCTATGAAAGGGAGTAAAAAGTAAAAATGCAAACGTTCCATTTGGGGCAGTAAGATAAAGCGACAAAGCGGGGAACTAAAAATGATTCACAGAAGGAATAAAAAGTGCCACAAGGAAGCTTCTGGCCAAAGAGGAGCACGTGTGGCTCGTCGTCTACCAGCCACCGCCATGGAACGCTTGTGGCGCGGGGAGGCACTGGGAGAGACGCTCTGAGGCAGCGCAGGGGACACGGACCTGAGACCAGCCAGCAAAACGCAAGCAAGGCTTCTTACTTCATCCAGGCTCTTTTATCACTCCTCCTGCCACGTGAAGAACAGGCCTGAATGTCCACTGATCTACAAGCTATACAAAGCAAGCATGAAAGACTCTCAAGTGATGCACATCGGATTTCGGCCTGCTTTTGCCACGCATCAAGTGTCCGCCTGAGAAGGACGGCAGAAAACGGGGCTCTGCATCCTCCTCAAGTGCCGTCGTAAGGGCGGTTCCTGTCCCTTTGCAGTTCGGCCTCTGATTCAAATAAGTCAGCTTCATCCTTGGGTGAAAAGCAGAATATCCCACCCGATTAAGAAATCGGTGCCCCAGATAACATGCAGTCTGCAAGGCCAGAAACAAAGGGCAGCACCAGGCTCTGACAGTGCAAACATATTCAAAGAACTCCTTAGTTAGTGCTGCTCACTGCTTCACATAGTTTCTTGCTGTTTTCATACAGGTTTTATTAAAATGGACGTAATTATGTATGGCAGGCACTAGAATAATTTCCAATGCTTATAATTCCTTACTATTTCAGCCTTTATATTTTATAAGGGAATATTATGCATTTATACTTGATACCATTTTAATTAATACTTCTTCTATTTAATCTCCAGCTAAAACAGTTATTAATTAAAAGCACATGTGAAACTGAAGAAAATGTGGAGCTTTACCCTAAATTTGTTTTTTTCAAACCTAGAATCAGGAATTTTTTTGTAAATATTAAGCCCTCAGGATTAAGGTAGAGAATATGTGGATAAAGATAAAAGAAAAGTAGAACAAGCTAAGAGAGTGTGATTTAATGTGATCTGACAGGAAAACAAAACAAAACAAAACCAACAGAACAAATGGGGGCTCCAAAACCAAATGTTAGTTCCATACTACCATCAAAGCCAAACCGCAGAGGCAAATAATTTTCATACTGCCATCACTTTACATCTAGCAAAACAACAACACTCTTGCACTTAGGCCTAAATCCAAAAATGATACTGACATGCCCGGATCCAATTGAAATTAATGGTCCATTTAAATCAAAGGGAGGAGGAATCTCAAATCTAATGTAATGTTGGGGCTTGAAGCGCTATCCATAAAGAGAGGAATCTCTCTCAAACAATTCAGACATCTAGCTAATGGCATGCTGGCCGATGATGGAGTACATTTCCCTGTGTCTTTTTCTATATACTCTGTATAGGTAGTGGCACCCTGGGAGCCAGACACCTGACAATCACATATAATGATACTCCCTGCATTTAAGTTATTTGTGCATCTTAAATTCCATATGCTCAAGTGAAAAACACGGAAAATCCTAACTTATTGGTGCCTCTGTGCTTTGGTGGGACTCACTGTTAGGTTCACAAAATATGGTGAATATGGTCCTCTACTACACAACTTCCGTGCATGGGAAGAACCATGACCAAAGAACTGCAGGAATATGGCAATCTTGATGATGAAAATTAATAAAGAATTAATTAGAAAGGAAATTATCTCAAATGTGCTACTTTCCTGACTGAATACCAAGTTTGTATCAACCCTTCTAGGCACAGACATCAGAAGCTCTGGAAAAAGAAAATAAAAAAAAAAAGGAAAAAGAGATGAAGCATAATAGAGTGTTAAAATGGAGCATTGCTTCCATACCCATGAGATTGCTTTTTCTTTAAAGTATTTCAATTATCCTGACAATAAAGGAAAGAACAGCTACATTTGTATCATATTATTTCCCATAACAGTTATCTTCAGTCACTTCTAATCTGACAAATTTCTACATCTATTGCACCTAATAAGCTTGTTTTGTTTTTTTTCCAACCCCTTTGATGAAGTGTAAATCACACCACAATCATTTCACTGGAGGCTTGCTATATGCACCATCCTACAGAGCCCGTTGCTAAGACAGAGCATGTGATGAGACTCCACCGTGGCAACAACTACCAGCCCATGATACGTTAAAATCCTCAACTCCTTGATGTTAAAGATCATTGTGTCCTAAATAGGGATTCTATAATCTGAACAAACAGAAATCCCCTGCTTTTTCTGGTAGTGGTGCAATATCAGCAATTAGCTGCTGAGTCCCAGATTGTATCCCAGAAGATGAGAAAAACAGCTGCTTTGGCTTATTAATGGCCACTGGCTTTATATCATTATGTTTTTAATTTGGGCAGCGTATTGTTCTTAATTCCCCTCCAAGAGACAGAGGAATCTATGAAGATCATCAAGAAAGTTTAGTCATCTTCCTGAGGGCGCCTGAGGAGGTTTTTTTTAACCTCATGCAACCCTACCAGGAGTTTCCTGCAAGGAGTCTTTCCAAAGCCACGGGCTGCACTCACAGAAAGCTGGTTTTATTAAGATTCAGTCTGTCAGCATTGTACACATCATACTGTAAGCAGTCCTCGGTATATGTCCCAAAGCAGAGGATTCCCAAAAGATGATAACCAGTGTCTGTATGGAGGCATTATGTCAAAAGGCTCTATTATTAATGAGGTAAAACTGATGTCATGTAACAATCAATACACACAGTTAGAGAGATCTGCGCAGGCTTATAACTGCTACAAATTCAATTATTTCAGCAAATGTAAATACAAGAGATATAAATATGCTAAACAGTTCAAAATTCTTTGATGAAAGCTAAAACTAATTTGTGTGCTATAATATGCAGTCTTGTTGAATGCAATCTTATGAACTGTAGCAATCTTGACCAGAGTTTAAAGGTATCCAGTCACTGAAATGTTCATTAAGCATTATCTCAAGAGGCAGTTCTGTTTGCTAGAATGATCTTTTTTAATTAGTGAATTACAGAACCACATAAAAAACCTTCAGCTGTCGTTGCCTTCTGCTTACACAACATCTTTCTACTGCCTAAGAACAAAATTGCTCTGTAATTGTATCCTCCACTGCAAATAAGCAAAAAATGTACTCCAGGAAAGCTCTAGCAGTTCCTAGGTTGGGTCAAAATAAAGATGAAGAATCAAACATCTTACGGATTAGTATGACCAAGTTTTCTTTTGCACCTTTCAGAATCTTTTAATGGTAGCTATTTTGTTAAGAAAAATGACATGATTGTTGATATCGTATAATCCGTGTGAAATTGAGGTGGCCTTCACCAAACAAAAATATCACCCACATACAGCTATGGTTAAAAATAACGCAAAAAACCCAAACCCATGGAAGGTGGAGAAACAGTCATTCTAGCCAGAAATTGTGCAATTTCACCTGATCGAGCACTGAACATAGACCTGTCCTAATACTCTCAGGACAAGAGTATCACATTCCAGCTAGATTTTTATCATGTCTTGTTTGTGGTTAGCTCTTCTTTTGACTTGATTAATCATAGCTCTGTGTCAGAATGATTGTCTCTTGTATTCTTGTTGTCAGAAGAGGGAGACAAGCTGGGGATATTTTACTGATAATTATCCATTCATCCAATTACTTCTGCCCATTTAGAAAATGGTACAAAACTGACAAAAAAAGAGTGGCTTCTAGAAGAATAGTATTCCCATCTGTTGGTCATGAAAGAGACTGATCTAAACCTGTGTATATTTGAAAATTCTGGCTGTAACAAGACATTGTAAATAGGCATGACGTGTAAAGATCATGAAAGGGTGCACAAAGTTTATAGGATGAGGTGAGGAGTACCGGTTAAATATGTGTAAATAGTCATTCTGTCAGTCAGTGAGTGTGCAGTAAACAAAGGAGCACAAAATTTCCAATGTAGTCTTTAGGATAAACAAGTCGGCACTTCTGAAATACTGTTAGCCTGCAGATAAGTAATAGGTGTTTAGCTCAATAGGTTATCTGAATGCAAAACTCCAGCCTGTAATCTTGCCTGCACTACTAACTGTACAAGGCTTGAGCAGAGCTGTGAATATATCAATACACAGATGCCTGTTGCATCAGAAAAACAAATACATGAACCAACCAACCCCACAACTCAGATAACAGCCATTTTTTCCATCATTATCAATATACACATGCCTTAACTGAGAAGACAGTGAAGGAAAATCAGTCACACCAAATTGTTTTCTGCATTACTTCAGAACAAATGCACAGTGACTCCAGAAAAAAAAACAAAACCAAAAACCCACACCACAAAACAGTAGAGGTGGTGAAGTCAAATGAGAAGCTGATAAAAAAGTACATGATCCATAAAACATCCTGAGAAAAAGGTTGAGGGAAGAGGGAGGCAGAGCTCTAGCAGTGTAAAGGAGGAAGCTGAAGAAGCTGAGGACCACACACACTTTTATCGTCTCAGTTTTTACCTCCTGGGGCTGAGTGACAACTTGCAGTGAGAAGTAAGCCTGAGTATGCCCAAGGACAGCAGTGCAGCGGTAAGAAATACCACCCTGAGCAATTGGCACTTCGCAACTTTGAACATTCCTCTGCCAAAGACACTTCTTTAAGGAACTGTGTTTTGTTTCTCCTCTTAGAAATTCAGCGACTCCTCTCAGAAGCAGTCAGCACTGGGATTAGGAGGAAAGGGCCTCAGTTCACTTCAGCTGGTCAATACCTAGATCAGAAACACATGCACACAGGCAGCTCTTCATTCTGATCATCATCTTTGCTTTCATATTTTAATGAGTACTGACTACATGAAATTTTGAGGATGAAATATAAATGATATTCTAATAAAAACCATGTCACAGGTCAATAGCTTCATGGACATGGAAAAAAAAATAAATTGCTTGACTACTAATGTTTGTTTTGAACTAAATGAGGGTATTTTTTAGGTCAGTTAAAATGCTGTTGCATCTTCACCTTACACGTTCTTGAATTAGTAGCTATATAGCCTTAGCACAACTATTTTAAGAGCAGCTTTTTTGGTAGTCTCAGATACTGTACTGTTATGCAGGGTTATGTAAAGGAAACTAGTCTTCCATACAAGACAATTTCCAAGTCTTTTTGGTCTTCTTGTCTGTCACCAGCTGCTGAAGATAATTTAGTGCAAAGCACAGCTTTCCAGTGCTTTACAGTTCCCATCCACTAGTGCCCATTCGCCTAACTTTCAGGCCTTCAGAAATAACAAAGAGGAAAAATGGAAAAATCAGTACCTTTTCTGAATTAAAGGTTAAATGTGAAGATATTTGGGATAAACATGGTCTTAACAAAGTTTCTGTGTGTTGACTGTCAGAACAGAATTTATAATATTTTCCTGATTTGTCCCAAGCACATTCATGGTATTGCAAAGGATTTTTTTAAAGCTGCTTGAATGTTGGGAAGACTGTAATAACTTCCAACAAATGATAAATGAGAGGAAAGGATTGCACTAGTGAACTGGATTTCAAAAACCATTCTCTTCCTCTCCTCCTGTATGGCAGCAGCCATGGTATTTCTGGCATAGCTACATGCAGCTCTTAATTTACTAAGAGCTTAGTAAGTCTTTTGTTAACAACAACACATACAGCAATGATATGTGAAACATTTGATCACCTATACTGCTTAACTGATAATTCGCTTTCCTGTCTATGACCTGGATTATTCCAACAAGCTGTCCCTAAGACACTGCTGGAGCTCTGCTCAAAGGACATTCCATTCTGCTATCCCTTCTGAAAGTCAATACTTTTTGAGACAAAACTGCACCAGGTTTGATTTCCTCCATACAGCCAGCACTCCTCCAGCAAGCTTTATGTCCTCAAACATCCCCACACGCCAGTTGATACGCCACGGGTCATGCAAAGCAATCGTTTTTCATGCGATAGAAACATCACAATGTTTGTAGAGTCCTCAAATCATCTCAGACACTTTGAATTGGGACACACACACACGCACAATTTGTATCCTAAGGTCAGAGGAGCATCAAATGGAGTCCAGAGCCTAGTAGTATGTCCTGCAGACAAGGCCTGTCTTCTGTGAATACAGCTACTCTTGAGCAGGGGAAAGCCAAGCCAATCCATGCCACTTCGCCGCCTTTTCTTTGGCAGTGACGCCAGGGCCTGCGGTAACTCTGCCCTTATTTTAATAGTTAGAAGGTTGCTTAATGAGCAGCAACACAGCCCCAGTCAAAATCGCAAGGAAAAGCTGATCAACTTGACCTCTCCTGTTTGCATTTTTAAAGGTACTTTCTTAGGAGCACTTTGCAAGTACTCTTCTTTGAGGCAGCAGACCTGTCACCCACAGCCAGGAGAGGTCTAGCATCAGCGGTTTACTCCTGTGGCTTTCCTCTTCTGGGGGTTTCTTGATGTGGAGGTCAGATACAGCCTTACCCAGTTCAGAAGGGAAGAAAAAGAAAGGGGCTTGCTGTTATTCTTGCTTTTTCCACAATCCTCATGATTGGATCTTACCAGTATAACAAACAATTTGATCAAGACAATTGTTACCTGATGAATCAAGAAGCATGATAGCTAGTAAAGGATGTTTAAACACAGATATCTGCACAGAAAGAGTCATATTGCTTTTCTTTTCAGATCCTTTTCTGCAAATATGCTTATAGTATCTTTCTAGCACAGATTTAGTTGCCATTTCCACGAATAACCTAAATTTTACTAGATACATTATATATGATTGGAAAAAAAATAGACTTCTTGGATAAAACTGGAATTTTCTTGAGTGCAACAGAAGGTCCTCCTAAGAGAATCAAGATGATTTAAACAGCAGGCACAGAGGCAATAGCCTTGGTCCCTACCAATTTAGCAGTATATCCCATCCAATAAATTCTATTTAAACTCAACCCAGACTTAATAAAAAAGGTAAATAGTAGTTTAGTTCAGATATTTTAATGGAACTCTACAGTGATTAAACTTTAAAGGAGTGATTGTTTTTGTTTTTATAGTAACAGGAATTGCATTTCTTATTTTATTACAGTAAGTCAAAAAATTAGAAGACAAAGACATTACTTCCAACAGCTAGTGTCCTACGTCTGGAAAGAATCAGCATCCCATTAAGGTAATTACCGTTCTCATTTGGGATCCTGTTAAGCTCTTAAATAGTCTGTCATTAAGATATATACAGCACATCTCTTTAATAAGATCTCTTGATTTGATGAAACCCTTATTAATACCATCGAAGGTCCCAGAAGAACACCTCCATTTTTTGTGAGTCTTCTGTTCAAGATTACTCTGGTGTCATCGACACCGCTTTTTGTATAATTAGGCTTGCATGCAGAGTCCTCTTCTTGAATTTTCAAGACAGTTTAGTAATAGTGTGTATGTACCAATGTGATGCATCTCCCTTTACAGAAGCAGCTGCTAGCATGGAAATAATGTATTTATTTTTTTATTTTATTTTTAAGAACAAACTAGTACGGATTCTGATTCAGCTACGATTATCCAACAAGGAGAAATTGTACCCAGTGTTTTTATAGTAAAAGCATGCCACACTTTAAAAATCTCTGTTCCAAAAGAACTTATTTCCAACAGGCATATCCTTTTGTTCCTCCCGTTCTTCTGTTATCCAATGATTGCACTGCACCGATACTTTGTAATGAGAAGAATAAAATGCACTAATACTCATTCATCAGACTGGAGTCTGGATTAAGAACAGGTGGATACCTTCTTTGGTGTCTGGTGGGAGAAACAGATTCCGTCCATTGATTAAGCACTCTGTCCCAGATACAGCTCTATTAGCCCAATTTAAAAATGATTGCTTGATTCAGAGGGGGGAGGAAAAAGTAAAAGCTTGAATGGAAAAACATTCCACTTACAGATGTCGAGAAGGACCCCTCCGACCCACTGCCAGAGCTGTGATGCCCAGAAGCGGCAAGCTGTCTGAAAGCTGTCAGACGACATGGCAGAGGCCGTGAATGTTGGTCTTTCCTGAAAATCAGGCTGCTGATGCAGGTACGGGATGCATGTCTTGGTAACTAAGCAGGCACCAAAATTTGCCCAGCCCTCCCATCCGCATGAACTCATCACCTTTAGAATTGCTATCATTTCAATTCACATGGCCAGCACTCAGCAAATCCTAAAGACACTATTAAGAATCGCATGCAGAGTATTGTCGAAAACCTGGCCACTGATTTGTATGCTATAACAAGACCAAGACTGTTCTAAATACCTCTTTATATTCACCTTGTGAATCAAACTGTTGTGTTATATAAACCTTAAAATGCCACTGAAAACAGGGAGAACATGTGAGAATTTACAATACCTCCAGGTTGTTTGATGACAAAATCTCTCTGGGAAAATACTAGAGAAAAAAGTGTTCATTTTAGGATAGTTTGCATGGTCCAAGAAGTTTTTATAGTGACTGTGATTTAAAAACGAATTAAAAGTTACAATGTATTCAAAGCAATTTTAGACACCATTAGTCCAGACAATATTTGTGGAGTTCTGCATGGAAAGGTCTTAATTTTTTTATTGCCTGTTATTCAGAGGTATTTTTGTGTGCACTGAAAATTTTCCTTATCCTTTCCTTCCTTTTTTTTTTTTTTTTTTTTTTACCTACAAAAGACCGGGAAGAAAAGTGTGGACACGCATCCAGTATTTTATCAATATACTTAAGTTAAGACACTTTCCTAATTCTCTTTGAGGTCTGGCCGGCGTTTGTTCTGTTCATTCTGCATAACTTCCAGAGGGTTAAGACTCATGCAAAAATGGGTAGATAATTCAGAACATGGAGGAGAGAGACGATCTGCCAATCTGACAGGAGTAAAACCTGGGAGAACTGTGTAACTAGGTCACAGTCAACACAGCTGACCATCACTTTTGTAGCCATGCAAACACACCTCGTGGGCCGAGTGGCAATACCTCCATTCCCATCGAGAGATCTTCTAGCGCCCATTGCAAATGGATGTGATGGAGCTTTGCTGTAATTGCAAAGCAGCACCAGTCCCAATCACCACAGCGCTGTTGAAACCATTATGAAGGATGGATTTAGATGATTTCACTAACCCTGAAGCAAGCAAATTATGCTAGATATCCTGATTTCTAAAAGAGTTCCCAGAGGATGAGTGCCTTATCTTGGTTTCTTAGCTCTCTAGGGCCCTCTCAAATGAAGAAAAATCCATTCAAACGCTTCATCTGGCAAACAGTTAGGGTAGTTTATTTTATATGAACTGGTTCAACTTTTCTACTGTTCAGCGCTATTTGTCCTCGTGAATTCTTTACTATTCCTAAGAATACTCCCACAATTTAGAAGAAAAAATGAAAAAGAGGCAAGTGATCACAACTAGTAATAGAAACAATCTTCGTCATGGAACTTTGCCTCCAGTAATTCATCTGCAAAATCTTATACTAAATCAGGATGGGATTACTCAGTTTTTTAAAAAAAACTCATGTGCCTTCATGTTGCTGGACTTAGTCTGAGCGTTTGCTCTTTTCCTATTCTAATTATGGGTTCTCTTTTTATCTCCACCAGCCATACCAAAACAGCATCAAAGACATTAAAAAGCTGCATTTTTAAATGAGAACTCCAGTATACCTTTTTTCCCTCAATTAATGTAGACCATATGAAAGTGTAAATAGTGCATGTGATAGAAAAAAGCCACCTCCAAATATTTTGCTGTCTCTTTTCTTTAAAACATTGTATGATTTTCTAAATTTGTTAAATATATGTCTTTTACATCTGTGATTAATGCATGGACATGAAATAGTATACAATCAGTGCATATATGTATAATTTATATTGTGGTGTACAGATTTCCTCTCCTTTGCTGAGGCTGTAGATTGGACTGCAGGTACATGGCCCTGACTGCTTAAGCAAATTAGTAAATAAGTCTGGTACCAATTTGTCTTAGAACAGGAGAGGTTTTAAAAGGAAAAAAAGAAATGCAGGAGCAAAAGTACCCAAGGACCACCAGGAAATAGTAATAAATATATTTCTTTCTTATTTATTTCAATAGCCGATTGTACTGGGTCTGGCTGGGACAGAGCTAACTTTCTTGGTAGCAGCCTGTACGATGCTGCATTTTGGATTTGAGACCAAACCAGTGTTGATAACGCACCAATGTTTTGGCTGTGGCTGATCAGTGCCTGCGGAGTGTCTGTCGAGGCTTTCTCCATTGCTCAGTCTGCCCCTCAGCGAGCAGGCTGGGGGTGGGCAAGAAGTTTGGAGGGGACACAGCCAGGACAGCTGATCTGAACTGACCAAAGGGACATCCCATACCGTGTGACATTGTGCTCAGCAATAAAACCGAGGGGTTTTGTCTTCCAAGGCGGCCATTGCTTGGAGACTGGCTGGCACCAGTCTGCCTGTGGGAGGTGGTGAGTGATTGCCATTGCAACAACTGTGGATTTTTTTCCCTCTTTCCTTCACTGTCTTTAACTTGACCTCAAATTCTCTTGCTTTTGCTTTTCCAATTCTCTCCCCCGTCCCGCTGTGGAGGGCATGAACGAGCTGCTGTGTGGGTGCTTAGCGGCTGGCCAGGGTCAACCCACAAGATGAATTAAAATTAAACTAGTGATCCAATAAATGAAAATCACATTTTTTAATGGAATCACAAAATTTCTTAAGGGATAGCTTTTTTTCCAAGCACATTTGACCTATAAATTTTAGGACTCTAAAAGTAAAATAAATAGAGTTAAAACTCCTACATCTTGAGAACAGTAAAGGAAATTAAAAGTTCAGGTTCAGTTTGAGAAACCATTCACAGTTTGCAATACTGGATCTGTGAACCCACTTCTTTTTAATTAAAATGGCCATTTCAACATTAAATAAAAGCTCTACTGGGAAGAGTTCATGGAGTGCTGACACTATACCTTTGAAAAGGATTAATTTACAGGCAAAGGGATAAATATGTATTAGAAATAAGGAAAGGGAGTTAGGGATGGAAAGAGAAGTGTTGCCAAAGCTATACTGTGTTGCAATTATAGTAACCTAACAGCTCTATTCCCTCTAGTCCAACTTTCTATGCTAGAGTTAGTTTATTCCCACTGGAAAAATAAGTATCATAGTTTGCAGTGTTATAAGGTGGCGTCATGTTACTAGGAACTTTATAAACATTACAGCACTTTATTTCATTTTGGACTGTACTTTTAAACCAACTTCTCCATGTTGGTCGGAGGCCCCTAGCAAGTATTAGCTGACAGTCATGAAGCACCAGATGTTACCAGAGCTTTGATTTTGGTTTCAAGTTTGTCAATATTCACTTTTGATGTTGCCAGTACTCCTGCTTTTTCCAGCAATTCAAAACCATTTATGACTACTGGCACTTCAAAATAATGTGCAATGTCATGGCTACAATTTGGTTTGAGGAAAGTACTGGTTGGCATACTGGCCACTTTTCTAGGTTAAGAAACACTGTTTGCTTTTAGAAAACCTAGAAGCATTAGGCCTCCCTCTCCCAAGAGTAAAATTTTGTTTCCAGTTTGAAGTTGATTAATGCACGTTAACAAACACACATTTTAATCCGTAAAAAGCCATTAAACAGATGTTTGCAACTGAAGGAAGTATTCTTTGGACCCACCTTGACTGAGATACAGTCTATCCCAATGACTGTCTTTAAACAATTAAATATTAGAAACCTATTCCAAGTTTGTCACCCAGAGCCCATGAGTGTTTTACAGCCAGAGAAAGGACAGGAGGAATTTTCCACCAAAAACCTTTCCTTTCTTCAGTTCTTCCATACCGAGACAGCCCAAGAACTTAGCTTGGACAATGTTCTTCATTTGTGTGACTATGAAAGGAAATATGAGCTATGTTTGCTAGCGATTGTAGAAGAGTGGTTCCATAACTCAGCGGTCCCTTCCAGAAATATATTCAAAATTAATTTTATTTGTTTTACAGATATGAAAGGGGCAAGTGGAGACAGTTGTAGAACATCTGCAAGCAAAGTGAAAATAAATTTAAAAAAAAAAAAAAAAAAGAGAGAGAAAGTGACCATTCTGGAAAGGATAGTAAATAGAGAAGTAGTAGTGATACAAAGGAGGTATGCCACACCAGCAGTACTGGAGAGTGGGGTTTACAACAATCCAAAGGAATGAAGACAAATGAGCCGGAGAGGTTCCATTCCAAGAAAAGAGCAGCCTGACCTAACAAACCATTTGCTTAGTTTTAAACATAAGGGCCACCTCTGTGACCTTGCTAGAATGACACTTATGTTTACTGCTCAGGTCTATGCTGGACCTAGGAAAGTGGGAGCGTGTGAAGGATCCAGCCCCTCTTGAGCTGCATCAAAGAGCAGCGCAGCCTCAAGTAACAAAAAGCTTTTGCCTCTCTCTTTCTGAGCCCTTCCACCCACATTTGTGTCTACCACTTCTCAGTGCTTCCCCTTTATGATTAGCACTCCTTCCCACTTTACTGTCTGTCATTTATTGGTAGCACCAGAGAAAACAGCCTCTTGTGAGTTTTGCTTATACCATCATTTAATTTTACTTTTCCTTACTTATTCTAGAGGTAGTACCAAACATCTGCAGGATATCAGATATATCTGTAGCTTTCACACAAATAGTTGAAAAGGGTAAATGAAAGTATACCATCAACTCAAGCTGTGATGTACCGACCTGCACTACCACGCATGAGAAAAAAGGTTCTCCTCCCTGCAGAGTATTCACATTTATGTGTGTTGATTCTAAAACCTCTCTGCAGCTCTCCAAAGGCATGGTTCTGTGTGTTTATTTTCTGCTTATAGAACTATGTTATAAAGTATTAAAGCTGTAAAGGCAAGAACTTGAAAATCAGGAAATTTCATAATTTAGGTTACACATAAAACTTTAAATCTACTGCTGCCCCCTGTGCACATGTGGTATGACTGTTTTTAATGCCATGCCCACATATTATTTTTCCCAAAGAAAGCTTGTTTCATCTAATGTGCACAATGGATAATGGTCAAGATATTCCCTCAGGAAGCGGTTTAATATTTTTGTGAAATTATAATTCAGTCTTTCACAAGCTTTTCAGTACCTCACTCAAGAACCTGGGAGCTTGTGACCAATCATTTCATCTCCAGTATTACATTATGTATTTCACACCAGGACAAATAGAGACAGAGTCTTTCGAGGGCAACAAGTGGGCTCAGCAGTAAATGAAGGGTTATAATTTAGGATCAGCTGACTGCCAGGCATTTGTTCAGACATGATACATTTCTTTCAAATGTGATGAACATAAGGATGTTTAAATCAGGTCAGACTATAAGCCAGGATCCTGTCTCTGACCTTGGGGAGCCAACAGGAAAGTCTGAGGATAGAACAAGCCTGTAGTGATATAAATACATTGTATCTGTAAGTATTGTAATATTTTCTGGATAATCTTTCAGCCTCAAGTGGCATCTGACTCTGGGACTTCCTGATCTATAAGTAGTGGGGTTTTTTACATAATAGCCATCAATTTTCTTCTATGAATTGATTCTGGTGTTTTTTGATAACATGCAATATCTTAGGCTCTAGTAAGGTGAGCTGAATTTGTGTGTGCTCTTTATTTCTGTTGTAAAACCCTGGAGATATCAAAATAAGTACCTGGGAGCTTAGGACACAATGTGGAAACCTGTAAAAATGCTGGTTTACATGATTTCAGGGCAGGATGATGGGGAAATTGTCACCTGCAGATAAATGAACATTTTCAGTGAGTTTCCAGAGCTGACTGGAAAGAAAGACCTTGGCGAACCTGAGATCAAATTCTGTATTAACCACAAAACCATGTGTGCTGAATCTTTTTAAAATGATAAACTTGATCCAGTATTCTGGCACCTTGCAGATGGAACATCCAGCTAAAGTTACTGGGATAGAAACAAACACCTAAAAAGGGGCTAACCTAGAACCTACACTTAAGACTGCTTTCTGTCATTTGGTGCCTCTTTATCTGGGATCGTGAGATCGGTTTGGGTCTGGATGTTAGACATCCACATTCATTTGGCATCAAGTCATGCTTTTGGTTGGGGCTTACTAGCTGGGACATAACTTTACTGAATGCAAATTAGTGTCATCACATGAACGCATAGAATCATAGAATCATTTAGGTTGGAAAAGACCTTTAAGATCATCAAGTCCAACTGTCAACCTACCACTGCCAAGTCCACCACTAAACCATGTCCCTAAGCACCACATCTACACATCTTTTAAATACCTCCAGGGATGGTGACTCAACCACTTCCCTGGGCAGCCTGTTCCAGTGCTTGACAATGCAACCCAAGTGATAATACTTTTCAGTATTCAGATGGCTAAATCATCTCAGAACAGCTCTGATGCATCAAAATCTGTGAGTCAGTGCAACTATTGCAACACTAATACATTTAGCACACCTGCTCAAAGGGTTTCTTTCCTCTAAATTACTTCCAGGGTTTTGTATCGAACCTTTCTCAACTGCTAGAGCAAATGAAGCAGGGCTGCTGCTAGAGACTGTCACCGGTCATATTGGCCCCCAGGATCTTCTTTTCTGGAGCACCACCCATCCTCTGAATGGCAAGAGACACTTCTTTGGAAAAAATATGTGATGAAAAAAAGGTGAGAAAATTCAGATGGTATGAATAACTTACATTCTAACAACTGCCACCTGATACTTCTCATTTTGCAACTTGCAAAATGTCTTCTATGTTTTTTATATTTAGTTGCTTCTTTTTCAAATAAGAAGAACAAAGGTGAATGCAAACTCTCTTATGTTCAACCACAACAGCATTCCATTGTGTACCAGTTAAAAAGTGTTTGGACTGTAAACCACGGACCTGTCACTATTGTGTTTTCAGTATTGCAGACAATGACCTCCTCATCTTGTTTACTGGTTTCCTTCTGTGGGAAACTGAAACATGCAACAAAATGTTTTTATTTTCATGAAATACTTATTTTGTACTGCTGAAAAAATAAGCAACGTAATAACGGATGATGTGCCAAGCCCTTACAATGCTTCCTGCCATGGGTTTTCAAACAAATGTGTTAATCCATGCTAATCTGGCTCAGTGCTTTGAAAACTATTATATGTTTTTTACAGCCCACTTGCTATCCCTGCTAGTATTACAAATGTCCTCCATTGCATACATGCTTTTATTTTATTGCACCTGTAGGCAAATTTAAAGCAAATAAAAAGATATAATTACGTTTGATAAAGGTAGCTCGGTGGTATATTTGTGTCATCCAGTTCAGTGTCTATAATTTTTTTTTTCAGTTTCAGTGAAGTATGTACAAGGGATAAATAGATCTCAGAGGGTGCTGCGTGGTCTACTTTGGAGATCTATGTTGTTCAATTTAACAGAAATGATTGCAATATTACAGAAAAACCGGAGAGACACGGACACCTCCAGTGGGTGATTCCCCAAGTCTTGAATTACCCCTTAGAGATGCCAATCTGTCTCCATTGATTATACGGAACATTTAGGAAGACTACAAGCTAAAAGCTCGTCAGCTTTGTACCTATGTGGGGTGTAGGTGTCAAGGTGGTGGTGGCAGGGGTGGCCTCTGTGGGAAGTGGCAGATAGAGCCGTCTCCAACCTACCCGCTGCAGGGTGAACCCCTCAGCCACGATGGTGGCACCTTGGGGAAAGTGTATTTAAGAAAGGGTAAAAATGCCAGAAAGGCAGAGGAGGAGGGAAAACCAGGGTGAGAAACAGCCCTGCAGATGCCAAGGCCAGAGAAGGAGGATGGGGAGGACTTGCTTCAAGCGCTGGAGCAGAAAGTCCCCTGCAGCCCGTGGGGGACCCACACTGGAGCAGGCTCTTTCTTGAAGGACTGCAGCCCATGGAGAGCCTACACTGGAGCAGGTGAAACACATGAGAGGGAAGTAGAGGCAGAGATAAATTGTTTTGCACACACCATGCTCCCTACCTGCTCCCCCTGCGCTGCTCAGGAGGGAATAGAGGAGTTTGGAGTCTGGAGTGAAGTTGAACATGGGAAAGGGGGAAAGAAATGGGTTGTTTTAATGTTTGTCTTTGTTTCTCATTACTCAAATCTATTTTAATTGTCAATAAATTAAATTAATTGTCCCCAAGTTGAATCTGTTTTGCCCACCAAGGTAACTGGTTGGTGATCTCCCTGTCTTTACCTTGACCCCTGAGCTTTCTCATCCTATTTTCTCCCCTGTCCTGCTGAGGAGGAGTGAGCGAGCAGCTGGGTGGGGGTCTGGCTGCTGGCCAAGGTTAACCCACCACAGTGCGTAAACTTAAAAGGAATGATATCAAGCTGGAAATGGGGAAGAGGAGGCACGCCAGCATCAGATTTATGAAAAGTATTTGCATTACTGGTCTGAAAAGAAAAACTCTGTGCCTAAGACTAAGGCATGCACTGCCTCATCTTACTGTTGTTTCTGATTCTGCTACAATTAGGAAATATGGCAATCCTTTACTTCTCATAAGACATCTATACTTTCAATTAAACCCCTTCTTGTGACATCCCACTGAACATCAGATATGCCATAGACCAAAGCTAAAATACAGATTAGCATGAAATCGCAAAGCTAGAAGATTGACTTTGTCAGTTCCTTAGTGTTTGAATTTTCTTGAAAAACATGATTCTGACTACTACATAAATGTTGGTTATCCCATATCTGCGTAAGAAGCCAAAAATGAGTTTGTGACATGGTTGGGCACATTCTATTCAGAATACATGCTGGCCTTGAAATTTTACAGTCTAAGTAACTAAGACAGAATCAGCAGGACAGCAAAGATCACTAATGTAACCACAGGCTTAAATCAAGAAGGCTGGAATACCAAAACAAGACCCTAGCTGTAGTCTAGGTCACTGCTGCTCTCCAGGTTTCCAAATTAGCTGTCTCTGTTTTCCCTTCAGTAATGATATATGCTCTTCTACCAATATTTATACAAGATAAAAGGCATAGTGTCTTTGGAACTGCAGTGTGTTAACGGATGCAGAATTAATCTAGTCATGTTTCCTTTCCCTAACTTTTCTTGATAACCTTGACAAAACACATTGTCTCTCCTACATTCCTCTGATTGTCTGTCTCATTAAGTATGTACTGAATAACAAGTGACAGCACTGTGCTACCTAAGATACACTTTATGGTATAAACACACGAACATTGAAACAAGCCATTTTAAATGCTCTAGAAACAGTTATTTCCTTCACATATTTACTTTTAATTAAAGATGCATGCACTTATAAGGACATTCATCATCCTGATCATCATGCTACTGGCAAGGAAATCCCTCACTGTGAGAACTCTACCCTCACTAATCGGTTCCTCTTGGGAAAATTCGGGGAGAGATTACTAGAAATAGAAAATTAATTCCTTATCACGTGTAAATTTTAATGATTTAAAAAATTTCATCACTTCATATTGGGATCGTCCTGAAACTTCACGTCACTTTTCATCGACAAAGAAAAAGAACAAAACCACCATGTTATTCAGTGTCTCTGACAAATGATGGACTTCAGTCCCCCACATGTGATGTGAGTGCCCTTATCAGAATAGATACTGGTACAGTTTGATGGAAGCTTGCATCTTTCCACAAAAGATTTCAGTTGTGATGAACTAACATACCTTGATTATTAAAAAAAACCCCAACCAAACAACAACAACAAAAAAATGTTCAAGCTATATGAATTTCCCCCCCAATTCTCAACTCTTTGTAGTGAGAAATGAGGCTGTGGAGTGCTACGATGGACAAAATGGGGTTGCATGTGTTCTGTCCCACCATGGATTCACCTTCTGGGGAAGGTGAGTCTTCTTCCTGCGGTCCCTTCTGTGGCAGGGATGGAGATTCAAAGATCCTTGCTCTTCAGTATTTCCAAAAGCCTACCTTTAGGTCAGCACTTCTAATGCCTGATCCTCCTGGGATCAGTTTTGCTATGACAATGGAAACAGGACTGCTAACATTTGAAATCTTTTATTTTAAAATAAGTAATCTATCAGCAATGGTATAAGGCTTTGTAAGAGAAGCGAGTGCAGATAAAATGTTTCTTAAGGTAGTCTACCTAAATCCATGCAAAGGCCAGACTGATCTTAGCTATTTGTTCTCAGCCAGGTTTCTAGCTGGCTTTATACTGTTAAACTAAAGTTTGCAGATTTTGCGTTGGTAAAGTTTGTTGTTATTGTTAAGTTACATTGACATTTGTCTTATTAAGCGGTATGCTAAAGCACAGCCTGTGCTTTATGATATACATAAGTGTATGTATCAACCTATGGTTAGAATCAGTAATCGTGTAGAGTGCTATAAAGGTTTTATTGCCAGTACGCCGCTTGTGAGTTATGCAGGTCATCCCAAACAAGTGGCAAAACAACTTTAACAGCAACGTGCGCTATTATATTTCAGTCATGCCACACAGAGTATATCACAGCAACAGCATTAAAGAAAAAAATTTAGCAAGCTTTTAAAATAAAATGTTGTTATTGAAACTGCTTTTATGTGACCCTCCACCTGCAAAGTGAGTTGCCTTGGTTGCCCATAAATCCCAAAGATTTAGGGAACTCTTTGCCTTGGTTACACTATGCACATATTTAGTGCACATATTTAGTGAAACTATAATGCTGTCTACTTCTTTTTATGCTCACTACCTTATCTTTGTTACACAGTTTAGCTTTTAAGATGTGTAATTATTTATCCATATACTTAATGAGAGAAAATTCTTCTTTGATTCCTCACAAATCAAAATTACTTTTTCTGCCACACTGTTATTTGTAGTTAGGTTTTAAATTTCACTTGCTGCCTTGAGCTAAAATACATGTGAAAGGAGGTGCAAGGTCATCTACACAGGATATTAACGTTTATACAAACTAGGAACCAATTCTACCCATATCACACTATGTTTCCAGTCCTATGGTATTAATAAACCCTGCTTGCACACTGTAGTTATATCAAAACCTATTAAAATGCCAGGGGTCACTTATTCAAACGGGGCTTTTATGGTTAATCAGGAAATTTAACATTGATTATACTGCATCTGCTTTTAAAAAAAGTAAACAAAATTTGCCCACTTAAGAGTCATGATCAATCCTTTTGGGACAGCGAGGGGAATTAACATCTTTAATTACCCTGTGATGGATTCTTTTTTCACTTGCTTACTATTTAAGACATATTGTATTACTGCAAAAGGTGACTACTGCTTTATGGACTGCACAAGCATCCTGGTGTTCCTGTGAGGAGGTGGACTGCTTTTATTTCACACTGCTGTAGGATGATGAATATTTTCTTCTACCTGTACAAAAACATTTGATACCTAGATTATGCACTTCAAGTGGGAGCAGGTCCAACACCACATTGTCAGTAGTAGGCAATGAGGTGCAAGACTGATTAAGGAATGGGCATGCTCTTAAGAACCCAGTTCCAGGCTTCCAATTTTATACCCCTTCCCCAAATCCAACTCCCATCTGGATTTTTGGTAAAGCTGTAACTGTTGCAGTAATGCCTCTCTGTATGCATCCAAGGAGGCGTACAGAAGCAAACCCAAGACCAAGACCAAGGCCAAATTCACCTCCTCTCCACATGATGTGCTGTGGGAGTGTCTTCAGGGCTGTCTTTGGGATAACTGGGATAGTTCTTGTGAAAGAGTTCACATATCCCCTAAAAAACACACAGTAAGTGTGTGGGTGATCCCAGAGCACTGAGCAGCGTCTGTCTATTCGTTTTTGCAGTGATCTTGCATGATTAAAGCTGGGCAAAAAAGATGGTCCACGGTCCTTCCTAGAAAGGCGGATACATCACCATAGGAAGAAGCTGAGAATCTGTAACACAGTCTGCACACCAGGAATGGGCTTTCATCCCACCCAGGAGTCAGCAGCTCAGCTACATCGTGGATGCAGAGGTCGTCCACGAGACACCGCAGCCCTGAGAGGTGTGAGTGTGCCAATTCAGCCCATGGCCCTGCTGCCTCTGGATCTCACTGCAGACTGCGCTCCCCCAGAGATCTTTCTGTGCTGAGCCCTTGGTCGCAGCTTCTGGTCCTGTTGTGCAGGTTTTTTTCCCCTACTCTGGTTCAAAATGAGGGAAACTGTCTTTTCCCTTTCATGAACTTTTCTGTTATGTGAACACCTCATCTATACTCTGTATAGAATTTTTTAAACAGGGAGAAGGGATTGGAGGTTTTTGTCGGTGATTATTTCTGGATTATTAATTACCTTTAATTACCATGTAACACCAAGATTAAAATGCATTCTAAAGCTTGACACTTCAACCTTATTAGCTTACAACAAGAGTACGGTAGTTTCTAACAATACTATTTATCAAAGGTAAACCGCTTATTAAGACCTTCTAATTATTAAGGTAGTGTAATCAATCTTCAGTAAAATTCCATTAGAGAGATATAAGCCCTTGAGAAAACTGCTCGTGACTCTTATGAGCTTGACCAATTCTGAAATGTATAAGAAATCTCTTTTCTCCCACTGTAGGTTACCTATATTCAAATTTGCTACCTCGACACTTTAGAAAGAAAGGCTTTTGGTTGGTTGTTGGTATGCAATGGAGTGTTTTAATCACCCTTAAATGCTGATGTTCTTATTATTCATTTTTTTGTAACAATTTCTTTCCACAAGCAGATAATGTGATGACAGGGAACATAATTCATAAATCCATTAGAGGGCACAATCTTTTCCCCAACGTGTTTACTGTCTGTATAGTTTAGAAATACTATTCTCCCTCTGCTTTGCCTCTTTACTGCATCACCTGGGTGTCATCCTCCTCATGCCACTTATTCTGCTCCTGTTTTCAGTATGCAGATGGACTTTGTATTTCTTAGGTCCATCCACACATTCTGTATAAGCCTTGATCTCACCCGCATTTTGAAATTTTCACGTCTTACCTTATATGTTCATTTTTGGCTACGTCTATATCGTTGGACTGGAAATGCTTTCCATCTCCAGGTGTGTGACTTAGTTGCTAACACTGTGATGGGATGAACCCTGGGCTTGCAGCACTGTCCCCTCCTCACTCTCGGAGCCCTGTGCTCTCACCGGCCTCCCAGGCTGCTCGGGGGGCCCCGGCTGTGGGACACGGATGTATTTGCCCTCCCCACAGTATCGACAGAGGCTCGATCACTTAGCTCACCTCTTCTCTTCTTTTCCCAGGTGCCAGACAAGGGCATTGCTCGTCCTAAGAGGAGCAGAGAAAGCAAAGGTTTTCGCTGTCACCAAACAGGGATCCCAGCTTTGAATGTGTTTCAAGCTCAAGGCAAGGCTGCTCTTTCTGAACGTGCTCCGCTTTGCCCAGTTGACTCTCTCAGGGCCATATTGCAGCCCAAGACAACAGAGATAGACAAAGGTAAAAAGACACCCCAGCAGGCTTCTTGGTTGATGCATTATTGCTTGTCTGTGTCACAGAGAGACAAGGGAAGCTCATTTGGTAGTCTTTCCCATGTGAAAAGAAAGCAGTAGACTTTTTGCTCTTAAAAAATTCTGTCTGGGAGAAAGAGTAGAAGTAATCTACCCTGCCTACAAAGATGGAAATAAGCAGAATTAATTCTAAACAAAGCAGTGAGTTCCTTTATCCCACACGGACTGTGACCTTCAGAATCACAGCTACTCTTTTAAAGATTTGTTCAGCATGGTGACAGGTTATTCAACACTAAGCTAAAATGCTTGCTTTCAATTTCTCTTGTTTTTCTCCCATTATCCAAGTCAGACTGTATTTCTCTCACTTTATGCCAGCATTCAGAATGTGTCCTCATCTATACCTGCTAGCACTTAACTGCAGCATTCTGCATTTCTCTATCTCATCAAGTTCATACCTTTCTAAACCTCATCAGAATTTTTTCCCTTTCATATATGCCTCCTAATATCCCAACTCAATTTATTCCTTATAATTTATCCTACAAATGAATGTTTGCTTACTCACCCCAAACTAACTCTGCAACAGCTTCCTGCAATTTTTGGTGGATACTTTTCTGCATTGTTAAGAAAATAAATGTTTTGCATAAAGTTGAATTTAAAATGATACAAAGGCATAGTACTCACTCTTTGAAGTTTTTACAACAAATTAAACATGAAAATTATCTTTATTTTAATGGTTCTTTTAATAAGGTTTTACAGAATGAGTTTCTTGCTCAGAGAAGAACTAGAAAATTGAAATAACACATTTTCTAAATCTCCACTGCAAGGACTTGTGTCATATTTTTGGTTGACTTAAAATACATCAGGATTTTATGCAAGCACATAGTTTTCAAAAGCAACACATAGCAATCCTTTTCATTTGTTTCCATCACAGAAATCTATTAATAAAAAGCATGGTCAACATTAGAAGGGGCTGCCGATAATGAGATTGTTATTAAGGTTCCTCAAATGGAATTCAAGCTGTATTTTACTATGGATACCTTTGGCCTGTTGAGCCCTAGACATCTGGAAAAAGTTCAGTGTTTTTTTCATAGTACTTGGGGAGGGTATTCTGAAAAGAATAATCAAATTTTGGGAGATGAAAGGAGATCTGTTTTCGCTTTTGTGTTTTTCTGAAAGCATAAGATCATTTCTACTACAGAGTTGAGCTTATCTTCCTGGTGTTAATTTTTAAGTTATATTTTGTTTAATTAGAAGACTACTTTTGTAGGAGAGTAGTTTTTATTTGAATTAAGTAACTTTAAAGCAAATAATCTAAAGAAGACAAGTATATGTTAAAGACAATACAAGAATTTCGATTCCGGAATAATCACAAATGCTTTGAGCCATCCTATACATTTTAAAGCCTCATTTATACCTTCCACAGTATAGAGTTTAATTCTAGTTAAAGCTAGATAGGTAAAGCCAGCAACATTATATTGCAGGTTTCATTAAATAGGATCTTGCAGTATTGTATACAAATATCTGCTGGATTTCTGCAGAGCCCTGCTACTTCCACACCTACGCGGTTCTTCAGGACTACTTCAGAAAGATGCAATTAAGAAATCAGATGTATTGAATGAGAATTGTTAGTAAGGTACAAATAGGCATCCTTTTTATTTTTTTCCCTTTTGCTCAGCTTCACTGCTTTTAAAAACACGGGTTATAAACAGGAGTGAAAAATTCTGGACATGCTACAAAATAAAAGACCAAGGGTTATGGTACTTTGTTCCTTTGCAAACTCTGTCTTCATTTTATGAGCCCCCCGGTACCTGTGTTCTTTCCCACTGACAAAGTGATGTATTCTTTCCCTGGCATACAGATCTCTTCAGCTTTGTCATTCATGTAAGTAAGGTTTTCTTATAAGTCATTTTCTGCCAAGTTAATACACCAAAGCTTTAAAGGTGGAATACAAGAGCTTTTTAAAATGTTTCAGGGTACCTTCCTTCATACAGTCAAGAGTAACTGCAATCCATTTAAGTCAAACGCTTCATATAAAAGGAAGCATTTAGAGCAGCAGGGTTGTTTTTAAAGCAGTTTATTTTCTATAACGGTTTTGGCCCAGCCCTTTAGTTTTCAATAGCATTTAGCTCATAGACAGAAATCTTGATTTTCTCCCTGCAAAGTGTAAGTGACAGTTTCTTATGTAACAGTCCTCGAAGCTTGAATGACTGTAAATAGTTATTCAGACCTTGTTATTTGCTTCTGACTTGCTTGTAATGGCTTAGTGTTGTGATAATGCAATTAAATGCTGTGACTTACCACAAAGCAATGGAACATACAATTGCCATGTGGTTTAGTTTGACTGCGGAATATGGCCAGTGCTCGTAATGGATGCTATTAATCAGAGACAAATGTGAATATAAAATCGCAATGTGCAGGTAATAGGCAACCGATAATCAGACCATCCATTTTCAGGCATTAGATCAAAGAAAGATTATTATCATTACCCAATCAGTTATGTCAGGTTTTGAGCTGCTCTGGCTTGACGGGTAAGCAAGATCTAAATGCTGCTATTCTCACCGCAACTAAACCATTTGTGCTTTGTTTAAACATGAGATACCGGAGTGTCCCTGAGGCCCTGGGGGTACGTCCAGGCCATGTCCCACCTCCATCGGGGATGAAGTTGAGGTGTAAAGCTCTCCTCCCCGACTTCTGACTTTCATAGGAGGGATGGAGGCACAGAGATGCACGGTGCACTTTTTGGGCCGGAGGAGAGGATGCTGGCGTGTGCTGCAGAGCACAGCTACCTGCAGCATGGCCCGAACTTTTGCCACTGCAAAAATGGGCCTGATCAGATAAAAATGTTAGCTAGAACATTGTTTTTATCCTTCTATTTATATACTCTCTAAAATTTGTGTAGTCCGTGTGGTGAGGGTGCAAACCTTTTTAAAAATTTCATATGGGATACATGGACTTGTTTTCCTTCCATTTTGTGCAGTCTTCAGAAACGGCTGACAAACCCCAGCTGTTCTCTTGAGCAAGCACTGAAAACTTAAGGTTGAATATTCCTGGGGTAGAACATAACTGTTTACACGTAGATTTGGCTTCTGAGCCATCTAAATGTAGCGTAAGGCTGCGTCTACATTTTGGGAGAAGTATTCGGATCAAATTTCTCTCTATTCTTTACTGTATGCTTTGGTATTAACCTATTACTTTCCTTTTAAATAAATGATTGTTCTACCTGTTTCAAAATGTAAAAGCTTGGGGTTTGTTCTTTTTCCCCAAAGACATGTAAATTCAGCTGTATTTATTTGTTTCTTTAGTAAGCCCTGGGTATATACCAGATGGGAAATGACAGATCTGCATATCTCTGTATAATTCTGACATCTTTAAGTCTTTTTATAAAAACACAAACTTATATTTATAAGGGCCTCCAAAATGAAAATACATGCACTTTAGGCAAAATGTTTACAGTTTGCTTACCCACATAACAACCATTTCACAGATCCCAAAATATTTATTTTCAATATTGAACTTCTTTTTATGGTTGATCCACTCTCTTTCAAAGCTGTTCAGTTTATACAACCAGTAAATTACTTTTCCATAATTGCTGTAATTACAGTCCTCCTCATGTGCTCACTCTTATCTCAGAACTGTGCTACTGTTGAACATTCTGGTAACAGAAAACCTCATGTTTATTTAGGAGATAACATAGAACACTCTGTTAACTAAAATATCTATTTAGGAAGCTCTCTGTAGTTAATGTAATGTGATATTACTGTGATTTAAAAGGCTGTAGGAACATACCCGCCACACAAAAAGCTTTTAAAGACAACGTAGAGCTCAATGAAACCTTGAAATGTTAAAAATGTTCCTATTAAAAATCAGGCTGAAACCATGGCTTTATTATGTAAAGGGAAAATATGCTAATAGTAAGGGGGAAAAAAAAATGACACCAATATAGTCTAGGTCATTCCTACAGAACATGGGAAATCCCCATTTCCTGCTTAACCATCTCTGAAGCGACAGTTATTGTAATGACTCAGGAGTGCGTGCTGTGTACTTTGAGAAGAAATTGTATCTTACCCTTCTTGGGTAAGTTTCATCAAAAGTGATATTTCCTCATGCGTGCAAACTCTTCTTACTGTGTTCTAGTTCTCGCTAATATCTATACAAAAAGCGACGCAGTTTTTTAAAGCACAGCTATGAGGAAATAACATTTCATTACCTGAAATAGTCATAATCCGGAAGATGGAGAGGGCTTCTTCTTCCTAAATTATATTTTTTTTGTGTATTTAATCATAGTTTTCATCTTCAGCTGCTTTAGCAATGCCTTCCCTCAATTTTACTCTCAGTGCTGATTACCCAAACCTGCTATCGCAGTTCTGACTTCCTCACTAAAACACCTCAAAAACACAAGGAAAGAGGAGGATTGCCAACACAGTTCTGAGGTGGGCTGAAGCAGTAATTCTCAGAGCTTTCTGCACTGTTGGCCTGTATTCACAACTACTTTGCTATTTTCTTATGGATACAATGAAACACAAATACATTAAAAATGGCATTAATTTCAGAATCCCGATTAAAGCTGACCTCTCGTAATACTCTGACACATTTAATGCAAGGCACCACCCAGACTTTGTCTGTGCTTCATATTTCACCACTCCTTCTGTCTAATACCATCTTCTTCTCTGTTGTTTTTCATTTTCTTACCATTATTCATGCAGGAGCCTTCTTAAATAGAGCTTTTGCCATCTCTGTCAGCTTTCCTACATATCCCTGCTTAGCAGCCCACTATTCTAAATCACATCAGAAAACATTTTTTAAATCCTTTTCCACTATTTTAATTGCTCTTTTTCTCACCTATTTCTTCATTATTTCCATTTCATAAACATAATTAAGTCTCTAAAACATTTTGGTCCATCGCATATAGGAGGATGCAGTATAAATCACAATTGCATCCATCAGTATGGTACTGTGAGATGTCTTTTATAAGATTACTTGAAAATTAAAATAAAGCAAAATCACAATTTCTTCATACTAGAGCATGAAACAGTATGAATGGCACAAATTCAAAAGTAGAAAACTATACATAACTAATTTTCTCCTTTTTAAAAGGGAACTTTTGAACCAGGAGCTATCTAACGATTATTAAAAGTAGAATAATAAACTGGCATATAAGGTAAGCACATAAAGTAATTGACAATTTATTTTCTTTAAGGAGATGCATGTTTTTTCAGCACTGTGCTGCATATAACTCTAATGAAGAACTGAAAGCAGACCCTTAAGGTGAAGTGACAGGTAAGAACTTTTACCAACCTCGTAGCATTAAAAGGATATAGGGAGATCCCACTCTCACCCCACATCTCATCTGCGCTCCTTGTTCTGAGCACCCACGGGTTATTTTGCAATGGCTCTAGCATGCATTGGATGATGATCCAATAGGGCAATAAGCCAAGACAACTTAGTAATCAATGAGAAAACTAAACCAGTTAAATAAAAAAAAAAAAAAAGGAAAAGATTGGGTGGAGGGATTATTTCATGCTTGGCAATGGTCCTGTTCACAAAAACATCCTATCAGCATCAAAGTGAGTGCAAAGGAATCAGTGCAAATACGAAGCCATATGAGGTCACAGGGATGGAGAAGTAAGTGACATCTTTTCAGCAATGGTGACCTCAGCCATCTCATGTAAAGTTCCAATTTGCATTTCTACTTGAGATGGCCGCTCCTTGAGTTGATGCTGCTCGCTAATCTGGCTGAGAATTTCAAACAATTTTTCCCCTCACGGTTCATTTTCTACCAGGTTAGCAGGTTGGAGAAAGCTTGGAGAGGAAGTCAGGAGAAGGGAAGCAGAAGCAGCACATGGCTGGGAATGGGTTCTCTGCTTTTCGTAGCTTCTGGCTCTTAGACTGGCTCAGCCTTCTCAGGATGCTTCACCTTAGGGATGTTACTGCCTAATGCACCTAAAGATCTACTGATGAAGATGAAATTAGCATTCCACCTCTTGTCCTGAATTATTTCCTTCTGCCATACCGTGACATTGTGGCATAGGGGTTAATTCAGGTAACTGAGGCAGCAGAAAGCCTATCCCAGTTTTGTGGCTGGGTTAGCTTCCTGCTGGTTCTGGTCCCAGTCAGCTCTCCGCTGGCTGTGCACACCACTGCTGCTGGAAAAGACACGGCAGAAACACATGGCTAGGACAGAAACGTGACTGACCTGCTCATGGCAGTTGCCCATAGCTTCATCTCTCTGTAACATCAAACCGATTTCTTAAATCTCAACCTGGCTGGTATTTCTATTGACACCACTGGCCTAGGGAGCTCTTTTTCTCTCCCTGCCACCCTCTTCTCCCACCAGCTCATTCCCAGCGGGCTGCCCGTCCCCGCTCTGTGTCAGCGGTGCTGTTCGTCTGTGAGGAGGACCACGAGATCAGGGGACCGCTGATGGTACAAACGCACCGCTGGCTGCCGGCGGGGGGACACGGCTGCCTTAACTGGCTTAAGCAGGACGGGTGCCAAATGTGAAATCATGGCCAGGCAGCGATTCCCAAATGTAGCTTGCCCAGATGCCGCCTTCGTAGGGCTAGAAGTGTTTTCTGTCACACCGTCCCCCTCTGTGCCAGACCATATGCTTAGGAGAGAACGTGGCACTGTCCCCAGTCCCCGCTCCCATACGAGACAGTAGTAACAGCAGGGACAGATCCTTGCTCCTTCACACAGGAGGACACGCAGGAGGAAGCTTTCAGGGTCTCCTTGTCTCTTCTGAGGAAGAGGAAGGAGATCAGTTGTTAGTTTTCGGGTATTGTGTTGACTCCTGAATGTCAAAAGGTGAGCGGGCTATGACTGCACCTCACCCTAGTGAATCCCTGAGGAGGGTCTGGCTACACCCTTTGCTATTGTGAGGAAAAAGGATTAAAAAGTTTTAAACTAAAAATCTAGAAGTGGGTTTGGTTATAACCTAGGATAACTAATGCAAAGAAATGAGAACACAGAGCATCTTAGGATGTTGTTTCATTGTTTACTGAGGTCCCCTAGCTCATCACACATCCCCTCCTCTGCCATGGGGCCAGAACTCACTGGGTCACAGGGAGAGCCAAATCAGAGAACAAACTCAGCTAAACGCATTGAAAAAAAAAGAAAGGAAAGAACAGAAAGCAAAAGTGGTCTTCATGGAGATCAGCTCTCTGGCCCCCAGTGCTGGGACTGGAACACAGGAAGGTGCAAGGATGTGTGTCTGGCATCACTCTTTTCTGAAGCAGCATCGGCTTAGATCAACTTAGGTCAGCTAATAATGAAGCCACGCCTTCAGGCAACGTTCAGAATTCTGCATAAAAAGCATGTAAAATGCACATCAACTCCGACGCCTGGATGCAATCTGCATTGGTCAGCAGCTGCTCAGAGCCCATGAGATCTGTATTGTTTTCTTCCCATGCTCTTACGGATCATTGCTACATATATTACATACACAGTGAGTCTCTGTAGAGAAACAAATAATTTCAGCTGTCTGAGGTTAGAGCTTCCTAAAGGCACAATTCTCCACATTTATGTGAAATTTCAGATAGTCACGATAACTTATCCGAATGTACAGTGAAATCTAAAAATTATGACCTTAAAAACTGGGAATTGAATAAGCCTTTTCAGATTGAAGTCAGTGATGTAGAGACAGAGTCTGAATCATTCTGGGAATTTTGAGATGCCTTAGTAGCAGTTTATGAGTACATAAGCCCTAAACTGTGATAATTAATCTCTTTTCAGGTTTATACCTGCAGGAATTGTACATATTGGAAATCAAACAGATTAAGATTGTTATTCAACATCTCTTCTTGCCTGTGCATTTCTTTCCCTAAAAAAAGGCAATTAACCCCTTCCTTCACTTTATGTAGTAGTAAGAGTGTGCTACTTGGGGATATCCACTCTAGCTTCACAGGTACCAGTAGACACGGCTGGACCATCACCAAGCTCAATACAGGTTACAAGACTCAGTTCGGAGCTCTGGGAAATACAGACAGCAAGCCTAGGCTCAATTCTGTGCTGCTATTTTATTTTGTAATTAGTATGTAAACCAGATGCTAGTACCTAAACTAAATAAAGTTCAGGTTGCACCTTAACTGCAGTAAAAACATGTGGCACAGCAGCTTATCGATATCTGTGTTTTACTGCTCATTTAGTAATAACGCTTTTTTGGTGTGACCTGAATTTCCAACCCATACAAACTCCCCCACTCCAGCAAGCTGTTGTGGGAATAGACATGCATTGATAAAAAAAGGTGCCGCTCTCACTAGGCAGACAATCTTCCATTTAATGATGATACTTGGGCTTAATTGTTCAAATAGTGGGAAAGGATGTGTAGGTCATCATGGTGTTCCTAGGTGCCCCAAATGACAGCAATCCACCCCACAATTTACTGCAATAATTAGAAGACAGTTTGTGTAATCCAGGTGCTGCATCTGGGTTACTGATCATCCACGTGACTCCATGAATGCTGTGAAAATTTTCTAGTTTACACATTAGGAAAACAGGAAGAAACTTGTTCCACTGGCCTATGGCCAAGTAAAGAAAAAAATGTGATTCCTAAAGGCCTGTTTTTTATCTATGTTTCTTTAATTCACTGAAAGGTGACACATACATTTGCAGAGTGTTGAATCATTATTTCTTTCAAATAGTAGTATTGTAAAAAGATGTTTTGGTTGATATAGTGCCCATTTATACTCTTGGCACTTCTCTAAAGCCTATGAAGGCATTTGCTCCATTTCCCCCAAATAAACAAACTACAGCTGCTATTCTTCCAGCAGCAGCTTGTTGCCTCTGCTTAAATATGGCTTTTTAATGTAAGAACATTTCAATATTCTTAAATTTTGTTTATTAAAAAGTCTCGTAACATACTCGTGGGAACTCACTCGGCTCCCCTACCCTTTCATTCGCTAAATAAGAAAAATAAATAAAATGCTTCCATGTATATAACATGGAATAGCACAATTCTGCATCTTTTCTCTTACCTTTCACATACACTACTTAACTTCTCCAATCACATACATTACCTAACCTCCAATTTTGTCTCTAATGAGGTCACCTACGATAGTTTGGATTTGGTGAGCTTGTTTTTTATGGTCCAGCAAAATATCCACTAATCAAATGGAAGTCAAACAAAAGGAATTTTCTGTCTTATCTGTATCTACTTCAATTAAAGGAATCTGATAGGTAACCACAACTCTTTATAGATGAATAGCTATGGAATTCAGACTGAAATGAAGGAAATTCAATAGCTGCCCAGTTTCCATTGAAAATAATGGTATTTCATAACTAACTCATTTGCCTTGAATTCTAAGTCTTCTGCAAGGAGTTCTATGGCAATATAATAGCTATTTATTCCATTAATTTCAATAGAATTTCAGTAAAAAAGTAATGAAAAGCAGAGAGGGCACATCCAGTAACTACTAATTCAATACCATCTTTACTTTTTATTTTAAAGAGTATAAGTATTGAAAAGCAATTCGGTCTACAGGAAACGATTTTTTTTTTCATGTTCACATTAGGGATCTTCAATGCTTGGAAAAATACTTTTATGCCTGATGGTCTTGCAGTATACCCTGAGCTCTACTCTGAACTGGAGGGAAAAATTTCAGAAAATCTACCCTCCTCTCCTCAAAAAATCCTCTCCTGAAACACAGTAAATCAGAGATCTGAGTGTCTTTCATCTCTCTTACAACAGCTTAGCATGTAGTACTATGTGTAGGATATATTGAGAGGCAGATTTTCCCAGAAAAAGACGTTATGGTAACATCTGCAAATAAACTAAGCTGGAATACTAAAATATCACCTGAGATAAAGGAAGACTGATTTTAGGCAGAACTATTTACTTTGTATGGTATTCCCAGATCTCAAACTTCATGTAGGTTTATGGACAAGCATTCAAAAATTTGAACAAAAAAGACTTGGGATAACACATAGATTTTGTGACCAAGTTAAAAATTAAAAGAGAGATTATTGTTCTTCATAAGTGTTTATTATTTTAATCCATAGCGAACGCAGTGTCTTCAGTTTAAACACTTGTTTCAGAAGTTCACCCCTACAACCACATTTCCTATGGCACTGATTAAGCTATAGTACAACACTCCTGCGTGCAACACGCTTTGCATATTTATATGGAACACTGCAAATCTAAGAGGTGAGCACAACTGGGAAAAACCCCACAAACAACAACAAAACTACATTCACTGGCATGAGCTGAAAAGGGCTGCATTCTTGTCACTTATGGAGTACTATAAAGTCACAAGACTTCATGCAGTTTGCACCTATATAGCCTTTTGGGTCAAATGAGATGAGTGTAAAACAAGGAGGAAATGAAAATTATAATTCAGTGTCATGTACTTTGGAAAAAGCTATTTGTTGTTTTGCTCTGAGACTGTTTATTCTTCAGAACGTGCAAGTTATGTCCACTTGATGGTTTCTTTCCCTGTAAAGAGTAGCTGCCTAGAGGTTGCGCCTTGTAGCCGGTTCAGCCTGAACAACACCAACAAGGCAGATTGGAACAGAAGTATCTTCACGTAAACTCTATCTGGCCTTATGATTGGGTTTCATATTGCCAGATTTCGAACAAATGTGAATCCAAATTGAAATTTTATACAAGACTACCCCTACCCTACCCATTGGACTTTGTGCAGCAGCTCTGCTTTTGACTTCATGGACTATGTAATTAGATAAGCAAACTATCAAAACCCTTTTTGTAAGGGGAGGGAAAGCTCCCCAAACTTTAGAATCAAGAGACTTTTATCTTCCTGAACTGAATGAGGGCTGGGGAGCTTGAAGGTGCCTTCATGGAAAGAAAAATAATTATTCGCTTTCCTCATCTGTCAGTTAACAAATAACTTGACAAAATGAATTAAATTTGGAATTATTTTAGAGTTACATTCAACATCAGTGGAATTAGATCCTCATGTACTATTCACTGCCATATTTCCACTACTAAATTATTTGCATCAACTAAAGTTCCACTGTGCTGTCCCTCCTGATTTCAACCTGAGGAATTTATTAAGCTTTTATAGAAAAGTTTGATCACAACTGAAATGTCAGAGGCTTCTTAAAAAGGTGCTAACATATCTTTATCATAGTCTTGCTTTCTTGTAATTTTTTTAATATTAATTTATATATCAACTTTTCAAAACACACAGTAATCAGACAACTAGGTTTTATATGTATTTTTCTGGCAGCTGCATTTGAACAAACCAAATATAATATACACTTATATCAATAAAAGATTGAAAGATACTGTAAGAATATGTTAACTGTATATGGAGAAGACAGTAAAACTAAATATTATGAAAGGACTCAAAACTGTCTAATAATTTAAAAGTGATTTACCTGAGTGCAGTCATCGTGCTAAAATGAGAATGTCAGTCATTAATATCTGGAATAGAGGATTTCCGTATTATTAAAATATGTTTTTAGCCATCAGTGTAGCTTGGAGCAACTATCTTTCATACATCCCACGGAAAGGTTTTCCTGGCAGAAAATCTCCCAAGATAAAGTAAAAAGGAAACACAACCATTTCATTTTCTGATTGGTATCAAAAGCTAACCAAAGAGTAAGTGCAGCACAAAGAGGAGAACCTGATTTAGAGTATGTTTCCAGCACTGCAGGTATCAGCAAAGTTTCAACTAACAAAATATTCATGGATTCACTTTTAGTTTGTCATAAGAAATACATAAACCCCTTCTTTTGAGTGTATAAATGAAACACAAATCACAAACTGTAGCTATGTGTGCCAGAACTGTCACTCTTATGTTCCTACAGCAGACACAGTCTATATCCTGTTTATTGGCTTCCTTTAACCAATGTATTAAAATAAGGATGCTGAAGTATAACTAAATGCCAGTGGGTATGATCCTACATGTTTTATTAGAACTAAAATCTACTGGAGGACTTTCTGTATGATTTATCTATGAAATTCAAGTTAGCAACTTGTGAGTGCTCTATGTTTTATTGGCTCACACTCAGGAAAATTTCTTGCCTTTTTGGCACTGTCCGTTTACTACGGTACATCATTCGGTTTAGCGATGGTTTTCATCTCATCCTACAGTTGAGCTAAGTGCAGGATGCTGTTGTAACGTGCACACTGAAAGTGAAGACTGACCTTCATCTCATTTCATAACGTCACAGTGAGATGCAAAGCTTGGTTGAAAAATTGGATTCCCTTTTGAGGTCAGCAACAAATATCCAGTGGAATCAAAACTGCATTCTTTATTTTTCAAGCTGCTATTTTTTCCTACATAGTTGCCTGTGTTTTAAGAGTTAACAAGAGAAGACAGATAGAAAGGCTTTTTACTCCTGCTGCAAACTGAAGTGTGGTATTACGAAGGTGAGTTCCTAGTGATGTGGGAAGTTCAGTATATGCTTCTGGTGGCTAAATAAAAAATACATGTCATGGGAGTTTAAACTCCCATAGGTTAACTTGCAATATAAATGACATTAAGGGACTTTGAATGTTATATTACAGGGCAGGTGACACTGAGTAACACAGAGAAATAAGAAATATAAGAGATGAGTTTTTCATATTAACTTCTAAACATGTCGGAATCTCCCAAATGCATCAGAACACTTTTAGATTTCACTGTTGCAAAAATGGTCAAAGAATTTTAGCCATACCAGCTCTGTCATAGCACTCTGGGCCAAACTAGCTCTCTTGACTCTAGAAATGGTAAGACTTTCTGTTAGTAAGGCAGAGAGAAAGGAGGAGAAATCTATGTTCCTCCCAAGAATTGCTGCACCTGAAAAAAAATTTCTTTACACGAAGAAATGGAGGGTTGACATATTGCAAGAAGGGAATCCATAGGACCCTTACCAGAAAGAAATATTTCCTAAAGCTTTTATTTTACTAAAATTCTGATCTCTCTAATGGTTTTAAGTTTTTGCTCCACTAAATCTGGCACTGATATGGGGTATATGTAGGGATCTTTATCATAGTCTCTCTGCCAAGTCATGAGAAATTTATAGCTCAGTCAACCACTCTTCACCCTTTTCTATCACCTTATCCTTAAAAAGTCTTTCTGAAAAAAGAATGTTGACTGAGTGTAATCTGTGCCTTTGTATGTCTATGTGGCTTCATTAGGAAAAAAAAGGAACATTTTCTTTACCTTAAGGAACATATGTACTTAATATAATATCCATACAAAATTATATATTTGAGTAGGTTCTGCCATATTGCTAATAAGGTTTGAAGCTTTTGGCAATATGGGGTCATTTATGTACGACTCAAAAAAGACCTGCATAAGCAGTAAAAAAGTAAAGAAAAATTTAGTGATTTAGACTGAGATTGTCTACACATCTGAATTCTTTTACTGAGTTTTGGGTTGAGTTTTTATTCTTCAAGAAACATCAAATTGAAACTTGCTTTGAAATTCAAGGACTAAAAAAGCATAAGGAAATGATACTAAGAAACTCCCAAATGTCTCATTAATGGAATTTGGCAGATTATTTGCAACCCCAAATCTCTTTTTTGGTGTATCGTTCATGTACAGCATTAGGATTTATTTGTAAAGAGAAATTTTGGCTGATTGACAATACTACTTTGTTTCTGTATTTCAAAAAAGAAATATATGCAGTTTCCTTTTAAGGTCATAGGACCTTAAAGATAATGTACTACCTAAGACATTATCATAAACAGATTAGCCTTCATCAGGCAATGGCTCAAAATTATAATACAAAGCAAATCAATGTCAATTTTGCTTTGACATCATTGCAGTAAGGGATTTGCACCTATCACCTTTTATTGATGTTGTATAATAACCTCAGCAAAGTATTTTCAGATATAATCAAGTGTTTTGATAGTAGTAAGGTAGGGAGGTTTCTTGCTGTAGAACAAATTTGCTCTGAGTTACATGCATCTCTCATACATTTACCTGAATATTGGAGAACATAATCTGACATTTGTTTCTAATATGAAGCTTAGAGAATCTGAAATAGTTGGTAAATCAATCTATCAGAAAGAACAGATCATTTAGAATATTACATAATTTCAAGTTCTATTTTCAGTGTATGAAAACTAATTCTTATGTATGCAGTTTTCTAAAACAGATGCAGATTCCAAGACAAGATATTTTAAAAGTATAAAATGGTGTCACAGTGCAACAAAGTACTTTTCTCAGATATATGGTCTTAAATATAGCTGAATACAAGCAGAAATAAAATGCAGAAAAATGGACACAGAGACAAAAGTTGAAATATAACCTTCAGTATTCCTCTGGGCGAAATTCAAATTATTGCATCATTACGTTTTCCCTTAAGAGTAGGACTGTCTGCAATACATAAAATTCAGATCATCTGAAGTTTACCAACACTGAACAAACCAAATGATGAAGTAACTGAAGATATGTTTATAGAGATAATATAATTTCCTTGAAAAAACAAGTGCATCGAAGTAGCTCTTTCAGGTAACTGAACCGTAAGAGCATGGCCAAGTTCTGGAGTCTGGGTGTGTGCTCCACTCACACCCTTATTTCATATGCCAGAGCGAGCGGGTGCCCCAAACCCCCCAGACCAGAAGGGAAACCAGACCAGTTAAGAGGCACAATATTTTCCAGCTGGTCCCTGCCCTGTGAAACAGGGAGATCAGCACAGTGAAGTGCCTGAGGGATGCCGCTACAGGTAAACAGAGATTCAGCCCTACATAAGCATAATTAATTGAGAGATCAATTCCTCCACGGAAGAAAAAACTCTTTTGAGGTGTTAATATACATGGTAACCTAGGACAGAAAGAGCAGTACTGTCTACAGCACTCCTGGAAGCAAGAAGTCCCTTGAGAGAGCATAGCCATGGACTTGTAAAAGTACAAAATAATAATGCTTCATTCACACAGTATTCAAGCAATAAACAATGAACATATTCTCCTGTTCCTAGAGACGTCTCATGTAACATCCCTGTGTTCATTCATAGCATTTTGAAGGGCAGTGGCAAAACAGCTTCCCCAGCACTTCCCCTGAATGTAAACACAGAGAAATTTGCTATTCTATGCAACTTCCAAACTGCGCTCATGTGTACTAGCCAGTCATTTCACTTTGATGTAAAATGATGTGAAGGAGTTGGAGATGAGGAATGAAATTGGAACTAAAAAGTCGTCATTTGGGTCCAATGGTTTCATTATAAAATCTTTTAAACTTTTTTGACAAGGCTGATCAGCCTTCTTATTTTCAGAAGATGCTGTAGCATCTAAATGCTGCAGTCAACTTAGGGCTCTGTTGTGCCTGGTGAAAACACTGAGTGTGTGGCTCTCATACCACTCCAAGTTTTGAGAAGCTTTTTCCTGCAAATGCAGAAATCATACAGTTCAAGAATATTGTGTATGGATGGCGAAGGCAGAATTCTAGAATTGCTGAATTAGATCCTGTATTTGTAACTGTCACATGACATGATGATAGTGATGTATTTCACATGCACCAGTATCTTGCTATCCTTAACAAAACCAGCATAGCTAATCACCATACTTCATTTCCACAAGTCATGCCAAAGCTCAGGAGCTCCAGAAGTTTCCTGCTATCATTCAGCTAAGCATCTGAATCTTCAGAAATCCACAGCCCCTCTGCAGGAGCTGCAGTTTTCAAGAGTCACCCTGAGTGAAGCCATTAGCATCCTTCGAGGATGCATCCTCCTAGTAACGAGCTGCCAATGGTGTCAGCGAACAGCAAGATCAAGCCAGATGAGTCCCAGCCCTCTCGAGCCAGTAACTGGAGCAGAAGATCCCCACAGTCCCACAGAAGGGAACCTCCTTCTTCAGTGACACTTCCTAAAGCAAATACACAGGGCAATGGATGCTGTGAGCTGCTTGCAAGAACCTGTGTTGCCCCAGGGGGAGGCACAAAGATTTAGCAGGGTAAGTAGAGTTTAAGCAGCAGGCAAGTGCTGGTGCTATTTGCGTGCTGCTGGCAGTCCCACGAGTTCGAGAGTTTCTCTCAGGCTGAATTCATTACCATCTGAGGAATTACATGCCCAGGTTGTGTATCCTTTATACTTCTGAGGGAAGAGAAACAGTAGGGAAAGAGCAAATACAGTTCCCTTCTACACATTATTGACCTCGCTGAATGGTGATGTTCCCTTTATTTGAGGGGTGCTCCTATATACTCTAAGCCATCAGGTCTTGGTATCGTATTTAAATTGTAGGCAGTGATTCTACTATTTCTGGAAAACAAGGGGAAAATATGGGATCATGGAGGCTACAGCTTATTAGAGAGTTTAAAAATGATAATTCTGTAATCTTTTAATCAGGTATCATCAAGGTGAGTTCACTTTTTATTTGTGCAACTACATATTTTTATCCTGAACTGATGTTATTGTTTTATGATGTTAAGTCTGTTTTTTAAATAGCACTGCAAATTCCTTTGTGTAGGCTACCTATGCATTGTGGAGACTGGTGGGCCTGAAGCACACTAAAGGTTTTTTTCATAAACAACATTAGATTTGCATCCACAAATCTGGTTGTTCTCAACTTCTGAGCAACCGAATTTGCAGTTGTATCACACAACAAAGTTCTCATTTTCCCTTGCTTTTGCAAAACATAAGCTAAAGAGGGAAAAAATAATTCTAAACTACAGATTCCATTTTTTTATATATAATCAGGATGGGGCTCCACAACCCTTAGAGCCATCCACCAACCCCTGCCACTTCAACTAAGAGAATAGACGTTGGTGTATAATAGCTACTATAGTCTGTACAGACGAGAGACTTAAAGAAAATACTACTTCTCCAAACTCTGGATGCACTACAGTTTCTCTAAAAAATGGGTAAAAAGATGAAAAGCATTAGGTTAGGATAACTTTCCCCATTCTCATTCTGATGGGTGCAAAGAGGTTTCACTAGATGTGCCATGATGCATTTCATTGAGGAAGAAAGCAAGAAAGGATGATTTTACCCTAAACAATTAAATGTTTGCTAAGTTGACACTAACTGAAAATAAGGTTTTACATACAGGTTTTGATTTTTAGGCTGCCTTAACTATGAATGCTATCAGTTTTCATATGAGCACAAGATGCACATTATGAAATTCTAGTGTTTACATTCAAGTACTCATTCTATGCTCGTCAAACCAAAATTCATGAATTTCTACCAGAAGCTCTGAATTTGGACTAATGGCACCCCAGGGCTGCCTGAACCTTCTGCAGTGCCCCTCTATGGAGGGAACAATATAACTTATTTTTTCTCCCAGAGTCCTTAAGAGAAGCTAACATATAATATCACAACACATTTTCATATAATGATTGAGGAGGAGGGTGGCAGACGGAAGAAATTCAAGTGCCAGGTAACCAAGGTTGCCAAAATCCCTGGTTTTAGCTCTTACCATAATCAAGCAGGAGCAAGACTTTTGCCTTCTGAGAGTTACAACAGATTGCCAGCCTTTGGTCTGTAGTGTGTAAGGGTAAACAGAAGTGACAGATGCTGTACGCTTCAGAGAAAGAAGGGGCTAAAACCCCAATCTGTTTTGAATGTTATCTCCATACATTTCAGAGGTTCCCTATTTTCATGAACTTAATATGCAGTTGCCTACACAGCTATGGCTGTGTTTATTTACAGTGGCTGTACACACAGGAACAAGAAAATTGTAAAGGATTACTGTTACAATTATAGACAGATTTTTCCATGGACCAAAGTGAGTCTTGAAAAGCACAGTTATTCCTGTAATAAGCTACTAAAAAAAGACAAATCTAGGTGGTCTCTTGAAGCATTAAAAGGAAAATGTTTATCCTTGTGCTTGCATGCGGAACAGAGAAAAAACAGTCCTGAGGGCTTTTGTAAGCAGTAAATTGATTGCATATTTTCATCACTCTAAAGCTTTTATTAGGAGTAAGTAGTTAAGGTTTTGATGGGGAGTTTTACTTAAAATGATCGGGTTGCTGTAAGTGAGACTTCATGGTATGCTCTACCTCAAGAGGTCTTCTAAGGTAAGTTTCTGAGTCACACTGATGGGAAGAAAAAAGAGGGATTCTGAAAGCACAGTAATGAGAAAGTTTATTAGTAGTGCAGAGCTGCTGTAATGACAGTAAGTGAAATAACTTCAAGACCTGAAGGAGAAGGTTTTGCTGAAACCTTGCAGATATGATTTTCTCCTGTGGGTGAAGTCTAGCAGGGCGATGGCAGTAAGAGTGGCTCTGGCTCTCTGAGCCTGGATGCCAGCTTTGCTGGCCTTGAAAACTACAGTGTGAACATACCACATGCTGATCTGCCTTGCTACGCTACAGAGCTTGTCAAATATTGAATACACTGCTAGCAAAGCCACTTGCTCCTCGGCCTGAGCAGAAGGTCAGCTGTGGACATGAACTAGTGCAGGAGTCCCTTGGGTCCTTTCCACAGACAGGGATGCGATCCCGAGCCATCAGAACCACAGTCATTTGCACATCTCTGTTACTGCATAACTTCTGAAGTATTTTCTGTAATCTCCTACCTATTAAAACACGGGAGTAAGGTCAAGGTGTGTCTGATTTACCATTGAAAAATTCTCAGGGAAAAAAAATATTACTTGTAATTTCTGCTGCTATAAATAGCCATTCAGTTGCAAACCTCCATGGATTGCAGCAAAGCAATCCGCGGACTACATTACTACACAGGCACTACACTAGTGTACACTTTGTCACTAAATACAGCAACAAAGCATTTATGATTTACTTCGGATGGCCACAAAAACAGCCCAGGTAGAGTCATTGCTGTGATTAAAGCAACTACCTGGATTTTTACTCTTCTGTTGTTCTGAATTATTTAAGTAAGGACTATCATATTTGGCTTACAACCTTGCTTGACATTCAGATTTAGTATCATCTATGTTTTTGTCTCAAGACAGGAGAAAGTTAACTCCACTGGTAATTGTGAAAGAAATCCTGCAAAAACCAAATGGGTTATGGACACTTTGGTGCCACCCTGAACCTGTGGATAAGGCAGTGGTCAGAATGAGATGCACTTGCTTTCATGGAAATAATCTTTTTACTGGTGTTGATTCTGAAGCTGAATGAGGGCACCAAGGGAAGGTGTGGTGTCCGCTAAGGGGAGCTCATTCCTTGACTGACTGAGAAAAAGAGCAGTTAAAGGGAAATAAATGAGCAATTGTAGAGAAAGCTAATGTTAGGGAAAGTCAAAAAACCTCAAGATAGTAACAGGGACTGAAATACAGGGTAGCTAGAGAAAGAGGAGTAACAGTATTGCTAAAATTGAATGTAATTTCCTAAGATAGATGGGGTTTGAATCTTTGTAAATGGGAATGAATAGCTTTCTCCGTCTCTTCTGTGTTTCTGTGACAGAATGAAGAGTGGGATTCCTGATACTTCTCGCTGTTAATCGGTATAGCTCCATGGAGAGAAGCATAATTTTGACTATATCTGTTGGGCCATGAGACAGAGAAAATCTCCTTTTCCCCATTCCACAGAATCAGTCATCTCTCCTGAGGCAATCTCTTTCCTTTGCAGTAGAGTTTCTCTACTCATTCTTTTTATCTTGCATTTGCTAACTTTGCTTGAGACTGGTGCAAAGGAGATTATGAGGGGTAACTAACAGGCAAAACATCAGAAGCAAGCTTTGTCAAAATATACAGTTTCAAAGTCAGTGTGGCTGGTTTACTTTTAAATACCTCTTAAATATTTTATATAGGTACCTGGAAGAAGCGTTTATTCATTATAGTTTTATAATTATAATTATTAAAGACTGTCTTCCTTTCTCAGGCAAAATTCTGAGTTTCAGAGGAATTCTGCTAGAATGAGATGTGCTACATTTGGCTGTTATTGTGCAATAATGAAGGCAACAGAATACAAAAAGCCTATAATGCAACATTACACAAAAAGGACACAGACCTTAAGGTGACACAAACAGGAAAAATATAATAAACCATGTGTCATGCTGCTGCAGCTGTTTCACCTCTTACCAATTTTCACAGTCTATAAAGTCTTGGAAAGCACCAGATGTTTAGGGGAAGCTGTCCCACTCTCCCTAGCTTTGAAGTTAGATGCAAGATTTATTAGTGCTATATAAATGTGATTTCAGTCCTGACTTTTATATTTATAAACTACGGTGGAACATGTAACACATCCTGTTGTCAGAGAGCCCATTTACTTCCCTCTGCTCCTCCTCGCTTGTAGATCTTGAGTGTTGCTGGACAATTACAGTAACTACAGAACAATACTAGAACATGCAGTCCAAACTACAGTATTTGCTTAGTTACTGACAAACACATCTGAGATTTTTCTCCTAGTACCAACTTTTGCCAAAACAACCTTGCAGTATACAGATTATGAGCTAAGCAAAACTGTCTTGTTGTGTATGAATATGCACTAACATTTGGGATTCCTGCCTACGCAGAGACTGCTAGTGCACAAAATTACCTTTTTTTTTCCTTTTTTCTAGTGCACGGTTCCTAGTATCGGAACAGGGATAAAAACTGCTCATGCATAATTTCCAATCTTTCATAGCTCAGCGGTGCTGTAAAGTGCTGCCGTTCGTTTTAATTCAGTGAGTAGAAGTTTTGTTGTGTTTAGTACTAAGGGAATTGCATGTGTTATTAGAAAGCCTCTGACAGCTGTCAGAGACAGAGACGACTTGCTGCATTTCAATCTTTCATAAAGGAAGGACTAAGGACCCTCATCTTCAGCAAAGCTGTCAGAGCCCTCAAAAAATGGGATAAAACAGAATACCTTTTCCAAACACAGGAAAATCTCTCTCTCTCCTTCTCTATTCCCTTCCCCATCAAGTTGTAGAGGGGAAGTTGTATAGGTAGAAGAAAGAGGAAATACGTCTTGATATATTTGTACTTTATACTGCCTTGTCATCACTGACCTGAAGGGAAAATTGCGTAGCAGCCTGCTTTCCTTTAAGGAAGCACACAGTGTATTACGTAGTATTTAATAAATTAGCATTATGTTTTAACATAATGTACAACCTTTCATGCAGTTTTTCTTTTCTGAGAGCAGGAACAATCAAAACCTGAAAGACACTGATGAAGACAAGGGCTTTGCATCAAAGACTCTGAAAGTCTGAATCTGTAAGCATTTCCACACCTTCCAACACATGCCTCACCCTGCCCAGCACTCTTAATGAATTTAAAGCACCAGAAAAGGAAGTCTTCTTTTAAGACCTGAAATTTTACCTTCCAGCTTTTGATTTGAACAGGTTCTTGCCTTAATAAACCCTCTGTTGTTTATTTTAGTTAAAACATTTTTTTTCTAAAAGCTTAGATTATTTTCTTTGATGAGAATTAGTGACAACTGAGCTCTTGCTTACTCTTTAATGACAAAGGGAAAGTAGCTTATGCAATGTCTTTAACAGGTTGGCACTGTTTTCCCATCAGCTCCTACTTAGCTTTCTGATGATGAACTGACTCTTCCTTTCATACCAGTAATCCCACAGATATCCCTCCATACAGCACCGCTGCTGATGTCAGCTCCTTTAACCAGTACAAGGCATGTTTATTTGTATCATTTGTTTATTATTGCTGTTTGCATTTTTGGCTTATGCTATTTTTATAGCACACTCAATGTTGTTTTTCACTTTTCATACTCTGATTCATTTTTCATCCTGTTTTCTTCTCCCTATCCATCTTGCACTACCTCTCTGCTGAGTAAAGTGAAAATCCATGAATGAGTCAGAGTCAAATTTTCAAAGTCACATTGGTCAGTGCGGTTTGAAATTAAGCAAAATGAGATTGCTCATATTTTGTCTTTCCAAAAGTAGAAAATAACATTTCCTTTCTTTGGTTGCAATAAAGAGAGCTTTATCCCATGTTCTCCAGCTGCTTTTATCTTCATGAAATCCAGTCTAGGCTATGGTGCTCATTAGTGACTGGTGTAACTAGCTATTTCTGTTCTTTCTATATTATCATTAGCCTTGTCTAATTCCTCATCCTAACCTGTGTATCATCAAAAGCATCTCAAAGGTCTTACTTCTTGTTAAATGTTATTCTTCTGGGAGGTTTTTTTTTGCTACAGGATATCTGAATGGCTGTTTAAAGGAGATTTCTTTCATGTTTTTTCTTAGTTTACTGGAGTGAAGAATTATGTGAATAAAACTGTAGTAGCAGTTTTCCTTAAATACATATTCTATGCTCCATTCTAACATTTTGATTGCATGTTTGGTACTTTCTATTCAGCACACTGAAAGGGAGACATTAACATATTTTAATCAAGAACAAGGAATTAATAATTTCTCATGTATGTAACTTTTTAAGTTTTTTGCTTATATACTACCAGAATTAAGAACAGCAGCTGTTGTGATTTATGTTGACTGGATGTTATACAATGTTATTATCTTCTCAGCTTGCAAGAGCCTTGTTTTCAGCTGTAATATATACTATTTCTGCCATGTTAAGCTTGTTATCAAATCCTTAACCAAAGCCTTCTCAACATTTCACATACCATGTAATAATAATTCAGCTCAGAAGCCGTAACACCATACCATTCCTTTTGAAATAATACGAAATGTGACTGGCTCGGGGAGGGGGAAGAGTCATTTTTTACTGCAAGCCAGGAAGGTCAATTAGAAAGTGAGGTGCATCTGCAGTTGCTTCATTGCGAATATTGACCAACAGCGTCTTCTAACCTCACAAAACTCTGCAGATGTTTGCTATTACCAGCATTTCCTTCCACTAATATTTAAACTCTTCTTACCTATGAACAGATTCCACTCAGTATCCAAATCAGCCTGATTTGCTAGGCAGCCCTTCATTACATTGAGGCAATAGTTGTTGCAAGGTTTCACAGTGGGAAGTCCTCTGCAGTAAGGGCAGTACAACATCTTCATTAACGCTCGGATGCACCCTGGGGTGGGACTGACCTGCAGAGTTTAAGGGGGGGAAAGAAAAAGAAAAAGGAGGAAATCAATCTCCTGTTCTGCGAATTTCGGGATCGCTGAGATTATGCCTCTCAAGCAATAAGTGCAGAAGGGGCAATTTGTGAAAAGAGCTCAACCCTTAATAACACCCTCCTATGAGACTAATCGATTCCTGCCAATTATCTTCATTTAGCACAGCCAGCAGCTATTTTCAGGAATGCAAAAATCAACACTTCCCTACTGATGGCAGTGCTTGCCTCCCCAGCCCTCCCACACCAAGTCTACTGGAAAGCGAAGGAAAAACATCAGGGAATCAGCTGGACAGTAACTGACTGATCCTAACACGGAGGTTCCTGAGGAGACCCCGCGCTCTTCCTACTGAAGCTAGAACTGTCAGTCACACCGTCACTGGACCAGATTCTCCTCTTTATTAAAGCACAGTAAATCCAGGATAATCTTGATGATTTCTATAAAATTATTCAGAACTGCACCATGACAAAGGGATATCACTCTGTTTTCAGACAAAAACATCCTTCTGTCTTCTCAGATAATTTCATAAAGAGATCAGACAGGGTTTTTTTGATATGCTTGCAACATCTCGAGTGACAAAAAGCATTGTAGACAACAGTCTAATGCATTTCAATTTACATATCAGCATGGCACAACTTGGCTGCACATATCGAACTTAAAACAGCCACCAGAGTCAATGGAAAGACACCCAATGAGTTTAGGGTTTCCAGTCAAAGTCATTAACACTGAGCATGGCTGACAGAAGGAAGTAGTGTGTAGATACAAATTTTTAGTGATATGCGTTAGAGTTTGCACTAGAAGGGTATGGGTTTCCTGGAGAGGAAGAGTGGAGGTTAGGGAAAGGTTTTTGCATAAGGCTTCTCCGTTATTTCTAATGATCCTTCACCTTATCTGTTTTAGTCATCAAAATGCTGGGGGCATCTATTCAGCAATATGCCTTCCGTGTTCAGTGGAGAGAAATAGGTTCTTTTTGCGTCGTTTCTTTATCCCACCTCTTGAAGGGTAGGATAAATCATCTTCTGGACGACATCCACTGAATCCTCCATATCTAAATTTAAACCACTCAAATTGGTCACATTTGACAACCATGTGAAGTTCCTTGGGTAAATATTATTTCCCTCGCCCTCTCGTTTCCATATTTAATTGTTTCACCTCAGGCTTTTAAAATCGTATGTACTACTACAATGTACGTTTTAAGGCCAGAAATTCTATCTTGTATTAAAAGTGCACGTTAGGTACTACTTGCAAAAGCATCTTGTCATGGTGCAGTGGAGCTTAAGTTTCTCGTGCTGGAGTGACAATCCAGAGCAATGACAAAGGGCTACAGGTTCCTCAGTGATTTCAAAATTCCTGGACAGGAGGGTGCAAAGCAATGGCACTCCTTTCACTCATTCTGTTGGTTTATGAATAAATGCAATGCTTCTAATATGAATTTGAAGGGATTAAACTGTTTTTCCGTATTCATGGTAGCTTGTGCTGAAGGCATGAATCTGGCTTTGCACTATAACAGTACATGCTAAACTGACTGATGTGGTTTGTATTATCAGGATTATACTAAAATGGCACTTCTTTTCTTTTTCTCTGGAATTTCTTTGTCCCCTTGTGATGCAAAATCACTGATTTTTAGAGAACTATGCAGAACATACTCTTTACACTGGACATTTTTACATGAAAATGGCTCTGTTAAAGAGTTACAGCAGATGCTTCTGAGTACGCTCAGAAGTGATTTTTGCCTTGGTTTCCAAGGGAAATGCACTTTACTAGCACAACACTCTGATGGTGTGTGTGAAGGTATATTTATCCATCCTTTTCCAATAGCTTTTGAACCATCAGCCAATTTCAATCAAATTTGACTGAGGACTTCAGGTCTCAGTACATTAAGATCCTACAAGTTTTTTCAAAATAGACAGCTGGGAGAAAAAGAGAAGAGAGGCTCTATTACTGCCTTTATTGAGGAAAAGGCTGAAGCATGAGGTCAGTTCCTCACAGATATCAAAGAATCCACGTGGAGGAATGATGCTTTGAATGACCCATGGGTTAAAAAAAGCACCGGGGGGAAATTTCACCTTATTAAACAGCAGAAAATCCAAATACAAGGAAAGCTGAACTTTGTTATTTCCACTGCTCAGAACTACTTTTTAGAGTCACTTATCCAACTGTTTTATCTTTATACCTCTAAACCTAGAACACGCCCATTTTTACACAAAGATTAACACAAAAAGCGGGACGTAAACAGAATACATATACTTATGGTCAGCAATGGACTTTTCAAAATTTGAAATTGCCGCTTAAAGCCAGAGATGTTTCTATCTGTGGGCACATGAGAGTTTTATCAGCAAAGTTCCTTTCATGCTTAAAATTATGCTTCTTCCCAGGCCCAGAAGTCTTGTTGATGCAAGGTTGTCAGCACTTGGTTGACGCCTAAGTTCAGCCGGAATCCACATGTTCTCCCATCCACACCTTCCCAAGCCCACTTTTGTATTTGTGCTGACAGCACATATACCTATAGGATCTTGACCTTGCACAAAAACTTCCTGGCAATTTCATTCCTGAAAAGCATAGCTAGAGGAGAGAAGACAATCCCTGTCTTTATATTATATTTATATAAATCAAATACCATAAATACTTATGCAAGCCTTATTTTATCACAAGTGTAGTCTGAGAGGTAACTAGCTATCATGTCTTTCTCTGCCGGAGGTCCAGATCATATGCCCGATCTGCTAGGACAGGACCCTAAAGGCCAGTTAGAATACCTATTTACGGTGGCCCAGTGAATCTTGGATCCTTGTCGCATTACAGAACAGCTTTAACCAGAGTACTCCCAGACACAGTCCACTGCGAAGTAGTCAGGATAAATTCTTACCACTCAAAAAGAATGAGGAGGACCCAGGTGTCTCATATCTTGTCTGAATGTTTTAATAACCCCCGTACAAAATGGTGGCATCATCAACAGCATTTTATAAGAAAGGAAGGTGCCCTGCTTCTGTTCAGAGAGTAGTAATATTTTTTAAGATAAGAGGCCAAGCTGTGACTCCAAGCAGAAAGCAGATGGAGAAAGTTTCTACAGGAGCCTCTGACATGTCTATATCTGCCTCTGACATACCTGTATCGGCCTCTGGCAAAGACCAACACAAGCAGCTCCTTGCTGACCAAGGTAGATGTTGCAGACCTGTGTTTCAGAAGATGCTATGCTGCTGAAATAAATACAGGCGCAGATCAGTTGTTGTCTCTGAGGCCAAGTGGCCGGGACTGGCTTACATTCCCACTGCTTACTGCTAGCACCTTCTGCTCCAAGCTGGCCACATCCCATACTACTACATAGTATTTGGCACTACATCTCCTCTGGGTCCCACCTGGTGCCTGAGTGACTAAAATACATAATAATTATTTTGTGTGGTTATGTTTCAGCTCAAAGTGTTTGGAATAATAGGAAGGGAGTACTGCAGGCGATGGGAGTAAAAGGAAGCTTAATGTAATGTTGCACGTTTTGAAGTGAGATGGGAGGTTATGTCTGATAGCGCTTAGACTACACTTGGCCTAGCGTTGGAAAGAAGAGAGGGGACCAAAAGAAGACCGGTATCTTGATGCAGCTTTCTGGAGGTGGTCTCCGTCCTCCAAACAGTGCCCAGGCACCGCACGGCGAGAGCCAGGTGGAGAGGTCCGACACACAGCCAGGAGGAGAGCTAACAATTAACCGGTGACCCCAGCACGTGATAAACCCTGTTCTCAAGCTTGCTCCCTCTTCCCCTGCCACTTAGCAGTACTGATGGACCTGTAGGTGACAAACCCTTCCCACTTGTGGCACGGGGAAACATTAAACTAACTCGGCTACTTTGGAAGTCTGAAGGCTAAAAGTTAAATGCCGTGTTACAGCAGTTAAGTGCCTTTGTGAATCTAGCCTTTGGTGAGCAGCCAAGTTTCAGTTCTCAGCTTCAGATGTTTTTTCTGCATCTTTACTTTCAGAGAATACAGTCAGGTCTTTTTCCTCTCTCAACAACAGCTGAAGTACCTTTCATGCAAAAAATAATCGATTTTTACTCTAACATTCTGAAATCTTGGTACAAAACCAAACATGATAAATATTCAGCTTAGAGTATGAGTATTTCAGAACGCTATGAACACATGAAATCTAGAGATTATCACAGAAAGTTGATTTTCAACCACCTATAATTGGCTTGCTACTTCTTGCTGCTGGCAAATTCTATGAAATGTATTTTCAAAGCCCATTTCTCATTCCCATCTTAAAAAAAATAAAAAATTCAGCGTGTCTCACACCTAATAATACTTTTCTGCAGACCAGTCAAAGGGCAGATATTCATTTCATTCAGAAGTATTCCAAACCTGCATTTGCTGAGGATAGCTGTTCCTCAGCTCAGGAGTTTCAGCATTTTTTCTGTAAACTAACATTTGTGGATGGATATAGCTGGTTTGGTGGGGTTTTTTTCTTTTTTGTCTTTTAAATTGCATTGCAATTGGCTCTATGCTAATCGCAGCACAGAAATTTGCATAGACTTCAAAGTTTAGAAATAACTAGTCCTTATGTAAATGATATATTATAAATCAATCAGATCACACTCAATGACATAACTGGGGAAACTGCTATAGAGGAGTCATTAATTATATCGTGCTGTCTCCCTTACTGACTAGGACATCTTCATTTTAGTGTAAGCGTACGTGGAATGCAGCACATCAGAAAAGTGCCTTTCTGAGCTTTGATTGAGCCTAGTAGCTGCAGGACATGTTACATTACTGCTTTCTGTAACATTTCCTGACAGCTTCAACTTTATCTAAATGTATGTTTTTGCATACATGCAAAAAAACCCCAAAAGCAAGATTCTTAAGGGCTTCATTACTGAACACTTGTTTTCCCCCTTCAGAAATTCTAGGAGGAATATTATTTCATCTAGAAGACAGATTTTGCAATGATGAACTTGCAAATATAAATAATTGAGGAGAGAACTTCTTTGGGTAAAAGCCATGAAATTGTACTCTCTTCTAACACCGCATTTGCAAAGACTGCTTTGTTATGTATTTGACCTGTTTTTATAATCAAAAGCCTTGGCTTTGTCAGGTAAACAAACATAAATATTTTTTCTGATACAAAAAAATCAGACAAACTGATTAAACAACTGGTCACCTTTAGAAGGATCAAATGTACTGACATGCAGTTTCTCTACTTGTATTTATAGGTGATTTCTTACTGAAGTAGCTGGTACATGTTGTCTGGTAAGAAAGTAGGGGTGTTCTTCCAACGTAATATTGAATGTACCTAAACTCACAGCATAGAGCCATACTTAGGTCCAGATCCTGTCATTTCTTGGCACATAATAAAATCTGTCAAATACGAGCAAAAGGAATCAAAACTCAGTGCAACCCCAGAGACCACAACAGGGGACACAACTCCTTCCTGCATTTCCTATGCACCCAAAGGAACTGATCCCATTTGGAATCACACGGAGTCACTCCTTAGCATGAAGACCTTGGGGGGAAGCTGCCAGGAGGAACCAGTTGATTTCTAGCCAACTGGCCCAGGAAGTAGATACTCTTTTAAAATGCCTCTACACTAGGACAACCCATAGTCTGGGAAAGAGAAGGGAATTGCATTTTATTTCTCACAAGCGTTACGAACGCATTAACAACCAGGCTGCTGGATAAAAAGTGGAAACTCCTACTTCCTTCCCATTTGGTGTTCAAAACAAGGTATCATATGCTTTGCTTTATACAAGAGGGTGAGGTGTATTCCTGCAATCCCATGTAAATGGTCCATAATTGGAGAGAGTTTTGAAATGAATCCCTGTCTTTAGCACTTGTGTGTTGGTTAAACGATCCAGCTCTCCACTCAGCAAGCTGATGTTGTGTGTCCTGCGCAGGCATGATGCACTGTCTGAGAAACTGGGGCACTGACATCCTTAAGTCACTTTTTGGATCTCTGTGTAGTCCATCTACAACTTAATGATGGAAAAATGAGCTAAGTTTCCCAAGTATAATTTTGTCCATAGCCTAATTATCTCAAGAGTTTCAAATAGGACAAGGGCAATAACAATAAAATGCTTACGTATGTGGCAAGGTCAGAGTTTGATCTTGAATACATTGGCATGTCTCGACCAACTCCAAGAGAAATGCAAACTCCGCTAAGAGTATCAGTCCCCCCACATTCTTCCACCAAAAAGTTGATATATCTGTGGACAACTCCATAGTCCAATTCTAGTGTTTCCTGTCCAAAAAATTCCACAGTACAATTCTAGTATTTCTATCCAAAATTATATCTAAAATCAAATGGGACATAAGGATTAGAAGTTCATGCTTGTGATTTCAGAAGGGAGGGAAGAAGAAAAACCTTGAATTAAGATTTGCTGATTATTGCATTCAACCTGCTAGAACTGAGGAAACTTTTCCTAAACACTAAAGCATCATTTCTGATCAACCATTGTAACAGTGATGTAACTGGCATCAGACCGAGATGTATCATGAAGTACACAGCATTGCCGCAAACCTTTGGATCACCCATCCTAAGAGGTACAGGTCCTTTTTCCTTTCCTTTCATCTTTAATTAACTTCAGTACAAAGACTAAACTTCAGTCCAATCACTCACTACTTTTAATCATATATCTTTGACACTATCTTCTCAACATGTTACAATTACTCCCTATTGATTTTTATCGTTGTTGTTTGCTTTTAATACCGGGGAAAGCAGATAAAGCTTAGCTGGCAATGATGTTTTTCTTCCTTTTGCTCTTTCTTTTCTTCAAACAAGATTTGCTTACTGTTGGATCCAAGTGATTTATTTTTCTCCTTGTCCATATTTTGACTATTTTCATGAGCACTCTGTTACTGCTGATTTCATTTAATAACCTAGATATCAAGCAAGCTCTTTTCAGCAGATTTCAGCTGAAAATGTGTCTGTGTGTATCTAATTAGAACTACGTAGAAATATTCATAAGATATTTGAATGCTTTATTGAAGTACTTCTCATTGTTTCAGTCTGGCTCTTAGATGCTAAGATCTCAGTTCACTGCTTTTATAGCACAATTTGATATAAAAATGGAAATACTGCATCAGCCATACTCAATTGGGAATGTATGTTGTAGAAGGTCAATTTGAGAATACTTGCTTATATCAACCAAAAGTCTAGTCTAATACTAACCTCCTAAAGATAAAAATAGCTATCTTTTTAACAATTCATAGCATCCCAGATGACTGAAAAGTAGAAGACCTGGTTTGAGTACTACAGCTTTGTACTAGTGTCTTTGACTTTGTGCTTGAATTATACCAAAATAAAACACTACAGCCAGTTAAACAGCTGCAAGATTCTGACAATTCTAGGATAGTACATCACGAGAATATGATGAGATAAAACACGGTAAATTTAATTTTAATATTTTCATATAAAAATATTTTCCCCAAAAATATATAATTTATAGTTCAATATGCTCATTCAACTATTAGAAACAATTTTAGGGCAATATAGTTGAACCCTAGAAAAGTTTTGTAATGTAAAAAAGAAATTACACATTTATTATCTGATACAAACTGTGCAGCATTAAACACTTACCACACTGCAACTCAGAAGAACCACCTTATTTTTTTCTAAAAGAAGAGGAACATTTAGCCATTGTTCTTGTCCAGCTGATATGTCCTTTTCCATTATCTATGATTTTGAAATCATTAGAAATATGGCAATTGGATTTCTTTTCAACACCTATTAAAATTTGAGGCATTTTTCATACTAATTGGGCAGCTCAGTATGTCTATAGTTGTATTCCGGCATGTGTATAGTTCTGGAAGGTGGACAAATATTGCTCCTCCATTTTACAGATGAAAAAATGAAACCACACAAGCAATTTTTAAAGGTATTTAAATGGACAAAACCTTAAAAGTTATGCACCAGAATTTTTCAACACTGCTCATAAGTATCGCTCTCATCTGTGACTTGCCTAAGTTAACATAACATGTAATTCTGAAACTAGCTATAGGAGAATAAGGACTGCAAGTCTCTAAGTGATTACATCAGGAGGTTGTACATCAAATCATAAATCATTGTTGCAGAGATGAACTGTGGAATTTCAAAATTTCCCCACAGAAGTCAAGGGCAAAAAACACAAGGACAAAATGTTCAGATGTTTACTTGGGTGAGACAGAACCTCTATTTACAGAGGAAAAGAATAGCTTCTCCTATTTTTAGGAAACTAGGAAAATTACTTATCACATTATCTGAATAGAGAAAATCCAAATTTAGAAAACCACTTGAAAATCTGCAGTCACAAGGATATTTGGTGTAAAGCTATTTTTTTAAACTCTTGAATCACTTCTGAGTAATGCTTTAAACCAAATTTTTTTTTTACAATTTAAGTTTTTACAAAATAAAATGTTTGAATGCTCAGATGTAAATATTAAAATGTTCTTCTTAAATCCCATTTTACCTGTCAGAGACATAATCAATTTCAAACAAACTGGGTGGAAAAATGCTGTTTGATTATAAATATGATTAAAACGAGAATTTCTTAGACTGAAAACAGTGCAAACTGAGAAAACACTCCAGGATATGGGGTTTTACATCCCATGAGATATTACTGAGCTGAAAAATCTGCCCTGCAAATTTTCTGGAAAAATATTTATCTTTCTCATCTGTTGTTAGAGTAAGCCCACATTAAATAGAATTTGAGGTATGGATTCCATCTGTTATTTTCCCAGCATTTCAAGGGCAAAGCTAAGGTGAAAAATCTTTGAAATAATTTCTTCCTTCCACTCCCAGGAGATGAGAAGTTTTTTGTTACACAGAAATAAGGAAGGAATCTCACAGCTGTTAGGCTTTTCAAATCCCACCATCTCTCCTGGAACATAAACTTTAAGGCACTCTCTTAATAAAAAGTAGTTCCTCTGCTTTCCTCCCAGAGAAAAAAACCACTGCATCTCACTTAAAAGGGAGTGTGCTCATTTCTTCCAGCCTTATGTAGAAAAGTCTACAGCCTCCACCAGATAAGAGGGCCTTGGTGTAAGAGGAGAGAATGTGCTAAATTTTCCAAGGCTGAAAATAGAATAGGACATGACTGTAAGCAACAGGGTCAGAAAACCACCTGAAACTGGCTACTTCAAGTAATTTGGGGAGCAAAAAGATGCATAAAGTCCAGCATTTTAGAAAAGGTCCTTAGTATGATTTGCTCAACTAGACACAGATATCAAAATCTGACCTAGGCTCCCTTACAAAACAGATTAACTTCAACCTAAAACCAGACATCTAAAATAGATGCTTATTACTCTCTCTTGTGGTGCTATAATGACTAATCCATGTGCAAATATCTTTAAAGTTAAGCAAGAAGAATCAACTGTTTTTTCCAACTAGAAAAGCAGAAGGATGTTACTGAGCAATGATGTGCAGGTGTCTTGTAGAACAGTCAGAAGAAGAGCAAAGTTGAAAGAGGCATTAAGAAAGAACGGTGAGGAAAAAAATGCCAGACTGGGCTCTGCATAATCGAGCAAAAGTGGCTTTGTGCTCACTGGGAGGAAAAAAAATGTTGCAGAGAAGTAGGTTAAGTATTGCCCAGGTACAAATCAGAAATAGAAGAGGAGGTCCTTGATAATCTGGAAATGAAATCCCCAGATAAGCAGGAAGCAAAACTCTGAGAAAGGGTTGAGACAGAAAAAGAGAACTGCCGCAGCAGGAGATAATGATCGAATTGAGCAGTTAGACATGTTGTGCGGCAGTACCTGGATAAGAAAACGATGTGAAGAATGGTCAAAGTCAGTCCTACTTACAGCACCCAAGAAACTTGAAATGCATACTACATACCTGAGAGCAGTCTTGCTGACTGCCTATCTGTGATTCACAGTGCAAAACAGAAAAGCGCCTGAGAAGAAAATCAGTTCTCTCAAACATAGAGAGCAGCAAAACTGTCCTGATCGCTCCTAAGTACTCTCAAGTAAGTCTTGTTCTCTGTTCACTGACCTGTGAATTGTTTTACTGACTTAAAAGGGGCATGAAGCTCAGAGTGGTGCAGAGGGCTGTGGGATGTCTTAGTTGTGCAGTGTCAGCAAGAACACACCAGCCCTGATGAGAAAGAAATAAATGCATACATAATATTGGCAGCCTTGGTCAATGTTAAGTTATGCAATAATTTGAGGTGACAAGTGACAACAGATTGACCCAACACGTTCCAGCTCCTTCCTTCTCTAAGAAACATGGACGGAGTCATGATGCAAAAGACACTTTAAAATTTATAGTAAGGTGATCAATGTATTGACAATGGCAGTCTCTTAGACACAGCAAGTAAGGATATGCAGATTCCTTGCAGGTGCCTTCCCGCATGACCGGCGAATGGTCTGGGCTGCATACAGGCAGTGACTAAAGGGTAGGGACTGGGTAGACTAGTACTAAAAGGAGGGTATTCTACTAGAGAGAGAAATAGAATTGTAGGGATAGCAAAGCAGGCAACTCCAAGGTTGATAGCTTTGTCTACTTGATAAGCTTCATTATATTCCTGCACTGAACGTTTTTCAAGTGAGTTCAAAGGGTAAAATCCCATAAGAAGCCCTGGGCGATTTGGCAAAAAAGCAAAGGAATCTCCATAGAAACAAAACATGATTTCTCAAGTTGCCCATATTCCTGGTCCTTCTCCATGAAATTCAAAAGGCCAAATAACAGAGTGCTGGGTTTTGAAACGAAACATTAAATCTGATTGTTAGCAATAAGCTGGTCACACCTTGTCAGAGACAAGATGCGTACAAAAATACAGTCATCACATCAGCAAGGGAATGCAAAGCCTGCTTTAAAGACTATTTGCTGAAGACCCTCCAGCCCAGTAGAAAGCAGGATTTTGGTTCTTTGGGACACAACAGAATATAACACTTTGCTTATGCTGCTGTTTCATTTCATGATGTGAATGAAGCACAAGAGGGAGCACACTAGACAGGACAGTGAAACAAAGTCTGTGTGGATCATATGCAAGTACAGAGATCGAAAGGGAACATCTTAAACTATTTTCTTGACTTCTAAAGTGAAGAAGCGTGTCAGATCTTTCAGGTATCCCAGCAAGGACCTAGTCAGATACATTGCTGGGTTCTAATAATCAACCACAGGCTCCTCAATACAATACGCAATGTCTTGGTCATATATTCAGGGTAGCACGGAAGCAGAGGGATGCTTTATAAATAGCTCAACATCTATTTATAGGATCCATAAATGCCCACTGCATTATGTGGGCCCAAATCATGTGAGATCACCTTATAGCTCCATGTTAACGTTTCCTCTTTTATGGTCTTTCAAATGCTCTTGTTAGATTTTCACAAAGCTACTTGTAAATATAAATACCATATATAAAATATTTAACAGATGCTCAAGTGCACCTTGGGATGATGACTATGGTCTGGAATGACCTGTTTATGGGATTTGTGCCCACATTTCTGCTGAGTATCGCACTTGCAGCTTTTGGAACTGCACAGTAGAAAGTAAATTTGCATCTTCATCCCATCATTTAAGCATTATTTGATTTTCTTTTATCTTCTTTTATTTTCTTTCAAATCCCTTCCTGATAACTGCATCCCTACTGACACAAAATGTAACAACAGAGGGATCCTCACTAGCGTCTCTATGTCCTACTTCCAAGTCACTGTAAGAGAAACATAGGAAGGTGATTAAATCAAGAATAGTTAGGGGAATTAATGTCTCTACAGTAAGAACAGGGATTCTTTTCAGTGTTTTGTCTCTGAGTTGTGCACTAAAGAAAAACATGGTCCAAAGTACTAGCACTGGATGACTGTATGATATGAAGTCAAGTATATAATTTCCCTGAGAACGTTATTGGATTGTATTAAAACAAACTAGTCCTGTGTAAAAGATCCAACTTCTTCCTCCTTCATGCTCATGTCCACATAAATATACAAAAACTAGAATCATGTAGTAAAATTAGATGCATTGTCTTGTTCACTGATAGTTAACAGAAGGGTGAACTGCAACAGCAAAATGCCTCTGTTATACTTAGTATTATAAAATTATAGCTTAGGTACTATAATTTTTGGAAAATATGCTAATGGAAAGTAAGGACAGGGTAGCATTGGTTCAAAATAAGCAAGTACGCAATGAAAGAAAATTTGTTGAGTTTAAACTGGTTATTTGTTCATGCTTGGAGGAAGCAGATCAAAACCTACGCTATAAAAATATATCTGACAACCAGATTTGTTTTTTCCTTTTATCTAGAGATAGACTAACTGTGAAATTTACTGTTAAATCTTCATTTACTCTACCATGAATTTTAGACTGATGTACCAAACAGAAGTAGAATCTACAAGCTTATGAAAACATTCATTTTAATATTTTGTTCCTCATAAATTATCAGCAGGTAAGCTGTTGTTTAAATTTTCTTTTCTTTATCCAAAACTGAGAAAGAAAATGCATTCTGTGTTGGACTGACTAGGACCTAAAAGGCAGCAGATCTATGAATATGAAAATTAAAAGAAGACACTAAACTGGGAAAAAATATAGCCTAAGATTATTTTCTTTTGCTCAGACATTTTGCCATAGTAACTTAAATTCCAACAATTTCAATGATCACTACAAACTACTGTAATTGTCTTGATTTACAGTTCTCACTTTCTCAAGTGCAGAAATCACTCATTTATGTGTTATGGTTCAGATCTGTCAACAGCCCTTGAAAGCACTGATCCCGTATCGTCCTCAGTGGGATGGAAGTGCTCTGCCGTACGCACTGAAGCCCCTGTCCCAGATGCATACTTCCCAGCTGTTGACTAAGATCAAGTGCATCATCTTTTCTTATCGCTTTAATATCTGACACGTTCTCAGCTTGAAGATTTTCTATTAAATGGATTTGGAGGGCACGGGAAGGAGTAACCGCTTCCTCCATCCACTTCATGCATCAACCCAAAACCGCAGTGCTTCCAGGGACCGTGGCCACACCATGACTGCGTGTCAGGAGGTGATACCTGGACATAAAACCACCCTGTGTGCTTTGGTCTTTTTTTAGGTGGAATCTGGATCCATGGTGTTTCCACAAATCTTCTGGTGATGCAATAAATGGCTACAACACCACCCACCCCACTGAGCCTTTGTACTCCATGGGGTTGATGCAGCCACTGCAGCTATGCTCTTCACGGAGAATTCCTGAAATCTTGGGTCAGAGACACAGTGTATATGGGGAACGCTTGTAACTGTGACCGCCCTTGTCCCTGCTGGTGTCACTCTTCCCAACAGACTTTCACAGACTTTCCAAGATAAGTTAGAACAGACTTAATTGTGCTGTGGACCGAACTTGTCCTGAATACACCTGCAGCCAGACCAGGGTAAGGATTTTTGTATTTTTTCCCCAGCATGCCAAGTTCTGCTTTAACAAAGTGATATATGTTCTATAGCTTGTTAAATAAGATGTCAGTCCTTGCTAGATGGCAAAACCCCCATTCATGTTGAACCTGAAAGGACCACACAGATTAGACTGAAAGATAATTTGACCCATGTCTCTAAGTGGCAAATGACTGAATTTACTGCCAGCTAAGTCAGAAAATCCAGTAAAAGTAAAATACAGCACCGTATACTGGCTACCTGGCAGTAAACTTGTATTTAAGCTATTTCATTGCCATTTGTCTTTATCTGATTAAGCCACCTGATTTATAAAACATGCTGGAATACAATTTATATGCAGCAATATAATCCACCTCGTGGTCTGGTTTCCAGAACCACAAGGATAAACATGCTCAAACCATAAAGGCACTCTCAATGCCAGATATCCATTTATAATGCCTGCTGAAAGATGTCTCATCATTACCATCTCCGGTATGGATGAACTGTCAGCTACACTACCACAACCTCTTTCCAAACCTTTTAAAAGTAAGGAAAGTCTCAGTCATGTCCAAAACACAAAGGTATTTCATAAGTTGGGAGAGATTTCCTCAACAGTGCAGTAATATCATTCACCTTCAGTGAAGAAGACAACAGGGATATCACTGTGAAGTTAGCACTACTGTAAACCTTTGACAGAGAAGCCAAATTTTCCAGTGGATTTGAGAAACACCACAAACTTGATAATGTCTTGTGTATCTAAAGGTGGATATTGAAACAGATTCTGAACCTGACAACTTTGGTCCAGATAGCACAAACCATCTTAAAAAAGTACAATTTCACTGTGCCTGTCCATTCAGCAAAGAGTACGTTGTTTCCGACAGTATCTCTGGAAATAAATGTCCTAAGCAGAATACTAGTTCTTAAAGATTTATGTCTTATAATGCTGTTGAAACATTTCTAATGAAAAATTAGAGGGTAGAAGATACCTGGTTTTCTTTCTTAAACAGCAGTGGAATGAATAGAATAGATGCTGCATTGACAACTACCAAGGTTCCAATTTTTATTTACATGGGCAAGTGCAGTGAGGTTCACAGCTGTGCAAGGTCCTGGACTTCCCATCCACTGCCTGGATTTAAAGGATTGCTTCCAGAGCAAGAGAAAGAGTAAATTTGCTTATGCTTACTTGATTTTCAGAATCTCTATATAAGATACTTCAAACATAACAACCAATTAAAGCCAACAGTAACTGGATTCTGCAGCATGAGTATCTCTGGCCCAAGAAGCAAACTGGGATCACCTGCTGATTTCCCATGTCAGTAAAATACCATTTGATGGATGGCCTCAAAATTAATTATTGAGGTCAGTTTCAACTGGGTACATCCAGTTTGCTCCTCTCTCATCAAAAGACAGTTTTCCAGCTCACGGAGAAAAATCATGGTATAAAAGTAGTCCTTTTTCACTGTCATTGCTTATTTTACACCTTATTTTGCCACCACCACTCTACACCTCAATCCACGGTCCCACAAACCTATACCATGAACAGCCCACAGACAAATAATCACATAAAATAAGCTGACAAATAATCACGGAGAAAAATCATGGTATAAAAGTAGTCCTTTTTCACTGTCATTGCTTATTTTACACCTTATTTTGCCACCACCACTCTACACCTCAATCCACGGTCCCACAAACCTATACCATGAACAGCCCACAGACAAATAATCACATAAAATAAGCTGAGATTTGTCAAAAGTTTTGTTTGATGGACACTGTTCTATCATCTCAAGGGACCTTAAACAAGTGAAATTAAAAAAGAAACAGGCTAAAGGAAAAGAGACGTGAACTTCAACAGTTTTTAGAGCTTATAAAACAACACTTCTAATGTGAAGTTTTCCATGCTAGCAAACCTTCCAGAATAAAGAGCATAGGTAAGGAACGGTTGCTATCAGTTGAAAGTCTAAACTTTCTTTCTGACTTAGTCTAGCAAGTATAAAATTGATTTCTCGTTGCAACTAGTCATAGAATCATAGAATCATTTAGGTTGGAAAGGACCCTTAAGGTCATCAACTCCAACCATTAACCTAACACTGCCAAGTCCACCACTAAACCATGTCCCTCAATGCCACATCTACACGTCTTTTAAATACCTCCAGGGATGGTGACTCAACCACTTGCCTGGGCAGCCTGTTCCAAGGCTTAATAACCCTTTCAGGGAAGAAATTTTTCCCAATATCCAATCTAAACCTCCCCTGGCGCAACTCGAGGCCGTTTCCTCTCATCCTATCACTTCTTACTTGGGAAAAGACACTGACACCCACCTCGCTACCTTTCAGGTAGTTGTAGAAAGTGATAAGGTCTCCCCTTAGTCCACAGGAAAACTTTTCCCTCATTGCATCCATTTTTTTTTGCAGCATCGCTCCCCATCTTGCTGAGTGTCTTGCATCTCTGTTCCCCCAGTGCTGGAAGCCTTTTGCCCTGAGCATGCTCAGATGCTTTTGTGCAACCAGCGCAGCCAGAACAGAAGAACACAACATACAACACCCAGGAAACAGTCAAAAGCAAAAGAAAATTTTACATGTCCTCATCGTGGGGCCTGGTCCTTAGGTCACAAAAATAACCTGAATATGTTCAGCACTTGAAGCACTTTTCATAAGTGGGATGGTGTGAACAGTGGTTATGTTGGGCCATGCCCCGGAACAGCTCGTTCACTGTGGATACGGTCCTGTGGTTCACAGCAGACGAATGGACCGTTCCTACCATCAATTTTGAGCTAGATAGATGTGGGTTTAATTTCACTTAAGTATATAAATCTACAATTTAGGCATCAACATCTGATGTAGTTATTCGGAACCCTTTTAGAGATAATGGAGAGAAACAAACACAGGGCTTAGTCAATCTTAGATGTAAGTAGGTATATGTGTCTCAGATTTTAGTTAGAACAATCAGGAAATTATTATAAACTGCACAAATTAAAAAGCTGGACTTGTTTTAATGTTGACACCAAACACTATATATATTTGCCTTCACTTTTCCTGTATTATTCTTTGCTGTCTTGGTCAGTGGGTTGTTGACTATCCTCCAACCTCAGAAACACATTTCACCCAGACTTTGTTCCTTTTTTCCTTGTGTAAGAGAACATCTGGGCTTTCAAGGAGAAGAGAAAATAGAGCCGTGAGGGTGGCTGATTTTTTTCCTTATATTGAAAGGTCAGGTTTTAGTAACAAGATTAGGATATGTCAGGTGACCCAGCCCTGGCCTTTGCTATGTGCCAAAACACCAGAGTTGACCCTGCTGTTCTTCTGTCCATTGGCTACAACCACGTGTATAAAACCCAAAGGCAGCTTTGGCAAATAACATTGGCATAACAAAGCACAAAATAATGCTGCAGAAATATTTCCTTGTACGAAATGACTCCTGGAAGTGGGTTCCTACTATAATTGGCCCATTACAAGCCATGTTGCCATTTCCCCTTCTACCCACCACGCTTCTGACTGGTTGCGTGAACACACTTACAAAATGCTGAGATCAGTGACATTGCTGCTACTAGAGATTGGATGAAAACAACTGCTGGGCACCTGTTATGATGAGGAAAGGTTAAAGAAATAAAAAAAATAAAATATGGCTTGACAAAAAGAAACACATTGAGCCAAGACTGAAATTTTGAAGCACAGAAAGCCGCCTCTCTCTCTCTCTCACCCTACATTTGTCAAGGGCACTGAAAGACAACCTGAACCAGAAATAATTTCACTATAGCTGGATTTCTTCATTCAGAGGAAAAGCGTTAACAAAACCCTTTATATATTATCTCTCTAATTTAGATGTATATATTCCCTCTGTAGTAGTTGAAAATGTGAAAATTTTAACACTACTACTTATGAACATAGGTGCACAAGAGACAAAAGAAATTTCTTTAATCTTCTGGTTTTTAACATAATGATCTTGCTATATTATCATTTAATGGCTAGTCACATGATACTGAACTAGCAAGCAAACTGCTTATGCACTGCATTTTATTTATTTTTTGAATGTCTGATTAGTAAGTGGCAACTAGAGATAGTTATTACAGGAAGCTATTACATTACTTACTCATCTAATACACTGACTTTTTATGTTTCTCTCCCTCTTAGGAAAAGTTTTTAAAAAAGACTAATATTTGCAGGAGAAAAGTCCACACCATGGGCTAAACAACACTTGGCTGTAAGACTACAGTACATTGTCTTGCAGAAGGCTGTGTTTGTTTTATGCATTCCATTTATTAGCTTTTATGTTCTGTGAATTATGTGGGGTTATTTTTCCTTTATTTAAAAATAATGTAAAAATACAGTATACCAGACAAAAAAGAGGCTGTGGAGATGAAGTTTTCATAAATATGGTGGGATACAATGAGGATCAGATTAAACCCTGCAGATTGGTTTTACTTATTATGCCAATCCAAAACAAGAAAGTTAATTTTACTCCCTTTATTTGATTAATTGGAAACTAAATCTCTCATCAACTTTTTATGAAAGTTGAGTCCCACTGAGTTGTGATTTTTCCCTTGATACATTTTTTACTTATTTAGGATTCTTGTCCTTAGCAAGACTGTTTGCACTGTACTATGTATTATACAAGCACAGAATTAGATGCGTCCATGTTCTAAAACAACAAACATAATCCTGCATTTAAAATGTGAATTCTGCCCATTTTTACATATTATTTTTCAGACAATAACATTATAATGACAGCCAGTTACAATTTCTTAATTGTTGAGTCTTCAGATCTGTGTAATTTGACAAAATGTGGGGCTTGGTCCACAAGACAAATTAAACCTGAATTAATGATAACTTTTTATTAGTCACAAATTTGCCAAATAGACCTGATTCAGCATAGAGAGAATCAAAGATACAATAGGAAAACAATGTAATTTTGATTGTTCAGAAAATGTTGGTGTCATTTTATAGATCCTTGATCTTTCCTAATAGATTTCTATAGCAAAGCCCTTGTTGTAGTATCTTAAGTCCCAATAAAGTACTTATTAATTTCTTGTAGGTCCCAGTTAAGTTACTTGCTTTAGTATGAACAGTGACTTTAGAGCCTCCTTCTAGAGACAGTGAAAAAAATATTTTTAAACCACTCAAGAAGAGCAGGAAAACCATCTGAACATTGATTTGTTTGAATGAAATTTAGAGACATTTTGATCTGAAAATCTTCAGAGGTTTCAAGACATGTTTCCTGTACTCAGAATTATTTGATATCACAGACTATTCTGAACGGAAGAATGAAAACATTTGCATGCTTGTTTTTTGTGGGAAAATGACTGCATGTGAAGTATAATAAATGAAAATTTTCTTGAGTGCTTATTCCCATTCCCTACTCACTTATGAACACAAAAGAAAAGTGAAGATGGAGCTGCAGACATCAAAATCGAGTGCAGTCTATTCTGGGAACCATTTATAGTGTAAGTAAAAGTGTAATTAAATAATGACTTCATTTCAGCAGGATCCCATGATAAGAATCAATAGTCAGGCCACTGATCTTGCATTAATTTGCCCTTACATCGTCACTAAATCTTGTCACAGTCACACTTTCGTGACACCCTGAATTAACCTTGACTGTAACCTTGGCTTTAAAAGAGAAACTTTTTTTTTTTCCCTTCCCCTCTCCAAAGGCTTCAATGGCTGCTTTCAGGGATTAATCGTATTCAGTAGAATTCACATATACAAGACACGATCTTCAATTCTAAAAGGTGCAACAAGTGTAATAATCCTTGCCCAAAAGTATCTTCCACAGTATAATGAAAACTGTTTCATGTTTAACTTATTTGAGCCTTGCTGAAAAACAATTTCCTTTTACTTGAAGCCTTGCATGTTCCTTCGAAGTAAATACTGCATTTTGATCTTAGTCATAAATGCAAAAATGTGCTAGAAAAAACAACATACACAGATACAAAGAAAACAAATCGAACACGATTAAAATGTTGCAATATTATTTGTAAGTTTTTGGGCCTATTGTTGATGTGTATCTCTTTTTTTTTTCATGCACAAAGAACCTTCTGATCTTCTGCAAGTCGACGATCAGCACGTGCAATACATTTTCATTTTGCCTGGATTTTATTTGCTGGCTGATACTTTGTACTCCTGCAAATACAAAAGGCTTCCTGCTCCTTACATCTCTTTACAGATTTACTAAAAAATGAATTGCTTCAGAAAATTCTGTGGATACTATTTTACAGCTTTAAAACCGTATGAATGCAAACATAAAGCAGCTCCCTGTCCAGACTGATAGACTGGGATTTATGGAGAGACAGCATTTTCACTTCAGGGTTTGTTAAAGAAATGAGAAGCCGCAATGAATCTTTACTGTTCTGGAAATACAAAACGTGCTCTTTCAATCCTGTCTAAAGATTTCATATTATGTAATTTCTTCTGTGGTGATACTTCATTAAGTTCCACAGAAAACTCATTATCCTCCCTCTCTGAAAAAGTCAATACAATAACTGGATCTTTTTATTAAAAGACTCGGTTTCGGATTCTTTGCTTTCCTGGAGGCTTAGAAGCACCCTGGCCTTTGGAGCTGTGTCCCCTCGCTGCCTTCTCGGGCTGAGGTCCACGGAAGGCCTCACGGTCCTACATGGCACAGCCCACCTCCGCCCTGGTGCCAGACCTGGCCAGGTTGCTTTCAGCAAGATACTGGATTGCTTTCTGCCTCTCACTAGGGAATGGGATCGCCAGCTCTTTACCTAAAAGGTGCCTTCGTTTTCAGTCAGCATCGGTCCCTGAAGCTCAGTGTTCAGCCTGTAAAGACGGCACCAATAGAGCAGAGAGAAAGGGAGAACGAAGAGCTTGGTATTGTTTGCTGGTTTACGCTCCTGTGTTGTGAAACATGGAAGCACAAAACACGGTGACATAATTTTTCACATCGTAATATCCACAGCGAGGAACTCGGTTATGAGGAGTGAAAGGAAGTTTAGTATCTTGTATGTTTCGGCTTCCTTCATGAGTTTTTTTCATAGCAGTTTTATCTTGCAATATATTGTGCTACTGTTTCAGGCAGTTTGGAAGTATAGATAAATAGGATAAATAAAGGAAGGAACGGCACTTATTAAGAGACTCAAGAACTTGGTGATACTCACATATTGGTAGCCATGACCGCTCCAGGGTATACTGCTGTGTTGACACCCAACACCCACAGTATCACACACAAGCCAACGTCATACCAACCGTAAAACTCTAGTCTGTTTTATTTTGCGGAGTTTCCCAATACTCATTATTCATTTCCTTTTCTAAATTTAAACTTGCAGAACTAAGCAAATAGGAACTCAGCTGTCCAGGATCTACTGAATACTCCAAATGACAGAGTCCTAAGGGCACATGAACAAGTTTTTCAAGGGTTGTGTTTCATCCAGCATAATTTACATTTTTAACACAATCTTCTAATTAATAGTACTATATTCCTTGTTAACCATTTGTTTTGCTTTCCTGTATTCAAGGAAACTCAGACACAAGAGGAGGCAACAGCTCAACAAGAAACTGGTACAAAATACACAACACTCTTCTTCTAAATGTGTTTTTAGAAAAGTCACTGCCATATAGATCTGCCCCTATTTCTGCCTTAATCTTCATGCATATGGATTAATGCCTGGTTTTGTACGACCAAAGAAAAGGTTTATCCTTGTTACTTAACTAGACAATGCTTCTGTAAAATTCCATTTTAGAGGTTTAATAAAAGTATGATAGTGAGTAGTAAAGCTTAATCTACTCTACAGTATTATTTAACAGCCATATAAAAACCTAAGAGTTGGGAGAGTTTGAGCTGACAAGTCAGCATTACATGTGCTTTGTCCATTTTCTTATTGCCAAACATCCAAACATAAAAAGGACCATTTTCTAGCACTCGCAGTACTTAGCTGACATTAGCTTCTTGTATTAGCCCAGAGAGGGCAACTAAACAAAGCAAAACCGAGTAACACTGACATCATGGTGATAAGCTAGTGCTTGCCATTTCATCTTCACAGCAGTCAGGGTATCTAGTAGCACAAAGGAGAATCAATCAAGAATAAAACAGATTTATTGCCACTAATGAGTGACCACAAGAGTGCTCCAAAAAGTGCATCATACCCCATTTTCTTTTTGGTTTTGACATTATAATATGGTAGAGAAGATACAGACAGGGGGGTCTACTTGTACACAGGATGAGCTAAGAGTTAAAGAAAAAAACAGTCCATGTTCCATACTGGCAAATGAACTACATTTTTTCCCTGGAAGCTAATGACACAAAGCTAATATCTGCTTGTCCTTCATCTCATAATACACTTATTACAAAACCACTATTCAAATTACAGTCACATCTTATTAGACAACAGATGGTCTTACCTAAATTGGTTGGTTAATTCAGGTTCACAATTTCTTATTAATAAAGTCACAACAATGAATCAAGCCTTCCTAGAACTCTTCATGAAGCCAGCCATGCCTTTCAGTTAATGACTACTATTCAGCAAGAAGCAACAAACTTACAGAAAGGCCATTTGTATAAAATGTGCTACTGCAGTTCCTTATGAATCTTCGTTATTGTCTCCTGTAAGTGCATTTCTTCTACCACTGATAGGTGCCGGAGTCTGTTTTCCCATTGTGATGTATACGCTAACTCCGTGAAAAGTAAATGAAGATAATCATAATAGAAAAATCTATGAAACCGACATGACATTCAACTTTAATTTTACAGAAAAGATTTATTCTCTCAAATGAGATTTCATGCCAAACAAGCTTCTCTAAACATAGAATAATTCTTCTGCTATAAACTTTCAGCTAGTAAAATATTTTTTAAAAGATGAACAGCAGAAACCTGACTGCAAGAACTTTCTGATTATCATATATGGAAATATAAATTCTATCTTGCTACATGCTTTTATTTTTCATCTAAGCATTTATGTGGAATTGAGCACTATATCTTCTGCCTCACAAACTCTAAATTAAAATTCACATTGTTATCTCCATTATCCTAATTCTGCAGATACAAAAATGAACTGCTCACTGAAGACAATACAGTGTAAGTCTGTCCTTTTTCAAGAAACATTAGGGGAGGGCTTAATCTCCAGTGACTGAAAAGCTCTCCTTCCTGCACTGCCTTTTTTGCATGTGGCCAGAAGATCAGGTTCACTGAAATAAATGTACTGCTCTCTTCACGGGGCTTACACACCTCTGGGTTCCCTTACGAGAGCTAGAGCTCTCCTGCAAGCTAACGTGCAGTTACAATGCCTGAAAGCTATTTAATGAGAGGTTTCCCTCTGAAGAAAATGCAGTGGCAGTATAAGCAGGCTAGCCCATGACAACAGCAGATTTTAAAAACTGCAAGCCCATGACAGAAAACTTAGGGCAAGCTCTGCCAGACATCGAAATGCCCCAAATGCACAGTTGGCTCACTTTGTACACAGCTGCCGGTGTCTGATTTGCTCTAGGTTTATGACATGAATTTGATGGCCATGCTCAAAGAAGATTAGCCATAAGGCTGGACTTTTCACATCTGAAGAGAAAAGTGAGGCTAGTTCTTAATAAAAGTCAATACTTTATTTGCACTTAGGGACATCACTGAGGCTGAACCAGTTGTTCTCAGAGCAATCTGCCCTGATTGAGGCATCCCTGTGGCAGTCTGCTTTGGTGGCAACGGACCACTGTTTTGAATGAGCCCTTTTTCTAGGATTGGCACGAACTATTGCTGAAAGCTTGAGGTTGAGCATAGACATAAGTTAATGCCAAGAGCGGTATTGCAACAGAACTCTTCATTGGGTCTGGAAGCTAAAAGAGATGTGACTGAAATCACACCTTCAACTTCCAGTAATATTTCTTGATTCAAAGATAATTAACCTGGGAGCAGTTGCAAAAATAATTGAGAAATCCTAAGAGAAGAAGTAGAAAAACACCTAACATGTGACCCACCCAGTCCTTTTACAGGTTAGAAGTGTTTGATTCCCAAGTGACAATACCTTCCGAGCCATTAAACTAACAGCTATACTCTACACACCAACACTCACATCTCATAAGCATCCCATGTAGAACAGAAACAGTTGTAACAAAAGAGGACACAGGTTTTGAAAGATAACCACAATCCTGATGGTAGTATTTGCATGCTACAGGTGTAACGTGAAGTCCTCATACTCACAGAAGATGAAAACCACCAGAAGCAACAAACAGCTTCTAGAAATGAAATCCTGACCCATGTGAACTTGATAGGAAGACAGCACCTGGCCTCAAGGGCCAGACTGCCACCTCCAATTGGAAATTCACCTAAGCTGTTAAAAGAGGTCTAAATAATTAAAGAAGAAGTCCCTCCTGAGTCAAAGGGGGATAGATCCTCAGTATTGGACAAAGCAGTCCTGTTGTTTCTTAAAGTCATGAAGATGCCTTTCCTCATACACATTCTGACCACCTACCCCCTCCCCTCACCCCCTTTTTTCTGTGCTGATTGCTCTTTTTCATTGATATCATTATTTATTTGCATTAGATTTCAGAAGCAAAGATGTCATGTGCAGGAAAGGAAAAGGAATTTTGAACCCACATGGTACAATTTTTCATTTACATTAGACAATGCATATGACACCCCATAAAGAAGATAAAAAGGCACATCTCTCTGTTGAAGTGAAATATGCTTATATTTCAAAGAAATGAAAAAGGATTTGCAAATTTTGAGCTTTGTCTGGAGAGTGCTACTGTATATATTTAGTTCATCTCATTTAACAGGCCCAATTTCTTTGAATTTTCTGGCACGATAACAGTTTCTCTCTAGTGTTATTTAATTTAAATTTTATTTTCTTTATACTTGATGCCAGATTTTGTGCTTCTTTGATTATCATTTGTAAATGATGAGCACAAGGTGGGAGCTAAGAGAAACAGATGATAAATTACAAGCTATCCATAAAATTACAACTCCTAATTTCTGTGAGAAATTCAGCTAGGTATGTGGGCCAAGGTTTCAAAAAAAAAAAAAAACCCAACTAAGAACCTGTAACAAAGTTGAGTCTTTGGGTATTTTCAAAATGACCAGGCATCTAACAAATCCTGTTAACTTGCATGGAACAGACTGTCTGCTCAGCCCTTCTGAAAACTAGGTGATTAAACTTAAGAATCTAAATATGGGGTTAAGATCTTATCATCAGGCTCCTGTAATAAAACAAACAAATGAACAAACAAACAAACTAGAGAAAAAAATTAATTTCCAGTAGGTAATTTTTATCCACTGAAAAAGAAATTAATGCTTTATAGAATTTCAAAATAGGATAATTATTTCAAGGTGCAAGAAAACCACAACCAAGAACGACACATAGAAACTCTTCTAGACAACTGAGAAAATATTCAATAGAAGTATCACATAAAGTTAGAGAAAGAGGAAGACCACTTCAGTCTAAATACTTATCTGTTGCTTTATCCTGTAAGTGTACAATGTCTGGTGCAATAGGCAAATGCAACCTTAACAGAGTCAACTGCCTTGAAAGCTTTTATGCTTTTAGAGTGCAATGAACTGTAATATAATAGAGGCTACTATAATGCACAGAGGCAAAGTGTTTTTGAGAGTGATATAACCATTTGTGATGCCACAAATGTCATAAAAATTCCCTGAAAAAGGAGAGAAATAAAGCAGAAGAAGAAGTGATTGCATATACAGGAGGTAAGTGATCAATGACAATAGTATGGGAATGCAACAAGAAGCAAAAAAACAGCTTGCAGAGAAGCGAAACTGTTATATAGTTGTAGGGGTGAGTAGTTTGGTTGCAGTGTGTGCAGACTTACACAGCTGTTTTTGTCTAGAACCTCTTTCATCTCTCTTTGTCCAAATTAAAGAACCCCACCCCTCTTGCCTGTCCCAGTCTGAAGCCAAGAGGATCTCCTGTGAAAAGCCCTCTTCCAAGTCTGGTAGCAGAACTGAAACTTCTGAATGCTCTTTTGACAACTCTTTCCTTGCTGGTTTCACACATCTTGTACATACACAAGGAGGTTTTTTGCTGGGGCATGCGGAAGTTAGTGCTCATTATGTTTTAAGGTAACAGGAAGTCCATTAGGCACCAAGAATGGGCTAGGGAACAATTAAACATATAGAACTTGCCTTGAACTACAAGCATTTTTAGAATTATTTTCAAACAGCTCAAATAAGTGTATAAAAATATTTTCCTGAGCACAAAGAAATTAAACCCAAATGACAAAATTATTGCAAACAGCAGTCTTCATATTTTGAATCCATGCTCTGGTGCCATGATATCTTCTACCAAGCATCTCTTATCTGTGTTTGCCTTATCTCTTCACTTTTGTTACATGATTGTTCCTACCCTTCGTAGGATTTCCTCATTCCTGCCAAGGTCTCATGCAAATAAATCACTTAATCAACTTTCTTAACTTCAAAGAATTCAATTTTTTTAAACAAGTAATTCTCTTATATTAATGTAGTTTTCATAAACTGAAATTTCATTTCATAATTCAATACTGGAAGGATCTATGATAACTCACTCAACACGCACTCTGATGTTATAAATAGTTTGAGAAAAAAATCAGGATGATTGATCCATAATAACAATTTTTGCCTCTCAAAATTCTGGCAATTTTGTGTCTTTACAAGGCTATTGGCTGAAAGGCAATTAATCTTCAAATACATGTTTGTCGCTTTATATATGTCATGCGGTAATCAAAATAATATTGAAACATAAAATGAAAACCCTCTGCCACCATTTCTTATTCTTTTCTTCTACCTTGAAATTCTACGATATTATGGCCCCTCCTCTAAAAGTGGAGATTTTAGAATAGAAGATGAAGTCATTCAATGAAATGAGGATTACTAAAATAATTAAAAATAAGGTAGCAATGTGAAAATAATGTGGAATGAACTCTCTCTCTACCCTTTTTAAGAGTTACAAAAGACTGGTACTTCTTAGTCAATTACAAAATAGCAGTATCAGCTTGACAAAATTCCCCAAACATTGACTATTTAAAAGACTAATCAGGTGATCAACTTCTTTTTTTCTCATTCTTGTATGATTTACAAGAAACAAACAAAATCTTTCCACAAGCAGCCCTGACATCTTGGGCTTGGATAAGAAAATAAAGACTATTTCATTTTCAGTCTCCAATTTGAAGGCAGACTGATAATGGCTATATTATGGCCCCAGTCCTGCAAAGTATTCCCTCCATGCAGAGATCACTGCAGGATCCTGGCTTCTGTTCATACCATCTGATGGCCGTTTGGTGGCCAGCGTGAGACAAGGAGACAAGTTAGCGAGCTCCGTCCATCGCACCACCACCATCATGTTTTGTATTAAGTGGTGTTCTTGCTGGCAAATTAAACTGAAAAGCTAGATTTTGGATGCTGATTCAGTCTGTTACCCATGGCAATCTCCAGAAAAAAGGATAAAAACTTGCACTGGTGCCTTCATTCTTTGGCTAAACAGAGGATTTAATTCTCTGTGATATTAATATGGCACTATTCATAAGTACGTAGTTCTCAAAATACTTATAAAAACTTTGTTAAAATTGTATTGGTTTTTCATGGCCATAAATGGAAACAAACACAAGGTACATTCCATTCCCAGGAAAGAGTTATGTTGCACTGCAAAGAAAATATAACTGACACTAAGTAATTCTGAAGGGTTTTGCCTTTCTGTCCAGAAGACAGACTGATGAGCTCTCTTTCACAGCGGGAATGTAAGTCTGAATTGCACTGCATGAAATTACACTTGCCTAAGCTTATCGGAGAAACCACCTGAAAATGATTTACAACTCAATTTGTTGGGAAAAAAATAGCAAAGAATTCTGGGATGGTGAAATGAATCTGTCCTGCTTTGAAGTTTCTGGATAGTTTTTTACAATAACCATAAAATAAAATAAAAGAAACTACAGATTAACCTTCTCTGTAAAGTCAAAATTTATTGATAGATGGTTGTTTTCTACTATTTCCAAATTATAACTTACTGAATATATATTTAGGGTATTTTATTGAAAATATATTTTTGTGTGAGAACTACTAAAGCTAAAGACAAAAAAACTTTAGCCATCTAGCGCATATTCTTGAGAATCTAGACTTCTCCTCTCAGTGCAGATCTCCTTCATCCCTCTCCTGCAGGGAGAAGTTATTTCGTTATCATGTTTGGAAGGTTAGTACAAAGCTAGACATGAAGTTTTAGTTAATATGTGAAGCAAAGTTTCATTTTCTGAATTATAATTTTCTACGTGGTTTTTATACCCTTCTGACAATTATGAAATGTCTCCTTTTCCTGCTTGAAATTTAGCTCTTCACGTAAGATATTTCTGTCTAACATAGCTAGTAAACTCATGCTCATTTAGCTTGTTCCTTTTTCTTTAATAAATATTACTTTATATCTTTCTATTGTTCATTAAATAACTCTAATGTCAACATTTTTGCCTGGGAAATTGATTTATTTCCTTTGAGTGTGTGATTGTTCATTTTGCTCATGAACCCTTACAAAAGGACTTTTTGTCCGTGTTTTCAATCTCTTTCTATTCGCTCTAATTATTTCTCAGCCTTTCTCCCAGGCTATGACACCTACAGATTTCACTAACACTGTGTTAACTCTGTCTCTGAGATAATTTAGAAAAATACTTTTGTAATAGAACTGACTTTGTTATCATAATAGTGTCTTCTGGGTCATCCCTTCTTCACCTGCAATCTATGAACTGATCAAAAATAAGATGTCTATGAGCTAATAAATAAAATCTTTTCATCTTTGATGTTGTATTGGGCTTGGATGTTTTTAGTGTCATTCGGTAACTATAGCCCACATTCAAAACAGAGCCAGTCCTCTGTGCTTTTCTCTACCCATTTGCAATATAAGATACTGATCTGAAGCATTAATGATTATACATGGATTTGCTGCTCCCTTTTCCTGTGCTCATTAAGGAGAACACTACATTACACTGGTGGTTTTCAGGTCCCTTGAACTTTTAACGACCAATTATTTATATATCCTCCTAACAAAATTTCTTGGTAGCATCATTTTAGGAGCTCAGAGATGAGGAAGTTTCCAGAATGATCCCTATAGGTAAATTCCTCCTTTCCTGCTACAGTGAAAGAGATGAAGCAAATTGGACTGTTTTAACAAGTAGACTTGGGCATTTTGGGACATTGTTTCTTTGCTATCATGGTAAGGGCAGTTGTGTGCATTTTGCCTGTAGACAAAAGCACACGGCTGAGTTTTACGCACTTCTTATGCAGGAAAAAGAGACAAAGTGAATCCCCCAAAGGCTTTGGATATTTCCAAGACAAAGGCTGTTGGACTATGGTCCAGTGGATCATATCACTTTTGTGATTAGTGCCCTTAGCTTAGGCAAAAAGAGCAGAGTTAATCCAAATTGCTAGTTTTAGGTGATTAATTCCTTCGTCCACTTTCGCCAAGTCTGGTGAAGATGATGAAAATGTGAAACACCACATCCACTCTGGTGTCTGTACCAAGGCTGAGGTGCCAACCCTGGCTTGTTGAGAAAGGTCTGTCTGGTGTTCACGAGTGCCCGGCTGAGCCACAGCCACCAGCGCGTACAGAGGGAAACAGCTCTGTGATGTCTTGATGGCATGTCATGTAAAATAACTAGACAGTAATAATCTCCATCTTCTCCACATAAAAGAAATTAGTGTTTTCATGGCAATCTTTGTCTCCTTCTTATTCAACCATATTGTATTGGAATTGGACTCTTGCTATGTAATTAAGATAACTTGTTTTATCCGTCAAAGTCTTTGTCATGTTTACTCAAACTGACACATCTTGAAAAGTTTAAATAAGAAAATAAGAAAAAATAACAAGCTGGTGCCCCCTGCACAATCAAATATATACATTTGGATTAAAAAATGTTTCTTCTCTACAGTTCAAAGATACAAATAACAAAGTTAGATTGAATTGCAGAAAGAAAAGGCTTCTTTCCAAAAAGCACTAAGTAAAATAAGCTTAAATAACAAATCTGTAAGACTGAGAGGGGAAAAGGGGAAGCTTTATTTTTATCAAGTTATAGCATGTGTTGCACCAGCTTGGGCTTTCTTTTTGTGACACCAAAGCCAAGACCTTTTGTCTGTGCATGCAATGCTTTTGCAGGCTGGTACATTGTCACTGCCCTGTATGAATGCTCCCCTGATACAAACATGACCTCGTGCTCCAAAGCTGCCACCTCCTGAAAGCAAAGCATTCACTGCTTCCTTAAGGATCATCATGAACTGTGCAAATCAAATGAAATGTAAAAAAGGTGTGTCTATTTCATTGCTCTAAACCACCATGTTTTGTGCTATTTGAAAATGTGAGCTGCTATGCTTGTATCACAAGGCCAAGGGAACCTACACATTATTTTTTTGACAAAGCAAATGAGGCTGGGAAAAATAATAGCAAAGCAGCTATGCATGGCAACATCACCTGCTTTTTTTCCTAATCTTAGTAGAACTGCCACTTAAAACAATGCAAAATAATGTATGGATGTTAATCCTAATTAGTGGCAGAACAACTGAAAAGTAACCCCTTGTTATAAAGATCGGTGCTATCAGTGTTTTGTTCTCTTCTTCCAAGTGTCATAAGCTTCTTGACAGTACTGCAGCATGGGAAATATTACACACTGTTTTTAAGAAAACAATTTCTCATCCTATTTTTGCTATTTTAACCAGACAAGCAGTGAAATTCACTACTACACTACTTCTGGAAGGCTGAACTGTGTTCACTTAGTAACAGGAGCCTTGATGCTGTAAAACACCAACTTTGGTCACGTCTTATGACCTTAAGAATGTCTTTTTAAAAATTTGCTTCCTTATAGTAATCAGGGTTGCCCTTCCAAAACACAAACAGATTATTAGAAAACTGAAGCAATATTAAACTCCATGCACTTAAGGGAAAATTTCTATAAATATGAACACCTTTAAAGGAAAAAAAAATAAAGATGTAATGGTTTCTAATTTATTTACTTCTACATAGAACAACTATTTCTATGGTTATTTTGACTTTGAAAAATCTAACTCATCTTTCAGACCATTCCAAATCAGAATGAAATCAGATCAAATTTCTATCGATCAAACAGAATGAATTATCTGCTTACACAACTTCGAATGCAAGTCTGCCATGGAAAGGAGTAAAAGGAATGAATTTCTGTACTTAATGAAGTTTAAATGACAGTGAAGAAAAAGCTGAATAGGCTTCAATCAGGAGCAGCAATCCTAAGAGGGCCACCTGACAATTATATTTAATATGCTAATGCTATTACAGTACATGAAATTTTCCATTCTGCCCATAAAGGTCTTGTTAACAGTAATTAAATGTTAAGACATTCAGCCCTGTAAAGAAAAGAGATATAGTGAAATTATTATCACTAGAATCAGTGGAAGACCTTTTCTAATTAGTATTTGAATAGCAAAAGATTGAATTCTCACTACCCAGGGACAACAAGGCTGATCAGGTCTCTGTTAAATTACATGCAATCATACCTTCTTCATTATAATTGCAAACATCTGTGTAAACCACTGGTTTTGCTACTCAACAGATGACAGGAGTCGATACTAATCCTCACCCTCAGCGTGTTTTACACCCAAGAGCAATGACCTGTGCTACTACCTTTGGAGACCTGTGCTTCAGCCCCTGGTGCTGGCCATCAGGCAGTCTCCCGAGCAGGAGATCACCCAGGATTAGGGGAGCAGTAGGTCTCAAGTGCTGAGAAAACACTGCTTGAGCACCCAAAAAGATGACCCACTGCAGAGTGTGTGCTGCTGCTGTGGGTTGGTCTACATGGGATACAAGGCACGACTGTCCTCAGTGTTACGGCCCTGGCTCTTCTTTTCAAACTGTAACAGATTAGATTTTTCAGTCCTGTAGGTCCCTGGCATTTTGTCCAAATGACTGGCATCATGTTCATGCAAACAGTTCTCCAGTTCCGTAAAGACTATTTTGATAAATCTTAAAAACGTTTTCTTTTTTGCAATAGTGAAGTAGACTCTTTACCAAGAGCAAGCACTGGAATTACCCAGCATGGCTTCCAATAAAGAATAATTGGATTCAGTCTATAAAACTAATTAAGATTGCCACAGCCTCTTTAGGATCCTAATGCTGCTTTTAATACTTGCTCACAGGATTTCACAAACCGTCCATTTGCAATGAAATTTATTTGCATAGATAAATGTATATCAGCTAATTTAAACACATAAAGAAAAATGAGGTCCACTTATTACTTAAACTAGGTAGAAACTTAAGAGCAAATTCATTCAGATTAATATTTAACGAGGTCCTAAATCAAAACTGATGTGATGAGAATATAATTAGGAATAATCACCCATATAGCATGTCGGCGATCGTTATTCCTTAACATCTTGGCCCCAATTCCTTAGCATCTACCATCGTACAGAAATACTTGCCAAATATTTGAAGTAAAACTCCAAGAAGTTAAGAAGACGAAGTGCTAAATAAATACTGTAAATCTTTAAGTTTGCAGCATATCAGCTCAAAAGCTCGTAATTTCAAATTCTGGTGATAGCAGACAATTTCATCAAGCAATGGATACTGATGCACAGTTTCAAATGTAAAAAAGAGGGCTATGCCATGGGAAAACTGCTAAATATTAACTATATTTTAATTCTTTATGTATATGCTTTACTGTTCTAATGCTTGGGTATAGTGACATGGAGTTTCTTTCTATTCTGTGCGGATGGATAACAGGAAGCTTCGGTCCACTGTTAAAAATTTGTCTGTTGCTTACTTCCCCAAGCACCTCCAGCCTCCAACATGGTGACAGAGTGGTTATACTTGGGAGCAAAGAAAAATGAACATACACTGGTAAAGATTTTGTGAATCAGTAGGTAAACTTCATGTAACTCACTCTTTCTGAGCAAACATGGAACCAGTGTGAGTGACTGCCATCAAAATACAATTTCTTCATCTGACTTCCAATCAGTAATCATAATCAAGATCTCATGGAATAGAAATCCCACTGAATGCCAGGGACCTACTTATAACAAAACTATCTTATATATCCTATAACTTTATTTACAAAGAGCTGAAATTGCATTTGTGCAATGATGGGAGAAACACCCTTCCCCTTCTTCCTTCCCAACCCATCTTATCTTTTCACGTTTAATACTGGACAAAAACCTATGGTTGCTGTAACTACTGGATGGCTTGCAATCAGAAAAGAAAAAGAGATAAAATGCTTGCCAAGTTTTTACAACATATGTTCCTTCCAGTCAACACTCCTTTAATAATTTCTATATTCAGTTTGCTCAGCTGTTTGCCAAGAAGACTCTAATGTCCTCCATCTGCAGTTATGCCAGGTATCAGAGACATCTCATGTAGATAAGCAGGAACTTGGCTGAATCTTGAATGAGAGAAGGTGCACTATGTCATATGCTAATGTTTTCAAAGTTAGTTTGCAGAGCAGCTGGACATACTAAGTCTCCTATGATGCATTTCAATCAATTTTTTATTTCAAGTTGGTACAGATTTGATGGGAAAGGATTAAGAATCACTAAACCAGCACTTTCCAGTTACTTGATTAGGAATCACAGAGCAAATCGTGAAAGCTGTCTCTTTTTACAGTTGGAGTTAAAATATGACCATTTATAACAAAAATTAATAATGATTAATGATAAAAAGCCCAGAGGCTGATGTATCTCATAACATTAAGTGCCTTCTTTTCCACCCTTACCAAATATTTTGTACTACTAGTCCCACCTATGGAACACTGAAAGTATTTTAATCACCTTCAATGTTAGCATTTTTACCACTGTAGAACTTGCTTCTGGAAAAAAAACCACAAAAATTGAAAATGGATTTTGTACAACTTCTGGATGGAGCTTTCCAAGAGTCAATGTAAGAATCCCTAAGCAGAATCCATGGAAATGAAAGATTAATTCACCAGGACTGAGAAAGAAAATCTTGCCTTATGCTCTACATCTTCCCACTTTCCTTGGGCAATGAGGACTGCTCACTCTTCTATCCATGCAAAACGCAGGCAAAATTATTATTTTCTAAGAGCAAGGAGCCTGAAAAAGGAAGGAGTACAAATTACAGTGCCAATTTCTGGAAACCTTAAGGTCTCCATATATGGCATAACAAACTTGCTCTGCATAAAGTTAGCAGACGGTAAAGCTCGTGCCGTTTGACGTGACCAGTCTCTCCCCGATTGTTGTCCTAACGCTACTGACAAGGCGGATGGTGGGAAAACCAGTGAGTGCGTGCTTATGTCTCAGCCTCCAAGTCTGGGAGGAAATGTACAAATGTACAGTTAATACAAAACACAATAATCTAGAGGCTGTTAAACTTGTTGTAAAAGAAATAATTTCCTCTGGCTCAAGTCACATATTTGCCAACGCAGAGATCTAGTATTCCTGCTTGCTTCTGGATCCAGTATTTTGACTATGTTCCAGTTCCAATACTGACACAACTTTCTTTTAAGTGGAGACGAATGGATCTAGAAAAGAAGGGGAACTGCAGTTTCCTTTTAAAGTGAATCCAGACTGCCATACATCTTGGAACAATACTGACTTCATTCTGCCTTGCCCCACTGATCTTCCACTCTGAGCATTTGCTTCAGACCAAACTGATCCACACCACAGAAAATACCTGCTATATAGCTGATACGCTTAGTGGCAGCAAAGAAATAATGTTTCTTTTATTTCATCATTTGTCTCACAATCTCCAAGCAAATCAATGAGACAGTAATTCCTCTCCCCTTCTCATTTTTAATACTATGCTTAAATAACAAACTTCTGACCCACATCCAACCCACAAAAAAGTGACGTGATTATAATACATCAGCTATGCAGAAGTACTATGGCAGTCCCCACAAATAATGGTACTTCTGACCCCACTATGTAATATAAAAATTCAAGTAATGTTTCCTTTTATTCCCCCTCCTCCCCTCCCCAAACCCAGGGGAATAGGAAATGCAAAGGAAAACTTCAGTCAGAATGATCCACATTTTGAAGTCCTTAGAAAACCCAACTGATGTTTGAAAATGAATTTAAAAACCCCTGAAGCTACTGTAGTCAATAACTTAAAATTTGTACAGAAGTTCTTCAAACATCCGAGATATCTTAAACAGATTTCGTTAAAAATAAATGAGTAGTTTAAAATAAACACTAAGAAATGTGAGAAATCCTCAAACTCAGAAATTAGACTAATGTAAATAGTGTGTGCTCAGAGAAAGATCTACCTTTTACATTTGTAGTGAAATGTAATTTCTCACAGACTAACTATATAGCACAATGTTCCTGGAAATTTTCCTTGTTTGAGGAGTTAATGTAACTTCTATTCATTTAAAACACTCACTCAAGACCAAGCTTCATCTGGGTTACGTTGCATTTTAGTTTTGTGTCTAGTTTTTCTTGAAGTGTGTGTCTAGAGACAGTGGATAACGAACAACCCCAAGGTCTCATCTACAGCTGAGGTATTTGATATCAGAGATAAAGAATTTGGGTGAGCAATTCCTGTTGCAAACAATCAAATACACGGCTGAAGTTTTTATTTTAAAATTTCACTTCATATGGGTGAGAAATTATTGATCTTTCATATAACAGTCATCAAGCTAAAGTTGTGTGGAGAAGTCATTTACAATGCTGGAAAGTCTCTGCCTTACCATCACATCTGGTTTTATTTTTAAACAATAACCTTAAGATTTATATCACCTTTTCCCCTTAGTTTTAATGTACATGGGTTCATTTAGTTACTGACATATAAAAGTGCTCTGAATGTATTGTACTGTACATTGATTTGAAAAAAATATAGAAGTACTTTTTCTTTGATGCAGTCTTTGACCATTAATATCACGAACATCTGCTGTTATTTGACATCTCTATCACTGATTCCAGAAGCACTTCCAGTTTCTAAAGAAACTCAGGCATGGGGATAGGAAGGGGATCTAGATGCCTGGAAGATGAGGTCTTCTGATCACATTACCCTGGCACATCCCAAGAAGGGCTCTGGCAGAGCGTCCCAGCCTGCAGCACCTGAGCCTGGCCAGGGCAAGGGCTGGCACCAGCGTCGATATGCCCAACTGTTAACACAGTTGCTGTGTGGCAAACCTAACTGTGGCTTGTACCGCCCAGAGCCTTACCAGACAGCATCTATTCACAAAAGGCACCTTTGAAAAGGCCAGCCTGCTTTTGGGTGGAAAAGAGTTTAGCCCTTACGGCATGAGCTATGTGTCGTGCCAACACCCTCTACGTGCTACAGAATAGTCCCTGACCCTGCTTCCTGCTGTATGCATAGTCTATCCTACATCTGTTGACCATTTCGGAAGACTTGCCAATAAATTAATATGAAAAGCAAGTGATTTAACCATTTAGTGGAAAAAAAAATCAAATCATCATATATGGTCTGATAGGAAAATGACATTAGTTTTACAGACTAACCTTTATAACAGACAGTCAAATGACCTCCTGTTGGAGTTATCCGACCCTTGACATTGTAAACTCATTTCTGGCTTTTAAAAATCCTCAAAGAAGTCTTTAGCAGACTTTTTTCATTTGTGGATAGTATCTGAAATTTGGAAGAGATTAGAAAAATGTCTGTGGCTATCCTTGGGAAAATCTGTTCAGATTTGACTGAGCTACGAACAGGCCAATGTTAGCATTTGTGCTATCCTCAGTAGAGCTTGCCAAACTACTGGGGATAGAAATTGTGAACATGCTGTTTGAATGAGACATGTTCACTCCCATTGAGACTTCTGTTGCCATACACACATAGGACACATATAACGCATAAACTTTATAACAGCAAGAGTCTGGATGTCTTAACTGAAATTCTCTGCTGTACTGTGATAAAGATTAACGTATACTGTCCTTTCATTGCATATTGAAACTCTAAGAAAATGCACCAGATGTATTTGAAAATTACCTGAAAATTCAGTCACAAATAATATTCTGTTACTTTGGGAAAAATAGATGGATACATGGTAGTTCTCACAGAAATCAGAGTCGATCTTTGTTTTCAAGGAAAAGGGAGAACTTAAGTCTAGTATTTAGGTAATAAACACCCTTATATCAACACTGGATAAGTAATTGGCTGACTTGCTGATGTGTATTAGTGCTCACACAATAGTATATGTTTTGGATCATAGCTCTTTCCTTCCAAACTAACAAACAATACCCCTTACACATGTCATTACTGGAGAGTGATGAAGCCATTATATGCATATTTTTCAGGACTTTGAGAAGCCCTAGGTTTTTTTAGTATTCAAGTGAGTTTGAGACAAAAGTACAATCAATCAATTTTGACAGTATCAGTTCTGAGCCAGATTCTGTTATCCTGGATTCAGGTGGAATGGTGCCTTTTTTAGCAAGTGGTACAACTGATTTTAATAGTGTTGGCTGCCAAATAAGAAACTATTCAGACTAAACAGGATATCAGAATATTTCCATAACTGGAAGTGAAAAATATGATGACTACTAGACATTTCATATATGCTGAAATACAAAATGAAGGTTTTTTTAAACGTAAATGCCCTTGTGTAAAGACAAATTGATTTTTATTTTTAAAGGAGCCTTTTAGTAATTTTATTGCTTTTTTCTTCTGAGCACTTCAATAAACATGTATGAAATGACTTTTCAAAAAGCTGCAACAGGAAAAAAGGAAAAATAAAACCTACAACTTACACTCTTAGGTAAGAGTACACTCAAAATATACTTCATATGAATGAGTATTTAAAAAAAAAATTGACCTTTGCTTTTGCCTGGGAAAGCCCCTAAATTTTTTCTTTCATTCCTTACAGAGACGTTCCTTACAGAGGAATTGCTATCAATGGTGTTATTACCAAAAATAACATCTCTCTAAGCTGGCATCAGAGTGTGAACCAATTAGCAATATGAGATGCTGTGGAAGTTAAAAACCAAATGTGGCAATAACCATCTGGGTAGACAAAATATTCTTTTTACCTGCGGGTCCTTGAACACAGCAATAAACATATGGCAGAGAGAGCTGGGCTTGTTCAGTGCGTTTCTAATAAAAATCTAGGTGACACAAATACGCCATGATAGGTGTCATAGAAACTAGTGTAATGACCTTTCACATCTGGATGCCTCATTTCTAATTAGGAATGAATAAGACATAACAAGGTCAGGTGACACTGTCTAACAGAGCATATTACTTGTATATGGATAAGGCATTTTGATGAAAAACTTCCAAAGCGTTTTTACCAATTATCTTACCTAACTCAGTATGACACCAGCCCGTGTCCCCTTAAAAAAGCTTCCAGATGTGAAAGGTCAGAATTTTTATCCTGGAGTATGCAGTTTATTCTTCTTCCAGTTCCTTCTTATCTTAATATTAATGTCAAATGAAAACCAAATTTGTTCCCTCCACTTCATACCCCTTTTGAAATGCCGTTTTCACCACTTGCACAAGCTGCTTACACCCCTCCAACAGCATGCGCATGTTTCACCGGTCATAACAACAGATGGCCAGATCCTGGCTCCCTTACTCTGAGTCTGCTTGTGCAGTCAGTCTCACTGAAATCATATTTTCTCATCATCAACTAGTCTGGTTCCTCAGTTTATAATGTCCACAAAATATTATGGGGAAAAAAGAGCATTTCTAGACCTTTGCAAAGCGCCTGAATGGTGTGACGCCCCAATAAGAGAAGCAAATCCTGCAGCACTGCACATTTAAATGGAGGGGTTCGGCTCTACCTCCCGGACCAAGCTCAAGCTCGGGAAGGGGAACGGCTGCTTCTTTGCAGAACTTGGCACCCAGGAGTCCAGCCCTGGCTGTAGGGAGCAGGCTGGGGCCGCCTGTAGCAGCTCCTGGTAGCCAGCAACATCCCCGGCAGTGACCCTGGTGCAGCGAGGGGGAAGAGGGATGCATGTCTGTGGCGGCTCCTCACTCCAGGCACCAGCAGACGACTGCCAGCGGTGTCTGGTTTTACACGTCACGTACTGTTCCCGGGATTTTGGGGACGTACCACATTCTGCTTGGTGTTTGTCCTCAGGTGGTAATGGAGGTGCTACCGGGGGAGTGCTGCACGAGCTGTTTCCTCTGATTCGGTATCCCCTGAAGGTGTCCTGATTTTATGGATCTGTTGCACTGGGAAGTTTGTGAGCAGCTTTTAGTCACTTTTTGCTGTGAGATGTCAATTTAAAAAAAAAGAGGAAAAAAGAAAAAAAAAAGAAGAGACAAAAAGATGGAAAGGGTGTTCTGAATAACTCACCAGTTTGTCTTATAGGTCACTCAAACAAGGTCATTATTGACTGAAAATGATCATTCTTGCTCTTTCCAGGCACATGTAGAATAAAATCATAATATTGGCATGCTCAACTCTACCTTATTTCCCAGTTAGACTAATTTCTCACACACTTCTAAATTACTGCTTCCTTCTTTGTATTTTAAGATAAAGGAATAAGAAAATTTGTGTTACATTTTAAGATCAAACACAAGCCAGCCTAATACAGAGCTGAAAAGTAAACAGATGTTTTGATGGTGAAAGAAATAACGGAAGAGGAGAGAGGCAATGTAACACATGATGAAATTCACAGCATGTTCAGGGTAACATGCAGACCATTGTAAAGGTTCATGATGTTTAGTGAAATCAATGTAGGGAGATATATCAGGAATTGTTCACTTGATCTTTACCGGATCTAAAACTCATAACTGGTTATAACCAAACTAAGCTTTCTGATGGAAAGCAGAATTTAGTAGTTGGCTTTAAAGCAACTTAATTTTAGTACTTCCTGGATAGATCTTTATGAATAGTGGACTCCAAAGGGCTGCATCTCCTCCTATGACTTGGCAATCCACTGAATTTGCAATTCTACTTTTGTTAACTTATGCTAATTGCTTAGGTATGTGCTTGAAGTTAATAGCAAAGCATAGCATGGAGATTCTTAAGCTGGAAGATAATTAAACTCTGGGACTGGTAGCAGTGTAGTACTATCATCTAAGCTAAATAACTTTCTGAAAGATATTGTACAGTTATATCGTGGTCAAGGATATCCCTGCAGCTCATCTGCACACATTTACAATATGAGCAGCACAGAACTGGGATACATCTATTTTTAGATCATCAGTTTTCTGAGTGAGCTTATGCACAGAAATATTGAGTCACTAAAGCCAGCTATTCCTAAACCAGTCCTGTTTTTTTTTTAGGACTTCTAATATGAAGTTAAGGCTTTGGAAAAAATACAGACAGATGCATCCTTCTTTCCTTTACATTCTTTACTGTCCTGCTGCAGCCTACCTATCTCTACTTAATTCCTTCCATCTTTTCACTGAGTAATAGCTGAAATTTATTTCAAAGTTTTACAGGACTAGGGATTATGATTTATCATGAGGACAGTAAGGTGCCTAGCATATCACATGTACCGTAAAAATAACAATAGCTGCAATAACTAGCATTCTGTGTTGAAATCCTTCTTTATTTCAAGCTCTCAGTCAATGCAAAACCCATTTGCTTTTAACATATCTCAGTCTGTATTTCTTTTAAATTTTCTGATTTGAGGTGGGAGGTTACTAATCACACAGTGCTGCTGGCGCGGTTTTCCTGCAAATGAGTCTGCGTGTCTCAAAAGATTTGCCTGCACTGCCTACATAAATACAGATTAGTAAAGAACTAGAAAAAGGCAGGTAAGTTCACTGCCCCTGGCTTTGGCAAATATGTCCCTTCGGTGTGTCTATTAATGTAAATATTAACTTTGCAGAGCAACCTTGTGTTTTAGGTATATGGCAAAAGACAGAAGAACTCAAGGTCAGACTTGAGCCCTGGTCTGTGGTGGGGCCCACAGGTCAATCAGGAGTCAGTCAAAGTTCCCCTCTCAATGTCACCAATGCTCTGACCTATTTCACTTTGTTCTGAGCAATCATAGTCACTTCAAGGATTAGCCAACAAGGGAAGACTTCTAATTTCACACAGTCAGCACCCCGAGGAGGAGAGGTCATGATCCAGCCACTTTCCTCCTCCCTCCTCCCAGCTCCACCATGTAGGGAAAGAGCATCCTCAGCTGCTCTCAGACCATCATCTCTATTATGAAGATTTTCCTTCTGACATAAATGAAATTCGAGAGACCATGCATGATGTTTGCCTTAGCTCTCTGTTTAAACATTGTCTTCTGCCATATTGCATCACCTTGCGATTAAGTGATTATGATCATGAGTAAGATACAAGATGGAGTTAAAAAAAGTCACTCAAAAAGCCCTAAATATAAATATAGGCAGCAACTGATGTTTTCTTATGAAGAGAAAAAGGAAAAGGAAAAGGAAATGGAAAAGGGATATTTGAAGCCTGATAGCTTCCTGCAGATCTTTAAAGAATGCTGTTAAAAATGAAATATTTATTTTTTCCCAGAGGAAAAACAACACTGACTTTCCTCTGTGCTTCATGAGAGCAGAGCAGCAGGTTTTGTGAGTCAAAGTGATTCACATGAGTCTTTCTTTCTTTTTAATAATGACTAAAGATTTCAAAATGCCACAATCCACTGCATTTGACCACTGCATCAGCTATACTGGAGCACAATGAAATGCACACTGTGGATTTCAACCCTGCAAATGTATGAATTCTTATACTAACTATTCCGAGCCAGAATGCACCTATCAGATAAAATGCTAGACTATTTGTTTTTATATGATTTCTTTCACATAAAGTACCATAAAATTACATATAGTGCAAATCACTGTTACACTTGTGTAACTGGGAGACCCTCTGCAAATTACTGGATTTTGAAAATTATTTGTGAAACGGTCATTTGAAAACAGAGGAGGAAAATAAATCCTTGTACTGCATTGCACAAATATACTTAGTTCCTCAGATGCCTCATAACAGAAGAAAACCCCCACTATTTCCAATTACCCATAATCAGATAACCTGCACTTACAGGAAAACCTCTCCTCTTCTGCGGTGAAGGAAGGGTCCAGGGGGCTAAAGAGTGATAATCTGCACCAGGAGAGGAAGGGGAGAAGGAATCCAGCTCTAACCCATACAAATTCAGCAGTAACAAAAAGGGACTCTTTATCCTGGTGGGAGGAAGTGCCTTTCATCCTACACATCTTTATTTTCCTCTAAAGAATATAAACCCCATTGCTCCCAAGACAAAGGTTTTTTTATAAACTCTGTAACAATCTATAGGCTATGCACATGTAATTCTTTTAGTCTGGCATTTTTCAGGCATTTTGCAGAACTAATGCAGCAGTATTCTCAGCTGATTGGAATGAACAAAATGTTTCTTTGCAAAGGCTGAGTTTCTAGTCCTTGAACTCCTGCGAAGGTGCACCCTCACTGCAGTAGCTGTTAATGGCTTGTCTGTGATCTCGCTGTCTACGTGGACAAAGGGGGTGATGAGCAAGAGAAAAAAAAAGGGAGAAAATGTTGGAAAGTGTCCAATGAGAAAATCTACAAAGCCATTCAGGAGCTTAACCGTTCTGGCTCAAAGTAATTTAGAAATCTAAAGACCATTGAATTTTGATAGATTAAGCTTCAAGTCACCGGAACACTTTTGAAAATTTAATTCAAGGCCCAGACTGTGTTTGAGCATCTTCACCAGCACCAGGCTATTTCTAGATTCTCCATAAAGCTGCTGCTGCAGGACAGCACGAACAGCACGAGGCTCCAGTGCTGGGCTTGCTCTTCTCTTCAGCTTTTGGAAGTGCTTGGAGACAGGGGTAATAATGCTGCCCACAGTGCCATCTGCAACTGTGGTAAAAGTCTAATCTGACTCGAATTCAGGATCTAACTTTAACACAAACTTGTTCTTATCTTTTTTTTTTTTTTTTAAATAAAAGAATATTTCATTTATAAATATTTTAATCAGTATATCTGACAGGTTTCAGATTACATTTTCAGATTAATACTAAAAAAGGAGGGAAGGGGGTTGAATATGTAAAGAGTTAAAATCCTTATTTTTGATCAGGACAATTATTTCAAAAGACTAATTTTTCCTAATTTGATCCTTTCTTTTCCCCCTCAGTTTTGTTAGTATGCTACCCCTAGCTGACTGTCATCACATGATGGAGTCATGATCACATTGACCTCAGCTGGTCAGAAGATGTACAGAAAATGGTACACTGTCATGACATTTAGAGGTGCCAAACCACTGTATATGATATTTTTGACGTTACCCAGTGTGCTGTAGAAAGGCAAGTATCAGATCTGGTTTAAATCTTCACTAGTGTTTTATATACCAAAGAGTGATTTTACAAAGTAATAAATTGTCAGCTGTGTGGACTAGCTTTTTATTTGTTTACGGAAGGTACACTGCATATTAAACAACTTCACTCTCCTTTTCACTCCTGAAGTGGATGGGCCATTTCTCTACCCGCCTATGTTTTTTTCTCATTCCCTTCTTACATCATCTGAGTGCAGAACATTGACATTAAAATTCACAACATTCTCCATGGCATACTACATTACTTTCTGTTTTTTGTAAAATTTTGCATTCAGTTTTCACTGCTGCAAAACGGTGAATCAGTCAAAATACCCTGAAAATCAGGCTACTGCTACGATTGTGAGATAGGAATGACTATTTAGCCCTTAACCTTTCTACAGAGTGTGACAAGAAATGTACCAATTAGTGTCATTTCTGATCTTGATGTTTATGCACCGAGACCTGGACTGACAGCAGAATAGTTATAGCCTACCAGAAATACATATAAATACTTGCTGAGTTTACTAAATATCAAAACACTGTTGTAAATGCTGTAGTCTCTTTCAAAAAGTAAATTGCATTGGGCAAAGAATCCAGACAACACATCGGGCTTCAGGCTGGTGTTTGGATTATTTTACCTACAAATTACAAATTTCACACTGAAATCTTAAAACAACATGTGCAGAGAAAAAAAAGAAGTAAAGAAAAGGTCTGCTCTCTTTCCAATATAAGGATCAGGCTTCACACTTTGAAACACCTTATTCATGAATTAACAGTACTCTATGTGGGGAGTTTTTGTTGATTGATATCCTTTTAGTCATTTAAACATGTTATCTGTTGTGAACTTGCACATTCACACAGTGCATTTATGACTCCTGAATTCACACTGATGATGATCTAGAGAATTCAGCAGTTGTACAACACAACCCAACACAGAGTAACTGAGCCTGTAAAAAATTGAAGAGCTCCTGGAGAGGCAGAGAGATGGAGCCTGAAAGGCTAAGGTTCAAATCCTTCTTCTGCATGACCACCAATTTTATGAAGTAAGGGGTTTTTTTGCTTCTGCCCAATGACTGTTTAATCTCCCATGTAAAACAGAACAGCTACAAAACTGAGAAGTAGACTATATAAGCAGTGAAGGTATTGCACATCTCTTATTCAGGCAGTGGGCAGTGAGATTTTGGTGTTTCTGTGTTCAGATTCAGAGACAGCAGGGATCTTTGTACTTATTCTTCAAGGAAGCCATCCATTCCTTTGGTTTCTATCTCTTCCCCTATGTCATTTCAGCAAAATCTTTGTCAAAATCAGTTCTATTCAGGGAAGAGAGGAAAAAGATTAATAAAAAAATTCTCATTGTGGAGCCACAAGAATATCTTTACAAAGGAATGCTTAGTGGAGTGAGCAAAATAACTTCTCTCACAAAGCATATTTAACATATTTCATTAGATGTCATAGCCAGACTGCATTCCCAAAGACCTCTGTTTGGCATTTTTCAAGTGTGGGACTCCAGAGCTGCAGGTGTTGGATATTTTTGGTCTTGCTATTCCCAGCTTTACTTTGGCAAATAGCACAAAATAGGAGAATTCTCTGCTAAAGCTTACTTTCCTTCATATACTGACTTCAGATTTTAAGTTCCTCTGTTTATGATTTCCTTATTTTTCCTTGCCAGTTGGGGACCAGGGAGAACTATTTTACCTTTGGTAATATTTATTTGTAAAAAATACCAGAGAGAATAGCATACAGCAAAAAACCCAAGGCATGGGGAAGGACAAAAAATTGATAATGTGCCATCTAAAATGATCAAGTTGTCAAGGATGACACTGATATAAATTCCCTTGTTATTGCAGATGAACCAGTATAATACCAGGGGACTGAACACGAGCCAGATTTGATTTGTCAACTTGTTGCTATTATTTTGACAACATTTCAGCAAAATTGTCACATCTGTCGAAATTCTGTTAGAAAATTAGATGTAGCAAAGAACACCAAACAGCCTTATTTTCTCCTACTGAGTGTGCTGGGATTTTCCTTCGGTGAGTCATCAGCCGGCAGCAACAATGAAGTGTCACAACAATCACAAAGATACCATCTGTTTAAGGGAGATGATCCAAAAGCAAACATGTATCTTCCTAAACATAAAATTCATCAGCACAAAATACACACACAGACACACACATACACACACACAAGTGTGTGGGTTTGCATACATATATATAATTTCTGTAATTCCTGACATGTTATCAAAACACCCAGACAGTAGCAATTGCAAAATTTCCTGCATGGATTTCTATCATTAGCTAAAGCCACAGATGATATTTCTTGAACTTCGTATCATGGGAGCTCATGACATTTGGAAATATGGAATATGTTTTTCATCACATGGTGCCTCTCGCACCTGGTGCTTGCAGAAATTAGGCTTTGATGATTAGAGTGCTTCCATTTCTTTCAAAGTATTTTTAACAAATACAGACACAATACATAGCTCTGCATTGCCAAGAACACCTCCAGCAAACTAACAGACTACAGGATGACTACTGCAATAGGACTCATCCAGATGACCTTTTTTTTTTTTTCCTTTTCTAACACTATGCATGTGGAAGTCCTTGTTCTGTTTGAATGAAAACTGTTTAAAAAAGCTAGTTCTCTTTGTCGATCCTGGCAGCAATAATAAATGTCCACAAATGTAAAATTTTGATCTGTATAGTTCCTGTGTGATAGAAAAACATCTGTGATGCATTTTCTCAAGTAAATACGACAATGAATAAACTGGGAAAAAAAAGTCAACAGTATTTTCCAAACACGCAAAATAAAGCTCAAGGAAACATTTGCATGCATTGCAATTCATGAAAATATTGACAATGAAAAGATTATTATGAAAGAGGCAAAAAGGGAGAATTGATTGCCAATATAGCTCCCTCACCCTAGTTTAAACCTTAAAGCTAATTGATACAATAAATGACCAGCAATACAATCTAGTGTTCAGACAGACGCTTAAACTTGTTTTTCTTTCATTATACCATCCAGACCTTTTAAAACAAAGCATAATGAAAAATAATGGTCATTAGGTGACATAAATGTTGCTTTGTTTCTTACGCGTACTCAATCTACTACCCATTACAGATTACCACAGTGGACCTCATGAAGTAATTCCAGAAGCATGCAGGCAGCTACCTTCTCTGCTTGACTAATATTTAGCGCGTGTATCTGTTCTTTTGCCTTCCTGTAGAAGGTAAAATGTAGTTTAAGTGACTTCGGTAACGCACCTGTAGAGCCAAAAGGAGTTCATCCAACAGCAAAAAACCCAAGAGGAGTGGTCTAATGATGATACAATAATCATCAATATTTTATTTAAGCCCTCTGCTTATATTTAAACAAAAGGCTTAAATATGAGCAAGACCAGGGATAAAAAAGTTTTGCTTAAACATTTACTATGTTTCCCTGATTATGTTCTCATACAGCAGGAAATAAATGTTACTGTTTTCTGCTTAAATTGCCTAAAACATCTGTCTGCTTTTCTATCTGTCTTAGAATTCACATGATCTGTGGCACAGGAGTGGAAAAATTATACTTGCCTTCACTTGAATGTAAAGTGAAATAAAAACATACATGCCCACATGAGATCATAGCAGAAAGTTCAACTTTACTGAAAAAGAGCAACAAAACTCAACTTGTTGCAAAGGAACCTTCCTACTGTATGTGATTCTCCACCCTTAATATTGTAACTCGGTCAACTTCTCTTTAAGTCACTTCTGATGAAACATTTTAATTTTTTCCTGGGTGTACACCCTACCTGATACGATAACATTATGCTATGCTATGAATTCCTAATATAGTAGAATAGAATAGAATAGAATAGAACAGAATAGAATAGAATGCCACAAACTAGTCATTTTACATCTGCTATAATGATTTTCACTAATACAGAGATTGATTACTAATGACTGACACTAATGCAGCCTAAATTTTGAGAATATACGTGATGATTTTGTGATTTCATTTTGTATGTCCCCACATTAATAAATAAAAAAGATAAAACAGTCACATTGAATCTGACTCTGTGAATACATGCAGTAGGAACAAACAGCAAAATCTAGGCCTGTTTCTAAATGTTATCAAAGTCTCACTTGTTCTTGCTGAATTCTCTGCAAAGGTTCCTATGAACAATACTGATGATCATGATGATGTTAGTGTCATAAAAGAAAAAGATCTTCACTGATGAGAAATTTAGTTGGAATAGTTAATTTATAATCAATCAGGTGTAGAGCATAGGAGGTCAGGTTTCTACCTCTTGCACTCTGCCACACACATGCACACAAACATGCAGATACACAAACATGTTTCATTTTGAAAATTCAGTCTTTAAGACTGTAGGTATAAAAAAGAAATAGCCATAGGCACGATGAACTATATAACAATTCATTACTTCATATATGTAACAATGACTTCAATAATAGGCAACAACTTTAACAATTCACCTGACATAAACAGACCAACATCAAAGCCAAAACTCCATGAATGGGTAGTCTTTAAGTAAGCACACTGGAAATGAAACACATTTAGAAAAAACATATTTAAAAATGGAACTCAAATCATGTTTTCAAATGTGTTTCATCATTTGAGCTAGATGGGGCATAACTGATGACAAAACTTAGTTTTCTGCATTCAGTCAGCAGAACTATTGCATTATGTGTATCTCTTCACTGGGAGTGAAGATGAGTGTGGAATGAAAACAAAGTGACAGATCAAAATGAAAGAGAAGTGATATCACATAGATAAACTTGTCTTGGACATGTCAGTACTTGCTATTTTATTTCTCTGATATGAAGGATGGATGAAGTAAAACCAATTTTACTTGTCAAGGGCTGCCACAAAATGGAGAGAAACAACATGAACAACAAAAAGATGTCAGGAATAGGTCTATCAATATCACTAAATTATTTTACACATACACAGTAAAAACCCATCCAGCTTCCAACTTCACATAAATAAAATACCATTCCATTTCTAGTGGATACCATAGTTGCAGAAGACATCTAGTGCTTCACCCACCTTCTCAAACTACAAAAGTCACTTATCTGAATATCTTAACATTCAGATACTATGTCTGTACAGTCTTGAAATTTTAAATAACTTGTACTAAACCACTTCTTCAACTAGGACTCCACTGACACATTTTTTTGAGATTATGCCCAAAGCTCCTGTTGAAGGCAATAGAAACTTTGGCTGCTCAGCATCTTTGAAAGTCTGTTCATATATTTTTATCTCTTCAGTATCCATTTAAACATAAGCCCTGCAAAAAGTAAGAAGACTGTCCATACAAGAATGTAAATAACCTGAACAAACCTTTATAAAGTTTGGGAATTTATAGAAAATACATTTAAATTTAACACACAATAAGCAATATAGCTATAAATACTGAACACATCCCTGAATGGAGCTATAAGAATGAGTGAAGTTATGATAGAAGAAAAATTAAAGAGCCTGTAACAGAAAAAATGGGAAGGTAGGGAAACAAAAAAACCCCTTACTATGTGGAAAATCTGCTGAAACACTAAGTTTTCCATAGAAATTCTGGTGTCATAAAATACTGTCCTTTTACCTCCATAGTAAATCTTACTTTGGAAGAAGATATGAGCAAGTTGTTATTGTATAAGCCAAGATTCTCTTAATTCTGTTTTCATTGATAATTGACTAACTAATACTGAATTGATTCTTGTATTAAATTTATGTGGAATAGGTCCTTATTATCAGCAAAAGACCCTACAAATTACAACACAGAACACAATCAAACCCTGAAATAACAAGGAGTGTGGAATTAAGCATGTGATTTAAATTGAATCACAATAAAAGGAATTGAAATGCTAGAGATAGCCACATGCGATCTGACCTTCTACCTCCCTATACTACGTGATCAGACTGAATTTCCCAGCAAAAGTAGTATCAACAGCTCCATTCAGTACCTGCCAAAGTAATTCTACTAAGGATTGAATGCTTGCACACAATGGTTTGATCCAGTAGAGTTGATAGGAGTGATAGATGACCTGGCATTTTCCTTCTATGACATGCTGCAGAAAACTAAGCAACTCTTTCAAGGGCTTTGCTTTCTCTGGTTTGATAAGATGTTTTCTTCAGGAAACAAAAATAAGTTTATTAAATCAACTGCTCTCAGAAGAGATACAGTGAATGACTGTATATCAAAAGAAAATGCATGTGTAATAAAGGAGCTCAACTTAAAACCAATCATGATTTCTAAAAAAATCATCATACAGAACCTTATACAGAAAATAGGTGTCCTTTCAACAAAGTAATGTAATATAAGAGATATATCTAAAGGGATAAGCCTTCATGTTGTCCTTGAGGATCAGGAAGTGACGCTGGTTAGTAAGTTACGTGATTAAGAATAAGCACACACTTAATCACTGGTGCTGTTTTCTCTTTCTGACTAAGTTACAATGAGTGTATCCATCCCATGGTACCTAGAGAACTTAAATGAAGAAGGCTCCCTTTCCATTTGAGTGAGTGAGCAGATTATTTTCTCTTTCTTTTCTACAAGGAGAATCACTACCACACTAGAGACCCAATAAAGTAGTGCAGTTGGAAAACTGTCCACTACTCAAATAAATACAATGTATTGAGCTGGTAGCTGCCTCATCTTTCACTAGGTCATGCAAGGAAATGTAAAAGGCAACAAGTGCAGCCCCTTCAAATTTGAAGCCATAAGAAGTCACCGTGATAGAATATTTGGAAGGTGTTTAGAAGCTTAAGGTAACATAAAAAGCTATTGAGGCCATTTTGTTCAACTTTTTTGCCCATTTTCTTGAAATTATGTTGTCTAATAGCTGTCAACACTCCACCTAACTCACAGGATCAAATATGAATCTTTAACATGTGACCAGGCACAATGGTCTTGGATTTTTTTCTGCTTTATCATAAGCTATAACCTTGTTTTCATTTCCTTCCACCTTCTTATTTAGACAAATGGAGCAAATACAATGACACATGAAAACTAGTGACATTCTTCAAGAAACACAATTTGGAATGGAATTAGTAAATAGGACAACACCTACTTTAAAGTGACTCTCGATTAATCCTCTCTGTCCTTGCATGTCTCCCTTTTCATAGATACTACCCTTTTAACTCTTCGAATTTGTTCATTTTCAGCTAAAATATTCTCAAAGCCAAATGTTTTAGGCACACTACATCAATGTTTCTTTTTGTCAACAAAGTTTCACAGACTGATCAATAATAATTTCAAATCAGCTTCTGTTGAAAAATTGGTTCAAGGAAACCTGAGACCCTCTAAATGTGAAACAGGAGAGACAGAGATGTCCAGGTTTGTCATATCAGTGGGATGCTAGGACGTTTAAACCAACTGAGAGAAAAATCTCAGAGAAGAATCTTCTCTGGGCTAAGCACTATTTCAGATCAGCAATTTATTTGGCTCTATGATATAGGACTTAAAAGTGTTTGAAAACTTATCCTGGCTCTTATTGTTGCAATAGTATATTTCATTAGCCTAATGATAAAAATCTAGCCTAGGAAGTAGAGTCACCAAGTTACAGCTCTCCCATCTCAGAGGCACCACACTATTTTTGAAAATAACTTAAAAAGGAATACCGCTTACAAAACATCTTTAGATACTGAAGTGCTTAACTCCTACTGAATTTCAGTGGGACTCCAAGTTGTTTGGGAATGTTTGGAGATCTTATTCAAAATCCAGAGGAAGGCAAAGCAAACAGCACAATTGCATTAGGCTCAAGAAAAAAAAACGAAAAACAAAAACCCAAAGAAGAGGCAAATATTACAAGGAAGGATATCAGAGTCAAGTTTCTCTTGTACGAAGAGTAGGATCTGATGGTGCCATAGAAAGGTCCTCTGTGATTCAAATAACTGAACAACTAAAGCTGTGTCTTTTGGCAAATGCACAGAGCGAACGTGCAGTGCACAGGGCTCTTGTGAAAGGCAAATGAAACATGAGGAATGTCCCAGGTGAAGGGAAGAGAAGAAGGTGGATGTACAGTGAAACTGTTTGTGAGGAAGAAAAAAGACCAGCTTTTAAATTAAGGAGGATGGGGGTCCTGCTCTGGTTTGGTATTGATGCTGCATTACTTACATATTCTGTGTAATGTGATTTCCTTTCACATCAGTTTTACAAGAATGTAACTCTACTGGCTCCCAAACCTCTAAGCACAGCCTAAAGAGCAACTATAAATTTGACCTTTCCTGGATCTGAACATTACTGTAGGTCCTTCAATTTTAATTCCAGTTTAAGTATTGTGGCACATTGTCTCTCCTTACATAGCTCTAAATCACTTATTTGAAAATACTGTTTCCAACTTCATTTCTACATCTGGTGCTTATTTCTTGTTTATAATATATTCCCTTTGTAACCTCGCAGAGCTCCTTGAGCATGAGGGATTTTTTTTTTCTTTTTTGTTTTCTTTAAAAAATATTATCTTCTGTAATGTATCTACTAAAAGAACATGCTGACCATACCAAGTTTGCAGAACACTGAGTTATATAGTGAAGAATATAGCAACAAATAACAGAAGAATAGGAAATAATCAAAATACCCTGGCAAGCTGAGCAACCTACTAATTTAAATGTATTTCTTCTAAATATATAATCCTCTGAGTTTATATTTTCCTCAGTTTTTTTTCCTTAGTTTTCATGTCCATTTATTGAGAATACAACAATATGAGAAACTTCCTGAAGGATATAATTTAGTAGCATATTCTACAAATTTTGGAAACCTAGATTCTAGGGAACGATGATTTTCAATCTAAGTGAACTCAGCTGAGCAATTTTGTCACTTCAAAGTAAATAAATTAAGTTCCACACACTTTACTTTATGTGGTTTCCTTAGAAGGAAATCAAGGTTCATTCTCATGTACATGTTATTTTTTAGAACAGATGTATTAGTATACAGCTGGTTGGGAATTGGGTAATTTTTCCAGTAAACCAGCTTTTCCATTGGGAAATGCTAAATTATCAGAATTGGGATCTTTTGCTTTAGCTGGCTGGGATGGAGTTAACATTCTTCACAGTGGCCCATATGGTGCTGTGTTTTGGATTTGAGACTAAAAGAGTGTTGATAACACACCAGTTTCAGCTATTGCTGAACAGTGCCTACCCAGTATGGAGCCTTCCTCAGTTCCTCATGCCGCTTTCCCAGCTGGCAGGCTGGGGGTGGGCAAGGGACTGGGAGGGGACACAGCCAGGACAGCTGACCTCAGAGATATTCGGAGACTGGCTGGGTGTCAGTCTGCTTGTGGGCGTGGGGAGCGATTGCCTTTTCAACCTTTGTGGGTTTTTTTCTCTTTCCTTCACTTATTGAATTGTCTTTATCTTGACCCAAAAGTTTTCTTGCTTTTGGTCTTTGAACTGCATCCCCCATCCTGGTGGAGGATGAGAGGATGAGCAGCTGGGTGGGTGGTTAGTTGCTGGCCAGGCTCAAGCCACTACACTGATAAACCAGTTATAGTAAGAACATTTTGAAGTCAAAGATTAGGTTTTATATCAAAATAAGAGCACGAGAAGGGAGCAAGGGATTCCTCCTTTTCCAATCAGTTCTCACAATCTCTCTCTTGTTGATTTTTTTTCTAGTTAATATGTACAGTTAAACACTCAATAGTGCAGAGAAAGCATAAGATAGGTTAATTCTAACTCTCAGCAGCTACAGCCTTGTCCTGGGCTACTAGCGAAAGCAAAGGCTCAAGTGCCTTTTCAAGGGAAGCATTCCAAGGTGGAATATTTCCAACAGGAGAGGCTGCAAACTCCTTTCCTTTCCTCTCAGATTAGTAAATAAATATTTGGTTATGAATTTTGTTGGGGGTGAAGAATACTTAGGCTAGAGTACACATAACATGAATCAAACAGAGTCTTTCTCATTCATATGAGTTCACTGGTCACTAACCTAAGGAGAGGAAAAGATTGGAGAAACAGTTTTTTAAATCCTGAAACTTTGACTTGACAAAAAGCTCTCCAGCTATACTCTGGTATCCTTCAGCAAATTACCGCCCAGTTCCTTCACAGGTGTATTGAAGTTTTATGGGGTTCTTTAGAATGAAAGGTATTATAAAACAAAATAATTACATAACTATATGAACATAAAATATGCTTACTCAATTCTTATTCAATTGAACTTTAAAAAGCAAAAAAGACAGAAATGTGGATGTCCTTGGACCTGGATGGTCCTTGCATTGAAAATTTAATTTTCTTTGAAAGCCTCCCTTTTCCCTCAATCTCCCACTATTCAAAGTTAATTTAAGACATATCCAGGTGAAATGCAATAAAACAAGTACTATCTCTAATGGTGTCTTCAGAAGTTATGAAATGCTGCATAGCCTTCAGCAGTCTCCAGCAAATCTATTTTACTGTGTTCCTTGTAAGATTTACCATGTTTCACTTTGGCTAAATAGGTAGCTGAAAAGCTGAAACACACATACACATATTATGTCTTTGGAGATTCATATATACCCTATCCCCACTGTACATTTAGACTATATTCATGCTTTGGTGATACAAATGACCAATCCTGAATACCAGTGTCCTTAACAGTAGAGAAGATCTGAGCTGATATTTAATGAAAATGCAACCTCGGGCAGCAGTTTCAAAGTGATCTAAATAACATTTTGATCTACATAAACAGACAGCTGACAGTCAGACTTTGGATAGAGATTAAATACTCAGGGTTTTCTGGGTTTAATGGTTGTGTAGAACATGCTTAGAGTACCTAAGTTCTCCCTTGGTTTTTCATGTTATCTTATCCTTTGTTGCAAGAAAAATATTCAGATTCAAAATTTTATGAGATTATCCAAACTCCAGATTGTTCTACTTTTTGTTTTTTCTCTTCTCAGACATTTTGTCTTGTCAGAAGAGAAAAGAAATACCACAAATCATATCAGATATTAGTACTCAAATTATTATCAATAAATCAAAATATTTTATCTTGATGGGATATATATTGTACCACATAAGTAAAATGCTTGTGGGAAGAACATTGAATTACATTTAAAGAGATTAAGAACAATGCTTATAATGATGGGGAATTCTCACTGCCAAACAGTCTAATGTAGTGCTATAATTTCTTCATTAAAACATACTATTTGCATACAAATATCAACTAGTTTGAAATAAAACTACAGATATGCCTTAGGAAATAACTTTGATATACTTAAAGTTTAGTTTTTATCATGTAAGAAAATTTATTATTCTTTCCTTATTATTATTTTTCTTATGACCTTCGGTGACTCACAATCACCTTTGCATAGCTAGTTACACAGGAAACCTAAACACTGCTCTTTTAGGTTAAAATCAAAATAGTGTGCAGTGACTGGCTGTATTTCTGACTGTACGTCACATTATCCTAGTCCTTTAGTATAAGCGATATCATACAGTAGAGTTTCTAAATGGAGCCATTGGCTGGAAAAGGATGTCCAAGTGTGTGGTGTGAAGGTTACTGAGTGAAGCAACAGCTTTTGGGGCTCCTCATGAATGAATAGCATGTGTACCACGGCACCAACGTAAGATGCAAGGCATGTTTTATTCACACAACTGGACAGAAACGCAAAACAGCATCTGCTGTCTTGTTTTTGTCCTTTCCCTCTTCCTTCTGGGCCTGAGGAAACCGGTAAGCTGCAGCTCCTGGGCTGACTGGGCAGAAGTCTGCTGGGCCTTCATTTGGCTTCTGCAAGGCAGAAAAGGAAGGGAAAAGGCTTCTGTTTTCCACATCACTCCCTTTGTGGATAAGGGAAAAGCAGAGCTAGGTCCCATTTAGTGCTCTCTTGCATCACTCAGTACAGAAGACATGTTTGCCTGCATCTCTTTTTAAAGGGCTATGTTGAATACGGCTGTGAGTTCATGGATGTCTATGATGAAGCACCATCAGGAGGCTTTTGCCACCATCAGTGCTGATCTGCACATAGTAAAACTGTATGCACCCATAAAGCCCTGGAATTGCTATTCCAGACAGCAGTGTTAATACAGATCTGGAATGTTTCTGAAGGCTAATAAAAACATAAAATGAAATAACGCAGCAGATTTCTGGCAATGTCTCTGTCCGGTGCAATTTACCACAGGAAATAAATCACTGAGACGGGAAACACAGGCAGTGGCTGCGATGGATGCACTCGACCCCTTAACCAAACCAGCAGTAGTTTGGTTCAGGCCCCAAAGGAGCTAAAGGCCTGAGCCCTAGCCAGGCCAAGGACTCCTCCAGTTCCAATCTGTTCTCTGAAAACCCACCAAGGAGCAGAGTGACACAGGCAGCACCGACGCATATAAGCTTGGATCACCAACCATGCGATTAACGCATGAAAAGTGTGTGGTTTTTCCAAGATTCATTTATCAAGGAACAAAGAAAGTTGTGGGTACGAGGAGTCTCATGCATACCTTCCCCATCACATGTAATTTGACTATGAGCCAACCACTTTATTCCATAAATATGACCGCCTAAGTGAGCCTTCTTCAAGCTCTCCCTGCTAGGCAGCCTGGCTGCATGGCGGTGATCTCCCCTCGAGCTGGGACACCTCTCAAGGTTGCTCCTCGAGGCAGAGAGACATTTTACCAGTGGCAGATCTTTGGTAAGCCACCGATATCGTGCATAACCTTGCAGTATGGCAACTTTGGTTTGTGCCTTGGTAACTTTGATTTTGTCTTGGTAACTTTGATGTGTGCCTCAGTAGTTTTGAATCACTGTTCAAATGATTGTGCCGTACAGTAATAGAGGGAACCTTGCCATCAAACTTTGTTAAGCCACACTTTTATGACACCATATTAAAACCACTTTCACTTACAGCTTTGATGGTGATTCTTTAAGTGTGTCTAAATCACCCATTCGCGGCAGTGGCAAAACATGGGACTTGTCACATCAGTTCAGCTTCAATCCATAGCTGTCTAGTTAATTCAGACTTACATTCACCTTTCCTCACTGCAAATTCATTTTCTGACCAAGAATTTTCACCGACTTTTCAGAACCCATAAATACCTTTATATTTTGAATAACAAAATTGGTAGACATCTTGTTTATCTAGTAACATGAGACTATCATATGGTTTCCTAAACATGTAAAATATTTGAATGCTTCAGGCTATAAACTTACCTATAAAACTATACACACAGCTTTTAAAGTATACTGTGTTGTCTGGAGCATGGAGATACTACCAAGTCAGCGCTGGTGAATCATTCAAGTGAAAATTTGTTTCAGATTTCTATTGACTGTGAACACTCTTAGGCAGTACTTTCTCCCTGATGGCTTTTTCATGATTTCCCCACTGAATTTTGTTTTTAATACATTGGGATAAGTAAATAAGCCATTTCATTTTTATTTTCGCTCCCGTGAAATGCTTCCCAAGTAACTTGATTAATGTTCAAAACCAATATTTGAGCAGCCACATAATGTAATTAAAATTTCATAAAATAGCTATAATCATCCTAGCTTGGTAATAAGCAACCTTATTTATCACACAAATGATTTCTTTGGATTTTCAACAAGCACTTTATTTAGCTAACTAAATAATCTTTTTCCTGCAGGAGGCTTGTGTTTTAAAACAGACAATTGAAGCCACAGCCAGAATGCCTTGCCATACAGAGCCAATATTTAATCACAGGAGGTTTCGGCTACGTGTGCATTGAAGTTAGCCTGATTTATCCAGGAAAGCGTGCTTGACTGAGTTCCATTTTAAACCTGTCTGCCCAAACTGCTTTTTGTATCTTGAAGTGATACTAAGTGCACAATGAGCCAGTTTAAAGGTAGAATGTTAGGTGAATAGAATTTTTTTTTGAGTAATGTGCAGCACTGTGTTGGTATCTTTTAACACCATATGGGCCTTTGCTGTCAATAACAATAACTGTGAAATCTGCTAGTTGCTGGAGAACCTTAAAGCTGAAGAGAAAGGCATTTTATTTTTTTTCTACTGCTTTTTACATAATCTCTATCTCCATACTGTCCCTACAGTCCAATTCTATTTGAGACTGAGTGACTTACAGCACAGTCTTACTTTAAAAGTGCTTTTGCAAAAAAATGGTAGCATAAAGTTCCACATTTGTTATATCCCAATGATTTCCAGATCAAATTTTCTTAGCTTGCTGACTGAAAGGTCATTTTTATCTATGCGTCTGTTCTACAAACCTTCCTGGAGTCTGGAAACTAAACTATGCTGTTCTTCCATGCACAATATCATCCAAAACCCTTTCCGCTGGGCAAATGCTTCCTTCGGGTACAACTGGGAATGACAAAGCATTTCTTTCAAATCATGCCCTCATTTACCTCCCTCCATGTAGCCTAGGGCCCACAGTGGGGCCGGAAAGGTGCATCTTAGTACTTGTTTGAAGCTGTAACAGAGAGGGCTCTGCATATTTAACTGTTCATAGTTACACTGATAACATAAACAGTAGAAAACTATCCCGCTTTCTACTGCTGAACACAGTCAGTTCTGTAGGGATGACAGGATTGGAAAGGAAAGAGGAAAAAAAATAGTTCATTTTCCAGAAGCATAAGCAGAAAAAGCTGTTTGCTGAATGAAATGGTCACTGTATACTATCAGTTTTTAGGGAAGAAGCAGAGTTAAATACTATTCCAAGGTTCAGTACTACCACCAGGAAAATTTTCCTCTGTGAAAATACCAGTTGCAGCAGCTGATGATTTGTGACATTGTGTTGTAATCCAGGAGGAACTTGGAATATGACCAAAGGGCGTTACTAATATTCTGCATGACTAATTATTGAACCTTCCTCTGGGTTCAAACATCCCAGTGTTTGCACAGATGATGCTTTTGCTCATCCATCTTTTAAAATGTCTTGTAGCTGGAAAGCTAACAACATTCATAAAAGTCCATTCATAAAGCCCTCGGGGGGGGGGGGGGGGGGGGGGGAGGCGGGGTGACAGTTTGCATTTTTCTGGTCTTTTAACTTCTTTGCTGCTGACCATGATTTCAAATATCATGTAGCCATGGCCACTGGGAAGGCTATTTGTCATATTTTTTAGATAGAAAAACTGAAATATATTGCATTAAGGTAACAGTCAACAGACAAACCTCGTTTTGATAAACAAACCTTTTAGTTCTGTGCTCCTGACAAGCTGGAACTTGTTGGATCACACTGCTGCTTTCACTAGGTCTTTACAAATGGAAACTGGAAAGGTAGGAAATGGAGGAAGGAATGAAGCATGTCCAAAATTCACCTTGATATGGAGCCAGGATACGGACCAGGTGTGCAGAGTTGGAAGCTGCTGGGTTCTGTACTCTAGATTTATTTTCATTGACCATCATAGTATCAAGGGAAAATTTAGGTTTGGAGGGACCTCTGGAAGTTGTCTGAAATAACGCCCTGCTCTACGCAGATACTTGAGGCTGATCAGGACTCTGTCTGTCACAAAGTGCAAGTTCTGCAGCAGCCTGACTCCATGACCAAACGCCGTTGATCTTAGTGGTCCCTTCTCACTCTGACCTCTGTCAATTGCCTACATCTTCTTCCAGTATTAAACAAGAATTCCCAGTATTTTCCAGGTCTTACGCGAAGCTCCTGGAAAAAGGAGATTAGATTTAAAGATTGGCCTTATATCTCATAAAAGCATTCATGACTCCAACAGTTATAATAGCCACTGTAGTCTGGAGTATGTCATTACTACAAAACCTAGATAGCAAGAAAAGCATCCAAAATTTCAGTATTTATTTTCATAGACTGCTTTGAAGAGAATCTTGGACATTAAACTCAAAGCTCCAAAAAGCATATTCCTCTTCAGAAAAAGAGGAGGCACTAAATATCCTATCTTCTTTCACAGAGCCTCTCTTCTACACTCAATTTCCTTTCCTTTGTCAGGAGCATTCTGATTAGAATTTCTCTGCAGAAAATCAATACTTGTTCAATAAGAATGAAGCTGACTTTGAATTTCAAATGGAAATTGAACCTGTCAACCATTCCAACTTGCAAACATTTGATCCCTCAAATATGAATCTGTTTCTTCTCCCATTTTAAAGAACGATGTGCACAAAACCAGAGAGAGAAATAACCGGAGAACTCACACACTTGAAAAGTAGATGAGAATTATCCATGAGTAAGCTCTGGGAAACCCTAATGCTGTGTTCAATAATAGCTAATTATTGAGAGACATCCCTGCTGATGTTCTTTTCTGTTTCACATTTGAATGACAAAAATTTGTATGCAGGGTGCATTGCATATGTTAAGCGTGTGTACGCATGCATGCGTAAGTGCACAGGTGTCTGCACCTGTCAGATGGGGAGGCTTTATGACTTCTGAGTTGAAGTTCTATTTCTGAAAAGAGAAAAGAATAGCCTGCTAAAAATAAAATACCACTCAATGAAAGACAGATATTAGACACGCAAGTTGTTGATATCTGTGTAGTTATCTCAAAATGTTTGCTAATTTTGAAAATGCAGGTGCTGACTGCAAGGGCTGAATGCATGATTTCCACTGGCTGCAGAGAAACAGATTTTAGGATTTAACTCATCTGTCACCTGAAGATTAAACACACTCAGTGGTGCACAGTCCTTGCTCCTGCATACAACCTCACTGGTGAAAGGTTACTTACAAGTCAAGGGGCGAAGCCCCCAGCCCTTGTTTATGAAATTTTTAGTAACAGGATATTGTGAAGCAGAAATTACAGGGGAGTGGAGTGCTTCATTGAAAGAACAGAAGCAACACAGCCCCTCTCTGTATTGCCTGTATGATTACAAAGTGTTGCATTAAGCTTTTTCTTTCATAACATTTTTTTCCTTGGGAATGCAAGTACGATCTGATCTCCTCACATATGATGAATTAGCCTTCAGCATAGTACAAAAGAGTATCTTCATATGACAAAAGCATAAGTGGAGCAAGGTGATAAGCCTGAAGAGAAGTATCTATTAGGAGCCTAAAGAGAAGTATCTATTAGGAGCAAACATTTTTAGCCCTACAGCTCCAGGAAAGCTGGTTTTGCCACTTGGAGAGGGTCAGGGGAAGCACTGATGAGGCTAAGGTTATGGTTCTATGCACATTAATACCAAGTCTGAGCATTGCTGAATCACTAGGGGAGTACAAAATAGCTCTGGACCAGGCATGAACCAACCAACCAACCACATTTTTCAGGCATGAACCAACCAACCACATTTTTGCCTAATTAGTCTGAAATATCCCCAATTGCCCCATGCCTTAGAGATCACCAAAGTCAGTTCCAGCTGATCGATGTTGGAGAAATCACTTGCATCCTGATCTCCACTGAATCCAACAGCCTCTGAAAGCTGGCAAATCACACCACTCGTTAGCTGTTGCCTTACTGTGGGAATGCATCTGGAAAGGTAAACTCTGGGGAACATTCCACCCAGAGAAGCAAAGCATAGTCATGCTATAGGCCACTGGAGATCACCATAAACCTCTTCCTGATGACAGTCTTAGCTGATCTGGCAGAGTACAGGATACACTGCCCTTGTTTTATACAACTCTTTCCTGATCAGAGACCTATGAGCAGCTCCTGATTCAGAGCCCGTTGTGACAAATTGAATACAGTTATGTCACCCTGATTTTAGCATTTGGCCTGTCTGATGTTGCCCTCATGGAACTATGGTCTAGGTCTCTCTTAGTTTAAAAGTAATAAAGAAAATGGGTAGTTTTCTCTCCTTGGAGCCTGAGTATTTTACCTATTTCACTGTTAACAACAGCAGTTAATGAGGAAAGATATTGCTAAATGGACCAGTAGAATCATAGAATAATTTAGGTTGGAAAAGACCTTTAAGATCATCAAGTCCAACTGTCAACCTACCACTGCCAAGTCCATCACTAAACCATGTCCCTAAGTGCCACGCCTACACGTCTTTTAAATACCTCCAGGGATGGTGACTCAACCACTTCCCTGGGCAGACTGTTCCAAGGCTTGACAACCCTTTCAGGGAAGAAATTTTTTCTAATATCCAATCTAAACCTCCCCTGGCACAACTTGAGGCCGTTTCCTTTTGTCCTATCACTTGTTACTAGGGAGAAGAGACTGACACCCACCTCACTACAACCTCCTTTCAGGCAGTTGTAGAGAGCAATAAGGTCTCCCCTCAGCCTCCTTTTCTCCAGGCTGAACAACCCCAGTTCCCTCAGCCGCTCCTCACAAGACTTGTTCTCCAGACCCTTCACCAGCTTCGTTGCCCTTCTCTGAACACGCTCCAGCACCTCAATGTCTTTCCCGTAGTGAGGGGCCCAAAACTGAACACAGGACTCGAGGTGCGGCCTCACCAGTGCCCAGTACAGGGGGACGATCACCTCCCTGCTCCTGCTGGCCACACCATTTCTGATACAAGCCCGGATGCCGTTGGCCACCTTGGCCACCTGGGCACACTGCTGGCTCATATCCAGCCGGCCGTCAACCAGCACCCCCAGGTCCTTTTCCGCCGGGCAGCTTTCCAGCCACTCTTCCCCAAGCCTGTAGCGCTGCACGGGGTTGTTGTGACCCAAGTGCAGGACCCGGCACTTGGCCTTGTTGAACCTCATACAATTGGCCTCGGCCCATCGATCCAGCCTGTCCAGATCCCTCTGTAGAGTCTTCCTACCCTCCAGCAGATCAACGCTCCCGCCCAACTTGGTGTTGCTGGCAAACTTACTGAGGGTGCACTCAATCCCCTCGTCCTGATCATTAATAAAGATATTAAACAGAACTGGCCCCAAAACTGAGCCCTGAGGAACACCACTTGTGACCAGCCGCCAACTGGATTTGATTCCATTCACCAAGTCTTTGGGCTCGGCCATCCAGCCAGTTTTTTACCCAGCAAAGATTACACTTGTCTAAGCCATGAGCAGCCAGTTTCTCCAGGAGAATGTTGTGGGAAATGGTGTCAAAGGCTTTACTACAGTCCAGGTAGATAGACAACATCCACAGCCTTTCCCCCATCCAAGCGGGTCACCTTGTCGCAGAAGGAGATCAGGTCAGTCAAGCAGGACCTGCCTTTCATAAACCCATGCTGGCTGGGCCTGATGACCCGGTTGTCCTGTATGTGCTGCGTGATGGCACTCAAGATGATCTGCTCCATAACATTTCCTGGCACCAAGGTCAGACTGATAGGCCTGTAGTTCCCCAGATCCTCCTTCTACCCCTTTCTGTAGATGGGCATCACATTTGCTAACCTCCAGTCAACTGGGACCTCCCTGGTTAGCCAGGACTGCTGATAAATGATGGAAAGTGGCTTGGTGAGCACTTCCACCAGTTCCCTCAGTACCCTTGGGTGGATCCCATCTGGCACCATAGACTTGTGTGTGTCTAAGTGGTGTAGCAGGTCACTAACCATTTTCCCTCAGATTATGGGGGCTTCACTCTGCTCTCTGTCACTGTCTTCCAGCTCAGGGGGCTGGGTACCCTGAGAACAACTGGTCTTACCACTAAAGACCAAGGCAAAGAAGGCATTAAGTACCTCAGCCTTTTCCTCAGCCTTTGTCACAATGTTTTCACTGCATCCAATAAAGGATGGAGATTCTCCTTACCCCTCCTTTTGTTGCTAATGTATTTATAGAAACATTTTTATTGTCTTTTATGGCAGTAGCCAGATTAAGTTCTAGCTGGCCGTTGGCCCTTCTGATTTTCTCCCTGCATAACCTCATGACATCCTTGTAGTCCTTCTGAGTTGCCTGCCCCTTCTTCCAAAGGTCACAGACTCTCTTTTTTACCCTGAGTTCCAGCCAAAGCTCTCTGTTCAGCCAGGCCGGTCTTCTTCCCCGCCGGCTCCTCTTTCGGCACACAGGGACAGCCAGCTCCTGCGCCTTTAGGATTTCCTTCCTGAAGAATGTCCAGCCTTCCTGGACTCCTTTCCCCTTCAGGGCTGCCTCCCAAGGGACTCTGTCAACCAGCCTCCTAAACAGGCCAAAGTCTGCCCTCCAGAAATCCTAAGTAGCAGTTCTGCTGACCCCCCTCGTTACTTCTCCAAGAATCGAAAATTCTATCATTTTGTGATCACTATGCCCAAGACAGCCTCCAACCATCACATCACCCACAAGTCCTCCTCTGTTCACAAACAACAGCTCCAGTGGGACACCTCCCCTAGCTGGCTCACTCAGCAGCTGTGTCAGGAAGTTTTCCTCCACACGCTCCAGGAACCTCCTAGACTGTTTTCTTTCCGCTGTATTGTATTTCCAGCAGACATCTGGTAAGTTGAAGTCCCCCACAAGAACAAGGGCTAGCAATTGTGAGACTTCTCCCAGCTGCTTATAGAATATTTCATCTGCCTCTTCATCCTGGTTGGGTGGTCTATAACAGACTCCCACCACGATATCTGCCTTGTTGGCCTTCCTCCTGATTCTTACTCATAAACACTCAACCCTATCATCACCATCGCCAAGCTCTAGCCAATCAAAACACTCCCTAACATACAGGGCTACCCCACTGCCTCTCCTTCCTTGCCTATGCCTTCTACAGTGTTTATAGCCATCCATTGCAGCACTCCAGTTGCGCGAGTCATCCCACCATGTTTATACGATTGCATAGTTTTCCAGCTGTGCAATGGCTTCCAGCTCCTCCTATTTGTTGCCCATGCTGCTAACTGTTCACTTTCCTTCATACTTTGCTTTGCAGCAAGGAACGGTAAGTGCATACTGGGCTGTGTAGCCTGAAGGTTAATGTAGATGATTTCTCTATCTGACACTTGTGAGACTATATCTGGACTGCTGTGTCCAGTTTGGGGTTCCCCACTCCAAGAAAGACATTGACATACTGGAGCAAGCCCAGAGGTGGGCCACCAAGAAGGTAAGGGGGACTGAAGCATATGATGTATGAGGAAAGGCTGAGTTGAGGGAACTGGGCTTGTTCAGCCTGGAGAAGAAAAAGCTGTCAACAAGTGCTTACTGGGAATTGTAGAGAAGATGGACCAGACTCTTTTTGGAGATGGATAATGATAAGAGAGGAGAAAATTGACACAAGTTGCAAGAAAGGAAATTCCAATTAGATGTGGAGCAGACTTTGGTCTGTTCAGGGACCTGCTTGGAAGAATCTCAGGGGATGTAGGCTTGGAAAGAGGATGGATTCTGGAGATCTGGTTGATTTTCAAGGATCATCTTCCCTGAGCTCAAGAATGGTCCATCCCCCTGTGCAGGAAGCCAAGCAAAGGTGGCAGGGGGCCTGCATGGCTGAACAAGCAGCTCCTGACTACACTCAAATCCCCAAAGGAAGCATTCAGTGGAAGCAGGGACAGATGACCCAGGAGGCATATGTCTCTGAGCAGGCAGGGATGAGGTTAGGAAAGACAAAGCTCATCTGGTGCTGAACATGGCAAGGGATGCGAAGGGCAGCAGAAAGGATCTCTACAGCAGCTAAAGGAATCTGAGTGACCACTGCTGAATGGGAATGGAACCTGGAGACAGAAGCCCTGGAAAAGGCTGAGGTAGTCAAGGCCTTGTTTGCCTTGGTTTTTACTGGTAAGAGCAGCCTTCGGGAATCCCAGGCCTTTGAGACCAGTGGGAAAGTCTGGAGCAAGGACGAACTTAACCTTGATAGAGGAGGATCAGGTTAGAGTACATTTAAACATACTTAACATACACAAGTCCATGGGACCTGATGGGTTGCACCCACGCATGCTGAAGGAGCTGGCTGATGTCTTTGCCAGGCTACTCTGATTATCTTTGAAAGGCCAGATTAGAGGTAAAGACCGGATAAGTAGACAGTGAGGTGGATTAAAACTGGCTGAACTGCTGGGCATACAGGGTTGCAACTGGTGGCACAAAGTTGAGGTGGAGGTAAGATGGTAGTGGTGTACCCCACGAGTTGATACTGAGGCCGGTATAGTTAACCTCTTCATTCATGTCCTGAATGATGGGACAGAGTGCACCCTCTGCAAGTTTACAGGTGATACAAAACTGGGAGGAGTGGTTGATACCTCAGTTGTTTGTGTTACTATTCAGAGGGAACTCAACAGGCTGGAGAAATGGGCTGACAGGAACCTCATGAAGTTCAACAAAGGGGAATGGAATGGAATGGAATGGAATAGACTAGTTCAGTTGGAAGGGACGATCATCTAGCCCAAGTGCCTGACCACCTCAGGGCTGACCAAAAGTTAAAGCATGTTCTTTAAGCCATTGTCCAAATGCCTCTTAAACACTGACAGGCATGGGCCATTGACCACCTCTCTAGAAAGCCTGTTCCAGCGTTTGACCACCCTCTCAGTAAACGTATAGTCCTGCCTGTGAGAAGGAATAACCTCATGCACCAGGACACACTGGGGACTGACAGCTGGAAAGCAGCTTTGCTATGAAGGCCCTGGGGGTCCTGTTGGACACCAAGTTGGACATGAGACAGTAATGTGCCCCTGTGGCAAAGATGGCCAACAGACTTCTAGGCTTTGTTAGGAAGATCGTTTCCAGCAGGACAAGGGAGGTGACCCTTCCCCTCTACCCCTAATTTGATAAAACGGAAAAAAATGAGTCAAGAGGGAAGTAAATTTTGACAACTACACTTTGCCTCTCAATTTTGAGTGCTAAACAGGTTTGTTCCCTGCCTTCCTCTTAACTGTTTTTTCTATCTGACTGAAATATTAGGCATTTCCATTATTTCTATCACTTTGCTAAACAATCATAATTGAAACTGTCATATTCAATGAATTATGTCCTTCACCTTCCTCACATCTGTATAAACATTCATCAATTCCTCAGACACCAGTCCCAGACTGTCCATTTTGGTTCTGGTGACAGTACCTAAGAAGTAAGTAAATAAAAACCTGGCAGATGACCATATGATCGCCTTTTGCAAATGACAAAATCATGAACCTTGCTATGTCACTAGTGATACAATCATTGGTCTTTTGATATTTCAAATACAGAAATCTATGTGTTCATTTGCACGCAAGTAACAAACACATACCCTGGTCTAAGCAATTTGACAGTGTCTGACCTGCAGATGGGAAAATCTCTGTATGAACCCATAAATCTGGCTATTAAGAAGCAAAAAAGCTGAAGCGAAGCTGGGATTTTATCATTTCATTGAATCAGATCATTAAAGTTGAGTTATAGCCCATAACAAACCAAAAGGATGAAATTATGAAATGCTGGTTCTTTGCCAAAAAAATTAAAGCACTATAGGTTTATTTTTATCTCAGAAAGTCAATGTTCGTTCACTTAGCAGCTTTCCCAGGTGCAATGAAAATTTAAATGGAAAGCTCTAGGCAGTATTATTAAATGATTTCCTCACTCTTTGATAGAAAAACATGCAGAACACAGATATCTTAATAGAGAATATGTATAGATAATGGACCCACATAACCTCAGTGGGATAGAAATGGGCTGAAGTGAGGAGAAACAGATAGTTGCCTGTTGCAAGAAACTTAGTTTCTTTCAGCCATTCTGGTTTTCTAAGAAAACAGAGAAAACTGTATGCAATTCTCACTTATAGTTAGCTTCTGTTGCTTGAAAACAGACTAAAATCTGTCAGTTGTACTTCATGTTTTCAGTGGAACTTCTCTGGTGAAACTTTCATCTTTAAATCCTGCAAAGTATCACAGTATCTTCAAACGTGTATGCGAAAATACACATGATCAGACAGGGAAAGGAGTATTTTTTCCTCTTGATGAATCCTAGTGTCCTGTTAGATGAGTTTTGGTGCACTGGTGCATGGACACACCGTAGAGGGGAGAGCAGGTAGGAAACTATGGAAACCTGACCTTGCAGTAGGTGTTTTTAGTATCCCCCAAGCCTTACTTTGTGAGAAAAGAAATTTCTTGCACATGGCCTTGTGACTGCAGTGCTATCTAGCAAGAAGATGACTTAGAAGAAGTACTTCCAGGAATGTTCTTCTTTAGCCATGGCAAGTAACAGTGAACTTGGGGCCAAAAATCCTCTTCACTCTAAAGGGAACTGGTAAACCAGTCAATCTCACGGCACTTAGCAGTGTAAAGATCATATCACACAGATCATATTCAACCTGTGCTCAAAATCAGGGAGGAACCTGTACCCCAACCTCAATCATTAGGTCCTAAGTCCCAAGTCCCTGCACCCAACCTGGAAAGCGGAAAGCTGGAAGGCTTAGGGGTTTTCCATATTAGCAAGAGAACATAAATAATGAACCGTGAACTACTTGTGCAGTTCATGGAAATGGGTTACACTAGCGATATCTGTTTTGTTCGTGTTTTTTACTAAAAATAGCTTATAAAGTGTTATAAATTAATGACTCTGAAAATTTGAAGGAGGAGAGGAGAGGAGAGAAGAGGAGGAGAGTCTTTCTCTATCTATACCAGTGTACTTTTTGTTTGCAGTTCATGTGTGGATTGTAGTTTAGTATTGTGCATGTCTTGCTAAGATAAGCAGTGGCTAGATATTGGCCCAAGGTACATTTTTTAAAATGCTGACTTGTATGCTACAGATTCAAAGCAACTGCACAGAGCACATATTCCTTACTCCTTAATGCATCGGACAACACAATCCAGAGGTAAAACACTACCCCTGAGAGGACTGAAAAAATATTTTAGCAAATCTCACATGCTTGTACTAAGCAGAAATTCTATTCTTTTGTTCAAAACTGAGGGTTATATTTCCACATATAAGCTTTTTCTTCAGTCTTTTAAATTCTAAAAAAAAATATAAAATCCTCCATTAGAGAAACAAAAATAAATCTGTCAAAACAAGGGTAGAAGAGGCAAAGAAGATTTTTTTTCTTCTTTAATTGACAAGTCTCTAACACAGTAATTTTCTGCTTCATTTATCTGTGGCTGAAATATAACAAAACATCTCAAAGGGTTTTCAGTGACCTGTAAGAATAGGATGGTAGAGTTTAACAGTCACAGCATTTCAGGATCATGTAATATTCTGTCACCCAGCAGGGCAATGTCAGAAAGGGACAGTTATCCTTATTCTTATGGAACGTATAGCAACTGTGATAATTCTTCCTTAAAATGGTTTCATTTCCCATGATTGCTTGATTCCTGGGCAAGATAGCTGGTAGAAACATTAAGTTACCCTCCTTTTATTTGTACCCTTGTACAAAATTCAAAAAACCTACTTTTTCTTTAGGAGGTAAGTCTGTGAATAATTTTCAATAGGTTCATAGTTTCTATGCATGCAAATTAGTAAATAATACCAATAGTCCAAGTACAACATGGAAAGATTTTAGAAAATTCTAAATTGTGGGGTTCCCTTCTGCATCTTAGCATAGGGTTGTTTGTGTTTTTTTGTTTGTTTTTTTGTTTATAAACTCATTTTAAATTAACTGAAAAAAAAGGAACATTTTGGATTAAAAAGTTTTCCTTTTAAAGAAGAAAACCTGTAACTCTAAAAGGGATTCATAAGAAGAATCAGTTTGAATTAAGACTGGATGTTTGTTCTTTTGGTTTGCTTACTTTATTTTTTTCTCTATAACATTTGTTCTATAACATATGAACAATCTAAACTTAAAACTACCCAACTGAGTCCTCAAAGTAGAGGAATGTCCTTGAATATTCAGCGTTGTTAGCAGTGGTTAGTTGTTATGGTAAGAATTGCAGAACTCAAGTATGGACAGTTCATTTTAAGACACCTCTCTCATTGGGAAAGAAAAAGACAGAGCGCATACCTTCTTTAGAATTATTTTTTCACTGCTTTTGCTGGTTTGTGGTTTAACGTTCCCATGCATCTTTAAAAAACCCGGGCATAAGCCTCAGGCAGACTAAACACACAAAACATACCAAAGTCAATGTTTTGTGATTTCCTGCCTGCTCTCAAGGTATTGGAATTACTTAAATCTGAAGCTTCTCTGAAGCAAACATCCTACCCCAAATGTACAGTCTCTATTTTTACATTTGCTTGGAATATTCCTCCCAACACATTTGCTTGTTACTATTTGCAATGGTCTAAAATGTCAGTGAGGGGACAGGTCATATTCCTGGTGTTTCACAGGCCCGCAGCAGCAGAAAAATAGAGAGTATATGTGAAGCCTCTTAAATTGTTTATGCACCAACAGGGTAAAACTGCTATCCCTGCAGTTCTCAACACTTCATTTGCTCTCCCCATTTTCACCTTACGCCACAACACGCTTGCTGAAAATGTTTCCTTCCCCTGCAAAGCTGATCAGCTGTGCTACAAGAGCAGAAGGGCAGCCACCTGAGCTCTCTGGTTTGTGAAATAAAAGAGGGCTAGGGATTGATCTTCCACAAGGCCAGTGGCTCCAGCTGTCTTCCCAACTCCCTGACAAGGACTTCTCTCAGGAGAAGCATCTTTTGCGGACCAGCCTGCAGCTGGGGAGACTGAGGGCACGGAGCTGGAAACACGCACACTGGAGTAGGGTGTCTGCAAGAACACAGCCTTTATCACACACGCCGTTTCCTTGTGGTTTGTTGCTAGCTCATTATGAATGTTTAGATGGATGAGTAACTGCAATTGCTATAAAGTGCTTGTAATGATATGTTAGAAAATGGCAATCTAGAATCATACATTGGACATACACTACCAATGAGGACCTTTAATTTTTAGCACATGAATTTTAAATTGATAATTTTTCCCTAGAGAATGCAGCTGCACATGTTTTTTTAAAGAATCCTTAGATATCAGAGAGGGGTTAAGTGTGAAGAAATCTTCGGATGCGCAAGCAAAATGATTGTAGCAAAGAATTTAACTGTAGTTACCAAACAGTGCAGTAAGGAGACGGCAAGAGTTATTTCACTGACACCTCTTTTTCTAATATATTGAATTAGACATTGCGATATTCTGTGAGATACGAATTTATGTGAACAAGCCTATAGCATAAATATAGTATATAAAAAGAGACTTATTAAAACAAATGCTTAAAGTAGTTTGTAAGATTTTATTTAGAGCATGACTAAATCAGTTACTCTTTTCCTAGATTTGGAGAATTGCCTGCCTTCATAGCCCATTAGATTTTTCAGTTTGCATCTGCTAGAATTCTTGCTCACAGGCAGTTTGTAAAATAAATGAATTAGCTTGTTTTGCCTTCTTTCAAAGCCATCTGAATTCTGTTGTTTGACAGCTTGATTCCAATGCCAAGTGGCTTTTCATGGGTATTAAAACTGCCTGTGGAAAAAAAGGTAGTGGGAAAGAAGGAATTCTAAGCAGAAGCTAATACAGCAAGGTGATATCATCTGTAGGAATCTAACTGTTTCAAACTATTAAAAAAATAAAATTGGAAGTTGAATTATGCTTTTAAATCAGATGCAGAGAAAAATAGTTTGTCCATTCCAAAGAAATGGTCAAACTATGACCTGGGTATCTAAGTCCCACAGGCTTGTGTGCCAAAACTTCAAATTAGTTTGACAGCTTCCTGCCCAAATTTTGAGGGGTGAAAAAAACCTCTCTAATTTGATGGAGTACCCCATCGCTGTAAAGAAGCTTCAATTATGCAATCCTTCCCTGTGCTTCACAAAATGTAAGATTTTTGGATTTAAATCTTCACCTTCTACAAATGATTTGAAATTATCCAGTACTGTTACCCTGAAGAAATAAAACATGCAATTGATAAGATCATATTGTTATGAAAATCCCTTTATAAGCACAGTATAAGAGTGATTGTATAGCTTGCACTGATTTTCATATCTGAGCGATTCAAATCTTGAGAAATATATTTCTCATCTATATGGACTATTGGTTTTATGCTTTCTTTTCTAAAGTTTTGATTTAATAAGCATGGTTGCTGAATTCTGTTATTGGAGAATAGTAATTCAGAAATAACTCTTTTCTTGACTGAAAGAGTTCTTGCTGCACTATATATTAATGCACACAGAAATCTCCTATAACCTTAAAGTTACTAATATTATAACACAATACAGCTGAGCTGAATAGAATAAAATCATGAATCTACTGTCAACCAGCCTGAGTGCATGTTGCCCCTTCAGGAGCTATGAGGGACGTGATAAATTTGTGACATTCGTCAAAATACCAGGTTCAAAGGAACATATGATCACTTCTAGCCTTGTATGTTTATTTTGAAGATTATGGATCTGCATACACTCATTTTTGCATTATTTTATTCTTCCTGGCAGTAAATTTTTCAACAGATTTTTTTCATTGAGAAAAATGAAACTACAATATTGCAATATCATTTAAATATTCCTTGGCCATCAAAAGTACATCATTGTATCTTGTTATGTAAAATAAATACAAATTAGTTTCTAGTACTTCCTGCAAAAAGTCCCACCCTATTAACAGTGTATTGATTTATATTACATCAAATCCTGCAGTTGTCCCTTATGTTTCTTTATTTTAATTACTATTACTACCATGAACTTTAGCCATAAATCAAGACCCTGTTGTAAAAGACTGAGAAAAAAACAGGACAAAAGAAAGCATATAGACTGAGCATAATAGGAGAACAGAGAGAAGCTGTTGTTCACAAGGAGTGAACCAAAAATTGATAAATGTAATAGGCAATAAAGATATGTAGCACATGAATAACACAGATGATGCCAATTTTGCTGCTACTTTGTGGACATAATTTCAGCAGATTTGAAAGAGGTTTACACCAGGATACTCCTGGGCAGACCAATGATGGAGGCAGGTTGCAAGCCAGTTGCATGTTTGAAGTGACCTGATGAGAGGAGGGGACAAACTGTGAAGGTAACAGAAAGCTTACGTTTAATTTAATAAAAAATGGGATCCAATGGAGGACTGCAATGGGAAATTTAAAAAACCCAAAACAGCAGGTTGGAAGAACAATCTTTACAGCATTGTGGAAACACTAGCAAGATTGCTGAACAAAAGCAAGATTGCGCTGGTCAAGGCCGGAAAAGGATGACAAATGATGCTGGGAGCCTGGCTAAAAGCATGTCAATGCAGGAAAAAGGTGTATATTTGATATAATGTACAATTAGTCTACAATACTTGGGTGTAACCTGGAGGAAATTCCACATGGAGACTAATATCTGCAGTTCATACAAGACCTTCTGATAGGAAAGATGGTGCTGCTGTTCAAAATGCTACAGGTAATAGAGAAAGATTTTTGCAGGTAAATTTAAGAAAAGGTAACCTGGAGGTATCAGAGAAATAAGGTTTTAGCTTGAGCAGAAGGAAACAGGATTGGTATTGATAGTAAATTACATATCTTCCCAGTAGAAAAAGTAGTAAATTAGATCACTGTTAGATGGGATTACCCCAAGGTATGGCATAGTGGAAGGAGGGAATGGACCAGGAGAGACCCTAGAGGGCCTTCAGCTAAAACCAGTATATGGAAAGGGAAATAAAAAAGCAGAGAATCAGAAAAGAAGAGGCCTGGGAGCAGAGAGTGAAAAGATTTCGAGAAGGAGACAGGTGCTGAAAGTGAGAGAAAGATATAAGAAGGTAAAAATAAAGTCCTTATAGCATAATTCAGCTCTGAAAAATCATTCTCATGAGGGCTGTTTCATTAGAGTGGGATTAGAGGTTACAGGAAAGAATTGGCAAATAGCTCAGCATGGCAATTGCAGAGCATGTACTCTGTGATCTTACTTCACTAGCAGCATAAAGTGAGGTTCAGCTGCTCGAAAATTAGACATTTAAGTGTAAGCAAGTCACCTTAGGCTCTCTTTCTAGCTAATTTATCTGATCTATCTTAAGAGATGATGAATCAAACTCTGGAAGGAGCTTCAATTGACCTGAAGGGGGACATAGACACAGAGTAATTACATGCACAAATTAAGGCAGAAATCCTATCACAAAGATCTGTGTAAATCTGGCTTCAGGTCATTGTTCTCTCCTCTTTTATGCTCTTCCATGAGTTGTCTTTGACTACACTGTCTATGGGAAGAGGATCAAGGACTCTTAATTTCTTTTCAGTATTGGAATTTTTTTTTTTTTTCACCAGCTTAAGCACAGGTCTTAATAGCTACATTATTTGTTTCTATATCCTTTGTCCATCTCTCCAAAAACCTTTCCTAATATTGCCTCCTCTCTTCATATAAGGTTACCACAGCTAAGACTATAGGGCAGAGGGGTGAAATGTCTGTTACGCACAAGAAAAAAGTTTAAATCCTAAAAAATAATAATAAAAGAGAATTCATAACAACATCTATGTTAAGCTAATATTATTCTTACCTTTCATTTAAAAACCTATCTGATCACCTGTTCTACAAAATTCACCAAGCCTGCTTTGGGTGCACTCATCTGATCTGTTTTGTATACCCAAAGCACCCTTGCTAGGCACAGCACACTGAACAGTAGCTGTTGCAGTGCCTGCAAATTTCATATGCACTTAGAGTCTGTTTCATACGTTATTTTTCATTATATACCATTTTTGCACAGGACTGCAATAATTTTACTAGCACAGCACAAGTCTGACACCCGATAACCACCATAATAGCATCGGTCCACTGCGCAAAGCATCAACTTTTATTCTTAACTGATACTGTCATACTTATTCTGCTTTAGCTCTGCCCGATACACAATAGGCACCTGTACAAAAAGATATAAAAGGCACGACTGTTGGCCCCGTTACAAACACAGGGCTAAACTTCAGTGTTCCTATTCCTGGTTCTGCTGAAAGGTAGGTCCACATGAATGAGAAGACATTGAAAGATTTGCAGCTTTTTAAAAAGTAGGGGGGGGGGCGGTAAGTAGTATGTTTCTATTCTAACCAGTTTTGTTTGTTATGGTATAATACATTCCTATTATTTTGTTCATAGCAACAGATCTTCATCCAGCCAAACCCTTCTCTTTGCTTGGTTTAGTCAATCTAGAATTTTCAAAACTAAATTAAACAAAAAATTAATTTACTTATGGATATGACAGTTTCCATACATGCTTGAAACTGTTTGACTCCAATGAACAAGAAACCATTGCCCTTGTATTTTTCTAAAAATCATCAAGTTCAGTCAGAAAGTGAATCATGTCAATCTATAAAAACTTAACAGCAGCGGTAGGTTACATTGATTCAACTACTCTTTGATACCACTTTATGTTGTCAAGTATTTGAAACAACCTTGCTTCTAAGGAAGTTTTCAGAGCACCAGTACTTAGAAGTGTGAAGGCTATCAAAACGTAGCTGAGATATACCTGCAAATCTCTGACTGAACTATGCAGTCTTTAAAGTAGAGAATTCTTTCTCGTTATGACTGTACCTTTTGGTAAAGATCTAGAGAATCTCAATTTTTGGATTTTAAACTCCATATATATATGGCTCTTTTTCCTAGTGTTCTCCTAAGGTCATTTTTGAGATTCTTCCATACTCCATATCTGTCTGATACAAAAAAATGATTTGCAGCACTATTTCAGGACTTCTGGGAAAAAAAACCCCACTTTTAAATCATGATGTTTGATTTTTCATTGTTCCTAGTTTCTCAGAGTTCAGCTATCTAATTCTACCTCTGGACATTTTAAGCTCAGTTTAATTTAATTTTTTTCTTGCAGCAATATAATCCAAGTTTGAGATTTTGTCTTCTGTGTCTACAAATACACTCTCTATGTGCTCCAGTCCTCGTTATGTTTTCTTAACAGTAAACTAACTGATGGACATTTATTATCCTTTAATCCTTCTTAAAGACAAAGCAAAATTTGTGAAAGTGTTTGGGTACATTAAGAACACAAAGCCATTTGAAACTTATTTGTAAAATTAAATAGGTAAAAAGTATATAGGTAAAAATTAAATAGATAAATCCTAAGTTTGTTCCTTTGCTTATATTCAGTGTATTCTTTTAACTTGTGGCAGTAGGTAGTTTTTTATCTACTAGAAGAATAAGAGCAACAGAAGCTTCACCCAAACAAATGCTTTATGTGTTTGTTTAACTATGTTTTATTTGCTTGAGTGACATTTTCATGTATAAATACAGTACAAAGGATACAGCAGGACTATTTCTGGAGGGCATAGTCGGAGGAACCATTGCTAAGAACTGTAGTGGACTGGGCATCTACACATTGGCAAGCTATCATTTTTCTCATGTAAGAGGGACAGCATAAAAACGTATTTTACATGGTTTTATGTTGTATTTGTAAGATCAATATGCTTCATTGTGAATGAACTACTATCAAATTTTCTGCAGCTGATATATAAATGAAAACGGGAGTACTTTCTAAAATATTGTAATGGCCTAGGTTTTACTGACAGGGAAAGGAAATCAAGCATGTGAACCAAATGACAGTGGAAAGGAAATATTCTCCTTCTATGTCTCTGATTTCTACAACTTCTTGTCAAACTAATCTCTGACTAATCTCAGCCTCACTGTACCGTATGTACAGTGTGTATGCACACATAAACCTTCTGGCTGAAGAGCATTCAAGAACAGCTTCATGTAGCAAGTTTCTTTTTGAGAGACTGAGAGCACGTCATATGTAAAGATCGAACTTGTAACAGAAAACTTAACCGTAGGGTTACTACCAGTGCTTCCAGAAAACTAGGGAAACTTAGTAGGCAAACAATAAAAAAGGTGTTGGTCATACTCAATGTCTATCTATTTACATCGGCATCTAGTGACTGCTGGCTTGCAAGATTAAGTAGTAAGAACATAGTACATCATCTTAAAACAGTCTTAAGATGGTAATTTTTTGTCCATATATGAGTGGGCATTGCTAATGTGAAACAGTAAGAGGCACTGACTAGCAGTTACCTCGCCTCTACTTTCTCAAACCCTGTAAGCTTTAACTAAAACAGTAGGTTGAAGACAGGTTTCTTTCACAGGAATCTCAGTGACGTCAAAGTCTCACATGTCTGGAGCAGAGACCTCTATGCCAGCACATAAAGGTGACTTCAGCTGTGTTTTCCAACCAAAAGATTAAACACTTTGGAGAATACAGGTGGTTATCCACCCAGGCAGCAGGGTGGAAGAAAGACAATGTTGACTCATATGTTGGGTCAGCTTCTCTCATGCATTTCTACAATCCCACATATTCAGGAAGACAAAAAACTCTCAGGGAAAGTTTCTATTTTTTTGTGATGGTAAAAAATGTGCAGTTTGAACCCTGAAGTCCTAGTGACTCACATCTATGAGCACAGCGCCACAGCAAATTGACAGCCTAAGTGCTCATTTGCAACTATCCCAAGGGACAATCAACTTTACAGCAAAAATATTATCTAAGTATAAGGACCACCTTTATTTAGGAAATACCAGGCCATCCATTCTTGTGAGTCACAAATTAAAAAGTGACAACAAAAACGAAGCAGTTGATTTCTACTAATAAGATTTGCAAAGATCAGAAATATTTTTAACTTGCCTTGCCTGTTTGTTGTTTTCTACAGTTGCTGAATGGCATATTTACCACGACAAGTTCTTTCTTCTCAGATTTCATACTGGGACGAACCTCTCCCCTCTGACTTTCTTTCTTCCCTCACACCAGCTGGAGAATAGGCCACTTCTCGCCTGGTTTTACGTGTTCAAGATTGCACAGGAATTTGGTTTGCTGACTTTTTTATTTATGCAGCGTTTTTCCATTAAAACGTTGCCCTCGATTACATAAAAGATACCCATATTTCACCTGTCAGGTGCCAGCCTCTCAGCAGATGCCATCTTGCCCCATCACTAATGATGATTATACCAGAGGTCATTGTTGGAGGCTTACTGTCATTTCACTGACACAATAGAAAATGCTCATAAAAGCTCTTCATTTATGCATTACAAATTTCCTCCTAATCTCACCAGTAATTCCACTGTACATTTGTAAAAGGAAAGCATCAATAAATTTGTTGACTACAAGGCTAATTTCTCATCATCAGCAGGGATTTCAGCCTGTGTATGCTCTAGTGACAGTGCATTTTTGTAGAACGTGATATTTCACCCCTGTGATTCAGCAGGTGGCCTCATTTTCGTTCTAATCATACAGTATCAGTATCTGTTCAATTTTTATCCTGAATCATATCTATTCAGGCTCTTGTCCTTATCCGACCTTGATAAACTGATTGCATTTGTGAAGCTTACAATTTGCTCTTTAGACTCTTTTTCAGATGAGTTATTGGTTGAGCAGTTGGATATACTTGGTTAATCTTCCTGTGCCTTTGGGCAAGAAATCATCTCTGCTGAAAGCTGCTGTGATGAAACTTAGAAAATGTTCTGCTTTACTGGGGGAGGGAGAATAGGCAGGGGGTGGGGGATCTTTCAATGTCCTGCGATTCATTTTTATTTTGTGGCATTGTTGTATCTTCCAAAGAATTTTGAGCGTATTGTTCCCTTCTGAATAGCAGCTTATAGGAATACGTATTGTAGATTCTTTACAAGATTTTTCTGTCCCCAAGGGAAAGAGACTGCAACTTGCTGCTCATAATATTTATTCAAGTTACTGCTGAAAAAAGTTCTCTGAGTTGCAACACTAGACAATAAAAAAAAATTCAACAACGCTAACAACTAACTTCCACACTTGACATAATAAATTATTGTTTCTTATCTCCATTTAAATTTAGATTTCTCTTGTTAAATCTACAGAAAATTTTGGCACTAGTTTTTCACTGAACATCACTATAAACATTTTTTGTAAGTCTGAGAAGAATAGGAAGAGGGACAAAGACGCCAAACCTTGGGGCAGCTTCCCACCAAAATGGTAATAGATGCCAATGATAAATGGGCACAGGACAAAATCCAAACATCCTGGGAAACCATATTGTGACCAGACTGTACCTCCACTCACGACACTGGAGTGGTTTGATCTCTTCTACATTTTGGCAATGCTTGTTTAGCTTGCCAGTAAAAAGTATTGTCAGATGGCAAGTGAATCAAACTCTTTTATGTGTTTTGTCACTCGGGAGCTAAGACTCATGGATGAGGTGTTGAATGTCTCTGTGAAAACCCTCAACCAGAGTTTAAGAATTATGGACATCTTTGAACATCGCCCAGGAAACGGACAGCTCTCACTATGGTGCTACAAAGGTAGGTCTGTAAACTCCTGGTTGACCAGACAAAGTGAGTTTGTTACTGTGGATTCACTGGGCAACTGCGAAAAAGAACACAAATAATTTGTATTCACATCTTAGAGCACTGCGGGAAAAAAGCCTGCATCACCACCAACTAAAACAACAATGAAAAAAACCTCTCTTTAACAAACAGTTCTTTCAGCAGTCTCCTTCTTCAGAATTAATGGAGAAATAGGATTTGTAACAGCAGAGCAGAGGAGGTCCTCCTAACCTGCAATCCCTTCTTCAGCAGAAGGAAGTATCTTCACAGGATGCTTTCTGTTGCTAGTTTGAAAAAAAAAATATATCTTAGATATGAAGATCTGTGACACAGGGGGTATTATATGCTAGCAAAGAGACAGAGCTGACTAATGAATCAAGGAAGGCAGGACTACCTTCAAAACAGCCTCTTTCAAATATTGAAAGAAAAGAGCTAAAAAGAGAAAGAAGTAGACAATTAGCAGAGGGCAGTGTCATACCTCTGCCATGCTGCAAGGCTTGGTCTGCTACGCTGGGTAAAAAATGCAGTAAGAAGGTGGTATTTGACATAAACGAGTGATTCCTGCCATCCACAAGGGAAAACGCTTCAGGGAAGAAACCCCATCTCTGCCAGTATCACCAGTGTCTTACTATAACTAATTATTTTGTGTAAATATTACATAATCGTGATTTTAATTATATATACATGTGCATTGTAATTAATAATGCTTTAGGGGAAAAAAAAGCCCTACACCGCAACTGAAAAATGCAAGAATTCCAACTGCAAGTTGATCTTCAGCAGGTAACAGCCTGATGCCTCCTCTGCAGGGAAGCTCTTTCAGTTGCAGGGACTGGGGTTATTACCATTATTTCAGGAGCACAGCACTACTATTTACAAGCAACTACGGGTCTTGGTCTCCATTGCGTTAGGCATTGTATTATTAGTGCTTGACTTTCACCGGCGATTACGCTAAAGAAGGCTGATACTGGTGGGCTCACAGAACTACCAGAAAACGGAGGAAGATGCAGAAGGTAAACAGAGCGGTAACTGAAGAGGAAAGAAGGGCCAGCTTTCAAGAGGAAAAGATCATTGGAGAGATTAGCTGAGTGAAAGCCAACAAGTTACATTAGTTTGTTTCTCAGGAATATCTGATTTGTGGCAAATCGAGTGATTATACATGTTAATATTTATTATCCTTTTCCCTGGATTGTTATGATAAAAACAAATATACCTTTACTTTTTTTTTTAATAGAATATGCATGTTTTCCCTCTGAACTTCAAAACATGTCACCGCACTGGGCCATAGCTGATTTTCCTGAAAATACTTTCAAGCGAGTTTTTGATTAATATAGTTGATGATTCATCTAATTAATTTAGATGAATGCACGAATACCTGCAAATATTTTAAGTCAATAAACTCGAAGACTTCTTTAAGACTACTGGTTACCTGCTCATACACAAGTGGTAGCACATCCTTTCATTGGGCATAACTACGACCTTGCTAACAAATGTATTTGATAAAATGCTGATTGCTGGGGAAGACCAGCAGGACAACAGTAAGACAAATAATCAGCTTTGTCATTTGGGAAAATACAGTGAACATTTTCCAACCTTACATTTAAAGATAAAATACCCCCACACACACCTTTTGATTCTAAGCTTTCCAGTAAAATACTAGAAAAATACCCAAAGTACCTTGCCTATCCCATACAGCCAGCTTTTCCTTCATCACTTTTGCTCTGCTGCTCGACAACTTTACAGTCAAGCACAGTAAAGAAACCTGAAGGAAAAGCATGGAGATCTCAGTTAGCAGGAAAGCCAGATGAAATATGAAGCATTAGAACAGCCAAAATAGATAACAAGAAGGTCTGTTGAATGTCTGGCTTTCTGCTTGCCAAAAGAAGTGGAAGGCTTAATTATGATTCATGGAGTCATTAATTCTTTTTAGGCATGAAAGTTAATGGAATAATGATTTTTAATCGCTGTGGGATGATTCCTGATGTGCCTAAACAAAAATAGTACTGATGATGTATAATGCATAAAGAGCATTTCAAGAGAAGGAGTCTCACTGAAATGAAAGGATACTTAAGGACTAAGTGTTCACGGAGTGTCTTTTGCAGTTCCAGTTCAGGACACAAGCACTCAGGAGCCCACTCTCCCAGAGCCACAACCAAAGTGCAGCTGAAAGTGAAGGGCCACTTTTGCTCCTGCCTGCTTTACATGAAAATAACAACAATTTGCACTGATTCTTTTGACGATCTTTCTCCTCGATAGCTGCCTGAAATGTGGTGATTGTTGCAGGGCTTTCTGTGGTGGAGATGAAAACCATGTCATTAGGGGCAGCGTCTGCTTAGCTGCAGACTGCCTTTGGATTGAAGCACACCAGCAGCAACTTACTGGCGAAGTTCAGCTGGATTGATTCACTTCAGCAGTCATCTTGTGTTCTTTCTGTTCTCATTCAATTAAAGTCATTGTAGCTAATTAAAAAAAAAAACATGTTGGTTTTATTTGGATGTAAGACATCACATTTTCTAAAATGAGATATGATTAAAACATATGAGACAGCTATGAAGATTTGCACAGAACAGCTCTACAGCCTGCTTGTGTTACCTTGCATTGTAAAATATAAATCTAAGCTGAGTCCTCTTCTAGCTTATTTTTTATTCTTGTCTGTGTACGTGGCCTGTGGAGCTTGTGATATATATCACTTCTTACTGTTTGCTCCTGTAGTTTTAATTCCATTCTCCCCTACCTCTGTCCTCTCCCTCCAACCCCTTTTTGATTTGCTTTATGGATCGAAACAGGCTGCTTGACACGGTAATATTTGACTGCTGTTTCTAGAGTTGATTAAGCATTTATCTATTTATTTCCCTTGAGTGCCAGACTACCGCTCCTCATTTCTGATGTCTCCAGTGTAGATGCCTGTATCTGGACTAGTCAATGGAAAGTCCAAGGCACCTCTGCGACATCGGATGTTTTTCTGCTTGAACCACCTCCTTCAGGATGAGCCAGATGCCATAGGGGAAGAGGAGGAAGGATTTGCAAGGCTTCATTACAGACCCCCCCGTGCTCAGCACTGATGCAGAGTCAGTGCACGCTGCACAGGGGCAAGCGTAGCACTCTGGGATCAGCTCGCACCAAGGCTTGGTCAGTGCAAGCAGATTTGGGCTCTCAGAGACGGACTTCAGCAAAGCGTTTGAGACCAGTACTACCAATATGACAAGAAAAAACTTCTTGGTTACTTCAGGCGCAGTTTTAAAGTAGGCAGTAGTCGGAGACACAAAAAAATAATGCCAGTTCTTAAGCTCAATTCACTTTCACATGAAGAGCACAGTTGCCATCAGCACTCTCTGCCTCTTGTCTATCAAGTTAGAAGGACTCCTTAGAATTGCCATTACAGCTCGAGAGAAATCCTGCTAACAGTGTCTGCCTTGTATTGCACTAGGTCTTCTGTTACTGATGTGCGACGGTGCTCAGCACGCTCAGTGACTCCTGATTTTGCTGGCAAGCTACAGACCCCCACCTTTTCTGTGAAGTACTTAAGTTAAAGTTTAAAGGAGGTAATGCATAAAAAGTATGATTTAATCACAATGTACTATTTATTTACAGTGGCCTGAAGATAATCACTGAGCAGCAATCAGTGAACTACTTAATTTCCAGAGCACCTCTAAATAAGCCTGTTAGCTCAGTTCCACATGTCCTCAACTAATCTAATGACAATTTTGAAATCCAGCTACTTTAACTATCTCATGTAGAACAAACTGTGCCAAAAATACAGCTGACAGCTATAAAATATTGCCCAGAGAACTGAAGATACAGCTGTTATGTCACTAAGGGTACTATTACTCAATTGAGATAACTTTTTCAATTTTTATTTTATTTTGAGTATTTCCAGGGATGGAGATCCGACAGAATCCCAAGGCAACCTGTTCTGGTGCCTGACCTCCCTCATGGGAAAAAAACCCCCAACCCTAACATCTAATTAAAATTTCCAGTGTTGCAGCTGGAGTTCGTTGCCTTTCGTCCTAGTGTGCACCTTTAAGAGAAGTTTGGGTCCCTCCTGCAACCACCCACTGGGTATTTGTAGACAGCAATAGGATCCCTGCAAAGCCCTCTTTTCTCAAGATTGAACAAACACCATTCTCTCAGCCTCTCCTTCTACATCATATCAACAAACATAGCTGCGTGAAGTAGACAAATAAAAAAGTGAATAGAATATTTATTGTTATATACTCATGGATTAAAAGGTGATCAGCTGGAATACTACTCTTCCTTGTATGCCCAATACAGAGAATATATGACCATGAGCATTTTCAGAATCAAATTTGTCTCCTAAGTGAAATACATTTCAATTTCTAATGGTGAAGAAGAAGAAATATCTTCAAAAATCAGTGGAAATTCTTTGCTGTCTGCTAATCTTGTAGACCCAATACTGCTTGTAGATCCAGTCACTTTACTCCTACTCATGGGTTTTGCTTTATTTGAGGATAAATTGCAATAGTAAAAAAAAAAAAAAAATTATCTAAATTTTTGTAATTGGCACTCTGAAACATTTGTGGGTAGTTTAAGGGCACTGTAACTATTTTATTTTTATCTCCTTGGTCTAGCCACTGATCATATCAGTGCTGGCCTGAAAGGGAGGAAATGAATGTTTTTTCTTTGGTTTTTTTTGTGCAGCCAGAGCAACCTGTCAGGTGGTACGTGACCTTTACTGGACACATATGTCAGTATTAACATGATCAAGGGGTTCAATAGATGGATCAATGACCAGTTAGAAGCTTCCAGTATGACCACGATATACAGGCTAGGACTAATACTGGAAAGAGTTCTAGCATCTCCCCATATACTTCTTCAAGAAGGAAAGCAAGCGTTTGTCCTTCTCTTGGATTTGTGTTACAATTGGCTAGGGGGTTAAATGATCTGGCTTTTATACCTCTAGCAAAAGTAGCATCCCCTCGGTAGATGTATGTCAACAAGAGAAGGGAAATAACTGATCATCCAAACTAAACTGCAGTGCAAAAATTTCCTTTTGGGATGAACAGTAAACAAGAAAAATAAAATACGGAGATTCTAGAAAACACTATTAAGGCAGAAGTATAAATGTCTAATGGACTGGTGAGCACATAGACAGAGGTGAACACCAGAAAAACATGAATCCAAAAAAGAAAAGAAATTTTGTTCAGGAAATTTAAATGGAAAATTCTAAACTAAAACCTGAAAATCCTATTAGGTATTGCATACTTTATTTTGTTATACATGAGTTAAGGTTTGCAAATGAAAGCTCGCAAATCACAGTAGCCTTTGAGGAAGGCTTCTCAATCTCCACTCATACAGCAGTATTATTATTATTTAATCTTTGTATTGTTTTGCTATTCATGCATGCCACATTCACTATCACGCAAGCTTGTGTAAACATTCATAAGAATAAGTTGTTCATAGACAGATTCTTACAAAAGTAGTGTTATAGTTTACTGACAGCAATTATAGAAGGCTTCCTGATGGATTTCTTTGAAATCTGCTTCTCACTTCCATTGGATTTGTCAGCCCTCCACTTCCACTGAAAGGTGTACCCGTTGTTAATTTGTGATGGGAGAGAGAAGTGACTTCTTAGTATGGAGAGTCCTACTGTTTTTGAATGAAAAGGTATATTTTTTTAATGAGAGGGTGTTAAGGATAATTTTTACATTTTATTGTTTTTCCAAAGCAGACTAGTATCCTCCCCATTTTTTCACTGTACTCCAGTGTAATTAGACCTTCCAGGTCATCAAGAGAAGGTTTGTCTGTCCATAGGCATCTGTGAAGAAAACGATCCCTGTTTTTAAGACTGTCCTCTTTCTCTCCCTGGTCTTACTGCTGCTCACTGAATGTCTGAGGTGCAGTGAGAGCAAGGAAAAGATCAATCTTATTAACACCAAGAGAGGCAAACAGAATAGAAAAGCTTTCCCAAACCTTTTATCGGAGCTATGATATAGAGAATACAATGGGGAATCAACTCCAGCCCTTGTGGAACTGCATATATAAGCACTGACAAAGTACTGCCTGCCTAAGTTAAAAAAAGATACCCTTTCAATATTTTATACATATAGAAAATGATATATATATATATACGTATGAGACACTGAAACAAACCAACCCAGCAGTGTTTCCCTAATTGATGCTATGCCTTCCTCTCAAACAAGCTCTCCTTTCCACAGGTTAATTGTCTCAGAGTGGGGCACAGGTACATCTGTGCTGCTCCTGGCTCTGGAGGTAACTCGGGTGAGTCCGGCTCACGGGTTTCTGCTCCAGGCTTCATCGTGTGATGCAGAGTTAACACCTCCTTTTATTCTTTCTTGCCTTACCCAAAGAGCCAGTCCAGACAATTTACAGGGTAGTCACAATCCTAGAGTGCATTTACAATACATGAGAAAAGATATTTTGACTTTGACATATGGGAAAAATAATCACAATTCACTTATCTCGGAATGTGATGGACTATCCGAGCAGATGCAATAGAATGGTTAAACTACTTAAGGCGTATATTAGGTGACACTACCACGTCCGAGACTGAAAAAAAAGACAGCAACTAAAGTGATTCTGGATTCCCTGTTCTCTCATATTTCCCATGCTTGGTTTAATAAAAAGGGCATAGCCCCAGAATTCGGTAGCTCTCTGCACTGCAGAGACTCTCTGCTGACTGATTTCTTTGTTCAAGGCAATAGAATGGAGATAAAGCAGCCGGTGATGATATTTGATTCTCATTTATGTTCTATATGCCTCGGTATCTCTCACCTTTTGACCCGACTGATCCATGTCTGTTAAGAAAACCCTACAGTCGGTAATGAGGACAGCCAATTCCTTTTTCTGAAAGGTCAAGCTCAGAAACAAATCCAACTTCTAGTTTTCTAAAGTGCTAGAAAAAAACATTCCCTTCACTCTACTCTGACCCCAGGGCACATCTGATCTGGAGAGAATAACTGCAAGTTAGGACCGGTGCAAGAGACTTCCAGCATTCATGATCCAAGGGGTCTACAAATAGCCCCAAATAGGAATCCTCTTGTGTGAGCATTTAAAATTATCAAGAGAATTGCTGATTCAGTGATATCACTAAGCATGAATTTAAATGCTGCAGTTTCAAGCTGAACTTGCATCTGCATGCTTTCTTTTTTTGAGGGGTTTCTTCCTGTATGGGTAGGATAGCGTAATGGATAGCTTCTGAAAATAGAAAATAGAATATATGTTTTGCCTGCAATGGATATATATTTTCATGCCCTAGGGTACAGAGATCCAGGAAGGAAGTCTGTGAATTAGCCTGCCCTGAGGTCTACGGTACAACCTTCTGGAGTAAGGGTAGACACAAAGAATCTTTGCAATAAGCAATGTTAATGCAGGGGCCAACGTCTGTAGAGGCTGTATCCTCACTTCTCCCCTGGTACAGCTAGAGCCTATCATCTCATCCGGGGCGGGTTTTACCCTCAAGTTAGGCTACAGGTATCCTACATTACAACACTTCCAGCATTCTTGAAGATTTTGGGTCAGCTTTGTCTTTGTTTGCAGTCATGGTCTGACTTTCTTTTCATCGCTAAGCTGAGAGCAAAAGGCAAAATATTCTGAGGAAAAATATTTTTCAAAATCTGGAGATAAGAGAAGAAGTGTCAGAAGAAGAAATTTGATATCCTTCAAGCATCTCAGCGCAGCTGAGATAGACAAGAACAGAATGCAGGATTACTGTTTTGTTTCACAATAAAACCCACATGATTTGATGATATTCATGAGAACAATTTAAGATTTGTTTCCCCTTAACAAATTAATACAACTTTTGAACTTTTAGAGTCTGCATACAGACACCCTTGCATATAGCACTGTGTGAAACCTCTCACGTATTGGCGAATGAGCATGCTATTTTCCGCAAGGCAGCAATATGTCAGGTTAAAACTAAAAGTAGGCATCTGAGAAAACAGTCTTTGGTCTATGTCTGGAGGTATAATCTTCTAGTGCATGACCAAGTCAAAATGACTCAATTTTATTGGCTTTCCAGCTCTATATTGATCTTTTAAATAAGGATATATGAAAGTAGAGCAAATCCTTATTTATACTGGTAATTCTTAATGTCAGAGCAAAACTGATGTTGACTGAGGCTAGAGACCAGTTGGAAAGTTTGTTTAAAAGCATCCTTGTGGCACACAGACCAAATTTTGACTGGCCCTAGGGCGCCATACATATGCTGTACACATACAAGCTATTGATTATATTCCCAGATACGTGCTTTCTGAACATCATTTCTTCAGAGCTGAAAAACACTGAATCACAAGAAGTTACGTTTCAGCAGTTAACTTGCTGCATGTTTTCTGAACTCTTTTAGGAGGAAGAAGGTCACACAGTTGTACCCACTTCTCTGAACAGATTGCAATACCGAGTACTAAAAAATACCGGGCTTATACCAACAGTTTTGTTTTTCTGTGGTCCCTTTCCTCATTGAGGAATCAGAACTCCTTTAGACTGAAATATAAAGTAAATGGATGAAACTTGAATAATTAATGACTTGAAACAGGAGGAGTCAGTGTTTTTACAAACCACCTGGCACTAATTTTAAACAAAAGGAATGCTAATGCTTGGAGAAAAAAAAGAGTTTCTAAGGTCCTCTTAAGTGTTTCAAGCCAATGATTTGAACATCTGGCTAGGAAAGCTCATGTTTGAGCATGGGAGGATTAGGTTAAACAAACCTGTCTCTGGGGTACAGAGGACTTGAACAGAGTCAGCATATTGCACACCTGAGCCACAACAAGTCTTAGGAAAAATTCCTGGAGAAGTTCATATGCTAATACATATACGTAAAGCTGCAAATAAAATATAAATCTTATGAATTCCACATTAAAGAGGAATATGTATCTATTATTATCAGTACATAGCTGCCTGCTACTGAGTGCAACAACAGACTTCTAGCTCCTGCCACTCAGCCTTCAGAAGCCTCCTCCAGGCAGAAATGAATGGTCCACAGGCAGCCAGGGGAATTGGGGACACTGAGGGGATCCAGCTAATCAAGTTCAGCCTCCTGAAAACAACTGAAAGCAAACCCCATGGGACAGCAAAACTACCAGAGAAACTGTAAAGCAGTAAGGGAAAAACAACCCCCAGAAAGAAAACCTCAGACTGATGAATACCTTAGTATTCATCTACCTCCACGGTTTTTACTTACATTCCTTTCCATCTATTTCTCAAACTCCTCATTTTATTTTTTTTTCCTTTTTTTTCTTTACAGGAAAGTGAGTTGTCTACGAAAGTCTACAAAATATATTCTTAAAGTAAAATTTGGCTCCCTACCCCTGTCTCTTTTTTTCCCAGATGTCTGACAATCCATGTCTAAAACTAAGCAGTGTGCTCACAAAAAGTTTATGCCTTTTGGATATACTGATTATAGATTTTGAAGGGATTATTCAGTTCTGTATGCAGGAGCAAATATTGTTTCTCTTCACAGTTGTGAGCTTTCCCTTATTGTCTCCTGTGTTCCACACAAAATTGAGCTAACGCGTATTGAACAACAACAACAAAAATCCAAGCAGAAGAGCAATTACTCTGAAAGACTTTCATTAAAAATATGAAAACCAAAAGCCAAATCAACAGCAACAAGAAAACCTCTTTCCCTTCCTGAATCCATTTACAATTACTCACTGTAGTGGTACCACAAGAATCCGAAGAGAAAGAGATGTGGCCCATCCAAGCTTTACATTGAATTATTATGTAGGGCAAAAAAAAAATTATAACTACTGCCTCATGCATTGAAAAGAATTCAGATCAATCCTGTAGAATAAGGCCTTAAGGTTACAGACATAGATTGTTTGCAATAAACCTAATACATCTCTCCCAGCCTTTTTATTGTAGATATTGCCGATTGATTTGCTGTATTAAAGTGCAGCAGAGATTGTTGTGATATGAATTAATATTAACTGGTGAATAACGTATATAAATGTGTCATAACCCAATTAAATCAATGTTAACCCTTCCCCCTTAGATCAGGAGATCTCCAAACATATTTCTTTAAATGCGAAAGTGATAAGCAATGTACAAAATGAATATCCTAATTTATTTAATGTCATTTTAATGGCTTCAATTTACTTCATTTCTTAAACAAATGTCAAGTTCAGTTGAAGATGACAAGTCTTGGCTATTGTTGTAAGTACATCTTTTGTGCTCGAAATAACTAACAAAATGTTAATCAGGCTTATTTCCTGCCCAGTGCTATTAGCTATCACTTCAAAGTAGAGCTCCTAAGATTTAAAGACAGTTTTTGAACAGTCAAGACCTCCCTGTGGCATTAGAAATTAAACTCACTTTTTCTTCTCCCTTTTCTCAGATTGCTTATTCCATCAGGGGCAATTTACACAAATTAGAGTCTGTGTGTTCTGAAACTGTAACTGTTTCTCCAGGACAAGTTAAATGACACTGTGTCGCTAGTTGCTATGCCCCTATCGACGTCATAAGCAAACTTTAAACCTGAATAAATTAAACCTAGAAACACTGCATTTGTCAAACTGGATCAGACAACTGGTCTATCACAGTGCCCTGCCTGCCACTGGCAATGATCAAACACTTCAGGCTCGAGCAAGACAAAATATGCCTAGTGCACCCAAGGCAATATTCGCCATAGGAGAGAGAAAATGCCTTCCTGACCTCTGCAGGTGATGGATTATCTCCCTGACGCTTAAGATTTTATTATGACTTTGCTTTTGCTTCTTTAACGAGAGAGGTAATGGATATCAAGTCACGATTACTATATATGCAAAATCAGACATGTGCTCTTTATTAAACCTGATTCTTCTTTCCCACCATGGAAAAAAGAATCTTGAAGTGGCTCATGCATGATTTCACAGAAATCAAAACAGCTCATATCAGTAAGTGAAGGATCTGAGAACAGTCTGGGCCAAACTGTCACCGTGTCCACTTCTGTAGCCTTCAGTGTGTCCTAGTCTTCCCAGCCAAGTTTACCAAAGGGTTTCTTGTTCTTTCAGTAGTGTAACAACCCCGTACTCCACTCAATAATATAAATAAGATTCATTCCCCCTGCCTCATTTTCCACAGCTCTAACTGCTTTTATTATGTGAGGCGGTTTTTGTTTGGTTGGTTTTGGATTTTGGTTTGTTTGTTGTTTTGGTTTTTTTTTTAACTATATAATAGCTCCTCATTAGACTAGGACATTCCTGAGTGATGCTATTTATTTTACATACATCTTTGTGAGATGGCTGTTTCAGTCACAGCAACATTTGCCTTAAAGTCATATGATCAAAGATATAAGACATAATGAAGCAAGAGAGTAACATTATTTGGTTCGCAATGTCATCATTATGACTTTATTGCTTTCTGGCTTTTTTTATTTTCTTATTTGAGAGGATCCTGTGTGGGTTATTTTTTAGCTAAACTGTCACAAACAGCACAAATAATGTGAAACAGAAAACTCCCACAAGAAAACTTTTTCTTTAGAAGTGCCATTCTCTCCATCCTCCTCTCACGAATTCTCATCTTTCAGATTAAAAAAAACAAACTTAAAAATCAGTTATTTCAGTTATTTTCACCCATGAGCATTATACTCATCTTGGCTGAATTTCATAGGGGACATAAGGGACAGAGGTGTCTACATTGGTATAGCTTTGTTTTTTAATTGCCCAGTCATGTTAATTAAGTAAAACAACTTACAGCACTGTTATTAATAAACATCTGACTCATTGCCTACTTCCTCATCCAGATCATTAGCCTATATGTTACTCAGTACTGACCTCAGCTATATCATTGATTTTTCTCCAAGATGAAGATTCAAAATTGCCTTGTTCTCCTGTCTTTAACTTAAATAATCTTCTGTCTTAAAAACCAATTTATTCTGTCTTTTTCTCCACCCCCCCACCCCCCCCCCCGCCATCAATAGTACTTTACAACAGGCCTTATGGTCTTATTAAAAAAAAAAAAAAAAAAAAAGAAAAGTAATTATATTTTTGAGCTCACCCTTATTTTTTCTTTAAAGTAGAAGACTAAGGAAAACCATGACCTCTTTAACCAATTTAAGAGCTATTTTTTTCTACATAAACCTAGCATAGTATTATACTATAGCTCTAAAATTTCAGTTAGTATCCAATGATCAAAAGAGAAGCAATGTCTTTTATTCTTCAGTTTTTCCTTATTTCCTGAGCTGCTTAAATGTTAAGCTTGATTTCAGGGTCTGTGTTTCTGGTCATTTTTCTGGTGAAGCTGCTTAACCCAGAACTGTGGAAAAGAACTCTGCTTTTAAAAGAAGAGTTGTCACTTCCCTATTTTTTCTTGACCAACGCATATAAAGGTAGGAGGTTTAAACATTTGGTTAAGAAAATAAGAAATAGCTTTTAAAGATGAAAGCATCTCAACAATAGTTGTAATCATTCCATAAAAGAGAGGTGTAATTATGGCTGGTCCAGAAAAGCAGGTGGCAGTGGAAAGGCCATCAACAGTGCATTTATAAAGAAGAAAATTATATTTCAGAATGAAAAAGCACTACACTGAAACAGTTGCAATGCTCCATAAAATCACTGGAATTGAGCAACACATTAAGAATGCCCTGTATCTCTTTTTCTTATGACAAGAAAATACATCTAACTTACTTAGCAGGATAATGGATCGTTTATGATACATCCTTGGTGCACACTCTTCCATCACCTTCAAAAGTGCACAAATTCACTTTCAAAAGTTTGTGCAGTGTCCAGGGCCTTGAAAACCTGATAACACATTGAATGCAGCTGTTGTCGTTCTGAGAGGGGCGAGCAAATAATTTGTAGCATTACTGGATGAGGCTAGAACCATCTGAACTTATTATGGAGGAGTTATATTATTCATTAACAAGCTTGAAACAGATGTTAGGGGGTTTCTCAGCATACATACAATGCAAAGCATTAAAACACCTTTACGCTTTATCTTACATGAATAACTTTGCTCATATAAATTGGAATATGTCACCTTAATGTACACCTGAATATGTACTTACCATTTACATGAGCAATTTGCAGGATAAAAATTTCTGAAAAGAATCCCTGCATTGGTATGACATTCAGCCCGTAAGTTTTTCCTAAACTGCACTTTTGGGGATCTAGATTTCAAGAAAGTAACCCCAAAACAGACACACTATGTAAAATATAATGGAAGATGAAGTGGACAAAGAAAAAGAAGCGTAGTCACAATCATGATCGTAATCTATATGAAGTGCAAACTAGAGCTTTCCAACTTAAAAAGCAGAACCTGCACAAATTTTAACCAAAGCAAAGCCCATCCATTTTCAGCTACTGGTAGTATGTATTTGCTTTCTAGACATCAGCTTAGAGGACACTTTGCAAAAAAAAACCAAACCTCAAAGCCCTACCAGAAGTGCTAGTTAATTAGATAATACGCATCATCTGTCTCCCTTGAAAGAATACAAAGTCCCTCTAAGGAACCTGTGTACTGGTCTGCAAAAATTAATAATCAATAAACACATACAATAAATACACACAGATTGTAATTAAAGTGTAAAACAAAGGAAATACAGTGTTATTGGCATGGTCCTATCCCTATTTAATATATCTTAATTCATTGTCAAAAGCACAGTTTTTCCCTTTGTTTTCCAAATAAATCCTTATTTTACTATTTCCCATTGACAGTAGAATATTTTATATGAAAAGACAGTTAACTGTGAGCAGTGTGCTTCATCTCACTTAAATTAAGCCCTCTATGTGACACACGGTCCCAGAGGGCAACTCTTTCCACCCCTGTTTTTTAGGCGTTGTCCTAGTTTCAGCTGGGATAGAGTTAACTGTCTTCCTAGTAGCTGGTAGGGAGCTATGTTTTGAGTTCAGTATGAGAAAAATGTTGATAACACACTGATGGTTTCAGTTGTTGCCAAGTAGTGTTTAGACTAAAGTCAAGGATTTTTCAGCTTCTCACACCCAGCCAGCGAGAAAGCTGGAGGGGCACAAGAAGTTGGCACAGGACACAGCCAGGGCACCTGACCCAAACTGGCCAACAGGGTATTCCATACCATGGGACATCACATCTAGTATAGGAACTGGGAAGTGGGGGCGGGGAATCGCCGCTCGGGGACTAGCTGGGTGCCGGTCGGCGGGTGGTGAGCAATTGCCCTGCGCATCATTTGTACATTCCAATCCTTTGATTATTGCTGTTGTCATTTTATTAGTGTTATCATTATCATTATTAGTTTCTTCTTTTCTGTTCTATTAAACTGTTCTTATCTCAACCCGTGGGTTTTGCTTCTTTTTCCCGATTTTCTCCCCCATCCCACTGGGTGGGGGGGGAGTGAGTGAGCGGCTGCGTGGTGCTTAGTTGCTGGCTGGGGTTAAACCACGACAGGCGCCTATACTAGAATTAACCAAATTGCTTTTGGAGGTGCCATCTCGCTCTGATCACTGAGGCAGCAAGCATAGATAACTAGCGTAAACTACTAAATGTCTAATTTCTAGATTATTACAGTTAAGTTAAGCCTGCCCTTTGTGATAGAAGTTCGGTATTTTAAACAAGAATAAACACAATGTCGGTGATACATTTCTGAGCACGTCAGGTTTGCCAAGCACGGAGCTCAGACAGTACATTTTCCCTAATGCTGAATATTTTCCTATGTTTGAATGTGAAAAAAAAACCCCATGTAGGAACACTCCATTTATATAGTATATTTTACCAGCTTTTTTTGAAAGTCACAAGGACCTTTAGGCAAGATGCAGGGGGCCACATCTTGAAAGCACCGTCTGTCCTTGGTGACCCCAGGACCGCATTACCAAGTCTTTACCTTGCCTAGAAAGAAGAGTGATTCCACACACTCTGCAATGCAACACGCCCTTTAATAAAGAATGAACTTAATAGTGGTGTGAATCACAAAACACAGCAACAAAGATAAAATTCACACATCCAATTTTGTGAAGTTTTAGAACACCCAAAGTTTTTAAAAGATAATACGCAGTGAAGGAAACATTCAGCATGTTTGAATGTCATTCAGCTTGCTTGGTATCTCTGGTTATTAGTTTGATGGAAAGCTGATGTATGTCAGCATCTAAGCTGTTTGGTAGTTTATACTGTAGCACTGAACCAGGGAGGACATTAATTCACATGGTGATTTTTGGAGCCAGACTATAATAGCTCATAAATATTATATATTCCATTATTTGCGTCTTATAAAGGGGATTACCATATGAAAACCCAAATATTGGCTGCATGTAGGAAAAAGGAATCGGAGTACGCGAAAGAAACCGGTTTGTAAATTTGGGAGACTAAAGAAGGAAGAACACATAAAGGTGACATTTCATGATTTGCTGAAGACAATTCATACCCAGGCAGAAAGCAACCGTGCCTTGGTGGCCGATTCCCGTCATTTCCTTTGTGCTGGCGTCATAGCTGATGTGACCGCATGACCACGGAGCTACTCTGCCTGAAAAGCGATCCTGCAGAAAAGCTCAGAAAAGCTGGATTTTCAAGCGGGTCTGCTCGCTGCTCTGGCACGCAGCGCAGCCTCACCGGTGCTAAGAAGAGTGCGGCAGGATCCGAGCGGGGGACCCCAGGGAGTGGGAGGAGGGCTGCCCGAGGCGCGTGGTGAGGTCTGGTTCTCGCTAAGGAAGCGTGCCAGGGTTTGCTGGCAGAGGGTGTACTTATGTAGATGAAGGAAGGCAATGCACACCTACAGGAGCCCTTTCTGTAGCTTCATCATTGATTTAGGCACTACTTGCCTCTACTGACTTTTATACCTGCCTGGATGTTTAATGCTTGCAGTTGCACACAGCATAATCATCCATCCCTCTTTCTTTCCTTTCTTTCAAAATTCATACCCTCCAGTAGTTATTAAACTAGTAAGATTCTGTAAAAGTTGAATAAATCAATCTGCAAAGTTACCTTCCTGTTTGAGTGGAGGATCTCTCTAAATGTTATACAATCACTTAACTATTAATTCAGGACCGAACTCAGCCTTATGCCTTCAGTCTCAAATAATATACTTCAGGATAACTACAGGCAAGGTGTGTATGTGAGTGTGTGTGCGTATCTGTGCATGCATATCTATCTCTGTATATTTATATTTATGAAATAGCTCATATTCTACTGTTTGTTGATTATTCTCAAACCTAAGAAATAAACAATAGAACACTAGTTATTTTAAAATAGAATACATCAGTCTTTTCGTTCATTTGGTCCAAATTCCACCAGTTATTTCCAGAACCACTCATTTAAGGAATTTATTTTCGGTATCTTTATTTAAGCATATTTCTTTTCCTTACCATTTCAAGCATCACTGAGCTCTTTGGTCGTCCTTTCCTGAGCTGTATAGAGAGCATCATTATCCTCTCCCGTGACAATTCCCTGCTTAGCTGCCTGTATCACCTTCAAAACTTTATTTTAGAACTTACCTAATTAGCCTTTGATCCACTAATTGGCTATTATCTGCAGATCTCTCTGTTCTTTCCTGCACATACGATTTTGTTCCTTTCATTATGGGAACATAGAAATTGTCATACTGGGACAAAACAATGGGTCACCTAGTCTCATATCCTCTCTTTTACTGGGGCCAAAGACAAGACGTCTCAAGCAGGCATTCAGCACCCTGAGCCTGCTCCTGTCATTCCCTCTTGTGTAAAGCTTCCACTGAAATAAAAGGCGCGTAACATTTTCCTCTTGGCTGTAGGTGTGCACTGAACAGATGTCTTCACTGAACTGTCCACAGTGACATTTAAATCTTTTTTTTTTCCCTGAGAGATTACAGCTAATTCAGAACTTAATCACATAAACAAATAGTGTAGATGTCATTTCCAAACAGCTTTTATGTACTGATTTGGGTACTGTGCTCCTTAATGCTGCTAATAACAGGTTGGTTGTCCAGGGATACAATACAGGAAAGAAGCAAATCTAAGTTCTAAACTTTTTCCCAGCTGAGATGTCTTTTTTGGTTTCAATGCAAAATGTATTTGCACTTATTAGGCTTAAAAGAAAGCAAGTATCATTATTTTATCGTAATAGCCTGATTCATTTTGCTCTGTTTTGGGAAAAAAAAAAAAAATCTATCCTACCTTTTCAAAGATAGACCTTAAGAAATGAAGAATCATCCTCTTTGAAACATTTCAAAAGCTTGATTCCCAATATTGCCAACCTTATCCATTTAAAGTTTGTGAACTAGGCTCCAGAGACTCACAACTCTCATGAAAAAGAAAGCAAGACTCTTAACAAGGCTTCAACAGACTGCTGAAATAGTAAGTGGATGGTCTTACTTGTTATCCACCTTTAGATACCTTAAAAGTTCAAGTTTTCACTCTGTTTTGAAAAAAAAAAAAAGCAGAGACTAAGAAAGCATCAGAAGATAAAACTAAAGAATGAGAATTAAGCAGAGCTCTTTATTTCAGTAACAAAATGAAGGGAAAGGGAAAGAGGAAAGAAGAAAGAGGAGTCCACCTGGAGAATTGTGTCATGTTCTGATCCCCACAATTCAAGAAGGATGTGTACAGACTGGAGAGGGTCCAAAGGAGGGCCATGAAGATGATCAAAGGGCTGCAGAACCTGCCCTGTGAGGAAAGACTGAAGGAATTAGGTCTTTTCTCCATGGAGATGGGTCAGTTGGGACCTCATCACAGTATTCCAGTACTTAAAGGGCAGCTACAAAGAGGACAGAGCCTCTCTCTTCACAAGGAGCACATGGAAAAGACAAGGGGCAACAGGTACGAGTTGCACTGGGAGAGGTTTCATCTCAACTTAAGAAAGAATTTTTTTACAGTGAGAACAATCACTCATTGGAACAACCTCCCCAGGGACGTGGTGGAGTCTGCATCACTGGACGTTTTCAAGATGTGATTGGACAGCGTGCTAGATAATCTCATCTAGGCTCCCTTTCCCATGAAAGTCTGGACTGGATAATCTGTTGAGGTCTCTTTCAACTTGGGCTGTTCTGTGATTAATTCTATGATTCTATGAAAGAAGAAAGAGGAAAGGGAGAAGAAAAGGGAAAAAAGAAAGAGAAAAAAAGAAAAAGACAAAAAATAGAGCAACACTATTTTCCAACACCACAATGTGGAGCACTGCAACAGACACTGCTCAGAAAAACAAAGCTCTCTGCAGTGCTTCCTCCATGCGAAGGGTGAAATGACTGCTAGCAGTGCTTGTGCTTAACTTGAACTCTAAATAAAACAAAATCTGAACACCTTCTGGTTGCCAGGGCTGAATAATTCTGGAGACCTTGCCGTAGTTTCTGTAGGTCATTACACTAATTTAAATTCACAATGCTTTCATCTCTGCTTTGAATGTAAAGTACTTCACACTCATCTGCGCTGCATTTCCTTTTCTATGTTTTTAATAGCTAGTTTCAGTTATTTCCCTCTCAAGTGCCTCAGAATTCATTCTCTCCTTGACTACTATTTTGCTCTCAAAAGAAAGCTGAGCTACCCCAATTAAAGATTATAAATAAAGAAGCTATGGGGATAAATTGTGACCAAAGTCACTAAATGGGTATCTTTTGGCTTAAACTGAATTTGTTTCCATTTATGACAAGGGAAAAGTTAAACTTAATGCAAAATAAATGACTTTTAAAATAAGGAAAATTAGATTGCTCTTTTAGCTGAGTCCCTGTCACTCTGTGCATATATGTGTGCATGTCTATACTCTTGATCCCTAGCAAATGCAAAGCTGTATGACTTGGTTTGACTAAAGGTTAATCCAGCTCAGTTGAACTACCAAGTGGGCAAGAAGTATCTTAAACTGATGAAACTTTGGCCAAAATATGAAGCTTTTTCCATGTCCTCTTCCCTTCTCACAAAGATGGTCAAGTGTAGCTCCCATGCTCTTATTATGCCATGTGCTGGTGGGTAAAGTCCTTCACACCTGTAGGAGGACATGAGACAGTGAGGGCTTTTGATGATGGTGTTACGGGTTGGTCATCCCGGGAACCAAACGGCCCCTCTTGCAGTGTCATGGCACGATGACATGAGAATCACTGTCCTCTCTGGGTTGGAAATGCTTCTGGAGCTCTCTTTTCCCTGTCAAACTGCCCCATGCAGCCTGTGCCCATGGTCTTTAACTATGTCTGAACCAGAAGACAGGCTTCAACTTTTTCAGTGTGTTGTTTCCAGAGAAGGAAGCTTGGCAGTCTTAGCCTAAGTCCTCTTCAAAATTAGTAAGACCAACAAGACTGCAAAGACCATAACCCTAAACTAGCCTGAACACAAAACACGGTGCCATACTGGCATTAACAGAAACCGAGGCCCCAGAAAACATCCAGAGTGAAAGTACGTTGGAAAGAAAGTTGGTAGAAAAGTACGTTGGTAGAAAACTAGGCACAGGGACAACTGGGCTTGGTTATCAGAGCTTCTAAGAAACCACCCTTTCATGAGCAGAATCCTGAAAAACAAGTGAAGAAATACCCTCAGGAGCCACGTTTCTTCTTCAGAAAAGAGATGACAAATGTGAAGAAAAGCAAATAAGAAAAATGGAGAGAAGCATCTCTGAGCTACTTGAACAGCCAAGAAAGAGAACTGGCACAGAGAAAGACCATTGAAAAAAGCATCAAAGCCAAATGAAGACTAGAAATGACCACTGCAGAAGTGAAGACTTGAAATAGCTTTCAATAAAACTTTATCTTTTATTTTCTTTTTACTTTGCTTTCTTTTACTTTCACTCTTCCATCTTTTTATAAATTTCTGCTCAGTTTTGTTTTTTTACTTTTATTTTTGCTCCAAATTCCCTTCTCACACCTTTGCATTTCATAACAGCATGTGTTAATTTCAGAAGTGTATCCTGTCATTACGCTACTCACTGGTTCCCACACTCTATTCCTAGTGAACAGTGAGGTATTTCTCTACCAAGCCTAACGAGAAAACTAAAACGTAAAATGACATAACTTTATGCTACTTGCAGCCTTTTATGCCACTGAATACGGACAGATTAAGCCTACAAATTACTTACTTAGAACACCCTTTAAAAAAAAAAAGCTCATCTACTTCTGTCCTCTTTGAACTGGGGTTTTCCTTTTAGGATAATTTCTTAGAGTACATATAGCAGTCATAAATATCCAGCAAATAAATGAGCTTTGAAAATAGCCCCAGATACAATTTTCCTTAAGCATTGTTCGGATTGGCAAACCTCACCCTATGAGTTTTTGAATACTCCACTGCTGTGGACTAACAATATCTTCCATCAGTTCTTAACTAGACAAATAAAAGATGCCTACTTTTCCTATCACCAAAAACATGTCTGTCATCAAGATCTCCTCGCTTTGTGAAATTCTGTGAATAAGTAGATACATGTTTTCCATTACTTTATTCTTTTAAATATTGCAATTGAACAAATTCCTTTAAAGGTTTTAAAAACCATTTTTCAATTCCTGAAAGAAAGCAAGCTACAATTTTATATGTCTGTTCTCAAGTGATCTCCATAGTAACATATACTACAATAATTCTCATCGTGAATAGTTTTATTTACAATTTACCAAACTGCAGTCCTTAGAGGATCTTTTGTGTTAAAATATACAGGTTAACACAAATGGAACATTTTTGCTCAACTGAACTTCAGCAATTTTTAACCCTCTCATATGGAAACAAGATTAACCTTTTATTTTTCAGTTTTGCACTGTGTGTTTTTCTGGAAGCACTCTGTTTTTAATTTCTACTTACACATGCAAAGTTTTGAGCAGAGTTGTTTCAAAACCTACCACAACTTTTTGAGGGAATGCAAGAGGTTTTAAGATGGCTGCCAGCTGTTTCATACCAAATACCTAACCATATTTGGATGTTCCATTTTTTAAAGCCACAAAATAACACTGGAATACTATATGTAGATGTGTATGTTCCTAGCAACTAAAACTCCTCGCAGCTTCTGATACTAGAATATAGTAAAATAATTTTGCTTAGGAAAATCTGAATTCATTCAATTCCAGTAAGCATTTTTGTAAACTTCAGAAGACTATATTCCTTCCTACAGTTTTACTGTAACCTTGCAGGTAAGCATTCCCACAATTGAAAGAATAATAATGTCTCAATTTACTTTTATGGCCTGAAAAAATTGCAACTTTTACTCTTCTTAAAGGAAGGAGGAAATAGGTATGTGCGAGTCCTGCAACTGCCGCACGCCAAGGTGGAAGGTTAAATTGCCAGAAACATGATAAAACACAAAGACTCATCTTGCGGGTCAGCTGTGAAGCTAAATAATTTCATTTTAACAGAGGTAACTCAGAGTTATGACATCCTTTGAAAGGGATGTTGGACAAAGTCATTATGAAACCAGACATGTTCATGAAACTCTCCTTGTATTTCTAAAACTTGGTTCCTAATTTGAGAAATATAAAACCCCCACCAAAACCAAAGATGTCTGCAACAGACCCTGAAATGTGCTCTAATTGTATTCTGTTCACAGGATGACTGAGCTGTTTTTAAGGCCATATTTCAACTGAATGGAAAGCTTGAGAATCAATCACAGGAATGAATATGATGCTATGATGTTTAAGGAACGTTATCCATTCCTCCTCCGTATGGGAAAACACTTCCCATAGAGTTTTGAGGGGCTGTCCCCTCCTGTCTAGTATTTGGGGTCTTCTGGTCTGCTTTGCGTGATATCCCAGTGCCAATATTGCTCAAAGTCAGTATTTAGTGAACATGAAATTTGTTTGTCTGCAGAAATCCATGAGATTATTGTGTTTTTCATATGTTAGTTACTGAAAACAGAAGCTCTTTCCCTTACTCACCCCCACCTGTCCCTATTGTTCTTAAGTTATTTACAAATAAGGTGAAAAGCACTTCACCGAAGCATTTAATGTTGGAGCTTATTTGTATGCAGAACACATGGTACTGAATAAGGTGCAGAAAACATTACTCACTACAAAAATATGCTATGGGAATTATGGTGTCATCTTCAGAATCTGACAAATTGCCCAGTGTATGAAAAGTTTAGACGCTGGTGGCTTACTTGGGATGTGCATGAGTGGCAATAAAATCATAGGGTCTCCAAGACAAAGTTTGAATTTTGATTTGATGGCAGAGAAATTCTGGCAGGACCCTTTTCAAGCTGCAGTTGATTTCTTTAGCTAGAATTTGGCATGTAAAAAAAGAGAAGATTTTGCCATTTATTTCATTCCATATTTTTGGATTTCTGTGCCATCTCCCTGATGATAACTTTTCTTTTTTCTTCCCTCACAAACTGCTCATTTCTGCAGTGGCACCTGGGATGGATGGCAAACTAACAACACAAATGCAAGTGCTAGAAGGAAAACAAACCCACAAAGCCTGTTGCAATGTAAGGGTGCACACTGTTCCTTCTATCTTGGCATCTTTAAAGAGAACTCACCCCCTCAACTGTCATTTTTTACTCCAAGATGATTCATCTCCTTTCTTCTTTGGAGTAAAGACTACAAACTAAGCCAAGCAGTTGCTGTGGTTGTATGAGGTGAACATTCTTCCTATTATAGCTGTAAAGTACAGCAAATTTGAAGCTGATAAGTGTGAAGGGTGTTGAGTTTCCATGCACGGCTCTCACATCAATGCTCAAACATACCTAGGATGCTTATTTCTTCTACAGTGTTCCTTAATGAGCTCAGAGCCATCTTTTGATGAACATGTATGGGAGGCAAGGCGCTCACAAAACTTTCCTATATCCTGCCCAAGAGTTCCTCAGACATTCTCCATTTTGACCCAAAGTAATAAATTACTTAGCACTGTATTAACCCTGTCAACTTAAAAAGCTTGTTTAATCCTGCTAATGGGAATAAGAGTATGCACAAAATATTCTCTGGACTGAGCCTGGAGTTGCATACCATCAAAAAACCAAAAACCTCTGTCCCTAATGATGCTAAAAGATAGCTTTCTGTGTTTTTAAATAAAAATGAAATCTTAAGAGGAAGCTGCTCTCAGTTTTATGAGTGTAAACTGAGAGTTACTCTGCCTAAGGATCCATATTCTTTCTCTTTGTGTTTGTGGTAGATGAATGGAACCAAGAATCTAGTTCTCAGGCTATCTACCATCCTCCTCCTTTTTTATATGGTTTTCTTCACATTTAATGGATTTAGTCACCTACTTCACATGAGGAGATAGTGGGTTTTCATAGAGCAGAGGAGGGCCTAGCTTTTGGTTTAGTGGTAAAAGCACCAAAATCATCCTTTTGCATCTTTTGAATGAAAATTGCAAATTTACTTTGGGGTGTGGTAGTTTTGAACTTTTTTCCTCTCTTAGAAAATATCTTAGGCAAAACAAAATGTTTGCATAGGCATCTAGAAATGTTCTTCACTCCCCAGAAATGTACACAAAAAAGTTAAAAATTTTTTTTCTTTTAAATACTGTTAAGTATGGAGAATCTATCTCAGTCCAATCTACATGCCAAATGCAGCAATCCACTCTAGTCTTAATCCAGAAAACAACGAATCTTTGCATTATCTTGCTGAAATCAGCAAGACAGGGTTGGCTCTTACTATTAGACTCCTATTAACAATTTATTAGATCAGGGCCATTAAGACTTTCTTTAATATGCGTGCTTATACCACCCAATCACAAAAACCTGCCAGTGTCATTGCAAGCACCACAACATCCACAGAGCCGTGAGTGCCTTTGGTTCATTTAAACTGAAGCACGTTCACAAAATACTCACTCAAAATAAGAGTTCCAAAGCCCCCAAATGTTATGAAACAAAAAATCAGATAGGAAAATAACAAATGACACAACTTTTGCACAGTCACCCACAAAACAAGCTCTGCCAGTCTGAGGTATGTAAGGAAGTCTTTTCAGTCGGACACCGAGGTATCCAAATGATGGTCAGAAATGTTCGGCTAGATTCCAAGAAGACAAGTATTTTGGAGCATGAGATAAAAGCCTGAGTGTCACAGGCCCCTAGGGGTTTCTCATGAACAGATAAGACATAGGTTTTATCTTACGATTTTATCACATTTTCCTGTGCCTTTGGGATTCTGTAATGTTAGCGTGGTTTTATAAGGGACCCAGTGGGATGGCCTATTCTTTCCATTTCACTGGGAGACCACAGTGCTTAGAAGAGAGAATGTAATTACTGGGATTTTATACCTTTATTCCTGTTGAGTGACTAAGAGTCTTTGCCTTAATGTGATTTTGAATTAATATCTTTTGGGGAGTGCGGACAGGAAAGACAGTCTCTTTCTGGATTAAAAGAAGAGATATTAAAGATGAAAACAAAAAGAGCTGAACTGGGATGTGGACTGGGAATATGCTAACAATCATGTTGTCCTTTTCAGATTCTTCTTTTAGAAAGGTTACAAACAAGACAACATGAAAAATATTGGATCTGCTGAAGGAGAGTGATAAATAATGTTGTGACTTATGCCTTCACAATGTTAGTTCTCTTACGATATTTGTGAGCAGGGCTTGTTTGGGGACATACACAAATGAGTTGATGGTCTCAGTTCAATGAACCAGCTTCTTTTGTTTCACACAAAAAACCCACAGGTTCAGATTGCTGCAGATTCAAAGTTGAATGACTGGAAGATTATGGGTCATGAGGCTGAAAGACTCCATTCACTTTAGACATCATGCTTTCCAAGTGTAAAAAAAACCAAAACAAAACCGCAACTAGATATATGTGTTAGCAAACGTGTTGTGACACTGATTCCACAGAGCCTGTTTTGTGGATAAGCAAATGACTTCAGCTTCTACTGCTGTCAGTCTAACACCCTTTCAGAAGCAGTACATTTCACTCAAGGAATGTTAGCAGAAAGCTGACTCAATCTGTAACCCTAAATGAGGCCATTCACTCTAGCGAGTGAGAAAAAAATGTTCTTGAATAACTACACAACTGATTTTGAAAAACAAGCACAATCCAGGTTTCAGCCCTACCTAACGTGAGCGCTGCCCTCCAGACCCGATGCAGGTAGGTACCAACCAGAATTTCTAACGTGCCAGTCTGGCGCGCTATCTGTCGGCACGGCAAAACATGAGTTCTTCGCAGCAGCTGACAGAGGGTGAAAGAAGTGTGTTTTTAACTCCGCATCCTTCCAGACTTCCTAAATTACAGCAATGTCAGACACATTTTAGTTGTTTTCGGGAACGCACAAAGTCCCACCTGTTTTGCGTGAGTTCCTTCACAGACTGCCAAGCACGTTTTCTGGCACCTATTCCAGGTGGCATTGTCAAACAGGGGCCCTGTTATTTCATGTACAGCATGCAACTGTGCCACAAGGTACACAGCAACACATGCACTGCACTTTGCTTCCAAAAGAGTCTAAGACTATGCACAGTTATAAAGCTTCTTCAAAGAGATTATATTTCAGCCAGAGTATCACCTCCTAAGCGTTGCGTTATTTAAAACTATAATGCTCCACGGTTGACAAACATATCGGTATTAACCTTAATAAGGATTGATCACATGGGTAATTATCAGTTGCAACTGTGCTATGTCATGTATTACAATAACAGCAATGCCAGCCATTTTATGTTGTGATTCTTTTCCCAAACTGTTAATGCCGTAAGTTAATGATTTGATAAAGTTCAGATTGCTGATATAATCAGATCACAGCTGCTCTGGTAATGAGTGCTATAGAGATGTCTATAAGTAGGTTATCTAATTAAGTATTAACATATCCATTGCAATATCCATCATTATGCTCTAACGCTGTCCTTCCCAAATACCCATTTTGGGAATCCTTATTAGTATAATTTGCTCTGGGGCTCACCTGCAAAATGAAATACATTGACACTTCCCTAGCAGGAATCCCAGTGGAGCATTTGCAGGTTCTGCTGCTACCACCACATGGGGAAAAGCTGGCAGGAGGCTAACTCCACAGCAGGGGCTCCACTGCAGGTGCTCCCACCGCTGCCTTGCCAGGCAGGAGTGTTCAGCAATCATGAGCTTGTTCCCCCCAAATCAGGCTCATTTTTATTCAACAGCTTTTTAAATTCCACATTTGGGTAATACACTGATGGCTTTGGAGCCTTTTCTTTAGGTTTTGGAATTGCTGGGGCTTAGGTGGGCCACAATTTGTGGTTTGGGGTTGTTTCCCCTCCCTCCTCCCCATTAACTGTGCAGGTTAAAAATATATTATTTTTAGGTGAAAGCTAATATTCCCACACACAGGTCAACAACCACTGGATTTTTACAGAACCGCCAAAGTCAGGAAAGGGCACACACAAGAGTAAAATATAATTCAGAGCACTATAGGAACCAGAACATGAACAAATAATGGTGGGACAAGCTGAGGCAGAAAGTGGATATGGGAATGGCATGGCACTCTGCCCTGAGGTTTTCTGAAGACAAAGGAACTTGACAGCCTCAGCCAGACCATCTCATGTGGAAAGAGCTTTCAAGTGGAAAGAATTTCAGGTTTTTAATGACTTCATAAAGAAATATCTTGGAGGTTTGGATCTTGACTGAATAAAAAATGTCATACCAGTGTCTAGGACAAGGGCTACCATGGACATCTCAATGTATCATGAAGCTTCAGAAGACTCAAGTCCTTAAAGGAGTGTCACACCCTAACCAAAATACCAAGACTGGTTATTAAAGACATAAGCGAGCCCGTCCATAGCCAATGGTACAGGATCTAGACGAAACCCCAAGTTTCTATAAAAGGGTTAACTAGACAGTGTAATTCCTGGAGACATTTAGGCAGTATGTGAGGTATGAATTCTGGCTTCTGCCCTACACAAGTGGTACAAAACACAGAAGACATTAAATTTCCCTTTTTCAACAGTAAACTTCACTGGATTAGAGAAAGCACTACTATTTTTTTCTCTTCATTCTTTTTCCTTTTCTATAGTTTTCCTGCATTCATCAGCTTTACCAGCTTGATTGTCACCAAGGATTTAGAGAACAGTAGACAAAGTGTCACAAGCAGAATCCGTCAACAAAGTACACCAGGCAGCATTATGCCATAGAACAAGACAACAACTGTCATTGATATGTATGGGCGATGTGTAAGTAGAGACTAAGAGATCTAGGAAGGTGTTTAGTGTCTTGGAAATGCAGAGTAAGGAAGGCCAGAAAATAGGGAGGTGGTCTCTGAGTCTAAAGATGAGACAGAGCCATGGCTACCTTCCAAACGAGGAAGAAGATAAATAGGTGAGAATACAACAGATTAATTTTATTTTAGGGAAAGCTGGCCTGCAAGGAATTTTTTAAAATAGAGATTTTCTCTTTGCAGTGTTTCTGAGAATTTGGTGGTAGAGCATAATAAGATTTGATATGAAAAGACATTCCTTGGCTAATTCATATTCTCTGCCTTCTGATCTACCACCCAAATGGCCTGGCTTATCTGCATTTTTGTTGCATGTTAAATAATGAATATAGTAAGTGTTTAGCAATACAAAATGGCATTGAAACCCTGGAGATTGGTGAATAATACATTAAGAAATGTAATTGCATTAGTAGTATGTTTCCTTTTTATTATATAAAATGCTCAATAGCTGGATGAAGAATAGAAGAGTGCATGACTGACTTTCTTACTAATACATTCAGTGGAATGAAGGGAAAAGCTAGAGCAAAATAAATTACTCTTTCTGCAATTACGACAACTGTTCTTCTTGCATCAGAAGAATCTCTTAACAATGAGTGTGCTTAGCCACAGATATCCCCAGAAAACAACTCAAAGCCATCAAGTTAAGCAAAATGGGACCTCTGTAGATCACTGTAAGAAATCATTGAGGCAACTACACTGGGAGAATTTAAAAAGGATTGTGTATTTATGTGAACAGCAGTAACACCTAAAGCCTATACTTATGTCAAAAAGTTACAAAAACGAATTCAGAAACATGAATGCAATAATGGATTGCTTAGATGGTCTGAGGAGAAATTCTTTTGTCAGAAGGAAGTTCCACAATCAGATAGGTGCATTAGGCAACATTTTCTTTGGAAGCATTAGATGTAAAAGACAGAGTGAAGAACAGCAGTTCAGAAGCTTCGCTTGTCTATATAGGCAAGAAGTCAGTTCTTAGTCACACTCCAAATATATCCCCTTGGAACACTTTCATGTCTCAAAAACCATAATACATGTCATTAAGCACTCCCAGAAAAGTATTTTTTCATCATCCCATGTATTGTTAACTTCGTCTACCTCAAGGTTTCGTTTAGCATCTGCCATTGTAGCATCTTGGCCCAACATGCCCAGTGTGCTACCATCTCAGCCTGCTGACAAAGTACAGAACACCTTCCAGCTGAAAAAAAAGAAATCATATCTAATGCTACATCTTAGAAGGATGAAAAAGAAAATCTGGATCTAAGAGATTTATTGCACTGGGTTCCTTTAAGTATTTTATAAAGAGGGGACACTTTTTAAGAATTCTCCTTTGCAGAATTTTCGCTCATATGCATCTTACAAAGAGTAATATATTTCATTTTAAGGTCCTGTATACTTCACACATTGCGTATGATCTGTTTTATTGTTGCTTTTGCATATCTTTCCATTCTGCAAAGAAATCTTGGCTAGAGAAGATATTATGTACAAAAATGTATGACTCTAGCAGGAAAAAATCTTCTCCCATGATGGTCAGGTGGCATCTAACAGAGTTCTCTTAAAAGTTAAGACAGAGTTAGGGTGACTGATGTACTTCAGATGCTGTGATGTTAGGAACTGAATCTGTGTGTAAGGGAACTACAAAGGTGGGATTCAGCTTTGGGTTTCAGACACTCAGCTTAAGATGTCTTACAACCTAAGGGTCTGTAAGCGAGGTCAGTGTCCAAGCTCCCATGACAGCCAGAGGAAGACCTAGTCAATACAGGTGATGGAGGCTGCACAGATATTCAGCTCACACTAAAACAGATGCCGACACCTGCCCAGCTGAACGGTTTCTCCATTCCTTTGACCACGCTGACTAGAATGGGACAGCTTGCTTGCACGCTCTGTAGCTCCAGCATAGAAACCTAATGGTAGGGAGAGTAAATTCCTTTGACTTAAGCTTTATGACAATGTGGCAATCTGGCTGCATTTGCTGTGCTGTTTGTTATCTAAGCCATACCTGATATTGCAACACCTTTTCCTCTGAGTTTTTCACTTAGTGAGAAAATGGTACATTCGAGGAAGTTTTTATGTTTTATTTTCCACTTATGCCAGTCAGTATGTTCATTGTACTTCTGTACTGCACGTTTACATGACTTACATCTGTACCTGTGTATTTATATCAGGACCAGACTGTCTCCCTGTACTAATCTTCTAATATAAACTATGCTATCTTCATCAGACTTCAAAGTTTTTCAAGGTAAAGATGCAAAGGATGAAAACTACTATGCAAATAATGTTTACTGAGGGGAAAACCAGGGCCAGATAGTCTACCATCCAATAACTGTCACCGCATACAATATACAGATGTTTCCATCTGCTTTGTTACTTCTAGGTAAATTTGTATTATTTAGGCTATTACAAGTCCAGCATGGATATGATTTCTAATAACAAGACACAGGTGTTGCCTTTAATTCCCTCTTTCACTATTTGCTTGACAACACATTTTACTTCAGCTGTTGGGTGTTATTGCTTTAGGCAGCCTAATGCTATAAAATGAACATAACATATAAATTATATTTTGGACCCATTGAAGCAAACAGCCTTTTAAGATGTTCCATCTACAAAACAAATTAATAAAATACGTATTTCCTGTTTTCTCTTTTTTTAATTATGTAAGTTGATCCTGGAACACTAAGTTCTTATTTTGTCTGACAGTACTTTGCTATGTAGCTAACGAAACACTGCACTTTATTATTATTTTGAAGCCAAACTGAAACCAAGAAGCAATTCAAGCCCCTTCCTGACTATCCTGAACTCCAGAAACTTGTCAATTATTTAAATAATGGAGATAAAATAGAGACATTAAGTAAAGCCAAGAGGGCAGATAGTCTCTGAGATCTAAACTACATCTCAAAAAACAAGGAAATAAACCATATAGGAAGTGGCAAACACACTGCTTTGCTCTTTTTTCTGAACAGATTAACAGAAGTCTTTCTGTTCACGACAAAGTAATTCATAGCCCATTCCCATTACAGCCACTGCTCTCTTCCACACAGCTCATTCACTCCATGGTCATTCCTCCCACAGTCTTGCTGAACAAATTGCTTGCAACTAATTGGTTGACAAACTGCAATTGTGTAACGGCGTAATATTCCATCATTTAGGGAAGACTTTGCCTAAGCTGAGCCAAAAATTCAATGTGAGAGATAAAATTAGGGGAAAAATAAAATAAATTCTTACTCCTATTTCCTTGACCTGCCAATTTTAAATATGGTTAGAAAGTGTTGGCAGTCTTCTTGTAAAGGGCAATTAAAAATAAGAAAGACGACAAAAACCAACAAGAGATGTTGCTGAAAAGCTGAGTGTGGGAAGTTGAGGGTAAAACTGCCATTCCTATGAGTATAATAAAGGTTCTGTTGTGGAGGTATAGAGTAGAGCCAAATCTCACACTATCAAGAAAAAATAAACTTCAGTCCACTTCCTTCTCAGAATCACTTGCCTCCTTTCCTCTACATTTTTTAATCATTACCATGCTCAAACCAGATCTCAAACACAGCTGTACGGAGACAGGTCTGCTTATAAAAGGCAATCCATCCTTGGAGCACCAAAGCCTCAGGTTCTTTCTAGTGTAAACCAAAGGTCGCCTCTAGCAAATGCATGCATTTCGTAAGGCTTACTTTTAGTTCATCATGATGGATAAAATGTAAATATGCCCTTCTGTCACATAAAAAGGATCAGAAGATATCATAATCGTAGAACAGGGCTCATTTTCAGCTGTAAAAATGGAAGAAATGTAAGCTGCATTGTTAAATCTGTAATGATAGCACTATTTCCTTCTGTGATATCTCCACATATTTGAAAAATAATGCAACATTTTTTCAAATTTCAAAGATATTATTCAAGGGACTACTGCATATATGAAGGTAATAAATTCTCAGGTATCCATCATATCTGGCATGAGGTCTGAAATATCCATTAAATACCCTACATGAAACTGCTTCCTGGCAAAGAAATATTCCTATTAACTAGCACTGACCGTACAATAAGCACCATTAAAGGGAGATTATCAAATTAAAATTGAATCAGTTTCACGAGTTGAGTTAAAAGTAGTTTCAAGGACTACATCTGCCCATTAATTACCCTGGCAGTGAGCCTGATCTAGTGGAGAACTTTACAGAAGTGTTATTTTTTAAAGCATACAAATAATATCATTTTCCTCGGCTTTTTTCACGCTTACATTTAAAGCCACGTTTAAAAATATTCCTGGATCAGGGACAGGTAGTAAAGAGAGAAAGGCAGAAAAATTCTCCCCTTGAGAATGATTTTTCTCTTTGTTTTCAGCAAGACCTCTACAACTAAAGGTGACACTGAGTAGCTGGGGAAACCCACCATACGTGAAATGCTGTCAAACATGCTAAATAAACAGAACAACACGTGAAATATTTCAACCTCTATTACCTTACAGTTATTGTAACTTTATGTATGCCTTGAAACAGCAAAAGTACTTTCAGATGCAAGTGAGATTTCAAGTTGATGATGTCCTCTTATAAAAACAATATTTAAATCTATTAATACATCAAGTAGTCATGTCAGTAACACAGTACTTCCACCTATTTAACACAACACTGTTAAACTTTCGGTAACCATACAAACAATCTTAATGGACATACGTGTGCATTTGTTTGGATATAAAACATGCGTACATGCACACACACGCACATATGTCTAAGAAAACTTCTGCAGTAAAGTCCATTAGGATTAGTTATACGGTTACCAACAGCTACCACGCCTGAATCCCTTCTCAAATGCTGCAGGTGTGTCCTGGCTTTTGCAGGTGCCCAGAAGAACATAAGCCTGCACGTCGGTGCAGCTGCGGTTATAGACCTCATCCCCTCCTCAGGAAACCGCGCTCGGAGCCACCCCTGTTATTCCTCAGAAAAACCTCCCCTGAGACCGTGTTTCCCCAAGCTTGTGTTTTTAGCTGGACCTCCTTCCTTTATTTCTGTCAGTCACTGACTCTGCTGTGTAATCTTTGATACCCTACTGTGGTTTTTGTTTATTTATGTTATTCCATGAACTGTGAAGAATTCATTGTTTTCCAGGAGATGATGTTGCTACCCAGCTGTGTTTTTATTTTCATTAAAACTGAGGGAGAGTCTCCAGCTGCAGGGGAAGCTGAAAAGTAAATCAAGAAATAATATTCCAGCAGAAATGTATCTTGGAGGTACCACTGCACCTATGCAGTGCCCACAGCAGTATAACTTCAGATACTGTGACAGCTTTTACTCGTTACGTCCCAATACTCTCTGCTAGAAATAATTTTCAGGCTTATTTCGTGGGTCCAGTGCTGCTTTTGCTTTATCCCAGCTCTTTTGCTTGTAAAGTTTCATCGATTTGAAATTAGTACTGTTGTGCAGAAGCTTCTCAAGAGAAGACTTAAACCACTTCTACATATTTGCCACATCATCTTTCCCAGTTTTATGTGATTCAATGTAAACCATGGCTAAACACAGCAGGCCAAAATCTCAGCTGGTGTCAATCATACCAGGTCCTTTAAAATCAATGGAGCTGGACTGATTTGTCTGCACCCAGATTTTTACTGATACAGGAAAATGGTGGTTTTATAAATATGCAAAATATGTAAATGCGTAAGCTTGCTTTGCTTCATTTTGATGCCACATGAACACTGGTTCCAAAGACAGCTGGGGCTAGTGTTCCAGATGTCATAACACAGGATCCAATCAACACATTATTTCAGATAAAATTTGCAAAAAACTCTTTAGAATTTGGTGAGTGAGATCCCCCTCCAAATTGCAGAAGTGTGACATTCAGGGATTAGAAATATGAGTGACAATACACATATGTTAAAAGAAAATATCTCTAGAGTTGTTTAATGTCCATTGTGGACATTAACAATGTGGGCTCAACAGTTTTTTTGTCTCTGTCTTCACCAGCAAGTGCTCTAGCCATGCTGCCCGAATTCACAGAATCCACAGGCAGGGCCTGGGAGAATGAAGAACTGCCCACCGTAGAAGAAGACCAGGTTCAAGACCATCTAAGGAACCTGAAGGTGCACAAGTCCATGGGACCTGATGAGATGCATCCAAGGATCCTGAGGGAACTGGCAGATGAAGTTGCTAAGCCACTATCCATCATATTTGAAAAGTCATGGCAGACTGGTGAAGTTCCCAGTGACTGGAAAAGGGGAAACATAACCCCCATTTTTAAAAAGGGGAAAAAAGGAAGACCTGGGGAACTACAGGCCAGTCTGTCTCACCTCTGTGCTTGGCAAGATCATGGAGCAGATCCTCCTGAGAACTATACTAAGGCACATGGAAAATAAGGAGGTGATTGGTGACAGCCAACATGGCTTCACTAAGGGCAAATCATGCCTGACAAATTTGGTGGCCTTCTATGACAGTGTTACAGCATTGGTGGATAAGGGAAGAGCGACTGGTGTCATCTACCTGGACTTGTGCAAAGCATTTGATACTGTCCCACGTGACATCCTTGTCTCTAAAATGGAGAGACACAGATTTGACGGATGGGCCACTCGGTGGATAAGGAATTGGCTGAATAGTCACACTCAAAGAGTTGCAGTCAATGGCGCAATGTCCGGGTAGAGACCAGTAACGAGTGGTGTCCCTCAGGGGTCATACTGGGACCAGTATGATTTAACATCTTTGCTGGGGACATGGACAGTGGGATTGAGTGCACGCTCAGTAAGTTTGCGGATGACACCAAGCTGAGTGTTGTGGTTCATACTCTAGAGGGAAGCGATGCCATCCAGAGGGACCGTGGCAGGCTTGAGAGGTGGGCCTGTGCGAACCTCCTGAAGTTGAACATGGCCAAATGCCAGGTCCTGCACATGGGTCGGGGCAATCCCAAGCACAAATACAGGCTGGGAGATGAGTGGATTGAGAGCAGCCCTGCAGAGAAGAACTCGGGGGTGTTGGTGGATGAAAAACTGAATATGAGCCATCAATGTGTGCTCACAGCCCAGAAAGCCAATCACATTCTGGGCCAATAAAAAGAAGTGCGGTTAGCAGGTCGAGGGAGGTGATTCTCCCCCTCTGCTCCATTCTTGTGAGACCCCACCTGGAGTACTGCGATCAGCTCTGGGGCCTCCAACATAAGAAGGACATAGACCTGCTTCAGCGGGTCCAGAGGCGGGCCACAAAGATGGTCAGAGGGCTGGAGCACCTCCCATACGAGTACAGGCTGAGAGAGTTGAGGTTGTTTAGCCCAGAGAAGAGAAGCCTCCAGGGACACCTTACAGAAGCTTTCCAGGACTTAAAGGGGGCCTACAGGAAAGATGGGGAGGAACTCCTTAACAGGGAGTGTAGTGATAGGACAAGGAGTAACTGTTTTAAACTGAAAGAGGGTAGATTTAGATTACATATTAAGAAGTTCTTTATGGTGAGTGTGGCAAGGCACTGGAACAGGTTGCCCAGAGAAGTTGTGGCTGCCCCATCCCTGGCAGTGTTCAAGGCCAGGCTGGATGGGGCTTTGAGCAACCTGGTCTAGTGGAAGGTGTCCCTGCCCATGGCAGGGGGGTTGGACTAGGTGATCTCTAAAGGTCCCTTCCACCCCAAACCATTCTATAATTCTATGATATCAAGGCAACCTCTGCACTGTGGGAACTCTCATACTGAAATTGCCACATCTGACCATGAACCCAGGGAGGGAAGATCTGGCTGTGCACCACTCTGCCTCTCCCTTTGTACTCCCCTCCCTCCGTTCCTCTCCACAGAAAGAGAAAGAGGTAGAGAGTGCCTCAGCGAGATTTCACTGCATGCTCTAACTGGTGCCCAATACTGATGACCACTCATTGTGTCCCAGGTACCACAGTAGGTGAATTCATCTGCCCATTGAGTATTGATCTAGCCTTATAAAATAACCACTAAGCTCAAGATCCAAAGACCTGCTCTACCATTCCCAGGTTCAGAACCTTAATATGTTAAAGTTAGCTTTCTACAGGAGGAGGAACGGTACAGTCACAAATGCATAAAAATAAATAGGAAACTTTAATGACATCCTGCAAGAGCCATTCTTTGGCTCCACCATTTGCTTAGGTGGAAAAAGACAGACATTAAATTTGTACTTGTACTCCTAAATAAGTATGTCCTGCTTTTCAAAAATGCCGAGTCCTGCCAGCTTCTGTGATAATCAGAGGTGACAACTTTTCAATTCCTCTGAAAACCAAGTCACATTTACTTTGTCTTATAAGACTGCTTTTATTTTCCTCCTAACTTCAGACACCACGGTTGGAGAAGTGGTGCCTTACCTGTTATTTGTAGTTTAGTTCTATTATTTTTTACAGGTATTTTCTTGCTTTCCTAACCTTACTGTATATCTGGTTTTGAAGATATAATTCACCAATACAGAATATGAAATACAAATTGTTTAATTTAGAAAAATTAATAAGGGGAAATTCTTATTTTAATGGACTGTGATAATATTACATAAACTTCTAACTAGAAGATTAAAGTATGAATTAAAAGATTTATATACATATATGCATAACATACCTTATAACCTGTAGGTAATAAGAAATTAACAGTTTATTTTTGTGAGGATATCTTCAATGCCACACAAAGCAGACTTTCAAATCTAAATATCCACTCCAAATAGAGGAGGAGAAACTACTTTTTGTTTCCTTAGCCTTTACTGAACAGAAAAACATGTTATCATATTTAAGTGACTTAGAAAATTGGAAGAGTGGCTAATACTCATAATTTTTAACAAGTTAGGTTTTGATCTGTTTGGAAATGTTAGGAAATGACTGTTTTGGCTTCTAGTTTTATATCATAGAACTACAGAATGGTTTGTGTTGGAGGGAACCTTAAAGATCATGGAGTTCCAACCCCCCTGCCACGGGCAGGGACACCTTCCACCAGACCAGGTTGCTCAAAGCCCCATCCGACCTGGCCTTGAACACTGCCAGGGATGGGGCAGCCACAACCTCTCTGGGCAACCTGTGCCAGTGCCTCACCACCCTCATAGGGAAGAACTTCTTCACTGCATCTAATCTAAATCTACCCTCTTTTAGTTTAAAACCATTACTCCTTGTCCTATCATAACAGGCCCCTCCCCATCTTTCCTGTAGGCCCCCTTTAAGTCCTGGAAAGCTGCTATAAGGTCTCCCGGGAGGCTTCTCTTCTCTGGGCTGACCAACCCCAACTCTCTCAGCCTGTACTCGTATGGGAAGTGCTCCAGCCCTCTGATCATTTATCTGAGTAAGTTTCTTTCATGATTTCATTGTGTATCTATTATTACTTACTAGAAGGTTTGTCTTAACAGAGGCATGATGACCATGATCAATTTCCCATTCTGCAGATGACATTTCACATTCTGCCATTCCCTGTTCAGGCAATCTGCTTTGCAAGTAGCACTAATAATTTAACTAAGAGTGGTAGAATTTTACTATAATAATTTACTGTTCTTCATCAAAAAGACAGACTAAAAAAAAAAAAGACAAGCAGACTGAATTTGCTCCTGATTTTCTTCCCTTCTGAGAACTGGGATTTTGAACTGCATGAGGGTAGTAGACAAAGACATTATCTAACAATCAGGCAGTCCCATTGACCTTCAAGTGTAGGAAAGAAAGCATGTTATAACTTCAAGTGCAACCCACTCACCAGCCTAATAGAGAAAGAGGCTATATACACACAGCAGCTCCCCAGGACACATGATTTCCTCCCACTACTTTAATCGAGATAAAGTGGGACAAATAATGTTAACCGTCACCTACAGTAGAAATAGATGTTTCGTAGGAGGAGGGAATAGCTGGATGGCAATACTACGTTACTTGCCTTTTCTCCCAGTCAAGAAAGGCAGAAAATGATAAAGTGAGACCAAAAGTGTTTCACACTGATACTGTAAGAATAGTTTTATCTTGAAGTTAAGAAAAATTATTTTCACTGTTCTTCTTACTGAAATGTAGTAGCTCCAGTTTTGCTAACCTTAAAAAAAGCACTAGACAGGAACCTGTAAATAGCACAGTGGTTTTCAACCCAGGACAACTGTGAAGAAAAGCCCCTCTCAAAACAGTTGTACAAGATGATCGGTGAGGACAGTAGGACTAGTTTTCTGGAAAGAGAATCTATTGCCACTTGACCAGATGAAATTAAAGGAAGCAAAGTCCACAGCATATCTGTGGATAACAGCAGTTGCCTCCAATTTCTTTGCCAACACCTTGACAATCTATACAGCATGAGAAGAATGCATGTGAAGTGTATTCAAAGTGATACTGATTTGAACCCTGAAGTGATTTCTGGTGTTTGAAACTAAGAGCAGAAAAGTAAAATAATTCTTGAGAAGACCACAAGAAAGGAATTAAAATCATCAAACTTCTCAGAGTGAAAGTGTATGTAGACAATAGCAAAAGGATAATATTCATAGCTTGCAAAGCAAATGGGGAAAAATTGATTTGAGGACAATGCCAATGGTATAGACAGTGGAAGAACAGAAATCAGAGAGTCTGTTACTGACTTTAGGATGTCCTACTTGTCACACAGGCCACACTGATATTTATTTGGATAAATGCAATAATGATCAATTACCGGATGGAAAGAAACAAACAGGATAGAGGACATAAAATCTTAATTAAAGAGGGATGGCATCATAGCAGAAAGGAACCAGAGTGGTGGGGAAGGAAGCACTCCAGGAATATAAAATAATCCCAATGTCCAAGGACATTATGTTGGAAAAACAATTCTTGTAAGACAGCTTATTCACAGTATGAAAGCTACTTTCCAAAATACTCTTCAGTTGCAAACAGAGGGTTTGCAGTCAAGGTCAAGAGAGAAGAATACAGTGGCAGAGAAAATAACCCATAAACAAAACTGTTAAAAAAAAACAGAGCTGGAGATAAGGCTGGAGGTGTAGTTGATGAAATGGGTAAGGGAAAGGGAATACTTAGAGGATTCAATGTCCGATAAAACTTACATAAGAGGAAGAAAACATGTTAAGGATGGGGGGGTAACAAGAAAAAAAAGAAAATATTGTTAGAAGGGAGAAAAGCCCTGGCTGAGAACTAAAGGCTATTTGACTATTGCAGTGTTATAATTTAGATAACTATTCATATACATGTATAGTTTTATATTTGCCACAGTATAATGTATTTACAGTGGGCCACAGCTTGGGCTTAAATCCTAAATTGTTAAGTGTGCACACTGTTTGATTGCTAAGCTCTTAAGCATCTCTTTTGAAATCCGTGGAGTCATCAAAGCAAACCTGCCATCCATGTCAAGCTCTGATGCACACGGTGGACGGAAAGTCTCAGCTCTCATCTGTCCTTTTTCAACAGAGAAGAGGACACGGCTACAGGAGCGCTTTCCATCCTTTCCATTCATGGGACTGCTAATTGCCTCTTCTCTAATCTGAGACCATTGCTGAAACAGAAAGGCCTTCCAGGCCCAGAGCAGAGGAAGAGGACGAGTGTTGTCAGGCTCCTGTCCCAGCTGGGAACTAATTTTACAGCATCCAGGCTGACACCCGAGCCCCATCGTGCAAAGGCTTGGTTCCCACACCGCTCCTGAGAACTAACCAGCAACCCTGGTGATCAAGAATAAGGGCTAAACCCAAATGCGTAAATGAAGCCGTCTGGAACCAGAAAACTACACAGGTCTGAGCTGAAAAGTGACAGCTACTAATGGCTGCCACAACCTGGAGAATCTGCTGCCATCTGCCTCCCTGCTGACTTTGGATGCATTTCCACCTGGTAGAGCCAGAGCCCACAGCTGAACCTTTGCTCAAAAGCAGGATGTAAACACAGCCACATACTAGGGTAATGAAACAAAATTAGCACCCTGTTCAGCAACAGCATGGGAGCGAAGTGTCCCGAAGATATATAAGAAGTTCAGCCTACACCTCAGTAAGGACCAGTGCAATCGCATCTCGCAGTACTGAAAGTTATCTGGTACCGTTTCCTTTTCCTGTAGTGGACGAGAGGACAGCACGTTGTAATTCTGCCTTTTAAGGTGCCAGCGTTGAACACGAGCCTCCATAGCTTGCAAATAGCACAGGCTCTGTGAACAGTACAGGTCAAAATTGTAAGCTTTATTGCAAAAAGCTGGATGCTCTGATTTACATCAAATCAGCCAGTGTCTCTTCCCTTAGCAATATACCCTGCATCAGCATTTGTTTCAGTAGCACTGGTTTTCAAACTTACAAATGCAGAATAAAATAAATAAATATATAACAATTATTAATGTTTCTGAAATTACATTATCTGATTACTTAAACATAGTTACCTATTTGCCTTTTTTTCTTGTTTCTCTTTGGAATACTTAAGAAAGGCACTGTAAGGAAAAGCTGAATTTTTACTTTGCTAATATTTAATGACATTTCAAACATTTGCCTTTTAAATGCATTGAAAGTAACTGTTATGAAGCCAACTGCATATTTTTCAACAATTTCAACCTTCTATTCCCATTTATAATGAGCAGAGGACTGAACATGCTGTTTTGTTTTGCACCTAGAGCATTCACAAAAGCTTTATAGAAGCCTGAACACAAGTGATTATTGAGTATTTCCAAATATATGATAATACAGTCTCTACAGTCTCCCATGGAGCCTTGTCTCTGTCTTGCTCTTGCTTTCAACATGAAAAAAATCCTGCTGCTTCTCAGCAAACAATCCAAATACAATCATCATTTATTATGATATACCTTTTGTGCTAAAAAGGATAAGCAAAGACTGAAAGCTTTACATGCTTCCCACTCAGAGGCAAATGCAACAAGATGTTCAACATGATACAAGATCACACATTAGTGTATGGATTACATTGCTTTAATATCCAGATGGATTTGGAAATGCCATTTACATAAGTAATTTTAATATCCTATGCAAGGTTTTTAATAACGAATGCCTTGTTCAAATCTCCTATATCATTATTGGTGCTGAAATAAGTGACCTGATTTTTTGAAGTACCAAGGATGATGTCATTTATTTAAATACTTATAAGGACTTTTGGGCATACATTTAGGTTGATGTTTGTTTAAACCTTAGTATCATAAATGATATTCAAATTATTTACTTAATCTGACATTCATAAATAACAAATTGTTCCTCTGATTCAAATATCCATGTTTGCCCAGTCACCAATGCTTACAAATGCATATTTAAAATAACTTTTAAACTAATCTGCAGTGCATGGAGACATCTTTCTAGCTTAGTTCACTCCCTAATCATTTTACCTTTTTAAGTCCAACATGCAGTTGTGTACGAAACATTGCAAGAACTGAGTCACTGAGCAAGAAATATGTGTGCCTCACTAGATAACACAGGGCTTTTTAAAGTAGGAAGGTGATTTTTTCCAAAGAAAGGTTATTAACCAGTCCCCTTGAAGGGGGGTAGGAATTTGAAAAAAGACATTTCCCATTTGACTAAACTGTTGAAAAAGTTTAGCTGAACTGAGGGAGAAGTTGTTCTACCTCTTCTTTCACGCAAAGGTCATATCCAAGTCAGAAAGCGTTCCTTGTTCTAATGCTTTCTTGGTGAATACAGAGGCATACCTCGCATGCCTCACTTTCTGGATGGTACACTTTCCCAAATCCTATTTCCAAACTTGCGTGTGCTTTGAAACTCCCAGCAGCGTATTCTACTGCATTAATCTAGGTTATGCTCTGCGGTACAGCTCCTGTTCAGCAAACAGGAGGGCCCTGCATCTTATCACCAGGCTTACCCCGGAGATGAGGTCCTGGAGATCATGCCCTCCATGATCCAAAGATCTATTTTACATTATGAAATTAAAAGCAGTAGGAAAGGATTTTCTCTTTCATGGGCCTTGGACACAGCTGATAAAATCCACTTAGCCTGGATGGGAGACAATCTCCCTGAATGAGAAACAACATGAGGCGAAGGCTTTTCTTTGCAGAGACTTGGTTTGTCCTGGTATTGTTATGCGGACAAAGCAAGATGGAGATTCGTCCCTTTACACACACACAGTTTGTGAAAGGAAAAATCGGCATTTGTATAGCACCCAGCACATGGGCTCTGTAGTCTAGCACTGAGGGCTTACATATATTATAAAATTACAGATTATTATTATTATTATCAGCATTAATAATGATATCATGCAGCCCACATAGGTCACATACCTTCTACTAAATTACAGACTGTTAAATTATTCTCTAAGGGTCTTTCAGTTGCCTTGAGCATAGGATCAAAATTACTTCAAGACAAGTCTCCCTCGCTGAACCTATTCTGTGCTGTCTTATCTGGGTGCTTAAAGTGTGGCCATAATATTTAGTAAATGAGTGTGATCAGGCTAAGTTTTCACAAAAGCTTATTAAAGTAGTTCTGTTCAGTTCTTTCCCTTTTTATTGATAGCATTTTAAACCCAGAAAGGGCCATTGCAGTCATCTGTTTTAAAGACTAGCAAAACGCAGCCAATAAGTCTTCTTGGAATGAATTCCTACTTCAAGTCAAATAACTAGGTTAAAAACACAGCAGAGCTTTTTGAAAAAGCTATTTTGAAAAATATCCAATTTAATATTCAAAATTTCAAGTGCTAGGGAGGCCATCATAACCTTTGAATAGCTGTTTCTGTAGATAATTACCCTCGCAATTAAAAATGTGTGTAGTGAATAGAGCCTGAATTTGCCTAGTTTCAGCTTCCAGCCAGAGGATCTTCATGTATCTTAGTCAATTAAAAGCAAGCCTCTTCGATCATCAAACTGCTGTTCCACACATATGTGTGTAAAAGCCATGATTAAATCACCTTTTACACTGTTTTTTTCTTAAAGAAACAGACTTAACTCTGTCAGTCTCTTCCTACGGGGTATATTTTAATTACTTCTACATATTATTATGACATTCCTCTGAGTCTTCATCACTGTTTCAATATCTTTCTTGGACCGTTGACACATGGACACCAGGAATACTTTTTCAATTCAAAATAGGCCATGGCCAAACCTTTTTCAGACTGAACTAAATACAACCCAGTTACACCCACTTGAATCTGAGCAATTTTATCCTTTCATTTTATGATCAGTTCATGTTTATTTTTCAATACTCAATCTTTTTTTCATCCAGTGCAACCTTTTTGAGTCAGGAAGTTGCTATCTGCTATTCTTTAGAAAGAAAATACTTATTTCTGCACTTTTCTTGTATTTCAAAGGAGTCCCCTATGCTCCTTCTTTATGTTATCCTGTATTTTACAGATAACCATTTGAAAAGCCATGTTTCTAGCAGTATACCTGTGGTATCATAAGCTTTCTATTGTACAGAGATTTGACTCTGTTCTTCTAAGGCCTCTAGCCCAATTTTTACAGATAGAACAATTAATAATTGATCAATAATACTTCAATGGTTTTAGCTTGGGTTGATGTAAGAGAAACAAAACAAAGAACCAGACAGAAAGGAAAAATCAGTAGAAACAAGCTTTATTCTAAGATCCTCCCTCTCTAATCACCAAGCTGCTGGTTCTCAAAACACCCCAACCTAGTGCTCACAGTACCAAACTGCTCGGGGAAAAAAAAATGCTGAGAATGTTACGTGTAAACATGCAAATGCTTTCAAAATAAGGAGAAAGAGCGCTTCCCAAATCAGCTCGCAAAACCTAGTGAAACAAATACAGATCAGAAGTCTAGGCATGCCTGTACTCTAGATAGCCTGGAGTTTCCTGAAGTAAGATTTACATACTCTAGAAAAAAAATCACCTCTGTCTCAAGCTAGTAATTTAGAGCAATTTCTGAGGTGTCTGCTTTCTATTAAACATTAAGCCAAGATTATGAACAGTAATTAGAGGATCCAGCTGCCCAGGCAATGAACATTTCAGAGTCCAAATTTTTACAAACTGCTGAGTAGTTTCAGAATTTAGAGAATCCCACTTCTGTATTGTCTCAGACTGAACTGCACAAATCTCTAGCTGCTTTTAAAACTCTTAGCCTTAATGGCATCTTTAGTGACTGCAATGAAAGAGTAACTACTTGCATTCAAGAGATTCAGGCTTCTCTCAAAAATTAGAATAATTTCATTTTTAGCAAAACATCAGTCTACATAATTCAATCATCTTTTTTTTCAATCAGTTGATCGTAAATATTGCATTAGTCCCAATTCTTCAGCATATTAGCCTCAAAAAGAACTATTGTTTTTATTTAAAATAGGAAAGATTTAGACTTAGCAATCTTTTTTTCTTTTTAAAAAATTAAATTAAATTAATTTTATCTTTAATCCCTACTAATGCTGCCACAACAATGAGCATGACAGTACTCTCTGGGCAGTAATTATTTAATATGAATTCTGATAAGGATGTCATCTTGCACTGTTGTGCTAGAAGACATGAATCACTGGTTGTAGAAAAAATACATATTCTTTCTACGTGTTTTCTGCTGAATAGTAGCTAAACACTCCAAAACCACTGTGTGAAAGCATTAACAAAACTTATTCACTTTAAAAAGAGAAAAAGATATTTCTGCAAATTCAATATACATATTACATTTTATTTGCAGAACCCATGGCCCTGATTTAGAAAAGTATTTAAGTGATGTTCTTAGTTTTGAATTACTACCTCAAATTTAAAGCTGAGTATGGTTTTAGGTCTTTTGCCACCTCAGAACTAACGTACAGAGTCAACATACTGAAATATGTTACAAACAGCAACAGAACAGCAAGTACAAAAACCATGGAATGCTCACTGGATAGAGCAATAAAAGATGCTTTTGAATTTCATATTCAGAGAAAAAGTTTATTAAGAGATTTTTCTGTTTCTTTTAAGCTATAAGAGGGTCTCAGACATCCACCTGCAATTCATAATACTGTTTTGCATTGATTGTCATGCCCCTCTATGTAATATATTGGTTCCTCCTATGAATCATAACATCATCAAGATCTCTTGTATACAAGTCCAATTTGCCAGGGAAAAAAAACCCTTATAAAAAGAAATTTACATAGCCACTGCATACAAATAGGATTAGTGTACAGTTAACAAGAACTGCATTCAAGAGGAGTCAACAGCATTTGCAAGATGTTTAACAGCCAGCATATGAAGTAATTCTGAGACGCAGCTGCATCTGGATCATTTTATAGTTTCTTTGTTCTTTAACAGGATGCTCTCTCATATTACTATCTTATATGCAGTTAATCAGCCTTAGAGATCTTGTAAACTCATGGTAACAGTATTCCCACCTACACAGTGGGTCAAGAAATGTATGGAAAATCTCATCTCTCTCTTTAAAAGATAAAATAATTGACTTCTATAATCCTTTCTGTGCGAGGTTAGTGTGGAAAACACCAAAGAACCAAACTCTAATTTGCTTTAAAATATTGCCAGAATTATTCATAGGCATGACGTCTCTCTTGGAGGAGCAGCTCAGTGGCCCAGACAGACATGGATTTATCACGATGGGAGCGGAGAAAGTTTAACCTTCCCATTAGTACGTGGAATAGGTACCCACACACAATATCACGCCCACATCGTCTCAGGTGCACGGCCCCCTCCCTTGCAATTAGCACCATCTCCACTCCCTGAAATAAAGGCCTGGAAAACTTGGCAAACTGTGAATGCTCATTCTCATAGCGAGTTCACCTTGTCGGCTTAGTAATATGGGCTGACTTTGTAAAACAAAGGGGCAGAAACTTGGACACCTCCACCTACGGACATTCCAGTTATTTTCAAAAATTGCCAGTTCTACATTTTTTAAGGCTGAATTCTCATAACCTTACAATGGGCTGTGAGCAAAGTGCTGACAGCATTTTCTTTCCCTTTCGTAAATTTGTCGCTTGCTGGAACGCCCAAAGATTTCATACTGTTTGCACTGTGTTTGTGAGAAACCTGCAGCTGGAGAGACGGTGCTCCAGAGGCCCTCAGAGCGGCTGGCCGAGAGCCGCGTTTCGGATGTGTCCTTCCACATGGGGTTCTTGTGTACTTGCCCACCCTGCTGTGAGTTTTCTCAGCCCAGTTGGCAGCCAGCTTATTATGTATCACTACTCTGCTGGCAATTACAACACAAAGCCCAGCCAAAACTCGACACGATGATCATGATAACACCCTTTCCTGTGAAAGGAGGGAGAGGTGCTGAAAACCGGCACATAACATGCCCCCTTTTTTTTCCAGGATGCAAGCTTACTCATCCCTGTTAGAAAAAAGAAATTTAGTTTGTGCATGAATGTGGAAGGCCCTGTTCCCTCTACATAGTGACAAAGGCATGTAAATGTGAGTTAATCTGTGCCACTTAACTTTGAAGCCAGGGTTCAGTCCCCTATCCCTTTTGCCTTATCCATGTAGCTGGGACTGACTGGCTAAAAGTACCTGGGAAAAGTGCTAGAGAGGCAATTAAAATGTTCCAACAATATTTGAACAAGTTGGGGAGGGGGTGTTCATTAGCCTGCTTAACAAGGCTAAGGCTGACCCAATTTTTTCATAATATAACTATGTGAAGCCAGTAATTTAAAACCAACCTTGACTTTCATATTTTCTAACAAATACCATGTCACAGGGAAAAGAGACTTTGTCAGCTGCCCAGGGATAAATGGAGGTACTATTTAGAAAAGGTCAAATAAAATTGCCATAAAAACTGTGTGATAAATCAAAATTCATTTCCAGTCTGAGAATACAGTATGCAAAAATGTCACCATGTTATAAACATTCCAACCAGCTACATGCATCCAGTGTCATATTTGTCTGGTAAGAAAAATCAAAGACCAGTATTTTTCACTCTTCTTAGCACTATAAACTGCATAGAATTATGGGAGAATGAACTCCATTTTATTCTTGCTTCTAGGTCTCCATAACTGTTCAGTGCAGCATCCTGCTCCTCATTACAAATGTCCTATCCAGCCGGAGACAAAACAGACCTATATAGGGACCCTGGCTCAATGAATCTTCGTAAGAGCCAAATTGAGCCTATTTTAACATTCAGGTTTACTAATTCAGAGTTTTGGGGTTTGCTTTGTTTTGTTTTTGTTTTTGTTTTTTAAGAAGTCTGTTAAAATGGACTGAATATGATAAATAAATCTGTGAAGAAAAATTAGTTAAAAATGGTTCCAGACATCTTTTTCTGATCAAAACCACATTTTTAAATGGTAGCTAAGTTTGCCTGACATATGCTTTCTATTGCATTATTTTATTGCATTATCTGATTTCCTGATTACGAAGGTATGGTCTGCACCCATGACTATGGGCAAGACCCAGATAATTTATTTCTTTCCTATCTTTTGTTCTGAAAAGACAGTGGTATGAAACATTAATTTATTAACTCTGATAACAGTCTAATTCACTACTGACCACAGACTGCTTCTTGGAAGCATGGGTAAGATAAGACATCAAAGCCAAACATGTTTAACATATTTTCGGATTTTTCAATTAAAAATAGTCCCCAAAATTATGTATCTCCATCTATTCATGAAAGAGCACAGATATCTGTGCTGTAAATATTGTATGGAGAATTATTCTTCAGCCTAGACTTATTTATGTGAAAGACAGCAGGCTGTGTGCAATGGAGACTTCTGCATTTAGCAATAAAGAGAATAAAGACTTCATGCTTCTAGCCAACCCCAATGACTTGGAATCAGTTCTTGAATGTTAACAGCTGATATTCATTTGTGATCATTTTGCTGCCGAGGTTCCTGATTGTCTATGGATGGCAATATGCCCCTTGCAAGGTAATATGCCAGTTTTCCAGGACACAGCTGCCAGTCAACTGTGGGTTGAGGTGGGGAGAGTATATTGCACTGCCAAGGCCATCCCATCTGCACGAAGAGCATTGTTTTTTGAGAGACTGGCATACCAGTGCCAAATGACTAAGCCAAAATGAGATACACGAACAACAGAAGAGAGGATGACATGGTGGTTTCAGGCACTTGTCTCTGCCAGAGAGGTTGAACTGCTGTAGGTACCCTGGGCAGCCCATGAAGAACACAGGTGTCCAGCATATGCAGCAAAGGGTACAATCCTCAAGCACTCATACACATACATTTATGGGAGAAAACTGTCTCAAGCGCTGATAAGCTAGAGTAACAGAGCCCAGGATTCACATATTACATTTGCCTTGAGAAAACTGAGTTAGTCCAAGCACATGCTGTCACTGATTATAGGATACTAGGTATGAAAAAAGCATCTTCGATAGGTACATTATTCACACCTTAGTCATGTTTCCAGTTCCTGTTGGCCATGACTTTTGCTGCCAACCAAAGTTACATATCCTTTTATGTACTTACGTAACTTTTTATATAACTCTTTAAAGTTGTGTTTTAAAAACCTTTCCAGCAATATAAATTCTTAAGTTGTACATACACGAACTGTATTCCCAGGATATTTAACACTCACACTAATGTTATGCTTTTAATGTAAGTGCTACAGAGACCTCTGTGCTAATTGCAGAATGTTAACCACGAACACACCAGAAGTCAGAAGTAAAGAGATGAATAAAATCTAAGCACTTGCAATGTGATCAACAAGTGAGGTACCATAGTAGTACTGCATAAACCCTTGTCTTGAGCTTGATCCATTTCATGGCTTTCTTGCAGCTGCTGATACAACATCAGTACATGCGACTTGTATCTATACTGCTGATTGGAAGTAACTGAGCTCCTAGTCAGTAAACCATCTAAATCTGGTTGAGTCAACAAGTCCTTTCTTAAAAAAAATTAAAAAAAAATAAAAAATCAGCTCAATTAATTAAAGTTTGAGTTATCTGGGATGTGGGGGAGCAACAAGGAGAATGTGAGATATGGACCATGATAAAAACTGAAAATACGTTACTCAACAAGTTTCATGGCTAGAACCACATAGCCACTCTATGTCATAACCCTAATCTGTATAACTGATGAAATATCATTGCCAGTTGTGCAGGTTATGAGATTCACGATGTTTTTCTAATGCTGATAAATTTCTATTTCTGTTGATGTCTTCATTATTCAATAGTATTTGCACACCAGAATTTAAGAAATTATGTTTACCATTGACTTATTTACAGACTGTGTATTTTAATTGGATAATTGTAAGCCTGACTAGCTAGCCGTGTATTTAGATCTGTTATTGAAAAACAAAATTCTTCAGCTGCTGACCAACTAACAGCAGGTTCCTCACATAAATACTGTGATTAATTCATTTACAATTTACAAAACTGAGGATTTCAAAGCATTTTCAGAAATACTCCTAATAAAGTAAAACTGGTCTACTTTTACTCAAACATATTCAACAATCTATTTTTTGTTATTCAGTCAACTCTGCTAATACATTAGAACACTGAACGGTATTAAAATTGTATATTTGTTGCCTTTAAGCCAGCTGATTTCTACAGAAAATCATTATCTTGGTCTGTTCTTTCACAAATAATTTCCACAATGACTAACTAATAAATACTGAATAAAATGTCACTAACAATTGTATTCAAGTTATTTAATTGAGAGGGGGTAGCTAAATGTAAGAATCCATGACAAAATCCTAACAACCTCTAACTTAATAGTTACAAAATACTATATTGCATATTAATATTGACAGGCTGGATTTTTTCCCACCTAATGTCGTGCACATAACCAAAGAATCTAAAGGAAGAAAATATTACTTCTAAGAGTTATTTTCTCCTCTACAGTTGGTAAAGAAAGACAGCAACATTCTGAGGTCAATTCATATGACTGGACATGGGAACTGCTTTCTGGAGATGCTTATCTCTTTTCATTGCTTATTGAAGAAGCCTATGGCAAACACACTCCAAACCTACATACCTTGGTTAACCTAAAGTTCGGATCATCTGAAATTCTGTTGAAGAAAGTAACACTCTTGCTTAATGAACCAGACTAGCTGAGCTAACCCAAGGGGCCGCCATGTTCAGAGAAATGTGATTCTGAATAAATCTCTATAAAAATAAATAAGTCAGTAAAGGTCAGCTTTCATCTACAATTCTTAACTTCTTAGTTTAGTAAGGCTTCTGAGATATTTTTTCCTCTGATGAGAAATATACACTAAAACTAGTGTAAAGAGTATAAAACCTGTATAAGAGAAACAGGAATGCATTTTTTTTCCTGTTACGGAAACAGAGGTAAGAAATCTTTCCATCTGTATAATTAATCTCTAGCTTAGAAAGTAAATTTGGACACAATGTAAAGTTTTAGTCTCTTGAGTACATGGCTGAAACTCTATTACTAGACATATATAACATGAGACTGCTAAAAATGTTTTTAAGTACTCTTAAATCCACCACATATCGAAGCAGGGTGACTGATAAGGGTGCAGAGAAGAGACTACATGATCAAACAGCTCTTTCCCCCTCGCATTCTGGCCAGGCTACTGTAGGCTGTTACTTCCAACCACAGCTCCCCTTTGAACCTCGCAGAAAGAGGGCTGAAATTATGCAGTCTACCATCTCCACAGCTTCATCAGGCAGAAGAGATTTCTCTCACAGTAAATCAGTTTATACCTTTGTGACTACACCAGAATACAATTTATGGAACAATCTGAAGTCAATTCTCTCATTAGCTAAACCACATGCTTTGAGAAGAGACCCATTAAAATGCTCAAGCACATCCCGAAAATGGCTGTTCGTATTTACTGAGGCAGTAACTCCTTTGCCAGGTTCATTTCATGCTCTGTAACAAAAAGGAAAACCCATCAATCTATCAACTCTTTAAAAAAAAAAAACCAAAACCAAACCTAATGAAAATTATGGTCCCAAGGTAAAAAACAACCACTCCTCTTCTCCAAATTAGTAATACTCAGAGGCAAATCTACCTGGCTAAATGGAACATAACTATTTGGGAACTACAAAACACCAAGGCAGAACTGTATTGATATTCAAGTAACACATTCATCTGCACTTTTTTTTTTAGTGGGGATATTTGCTTTAAATAATCTGACGCTCAGGGAGAAAACCTCTTTTACAAATAGCTCAGCTTTATTCTCCTGAAATTACGCCTGTTTTCAGATCCTACCAGCAGCAAACCCTACCATTTGAATATTGACAGGAGCAGTTCTTGGATGCTTTACAGCTGACACCTGCCAACGTCTATTTCTGACCCACTTCACTCACAGTAAAGGGACGGGGAAGAGAGATTTTCACTCCCCCCCCCCCTTATTGCTTTCTGACCACCATTTCATTTGAGGCAACTGCTCAAAAATCCTCACCTTTACCTCATGCCAAAAAATCAGGAAATACCTTTGACAGCAATCAGAACAAAATTAGTTGCATTGGGATATACATTCTTATCTTGGGAAAAGAGTAAGTCAATAATATTAATGCTGACAAAAATTTAAACAGGCAGACTGAAATTTCTATAATCAGGCATTTTTTGTCTCAGAAGGTACTAACTAACTGCTGTTTCTTACCTATTACATTTGTAGTTGTGTTGTAATGTCACTAATTTAAAAGTTGTTTTCCCTAATGATTGCTAAGAAAATCAAATTGCAATTCTGTTATAAGTATGCATAGCAGCTGAACTCTATAAACCATAGACTTCCTCTCCTCTTTTGTCGTGTCACCTATTCTTTAATTTACAAGGTCCCCTTATTCTAATAATGAATAATCTACATACACCTGGAGCAACAGATTAAAGAGGACATTTTCCATTTCAATTCAACTGCAGTCCCACTTTTTATAGTCTGACTTCAGGAAAATTAATTATGAAGCACCACATTTTACATATAAAGGAAATTAAGGTTGATTCTGTCTTTTTTTAATCTTTATCCATCATCTGCAAAATTAGCTTCTGATCCCTGAGATATTGTATACTTGGATGAATACAGGTTATACAAGAAAAACTATAATTGTGGGTTTAATCAGATTTTTTTTGGTAAGAAATAACTACTATAGATCTACGTGGGAGGCAAAAAGTAGCCTTCTGGGCTCTTAAGGAACAGTGCATCATCACTATTCTTGACTTCTCTAACGATATCCTAACCATGATACATAAATATCAACTTACAAATTCATTTTAAAATGTGAACTAGAAGTTAATTTTTTAAAAATTAACTATTACAAGCAAAATGCACAGGTGTGTTTTCTGCAGTTGAGTGAAAAGGAAAGACAAGACTGTAAGACGTTTATTACAAATGTTGGCAAGAACATCTTAGGTAATTCCCATCTTTGGCTGTAGAGGAAGCTTCATTAAGTTCGTGGGATGTCCACATTATTAGGCAGTTTTACCATGCACTAGGTTCTAGGCTGGTCCATGCATTGTATGGCCACTAGTGGTTCTCTCTGTTCCCTCTCCGTCGTTGGAGAGACTATCAGCTCTAGAACATGATTCAACCTGCACAGGATGTGAATTCCCCCTAGAGGTGCCTATTTTTCTCCAGGGATTGTAGAAACAGTACCAGGTCACTCTATTTTTAACATAGTTACGTCAGATAAGTGCCTATTCTAGGCAATATAAATTTCTTGTTATTAAATATCACTCTTGACCTTAGCTTCCAAGAATACCTTTCCTCTACTTTTTCCAAATCAAGCATTCTGCTTCTGAGCAACTTCTCAACTTATTTAATATTTTCTGCACTATAAGCCCTTAACTTTCCTTGCTAATAAACACTTTTCTAAGCATTTTCATCTGCCAAAACTTCCATTCTTCTCATGCCTGTCCATTTGCCATTTTCACGTTAAACATAGCATTACATTTGAGGATATTAGAGCATTTAGGAAACATTTTACTTCTGAAGCTTTTCAGATCATGCTGCAAATACATGTAGGTAAAAGCAAAAAAGTGAAAAATGGCTCCATTAGAATGCATTTGTTTGTTCTCACTGTTTTTAAAGGATGTCAACTTGACAGCATAGAAGACTCGAGTTCTTACTCCCTGATACAAATGAGCAAGAAAATATGACTCTCAGCATTACTTCAGCTTTGACCCAAAAAGGCAAAACGAAAGCTACAAAAGTTAAATCTACATGGTACAGAAAACCTAAAGTAATTTTCTGTACTTGCTGAGTGAATGTTTTCATCTGTATTAAGATTGCCTTCAAAGATACAGGACCAAGGAGCGCCTTCTGAGATCTATGTACATACGTATCAATATTTAACGTAATGCAATAAATATTCATCAGATGGTAACAACAAGTAGTCACTACATGCTCAAATAGTGAAATTTTTATGCTAGTACCTGCAGTTAGATTGTGTGCGCATATGCATATACAGACTCTAGTCCTCTCTATTTGTACACTGAAATACATTTGAGCATAAAGACAGGTAGGCGGACCTCACCATTTGTGTTAATTGTAAATATTAATTTGTGCAAAGGAAGATAGTCTAATTCACCTCTCTTATAACACGAGTTCTCCCACTACTTTAGTTGCCAACATGGCACTCCATGAATCTGTATGTGTGTGCGTGCACGCGCACACATGCATGAGTGTGAAGGCAGGACAAAAGAAAAAAGTGTTGAAATGGGTCATCACTTGATTAAGCAGTAAGCTCATTCACTTTATAGAAATCTAATCTTTCCTTGATAGGTACTTACTCCTCCTACTAAGGAGCAATACACAGTCACCAGGAAAAGTTTTGATAATGAAAAAAGAAAATAATTCAATACATTTAATTAACACATTTCTTTCTTCCACCAAGTGACAGTGTTCTATGTCATATCTTCTCCAGCAGTAAGAATACCTTAGTGCTTTACACACCCTACTGCGTAGGTCCTACCTCACTACATCAGCACTATTAATGCAATATATCTGTCAAGGCTTATTAAAATTCTTTTTGATGTGTATCTTGGCTCATAAACCTCCACACTGTATTGATATTGCCTAAGGGAACGTCCTTGTAGCACTGAATCTCTGCAGATGGGATGATAAAAGAGAAATGTTCAAAACTTTAAAAAGTTCAGTCTCTAGCAGAGCTTTCTCTTCCAACACCTCTTTTGAATAGTGTTTTGGGTTGTCACTCTATAGCTATTGTTCAAAAAATGGCTTACAAAACATTTTAACTCACAGAGAAAAAACTTTCTTACAAATAAATAATTGATGGATAAAAAGCAGCTGATGGATCTCAATCCATTTTCATAGATATACCCTTTTCAGTGCTTTGTATACATGCTGTGCCTGTACCAATCCTTAGGTAGCAAACAAACCCCGGCAGCCAGTTCACTCACTAAAGTGAGAAAGAATTTACCAAGTCAGTTGGAGAACTGAATTTTGTTCTCCTTCATGTATGTAATCTCTTCCGCTTTTCTATTTGTAATTAATTGCCACAGGGCACAGGAATAGCTTTCAGGGACTGCGAACACTGTGCTGCCCAGTTTGGAACATGTCTCTGGTGGCAGGTGATGCTATATGCTTCAGAAACGTATTAAACTTTTACAGTGTGTTTAAACTAAATCACATGGGTGAAATTCACTGATGATGATTTTATGTGAATTTAACTACATATACTGATAGTCTATAAACATTTTACCTATGTTAACTCATAGTGTAAATATGTTATTCCACCCAAATTTCCTCAGCAATAAGTTTTCATCACTAAGTTCTTCAGTCTCCCCGTAAAGGCCTTTGCCTTAACAAACTTTGTTTTCTACCTGATTTTATACAGATCGAACAATCAGACCCTAATCAAGTTCACATTGAAGTCAATGGCTAAGGTACTTTCTACTGATTCAGGAGGGAAAGTAGGAGAAGGAAGAGGGAGGCACAGACTGAATCTTAAAATAGAGAATTGAGTTTACATATAAAAATATGCACTGTACTGATGTATGTACATTCACAGTGCTTCAGTACTAGGCTAAGTCTGGAAGACATTTCTCTCAGAAGCAGTTTTGGGGAATCAGACTGAAAATAAGATATGGCCATAGGATGCTTTCTTTGGGGTCAGGGTAAAAATAAGACAGTCAAACCATTTTGGGTTTAACGTTTACCTCTCATAGAATCACAGAATCATTTAGGTTGGAAAAGACCTTTAAGATCATCGAGTCCAACTGTAAACCTAATGCTACCAAGTCCACCACTAAACCATGTCCCTAAGTGCCATCTTAGTGTACTTTGAATAGGGAAACACAGTAAGAGCAAAAGAGTCTCCAAAAAAAATCTGTATATTAGAACTTTTTGAGTAAAAAGCTACATTTTAACCAAAGAGAAAAAAAGCATTCCCGGAAGGATCATCCCCCATTTCCTTAACCACTTTTTAAACAAAGCAGCTTCTATATCCACAAACCTTTTTCTTTTTATTCAATTTTTCTTCCCCTGTCTTGCATTTCTAATTCAGCTGGAAAATGATGCACGTAATCTGAAAATTTTTGTCAGTCACAAAGCCAACACCCTTCCCTCCTTCTCCTGCTCCCCGCCTGCTGTTTATTTTTAATAAACTTTATTGTATAATTTATTGTTTCACATTTTTGACACTTTTTTTTATATTCCTGTAACTATATATAGAAGACTGTAAAATAAAATAGAAGAAAAAGTAAATGTATAGTAGTAGTGATTGGGAGTCAGCTTCCTCTGTTAGCTTTGGAGACTCCAGAGCATAAATTACCCTGCAAACATTCTTCACCCAAAGTTTTAACTCTGATTTAAGTGAAAACCTGAATTGCATTCATTTCCAGTTGGTACATTCTGTCTTACTTTTAAATGCTGAATGCTACCTACAATGAATTATGTAACAATAAAAAAGTTGTACTGAATTAAGAGTATTCTTTCACCTTATACTTGTAGCCAGGAAACATCCTAAGGCTCTCAAAAGAACTTCAGTTTTTGAGGATCAGTGTGGAAGTTTCTGACAGCAGTTTGTCCTCTGGTTTGGTTTCTATGTGTTTTTCTTGAAAAGCAGATGTGCACTGTTCTTTACAAACAGATGTGTGATGATGAAAGATACACAGTTGCTTATCTTTCCTACAGAACTACATCTTACGTGTGATGAATAGGTTGCCAGGATGGATAGGTTGCCAGGAGCTTCCTGAACATTTTTTGCTTCTGTCTTCCTATACTCTGTGTGGTAGCAGGTTACTCGCCTTAAGATCTCCAGGACTAAAGGCCACAGTGTGCCTTGAGCTGCCTCTGTGCTGGATTTCAAACTACCTGTTAAAGCAGGCATCCCTTATCCAAAGAAAATGTCAGTGTAAATGCAGAACTAACACTCAGATTGGAAGAAAACTGATATTTTTTTTCATTCAGGCTATCCGTTGCACAGTAGTGTACAAAATTAAATTGTTTCAAATAAACAATTAACTGACTGGCACTCTGATATTAATATAATCAGGTGAAGCCAACAACAACAAAGTAACAGATTTAGCCTGAAGAAATTAGGTGCACAAATGCCTCTAACAGTTCCCTCTTCCACTGGGAAATAGGCAAGTATAAAGGACGTTATGGCCAGATCCAAAAAGAACATAGCAATCTGATAGGGAAAATTGCAAATATGGCAAAAGGCTACCAGTTTTGGGTGTGGAATTCACAAGGAGGACTTTGTCATCTAATATAAGTTTGGTTTCCCACATAGTGAGAGGGGAGAGTTAGGCTCTGATGGCCACATCTCTACGGGTGAGAATTAAGTCAGACCTGCTCCAACCTAACTCCCTGTTCCACCAACCCTGAAGAACATAGAGCTAAAAGAAGATGGTGCCCGAGCTGAGAAGCTTTTCCTTATATGTCTCCATGGCCCATAGGCCTGAGCTGATTTGAGGTCAGACAGCTTAGATGCCACAGAGCAAAGCTGGTCAATTATTCCATTCTGCAGACAGAGAAGACCAAGCGCTTAGATCTGTATGCAGTCACTTGTTTTGGGTCATGTCTGGAAAAAAAGGGTTCCTAACAGCCACCACAGTGTGCCATAACATCACAGTGAGTGGCGGTACTGTTGAGCCAGCAAAATGCTGAAGAGAGCAATGCAGGTTGTAATTTCTCTGTCTTGTACTTAAACACTGAAGGCTACTTTTGTGAAATTCAGATCCATATCTTTGGTGGCTTAGGCTTCCCTCTACCAACTGGATGCATAAAATCTCCTTTTGAAACAGAACAATTAGATCAGTGTCTTCTGTTGTGGAGAGAACAGCTGATGCTCTGGCATAACAACTCAGCATGCAGAGCACTTACTCAGGAAATACGAATTAAGTGTACTAGCCCTGCTTAGCTTTGTCAGCTTACCAGATATTGCCTTATAGACACTTGCTTTTAGATCCATGGGTTATGCCAACATACGGACGTGAATGAAAGAATCATGGGATGAAAAGTACAAAAGGCAAGCATAGATGCAATTCTGTTGCTTGGTGATACTGAAAAGCACATAAGCGGGGGTGAAGCGAGGAGTCTGTACGTGCTTCCTGAATGAATCCAGTAGTTTCTCCAGTGGTGCATTCACGCAAAATTGATAAACCTTCTGAAATCAAAGACCAGAAGTCAAACTTGCACAGTACCAGGACAGACCTGAACATCAAAACATCTCTGGCAGTTTTAAAAGCAAAACCATTTTCAAGAATGGGGAAGTTGTTCGCAGGCTAAAACTGCGCTGAGGTGTTGGAGAAAGGCAAAACCTTGTACACCAGCTGCCAAAGGATGGCAAACCGTTATGAAGGACAAGCAGGCATTTCTTGTATTAAAATCCTCTCTCTATACACTTAGTTTCTGCTCTTGGTCATGTAATGGTGACACATGTGTATAGCTGAGGTCAACTAAATCCTCCTAATCTTATTCAAAGCTCTACTTTTCCACTGTTTTGTCTGGTACATTTAGTTTTTACTCAAGAAATGAATTCTTCCTATGGGCTTTTAAAAAAAAAAAAAAAAAAAAAAGGAGGATGAAAGGACAAGAAGAAGAAAAAAGAGCAATGATAGCCTTAGACATGTGGACTGAACACAAATGACATTTTCTCTTCAGAAAAGATTATGGAGAAAACTCGGCAAGCTTGTGGCATAAAAAACTCCCATAAGAAGCAGACACTGGAGGATGGGGATAAGTTTAAAATTTTACAGATGACCAGAACTGTTATTTTCTTGACAATGAAATGTTTCATTTTGTACTCCTATGCTCATACCATCTTCCATTTGAGATATATTTTGAGATGCAAGACTTAAGCAGGCAATGAAGCCAACTGTCATTGACCTCCGAATAACTAAGAATTGGACTTAGATCCACATTGTCGATTTCAGACTTCATTATTTTAAAGTCTCAAAGAAATCTGACTTTTTCAATGTGTTGCTGATGACTTTGTTGACTATAACACTTAAGTAGATATGTATTTAAATTCCAGTTAGTATTCCTGACGAGTTTTAGGTAAATCAGATATTTCCTTGACTAATGTTTTCTGTAGAAACCTGAAGGCAGAAGAACCTATTAGTTTTTGTGCTTCTGGCTCACGTAAGAAATAAAATGAATTGCTTTTATCAAATTGTGATTGGAAAACAGTGCTTCCATAGGCTGCCTTCTACACAGTATGAAGACAATCTGTAAAAAGAGTCATTCTAAAAAGTCAGCATGTTGTAAGATAATATAGATCTCCTTGCATTGCTTAACCTTCAGATTTTTTAATCTCCTTCCTATTTCCATTTGATTCTTCTGAATTTTCTTTTACCCTCCTGTGCTAAAACAGCAAAAACGTAAAACCTGCTGTAAGATTAATTACAGAGAAGGTCTAAATCTAGCAGGGTCAGCAAGCTCCTAGGTGAGCTTTGCTTCTTCATTATTTTTATCATGACTTGGCTGTGTATCATGACATGCATTAGGATACATCCTTTGTTCTAGGAATTCCTCTGAAAAAGTTCTACATTTTCTCTTTACATAGCTTCTGTAGGTGCCATATCAACATCTTTTATAGGCGGGAAATAAAACTGGTATGAAAACTTGGAAGGATTGTGTGTAAAACGTGCTTTTCAGCAATCCTAAAGAAAACCTTGATTTGAATAATTATTTTTTTAATGTGTCATGACAGTGTTTAATGACATTGTTAAACTAAAATGCTTTCATTTTGGTTCTTAATATATAGGTGGAAGTTTCAGGTAAAACTAAAGGGTATTTTCTGTGCCATAGGCATTAAAAAAAAGCACAAACTGAGCAAAAGCACTGTAATCAGAAGATCTTTGCTTATGAATGACACAAAGAATGCAGGAAGACAGAACTATTGCAAATTTTGAGATGCGAAGTGCTACATAGTAGGAATAAACCAGGTTGGAAGACCTACTTAGGGGATACTGAGCAAGACTGAATGTCTTACTGCGCAGCATGACTCAGTTAAACTCGGGTTATTAAGGTCAATACAAAGCTAGCTGAATGAAATTTAAGGACCTAAGAAATGGAGAGTCCAGGCTGGATTATAACTGACAATTTTAATAGATAGGACATGGACCACAGCTTTTGCAGACCTCCTACCTCCGTTTTCCTTTTGTTGGAGTCACTGTTTCGTTTTAGGCCTTTTCTCCTGAGCTGCTCTTCTGGGACATCTGATGTTCCAGTGCACACAAAGTGGAAAATAGAGCAGTGCACCTGCAGTAAGTCTGGGATATCTGGAAGGCATCTGGTTTATTTTCCCATGAAATGTCTGCAAATTAACTAGACTGGTTTACATTCCTTTTCTTTCCAAGAAAGGAGGAAAGATTTCCTGCATAGCTGGAGAACCTCAGTTCAAAGGATGCTTCTCACAAAGTGCACCAGTGTAGATACCATTCACTCTTGCTTCTATGCCACAGACATCTCCGAGCCCTGAAACTCCCCTGGCTGGATAATTCCTGGACTCCCCACCTGAGGAACACCACGGGACAGGAAGAAGAAAAAAGAATGTGGCCCATTCATGGCATGGTATGATCCAGTTCTTGGAAATATATATTAAGTCAATTAAAACTCAAAGAATGAATGACTGAAAAAAACCTTAAAACAACAGATACAGAAGCAATCATAAAAGCTATGCTTGCTCAGCTGGGCTGTTCCTAAACTAGCAATTTGAACTAAGGATTAAAGTTTAGTGAAAACCATAGTCCTTTTTAGATCTCCTTTCCCTCTGTGACTTTAACAAGCCAAATCTCTCCAGCCAATGAAGTTAAAATATACAGGACACGCAGCTCTTTATCTGTCACACCCTGCAAATCACATTTTCCAGCATTAAAGTACTATTCGTTTTGGCTTTTAATTACCTGACTTATCAGCATGTCATATTTCTCCCCCCCCGTCCCTGCAATAATTACATTCTGAATCAGTGTGACATTCAATATTGACCTTTATTTATGGCTCTCACAAACTGTCGAATGTTTATTTATAAACCATGAAAAGCAGAGTTTGTAAGAATATTGATTCAGTGTATTAGAAAAGCAGTGGCCTGGCATTCTGTGAGTAGAAGTAATCACAGGCAATTACTGGAGACTGCTTTTCACTACTAATTTTGGGTTCAACCTTATAATTGTATTACTGAATTTGTTTCACTTTGTCCATATATCACCAGGTTCCTAGTAAGAAGTCTGATATTAACATAATTTAATAATATTCAGGGGAAGAATGGTTTTAATTGGTTTAAAAAGAGGGAGATACATAGCCTATGCCACACAATGAGAAAAGTATTGTAACAACCTTTTTTATTTTGCAATAAATGATAATTAATATTTAAATGCATTAATGAAATAAGTTCTTAGCGGCTGGGTCACAAATCTTTGATGTTTATGCCACTAACAAAATCACTAACTGCTCCTAATGATGCCCCTGAGCTAAGCTTCACTTTACTCCTGGTATAAAAACTACTTTCATTGCCAGTAGCGTGAATTTGCAAGTGTGAAAGGCAAAGTCAAACTAAGAACAATTCTTCTTGTCCTTATCCCAGTATAAAATGGCAAGAAAGTGGTCAAAATCAGAAAAAGAACAAACCACAAAACAGCCAAACTTAGAGAAAAGCAAAACTAGCAAACAATAACTACAACCTTAGATCTATGTAAATAAAAGTACTCTGCGCTCACTCGCTGTTCCTAGCGAGACAGATTCAGTGCAAAAGCCAATGAAGATGTAACTGTCTGCCTGGGATTAAATTAGAGCTCTGAGAAGCAGTGGGGGAATGACAACTAGCTGATGACTGTGCTTTTGGATAGGACTGACCACTCATACTTCATCATTTGTTTCTTTCTACTAAGCTCATATGTTCTCAGTGTGAATTTAACCAGATTAAAACATGAAATCAGCACAAGTCAGGCTTGAGATGTTATGCTCATGAAACATAAAAAAAGTGCCTTTTTTTTTCCTCCTGTTTTCTATAACTTTCAGTGAAAAGTATATGGAAAGAAAATGTTCCCAGGAAAAATTTTCTTTGGGTGGAATGCTATCCTGATGGGATAACACTCTGTTAGGGAAACAGTACCGTTTGTACCAACTAGTACGGTGTTTTTGGCAAATTTGCATCCAGTTCGGGATTTAGACTATCTTTTCAAATACCCTTAGTTTCAGTCTTAATCTTTTCTTGGGAACTAGTTCTATTTTCTACATGCTGTGTTTGGTCCAGAACTCTTCCTTATTTAATGAAAAAGATTCTCCAGTACAACAAGCTTTATAAATGCTGTAATTCAGTTATGAATATATTTGGAAAAAGTATTTCAGGATTCATAAGCTTCTGGAAAGTCATAAAGACCCTCCCTTTTTTTAATTTTAATTGCTTTATCCTCCCCATTTGTTTTTCTGCTTACATTTTCCACCACTCCGTGACAGTTCAAAAAGAGTATTATCATCACTGAGAATGTTTTGTTTACAGTCAGAGAGAATAACTTAGCATTATTTTCTTGTAAAGTATCCAGAGCTCAGACATAGTAAAAGATGCACATGAAAAATATGCACACGTCTTTTCTATCACATTATTGGAAATCACAGCTGGCAGAAATATTTTCAGTAGTTCCTTCAGTTTAATGTTAAAAACTAAATCACAGCTGGTCAGGAAGGTTTGGTGGGTTTTTGTGGGTTTTTTTTCTCCAGGAAAAAGTTGAGAAAAAGAAAATACATTTTAAAACATTGACATTTGAATATGCCATATTTTTATGGGGGTAAAGGATAGCACATTTGTTTTGCACCAAATGGTAACAAAGCAGAAAAGCCTGTTCTACAGGTTTTTAGGATCTGACAAATTAGCAGAAAAACAGGTGGTAGAAAATTTTACCAATTATTTCTGAGCCTGTAGCTCAGAAAGTCCATAAACATCTACTAGTTATAGCTTAAGAAAGTATACAAGGTGAGCAGCTCTGCTCCTGTACTGACCTTTAAACTGCTGGGCACTGAGGTAAAAATCAGCTAACAGACCTCTGGTGTGCCCAAAATGGCAGTTCTTATGTTATATATTGAATATTACATACTGAAGCTGCATCAGGGGAAGTTCAGATTGGACATTAGGAAAAGGTTCTTCACTAAGAGGGTGGTCGGCCACTGGAACAGGCTCCCCGGGGAAGTGGTCACAGCACCAAGCCTGTCAGAGTTCAAGGAGCATCTGGACGATGCTTTTAGTCACATGGTTTAGTTTTCGGTAGTCCTGCAAGGAGCAGGGAGTTGGACTGAGTGATGCCCATGGGTCCCTTCCAACTTGAGGTATTGTACAATTCTTCTATATTAATGAATAAATAGGTTTCATTTTTCTCACTTTAAGAAATACTGTAATTACTTTTTGCTCATATGCATACCCAGCTTTACAAAGCATATATAGAATTTAGTGGGCTGAAGTCTACTCAAGACAGTGGAAATACACTTCATTCAGTGGAGATTTAACAAGCCCTTAACAACATAGACTGACAAATTTTTAATCTATTGGTATGAGAAATAAAAAGATTTTAAAATATCTGAAAATTTAAAAGTGCAATTGAACTTTGAGATTATGAAAATATTGTTCAAGTAAAACTGCACAACTTGAGATAGATGCAATGCAACTATGTCTGCTTACAATTGAAATACGTTAGAAAAAATTACAAAAAAAAGACATGTCCTAACCACCCTCCCTCCCCATTTATCTAAATGGGACTTATCTAAATTATAATCACACTGACATAAGCAAATTGCAAAATAATATTGTAAGAGGAAAATATTTGCGATGTGTTGCCTATTTTGAGAGTGCTTGAGTGCATACTTCATTGGAAAAAGAGGGGAGTATAGCTCCTTTGCAAGGAACACACTGACGGCATCGTTTTCAGTCAGCACCAACTTTATACCCTCTCTGAAGAGAAATCTTCAGAAAAGATGTGTCCCTCACATTAGATAGGGAACAAACCCTTCTGAGTGTGTGACCCACCAACTCCTTTAGAGAAATGGGCCAGAAGAGGCTGAGAAAGTAAATTGAAGGCCCAAAGGAGATGTTGTTACCAACTTTCTCACTAATAAATCTCTTTCTCACGGTGTTTAGGGTGTAGGCTTAACATTTTTCTATGTGAGTGGCCTTTGATAGTAGCAGTTCAGTGAGATAATGGGTCCACAAATAGAAAGCAAAAAATCTCTTTAGCTTCTGATGTTGCAGCTAGGAGATCCCCCCCTGTTCCTAGTCAGTGCAGACAACAGACAAAGATTTCTGTAAAAGAACTGCAACAGTTCTTCTTTTAATTTGCTCCTTTTTTCATTTCTCTTGACTTGCCCAGATGTGGCATTCTTATCACAGAATCTCTCAGTATTAGAGTACAATGAAAATGAAATACGTGCTGAATCTGGATGACTTCCGAAACAGTAATAAAAAATATTTACCTGCCTCTTTTTTGGTTGCAAAGTTATGTGCTAACTCTAAAGAATGGTTGCAGTCTTTTAAAATGATGTTTAAAGAAAAAGATTTATCATTTTCTACAGTAGATAGACCAGCATAAAAATCCGCAGTTATGATATCAAGAAAGCTTGGATCTCAGAGTAATCACAGCCTTTCCACAGGATATTTACTTATCTTGAACATTTGGTGTCACTTGGGGTTCTTCGCATCTGCCTCACCAGGCTGCATATGACACAAAGTCCCTAAAACCAGCAACTGTTTACCATTTGCCGTAGATACAAATATAGCCACTGAGATTTTAATACCAAAGTCAGTCTTGCAATCAAAGCATATTCTACATTTAAGTAAAAATGTTAATTTCATTAATATTTTAATAGGATCATAGGATAATGATCCTAAACAAGCACGGCCAGCAGGTTGAGGGAGGTCATTCTCCCCCTCTGCTCTGCTCTGGTGAGTCCCCACCTGCAGTACTGCGTCCACCTCTGGGGTCCTCAGCACAGGAGAGAGACATGGACCTGTTGGAGCAGGTCCAGAGGAGGGCCATGAAAATGATCAGAGGGATGGAATACCTCGCCTATGAAGACAGGCTGAGAGAGTTGGGGTTGTTCAGCCTGGAGAAGAGAAGGCTCCAGGGAGACCTTATTGCAGCATTTCAGTGCTGAAAGGGGGCTTATAAGAAAGATGTGGACAGACTTTTTAGTAGGGCCTGTTGTGATAGGACAAGGGGTGATGGTTTTAAATTAGAAGAGGGTAGATTTAGACTAGATATAAGGAAGAAATTATTTACAATGAGGGTGGTGAAACACTGGAACAGGTTGCCTGGAGAGGTAGTAGATGCCCCATCCCTGGAAACATTCAAGGCCAGGTTGGACAGGGCTCTGAGCAACCTGATCTAGTTGAAGATGTCCCTGCTTACTGCAGGGGGGTTGGACTAGATGACCTTGAAGGGTGCCTTCCAACCCAAACCATTCTATGATTCCATGATAATTGGAGTTGGAAAGGCACTCAGGAGATCTCCAGTCCAACCTGCTTCTCAAAGCAGAGTCAGCTCTGAACTCAGACCAGCATGACCTGGTCATCTCAAAGGGCTTTGTACAATCAGGACCTCCATAGATGGAGCCTGTGCAGGCTCTCTGGGCAACTGATCCACTGCTTGATCATCCTCATGGTGAAGCTTCTCCTTACATCCAGTCTGAACTGGCCTTTGTTTCAACTCATGCCCATCGTATCCCACCATGCCCCGCTGTGAAGAGCTTTGCTGCATCTCCTTGATGACCTCCCTACAGGCACCAGGAGCTCCTGCTGGGTGCCCCTGAAGTCGCGTCTTCTCCTAGCTGAACAAGCCCCAGTCCCACAGCCTCTCCTCACAGTGCCAGTAATCCAGTCCTGATCATGCTGGTGGCCTCCACTGAACTCACTTCAGTTTGTCAATGTCTTTCTTGCATGGGAAGGGCCCAAAACTGAACACAGTATTCTAGATGTAGTGTAATAGAGCATCACTATTTATGTGTATATAAAGCAAAGAATCTATACTGTATCTTGCACCAACCACCAAGCACTTTTAAAGATTTTTTTAAGTGTTGCTTTCATGTTAAAAGAACAAAACGGAAGCATTATTGAGCTATTGTTATCATCTTCAAGTGACACTAGAAAAAGGCTCACTATGATTACAGAGCTAGTAGTTCTCATTATAGGATCATTTAGCGATCCTGTGATAAACCCGGTTCTTGAAAGGGCTTATGTGCCCAAAACCCAGCAGGCAAGATGAAAACATTTCCTGGGTACGTGAGAGGGGAGACACCTGCACATTCTGTACAGTCACGTACATACAGAGGGAATGTGACATCTCAGCAGACAATTCATACCTTAATCTGCTTGGGATTCACAAATTGCACATCTATTGCATGAATTACATAGCTTACTCCCTACAGCCTGATCCAGTCAACGCAGCAAGCCCTAATGCCTACTGACAACAGTGACATCAGAGCCCAGCACTTTCACTTAAAACCTGACCCACAGGGACATCACTGCTCTTCAGAGGGAATCTGGGGCTGCAGATATATGCTTTCTGCACACTTGGAGGCTAAACAACCATATCTGCCCCCAGCCAGACTAGGCAGGCTGGGATGTCATGCCAATGCCCTGCCACTGTTCAGAAAGGACTGCAAGAATTGACAGTGCCAGAAAAAAAGGGAAAGCAACCCTGTAGCCCAGGAAGGCACCTGGAGGAAGAAACCTTAGTTCTAGCTGAGTAACCAGGATCATGTATCTCATTCACCGACTTTTAAGTGCAAAATGACCCTTTCCTCCCATACAGTCTCCTAGGCATAAAATCAGGCTTTCACTTGATGACTACCTCTCTGGCTTCATGGCTTACAAAGTACCACGTCATACAGGATAAAAAAAGTTTAGAAGCCTCATCTTGCTGAGCGCTTGAATTGCAGTCTACTGTACAATATGTCAACTCTACCTCACCTTCTGGCTGTGATTTGAATGAAGCAAGTGAGTCAGTCCTCTTGAGGAAAAGGAATGGCTTAGGCTTGTAAATGCAGGAAAGTATTGCATGGGGCAAGCATCAAAATCATGCTTGTACTTATTGTTCAGAAGTGAGTATTTGGGCATTTCAAGTGGATCTCACTAGAGCATTTCAGAATTCAGAATATAGTTAAGGTCCAAATACACTACGAGGACTGTGAAATAGCCAGATTGCAGAACAAGTATCTAGCCGGAACAGCAATTCAGAAAAATATACCCAAGTTTGAAATGCTGTATAAGAGAAAGTCATTCAGGCACATTTCTGGTACCCAGATGGGTTGTTTTTGTATGTGTTTTTTTCTTACACAGCTTTAATTATGTTAAGCCCTCAAGGATTATAATCGTCATAAATATTTGCATAGATAAATAATTAAAACTAAAATAAATGTGAGTCAAACCGTCCTTTGGGAAAGCTCAAGCTCCAGAGGTGTCACTATTCGTCTATTTTCTCATCAAAAACATGACTAGACATCTCTAACAAAATCCATCACCCAGTTGCATGATGAATGAATGCTGTGAGGGCTGTACTGCCCTAATGAACAGCAGCATAAATTTGCTTGAAACATTTAAATTCTGATCATAATCATCATCTTTTATATACGTAGCCAGTTTTGAATTGCTAATGACAATCACTACCATGCTATAACATTGATATATATTGGTATTTCATTGTGTCCTAAGCACAGAGAAATGCTTTCCAGTCAGTATTGCCTTAATATCTCCAGAAGGAATTAAAACCAACTGTTGCCCCTATTTATAAACTTAGGGTGGGTATATCAGTAGATGTAAAAAACAACCAACCAACCAAGCCACCCACCCACCCCTCCCTCTTAAAAAAAAAAGTGCACAATCACATTTCAATTGTCTAGCAAGTTTGAAAAAAATCCAAGCTTAAACAACCCCTGATTTTAGATTACCTTGGATACTCTGTTTGCAACCTCTCTGCCTACTGTCAGCCCCTGAACAAAGGTCCGTGCAGCAATGAATGCTCTAGTCACTTGAACCTTCAGCTTCCTGGGTACATCTCCAAACGGCTTCAGCTGGTCTGTGTACTTGCTTACACACTCCAGGTAGTCCTCAGTGAAATGGTACTGGGGGTTTATGAGCTGGAACATCCGCTCCAGCAGCCGAGCCCAGAAATCATTCAGCATTTCCTCCAAGTTCACATTGCCTCCTGTGTAATACCTCTTCAGCTCTGTGAAGAGGTCCTGGAACACCTCCGAGTTCTGCATGTACAGCATGCCGTACGTCCGGACAAACATGTCGTTTAAGGATCTTTCTGCATTCTCCAGAAGTTCTCGGAAAAATTCTGCAGGGAAAACAAGGTGTTAACGGATATATTAGTAAGGTACAAAGGGTTTTCTGATTGCATTCCTATGTTACCACTACTAAAGTTTGTCTTATTGTGTTGTTACCGTGGCATTTTACTAGTGAAATTAATCTATTTGGATAGTAAATTGCTTTATTTAGAAGTAAAGAAAAAAAGAGTATAACCTGAATTCCCCAACAAGGTAGAAGGATGTAGAACCTATAATGCTGAACATGAAAGACCCATTTGAAAGAGCTTCAGTGAGGTAGTTCCACCACTACTTCACATACTATCTGAACACAGCAATCCCCGTCCCTTGCAATATCCACCATAGATAGTATAGTAAATCTTCTAAGTTAAAAGTAAAGTCATTAATATGATGATTTAACTGAAAAATTAATGATTTTAGAATAGTTAGATAACGATAAGTTCCACTTTGCTGAAGTTTTTACAATGTAGAAGAACACCATGGAAATAAATCTGAAAACTTATTTGCAAATATTCTTGAAGAGAACTTGAAGGAGACCTGAGTGGAAATGAGCAGAATCCCTCTTAAAAGTATTATGTGTCTAGGTAATACTAAGAGAATGTTAGGATTTTCAATAATTTGCTACTATATTGACGAACAGTACTAGAACCCTCCACCGATCATGTCACAGCCAGCCTACTAATTCCAGTTTGTGCTAGTCGTTGGGTTTGGAACAGCAGACCTTGCATTTTTTGGAAAACATTTCAGACTTTACTGCTTCTGTGCCTTTTATCTACTCAGGCCCAAACCATAACCTATTTCTAAATTTTGGCCTGTGGAATTTATTCTTACTGGAAACCAAGCCCATGGGATACAGTGGAAATACATAATAATCTCTTCTGTTAAGATCCTTTAACTGCCATATGATGCTTAGGTTTTCCCAAGAAATTCACTAAGCATGTACAGTAGTTCTTTAAACACATCTGACAAAAGCAGGCATAGCTTCTGCTAGTTTTTAGAAGATCCCATCTTCCTACAGGGTCTACTTGTCAGCCTTCTTAACCTCCTTTGGAAAAGAATTCAATGGCTGCTGTGGCCTGTAAATGGGGCACTGCAGACAGCAAGGCAGAGATGGCAACACCTCTGGCAAAACATGTATATTTGCTGCAATTAAATGATTCACACTTATGCGGGAGTCATCATGCAGCCAACTCTGGGATATCAGATTCTAAATATGCAGTCATTGCCCATAGACACATCTGCATGTGCTAACTGCAGGGATGTGCTGACTTCTTACAGTCTTGGCTAATGCTGTAATGTGAATACTCTTTTAACATAGGGCCCTGCTGCACCTACAGTGACTCATAGAAATGCAGAACCACCGCAATGCTAAAGACAGGATGGCAACTAAGGCTATGTAAGAAAAAATCTACACTAAATTTGAGGATTTACAACTGTGATGAGCTGAAAGCAGAATCCACTGAACACTGTTGACCAGTCTACAAGGACTCAGTAAGAAAAGAGCCTCTTCTTTTTGGCAGAAATTGTGCAGAGCTGCAGTCTTTGATCTCCCAGATAACTGCAAAGGGGTTATCATGAAAATGTATACACAGAGCATTGAGAACTCGCTACATCAAAGCAATTATTAAAAGGAAAATATATGATAATAAATGTATCAATGTCTAAACTGTCATTAAAACCACAGCCTTTCATATGGAATGAACTCCATCTGGAAAAGAATATGCTTTTGCCAAATAGTTTATGTAGGGAAAAGCAAAAAAAAAAAACCCCAAACCCCCCAAAACCCCAAAACAACCCAAAAAACAATGCACAAAATGCACAAAGAGAAACCCTTGTAATTCTTTGTTGCCAAATAGAATAACTTGAGGTCCACAACATACAGTCATCTTTGTTGTTTTTCCAAATTATCCACTAATTCTGACAAAGCTGTTTAAGAAAAAAAGCAAAACAAAGCTGTTTTTCACTGCTAACCCTGACTTGGTGGCATCCTTGATGTCTGAATCATCCCGATTACTGTTTTATACATTCAGCATTTCTTGTTCTAAGAAATAATGCACACTGGCTGTACTGCTGAATACATCTAGCTCTCTGGTCACGCAATCTGGAAGGCAAAAAGATGGCAGAGAACTTGGGGCTCAAATTAAAATTTATTTTAAGGTTGAAGGCAGGCTTTCAGACCAGTGCAACTCAATGACAACTGGGAAAGACAATCACGAAAGCAGTGAGTCCAGGCCCCTCGACTTCTCTCCCATAAAGCTTTATGTGCTGGGGGGCTGCTGTAAGCAATTCACATGCTGGCTCCTCCCAATCCATAGCTATACTGGGAACCCCACTATTTATCTTAAAAGAACGTGCCATTGCATAAGTCAGTCATAGCAAAGCATAACCAAGTTTGCTGACAGCTCCTCTTGTCTGAGATTGTTAGCCTACTATTGCTTTGTGCGGGGGTATTATTTAGCAATCTCACAGTCAGTTTGTTGGAAGCCAATCAAACTTTTCAGGGAGGGGTAGACATTTATTCTGTGTTCGTACAGCAGCTAGCACAATGTGGTCCATGCTAGTTGCAATCTTTATTTATATTGCAGTACAAACATTATCAGTAACTCCACAAACTTAAATTTCATGCTAGTCCAAAAGTGACACCATACATATACATTCTGTAGGAGAGCTAATGTCCTCTAAATAGCAGTACATTTATTTAATTTTCAGTCTTCTCATAGGTCTCTAGTCTGAGAGCTATTGCTTAGAGTAAGTTATTATGCCATTAAAAAGTTAGACCATTAGTCTTCCGTACACTTTGATACAAAAGACAGTTAGTTTAAGAGAGTTATCTGCATCAGTAGCCCTACGCAGGATCAGGATAATAAAGCAGCAACAACTACAAAATTGGATACCTTTTTAGTTCCAGAGAGAAAGAGATCTCCCCTGTTGTACTAATTAGAAAAATTCTCAATCAACTCCCGTCCAGCAAAATGAATGCTGCTGTGAAGGATCACTTGCTTTTTTAGCCTGCAAATCTTCCATACATCAAGAAGGTAGTCTGCTTTGGGATGCTTATGTACATAAACTGTGTCCTGGCATAACGGGGTACTTGTCCAGTTACATGAGGAGAAACTGTACTTGCTTCTGCAAAGGTTGAATTTTTCCACGGTCTTCACTGTAATTTAAAGATTTTATGTTCATTGCAAAGATGATATTTCATCAACTTGCAGGTAGCTTTTGAAAAATAATGTAATATTTCAGCTAAAAGTAAAAGAACGAAGATGAGACAGACATTAGTCATGTTGCTTAATGTGCTTCTGGAAGGCACTCAAGTACTAGGGTGGGAGAGGAGAATCTATATAAGACAGAGCTGTGCAGTGTTTTAAAATATATGTCTTGTGAATTTTTTTGCTGCCAAAATAGGCTGTCATGAGCAGTGTTAATGCTGGAAATAATTTTTCCTAATTTTAAGTGGTGATTCATTTATATGACAGAATATGTCCTGGGTATGTCTTATGGTGCAAGCACGTTTTTATACAGCTTTCATTTATTAGCCAGAGGGTCTCAGGAAGCCCGTTCAGTTCTGCTTATGAGGTAGTTGGAAAGGATAAGGTCTAAGGCACACTGAGCTACTGAAAACAGGGAAAGAAGATTGCTATTTCAAACCATTACATGCTCTATATAGGCTTAAATGGTGGGTTTCCAGTCAATGCATAACACTGAAGCTAGTTTTCATTTTTAAACGTTATTTGTAAATTTAGGATGCAAGATAGACAATAACAATCTCTGCAAATGAAGTCTGAATTGTTTTAAAATGTTTTGTCTGTGATAAAACAACTCAGTTACAAAGTGAAAGGACATAATGCATTGCTAGAGTCTCTTACTGAATGGTAGGTACTGCTCATTAAAAATAGGGTCTTGTTAGCTCTCATGCTACCTTGTCAACTGAAAGCTGACTTTCTCACTCTATTTTAACATCGGTAATCTAGTGTCATGATGCAATTCAACCTGGGAGCTAGCCTAATTCCAAAGTGATGACTAGTTGTCACCCTAAGTCAGTGGATCAGGATTGGGGATAATATTGCAGCATGACATGATGCAATAACTGCCTTCAACAAAATATAATCACAACAATCTAGAGCCAGTTATTAGATAAACCAAGTTGTATTATGTTGGAGGTATGTTCTGTGATCATTCCCAGCCCGATAAATTCCCTTGTGTTTTCTTTTCCACCTGTAATTTAAGCAAAACCAACATCTGATGCAACAAGATGTGAAGCTAGAAACAGTTTGTTGTCCGATTCCCCAAACCAAAAAGATATGCATGAGCTTTAAGACCAAAAAGACCAAAAGGAAATTTCATTTAATTACCATATATTCTGCTCAGCTTTGCTTTTTAGCAGAACTTGAGATCTGAATGCTGTACTATGGTGCATCTGATACACTGGACCTGCAATCTCACGACTACTCGAGAAAAAACAGCACAGCTACACAGAGCTCTTCAGAGGTTCTAGACAGGGATATACGTCTGATTTCAGATCAGCCTTTATGGAAAACATTGCTCAAGGTGGCATACTGATTTCATCCATCACTGACTAGCACCAACCAAACCATACAGGCAGTTCCCCATTATAGCCTAGCTTCAAAGAGCTCTGAGGATTTAGACATACAAATTCTAGTGACCTACCACTTACTGTGAAGATGTGCATGCCTCTACACCCTATGTGGACTTTAGGTACCTAATTTCATTTCACATCTTCAAACTTCCCAGTCCTGTTAATGCTGATGGTAAGAAGGATATTAGAATTCACGTAAGCTGACTATCTTATTGGACGGAAAGGTTCTTTGAGGGTTCTTTAGGTACAGATACATTCATGACATACATCAATGGCAGCCTTTTTTTTTTTTTTTTTTTTTCCCCACTGCCCTATTCCTGTCTGTCTGTCTTTGTTCATGAAGTCATTCATGAAAAAAAAATATTTTGGTGAACTCTTCATCTTTTTGCAGGATTCTTGCAAAGGCTTTGTTTTTCTTTTTTTTTTTTTTTCCTTTATAGATATTCCACAATGGTACCAATTATTGAAAGTGGTGATTTATCTTAAGGAAATTCAAGTGAAATCAACCTCTATGGTTTCTACGCTTTTTCATTTTCCAGGTGTTTTTTTTTAGGTTTCCAGAGACTTTCTTCCAACAATAACTAACCTTACAGAACAAAAAGAACTCAATTTAACTTCCTGATTGAGAAAAAATTGCTGTAAGGAGAATACTTACAGCAAATGATTTTTTTTCCTATTTTTGACATTACTTTTGTATTTATATTCAACAGTGAACAAGTTGTATGCATAAGGCTACCAGTGCATTGGTATTACTTCTTAGTGAGCCTGAATAACTAATTTTAAAATTCCCTTATAGCTTTGACCTTTCAAAACACTCAACAGTCACAACTGGGAAACAAATTTCAGCTCCCATTAGGAACAACAAAAGCTGCAGTGTGTTGTTGAAAACTGCTCTCCGTTTTTAATTCATTTTGAATACATACACATTGCATTTAAAGCTAAGAAATACAAGTCAGATAATTAAATGCGTCCTATAATTACAAATTTCAGAACAGGTGATTCACATCCTCTACTTATGTCTTGGGTAATATCACCTGTGGGTGAAATGATTTAGCTGTTAATGGATATCAATACCTTTCTAGAATGTCCTATACCTGTAAATATCATGACATTATGAAATCTTTTGTATGCTACTAAATTTTTCAGAAGCCAGTGCAGTCTCAAAGGTTGTGAGTAAAGATGAGGGTCTCTCCCCTCTTTAATCCTTCCATTTCTCAGACTACTGCAGGACTTGATAACAGAAGACAATTCACTGTGATCTTCTTCCCTGCCTCCTGTCCAGAGTCCGTGACTTCTTCCCCCTTATGGGCCAGGCTGTTGCAAGGAAGGAAGGAAGGAGACCCAGGGGAAGGGGAGACCACTGAGGCTCCATCCTTAACCCTCCGCATTGCGGAGCGTGGAGACAACGCAAACAGCACCATCCTGCGCTAAAATGAGGGATACGAGGATGGGGAAGAGACACAAACACATCTATCGTGGGCTGGGTTGGACAGGTTAGATCAGGTGCAGGCAAATGGAAAAAAAGCTAGGCTGATCTTTATACATCCAATGCCATTATCACAGTGGGAACCTAACCTGACAAAGAATTTAAGGCATTTTTTAATGCCAATGTACAAAGAACTTCTTGTACAAATGAACAATAACATAGAGTTAAAGGATCTGTCATCTACTCAGAGCTGATTACATGCACTGGTAAAGGCCTATAAGACTTTATTCTGTGATGCTGAAATCAATGAGAACATTATCAACAACTTCAGGGGATGCAGGTGCAACCTTTAAACGCTAAACTTATTGTTTCTTCACTGCAAAAGGTCATTTACTAGCACTTGAGTATGTCTAAAGGGGAGACTCGATCCTACCATTGATTCTATGCAAACAATCCTGCAACTAGGTGAAACATCACTTTCACATGAGAACAATTAAATTAGATATTAACACATAGTTTTTGAAATCTTTACTGATCTCTAGAATCTCAGTTCATATCCTGTTGCATCTGGTACTTTATACTGATGATGTATCCTTTATTATAAATATGAAACCTAAAATTCCCAAGATCCCCTCAAAGAATTCATTGAACTTATAGCAATAACCACGAAAGAAAATGCTAAGAATAAAAACAAAGCAATGAGATAGCTTTACACATAATTTATATAAACACCAGTAACTGTCCCTGAAGGTTCTATTTTCATTATCAAGTGGAAAACGCCTAAGTGAAGTACTCATAAAATGTAAGCAAAATGTTACATGGCATCAGAAGGCAACATTCTAGAATATTTATGAATGGGCATTTAAACGCCTACAGCAGTAGTACTGTCATGAATATCCATGACCAAAGAGAGACATGTAGCATTTCATGGATATCTGTGGATTTCAGAATGATGAATTTTACATCATATGTTCATAAAAATGCATAATGCCTCATGAAACATTCATGAGTCACCACAGTTTCTTCTGAAAAACATTTAAAGCTTTCATGAAAATGATATTAACAATACATAAACTATGGGACTCAGTGCAACAATTGTTTTAAAATATAGAGACTGTTCTGTTTTTCCCTATGCACCACTAGAGGCTATTAAATATCCAGTTCAATAGTTAAGGAGATTTACCATCTAACATTTTGTACGAAAATTCTTTGACATGCCTATAATCTATAACAATCTTTTAGACGTATTAAAAGTTTGTTGACTTTTAAACACAGGGAAGCGTAAGGTGGACCAGAAGACATAGGGGAAAATTAACAACAAATTGCCTGGCTACAAACCAGATAAAACTGATTTAAGCCAGAATAAATTATATATTCTGTCCAAAGAAGAGAGAAAAAAAAAAAAAAATTAGGCAGTTTTTTGACAAACAGGTTCCAAACCAGAGGCAGTATTTGCTGTCACTAGCCTCAGTCCTGTGGTGTTCAGAGGTCAGGTGGTGTGCTGGGGAAGAAGGTGGCACTGAAGTCCCTGCACGCCTTCGTGCCGTTCTGAGTAGACGGCTTGAATTGAGTAAGGGCAGGAGTCATTTATCTGGAAGGAGACTCTGGCTGGCTGGAGGAAAACACTGAAATCCTCACTGACTTTTATTTACAATGCGGTGATTAACCACAACCTGACAGCAGCAACACTTTGGAACTGGGCTTCTGTCCTGGTTTCAGCTGGGATAGAGTTAATTGTCTTCCTAGTAGCTGGTAGGGTGCTATGTTTTGAGTTCAGTATGAGAAGAATGTTGATAACACACTGATGTTTTCAGTTGTTGCTAAGTAGTGTTTAGTCTAAAGTCAAGGATTTTTCAGCTTCTGATGCCCAGCCAGCGAGAAAGCTGGAGGGGCACAAGAAGTTGGCACAGGACACAGCCAGGGCACCTGACCCAAACTGGCCAAAGGGGTATTCCATACTATGGAACCTCATGCCCAGTATATAAACTGGGTGGAGTGGGGGCAGGGGGGGTCGCCGCTCAGGGACTAACTGGGCATTGGTTGGCGGGTGGCGAGCAATTGCACTGTGCATCATTTGTATATCCCAAGCCTTTTATTATTATTGCTGTCATTTTATTAGTGTTATCATTATCTGTTTCCTCTTTTCTGTTCTATTAAACTGTTCTTATCTCAACCCACAAGTTTTACTTCTTCTCCTGATTTTCTCCCCCATCCCACTGGGTGGGGGGGAGTGAGTGAGCGGCTGCGTGGTGCTTAGTTGCTGACTGGGGTTAAACCACGACAGCGTCGGAGGCAGAAATCTCAACCTGGATTGAGGCACATATGGGATTGAGGAGGGCTTCTTTGCCTCATTTAGAATAGTGTCTTTTTTTGTTTCTTCCTCCCATTTTAAACAAAATAGACTACTGTGAAGAGCTGTCATTGAGGAGTTTGAAAATCAGTTCTTGGGCCCTATTCAGCTTCAAGAAGGGGGTGTTTTCCAAAGCATCTACTGGATCACATCCATTTGGCAAAGCACCCCGCAGAAGCGCAGCTCCTGAATCCCAGTGTGGAAAGACAGGTATCAAACACATCAGACTGGGTGCATCATGGTACGTTTAAAATTAGAACTGCAGCTACTTTCACGTCACACTTGCAAGTGCAGAGAGCTAAGACATATTTGCGCAGTTGTATTTATTTAATGTAACTGCTGTAAATCCATTGCAGTTTTCCCTTCCATCTCATTTCACCTTTCTCTCTCTCTGAAAGAAGCTCATTTTAGTGTTTATAAAGAAATCAGTCTATTACATCAAAAAAACCTGCAAGATGTGAGACCCGAGACAGACACTACTGCAATAACTGTGAAGACTTCTATTTGAGCTAACCAGCAGAAGCCTGCTGTAAGAGCAGTTTGAAGTTTGACTTCCTGTTGAAATGATTATATTCATAAAATCAATTTTGTATACAAGTCTGCAGTTTAAGAGGTAATGAAGTCATGTTGATGGTTTTTCCAGACACCCCTGAATGCAGCTAATAACTCCTGTTATGGTTTAACACCACTAACAAAAAAGATAAAACTACCTCCAGGATAATTTACTTATTTCTGAGCTGATCCAATTTCCCTACATCCACACTCAAAGGAACCCCATGCACCATTAAGACCAAGCAGTATTAAATTGAGGCTGGTTTCCCAGTTGTTTCTTGACTATTTGGACACTGCGTGAAGTACTATTTGTTACTGTAATAATACAGAGGTATGATTGAATTTCTTGATTGTAAATTGAGCTACATGGTCAAACTTCACTGAAGCAGCAAACTTTCTTTTTCTTTTGTGACATCAGACTAAGTTAACTTAAATGTCAGGAAGTCAACTTAAATGTTCCCAGTTTGTTAGAAGGATGAAATTCTTTTTCTAAGGTAATAGTAGGAAAGTTAAGGAGCAACAATGGTGCCAGAGATCAGATCTGGGCAATCAGTGACTTAAAACAAGGCAATGCATAAAATCATAGATTAAGGATAAGGTTAAGGATTAAGGTTAAGGATAATACGGTTGGCTTCAAAGAAGCTACAAATGTAGGAAAAGATCTATTACTTTTGAAGAAAACAGTCTTTCAGATCCTGGATCTGCATTCACATGCTGATAGAAAGACCTAGGGTCCCCTATGGGGCTTTGTGAAGTCAATAAACTTTCCTACCTGAATGTTTCAAAGATCAGGGATTAAAAAACAAAGTTTGTATTTGAATAGCTTTAAAGTCAACACAAATCTTCATCTGCAGACATCAGTTCACTGGATCAAGATGCTGCATTATTGATTTTTATCTGACCTACCTTCTCAACAGAAACCTTTTTTTCTCCCAAGAGTGTGTCTACTGGGAAAGTTTTCCAGTCAGAAGGAAAGTTAGATATAAGAAACAGTACAACAAACTGAACGGTACAATGAACTGAAACACTATCTTTGCAAGACTGGTATATATTTAGAGTTACATTAGATTTCAAACAGTATAATCTACTTTTTCTTTGACTGAACTACACAAGAGTGGCCTTAAAACTCCTAGGACAATTTTATCCGGGGAACTGTTCCCATTTACTAGCTGCTGTATTGCATATGATGTTTCCATCTAAATGGATATGTCATGTACTGATACCAAAGTTTTGTGCTTCTATGCTGGCCTGCTGATTAGTTGCTGAATCTATTGAACATATTGACAAGAATATTTCAATGAACCCACAAGCTGTTGACTCTCTAAGCAAACAAACAATAGCTTTGACTCCTTCCTATGTTCCTACAACGAAATGGTGTGGCTCAATAGGAGCTAGGAGATCTAGAACCTATTTCTGGATTTTTGTACGGTTTTTTTGTTTATCTGTTTGTTGGGGGGGGGGTTTGCACAGAAGTCACTGGACTTCCAGGCCTTCTGCCTTTTACTGCTTCTTTCATCTCTGCAATCTTGAGACCCAATTGTCTGCCCTCCCTACTATACAATCTTCATCCCTCTCTCAGACAGATGTAATTCCTCACATTACATAGTTTTTATCTGACAACTTGATGGGGCGATGTAAGCATAGGCCATGCTTTCCTCATTGGTGCCCAGTGCTTCCTCCTGAGCCTAGTGGAGTGGAGATTCTGTGTCACTTTTGGTGGCCAACTCTTTCCATTCAGTGCCTAGAATTAGTGCTAGACACTATTTCCTTGTGTAATAGCCTGGTATTTCTCCAGCTTTTGGGGCCATAACATTAACACTGTGTCACGTTTGAGCTGAAACTCCCACTAACTGTTCTTCTCATAGAAATCTTGCTAGCTGGGAGTGACAGCCCTCTGAGATGGGGTTTGAGAAACAAGCTGAAAAAACTGATCAGTCCTACAGAGCAGCAGGTGGTGAAGGCTCCAGGGTGACCCATGCTGACTAGAGGGCTAATATTTGTTTTCCTGCACTATACTACTGCAGAAACATGAAAATATGGGAGGATAAACAAGCGCAAATGAGGCAGTACAGGTAAAACAGGAAAGCAGAAGGTAGAGAGGACAAAAACAGTCAGAGACAAAATAGAAAAACAGGGAAATGACAACTGAATAAAAGGGAGAAAGTAGTAAGAAGAAAGCTAAACTTCAGTTTTCCAGAGGTTCCTCAGATACAGTCTATTAACACCACTAAACCCATCTCCTGTGGACACATGGGCAGAACAAGGGTCCCAAAACCCATCTATCACGTCAAGCGCAGGAGGACCTGCAGTCCAGGGTACATGCTGCTTTGTTCTGACCGAGGAACCTCGGCACGAAGCCTTGCTCCAGCTCTGCCTTTATGTTCTCCATGGGGAGAGAAAGAAGGCTTTAGATCAGAAGTCTAGCTTCGGCTCTAAAATGAGGGCTCCCCTTCACACCCTGCAGGAGCCTGTCTCTTCATATTGACCCCACTGGATCAGTGCTAGTATTTTCATTTAATGCACATAGGAGTATATGTATTATTGCTTGATAAGGTGATTTTAGGGGTTCCGCTACTGCATTACCTGAAAGACTAAAGTTTTTAGCAGTCTGGTGAGATAGGGAAGAAAAATGAATACTTACTGTAAGAGATTATTGGAAACTTTTTATCCAATAACTTCTTTATTTTTGTTTTCCATATGTATATATACTTAGTCATTTGGGACAAACATTCAGACATAAGACACAATAAGGCACAGATATCTCAGTATAGCTAGAATAAATAGGGTTTTCTTTGAAAAGGACACAAGAGAGAAAACACCTTCTGGTTTTTAATTGAGACAACATACTTCCTTGAATGAGGACCTAAGTAATTGTGAGAAGACTTTCAAACTCACACTAAAACAGTAATAACTTCTGAAAAATGGAAACATGAAGTATGTTACATATTAGGTGACACTGATTACACTGCTCCTTTTCCATAATAGGAAGCTTCACAAGTACATTATAATTTTACGTAGCCAGATGGACTTAGACTTCAAGTGCTTCCCCATTTACAAACCATATAATTAGAAATGTCTTTCCAATAGGTGACTTTTATATTAGGGTTCAGCATTAAATTATATTGCTCATTCAACCCATTATCTAGAAAATATTCTCCACTTTCACTGAAGAAGCATTATTTTATTAGTCACACATTTCTCTCTTGTAAAGACCACAGGTTCACTCAGACTTGCCCATAATATGTGTATGTATAATACACTTCAATTGAAATTTTTATGTTTAATGTCACAATAATTGCAATAGGTGCCATACAGCCTACCTAGTATGTATTTAGTCATTAAGCACTTTGTGTTACACACCCATGTATAGCTTATAGTGTTTGTCCCTTAATACAATAAAAATTAAGTAGCTGAAAATGTAACTGTAGAGGGTGCTGAAAAATCTGTTGTGTTGATTACACAGAAACAGCAACTTTTGTCTCTGGAATCAAAAGTTGTACAGAAATATTTCTTAACACCCTAAATGCCCTGGATTTTGTTGGTTTTGTTACTACTTGTTTTTGCTTTAAAATCGGTCTCTTCTAAACATTTTAACTTATTCTGAGGAGCCATCAAAGTTTGTACATTCTGTCACAGGCTCTGATTTAATCTGATTTAGCTGAAAGTCATGATTTCTTATACTCTCAGCATCAGTATAATCTATCACAAATTGAAATTTATTTTGGCATTGCTTTATTTTGAGGTTTGGTTTTGGTTTGGTTTGGGGGTGGTGGTGGTGGTGTTTGTTTTTTTTTAATTTTGTGACTACACTGTGGGTACTACCTAAGAACTAACATGTTCCTACTTTGCATACAACCATTTTTATTGTTTTAACATACCTCTGCCTCTGGAAAATCTCAGACCTACCCTCTATTTCTTTTTCCTTTGCAATGTTATGAAGTTTGACAGCAAATAAGAAATTCAGTCTCATGTTATTTTGCTGCTGGCTGATACATTGGCATCAGGTCCAAAGGGCCTCTTGTTATCCTTCAAAGCCAAATGTGAGATCATAAATACATTGTCTGCTCTGGATGGATAGAAAAGCCAGAGGCACAAATCCAGACCCACCAGGAGGAACTAAAGGATTAGAAAAATATACACATTTTAATCCTTTGGATTACTGCTATATTCTTGAAGCAATGCATAGGGCTGGAGCTGACTTTGCCACAGAACAATGAAGAATTAAATCACATTTCTGTTTTTAAAACAAGAGGTAAGGTCACCAGTGTTATTAACTTAATCATATATATAATTCAGAGCATAATGTAAAATTTAGAAAGTTCAGGCAAACAAGGACATGGAAAAATAATGCCTGTTCGCTAAAGCTTTTTTCAAAATGTCAGGTAAGCTTTAAAAAGACATAACAGTTGAGAAATTATTTTTACCTGAGGTAAGAGAGGGAAAACTTCTGAATTAATAAAAACAGAGCATTATTTTTTAACATCACAGAATCTGCATTTTTTGCCTCTGTCTACGCATGTCAGATGGACATTAACCTGGTCATGACTCCCGGATGTTTTTCTTTTATTATTTTCTCATTTGCTCCTTCAGTCTTAGCATTTTCTTGACAGATATACTGAGGAAGTGATTAGCATTTCAGCCTAGTAGGCAGCAGCCATTTGGGTCTGCTAATCTGCGACACGAAATAAAAGAATGGGAATAAGGTAACATTGCTTTGCTTGGATTATTGTTAAAAGGTTTAAATCTTCACTGACATTCTGCTCCTTTGATTTCTGCTATCCTGACCGGGAATATATGTGGTCTATATTGCAAACCTGCTTCCCTGAGCGTCTGTTTACCCAATCTTTCTTTGAACTGCTGATGGTAATGAATCTCCTTCCTCCAGCCTCAACTGCTGCATTCAGTTATCATCAAGCACAGGCATCAACTAGAGCTCTAATCTTGCTCTGATGGATGGAATACTAACCTTTCACAAGATTAGAGACACAAGGTGCTCTAGAGATAATAAAATTCAAATAGGTTTATTTCAAAGGGCAACTCAATCTCGATTTTGTTCATGGGTCACTTGACAGATCATTTGTCAATGTAGTTTTTGTGTCCTTCTGCATCTGGCTTCTGTGCAGTGCTCCAACTATTTCAAATTAAGTGGGCCCCAACAGGCAGAGTTCGACAAGGGTCTAGCTTCAGTGGAAATAGCAAGGTACTCATTCAGCATGGAGCTGGCAACTTTGCTAAAAGTGCGTCTTAGGTGGGTGGTGCTTGGATGGTGGAGAAGTTTTTCTTAGCATTTTTCAGGAAGGCATAGAAATGACAATAACGATAAACATCTTGAACACTGAATTTTAAAATCCTGTTTGATCATGGAGCAAAAATCTTGCTAGCATCATGACAGCCAGCTGTGCAATATATGCAGTAGCTGTAAGTTAAGAGATTTGTAGCTCATGAGCGACCATTTTTAACGTGCTTGTCAAGCACAGCTATGCAAAAGCGTTTACAAATCAAATACTTAAGTCAGGTATCTACAAGCATGAAGATAAGGCTCTTACAGGTGCTGAAGGAAGATTCCTCTAGATGACAATTTCAGTGTTCACTGTTACACACATCAGTTAGGATCCTATGCAGATAAAATAGGTAAAATCTTCTGCAAACTCTAAGGTTGTAGCTTGCACTTATTCAAAAATACCAACTGACCTAGCTCTGTAGTTTAATAAAGCAAAATTAAATGATTATAACTAGTCTGCTTAGAGAACAAATATTATTGAAGCCAGTGAGTATAATGTCTGGCCTTCATTTAGGAGGAAGATAAAAATAATTAAAAGGCCCATATAAACCAGACAGCTAAAGCTGCAGGTGTATCAACTGCATGCAAACTACAGCACTTCCATGAGTTAGCCAGGAGGCTGGAGGCTGGCTTGTGTGTGCAGATGCTAGCAGCTGGACTCCTCTCCAGGAGAGAGAGGGAGAGAGGGGACGAAAAGCAAATGAAGCACTTCAGAAGCACACATAAAAGGAGACGGGAAAGCTCAGAGAAAGTCAGAGGGATGTTGCATGCTCAGATCCAGGACAGCACTGAAAAAAACATGCTCTAGAAATAATTAAAAAAAAAAAAAAATGCTCGAAAGTATTAAACCCTGTCTTTCTTCTACAGAACTTGCTTTTTGCATATTTATAGGGGTGAGAGTTTAGAATAACAAACACTTTGGAGGTAAGATTGCATTCTTCTAGCTTCCCAAAACAAGGATGACTACATCATATTTAAAATTCAGTGGTTGATGAGTTCGCATGATAAGTAAGTGGGACAGATTCAATGGAATATGCATCTAAAACGTGTACTGGACTAAGCCTGAAATCTGGAAACTGGAAAATAAAGTTAAAGATTTTTTTACTGTTTCTAAAGCCTTAGAATTACATTAAAAATGTATTCTCATTTTGAATGTTTTAGCTGTGACAGCTCACAAACTAGTCTATTCCTAGAACTGCAATCATGTCTCTGGAGTCCCTTTACATTGTTTAAATTTCATAATTGAGTGAGTTCTTAATATTTCAAAAACTCTTTCTGTTTTCATAAAGTTTTAATATACACAGTTCACTTGTCATTATTGTCCTTTAGAGTAAGAAGCTCTTGAAACTAATTTTATGGTACATGTTTTTAAAAATGCCAAGAAATAACTCACTACACGTGAATCTTACGATTGATTCAGGAACTTGTGCACTTACGTGTTTCCTCCTCTGGTTTCAGTACTAAGCACTGGACATTAATTTTCTGTAACTCTATGTGAAAGCAATCTTAGGCATACAAGGTGGAAGGATGCCCATACCTGAGGAGTTAAGTCTTTTTGTTAGAGGATGTGAATTTTTCAGATAATCATCTGTCTTTGCCACTTCACTGCCAACTCTATCAACCTATGTGTAATTTTCTGCCCGTGATAGATGCAAAACGGGCTACAAAATTGCCACAGGAACATTCAGCCTAGAGAATAGAGAATTATGGTCTGTGTTAACTAAATTGTTCGCACAAAAGGGGACTACATCAAATCAAGACCTTTCAGGAATACGACAGCTCCCAATCAGCTGCCGTGGAGAAGGGTATGACAACTAGCAACCAGGGCTGCAGGCAGATGCTGTAACTCTCCAAGAGCCCAGGGCTGGGATGGAGGAAGGGGAGATGGCGAAGCAGTCACTGCGATCAGCCTGCCAGACTAATCTCCGATTTACCTCAAACATTTAACTACACAAATTTTAGTGGTATGTTTCATCCCAATAGTATGTCTGCATAGACTTTTCTACAGGGTTTGAAATCTTCAGTCAGTATATACAGGTGAGATGAAAAAGCTGAAAACGCATGTTGCAAGACAGGGAAGTGTGACCGCGGAAATAATTTAAAATTATCTCCAGAATGGAGTGTGTATTAAAACTCAAAAGTTTTTAGCTTCTAGAAAAGTACTCCTTCAAATAAACCAGGCACCTCTTCTTCCAAATTATACAAGTAAACAAATAGCATTTTACTGCAAATCAAAATATGCTACGTAAATATACCAATACTAACCTGGCAGGCTTTCAGGAAATATGCTTGCAAATAGAAGAATTACTGAAGAGATCATCCTCTGGTTTAAAGCCACCACTAGGTACCTGGAAGCATGAAATCTAGCACCAGACCTAGCTCCCAATATAACTGCTGAGTGCTCAATAATCTTTTTTATAAAGCCTGATCTGCAAGCATGTACAAAGAAAAGTCAAAGGACTTAATTTGCTTTAAATGCAGCTGCCCGAATTGCACACAGAAACAACCACAATAGTCAGACTAAGCTCTTTTCCAAAGAACAGCACTTGGCCTAAAACACGTAGCATTACGCTCTTCATCGTTAACTTTGAATTTTCTTGCTTTCGTGGGATTAAGTCAGACCCTTAACATTATGTTAATGTAGCTTTTTGTGGTTTAATTACAAGGTTTCCTCTAGAGTGTAACATAATAACAATTAATCAGCTAGTTCTTAACTTCCACAAAAGGAACTGTCATCTGTTATTATCTGCACTGCTAACCCACCACAATGTCAGCAGAACTAAAACCAAACAATTGTACCACAAAAGCTACATGCAAAGTGTCTGTAGCTTAAGCAAATGAAAGCAAAAATCTCAGACTCAGCCCCAAAATTCTCCTTTGTTCATTCCATTTTACATAAACAACACACAACTAAAATTATTTAAATGAATACCATACAGTAAGGATACCCTAGCAACACACAGGCTGACATGAGTTGTAGACAGAAAGTCATTTAAAAAGGCAGAATTTTAAGCTGATGCTATTTCAGGATTTACTGCCTTCTTCCCTGATATCTAGATGTTAATTGTCTGGTTTATTTTTAGGCCAGGCTTATTTGCAGAGCCACGCTGATTATATTTGGCAGAAAAAAATCATTAATGGATGCAGATAGTAATTGATGTGATAGACTAAAATAATGCATTTTAAATACATGAATGTGAAATTCAATAAATGCTTAATAAAAAATATGAAGATGGTATGTTGGAAATTAAAAGCAAAGGAAGAAACAAAAAGTCACTGAGGGCATTTACCATGTAAAAATATGAAAGACTCAACCCTATCAGCACTGAAACATTCCCAGGTTACAATTCTCTCCTTGTTGTGGGCTGGGTACAGAGATGGATAATACTTCCAAGTAGCCAGACTACAATGGGAAATGAGAAGTGAAGTTCTCCTGTTGTTATTACTTTTCTGCTTCCAGACAGCAGTTTTCTCTAGGGTGCTGTTTGACTCTCAAGAAGTTGCCACATAAAAAATGGCAGTTTGAGTCAACAGATTTGTTCAATGGCAAAACATGTTCTTAGCACTCTTTAGTCCTGTTAGCCCTGAAGCAATAACATGACAGAGAGGGGCAGAGAGGGTCCTGGTAACTTCTGTTAGGCATCAACACTCTATCTCTAAAAAAAGAAGATGGTTGATCGTAAGGCACAGCTAGAGAACTTGAAAATAATTGGGGATTTCCAGAAACTGCTTCCCAACCTTTGGTATAGCTACTCCTATCAATGGCTGTTACCGTACGTGTGTAAGCAGTTTTACAAAGTGTTTAATTCTTTTAGAGCAGTTATGGTATTTATCATTCACTATGTTGCATTTTCTTAATGATGTATATTAAGAATTAGGTGGGTTTTTTTAAAAAATGTTTGGAAATTTAGCAGGTACCTGTAACGGATGGACCATAACACCTGTTGTAATACATTTTTCTATTTGTAGCTATAGCAAGCTTCAAAATCACAATCTAGTTAACCTTTCCTTAACATTAACTCTGGTATTACGGATATAAACTCCAGCTACAGCCTTTCTGTGATTGTAGACTGTTTATACCAGCTTTTCAAAGGTATCCCATCCACTCTCTGCTGCACAAGTCACAAGGAAGATAAATCTCACATTCCAACAACAGCTATCACTTCATTCATTAGTAACAAACACCTGTAGCAGTGGGATCCGCATACACTTTAATTGTTTTTTTGCACCTCGAAATTGCTTGTCATCATAAAGAAATGACAGCAGTTCAATAAGAGGAGAGTAATGCGGCAAGAAGACTGGAGCCCATTTTCAATGTTTAATTGCCATAAAAAAAAAGCTAACAAGTGATTAAAAAGATAAATCAAAAGTTTGCAGAAAGACTAAAGCACCCAGTCAGTTTTATGGTTTCATTTGAGCTACAAAGACGTTATTATACATCCATTTACAAAACAATGAGCTCTTACTGTTTATGAAAGTTTAATCTCTTGGTTTATTGCTTTAATATATCTAACATTGGTAAGGTTTACTTTAAAATGAAATCTCTGACTATATGATGTGGATGTTATTTTTTACATTCAGACTGCAAACGGAATGAATAACATCATAATTGTACTCATCTATGAAACAATTAAAGTAGGGGTAATTGCTTCTCTCGTATCTGCATATAAAGTAAAAGAATTAATATTTTATCATTTGGCAATGCTTCTTGTTAGCACAATATTCTGACAACAATTTTTTGTTTGGCCACAGGCATTTGAGCAAATGCTGGAAAAAGTTATGCTGAACCAAAATGCACATTACCAGTAAACTTGTGCTTAAGGAACATATAACATTAGGCTCGCACGTCTGATAAAACTTTGGCTGCTCAGATATCATCAACAACAACAAAAAACAGAGACTTCTTAAATTACTAAATCCATAATTTAAGGAAATAAACAAACAAATGAAAAAACGTGGATTTGATGACAAATTGCTGCCCCTCAAATGATACGTCTGTCCTAGATTGAACTACAAAACGACAACAATTCATTATGATAACAAGTAATGGTAGGAGTTGTTAGAGAGGATTTTAAACACAGGTTTTAAAAGCTTGGAAAATAAAATGTGTGAGTGCTTTTCCTATTGTAAACTGCCATATCATTCTCTGAAAAAAAAACTAAAAGCACCCAGAAAACTATTTCCTTTTCTTTCCTACCTTGTCCAAGAAGGCATTGACCTTGGCAGTTGAATTGATTTTTATTTTCTTTTTTATCCACTATTTCAGGAAACCGCTAATGACAGGCTTTTAAATTCCTAACATGAGCCTTAATGATGCAATGTGGGAGACTGTCTCTCATGCACCTTGAGGATTAGCTTGGGGAGGACAAGGAGGCTCTGAAGGACCAGAGAAATCAAAACAGAAGTGGCTGGTCCTCTGAATGCCAGAAACGTTTCCTACTCTTCAACGTTATCACGTCTTTTACTCACTTGCTGTCTCATTCTGCTTCTCATCTGCACATCAAGTTCTGTGGCCCGAGTTTGGTTATCTTTAACACACATGCTACAAGGTCAGCAATACAATCTAAAACCTCAGTGGTCTCTTCGCTCTGCCATGTGGACACAAAGCAACCATTACAAACCTCTGCCAAGATTTATTCTCCATATACCTACCAAGACCAAGTGTCAGCTCCCCATACTTCTTCAGCAGAAGTAACAGAATTATTGTATGGTTTTTTTCAGATTGAGGGCTACAACCATCGTAGTAACTCACGTATGCATGTAGTATAACAATGCAAGCACGGTTGATCAGATATGAGTTGGGGATGAAGCTGTTGATATTGAAGGCTGGCCCTCTTGTTATCTAATTAGACAGTGCATTGAAGACATAGGTCAACAAAAGCGTGGGGAGAATGAATTTCACCCAAAAGGCGAACTTATTGTGCCTATGGTTAAAGAAGAATGTCATGTATCAAAAGAGATTTAAAAAAGCACCAAAACCCAACACATGGATACATTCATCCACAACTTCAAGTTTTCTTAGCAGTTTTACTGGTTTTTCACATTTGAACCAGTAAACCAGGTTATAAGGATAACCTTTCAAAAAGTTGAATTGTATAGGCAACTTGTGGCTGGCCACAGAACTAATACAATTCTCTTCCCTGTTCTATTTATTATAGCCTTGCTCCAGCAAGCTCTAAAACCAGTGTCTGTTTGTGAGCGTCTGAATGCTGAGAAGAAACACATATTTTAGTAGACAATTCTTGTCAAATGTGCTTATCTGCTTGTATTGTTAGTATGATCACTTTCAAATGTGATATAAAAATCCTATTTTCTTAATTTTGAGTAGAGCACAAAGCTTTCTTTTCCATTAAAGTTTGCTAAATATGTTCAGAACGCAAGATGTGCACAGACAGAATGAAAAAGAAAAGCATAAAGAAAAAAAATGCAAATGTTAATACCAAATTGTAGCAAGAAGATCATTCACACAGTCCTTGAGGAGCTGGAGGTCTGGAAACTTGAAAGAAAGGTTACACCCATCACTGTCCAAAATAGTGAAGATCACCATGAAGTAAGAAGAACCCCACTTAGTTTTTTTAAACAAGCACAGGGCTGACCCTTTCCGTACAAAAAACCCCAATCCAATAAACAAACCTCACACCCCAAACAAACAAATGAAAACCAGGAGCTGACGAAGAGGTCCAAGTCAACCTGAACTGTGCAGAGCAAGTCACAGAAAACAAAGCAGTTCATCCTTCCTCATTTCCCTCTCAGCATGACTTCTGACATATCACTTACACCATTAAAGAATCCAGTGGTATACGATTATGTGGCTCTAAAACTTTGGAGAAAACCGGTAATAAGCTACTGACCACCCTAACATTATTATATACCTTCCATGTTATGCTGTCTCTCATATGTGGATGTTTATGCATGTGCTAGAGATGCAACTTTTAAAGTCAATATTGTACATTTTTATACACACTAATGTACTTAGCCACAGCAATCTTTAGTAAGTGTGCATAAAATACAGAACTGTACATCAATCAGAACACTTCTAGATCTTTCTCATAAAACCTCAGAAAGTAATAAATCTATGACTGTTAAAAATAGACATGATTACCGATTCATTGCCATCTTTTAAGACTACCATTACTTAGATCCACACTTGTAAACTTTAAGTGCAAATCTATTCATGCCCCAATAAAAATAATGGTAAAAATCTTGACTTAAACTCACCGCCTTGGAATAACATGCATTGTAGACCTCTTCTAACTGTACAGACTAAAAAATTAAAAAATTAATTCCTTTCCATAAAAGTGCCTAGTTGGCAAGAAAATGTTTATTTCTACAAATACATAGGCTCGATTTCTGACTGATCCATTATTTCTAGATAGCCATTTTTCTTCATTCATCATCATCAATAGTACTTTAAATATTTATGGTCAGTGACTGAATGTTAAATTTTTATTGAGTTCTTTTCCTTTTTTGTTCTAAATGTTTATTTCCCTAATACAGCACTTCTAAATTGTCTCTGGAGAAATACCTAATGAGTGTGATAGAGAATAGCATTTCCCTAAGCTGCTATCTATAATAGCTACGAAGCATCCAGGTTACAATGACCAGCTTGTAAACAAGAAGAAAACCCTAAGATAAGAGTAGTAGGGGTAAAAACTAGCAAAAACCTATTTTTTTTTTTTTTTACTGGTAAAACTAGTAAAAACCCCACAAACTTTCCTTTGGTTTTTTCTTTCATGGTAGAATTTACCCATGGTCAGACATGTTCAGCTAGTGTAAACTATGCTGCGTGGGAGAGAAGTTTTCATGGGTGTGCCTGTGTGCACCCTTCACTGACAAGGTATAAAGTAGGGTGATGACTGCGCTAATTCTGTACAGCTCATTAAAGACATGGTTGCTCTCTGACTGGTCTGCAAATTCTCTTTCCGCTATTTTGTCACAATTCATGATGCAGAAGCACAGGTAATACAGTATTCACTTTCACAAGTCTATGCTTATACTGCAAGGTGAAGAACAAGTTTGGGAACACACTTAGATATGCAGCAGCCTCCAACCGGTTTGATTTGTGACTTAGTTATTTAAAAGTTGGATTCATGTCACCTAACTTTGGATGCCGTCAGTACTGTATCCAGTACTGTATCCAAACTGTATCCAGATTGGTCACAGTAGGGTCCCTTTTTAGTTAGGGAATACAATTAGCACTTCTTAGAATACGGTTGGTTTGACCTAATGTGGAGTGCACATTAAGGGCATATAAATTGCACCTGAAGTGCTTATTTCTCTTCACTGACTATAAAAATACCAGGAGTGACTAATACAGATGAAGATGTCTACAATGTACACAGTCACGTGAATCACACTCAGAGCGTTTGCTCTCCCTATTTGAAAAGCTGAGCTTGTGATTATCTGCCAGTTAGATTGTTCAGCCCTTTTATCACTTGATCTATCCAGATTGCTCAGATAAAATGGGCTTATGTTAAGGGGCCAAACATTCCCAAATTTTCCCCTCCAAAAGGGTTGTGGAGCTTCATGCCATTTATACAAATTAGAACAGAAAATAAATATTAGGCTACTAAAACAGTATTTCTCTCCATATGTTGTAATTTCTTACTCTCTATGTCGGTCACATAGTATTTATATGATACTTAGTCTGCATATTGTACTGAAATTCTTCTACCTCCTAAATAAGCATAATATTATCATGCATGATGCTAGCCCAAAGAAAAGCAACTAATACTTTGCATGTATTTACTGTTCTTCATCCAGAGGTCTTAAAGCACTTTATAAGCTGTTTTCAACTGTGGGAGCTTCTGAGGCCTTTCTATAGAGGAAAAAACCCAAAACAACCCAAACCAAGATGGTAGGTCTGGCAGTTCTGTATGTTGTTTTTATGCCATTACCACTGGAGTTTGATTCTGGCAATCACATTTCTGGTAAATATTTCTAAAGATGACATTCACATTACTGGTAAACATGTCTGAAGATTTCAGGACACATTGCAAACCCTGGGAGATGAGAAAAGCAAGTAGGGATGTGCTAATTGGTTTGATTGACCAGCTAGTCATCTTCTATGACATGAGCCATTCCCTCCAGGGAACAGAAACATTACTTCTAAATTCAGGGTAACTATTAGATTTGGGATTTTCCATGGAACAGACCTTGTCAACCTGTAGCTGGAAAAGCATGGTGGGTGATAGCAATTTGAGAAACAAACCATCAAGCAAGTGTTGTGCTGGGCCTGGCTTAAAATAAAGTGGAACTTAGTGTATTGGAGTTACATTTGTGTGAACCACTCTTGTAATTGCCGATTTGATGGCTGATGAAGAGCGAAGAGTCCCAGTGAGCAGCAAGAAGCTGGTGAATCATAGCTGCCTCGTGATGGTCGTTTGATTATAACCACAGCTTATGAATGTCATAATTCCATTTAGGGGTTATTTGCTAGTTCGGGAATCTGGTTTTCTATTACAATAAGGACAGCCAGAAAGGACCATTGGAAGGAACGTGCAATGAATGGATTTCATTTATTTATGGTTGTCTTCTCCGCACTTCAAAAAGAAATATAATAGCAAATTAAACATATCAGCAAGGGATTCATTGGTCATTTTAATGCGACCATTAGGATAATCAAAGGAACAGAGAACCCGTCATACCACAGGACACTGAAAGAGCTTGTCATGCTTAACCTAACATTATGAGGGTTGGGTCAGGGCCAGATATGATTACTCTCTAGTACATACAAGTGTTAAACACCAGGGAGAAAAAAAAAAAAAAAAAAGAGAGCTTTTTAAGGTGATGGATGAAATAGGCATAAGAACAAAAGGACATGAATACAGCTTGTCTAGGAATTAGATGATTTCTATTAGACAGGAGACTTTCTGCAACAAGTTTCCAATAAAAGTAACTGGGCAATAAAGCTGAGGAAGGCTTTTAAGAAGAGAAGTTCATGCTGTAGATGTAGAAGACCTATGCTCTTTTGATTTGCATGGAAAATTGATGAATATTATCTATACAAAATAATCCATTACAAATGACTAAAAAACCCCAAACCTATCCTCACTCATTAACATAGTGATGATTTGAAAATACTGACAATACTAAAAGCTTATGCACACAAAAGAAAGACTATTTTGCAGTCTAGTTACCTTTCCTTCAGTTAGAAGATGGTAATCCCTTAAGCAGACAGAAACAGATAGCAGAATTTTTTTTTACTCATTAAATTGTAATGGATAACACTAAAATATTTTTTTTATTTTTGTAAATATTTATAATAATTTAAAAAATGAATGATTTATCTATGACAACAAGAAATAGAGATATGGAATAAAATGGAGCCGGTTTTCTAGCTTGTCACTCATGATGTTAACAGATTTTATTTACACTGAATTGTCCTTATTTTACAAAATTTATTTCACATACTTGGTTTACAGATAAAATAATTTACAAAAAAAACCCCCACATTTTTGTAGGTTTAAGTGAGGCAAAACATATATTAGAAAATTTACCATTTCATAAAATAGTCTGTATTAGTACCAGTTTTTCAATAAGGCAGCCTCACCATCTTTTTCTAATCACTGTTGCAGGTGAATCCCCTCTTTTTCTGCCCTACAGTATTTACTTAAGCCACCTTCTAACATAACACTGAGCATATTGATAGCATGCTCAAGTGATCTTATCCATATCTGGTAGGCGACCTAGGGATCCACTTTTCCATCTGTCCAAAACCATCATTACTTGTAAGAGTTAATACTTGTGATAAGTTAGCAGATTACACAAGGAGGAAGTTTGTGTCTGTCGCGGGACATTCTTCTTTACGTCTCAGGGGTGAATCTACATTAGATGTTTGGATCAGGCATGCACTTTTGGTGTGCTTAACCATGCTTCCTTTCACATGGCTGGATGGTCTTGGACTGTGCAACTAGATTCCTTTGAAATGAAACCAAACCAGAAGATGTTCTCTGCGAGCACAGCTAATGTCCTCCAACTGGTAATGGGACCTCCGCCAAGAAAACAGCCTTTTACATTTTTGAGGTATGCAACTAAATTTGTATATTTCAAGTACATTTTTGCTGGAAGATGTTAAGTTACCACAGCATGCAAGAAAGAAAGATAGAAAGACAACGTAGTAGGAAAAATCATCATTTAGCTTCAGAAAGTGTGAAAAACATGTGTAATTAGGGTTTTACAACAATGTGACACCCTATGAGAAATCAACAGCAATTGTGATGCAACATCTGGTTCTTCCAAAGACATACATCCCAAAACAAAAGCTACTAAGAACCAAAATGTAGACAGAATAGCAATGAACAAGAAGGAAGAGAGACATGGATTAGTTTCCAAATTCTACATTTTTTCAGAGGTTTGGTTTTTTTTTTTTCTTCTATAGCACAAAGTCAAAGCTTAGCACCAGGAATGTCTAACACTATACACATTTTCTGTCCTTTTTAATAAATTTTTTAGTTTTGTGATGCATGTTACAGATCCCTATTTATCATTACTAAGTGTCTCTGACATACTATCATGAGAAGCCAAATAGCCCGGATCTCTGACTGTGTGGTTAAAACCAGAAGCACTTAGGCAGCCCATGTAAGCAATGGTGGTTTAAAATTTAAGGAAATGGTGATGACTACTGATCTTGTCTAAGAAATAAGCTGTAACTATGGAAAGGCCTTTTATGCTGGAATTCCGTACGCTATTTCAATTACCTTCGGGACACTGTCTTTGGAAGAGATAGTAACTTGCTACATTACAAGAGTGAGTGAAATCACAGTAACTGGATAGGACAAGGATGTTTCTGTACACTTCCAGAGCATGTATGGACCATGAAAAGGTCAAACTAATTCCTTCAATGGATGTAGGTATGGGAATCCCGTTATATGCAACATTTCATATCACTACCAATGACTATTGGTACTATGGCATGTAAAGTAGGGAGTAAGTACCTCTGTCTAATTTCAAGCAACATCAGAGAAAAAACAATGCTAGACGTTCATGTGGTAGCCTCAAATGTAGGTGCTCAAGGCTGAAATCCTAGGTCTTACTCTGATTTTCTTTGCAGTGACAATTTAAAGATATGAGCACAAAACCTCCTGCAAACAGAATCAAGTGACATCTACCTGCATTCTGGTTCAGCAGATGCCATAGAAGCGAAATACATTAACTTTTCCTAAAGATCGCACTGAGGAGGCTATTTGTAGGTCCAGCAGAGTGAGGTGTCTATAAAAAAAGCTATACATAATCTTATGCTTTAGTTTCTCAACAGAAAAATGGGGCTAATCAGTCTGCATGCCTCAGAGAGGATTTGAAAGCTGTAACAACATACCCAACCAATCTATGAAGTACTTACATATTATAGTGACAGAAGTCATAAAGTATACTTCAGCAAGCTAAATGTTAAGCACTATACAAACATTTAATTTAGCCAAGCTTTAATATTTTTAATATAGCTTGAAGAAGGAACAGCAAAAAAATTTAGACCTTGGAGTAAAATACAGCACAAGATTTATATTGCTTATGTGTTTCTTCTGATGCAAAATCTAACAGAATTGGATTAAACATTATCACTTGCTGTTTAATCTTCGCTTTACAAGGTGTTGGTTGCTTCACCTGATTTTAAAGGATTTAAAACTCAAACCTCTTGCCCTTCATAGAGATTCTAAACTTCATAGCTTTGAAGGAGGGAGAGGAAATAAGATCTGCTGCATAGTCATTGAGATTAGCAGTCTCAGTAAGTATTCATTCCTGTCATGTTTAGAAAGACCTATATGGCTACACGCTGGGGAACATCACATGTTATTTGTGCAATCGAAAACTGAGAACTGAACAGGTAATTAAGAACTTAAGCTGTCCTGCTTGGAATGAGATGTGTACAACAATAATAACAGACAGATCTCAAGGTTCAGGTTAGATAAATGAGGGACAACAAAATAGAATACTTAACCCAATATTTTCTGAAATGTTACTTGAAATTACTGTGGGGAAGCAACAACCCTGTCTTGGCAAGAATCTTATTTTTTCATTTTACTCCTACTCAGAAATCAGAACCTGAAAGCAGTTATTTAGGACTTTTGTTCTTAATAAAGGGGTTTAACTGGTACTCAGAGGTGGGGGGAATTGTTTGCATTAGCAAAAGAAAGACATAATGACTAGTGCTTCTTTCAAGAGTCCTGTTTATGGATCAAAAATGCAGGACCTTCTGCAAGCACCACAGGGCTCAAAAAGCACAGAAAATCACCTTGCCTCCAGAGCTAGGTGTCTTCATCCAGTCATGATCTCCACCTGAAAACCTCTTTCTCAGCTTTTTCTTTGGAATGCGTTAAACATGCTTCTCTGCAACTCTTAGTACCATCTTTCCTGAGTGAATCCATTTTAAAATAGGTCATTTTTCCAAGTTAATATCACTGTCCTTTAAGGATTTTCCAATCCCTCTGAAAAGCACCGTGTTGCAAGCAGCTCATGATTGGTATAAAATGGCCATTCCTATTTCCACTTCAAAGTTTGAATTGGTAACTAATCCGTGTTAAGTACAAGTTGAACACCAACTCTTAGCTCTTAAATACACAAAATATTAATCCTCCCTTCTGATTTAGGAGTATAAATACTGGATAAGGTCCTGTCCCAGGTTTTCACTAATAAATTCTTATAATGTCACTGTAAAGTTGAAAGAAACTATAAAGTTTTAAGAGGTGAGCTAGAGAGTCCAACTGCAGACCTATCAACAAGTATCATCTGAAATGGTTTATTATCAACCCTTAGCAAGGATCAGATTAGTCTTGAAAAAGATAACTGCTCCTCTGGTACTTGCTGGCCAGAAATCGATGTGAAGAACTGAAACCTAGTCTAGCAGGAGCAAAGAACAGTGCGTCCTCTCTCTGGACAGGGCGGTGGCAGCAGAAGGCAGCAGGACCTGGCTCCTTGCATGGATATTACCTGGGAAAACTACCCCTATTCCCATTTCAGTGTCTGACTTTGGCTGCTCGTTCAAGTTCTCCAGGTAGTAGGCAGAGGCATCAAGCCTTTCCCATGAAGGCTTCATATGAAGGATAAAAAAAAGAAAGGAGGGAGACAGAGACAATGGGAGAGAAGACGGGAGAGAACTGGAAGGTTGATATGCCATGTAGGAAAAGAGGCTGATGAAAAGCAGCAAGAATTACTTGAAATTTGAGACCTAGAAACAAAGGAAATTTGGAGGAGTACCTACGTTTTGCAATTCTGACTTAGTCTATGCTATTCTGAGGTGTGGAAATGCAAAAGTTTAAGGTCAGAAAATAAGGTGCATCTGACAGGAGCTCCATTTCTCCAAGTACGGGGCAAGAAAATTATGCAAAACTTCAGAATTACAATTTTACATGCACGTGCTTAAATACTGTCCAAATCCTACTTAGGTCTTTTATTGGATCTTGCAAAAAAAAAAAAAAAAAAAAATTTAAAAAAAAAGCAGCAGCTTGAAATAACAACATCAAGACTTTGCATGTGGGGGTGGTGACAATTCATATCTTTTATAAGTAGGCATAGGATCATGGTCTAACATGCTTTCACCAGTGGGTTGGTGTCCTCAAGAGAAAATCACTTTGCTTTGTTCTCCTTATTTTATACACCACCATCAGTTCAAAAAAAGAACTAGTGCAAAACAGTATTATGAAAGTGTTCAAAAGGCATAGCTGTTCTTCATGAGTGTAATCATTTTTATCAAACTTATGGAGCTTCTTATGCCTTTGAGACCCTCTGCGACCTGTAGTACAGTCAGTGGAAATTTCAGCACAGGGATTAAGTACAATTTTGTATTTCAAAAGCCTTCTGCCAAACTCCAGCATCTTCTCTTTGTTCTCTTTTGGAATGGCTTTAACAGACAGATTTTTGTCTGCTCATCTATATTCCTGAAACATCACTTTCAGCATAGGAGTTGAGACAATTTTTAATGAAAAATTAAAATCTAGTGACCTTTACATTTAAAAATATAATCTGTAGGATTTCTTTCCTATATTATCAGGGTTGTCCAGATGCTTGCACTCTCTGTCACATCACCATACTATCCAAAGTTTGAAATGAATACTTTGGTTTACATAAAGTCTTTTATAACAGAAGAATAATTTTTATATGATCTGTTGTTATTTACAAATCTGAAAGCACCTTTCAGTACTTCCTAACAATGTACCACAGCAGGGAGTTGATTTGCTGGATTGAAAGTATTTTACCTGGACTTAGTCCAAATGGCTCAGAGACTTATCAGAGCCGGAGAAGATACACATTTCAGAAGCTAACTAGGATGAAAGCAATACTGTGTTTCTGCACAATAGGTAGTTTTAAAGTGCCACCCATGAACACCGAGTACAGGTAAGATTCCCTTCTGTATAAGCTGTTTCACCAGCTAACAGTTAATTGCTAGTTGCAGATTAATTCCTAGCTGTGATTCATATGCAAAAGTGCAAATAGTGACTGGTTTTAAATCCCTGATTTCTCAAATGTAAAAATAGTTTGCTACCTTGAAACATTTTATGCATTTTTGTGCTTTATACTACATATAATATATATACACATACATATATATATGTAGAAAGTAACATATTTAAAGTTTTATGGATCTATAACTTTTCAGAGAGGGATGGAAAAGGACTATTTAAGCTTAAGTTCCATACTGGTGCAAAACCAGGTGAGTATCAACTGGACATAAATTGATCTGGAAACAAAGACACAATCAATAATAGCAAATGCAACCAAGGAGCAAGGCTCTGTAAGAGTCTTCCATCAGAACTGAGAGTGGTAAGGGGAAGGGGACATCCTGCTAGCAGCTGCTGAAATTGCTGTTTGCTGGAGGCTGGAGACTGCATTTCAGGTCCCCGACCTCAAGTTTTTGTCCACCTTAGGATATGGCCATAAGAAGACAAGATGAATTCTTTTAGGAAATAGAACAGAACAGACTATTTCAGTTGGAAGGGACCTACAATGATCATCTAGTCCAACTGCAACGTTTGTGTAACTGCAAGAAGTATTTTTCATTTTAATTCGGTGGAAAACTTTACTCACACAGTGGAAAATATTACGAGGTATTATCCAAAACTTGAAATTCTTTGCTATCAGCATCAGTGTAGGCTCAGCTTGACTAAGGAAAGCAACACTAAAATAATTTCCACTGTGGTCTAGTCCTGCCTTGTAGAGAAAAGGGTCATCTTTTTTTTTTTTTTTTGCCTTACCATGGGACTGCTCACATACCATTCCTTACTAACTGATTTTGAATTCGTAATAGACCTACTGTTCTTTTCAATTATTAGGCATTTAGAGCTTTCACTTAATTTCATTCCAAATAAAATACCAGTGGCTTGTCTTTACCTCAATATTGTACTTTGCATCTGATATGTGATAGTCTCCCCATGATAACAACCTACCTTTTGGCAGTGAAGCCCTAAATTTTATTTACAATCTCTGCCAGAAAGTACTGGACTATGAGACTAGCCCTAAACGTCCTCTCCCACCAAATCAGAGTGTACATGCATGGAAAGTGTGCTGTAAGTCTCAATGATCACTGTTTTTTTCCAGAACAGGAAAGAGTTTTCTCATGGAGGTATGGCATTCAATGCTAGATTATAGCTTTATTTTTCCCTTCTCTCACCTTCCTCAGAAATTCCTGAAGTCTAGTTTCCTACAATGAAAAGTGAAGACTGAAAAATACTGAAAACATGTAATTTTGTCAAAACTTGCGTCTCAAGTCAGTGATGCAAACGGCAGGCTATTCTCCCAAAAGTTAAACAGACATAGGAAAAGAGCTGGATCTGAACAGCTAGATTTAAATTGGTTGTTTGCGGTATGTAACTGCCTCCCTTGAAAAAATCAAGCATTCATACAAAATTTTGCTTTCTGCCTCGATATCCTTTTTTTTTTTTTCCTCTGTTTCAGTCTTCTTTACGTCCCAACCAAAACCTTTACGTACAGAACCCCCGTGTCAATGACAAACAGACTATGCAAGCATATTATTAACTGGAGGGATCCTGACTTTTCCATGAGAAGGTTGCATTTTTAATTCCTTCCTCTGTTGTCATCCAAGGAGTTTAAAAAACAAGTAATTACTGATTCTTCTGGACAATTTTGATTTTAGTGCTATATTTTCACCATCTTAGCTACTAGGTCAAACAGTGAAAGTTTCCTGAAAATAATGGAATTTTGCAATATTTGAAAAGCTGCTTTAACTGTCTCTTCCAAGTCAAAGGTCACCTCCAAAAGATGTCTCTGAAAGGAGATTCTGAAAGCTTCCTCTCAATTATTTCAAACTGAAATCCGAGAAGGGGAAAACAAAAGACTCTGTGGGTAGCCTCAATGTGAAAAATCTACTGTGTATGCAGGTCAGAAAATCAATGTAGCCCACAATTTACTGCTCTGAGCTTTTACTCATTTAACTGTTTTATGTTGAGATTGGACATTCATTAGGGATGTTTCACTGCATATGAAGACTCCTGAAAACCAACAGAAAACAAATCCATTCTTTCAGTAACTCCCATTTCTACCAGTTGTTTATGTAGAAACATATTCATTTACAGGTGAAATATAGTCAGATATTATCAACGTTCTCACGACACATTTAATTTCTCCTTAAAGTTTCACCTTAGTTTCATCCTGAAGGGCAGAGAAACATTTATTGCTTACAGTTTCAGGCCCAGACTTTAAATTTGTTCCTTATCCTGTAAACTAACACTACTACTCCTCCTGTAAACAGACACTAACATCATCAGATTTTCTGTGCAAGTCTCTGCTGGCCTCAGCGTTGCTGGATTTCTAAGCAGGGTGAGAACAACCGAAAGGCTTCCACTGACCTACCACACCAAGCCATGTGCCATTGTGAACACATGCAGTTGCTCTCCTTTCACTCCTTTCTCTCACTGGACTCTTAAGGATTACCCAAGAAGCTTTAAATGCTATGTATTGCCTAGGGAAAAAGCACTGTGGTTTTAACTCATTCAGCATCAGCGTTCTTACACGATGCTCTGCTGATACCTGCTGCTATCTCCTCTGTTAGAAGTCTCTCTGCTAGCACTACTGTTACACTATCCTTATGTCAACCAGCGTGCCAACCTGGTTCTCTCACCACGCCCAGTGCTGTGGTATTACAACTTTTATTTATTTATTAAGTAAAGCCAGGAACAAAACATAGGCCCATGACTTTCTTGTATAGAATGACAATTTACTGTGTTGGGGATATTCAGTCACAGGCATACAAAATCCAAGGGTTTAAGTTCTTTCTGTTAATCTTTTTATTTTTCCAAGCCTGTGCTTCCATTAAAAATACTGCAGCTCAGCAAAGCTTCTAGTGTGTCTAGCTGTGAAGGTGGTCTGTGCAGTTACTGCAGAGACACAGCTCAATAAAACAACTAACACAGTCTCAGGTGTATATTTTCTCCATTTAGCTCCATAATAACATCGGTAGAAAACAAGGGGAGACAACAACAACAAAAAACCATGCACAACTTCTGAGCTTGTCTTTTTCCTCAGCTGTATCATGTTTCTGTGAAGGCTGCAGTTTAGGTTGAAAACTTACTTCAATTTGTAAAGTGTGAAAGAGAAGGATTTTAATCCTCCTTTCCATGAAAATGCAACCTCGACTCCAGAGCCGTGGCCTAACTTCTATAATCCTTTGGGTTTATATACTTCAACTTTTCTAAAAAAAACCAAAAACAAAAAAAACCCCACATATTCCCCTTCAGCAAAAAAAGTCCTGAAAAAAAGTCCCCTAAATTGGAACATAAGAAAGTGGGAAGAAGATGGAGTTTGAAGAAAATATTGAGTTACTGGCAAAAGAACACCCCCCCCCCCCAGTTTTTTTTGGTATCTTTTGCAAACAACAAACTAAAGAAGAGACAAAATGCAGTATATAAAATGAAGCCAGTCTTCAGTGAGTGAGAAGTTATTGTGACTAGTGTCTGATCATGTTTCTGTGTTGCCCGAGCACCTCTGTTGCTACCGTTTATTTAGAAAGCAATTAAGAATACGTTTACATGATTAGGTGACTTGGCTGTCTATCCTGAACTCATTGACAATATGCTGATTAATATGCTAAATTGACATGGATGCCCACCCACTCTGTTACAATCAAATACCACTTTCTCGATGGGAGATGCTTTCTTAAGTATTTCTCGATTGTAGCCAGTGTGTGATATATTTCCACTCCCCTTCAGTACAAAGGCAAACAGCTTATTTTAAATTATTTTCCATTGAAATCTTCTAACTATTGGAAATGGCTAGGATCAGTTTCCTAAATCTTCAGTTATCACTCAAAATAACCAGTTTGACTTCACACCAAATGGGAATGAAGCACTCATAAGTCACTTACTGGAGATGGGATTTGTCTCAACCACCTGTAGATCTCTGTAGACACCTACAACAGATTTAGTTTTCTAGAGCTTTTTCAGTGGTAGTGAGAAGTCAGAACTTTTAGAGAGCAATTCAAGTGGTCTGTATCAGATCTCTACCTAAGAAATGAGGGAAATAACACTCTAGAAGCGCCTATTCTTTTTCTATAAAGGAAGCTTGAATGACCACTTCAGATACTGCCAACACATTATAGATGTCTACACAGATGAGAGAGGCCTCCTTCCATGGATTTTTTTGCTGAAAGAAGAGAGAGGGCTTTTGAAACTTCCTCCCACTCTTTCCTGAGTGAATGAGTATTTACAGTACCTTTCACAGCAGAGTCAAGCAGGTTAATTTGAACAACTGATTTCGGAAGCTGCACTCACTTCACTAGCAGTTTGCTACCAGCTCTCCCTAGCTGACACCAGGGACTGGAAATTTTCAGTTACTGAGTCTCTGGAATTGATTTCTCATCTGCTACCTTTACTCTTCATGCACTTGTCTTTAGCCTTAGTATGTACCTGAATGTTATACCAGTGTATGCAAAAAATCTTCGTGCACCTCAGTATCATCCATAACTGCCTGGATACACACATCCTAAGCCATTTTTATTTTCAAGAAAATGTCTAGAACCAAATAAATATGTTAATGTCTATTCTCCTATGCCACTACACTCTTATTGTTACAGCATCACGTCTACCTGTTAAATTAGACCCAAATTCATAGGGTCAACCTCACCGTAAAAAAAATATGACATGGGGGAATATGATTATTCTCACATCTTAATTTTTTTTTTTTTTTGAGTAATTTCTGTTTAAATTTCTGGTTCTGCCTCTGCATTTATGTCTAGACTTGTACTAAATATGCACAGACAGAATGTATTTTAAAAATCACATGCAAGCAGCCAGTTCATTCCACCAATATAATACAATATTGGCAACTTGGGAATCGAAGGGAGCCCAAGGTAATGATCATTTAGCATTGTTTTTCTTTTAGAAATGCATCTCTTGATTCAACAAGGAAAAAGAGACAAAATGTGATGAATCTCTAGGTTGTTTTTATTTGGCTTTTTTTTTTTTTTTTTTTTTTTTACGCAGCCTTCAAATTGATTTATAGCATTACATTAAAATAACTTGGTGGTGGCAGTCTTTGTTGCAAAACAAATGGATCAAATTAACCATCCTGTGTACTACAATTCTGGACAACAAAGTGCCAAACAGTACATGGGTGGGTTCAGCACTTTTAAAATGCTCTGTATATATCTTAATGCTTACTCCAGCCATTGATTGATTAGACTTTAGTTATCATGTAAAAGGATCAGCCCCATTACAAGGAAGAAGAAGAAAAAAAAACAGCTATCAAGTACTTGGACCTCTATTAATATCGCCTGAGAAACACTCCGTATAAATGAGAGCCTGAAACGAGAGACAAAGGTGAACTTTTTCAATGCTAGTAATTAATTCTTGCTTTGCATAGGGTAATTGAGGGCAATCATAGAATATTGCATGTCATTTCATTACCGGGCCATCAGATGGACTTCTACTTGCATACCCTGGTAAATGTGTTAACCCATGAGTATCTTGGCTGCTGGACCCATGTTGAAGATAAACACCTCCTTAACCTTCCTGTCAGTCCCATCTTCCTTTTAAATGTTGTCATTTCCCTTTCACTAACTGTATTTTCTGCAGACTAAACAAACAAACAAACAAGCAAACAAACAGAATGCAGAATCCCAGGCTTTGCTTTGCTTTAGGATGAAAAAAAGCAGGAATAACTAAAATAAAAACATTCTGGAATGGCATTAAATGTGATCTAACACTGTAATAAAATTCCCTGCCTGGGATTTTCATGCTGTTGTGGTCATTGCTGTCATAACCCTTAGCTTCCTTTCCTACGCCTGTGCAAATCCCTTACCCAGCTGCTCAACCCTCAAAGCAGGCTGTAAAGAAAGCCAAAGGCAGCTGCCACTGTAACAGATACTAACTAGAGTAATATCAGGACTGTGATGGAAATCAACCACCAGGTTCCTCCATTCTTCATGAATTCTATGAACGTACCTACAACATAAAGCAAAACTTCACTGACAATTTAATCCACTTGTTCTGCAAAATTTGACATACACTTTTTTTGCAGACCTTTCTGTTGGTGATTCACTCACTAGTGATACTTCCAAGGCCACCATCTATTGTTTGACTGAGCACACATGTAAATTAGTGATAGAGTTTAATCTTCTTTCTGCGGGATAATTTGTGGGGCATAGAAATATGCCTGCATCTTCAGAATTTTGATGCAAATCTTATGTTCAATGTGATTCAAGATAATGTGTAGAAATTAACCAGAGGAATTGTTATTTCAGTTATTACAAGTGATACCAGTACGGGTCTTAAAAACAGATCAATGTATACTGGTACCAGATTCACATACCTTCCTTTTGGGAGTTTAAATGAAAAGCGTGTCTTCTGTAGACTTCTTGTACAATATGGAGTTTTCTGCAATCTGTTGAAATTTAAGATCTGAATCTCTGGAAACGCATCTCTTTCTCCTCATTGACTTTGTGGGATTCTAGGGAAAATGTTTTCTGACTTAGATATTTTGGTCAGATGCCTAAAATACATGGAATAAACCTAGGCTTCAGTGCATCAATGAAGAGAATAAGGATTTCTATTAGTAAAGTCCTAAATAAATATGACCTAAGTCAAGCACTTTGAAAAGTTTCCATACTGTTAATAGTATCTTGCAGTGCTGTTTCACATTATCACTATGTTAAATAGCAAATGGTGGTGGGATCAGAGCCTTAGAGTTGATATCATACATAATGAACAGCAAAATGTGGATAAAGTATGCTCTTACTTACACAATATTTTTAAATAAAGTGAGTAATAATGCAGCCCATGCTTGTTTTGTGCCACACAGACACAAGGCACAGCCTCGATCACCTGAGATGTGCATGTTTGTCAAAGCTGAGGGCAAATTCTCACCTAGGAAAGAATTAAAACTGCTGTACTCGTGAGAGCCCCATAACCACAAAACTGTATTGTAAACTCTTTTACCATCCTCCTGCCACTAGCTCCTGATGGGGGGACCTTTCTGTTTCTGCAGCAACATAGAACAGCCTTTGTACTAGGCAGCAGTCCTTCTCACCAAGGCTGAGTGGTTGATGCCTTCAGTTTGGTCAAGAGTGGGCAAAAGAAGATTTAATTGAAAACAGTCACAAGATACGGCCAACGTGAGTTGGGTATTTTTGTGTACATTGCATCTTTTCTGAAAATATATCACTTTTCCTGCTGAAAATGTCAGCTCTACAGATCACATTAAATGTATCTCTATTTTCGATGGGTTTGGATGGCTGCTTTGCATATTGCATTCTGATTCCATTTTGTATATACAGCTGCATATTTACCTGCTGTTTGTGTGATATTGTTTATTGTGCTATATGGAATATAGCTAGTTTGACACGTATTAGCAAAACAGCAGGATATAGGTACTAATACATTCAGCTTGATATCCGATGACAAAAACCCAAACAAACAAACCAACCCCAAACTACTTTATTCCTGTATTCTTTTTGTGTCCCACAGGGCAGCTTTCCAAAAAAAACCCCAAACAAACAAACAAAAAAACCAACCCAAAACCCAAACAAACAATAACAAAAAAACCCCCAGAAAATGAGCTCACTGTTTTAAAAATTATCGGCAGCACATTTGTTTGATCTGCCGTTAAACCAGTGTCCATTTTTTTCATATAATGTTACAGGGGTTTTTGTTTTGTTATGATTTAGCGTCATGTAAATAATTTCATTATTCAAATGAAAATGAATAATTCAATAAATATATTTTAGCAAATTTCCCAAGGGGGGAATTCTTTTTGCAAAATGATTAACATATCTTACAGTTTGATGATTTCAGTAGTACGAAGGGGAAGTGAATTAGTTTCATTTTCACCACAAATCTTTTCTATTTGCTTAAAAAAATCTTCACAGTTTTGAAGATGTCAGGGAAGATTAACCCACTATTAAAACAGTCATTTATCACAATTAACAGAGAGGAACATTTTCATGCTGTAACCAACTCACTGTTTTTTTTCTACATACTAAAGGCTGTTATCCTTAGGCCTCATTAAACCTTCCAAACTGTTTGTCTGATGCTTCCAAATATAAGGTACTATCCAAAATTATGCTCTACTGGGCAGAAATCCTGGATTCTCCACTACAATTTTTATTATCCTTCATTCCCATCAGATGAACTTCCATGTGCTCCAACCATACACCCTGATATACTACCAACATAGCTTTTTCTCAGCCATAGTAATGCTATTGATTTCAGTGGAAATTGCACTTTTTAAAAAGGAAAACCAAATTTAACATTATATGTTTTTCCAGGAAAAGAAGAAATTACCATTTCCAAAACATGACCATAACATGCATTTATTTTGTCAAGTGGCATTAGGTACTTCCTTAGTTATACTGACCAAAAAGGGCTTTTGTTTGAACAGATAACAAAGCAAAATACGCCTTGACCTCTCAGCCCTTGAGATTGCAAGGCCTTGTAAAACCAGAATACATGCAGTAACAAGGGACTAGTACATTATGTTGCTTGGACAGACTCTTGTTAATACACTGCTGAAAGCTTTATTTATTTATTTTTAAACTGAATTTAAATCCATCATCAATGAAAGACAGAGGAAGCAAAATAAGACTGTTCCCGAGCAGGGGTATATTTGATTCCAATGAACTTTATACCATAACACTTTTTCTGATGGGGGCATGTACAAGAAGAATGTAAACAACTTCCAAAGCATCATCATATCTGGTATGCCTTTCTTTTGTAAATTACACAAGAAATCGATACTTAAAGTAAGGCTGTCGAAACTGCCTAGTAGTAACATATGAGTGACTCTAAATTAATCACAGGTTATCGATCATCCTATCACTAGAACAGCATTGGTGGGGAATAACCAACTAGTTCGGTTTGTCATCAGTTCTGAGAAATGAAAACCTGGAAAACACACCTACCAAATGGACCTTGAATATAAATCCTTTCTAAGGACCTACACATTATTCTCAGCCTGACAAGCCCACCTTGGCTGAAGGATTTATACAGTGTCTGCTTGCAGCAGAGGCAATGGACCATAATTACCTGGATTGAGTGTTGCACTAAAATAGCACAACAGGGGGATAATATTTATGAATCACAATTAATATGGTCCTTTCCACACAGGCGGATCACAGAGCTGCTGTTCATCAGTGCCCCAAACTGAAGTAACAAAATGAACCACAGAGCATTGCAGACCCTCTCCCTAATCTGAGAGAAATAAGAATACATTAAAGCAATTTTAGTTGAAACCCATCTCTAAGCTACAGCATTAATCAAATGGCAGCATTAATCATATGCTACTGTTGATAGTTATTTTAAAACCTGTTTAGGGGAAAAGGGACAGTGCCTATTACAAAATTTATTTCCCTGACATCAATGCAGCTTGGCTGACATACGCATGGATATGTATATGTGTATGCATATATATATATGCACACAGGTACGTATGTATGTATGTATAAGCACCATTTATTAATTCAGAAATTGCAATTCAGTCATTATAAACAGAATTAAGAATCTCTCCAAGGGTCTCACTGTAGAGTTCTTTGAGACCGTTCTTTGAGACGGGAGAAACATATCAGATATCTTTTTCTGGTTTCCTTGCATAGGAAGCAGTGACAAAAATAGCCCAGGCAGCAATATTTTGTGTCCCTCAGCAATGGCCAGCAGGAAGATGGTACTGGCAGCCTCTATGCCTCATTTGCCAGAGGCTTGGTGTCTCTCTCAGGTGATAAATAAGTATATTACTGCAAAGACTGCATATACTTAGTCATCTGTGAGAGTCAAAAAAGCTTTACCTCCTCCTTTTTGTTCTCCATAAGTAATAATTTCATATGTAGAGGCAAGAGCATCACAGGCAAGAGATTATTTTCAGAAAGCTTCAGGAAAAAAGATTATTAGAAATCATAGGACAGGGCACAGCTGAACTTTACTAAACAGATGCACAAGTAGTCTAATAAACCGATTACAAAACTTCTGTCAGTTAACTTATCCTAAAATATCAGTGTTCAAAAAAGAAAAGAAAAAGAAACAAGTTCTTGCTCATGAGGCTTGTGTCCACAATGCTTAGGGCTATCAGAGAGAGCTAAAGAGGTCCAAAACAGATTGAAAGACAGACCTAAAAAATAAGTGGTGCGGATGAACAGGGGTTGAATACTCAAGCTGATTTCCTGGGTCTCTCTTATTTAGCAACAGTGTTATCTTTGATCATGAGGGCTATTTCTAACAGCATTTAATCAACAGTATACAGTAGAGTGGAACACAAAAATTAAATAGTATTTCCCATTTATATAAAGTTGATATTTCTCAAACAACAACAAAACAAACCCAAAACCCCACCAAATTGTATTTTAGTCCAAATTTGATCAGAAAGTTAACATCAGTATTAGTCATGGACAAAAAAATATATAAGAGAAACTTAAATTATTTTTGAAGAAATGAGCTCCATTCATTCTTTTTATTAAACAGCATTGCTTTGCATTTGCATGGAGAAAAAAAACAGTTCAATGTATATGAATTAAGAAATTTTAATTTCACTTGAAAAATGTTTTCTTTTTCACTTGATTTTTTTTGAAGTTGAGAGAAAGAGAGAACCCATTTTTATAACAAAAAGAAGAATATGAAACTACTTGAATCTCTTCAGCACTTAACACTGTTAACTACACAGAAAGTCTTCAGTGTGGTGTTTCAAAGGACCAAAACTCTCAAAAATAAGAATCATTATCTCCCAAAACAACCTGCAACGCTCTAGGACCTCCTCCTGCCATTACCCTTCCATAACAGTATAGCTTAAAGAGCCATAAAGTACTCACTTTGAAGGTAGCAAAAGCAGCTCTAGGGCTCAGCCTTAACAGTTGCTCCTCACCATCCCCATATTGAGCTGCACTAATAAGCCACCATTTGGGTTAGCCTGAGCCATCTTCCACAGTGACTTAAATTAATACAGCTGGTTTGCTCTGAAACAGAGTGGGAGGATTCCCACAAGCTGTTATTGGGCCTCAGCTGCGGGGGCTGTGATGATTACCTAGAGAAGCAGCAATAAACAGCTGTGAAAAGTAAATTCAAACTGTTCTAGCTGGATCTTGTTTGTCTCTGCACTAACTTAATCAGCATCATCCTAAGCACAGATGAGTTCTTAGGATTTCATTCATCCAAAGACTGAGGAGGCTGGCCTAACCTTTCTTAGCTTATAAAGCACAACGAGATCACAGTCTATTGCTTCAGGGGAGAAATAGCAAAATATTAGTTTTATGATGGAGATTTAATAGTTTTGACATGGCCACAGGGCATGTCTTATTTCTAACTTTTATCTTCCAGCACGTTCTTTTCTTTACCTTAATAGTGTGCAGCTATAAAACTCAAATTTTTGCTATTTAAAATAAAGGAACACATGAAGCTGCAATAGCAACAAGTTGCTCGAAGTCCACGGAGAATATTTTGGAAAGAAATGTGAATTCTTTAATTCATACCCTAGAGAAATCCCAAACCAAAGTTTCAAAACCTTATTTGTTAAATGCACAGAGAAACAATAAACCTCATCAGGGATGAAGGAGGAAGTTGTGAAACTTTAACAAGATCTCCAAGGAAGCTTAGACAAAAAGGTAAAGAAATGATGTTGCTAAAACTTAAAAAAAATAGCTGAGGTAAAGTTTCACTTTCGTGACCTTCATGTGAAGCCTGGATAACCTGGCCAAACTCAGTTCTCAACAAAACATCTTTTCTTAGTTGAAAGACAGTCTTAAAATGTCTAACATTTTTTAGAAGCTCTATTAATCAGAACTTAGAGAAGTAGAACAGAAGATGCTATAAATTGAAATAACTGAATTCTGTATACGACCGCATTTTCTTTTATCATTACAACTTTAGTTGATTTTTTTACAAATTTCTGTTGTTATCTGCTATCTTACAATTATCTATTACTTTATGAAGACTGCAAAGCTTTCACACAGAAAATACATGAATCCACTATGCAACTACCCCTATATATGATCCATACTTGCCTAGTTGAAAGAGTTAATTCAGAAGGTTTAACCATTTGATCATTCCACTAAAAGTAATTGTTTAGTGTCTAAGATCTGAGAATCAAACCTTTCTTCCTTCCCCCCACCCTCCCCAACCCAAACCTATCACTGCTTGGTAATTTGTTAGCATTAGTACAGCTAGCAAGATCATGAAATTTGAATGAGGGAAACAAAAGACAAAAATATCTATTCCTTGTATTTTACATGCACTTAAGCTGTTGGAGCTACTTGCCTGGAAATATAAAGATTAATGCATTCAGAACCAAATTTATGAAAAAGTAAAAATCACATTGTACTATTTCTGTATGATGCACTAAATATTTTGTGACTGAAGCTTGGCAAACAGTATTTTTGTACTTTGCTGGCAAATCATGGGAAAAATGAAAAATCAATTTGGACCAAACATTTTATTAATCTTTAATCAAGTAAAAAAAAAAAATATTTCATGTTGAAAGCAAGATCTCATTTGAAAAAAACCTCCAACTCTTCAGTTAATAAAAACAAAAGCAATTTTAAATAAAAAATAATCTGGAACAGAAAACTGAAAACGATTCAAAATGAAAATTCACCGTTTAGGACCAGCCCCAGCTTCTAAGTCAAACTTAACGGTGTATTATTTGCAAAGAAGAGAACTAAATCAATTCTTTTTCTGCCATGGATGCTTAAGCTGATAATTTCTTTTTTTTTTTTTTTTTTTTTTTTTGAATGATGCTTGTCCTGAAACTCTGTGTTACTCAGACAGGAGGGTTGGTTTAGAAAACATTTAACTAAATTTATGTCCAAATTTCCATAGCCACAAGGAGGACTTCTGGATGCATTCAAATTCTAGAACAGAGGAAGGTGGTTAACACTTCCCTGACTTGACCTCCTGAATTTTTCCTCATGCATTTAAATCTGTATGGAAGTCCCACTGGGCTTATGAAGAGTTAAACAGAATTTTAACATAAGATGGTCAGTACAGTGTGTCCTGATCTACTCAGGCTCTGATTTCCAAAATCCTCCTAAGACTTTCAGACAGTGCAAAAGATCTGTCACTCATTGTGAGCACACTTGAAGGGATAGGTAGCCTCATCCTTGGGATACAGGAATAGCTAAAGGTTAAAAAAACCCACCTTTTCTCTTCTTAGTGACTTCTGGCTGCTTACAGCATGTGAGGAGCTGTAACAGGGGCCCAAACCAGTAATTCCCACACCACAAATGGCATTCCCCCACCTAAGACTGAAACATGGGGAGCACAAGAAATAACACTTGACTTTTCCTCCTGCACTTGCTTTTTGTGAAGAATTGGCTGAATCAATATTGCTTACTGCACTGTCAAAATGTGTATCCTCATGCACATTAGCCATTCTCGGAATACTGGATTTCTTGATTTATATACCATTTAAAAGACTTGAAATGATGAAATTTAAATGCAGAGAGAAGCAACAGTAAGAAAATATGTTACTGGAGCGTTAACAGGTTTTGTATATTTTTCTTTAAAAATTGTCTTACAGGCAACCTATTTTTAGGTGACCATCTTATCAATTTTAAGGCAGGAAAATCATGTTTCGCCTTTCAGTATTACATATCTGCCTTCTAAACAGAGCAAATAATATTTTTCTCCATATGGTAGATCTTAGCCAATCCAATGTTTTAGATTGTTATTTAGGAAACACTTTGATCAGCTACTCTGTAAGGAAAGCAAAGGGATACAGTGTTTTCTTTCCCTGCCTGGTCTTACATTCATGTCTGTAGAGGACCTCTACCCTTTCTCATCCCGCCTCTTCCCGTGCCAATTTTTTGGTGACTCAGAACAATTCTAGCTGATCTCTCTAAGCTCCAACTACCCAGTCAATATCCTGAGTGGGGGAAAGATTAATTATTCCCACTGAGATCAAGTATGTCAGGAGAGCAAAGGCCAATTACAGACAAAAGCTATCATGGAGCGGTCACTTCCAACCTCCTGCCAACACCAATCCCAAATGCAAAGGCAAACAGTTTCCTGCTGAACTGAAAAGGCACTAGTTTAAGTACATCTTATGTAGCCAGGATGCTGGTGTCACTTTTATTCATTTTGCACAGCTGAAGTATAGGCTTCGCTGAGCTGTATGACTCATCTTGCAAGCAGCAGCAGGCACGTACGGTGCCCAAAGCAGTGGTAATGCTAGGTGGGAGGGCAACAGACGGCACATCAAACGTGCTTCTGGTACGCGAGGGGAACAGAGGTTGTCGAGTAATTGTGACTTCAAAAAACTGTTTTGCACGCTGCTTGTTGACAGCTGTTATTATGACATCTAATCTATAGTCATTATTCAGGGAAGCAGATCAGCCAGGATCCTGCAGTCATTCTGCTAAACCCACTTAGTGGATTACCTCGAGCTGTAGTTCCCAGAAATTCAAGTTCTCTTGTATTTGGTTGCATGAGAACAGAGTAGAAATCTTGATCAGCGAGTGGCAGCAAAAACGCCCCAAAATGCTGAGAAAGGAAGGAAGAGCGATAAAGTTGGGCGCATAGTATGTGCCAGCAAACCTCAGTTGAGGAGCGGTTGCTGAAGGCTAGCAGGGTAGTGCCTAGGGATCCTTACTAAATGGACTAATTTTGAACAGTGTCGAATCGAATTGAGTTTAATTCTTTGCTATCTCAGATGTCATACAGAGTTATCTCCACATGAGTTAACTTCTCTGCTTCAGTCCTGCTGCAATCACTGCTTTGATGACTGGAGGACATGCAATGTCCAGCCTTCAACATGCTCTGAATTATACCAACATTTCTGGTTGTCTCTGGCTGGCTCATGTCCATTTTTTGTTTCCCCATTCACAGATGCTCCATATCATGATGTTACTGGATTTGCATCTTATTTATTCTGACTGTCCCTTTTTGAAGAACTTCTACCTTACATAAAATTATCAAGGGTAAATTCAGTAAGCAGGGGAGTTACTCGGGACATTGCTGACACTGATTCATCAATTAATACATAATTAGTCACATGAAGTGGAACAGCTCCAGCAGGAAAACCTGAAAAAGGCTAATCCAGAATAATGACTAACCTGTTCATCATGGCACCTTCCTCTCATGCTGGAGACTACAACCCTACACATTAAATCCAGTTTCTCTCCCACTACTGGTTTTGACTAGGAACTCCATTAGGGAGCTGAGAAGGCTTTGCCAGCAAAAGCCTTCTTGTACTGGCATAAACCAATAATGAGCTTCTGTTTCAATTAATTGGATTTTCCAGCTAAAATAAAACAAACAAAACATTGTCAGGAAGTTCTTGGCCATTTCCAATATGCACAAAACAACTCTGTTCTCATGCAACCATCTCTAACATTAAGGCCAGTTACAAGTTAATGTATTACAGTCTGCTGAATTGATTTGAGCATTAATTCACAAACTTCAGTAGCAGGTTTGACAGGTACATTGCTTAGTCATGCTGTAACATTACCGCAGTAACAGTGTCACTGCACGTATGTATCTAGCCAGTAATTGTTGTGTTCCTTGATGGGATTGGGAATAACCTACCTTTCTATTCAGGGTCCTGAGAAGAGAAAGAAAATCATCTAAAATTCCTTTTCAAAACTGATGGGTTCTTTTTCACAACATCAAGACTTGGAATGAAAAAACTACTCAATTAAGGATTCTTCAGCAGTGTAAGTCAGGCCATTCACTGAATATCAACTAGCTGAAGAAAACTCAGTTTCAGTACAGATTAACCTTAAGATACCATTGCCAGAATGAAGTTTCAAGATGCAAATACTGTATGTTAGTGGTTGGTCTCCTTAACAAAAAAAAACAACCCACGAGATCTTGCACAGCTACAGCCTGTCTCTTTTGTGACTAATGTGGGGTTTGTTCAACATGAAATCTGTGACCTTACAGCCTTGACTTTCTCAAAGAGGGCCCAAGTGAGATTTTTAATGTATGTCTAATAGAATGTAAGATGACTACAGTGTAAATGAACATTAGCCAATTCTTTATGCTTATCATACAGTATGATCATTTACAGAAGATCTGAATCACATAAGAGGATTTACACTCAAGCTCTGTAACAGAGCCTGTAAACAAGGATTCCATTGTTTCACAAGTATTTACAAATATCAGGATGATGAGACCAGGTAAACAAGTAAAAAGCAAACAGAATCCTGTCTTTCAGCAACTAGAATGCTATATTGTAAGAAGCAGGTGTATGTGGTTTAGGGAACAAACGTCTGATTAGAACTAATTACTAGAAGTAGCGCCTCTGTTTTACAATGTTAGCATGGTGAATTTCTATCAGCTGTATAATGGAAACCCAAGCCTCATGTCAATTCAGAGAATAATTAGACAAGCTCCCTATTGATAGTCACAGCAGTGACTCGAACACAAGTTAGAAAACAGAATTACTGTTATATCTCCACAAGAACAAACACCAACCCTGATGCTATGGGTACCCTCATGTATGCCGTCTTAATTTTGAGCATTACAATTTTATTCGCTCCATGCTGTGCTAGAAAGTCACATCATATGGTAAAATTCAATTTCAAGGAGTGTAAATATTTTAAACTTATGTAAATAACACTTTATTTTATGTGAAATAGACAAAATGGCAAGAGTCCTGTAAATATAGTCGGTATTTCAGGGGTATATCTTGGTAGGAACTGGGAAAAACAAATTGGCAACAAAATGACAAATATTTGGATATGTAATTCAATCCAAACAGTGGTTTGATCCAGCAAGCACTTCAGCCAATACAGAATTTTTATATGTGGGTAGCTGAGCTGAATTCAATTTAAAGTTTTTGGACATTAGAGATTACACACATTAGACAAAATCCGAAGGACAGATGTCATGGTTTAAAATATAATACTTCTATTTTAAGGTAGCTTTTCAAATCCATCACAATTTGTAATGCTTAATACTTTATTCAATTAATGAAACAATATGGATAGATTCTATCGGGAGTCAGTTTCCATTAATACACATTTATTTGCCTTGGTTTATCTCAGTGACAAAATGTGTGTAATTTTTAATGCCCCAAAACATTTCACTGAATTTTAAATAAGGTAATACGGTCTAGACGCTAAAGCGAAGCAGAATAACACAGTTCTGATGTTTTTACCTCCCAGCTAATTTCATATTCACAAATACCAGTGTTCATAAATTACTGACACATAATACATGAACTATACAATACTACTAAAAATGTATGATTTGAAAGATTTTTTTTTTTTTTTTAAATGTGGTTGTACAGAGACGATATTCCTATATTGGACTCTTCTTACATTACTTCCATCTGGCACCACGTTGTGGTATTCATGATATAAAGTCAACACCAAGACATGATATGAAGTCAACACCAAGATAATATCCTTAAAAAAAAACAAAAACCAAAACCCCAAAGAAGCAAAGAGCCATAATCTTAGCTATGAGTAGCTATGCATTTATACAACTAACCATGCATTTATACTGAAATGTATGGAAAGATACTGCTCTACACCACTCATGCACAATACAATTGTTTCAAAGAAATAACAGAAATATTAAAAATGTTGAGGTTTGTTTTCCATTGATTTATAACACTGAACAAGCACCCAGTGTAAGTCTTTGACACCTTTGCAAAGTGTTTAAAATTGATAATGAAAAGTAAATTATGCATTATGGTTGTTATGATTCTGTCAAAATTGTAAGACACTTATAAGTGTAAAAGTATAGTCCTTAATATGACAGAAGACATAAGCTGAGGCTAGTATGCTAAGCTACAGCTATGAAAAACATATGCTGAATAATTTTTTTTTGCTTTATTATAATTCTGAGTGTTAATCATTCACAGCAGGAGGTGGTTTAGAGGTCTGATGGTTTGTTCTGATCAAAACTGTCACAGAAAGAGATGATCTCTTCCAAGCAAAAAGAGCAAATTAATTATACATTCCATTCACTAGTGGACAAAGAATTGACAGCTTTTCCAGTGGCTCTTCTAGAAATAGGAATAAGCTATTACTGATTTTTACTTTTTTTTCCCCAAATCTTTTTTTGTCTGTTTACTGGGGTAATAAAACTTGTAGTGAGCCAGGGATTCAATTATTTCACTTATTTCTCAGAAACCAGAAAATTTGGAATTACTATTTATTTTAATGCTAAACCTTTTTCTCTATGACCTGACTTCTGCCTCTTTATTTTTCAACCTTGGGGATTCTCAAACTTTTTTTTTTGTTAATAGAGATAATTTTCTCTCTCAAAATCCCATCAATTCATTTTTTTTTTTTTAAAACACTTTCGAATCCCTATTTATCATTGTTAGCAGAAAGATTTCCTGGACTTCGCCATGGAGAAATCTCTGCATATAGATCTCGCCTCTTTGTTCACAGATCTTACGTGTCTTCAGAAAACAGAAGGAGTCAGATACTTTAATGACAAGGCACTTCAAGTTGCTGAGATTTAAGGCAGTGGTGCACAGGTGTCGTGGTTTAACCCCAGCCAGCAACTAAGCACCACGCAGCCGCTCACTCACTCCCCCCCCACCCAGTGGGATGGGGGAGAAAATCGGGAAAAGAAGCAAATCCACGGGTTGAGATAAGAACGGTTTAATAGAACAGAAAAGAAGAAACGAATAATGATAATGATAACACTAATAAAATGACAACAGCAATAATGAAAGGATTGGAATGTACAAATGATGCGCAGTGTAACTGCTCACCACCCACCGACCGGCACCCAGCTAGTCCCCGAGCGGCGATTCCCCGCCCCCACTTCCCAGTTCCTATACTGGATGGGACGTCCCATGGTATGGAATACCCTGTTGGCCAGTTTGGGTCAGGTGCCCTGGCTGTGTCCTGTGCCAACTTCTTGTGCCCCTCCAGCTTTCTCGCTGGCTGGGCATCAGAAGCTGAAAAATCCTTGACATTAGTCTAAACACTACTAGCAGCAACTGAAAACATCAGCGTTATCAACATTCTTATACTGAACTCAAAACATAGCACCGTACCAGCTACTAGGAAGACAGTTAACTCTATTCCAGCTGAAACTAGGACAACAGGAAAATAGAAGGACAGGGTGCTTCAATGGAATGAAACTTGGATGATACAGTTTTGCATGCTTCCCTTATCGTTATTGATTTTACAAAGGGAATTTAATACAGCTTGCAGTTGGAGACATAATATCAAGGAGAGCAGAAAGATCAAGTGTATTCCCGATCAAGTGTATTCCCAAGCAAGTCTCAAGCTTGCCTAGAGAGGAGTTTGATCAACTGGGGTTTGAAACAGAACAGGCCTAGGGTCTGTTTGGGGAAGAGGTAAAAGCCACATTTAATCCCAGCAGACTCTTAGTCTTAAGAGGTTCTTAAACAGGTCATGAAACATTCTGTCCAGAAATAATTTACTTTTTTTTCTTTTCTTTTTTTTTTAATATTAAATGTACTAACATAATGACTAGGAGCATAATGTATACCCAAGACCCACTTCATAAAACATTTACAAGTAATAGAAACAAGAATTCAAAATGCTATAATAATTTAAAAAAATAAATTAAGCATGTTGATGCTCAGTTTCAGTCTCTCTCATTGCCTATTAGTTGGAGGGGAATAGCAATTAACCTGTTTCTTCTATGCTACAATTACAATTCTCCATCTGATAGTTTCTTTATAACTCTTCCAGGTTTCTGTTAGCTTTTTTCTTCTCTGGAAATAGTACTCTATCCATTCTCTACATTTTAGCAAATCCTCTGTTTATACTTGGTTGCAAATAACCACTGAGGGTTCAGTGAGGTACATCATACAAAGTATTAAAGACTTTTTCATCACTCTACCTCTGTTGCCAGTTGATATGGGGTCTTCTCTCACCTTCTTTGAGGAGAATTCCCTGCTATTTTCAGCAGGGGAATTATAATGGCAACAATTTTTCCTGGACTTTTCACCTGTCAAGGCAACAAGACCTCCTGCAGGACCTGATGGCTAGGTGCCTTGAAGTACAGTCAGGATATTCTTCTAGGTGTCTTCTCCTTTTCTCTCAGCTTTACCAAACATTCTTCTGTTGGCAGACTTCTCCATCTTGAATTCAATACCTAGGGGCTGCCATTATGCTGGGTTTATGTCAATTTTACATTAACTTTGCATTAATCCATAATTAATGCTAAATTTGTGCTTATTTTTTGTTCAGTAGTTGTATTTTGGATTTGGTTGGATTCTTTCCTAGTCTTTCAGAGAGATTACAGCGGAAATGGTGTCTAATCTAACTTTATTCCAATGAAGCTGTAGAAAAATTCACAGCAGAGAACTAATGGAGACTGTATTTTTGTAAAATTATTGCTTTAGTTGTCCAAGATAACAAAAAAATCCAACTCATCTACTTGCATAAAGTGATTTATAAAGTCAGTCAGCAATTACAATATGTAACCAGAACATTTCAAAGCTAAATTTTCTACATCTATCACCTAATAACTATGGAACATATGTACTATGGATCAGAAGTTATTTACTTTAAATTGATAGAAAATATGGGACCTAACTAGTGAACAAAACAAGAAGAAGGAGGGAATGTATCAGGATCCACAGTCTGGCAGTAACAGAATGAGAATCACCCACAGACCCTGCCACCTCCTGGAGTTTCTTCTCCTCTCTTTCCTCCCTCCCAACTTAACACCGCTCTTTTTCATCCTGACCCTTAGAAATGACCTGACCAGACCAAAACCAAAAAGGCATATAGAGGATATCATCACTTTCCCTGGCCTCAGTCAGATCTCCAGCTTTATCTGAAATGTGATACTTATGTTCCTAACATCACTTACTTTCCCGTATCCTTTTCACATTCACTTCATATTTCTTCTTTTCAAACCTTTCCAGTTGCCGAGTCACACCGGCAACCCCGAATAAGTTTTCTATCAACATGAAAAACACTGCAGTGGAAAACAGACCTAAAATTCAGTGCAAGTAAAACAGGAATGCAGAGAGAGATGACCAGAGCTGTATTTGTACAACTGTGTCCACCAACTCAGTGACTTATTGATGGGATCAACTCTAGCCCAGGGTAGGGATCTACTTCATAGACCTGGGAGATAGAAACTCTCAACATATTAGGTTTTGGTTCTTGCTAATGGCTGAAACACCTCTTTTTTACCTACCACAGCTACACGACGAATGGTCACACTTTGTTAACAGGGAATGTCAGAACAGATGTGTTTAGCTGATTATGACCTAATCCATTTCATTGCAAGTCTGCTAGCCTTAGCTGCTCAAAACGTTCTATTTTTGTTTGATTGCAATAAGCTTATCACTAGAAAGGCAGCTAATGATAATATCTCGAACAGCTTGACAGTGTCACAAGTTTGCTGAGTGTCAGACTAGCTGACTAGATTGTGTGTAATACCTGTCATTTTTTCAAAAGCAATGATGCGCAATTCAGCCCTTGTCACTGATGCTGTATTTTCTGCTCTGGCTATCTGTTCCTCTCACTTCTGCATGTTTTTGATTTATTTTTTCTTCAAGGAAACAAGACAGAACTGGCGTAGTGAAAGTTGCAGTCCTTCTCAGCTAACCTTTTTCCAGTAATGACTATCAGCATTACTACCTAAAAACTGTGGAGCAGAAAGGATTTTTTTTCTAGAAACTCTTGAGGTCATTAGAATTGCAAGACTTACTGAATATTGCGCATTTTCAGCCACTTGAGATTTTTTTCTTTCCTTTTTTTGCATGTTTAATAAAAGGACAAAGGTGGTTTCCATGGCGGCAGCTTATCGCACAGGCTCGGGTCTTGGTATTCGAATCTGAAGTGCGTGTAGCTGTTCAGTTGTGTGGGCACAGCTGTGTAAAGAAAGTTTGATGCTGAGCCCATTCCCTCTATCAGAAAGTATATGGCATCTTTTGTTGCACTGGGGACTTTGGCTCTGTGTGTAACAAGTGCGCTGCCTCTAATGCTGTTCAGTGTCCTGCAACATATTAGCATGATGAGGGCTGTAAATGCCTTAGGAAAATCCCCACTGGCTGCACTGGGCTTAGTCTTTTTATGTTAAGACCCCGCAGCCTTACACAGACTAGTTTCCGCCTGGAGTCCACAGTCGAGTTATGCTCCTGTTTTTCTGGTAGCTCAGGCAGTGCACCCAAAGGGAAGCAAACCTTGTCTGGCAAATGCAGACTCACAAGAAGTGTTTTGAAAGATTTGCACAGTGTTACCTAGATATTTCATTATATAAATCAACTAATGTGCTCAACCTCTTCTGTCAAGTATGGATGTGGAGAGAGAAAGTCATAGCTTAACGTGGAAAAAATATTTCGGAAGAGTGGTTTCAAAGCCAAACCAGACCAAACAAACCAATAAAACTAGGACACAGAGATATTAGAAAAATACTTGAAGGCTGGAATGCTTTGTGTACAATGTACCAAAAGAGACAGATCTTTCACAGCAATTAAGAAATTAAAGATTTTAGCCTGACATATGCTATTGTGTTCTGCTATCGTGGTGCTCCTCAGATGAGAACTCCAAGGGTAGAAGTGTAGGAGGTAGGATCCACCCTCCACTTATGATCTGATTATAAGAAAAGCAGCAATGAAAATATAATTACATAAAATCCTATCATACCTACTAGAATTAAAGGCAATCTGTGCCTAGCTTTTGCAGCTCTTGTTTCTACATGTGGTTTTGAATTTATTTCATTTCAAAATAGAAAATGAAAGATATGTTGCTTGGTGGATCTCGGGATCCTAAAAACATTTTAGGAGGGAAATTCAGGTGAGGGAACTGCTAGTTGCAGGTGAGAACGGACTGTGTGACCACTTCTGTTGGGCAGTGTGTTGAAAACAGTGTCTGAAATTTTTAGCATGCAAGAATGTTAATAGTGTATTAGCTGATGCACTGCAACCGTTCTCCAAACCTATGGCAAAAGGCAGGTAATTCAGTATCCTGTTTCTGATATCACTGAGAGGTAAGGGCATCCAACCTTGAAGAGCCAGCTCATGTATTAGCAGTGAGACGTTGGTCCTGATTGCTTCTTAGTAATTTTACAAGCTTTGATATGAAATATTCCAAATAATTGTCATGCTGATTTCTCTCCCTTTGTTTGATGTTCCTCCAGACTGTGGCTGTGTGAGCTGAACGCTAAAAATTGCCAGATAAGCAGCAAGGTCTAAAGAATGGAATTTTTCTGTCTCATTTTTCTTCAAGGTTTGTCTTGCTACTGGAGCGCATACAGTGCACATTTTAATAGCTTCTTCCTGCAAACACTTATGCACATGATTAACCTTTTATGTGAGAATAATCTGCAGTGTCTTACTGGCAATAAGTATCAGGTCCTATAGATATGATGATGTTCTAAAAAGATATGCAGGTCACTTTAACAGCTAATGGTCACAGATTTCCTCTTATGGAGGAAATGACAAGGAAAATGTGAAGAAATGTCATTACTTTTTTTGTCATTTTGCCCTGCACTTCATCAAACCATAAAAATATTCCATAGTTGTTGTGGATTAGCACACATTTCAGCTAAAAATTCAAAGGCCTACCAAGGTATAACTGGTGGGGTTTTTTTCCAAATATATCTCATAAATGGTATTGCAATTCATTGTTTAAATAAAATGTTTGAAAGTTTTAAATATTAAAGATATGGCTTCATCTACCATACACTAAAATGATGCAGTTGGTCTGTGATTATTTGCAATTTTCATATATATGGAAGACTGCATTTTATCTTAATAAATACATTTCTCACAGGAATATAGCCATAGGGTCAGACTTTCTTCTACCTTAATGCATGTGGGTTGGAGAACGTGAGAGTGTCGTGTTCTCCGTACTTTCATTTTTCTACCTCACCCATTTCTTGCTGACATTCAACCCAGTTCCTAAATTCAGCATATCAATCTGCATGATTAAATGTACTGCTCTTTGTTTTCTGCTGAGAGCCAAGAAATATGATCAGGTGACTCTTATCTCAAAGGATCTGCACTGTATTCTGTCTCTGATGCACAACATCCCACTGGAGTATTGGATTGTTTATCTACTTGCACTCAGGCTTATCTTTCGCATCTTGTAATGTAGTACATTAAAACAAGGCTGTTGGCCCATTCGTTTGCTTACTGCTTTACCACTGGCAGTCCCCATGTCATATGTTGTGCAATTATTGCACTGTGCTTTCTTAAGCATACACCTTCTATAATTATCATGATTAATTATGTTAATTCTTGCGGTGCCTAAAGACCTACAGAGCAGGGGCTTCAACTGTTCTAGACACTGTACAAATGGTGACAGTTGAAATATTAGTAGAATCATAGAATTGTTTAGGCTGGAAAAGACCTTTAAGACCATTGCGTCCAACCATTAACCTACCACTGCCAAGTCCACCACTAAACCATGTCCCTAAGCACCACATCTACACATCTTTTAAATACCTCCAGGGATGGTGACTGAACCACTTCCCTGGGCAGCCTGGTCCAGTGCTTGATAACCCTTTCAGTGAAGAAATTTTTCCTAATATCCAATATAAACCTCCCCTCGTGCAACTTGAGGCCAGTAGTTGAGCAAAAAATAATTTAAGGAGTAGGTCATTGTCATAACTAGATTTTTTTTAGAAGGAGCCCTGTATTTTAACTGTAAGACTTAAATTGCATTATCTTAATGTACTCTAAAAAAATATCATTTTAGAGGTATATTACAGATCTTTGAAGTGTATCAAAATTTTTGTAACTTTAAAATGTATAAATATATATAAATATATATATCCTTGAGTGCAGTGTATTGTTCTGTCCTGTACTTGTTGGCACCCAGATGGATTTTTAACTTTCCAAAGCAGAATTATTACTGCATGCCTACATAGCCCCTCACATACTTTGAAGGCATTATACAAATACGTGAAGTTAATGCTAAAATGTAAATTACTGGAGACTTTGAGGACTAAATTATACTAAACAATGACGTCTTCTTGGTATATATGTCCCCTTGTCAAAACCAGGCAAGACGTATTTCTCTTGTTTAATAGCAGTTGCAGAAAAACTGTTTTCTAAAGTCCTATTCTGCGGAAATTTTCTCCTTCAAATTTATGACCTAGGATATGAGTGTCTTCCTACAGGCTTTACTGAACAAAGAATAACATAAGCATGAGCTCTAATTCTTTCCTGATTAAGCACTTTTATGAAAAAAATAAGCCTCAAAAACACTCCTTCGCCTTTTTCATAATCAGTAATACCACACAAGCTCCACGAAGATAACTTAGACAGCTTTTTATAGAAGGTCATATTTTCATACAATCGCCTAACTTTCTGTGACAATAATAGGACCGGTGTACCTGGCATTTCATTAAGGTGGCTATATTGGATTAGAGCACTTCTGAAAAGTGAATGAGTGACCCATTCTCCGTGTTTGCACATCATAGTTAAATCCCACAGTGCAATTAAGAAAAGACAAAGCTGCCAGGCAGTACAGAACTGTGTTGGTTATCTAGGAGCTTGGTGAGACGTGTGATACTCTACAGGGTACAGGAAGGGTGCAGCCCATACCAGAAAGCTGAAAGCTGTAGTGAACAGTTCGCAGTTACGAGTTAATGTGGTCTCATATCCTTCCTTTCTCATCAAGCCCAAGCTTTTTGATCTATGGGACTCAATATAAAATAAGTGAAAGAAAGCTACTAGCAGACACAGTTTATGTGCAAACACAGCTTAGCTTTGAATGACAAGTTTAGAAATTTCTTTGGTGGTGGGGATGTATTTTGTTTCTGTATTGTGGCCATTCATAGCACCTGCTAACTGATAGGTTTAGAAGTGTGTGCAGCTACTTACATAGTACAAGGTGTGTGTTGCATCCGTCAGAGGTTAGGACTGGGAACACCAGCCATGGGGCAAGTGAGCAGTAACAGCACTAACACTTGAGGATTGCTTTGCTCTGAGTAGAGAAATAAAATAACAAGCTCACAAAAGCAACAGCTTTTTCCTACACAGGAGTTGTATAATCAAAACTATAGCAGGGCAGATGTGCTCTAGAGCCATCAAGGGTCCACTTGGCAGGTAAACTGCAGCATCACCAAGGGCTTCCCTTGCCCTGGGAATGCACGTTTCCTCTCAGTAGCACAGATAGCTGTTCTCAATAAATTGAGAAACTGTTTCCTGGAGCCAAAATTCAGCTGTGGTTGTGATACACAACCACAAATATAAGAATAGTTAGATCTAAGTGCTAGCTCAATCCCTTCTCAATACTGAACAAAATTGTAATTCATTACAACCCTACACAAGAGTCAATAGAGAAATCTTTACAATCTGTAATCTCCTTCCACCTGAGGTACAGACACGTTTCCCTTAACAGGCACAGTGTTGCATGGTTCAAATGTCAGAAAGCATATGCTTAATTGTTTGCAGCCCTCTGTTACACATACGCCATCTACAGAAAATACGTTAACATCAAGGAGTAAAAATGATTTGCTGACATCCAGGTGTGAATTGTGGTTGTTTTTAACTCATGCTAAAATGACTGTGATTTCACCCACATCATGCATGTTTTTACACTTCCAGAACTGTGAACCTCATAGAAATTCAGCCCTGACTCAGGACTGTGCTCGCAGTTGCAGAACTCTCTCCCTGTCCTTACTCCTTCTCCTTCTCCTTTTGAAGGCACCAGCAAAACACACTGGAAAATTTTTTAGTGAAGTGGAGAACCACTATTTGGGCATGGCTTCTGCCTTACTGGCTCCTTTTTGCAGTGAGGCTACTCTTTTCCCAAACAGAGCTGGGGGTATTTGTGTGGAAGGAGGGATCATATGGCACTTGCCCATTCTGTACACTGTAGGTTATGACTAGTTTATGCTTTAAGATATTATTAGGAAAAAAATATCAGACAGCAAATGACAGATGGCTGGCTTGTTAATATTCCCATTGTGTAGTCTCCTGTCTGACAATTCCCTTACACTTGTTTTAACAAGCTGTATAAAAGTCCCCTATGCAAATTGCCCTAGCAGTAGACAGCAGTAAATTGTGACTGGACTGACCCACATGCAATCCTACTCCTCAAAAGCCCTTCTACATCCAAGAGCACTCATCTGCTCTGCTCTGTAAAGGCTATCACTTCCATCTCTCTCTCAGTGGATTGCGGCACTCATGAGAGGTGAATCAAAGCAGAGGTCAGAGATTTGACTCCTTATGCAAGTTAATTCTCTTAATCCATTCCTGGCAGTGTCATTTTCTAAGGCCCATTTATATCACCCAGGGATAAAGTGTAGTAATGTCATGGAAGGGCATTAATTCTATCGAATTTGCTAGAACTCTTGGCCGATACCAGCTAAGCAAACAAGATTTTTTTTTCAAAAGCTCGTCTTTAGTATTTTTATGTTGCTCTGCCCAAAACAAAGTGTAAGCAAAGAAAGAACCCTGTTATTAGTGTTAAACGTTTAATAATTTCAAACTTCAATTCTTTTGAAGGTTGCACTTTTTTTTTTCTTTAATTTAAAAAGACCACTTAGAACTTTTGAAAAGGATCTTTCAGAATTTTACATTTAAAGAATTTGGAAACAGGAGCATTAGTATATATGTTTGTTCATACTTTGTTTAAGTCAAAGTAAAGACTGAACCTCTGATCTCCACATGGCATGAGAACACCTTGACTCTGGATACTCCCCTTCTCATTTGGACATTCATTCCTTCACTGACCCAATCCTGTCACTGAGACAGAGCCTTGATTTCAAAGCATCAACATTTTTGGCAAAGAAAAAAACAAGACCACAACGAAACGTTATCTTTTGGGGTGGCAGAATATCAGTGGTACTGGGGCCTGCATTTGTCCCCTTCCTGACAAAATTGCATGGAACGGGATAACCCCTGGGAAAGCAAGGGGGAAAAGGGAAAAGGAGGGCAGCAGATACACTCCAAGCAAAGTGTGCAGCAGAAGGGCCACATGGACCACAGGCAGCCCTTGCAAAGAAGAAGAAAAACCTGTTCCAAGTTCCTAACTCTGTTTGTTATTTAATGGGAATAAAGTTACTGCTACTTTTAGCATCACAGTGTTGTATGAGCAAGGTGCACTCCAAGGACTTTCCAAAGTAAAGGCGCTCTCGTCTCTCAAAGCCTATTCTTATGACAACAGGCATTTTGAGTTGCAGCAAACTTACTGAAAAAGGTAAAAGTTTATAGCAAGTTTAATGTGAAAAGTCAAGAGAGGAAAACAACTTCAACTTCAGAGTGCTTTTCTGGGCAGCAGGAAGGTCTGGAAAGAGTTTTTCTATATATATATATATAGTCTTTTTTTTCCCTTCACTCTTCTTTTGAACCACATAAGATTTAACAAAGAGGCTGGTTAGAGCAGGTGTAACATGTTACAGGACATTGTCACATCATTTGGTAAAAATGCATGATACCGATAGGACACTTTCAGTGGGGAGTGTACTCAGGGAACAGATGTGAGGACAGCATTGCAGCAAACCTTTGAGTAAGTACATATGCTTTTTAATTCTTACAGCCTTGACAACTTCCAGGCGAAAACTGGAGTTTTTTAATACAGGGACATTTGCTGCAAAGCAAGCATATGGTATAGGGAGGAAAAAAACCACAAAACATTTTCCCTCTAACAAATATTTGGTTTTATGTAAAAATGTAAACCTTTTAATTTGAGAAATGGTGAAATTAAGGAGACATAGATAGTTTTGTTTGGTTTTGCTGTTTTTCTGTGGCCTCGTGACAAACTGCTACTACATATTTACACAAAATATAATGAAGCTCGTTCAGCAGACAAATAACATTAAGGAGTGGTGTTTCATAAAAAGAAATACAAAATGTATTTATTAGAAAGCTCTTTCTGCATTCTTTTAGCCTACCTTCTAGCATATACATCTGTACACTGAGGTATACCTTGTTATTCATATACTAAAATTATAACAACTGGTTTGATTGCCTCAACATTGGGGAGATAATGACTAAATTAGACTATTGGCAATAACAGTGTCATCTTTTTAAATCATGTCAATTAGCATTAGAGTTTCATCCCTCAGGTGTCCCAGGGGTCCCTTTTGGTTGCCTTTTTTGCTTGAGATAAACAAAATCATTGTTTTCACCTATATCCCTGATACTTCTTTTTTTTCTTCACCCTGTTATTGTTATTGTTGTCTTAATGAGCTGGAGTTGTTGATAGCACCGTCAGCTGCAAACAGTCTTGGAAGACAGACTCTTATCCCAGTGGTATACCAGAGTATCGAGTTCTAAGCCTGTAAAGTACTGCTACCCTTCCTCCTGACCTCAATTTACAACAGCATACACTATGCTATTTAATAAAGTGTTCTGGAGTGTGTTAAAACACTGTGCTGTACTTTCTTCTTTGATATTAAAAGTTGACAATAAAAATTATTAATAGTAAAGCTCCTGAGACATAAATTTGATGTATAGTCTGGCTTGGTCATTGCCCATCTATCCACACATTGCAGGCTGTTCTTTATGTGAGTGGTTTTTTGCAATGGGAGGCAGAGATTGTTTTCTAAACAATTGACGCTTCACCCAGCATGGCAAATCAAAGCATCTCGGAAACAACGTATTAGCGTATACTAGAAATAACACGTTGGTGTGCATGTTTTTTAACAAAGATAAGGGAGCATGAGAAGACAGATTGGTGACTCAGTTAACTGTGAGTTCTTAAAAACTGAAACCAATGTTACGGAAACCAGTGTTACAGAAACTGTGCAACAACACTAAATATTAATAGATACAGCCATTGAAAATATGTGATGTATGGACTTCAGATGGGGATAGGAAAGGACATCATGTCACCCTTATTCCCCCACCCACCTGAGATCAGAATGGATGTGTGACTTGCTGATGACCATTATGCCAGCTAATATGGGAAGTTTCACCAGTATAATGCACTCCTTCCATGTTGACAAATTGTTCCCAGCTTTTTATGTTTTCCAAAAAACTAAGCACAAAGGATCCCTTCGAATTTACAAGATCATAATGAGGACTTGGAAGGGATAGGATCTGATCCAATGTTCTAGATACCAAAATTTACTTAGATATATGGTTAACTTATATGAACTTTGAAATACATTCAAGAGGAAGAAGTAGGAAAGGAAACATTAAGTAGTATAGTGTTGTCACTATAGGTTATTTAAGCTTCTGCCTTTCTAATTCAAGTGGGATATCCAGCAATAAAGAAAGATCCCACTGAAGATAAATCCTGAAAAGGAAAACTTTCCTATCCTACAGAAAAGAAAAAAACACCTTCCTTCCCCCCGGCCCCCCGCCCCGCGTTCTTTTTCTCCATTGTGCTGAAACGTATGTCCTTTGAAAGTTTCTAGATGGACAGATCCATGTGGTCAGGGAAATCTTATGAAAAGCAGGAGGCCCAGCTACAAAGTTGGTGCTTTAAGAAATAGTTCATAATTCCTACATATATTTCCAAAAGAGGAATGAGAAAGTCTTTTATAAGAATGTCCATAAAGTCAGGGGTATGTCCAGGATATAGGGAAATATAAATGCAAGCTCCTGACAGCCAAGAAATAAAAGATTTGAATGTAGGTCACCCACTGTCTCAGTAAATGTTGGACTTCAGTTATTTCTTGTTTTCTCTTTTTCCAGAAAACTTTTTTTGTAGAAACACATACACAATTTTCCTGCTAAACCTTTCTTATCAGCTCTATTTGATATAGCAAAAAGTCCAACAGTATTGTATGTGAAGCATCACCTTAGCCCATACGTAGTCTGACCTCAGGTTAAATCCCAATAGAGAACAGAAAAGCACCCACCAAGCCCAACAGCTTGCAAATAATAGCTTGCTTGTTGCATGCTGTTTTTCTACAGGAACTCAGTGGTGTCTTGTTAAATCGAAAGCATACCAGTTAAAAAGACTGAAAGAACCGAAATGAAGAATTTTTTTATCTAACTGCATGATACTAATATTCTCTACCTCACTCTCACTAAGTTTTTTTAAGATAAAAAATGACAAAGGAAAGTGCTAAAAGCTGCTCTACAGATTTTAAGCCTGGTTATTTTAAGCCTCTGTAGCTAATTGAAATTTATTGATCTGTATTGAGAGTGCTGGCTGCTACAGAAAGAAAGCAAGAAAGATTCACGCACCACCACAGAATCCCTATGTCTGGCTTGCAAAGCCTTCGCATCAGATCCACGAAGGGACTTTTTAAGTCATGGCTCTCCTGACAAAATCCTCTAATCCCCAAGACTGAGGTGGTGGCCAAATACCTCGCAAGAAGAGAGTATGAGGGCTGGAGCCTTCTGCTGCATGTTGTCTACTCTCTGAAGACCTAGCAAACAACCAGGACTCAGGTGGCTGCTCAGGCCACGTATTCCAAACCCAGAGGGCTCCCCAGTATCACTCAGAGGAAGGAAAAACCTGGTATATGCTTTCTTTCAAGGGTTCCACTTTCAAAGGAATTAGGAATAAGGGACAACTAGCCTGACCCAACTCACTAGGCGTGCTCCTCATGCACAGGGGAAGGCAAAGGAGGTAAATTGGGGAAGGCAGAAGAACACGGTGGCCAGAGCTGTACCTGGGAGCTGGGGAAGAGTAGTGGTGGCAGGAGAAAAGGTTTCTTGGCCTGGTGCAGCTGTGTCAGGAGAAATGTGAAAGAGAATCTGTGCAGCAGATTAATTTTGTCATTAATTGTATTCACCTCCTGTTATCTTGCTCTTCCTTGAGAAAAAAAAATTAAAATCAGTAAGTCTCGTTGTGTAGCAAACCTCTTCAAGGTCATGTTTATGGACCATCTCTTTAAAATTAGCCTTCCTTGCTGATTCTGGTTCTGGTCCACTGATGCTATCAGTGCTGGAAGTCAATGCCCCAGCACAGGTTTCTTGCCAGCTGCTGCCATGGTTTTAAGTTAATCGGACCTGACCCTGAAAGTCTGCTAAGTGTAAAACATGTACGTGTTCTTTGCAGGATTAATATCCATATTACCCAGACGTACTCAGAGAATAGCTAATGAACAGGATAGGATACCCAAGCTGGGCAGTCAACATGTTTCCTGAGCACTGTTTCCCTTCTGTCACGGGGCATGCCCTGATCGGGGGAGCTACAGCACCTAAATGTCTCCCTTTAGGAAAAAGAAGCTTCCAGTTGGCCATAGCTGTATGTCCATGATCTGGACTGTGCTCATCCACTGCTTTTACAATCTGGCCAGTATTATGATAATCAAATACACATAATACACGCAAAAAATAGAGTACTTCAAACATTTTTTCTGTATGCAGGGCTGTCCCACAACAGCTCCAATCAAGTAGCCAGACAACAGACAGGAGGTCAGATTTCAGATTGCTACTGTGGTCCATTCACAAGATGACAAATATTAAGATGTATGCTTTCCACATAAGTATTAAGTCGTATGCTTTCAACATGAGTGGAAAACACAAAGTGAATGCAAGTTATAAATATTTCATTTAAGTAAAATCAAAGGAGGCAATTGCTTTGCATTCTGTTATTCTCTTTTACCTCTTCCAAATATATTGTCTTTGGTGGAAACAAAATCGGATCACGGTCTTTGGTTTTACTTGGACAACTGAGGACAGATGATAAAGTTCAGATATATTAGAGTCAGACTAATTTTTCCCTTAATACCTTCTTCGATGCTGTGCTTTACAGTCATTCACTGAAGAAGAGATCCTGACACTACCTATAGGCAGTCACCACTAAACGGGTTTGACCTCTGGATCAAGTTTTACAAGTAATGTGCTACAGCAGCTGGCAACAAATGCTTGTACTGCTACAACATTTCTGTTTAACTTTTCCTTTATTCTTATTTTCTGGAGTAAGTTACTTTTCTGGCAGTCTCTTTGTACTGATTTCTGTAGCAACCTTCACTGGCAGAATTTTCGCACTAGATTGACAGGCTGCAGTTTTTTGCACTGTGAACTGCACATTCAAATGGGGGCATTAGGTCTTTTTCTTTGTCTTCCTGTCTGTGAAAAGACCTTGCAAAAGAGCCTGGATCTAGTTATTCACCCTCAGACAGTCGACTTTTAAGATAGCTTGCCTACACAGGCAGGAGGTGAAATAATCTTTCAGATACAAAGGGCAGTGTTCTCATCTGCCAAAGCTCCACGGAGCATCATGATAGTTTCTTCTCAGTTCCCTATTGACACAATGCAAGTCAGGCTCAGACAGAGCGCACAACCCTGATTTCAGGGGTTCCCTAGATTTCCCTAATTATGGATTACCTCTGTCTTAAGTTTGAAGAGTCTAGAAAATAATCAAGAATTAATACAAAAGAGTTGCGGGAATTAAAGGAAGAAAAAGTGTTAGGCATGCTTTGTAATATTTAAATGTGTGTATTCACCCACAGAGACCATCATGAACTTTATTAAATAAACAAGCTTACATACACTGTGTGCCACTTAATGCATTAATCTGCAGAAAAGATACGGTATTTAGGCTGCAGTCCCTAGGTTTCTATGGTTTGGATGATGCAAGCTAATGATAAATTTATACTCAATGTAAACTCATTTACACTCACTGTATAAACGTTGTGCATAGCTTCTTGTAACTTCACAGACAAAACATATTTACAATTATTATGGAAGCAAGAGATAAATCATAATTAGATTTCAGGTTTTTAATATCTTTTAAATCAACTTGAAAATATGCACTACCGGTACCCAGAATAGTTTCTGAGCCATTTACATTTTGCATCCTCTAGTTCCAGCTTCCATGACTACTACCTGTTTCTATTAGGAAGCATTTGAGTTATAATTAAGTCATTTGCTTATTTAATGCAGGAGAGGTTCTACAAGATGCCATCATTCCTTTAATGGTAAGTTCTAGTGTTATGGTATTATATTACAATAAATAGAATGCATTCTCTGTTAATCTTATTTTCAATATTCAGTTCCTACACACAATAATATGCTAATGATACATGCATGTAATTGTCATGGGCATGCAGTTTCTAGCAGTAAACAGCACAAAAACATTGGTATATAGGAAAATGCAGGAGGCCTCTAGTCCAACCTCCTGCTCAAAGCATGGTCAGACATGAGGTCAGATGAGGTTCTGGGCTCCGGGCTTTATCCAATCTGGTTTTGAAAATCTCCACAGATGGAAATGGTACCTAGATTTATTTAATTTTGTTTAAGTTAGACCCAAGAGGAATTACAGAAGTAGGTTTAATTTTTTGACAATTCAAAACCCCATCTTGAAATACATATGAATTTGCAGGGGATGATTGGAAAAGCAGAAAGCAAACATTCTCACACTGAAAATATGCCACTGTAATATCTTTTTATAAGGAGCGAACAGTGCTATATAGAAGCCTTTGTTGAAATCTGGCCCTATAAATCATTACATCTCAAAACATTATGCCCTTTGGAGAAAATCATCAGTCCTCTGTGCACCTGAATTTTTTCCACCTATAATGCAGAATAAAGTTACCTAATTATCTTGCAGGGGTGTTGGGACTCCTACTTCATTAGCATCTTCAAGGCATTTTGTCACTTTCAGGAGGAAAGCACTGATACTGGCAACAGCAGCAGCACCATCCAATATACAAGGAGGTCACACTATAAGGGAGGATTAATGGCCTAGTTTTACTTTTGCAAATGATAGTAAATACACCTTAATGTGAGTTGGCAGACAGTCACTGCACTGCAGGTAAGAATGGCCCCAAAAGCTGATTTTGAACACAAAATGTTCAAGAGCAGAAATAATTTTAAAAGTTAGAAGAAAAGTTGAAACTTGAGACACTGACCCCACTTCCAACCTAGTGCAAGCAGAATACGAAGTGTCATCTGCATAGCCTCTCTGCCAGTGAGTAATTTCTGTCACTCCTAACACACATCTGCCCACATTCAATCAAAATTACAGGGTTTTGAAAAATTACATTTCTCATACATTCAGCAGATGCTTAGATTTTGACTCCTAAATTCTCAGAAAATTTTATCTATAATGGCATGGTACAATGCAGAGTTCCTGAGGACTTTTTCTCCAGTGGAAGTTCGGGTTGCTGTGGGTAGGTCAGGTTGACGTCAGAGGTCTCCCCTGTCTAATGTTCTCAAACGTGCAGTAACATGATGGTTAAGGTTTGTCTCTTTACATGTTACAATAATCATTAAATGTGTGAGCACACCATTTTTCACAGAACCCATGCACCAAAAAGGATAAGCTACGAGAATGAAAGGGTCCCATGGAGAAATGCCACGCTATGTTATAATCCGCATTGCAGGCATCCTTTATTTGTTTCTGTGAGGGTTCACAGACTGAAAGGCAATCTTGGTACCTGCATACAGTGCTACCAAGTCAGGCTTCCTGAGACTTCACTTCATGGCCCCATGTGCCTTACACTTCTGGCAATACAAAGACCCAGCTTCAAGAAGATTTTACCCCAGACCTGGGAAATATGAAATTAAATTCCCATAGAATAAGCAGGTAAGAGAACCCAGGTCTGCTACTGTTTGGCAGACATCCTAAATGCTAGATTATTGGACTCGATGATCTTAAGGGTCTTTTCCAACCTACATGATTCTATGATAAAAAAGATTGGACCCCTCCTCTGACATAACAGCTTTTTGAAAGAAAAGAGTGAGGCAGTCATTTTGAAAGGCAAAGATTATGTCAAATTAAATGATTTCAAAGCGGTGATCTTTGGGAGATGTCTGTAGTCAGCTTGCATTTACTTCAAACAAAATGCGACCCTACGTTTTGCTGTAATGCCACCTTGGTTAACATTTTATAATTATTATCTAACAATGATTTCATAAAAAACTCAAACAAAAATTGTGTTTCACAAAACTGAGGAAAGTTAACTTAGATCTCGGTCTGCCTGCACTTGAACAACAAAACATGAATTTCAAAGAAGTATCTAAATCAAACATTACACTTAAAAGGACAAAATACTACCTTTCTGTTAATTTCAGTCTTATGTTGAGGTTTTCTTTTAATTAATGAAGACATTATTTCTGGATAAGCATTAAAATTATTCACAAGGACTCAGAAAAAATATATAAAAACCCTTGCGATTCTGCTACAATGTTTGCCACTAATATTTTTGTTTTAGCACAACATCCAAACCTTGTGGGTCCATGGGATTTACAGTATCTGCACAATATACAAACGTGGTGTCTCCACTGATAACAAACTATCTCGATTCTCTCCTCTCCTTTTTGAAATCACAGTTATAGAGATGCAATGACCCTGTTTTCAATGCCCTCTCTCAAAGCTACTCATGAGGGATGATTTTTCCATAGGAAAGTGAGCCTGGCTGTCAGCTGTGGTTTTCTATCCTTTTTTTAATCCCAAATACACTATGAGAAGGAAACACAATAAAGGGCATGTAATGAGCAAAAATATGCTCAAGCCTTTCCATTGCCCCCTTCTAAGCATCAAGTTGAGCAAACAGTGGGAGCAATTGTAAGAAGCGAGAAGAGGCTGTAAGGAGTAGGAGAAGGGAGTTGAGGAGAGCCAGAACCATCTTTACAGATGAAGGTGTCACTTGCTACAAAAACCACTTCCTACAAAATCCTGTCTCTGCATGTCTCTGCTTCAGCCAAAACTTAATGCACATAATTTCTTTCATGGACTTGCAAATGAAACCACATGCCCAAATCAATGCATTCTAAACTAGAAGTAAGTAAGAAACATATAGGAATATTTCAAAGATGGAAAAAAAGAATTAAGAAATCAGGAAATTCAAGTCAGTCTTGCTACAGAAATTAGAAAAATAAGAGGAGTCTAATAAAAACATTCATTTTTGAAAAGTTTTATTGAAACATTGTTTCAGTTGTCACCTGTTTACCGTTCTTGAAAATTTCTAGTCTAAACCACTTAGAATTTCAAAATGAAGAGTTATTTTATATTAAAAAGCCCAAGGCTTGCCAGTGAAAAAATGGCCCCACTGTGAAGTAAACATGCAAATATTCTAAAGTTGTACTTGAGTTACAGTGTTTGTCATTAAACTGCTGATAAGTTAATATTATGTATAATTAAATGCAATTCTTTCCATCATACAGCTGATAGCTATTCCCCCCGCTGCAAACAGGAAATGACTTCACGGAATCAATCGGTGACTGCTGACATCTTAATGGAGATGACTATAATGTAATTCTGTCTCTACACATCACAACTGTTCCCTGAAGTAAATTTTCTATTGATATTTTGTAAAAATGCCTTCCATCCAGTATATTTCAGGATCTGCAAAGCCTGCTTTTGCACCCTGACAGCTTCATGATGAAGTTGTACAGTGTCTTAGATAGTATTTCTTAATGTTTAGGAGGACACACATGCAAACAGAGAGATGAAACCTAATCTTTTAATAAATGTCTTTTGCTAGCATGCCACTATGCCCAACAGTCGTACCTGCTGCTTTCATTTCTCGTACCTTCATTTACTACAGATCCTTCATTATCTCAATACTTCTTATGTAATCTACTTAGAAATGAATACATATTTGGCCAAAGGATATAAATATGAAGACACCTAATAAAAAGTCTGACTTTGGAGAGAATTACATTATCTATGCAAAAATACTAAGTAACAACACCAGTTGAATAGGGAGTCCCATTTAGTGATATATATATATATATTTGCATATATATTTGTAAGTAATTATTTACAGAATTGGGAACCAGAAGATTATAAAGCATTGTGGTCAATCAAAGCACGTTTTGTTGGTTTAAAGAGGATACGGAGCACAAAAATTGTTAATTATACTGACAGAATGTGTGGGCTGGGGAGCCAGGTAGGAACGGAGAAAAGTGTTTCAACACTGTAATTTAAAAAGAAGCAAAGACAGAAGCACCTGAGGATGTCTCCTGAGGATATATCAAAACAATGAGCTGCTTGGATTCACTTGAAAAAAGTTGCCTCTGTCCATGACTAGTACTTTCATTAACTAGGAATAGCACAGCGAAAAGGTCAGGGAGCAATTTTCCAAGTGATTCAGGATAAATTCCACATCATTGTCACAGAAAACTTACAACAGATTTCAGTTGCTGCTTTGCTAAAAATAATAACAATAAAAAGATGCCCGGTATTTTATTCAAAGATGAAAGCTAATGTACTGTGAAAAAAGACTTCAGTACAGTATTATATTAAAGGACATTTGCCTTTTCAATCTTCATTTTACAGGCCGTTTAATATTTTGTTAAATGAAAACTGACCCTGGGAAAAAAAACTCCAACATGTCCTAAACTAAATTAAGATGGATGTAACATAGCATACAACCCTGTTCCTGTTCTCTGAAGTTACCATGGAAATAATATATAAAGTACAAATTACTCCCATGGGAAATTGCTAAAGAACATCTTTTGAGCACTTCTAAAAGCATTTAAAGAGACTGAAAATACAAACTTCTTTTCTAAAATGAGCCATAAGTGAAACAAAGAGTGATGAGATGATAACTACTTAATTGATTGAATGGGTTATCTATCTGTCAAGAATTCCTGCAAGCCATCACAATGATTGCTGTGTAGAAGAGAATGGTACAGTATCAAATTTAGAAGATAGAGGTAATCACTTCTTCACCATCTGAACTTCTCCCTAGCAGTTCTGATTCAGCAAAACACTTAGGACATTTTTAACATTAAGATCCAAACCCTTTCAAAGAAAAGATTCTAATTTGGAATATATTTTGCCTCCAGTCTATATGTAATCCCATAGAGTCAAATGATGCTCACATTCTTAATTTTATCCCTGGCTTAAGTGCCTTGTAGAACTGGGGCTATGGTAGAGAATAAAAAGAAGCTAATCTGGATATTAGAATCAGGTTTCACGCTAGGCAGATGAGAGCATTTCAATGAGAAGGAGTATATGTATGTATATTTTGCTTAAGGAGCAATATATATCCAGGTGGTGATGAAAGACATCATGTGAACCATTATCAGACAGCACTTGGCCATCTGTGCAAAGCTACAGTTTTCTTTAGTTAATTTTATGCTCGTTACATATAGTGATAGATGACAAGAATTAAGTTTTCTGAAATTCTGTTATTTATAGATAAAATTAAAGAACAATAAAAGATAAATGCGGTAGCTGTGGCCTAAATGACAACCATATGGATAATAAGATTTAGCATATAATAAGGAAAATTTTCAGTGGGGTGAAATGTAGTCTGATGTCTATTAACAAGGTGTATTTTTGTCACACTCTAATTTTCAAAGCAAGACAAGGAAGCTTAAATGAAACTCACTCACAGTGTGGGCTGATCTCCAACTGCTAAGCTCTGTGGGGCATATGTGGGGCTAAATTATCTTCTAATTACTTTTGTTCTATTCCACCTTTTTTTGCTCTAACTTGCTACCCTTGGTTTCCAAGTAACTTAATGAGGTTTTGTAAATGATATAGTGAACATGTTTCTTGGCTTGAGGGCATGACATGTATTTTTGATTTGCTTCTGACCTGATTTCTGAACTGTTTACCTGAAATGGGACCAACTATTCAAGGAACCATGAAGTTTTGCTGTGTTAACTGCTACTGAACTAATTATAAATTAGCTTTAACTGTTTTCTTACTGAAGAATTTCTAGCAGCTGGAAAGCACTGTGTTTTCATAATTTTTAAAAAATATACCCCATTTAGAAAAAACTATTTGTATTAGGATTCAAGTTTCTTCCATTCGCTGTAATGCATATAAGAGCTCAGACTTGGACAATGAATCCATCCTAGTTGTGAGGATTGTAGATTCTCAAAACCCCAGTCTACAGGGCATCCTGTAGACAGTTTTGTTCTTTCATTTCTCTGTGTTAAATTGCCATTAAAAATATATTAAATGCCATTTCCCTACTACTTTTGCATATAACCATTAGCTTTCATATGCAATCATAAATATGATAAAATGACTATAGATGCATGGGCACATTCTTTGTAGTAAAAGCTAGTCTGCATAAAAAGGTTTTAATATCACTATTTATTGAGTTTTATCAATTGAATTACTGAGTTTCAATATAATATTGATAAGCCAAGTATAAAAATACCTTAGAAACCCAGAGACTCTTTAAGATCTTTCAGTAGAAGTCAGGCCTAGTAACGTTACACAACGTTTTGGTGGACTTGGCAGTGTTAGGTTTACGGCTGGACTCGGTGATCTTAAAGGCCTTTTCCAACCTAAATGACTCTATGATTCCTTTTACTTCATAGGCTACTTATGGTTCACCAGGTATTGTTTTCCTTCAGTGCCATTCCCTTCCATCATTGCGAGCTACTGTGCTTGCAAAGGGTATAATTTTAAATGTAAAATGTAAGAAAAAGCCCTATCACTTTAGCTACCTATTGAGTTTTGGATCAAAGAACAACATTTCTGGTTTTGGTCTGAATTAGGTTTCTGATTGGTCCTAAATCAGAGAATCTTTATCAATGCAGAACTTGTCTTTCTGCAATTTGTTTTTCTGCAGCACTCGCTATGGTACAGATTTAAAAGCTGAAGCTGTACATCACCATCTTTTTCTTTAAAAAGCATTGTGCTTAATTAAGTGTATTTTTTTAAAAAAATTCTGACATATAAAAGACAGCTTACAAATGGTTAATGACTCTTCATCACTATTAAGGCTAAGAGTAGAGTTGCAGAGCTAGCTATCTTAAGAAAGCATGCTATCATGTATATCCATCCAGTAAGTAGATACAGTGCCCCCGAATTTATGTGAGCTGGACTAAAGGACACAATATGTGTTTCTCATGACATCAGGAGCTCTAAAACTGATAAAAGGGATGGAAGAAAGCAGGGAAAGGGAAAGCATGCTCTCATGCCTAATTGGTTAATTCTATGGCTAGCAGATATCGTCTTCATCTTATTCTAGTAATTAATGACTAGAACTTTATTTTATTATGAAGTATGTACAGGCAACTCTCATGAAAATATATAATTTATTTATTACTTTTTATTATTATTATTATTACTTATGATTTATTATTATTTGCTGTTCATTACATTTGAAAATGTATTGAGTGGTATGAACAAAGCTTGGCATGAAAAGGCTAACTAAGAAATATGATTAAAGGTACATTCAAGGAAGTTCTCTAGTCCGAGGGGAATGATCATAGAATCACAGAATCATTTAGGTTGGAAAAGACCTTTAAGATCATCGAGTCCAACCACTAACCTAATGCTGCCAAGTCCACCACTAAACCACGTCCCTAAGTGCCACATCCACACATCTTTTAAATACCTCCAGGGATGGTGACTCCACCACTTCCCTGGGCAGACTGTTCCAATGTCTGACAACCCTCTCAGTAAAGAATTTTTTCCTAATATCTAACCTAAATCTCCCTTGCTGCAACTTGAGGCCATTTCCTCTCATCCTGTCTCCAGCCACCTGACAGAAGAGACCAGCACCCACCTCGCTACAACCTCCTTTCAGGCAGTTGTAGAGGGCGATAAGGTCTCCCCTCAGCCTCCTTTTCTCCAGGCTGAACAACCCCAGTTCCCTCAGCCGCTCCTCATAAGACTTGTTCTCTAGACCCTTCACCAGCTTCGTTGCCCTTCCCTGGACACACTCCAGCACCTCAATGTCTTTCCCGTAGTGAGGGGCCCAAAACTGAACACGGTACTCGAGGTGCGGCCTCACCAGTGCCCAGTACAGGGGGACGATCACCTCCCTGCTCCTGCTGGCCACACCATTTCTGATACAGGCCAGGATGCCGTTGGCCACCTTGGCCACCTGGGCACACTGCTGGCTCATATCCAGCCGGCTGTCAACCAGCACCCCCGGGTCCTTTTCCGCCGGGCAGCTTTCCAGCCACTCTTCCCCAAGCCTGTAGCGCTGCCTGGGGTTGTTGTGACCCAAGTGCAGGACCCGGCACTCGGCCTTGTTGAACCTCATACAGTTGGCCTCGGCCCATCGATCCAGCCCGTCCAGATCTCTTTGTAGACCCTCCCTACCCTCAAGCTGATCGACCCTGCCTCCCAACTTGGTGTCATCTGCAAACTTGCTGAGGGTGCACTCAATCCCCTCATCCAAATCATTGATAAAGATATTAAACAGAACGGGGCCCAACACCGAGCCCTGAGGATGATGATGCATGTGCATTTTCCCTTTTGAAGACCAATGCCAAAAGAAACCAGAGTTGGGGAAAACTTTGAATTATACTTATTTAAGAGGTCTGGTCTAGTAACGTTAAATTCTAATTTAATTATAAAATAAAAATGAAGTAGAAGAAATTTCTTAAAAGGCATGAGCAAGACAGTAGAGGAGATTTATATCCTGAACAATTTCAGTTAGAAAATGCAGTTTCAGAAAACTCTGTAGGTGCCAGTTCCCTCAAAGTTATCAGAAATGTGAAAGCAACAAAGGAAGATCTTCAGTGAGTTTGGTGAGGACACACAGAGATTCATGTTATTTTATTTTCCTCTTTACAATTGTGTTCCAAACTTAGCAGTTAAATACTTAGATATTTGTTGCACAGTCAAGTTTGTTTTCACTTTAGTAGACTTATTCAATGAGCACACAAGGCCATATGAACACACAAGGCAATCTGTTTTCTGAGATTGCAAATAAAGCCATGCTGCAGCCACACTTCTTGGGTTTCTGAAACTCAAAATGAGCTTGGGAATCCTCAGAACTGGGTCTTGTTTCCCACTAAACTCCAAGAATTGGTTCGAGGTCTTGCCATGACGGACACATTTTAGGAAGGGGCAGTCAGAGGGTGACACGGGGCGAACCCTTTTGTAAGAGCACCACTTGTGTCTTGGCTAAGTTAAGGAAAAATATTTAATGCCCATTCCTTTTTTTTATGCAGTGTAGAAGTTTGTTATAGCTACATTTCAATTCCATCACTATTAGGAAGATAAGCAATATGGAGATCTATTATCAATACATTCCAGTGAAAACTGGAATTTCATTTGCTATTGCTTGGAAGAAACTCTATTTTCCAGTTGTGAAGATACCAAAATTTGTTCTATTTCTAGTCAGACAGTGTTTGGCATATGGTGTAAATAGCATTAAGGAGGCTGGAAAGATCACCTTGCTATTCTGATGTTATGATTAATGTTATTGGACCCATGGGGAAAAACACTTATATGAATAATATTAAGTAGTTTAAAGCTGATTATCTGTCTGATTACAAAAGGGACTAAAACACTGCAGAGTAATTTAACTGCAAAGATAACTGTAAATAAAAATTGTATTAACAACATTTTTGTTATCAGAGAAGTAAACAGGTGTGTTTTCTTGGAGCAGAGCTGTCTTAGCAAACACATGTGCTGATTTTTATCCTGATACTTCCAGTCACATAAAGACCATCTGTTCATTCTTTTAAATTCCAATTAGTGCTATTGACTGATTTATTTCATTAATCTCTTCTACAAGTGTTTCTTCTAAGCTTTGCCTGCATGAGTGTTCGCCTTTGATAGAATAAACCTGGAGGAAATACGGCTGCCGCCCTGAAGAAGCTAACTGCTCTTCCTGCTCACGTGTCCTTTTCAGCATCCTAAGGCATACGATATTAAGATATTGTTCTGAAACTTGGGTACTCCTTCTGCAAATATTTTGTAGCTGTTCTTAAGCATTCTTAAAAGGTGCATCAATAAAATGGATGGTTTGTTCCAGCACACAGCTAAGCACCATAAATAAATAATTTATGAGATTAAGGAGTCATGTACTTCTTCAGGGAAGAAGAAACTGTACTTTTAGTTTAAAGCCTTTCTCCACACCCCTATCCCCCCCTTTCCTATGGGACTGAATTAAATTAACAAAAGCTCCCAGGAACAGATCATGTTACCACAGAAAGAACATATGCCTATTGTGAGTAATATACCACTGAAAGATGTAGGGAAAAAAGTTAGCTGTAGAATCATTACCTTTCTTTTAAAGCACATGTCCACAACTAGTCAGCTTGATCCACAGTTTAGGAAAACTCTTAGAGTGCTCATTGGTAAAAAAGATTTCATAAATGAATGAAGAATGTCATCTTCATTGATGGGAAGAATCTATCCCGTTCTTGGTAGATGATGACCTGACATCATCTGATTGTTCTGAAATTATCTCTCCACCATACTCCAGCAACACAAATTATCTAGACAGGAAGCCTTCGTCACTAAAGCAAATCCATCATGAATAAAAAAGTGGTAGGTCATGTCTCCAGCACAGTCATTTATTCAAGAACAATAAAACAGATCTCTCATATCTTCCTCATTTCATCTATGAAATGAAGTTTAAAGCCTCAGTTCCTGACTTCAGAACACCAAATGGTCTGGACAAATGTAATTAAATCATTTCAAACTCTTTGACAAAGTCTGTAGTCAAACTTCCTCTAAAACTGTCGGAGAAAAGCATAAGGATAATCTGGGCAACTAAGAAGGCTTTCTCAAGGATTAGTCAGGATCTGAAGTGAAATGCCAGAGGATCTAGGGATTATCACATACCCTCCTAGAGAAAATAACTGATAGTTATCAATGATAATTAGACAAATTTAGAGTTTGCAAACACAACCAGGACACAAGCTGTGATCAGAACCAACATGTATGCAGCTGGTTTAGTTTTCATCTTCATTTACCTTGGTACATCAGGGTTACATGTATATATTGTTTTAATTTAAAAAAAATTGCATTCATTAAATAAAGCATCAGATTATAGTAATGAACATTTTGAATTCCTGAGTCTCCAGGGCAAGAAAAGGGAATTATTCAGATTTTAGCAAAAAAGATATTTTCATTCCTCCCTTCCCCAGTTTCTTCAATGTTCTGCTTAATGGAAACTCAGTTATTGAGGATTCCTGTATCTTCCAGTGGTCATTAACTGGAAATCTATATACATTGGTAAAGAATAATATTTACTAATTTTCCTGTGAAAAATCCTAATTAAAGCAGTTGACTTCATTATGAAAGCATCCAAGATTTTCCAGCTGGGTGCAGGAAGTTTGCATTCTTTACATTTTTGTATGATGATGGCATTTTACAAAAGAATTCTGGCTTTTTTTAAATTTAAGGGAAGGATTCATAATTTCTTTTCCCCTTCTACATCAATTATATAACACTACCTATTCTGTCTAATGCATTTGCTGTTTAATGTGTTTTCCGTCTATTCACAGTGACTCTGATGTTAAACAAAGAAGCTGTATTCACACAGACAATCCCTCTTCTTACACATACATGCATAAATACACATTCTTACACCCAAAGCTTTGTCCTTTTTTGATTGTTGCAAAAAGAAAGAATAAAAGCTCTGCTCTGAGATGATGACTGTTTGCAAATGAAAGATGTATCTACTGTTCTTATTCCATTGGGAGGAGAAAGAAATTAGCTTGATGGATTTATGAAGAAACTTCTGATAAGCAAAGTATAAATCTGTACTGGGATTATTCTCATTTTACTTACTTTGTGTTGATTACTTGTGTTAAACTTCATTTATAGAGAAGCTGCTTCAATATATCTTTTAATTTACTTAGTTACATTCATAAAGTATTCAAGTGCTTTGGAAACAAATACGTGCTATAAATTTCACACTGACAATCAGAATAGTAAAATTCTCCTACTAGCAAATATTTTCTTATTTCCACAACTGCAGTGTCACACCTCCACAGAATGAACGAGATGATGAGACTACCTATAGAACTAACCTAAATACGTTGAACTGCATGAAATACCCATCCTTATACAATACCAATACACATGATAAGAGAACATACATGTAAAAAGACAGAACACCAGGATACTGAAGTTATCTGACCAATTTTTCTTTTGTAGTTTTGTCTTTTTGTGTGGACTTACAGCCTTAAATAACTCTGATTTATAGTATTTAGGGCTGTATTGCTGTGTGAGTTCCGAAGCATAGCATGTGGTGGATGCTTGCTCCCCTAAGAGTGATGCTAACATCACTTACAGATTTGGAAAAACGGCTGCTACCATTCATTCACTTGCATCCTCGATCCGATGATACAATCATCAGAATAAATTAATCAATGTCTCTGCTTAAAAGCCTGATCGTTTAGGTCAAAATACACTTTGCAAGAGTGAATACCTAAGGCTGATCACGAATTGAAATAAGACAGCATAATCTCATGTTTATGTTTCTGTCTTTATTGACTTCAGTATTGTCACTTTGATGTACATCAAGTGAGAACCAGTTTCACTGTTTCCCAGGTCTAAGTACTGAGATTTTAAGAGTTTCTGGAGATACAAATCTTAAATAAAGTTTTGAACCTTAAAATGAACTTTCTCTTGCTTTCTAGACATTGGGGTTTCTCATTATGCACAAAAATTGCAGTTTGCAAATGAAAATGCAGCATATTACCTGGTTACATGTGTTCCCACGTGATCTGAGAACCAAACCTGGTATTTTTCACCCCATCCATCTTTCCAGTAGGAGGGAATCTCCAGTTGCATGGTGCCTAACTTACAGCTAAGCAACACTTGCCTTCAACATATGCCCCTGCTGAAACTTGTGCAACTGCTCTGCTGCCCTCTGGCAACAGGTGCACGGCAGGAAGACAGTTCACCTTGATGACCAGAGTCTGGAGTTATTCTGCAGCTCTGACAATTACAAAACCACCTCTTTTTTTATGCAAGAGACCAATTTGTCTAGAAAAACAGTAAGACAAAATGATTGCTGAATCCCCTCATGCTGTTTTTGCAAACTTCTTTTCAACCTATATCCAGTCTTTACACAACTGAAGATTTGGTTGCTCTTCAGTGATTTATACTCTCATTTGTCTAGGCCAGAAGAATGACTTGCTTCACTAGACATTAAAAATTTGCCATATAATTCCCTTTAGCCAAGAATATTTTAAAGAAAGATTTACAACTCAAAAGAAAGCTATTTTAGAATTGAAGTTATGAATATTTGTCAGAGTGTAGCTATGTTTTCTACAATAAGTTACACCACAACATTATGCTAAAAGCTTTCAAATACCTGTCTTTTACCTGCTGCAATAGCTTTACTCTGGGTTTATATACCACCACTGACATAGCAGAAGTATTAGGAAACCCTTTACTTTTTACAACAGATTCGGTATTTAAATCTTTTCAATTTTAAATCAATGCATCATTTAAACTACATTAACTGTTAATTCAATTCATACCTTGAACTTATACCAGTATTTAACTGTATTACAATTTCAATACTAGAGGAAAAATTACTTTTTTCTTTGGTCGGAAATGGAGTCCTTGCGAAGAATCACTTCTAATGAAGCTGTACATTTTTCACTATCTATTTGGACTAAGAAAAAAATACAAGATATTTTAATTACTGAGTAAAATGCAGTCAATTTTTAACAATTTTCTTGAAGGATATTTGCTACATCAACCTTTTTTGAAAATAATTTCTCAAAAGATGCTTTTACTTTCCAGTGCTAGATCCAATCGTTTATCATCCCTATGTGAGCCATTCCAACCCAGTGTCCCTTCAGACTGCAAAGCCTTTCAAACTATGTTTGTTAAAAATAAGGTGGACATTAGCATATCTCTCAGGAGCACTGTTTAACCCTAATAACTAAGCTGTTTATTGAACCTGAGATCACACTGTAGGGGTTTATCTGTACATTTGTTCCAATAAGATAAGATTCAACACCTGTGACAGTGCAATTTGGAATTTGTTTTTTGAATTTCCCTTTCTCAAGCAAGGGCAAACTCTCTTCTGCCACACAAACACAGAAATACAGCAGTTACCAGCAGACTCTCAGTATATAATGTACTTTCTGAAGGAACATTCCTGAACCACCACAATTCTCCCAACGGGGGAAATCCAGCTAGCCATTGTAAAAGACTATGTGTAAAAGCCCCTAGAAATCCCACCTCCCACCGAAAAAAAACCCCATAAGAGTGTATAGCAACACAACCGGAGCACCTGGGGTGGGATTGATCTCACCTAAACCTAACTAATAGCCTCTCCTACAGCAGAATTCAGCTAATGCAAATTAGACTTTTACAGCAGAATGAGACCAATTCCACTTAAGGAGTATCTGTTTTTCCCCACTGAGTGTAAAGAGACAATACCCGCACTGCTGAATAAAAGAAGGTCACAGAGATTCCTCTGGCCTTCCGCCCAAGTGCCATAGGTTGGCACACTGCATGGCCCTAGCTACTGGTCTCCTCTGAATCCCCTTGTTATCTTGCCAGCCCTTACACATTACTGCTATTTGTAGGGTGTGGTTTTTTCATTACAAGCTGTATGATATAGCACTAAGGTGCAACCCACTAGAGTGACATTTTTATAGCACGAAACCGAGGATTTTTTTCACAAGTGCCAGAAGGCAGCATGAGGGCAGACGGGACATTACTGGCATTGCTGTGGGGCTCAGGAACTGTGTAGGCTACAGAGAGCCAGGCCTGGTGCAGTTCTTTTCACACCCTGTATTGGGAATGGCCTCTCAGATGTCCTCCACAAACAACTCATGGGCAATGTCTTGCGAAGAAAGGACTAGGTGGCATGGGCCAAAACCATGCCAGGAATGTGTGGTAAAGATAAGAAGCACTCCAGTTCTCAAACCCACCTATGGCCATGCTTTATTAAGCAGTACAGACATAGCCAGTGACTAAGTCAAAAGTAGATACCTGGCTAAATCTGATGGCTCAGTGAAAAAGAGAAGCAGCAAAAGTTAGAACTTCTCTAAGAAAGAAGTAGATACGGGATGCCTGAAGACTAAGAGTGAAATAAAAAGGCAGAGCTATTTAGGAAAACATATGCAAAGCCAATAAATCAACTCACAACATTAATCAGACTCTCCAAATCAATTTATCTCTTCTATGAGAGTCTCACATGTGGAATACATAATAAAGATGGATGCAACTAACCCGTTTACTTGAAAATGACACAAGGTCCGCATATGCACCATCACTAGCATTTGTAATGTTTTGAAATGCAGACAATGGTTTGGATCAGACCTTAATATTTTTTATACATACTGTGGCTGTCCTATCCTCAGTCTTTATTGTTTGAAGATGCTAGTTGAATAAGTGTCTGAGATCAATGTTTTTCCTGCTCTATATCCCGAAAAATTTGGAAACAGATATGAGACTATAGATTGCTGTCCCTTTTTGGTTAAATGGAAATCCTAGTAGATAGAACACCTTTTTTTAAAAATTTTGATTTGGTTTTGGTTTCTTTTGATTTTTCTGGTTCACATAGTAACGAGACTCTTGCAGGTGGAACATAACTGATTGCACATTTTCAAATACGAAGAATCAAGACAAAATCCAAAATATGTGAAGAAATAATAAAAAAAAAAGGATTATTTTTATTTTCAGCTCTAAGCATTGCTGACCTGCTTTCTTAGCAGTACTCTTTTCTATTACCATCATGGACCTGTGCACAGCAGGCTTACAGTCCCCTTTGCATGTAAATCCCAATAAAAATTATAAAGTGCAAATTATCAAGACAAGAGCAGCTTAAAAACTTGGGTTTTTTTCAACAGGAAATACTGATGCTCTGTAGCCTCCACGCAGTTAATTTCTGCAAAAGATCCTGACACAGAGAGAGGATGTGAGAGCTGTGCACAAACTGCTACAGTGAAATACACAAATGGACACCTAGCAGAATTCATGGGCTTGCATATGTATGCATGTGTATACACTTCTACCCATCATTTGTCATCTATCCATCCCCAGAGCCTCTAACCAAATTATCTGCTCAACTCTCTCCAATGATACCTTAAATTTTGGTTTTAGTTATTAGTTTTATAGTTCTGATACTATGCTGGGTGGATCAATTTTTAGAAGACTTTGTAGTGGCGCTTCAGAAACATTAAATACTCTCTATTAAATGTTAACAATCACCTTTTACTATGTCCTCACACTTGAAGTCTTGATTGCTAGTTTCAAAACAATGCACAGTTAAATTCAAATCAAGGTTGAAATGACAAAGTAGAAATGGATCTAGAAGCCTCCCAAATGCCACTTCATATTGACTCAGCAGCAAAGGGGTAAGCCATCTGATGTGCACAATCAAAGGCAGTGGACATGATATCAGCTACATAAACTGTCACATTCTGAGCATGCCATCTTGATAAGCACACCTTTCACCCTTCAAAAATTTGTTTATTTAGTAACCTTCAAAGCTGGTCTAAGAAAAAAATCTTCTCTTTCATTTAACTGAGGATTACTTGTTCCATCATCTCTAACAAAAATTTTCATGGTTCTCAGGACAGCTACTCATTTGGGAGCAATATTTTCAGGTATAAAAATTTATGAAAGTCAAATGACCTTCCAGAATTCGTAAGGTAGTAACTCCTTTTTTGTAGGATTACCTAATTGAACATGAAGCATTTGGCAAGCATCAGGACTGGAAAGGGAAATGGAACAAATTTCGTCAAAGAAAAGAGAAACACTCCTTAAATCATGATATGGCCTCTGATGGCATAACATCGTTTGGAACTGAGTTTAGTGCTACCCTGTTGAAAGTCACATCTGAGAGCTTTACACCTTTTGGAAAGTTGGTTCAGTTTTGTGCATGGTTTCAGTCCTTAAAAACAGCAGCAAAATAAATTTAGTTAATTTACGTGTACAACGCCATACAAAATGGTGTGTGTATGGACAGAAGTTCTTGGTTTAGACATATGACTGCTCACATATCCTATTTGGGAAAGAAATTCATTGTATATTTGAGTGTAAAGCAGAGGTGTATGTGTTTCCCTAAAACAGAGAAGAATTTACTGACATGCTTCCACTTCAATTACTTCTAAATGAACTTCAGAGTCAGCTTTACTTTAAGCACATTTGCATATGCTTTCTTCAGTGGAAATATTTTTCTTAATCAGGATATTTATAAATACCGCATTTCAAGCTCATATGTTAAATGGTCATCTGCTAATATAAACTTCTAACTTCTTAAAATGTGTCCTTTCCACAGAGTTATTCCAGGTAGTTAATAAACCTATTCTGCAAGTTAAGCTGTGTGTAAAAGAAGAGTTTATGACTTTCCCATCTATTTCATTAATCCCCAATTACTCAAAGTTTTCCCAGTCTCAGTGAGAGAAACATTTATATCTCTGGGAAATAATGATTTCTGTCCTTTCAAGTACACTCACCATATTCAGGAGGTTACAAAACTGTATTAAAGAACCTATGCTTAAGAATGAATAATTTTCCTGGATTACATTCTCATTACAGAATGTTCAGAAATTCTTTTACCTTAAGCCTAGCAGCAAACTGCTGCATGCTTTTGAATACATTTTCACAGACAAAAATACCTCAGCCTCAGCTATTAGAATATTAACAGCATAAGATTAACATTTTTGAATATAAATTTTAATAATAACAAGAAACCTTTTTTCCTAAACTTGCCCTATTTTAATAAAATAGTTCACCAAACCCACTAATATCTACAGCATAAAAAAAAAAAATATTGTGTACTGAATCTAAAAGGATTTTTAATTGTATTGTACTGTGCTTACAGTAGATGGACCCAGTAAATAAATATTTATCTAACAAATAAACTCTTGAAAAATACATGTTTGTTTTTTTAATTGTTGATGAGATACAATGCTGGTAGTGTCATTCACAAACAAGTCTGTATCATGTTTAAAGCCTAGAAAATATAGTAGGAATGAAAATACTTTAACATTAAAAAGATTGTTAGATGCCGAACCACTCAGAACATTTAAAGGAAACACTAAAACTGAATAGGGTTTCCTAAGCATAGATGACCTGTCTTTTTTAAAAAAATAAACGTAGCCTGGCTTTGAAGACAAACACAATAGACAACAATAATGAAAGCTCCTTGTGCCACATTCGGTGAACCACCCTGATTATACCTAGCTTTTCTGATGTCTAAAGAGGAGGTAAACACCGAAGAACTTTTTACTGGGGTTTTGTGAGAAATTATTCTGTTAATTAACATTTACCTATAAATGTTCCACATCTAACAACAAAAAGCCGTGTTATTCTGAGTTAGACCTCTCACAAATTTGGTTCAGTCAAGCTCATGGTAACAAAAGTAATTTTATGACAGTGTAACTATCAATTCTGAATCATATTTTTCCCAAGACAGAAATATTAGATTTTTTTTCCTAAAAATGCTCTCTCCATAAACACTTTTGCTGCTTATGTGGACCCGGCCTTTGACACCTCTAACTTTTTGATATTTGTAGTGATCTTTCTATCACTTTCTTCTGACTTTTTCTCCACTTTATACCTTACAGTGAAAAGCAAATCAAAGGCCCGGAGAATGTACGTTAGGTAAATTTGCAGAATATAAAGCAATGAGACATGAAGTCTTCTGTTATTTCTACAAAATGTATTTAGAGAACAATACTTGTAAATCTTCAGATATCACATCAATTTTCATTCCTCCTATTTATAAAGGCTTATTTTAAACAAATCCAGCCCTCATAAAATTAAACACATCTTCCATTAAAATTAATAGAATGCAAATGTCCTTCAGACTTTCCTGAAAAAAAAACCCATCTTAGTCCATATCTGGTTTTACAGTTCCTAAACCACAAGGAAACAATGCCAAATTAGCATTCCTAAATAAAACTTCAGTCTAGCTGGACAGACAATACCAGAACACTGTAATCTTTTAAAAAAATTACTATTTCTGCATGTAAAATGTATTTTTTTTTTTATATCCCTTCATATTAGTAGAGTATTCATGAAAAATTCCCAGCACAGTGTTGAGCACCACACACATGCACGTAGAAAGTACATATATGTACATTATATATAGTAAACTTCATAACTCCACTGGCTGATTATTATCACACATTACACTACAGTTCATGGCTGGAGTCTGCTCCCAGAACTGCATTTTTAGGGGTAATGAAGAAGGCACACGAAGGGTTCCTTTCCGGTAAAAATTTCCCTTGTGTCCACAGTTGGCCTACAGCCTTGCAGCGCATGCTTGCACACAGAACTGATTTCTTCAAGTGTTTTCCCTGCTGGTGGAAATCCAGGCTGAGGCCCCACGAGACCCAGCTGCAAGGTGGATGCAGGGTGCCCTGGCAGCTGGCTCTGTACTTGTGCATAGTATGTGCCAAAGAAAGAGCAGCAAAGGGTGCAAATGCCACCAAGCGAAGATGTGAGTGTACGCTCCCGGGGCTACAAGGGCAAACTGAATCCCAGGCCTTCCCTTCAGGGTCCAAGGTGTTTTATAGAAAAGTAAATCTGTGCTTCCAAATAATAATAAAGCATGAAGAGGGTATTTCTTCATGAGTACATTCTCATAGTCCGTCCTGATTCACAAGGAAGACAACAGAAAGAATGAGTGCATCATGACAATGTTTTTCATGTTTATGTGTAAAAGAAAAGGGAACAAATAACTTAAACCACAACGTGATGAAGATATTTATATCTATAAATATCTTTGTCTTCATAGACCGAATAAACTTACTTTATCCTAACTCCTTATTTAAACTTTTAAAAATAAGGTCTTTTGTCCTTTACCAATCACACAGAAACTGGCAACATCTTCCTTAAACAGAAATAATAAAGCATCCAACTTAGGCACTACAGAAGTATGGGGTAAAAAGCAAACATGGGGACTCTGCTATTTATCTTTCTTTATTATTCTTATTAAAGTCCCTGTGGAAACTTAAAAGCAATGAGTATAAACAGATAAACGGATTCATGCAAACCTTTTTAATATGATTTTAGGTATTTATACATCTACTTGTGCTCTTGCACATACTTTAGGATTTCCTTTTAAGTGATAAAAAAAGCCAGGAATTAGTCAAAGAACCAACAATCATCATTTGGTACTTTTTTTCTGGAGAGTTATTAAAATAAGGCTGGAAGATATTGCCACATTCCACATTTACTGATAGTGTACCAAGCCTTTCTTCCTCTGTGGACATGGGAAGAAAGAAACAGAAGAAGGGGAAAATAATATGGTAAATACACAGACTTAAAAGCCATAATTGTGAAGCAGGAAATTTTATCAATTTCCCACTCATATAAAAATATTTTCAGTTCATGTGCAAATTCAGTGAATACACACTAGGAAGGTTATTTACTGTTAAAGCATGCTTCTCATTTAAAATGACCAAGTTATTTGATGAATGTAACTTCTCTTTCACTTTGCATTTATCTGCAAATAAAGTTCATCTTTTTAAGCTGACATACGTGTATGCACCATGTTCTTGGACATTTATGGAAAAAAAAATCTTTGCCTACTAGATTCTGAACTTTTCTCTGTGGCATGCAACAAAAGTCTGCTGTTCTTTCTACTTGTTTGGTCATGAACATCACAAGAGATTGCTACAGTTCCCAGGCGGGCTAGCAAAAGAGACAGAAAAATTTAGGTCAACCACTTCTGGTGTGATGATTCCTGCAAGCATTTGCACACATTTTTTGCACTTGTAAGTTCAACTTCCTTGGGAGAACTTGAAAAAAAATGTACCTGTATAGCTTATAGGTTGATATAATCTTTACTTTTTCCTGTACCAAATGTTACTATTTTGTTGCTTGCAATTTCTAAAATATAGGACAGGTCATTGTACCTGGTCCACAGGGTCCAATCAACTTTCTGGACTCTACCTGTCCTTATTACTTCTCCCCTTCCCTTTGCAGTGTTTTAATCCTTTCATTTGTATGTTTCAAGTGAGGAACCTTATTCTTATTCTTCCTTTTTTTTTTTTTTTTGTAGCTTTATCTGCTCTTGCCCATTCTATTATTCTCTCTGATTTCTTCACAGAAGTTATTAAGTCTTTTTGGTCTCCTCTTTCTCCTGAACCTACGCAATTAAGTTTGAGCTGGTTAAACACCTCACATAGTCTTTAAATAGATTTCCTAGAATTTCTCAAGAGCGAACTTATCTGAAACCATGATCCCATTTTCTTAATCTGTATAGCTTTCTTTGAGGTTCCACCCATTTCTTTTTTTTTTCTTGAATAACCTGAATAATTTTGTATCACCTTCAAATATGGAAATTTTTCTTCTAAATTACTAGTCAGACATCACTGAGCTTACTTCTGAATCTTGTCCTTGACACCCTACTGCTAACAGCCACTTGTGAAGGACTTCATTGGAGTCTCTTTCAAAGTGAAAATGGATTATGCCGTCAAGTTTCTCTTTATCCACCACTTCAATCTATTAAAGGTTTTCAAACAAGAAATGAGAGAATGTTTGGTTTTGTTTTTCTCCAGACACTACTGATAGCACTCTGTAGTATAATGTTTATCTTTTTCATAATTTCATTCTCCATTAGCATTTCAACTATTTGACTGGTTCTTAATTAAGATTCACTAATCTGTTCCCAGAAAAAAAATACAAGGTCCATATATAAAATTTTATGAAAGAAATATTTTTTTACATAGAAAAGACCTACATACATATAAAATAGGAAAAAGAATATACTGTGTTATGGTTAGTCAGCTCAGGAAGATGTTTATTTTGTGAGCTCAGGCTTTGCCTAGTGAAATTTAAAGAATGGCAATAAATAAGTCATTTCAGTGAGGGCACTAAGCTAGGCATAAGTACATATGCAGTAACATAAGGATATAAAGCAAAAGAGTGACACCTGAAAATAATATTGTCTCAGCAATCAGAGCTAGGCAGCTACTATCCTAGGCACATTTTAAGGAAAGTCTATGCAGCCTTCCCCTCATTGTTTTCCTCCTAATGTCAAAGATTTTCTTCTATACAATGGTTTTTAATTGTTAGTACTGAATGTTAAAACAATTTTGTGTTATTCAGAAGCGATATATAGTGCTGCTGCTTAGCACCGTGTTTTAAAGACCAATACTAATAGTCTGCTAAGATTCACTGGAGCTCTAATGTTAGCTTTAAGTAGTCAAAAAGTGTGTATTTTTACATGCATTTTGAAGCTTTTGCCAAAAAACTGCCATTCTGCATCCAACGATGAGTCCAATGTTCTCATTCCCAGAGAGGCTATTTTCTTTATAGGGGCTGTCTGGGGGCTGGTTCTGGTCCAGCTTACATAGATAAAATTAGTATGTCATCATAAATTAAGTTAATGAATCTGGTGTAACTTCCACTGTTACCTTTGATTAGCAAATGAACACTATTAACAGCAAAATCACAGGTGAAAAGGAAAATATCTAAAAATTCTCTAAGAAAGTAATTCACATTTACATTATTATGACTTTTATAGATGTCTCTCAAACTGACACCTCAGTCCTACTGAAAGAAAAGAACCATTCACTTCCTCGTGCCTGCAATGAGGCCACATTTTTAGATTTTCAAAACCAAACTTTGCCTTTCTGTCTATATGCATATACATATATAGAGATGTACGTACACATTTGGGTTATGTGGTCTTTGTGATATGCTCCAGGGAGTGACACTTCCCTTAACTAAATGAGTCCTGAATGACTCAAGCCCATCCTGCTCTTTCTAATTTAGTCTGGATGCATCTTCAGGCTATATATAATTTGGATGTAATAGGTATTTCACAAGCCTTTTCAACATATTCGGCACACCATACATAGCATTTCTCTCACCGTGGGACACCAGCTCTCATCAAGGGCTTAACAGAGGTCACTTTAATTTTAGGGTATGAAACATTGTAATAGTATTTTTACAATTCTTTAAAAATTAATTTTTCTATATGAAATGGACAAGCTAAATGGCTTCCTTGGTGCCTGTCAAGTTTTTGATTTGATGGCAGGAAGCTGAAAGCATGTGCTGTGTGCCGAAAGGCATGGCAACCTTCCCGCCTGTTGGAGCAATCCTTGGACCAGTCTGCACAGAGCCCCTCCTGACTCTTATCTGCAAACAGACACAGTTGGTCCACCCCAAAAGGGATTCCAGGAGTGATTCTGCATGCATGAAGTGTGAACAATCAGGAAGAACAGGTTTCTGGACTGAAAAACTGAATGATTCAAACTGACAGTGTAGGTGCAGCCTTTGTGAGAGCAGCATAAATCCACAGAACTGGCATAACAGACTCCTTTCATCACACACCGCTCCTGTCCGAGCTTGAAGGAAGGCTATAACGCGTGACTCCAATCAGAACTAAAATGGTGTAAAGTCCTCCTCAAGACTTCATTAGAATATGCATTACAAATATATACTTAGCTATCATTGTCTTGCTGTTTACAACAATTACAAGAGCTTCTCCTATGGAATCTACAGTGATAGACACAATATCTGAAACTTAGCTAGCCCTCTTTTAAAAATATGGTGTTATAAATATAGTTACAACAATATTTGACATGTATCCATCTTATAAATGAGGGTTAATATTTTAATTTCTAACAAAGTTTCATTCTTTCAGTTATGGTTATTTAAGGTACATCAATGTCCACAGCAGTCAGCATTTTACACCTTTCTAAACACTTCTCTCTCAGAAACAGGATAATGATGAACTGGAACTGTGTAGTAACCATGAAAAGGAAAGAGGAATTCAGGCATCTGCTGTAGAAATACACACCAACCACTCTGAGCAGCTGAGCAGTGCATATTAAGTAAAAGACAGGCCACTAAAACCCAGTATTTCCAATATTTTTGAAATGTTGAACTGTTTTCACTGCCTGTGTGTAAACTATTGATACTGCACAGTGAAATGTATCTCAGAAACAAAATGTAAGCTTAATTAAATTGTCCTGACAGCTTCTTTAGCTTAGAAGCAGACACAGATTAGAAAGAGATATTTACATCTCCTGTTTTCTCTTGGTCTCCAACAGCTTTATAAACACCTTGGAGCATGCACAAGTTTTTGCACATCAAAGTAAAGGTAGCATTTAAAAATCACTAGGAAAAAAAAAAAGTTTATTCAGACAAAGAACTGAAAATGTGTTCTTTGAAAATTATTGACATAAAAAAATCAATGCAATTAACTGGACTTAAGTGAATATAAAAATATCAAAAGCAATCAGAATAAAATACAGCACACAAAAATAGTCTGGAAGTCACTGAAACACACAGAGATTATCAATGTATGGGAACATTAAATGCTCTAAAATCTGAAAAGTAGGGTTATCATGAAACTCTGGGACTACAAGAATACAGTTATTTAACAAAAACTTTGAAAACCAAGAAAGAAATATTGTATTGCTTTGATCCAACTGAGACATAGCTTGCTTTGTTTCTATACTCATCTCATGGATCAGAAATGACAGACTTTTGAAGACTTAAGAAGAAATGCTAAATGAACAAAGAGAAGTGAAATCCTGCCAAAGGAGGCAGCCTGAAATATTATTTTCTGTTCAGTTAAAACCTGAAGAATATCCTTTCTAAAACCACATCTCTGGAATGAAATAACAAAGTTATCATTCAGAACAATTTAAAAAAGATTTAAAAGAATTTTAAAATGTCTTCCTGTGATTAAAGTTTAAATTAACTTTCCGATGAGTTGGCAATAGAAACTCTGGGTCCTTTTCATGTTAATTTGGCAAATATAAATCATCTAAATACTAAATGTCACTATTTCGTACAGCAACTGGATCTCTAATGTTGTTCCAATGTGGAGAAGTTGGAATGGTTCCTTTTTGTTTCAAAAAAGCACAAACATGGATCCTTACCAAAGGATCTCGAATACCATTTAAATCTTTGTTATTATCTTCAGTGGCTCTACAGATTTTACTTTAGGGCATGGTATAATATATATGCAATAATAATTTACAACAACAGCATAACAGCTTGGATGGGTGGGTGGGGTTACAGAAAAGCCGATGGATTCTGGAAGATGCTTAACTTAATTTGGGGGAATCAAAAAGAGTATGTGTCTGGGGGGGTCAGGAAATTGAAATCAGATCATTTGTCCTGCTCTATGCATCAGAACTGGGCTGCTAAGTACAGATACAGAAGGCAATGCTGTCATATTGACAGAGCAGCTGGATGGCCTGGGAGCACTGACATTGTCACATACATACCATATCTTGAAGATTTTATCTTCTGTATCTCTACTGTTCCTTACCTGACTGAAAGTCTGTGTAATAGGGAGTAATCTCCCCCAGGCAGTACCAGGAGATAGCTCTTGCACCCGCCATCAAAGCATGGACTACAGAGCCTGTTAGAGTAGGTACAACGCATTCATAATTGCCTCCCTCAGAAGACAGGCAAGCAGTAGGAGGTAGACTCTATTGTAGTGCCCTCTGTGTGTGTGTCTAGGAAACACATTATTTTTGAGTTAAAGACCGGATTCTGCAAAACTAAATGTCTGTAGTGCTTTCAGCCTCAGAGAATGCAACAGAGCCAAGAAATATTGCTTCTACTAGAATGTGTTGTCCAGTCTGTGTAATGGAAACCATTTTCTATTCCTGTTTGAGTATTAGCTGTGATCTCACTTGCACGTATTCATGAGTCATATTGCTTTAATAAGTTCCAAAGTTCACAGTAAGTATAAGGACACAAGACCTATTTCGTAAATGCAATGTCTCCCAGTGGATGTGAAGAAAACAGAGATGAATAGTATTCAAGAAGACCTGTAGGTTCCAACACATAAGAGCTGACTCCTGTTCAAGCAATGGTGCAAAGCCACCTAGAAATCCTATGGTAATATCTGTTTATTATTTTTACTTTGCGATCAGCGTGGAAACTTAGTGATTCATTTTCATGGTCCTCAGGTTCTCTGAAACAATGACTGAGTGACTTTCATTCCTAAGGTATGCCAAAACCAGGATGTAGAGAAAGTCTGGATGGTTACAGGCAAAGGTCATTGATTGATGCTGGATGGTCACACCAATGGTGATCATGTCAATAAAGCTGTTTCTCTTTCTGGCTTGGACCCTATTCTGACTTTAGAGCACCCAAGGTATTTCCAAAGCATATCTCCAAAGCAAAGGCAGATATCGAAAACCTGTCTGCCATTGCACCTTCTTTTTTTTTCTAGCTTTCTCCCCCCAGATTTCCCGTATCTGCTTCTACTGCATGTCTTCATGACAGCCTGAGATCCCAGCTCCTGGCATGTCAGAGTTTCCTTTAAGCTGAGCATGGTCTTACCCGAGCTATAGCAGTTTGTGAATGTCATAGATATGAAAAATTCAGAGTGGTATAAAAGTGGTATTATTTTTAGAAATATGTTCCAGTTGGTTTTCTGATGTAGAGTCACTGAAAAATGTGATTTGAGAACCGATGGTCAGCTTTTTGTTCCAAATTTGTAACACAGCTAAACAGCTAGTTGTGCCTGTTTCTCTCTTAGATTTTACATGTACACATATGACCCTGTAGTTGTAGTAAGTTAAATAGTTAATATGACTATTTCAAGAGAGAAATACCATATTGCACTGATTTGTCTGACACACAGTACAATTAGGTTTCAGACTTACTCCATGTTCAGTCTGGTATCTGATATTAAAATAATGTAGGGCTGATACAAGAATCTGAAATTCTCGCTTCCTGTACCTAATGGGCATCAGGAAAAATCATGGTGTCTTCCTGAATCTGCTTCAGCAGCTGTCTACTCAGCAGGAGGAACAAGCTTCCACATTCCAGTAACTGCTAATTACCACTGATGCACAGCCCTTCCCTACTGCACTGCCACCTCATTTCAACGAAATGTGGGAATGGCTGTGGACAGCACCCAAATGGGTATTATCTCTGCCTCTGGGTGAGCATTGCATGTCCACTGAGTCTCAGCTGGGGACATACCTTTTGCTGCAATTCAGGAGCATTACCTAGTATGGATAACAAGGTTTGCCTTTAGATTTCTACTTGATATTTTATGAATGTGTCATCCGATCCCCTCATGGCTTTATAGTTCTTTTTAATATAAATGTATTTTTTCACTCCCCTAAACCCTATATCAGGGTTTAATGTTTAATACTTTACACTTAATATATTTACTAGCAGCCACATTCTTTGGTAGAAAACCTTTTGCAATCTGGAGTGACACACCATCAGTATATAAAAGTCCATCCTGCACTGTCTTTCTTTTCTAACAAATCCAACATGAAGCACTCAAAAGTTATTTAGCGATTGACATTGACATAACTTTGCCAGAAGCAACCGAAGCAATTACAAGACCTGGGTTGGGTGCAGCTGAAACACCTTGATAAGAAAGCAATGAAAAATGACACATCACACAAACAGAATGGTTTCATCAGCGCAACACTAAATCAACATGTATGTTTCTGGCACTCCCCATTCTTTCGATAATAGAATAATCAAACAGAGAGAAGGACTGATATCCCCAATTTTTCCTGACAGACTGGAAATGAACTAAAATAAAGCACGCCTGTGCACTGTCATTTGATTGTATTTTAACCAAGACATTTTCAATTTAGTGCTCCATAAACCACTTCATATTTTAGTCTGGCTTGCCTGTGGTTGGTATAAGAAGATAATCTGTTTGTTAGAGTTCTCCTTCATTCCCTAAAAAGATCAGTATTTACTAAGACCATTGAAATCAGGCAGGATATCACAACAACAACAACAACAACAACTGAACAAATAAAATTTGGAAAATAGGTTACCTGATGTTCTGTGCCTTTCACAAGCAGTATATGTGAACAGTGGTAAGAGTTAGTGAGAGGAACACAATACTCTGGCCCCTTGGGCAGAAAAGGCATCTCTACACCACAGAATTAGCTGTTTCCCCCTTCCTATTAAAAGAATGAGATCTACCCACACGAAAGTATTTATTTCTGGGACATTTCAATTTACAGAATAATTTGGCATTTGTTAATTTATTTCTCTTTCCAAGGTTAACCACAAGTATTAGTAGATGAGTAAGCTGATTTTATATTTCTCAGAAGAAATTTAGCATTTCTAATATTTCACTGTAATTTTCCCTTCCTTTTCACTTACAATATCAGCAAAGTCCCTTTGATAACGTATCCAGACGAAATGTCTTCCTACCCCTCAAATGCTACCACATATGACAATTACAGGAGTTTTTGTGAAGCAGTAAGGTGTTTTATACCAACACAAAAGGCAAGGCTTACTTCTTTCAATATTTCCATCTCTTTCCAGGCAAGAAGATCTTCCTCTTTATGCATTTCTATTACTGTATCATTATGCAGTGATATATCAGCTACAATAAATAATGAAAACCTTATATTAGAGAAGGAGGTTTCCAAAGCTGTGAGAGGTAGAAGCAATGCAGCATGGCACTTGCAAAGTCATCCTTTCAAGCTGCAAGGATAGAGTCTTATAAATGGAGGAAAACCTAAATAAGTCTATAGAATCTATATACTGAAGATAAGCATTCAAAGAGAGAGTACAAGACAAGGGCAAAGCATAGTAAGTGGATTTAGTAGGAAAAGTGAAAATTTTTCATTTGATTCAATGTCTTAATGATGCTACTACACAAATCTTCATGAAAGAATCCAAAAAATACAGCAAAATATTCTGACACTACAGATTTCTTTATAAGGATATTTTTACATTTTTTTTCTTTTGAAATCAATGTGCAAGTCTTCTAGGTATTGCAGTAGGAAAGTGCATGGTTAACACTGCACATAATTTGATAGCTATCTCTAACAAGGTATTTTCCTGCTTATTGAATTATACTGCTATATAAAATGAGAAAACCTCCAACCTTCTTATAAGGAGAGCAATACTTCAAATTCAAGAATGCAAGGCTTAGAAAGTGTCATAAATAAAGGTGAATAAAACTTTTAAAAGACTAATAGCTGCCTTTAGCAGAAACCAAACGTTGGTTGATGTCTCACAGCTACTCAACCTACTGAAAACACTGACTGTAATAGGAAGCTTTAGCATCAGTGTCAACTCTGTCTACAATAAAAGCAGCCAGCAACCATATAATTCCTAGTACTCAGTTTATTTATATGTAACCTCTTTATATTTACCTCTGTATACATAAGCAGCTATTGATTTCTGCTGAAGATTCACTGAACTGACATGCCCATTGCTTGGGCACTAAGCAATATAAATATTGTATCATCTTGAGAATGGACAAGAGTAAGAGACAATCTCTGTCACTGTTTATTACATTTTCAGTTACAATGGAATGGGTTTTTTCTTTTTAAAAATGCTCTTGCCTCACTGCACCAATCTGTTATTAAATGCTAAATGTTAAATATTAAAAAGGGGGTTTGAGAAAATACTTAACAGCAGAGATTAAAATAATTTCAGCCATCATTTATTTCAGAGGCTTCTTTTATCATTATTATCATCTTTCCCTTTCATGCAATGATTATGATAACATGTCATAGTTTTAGTTTAACGCCAAGATTTACATTCACCAGAAAGACAGCTTCAGTGTTAAAGATTTCACCAGTGTGTTGAGCAATGTTTAAAACTCCCATTTATGCTTTATCTACCAAAAAATTCTCAAGAGAGACAGTGATAAAAGGTATCAAGATATTTAAATTAAAGTGTACAAAATCACTACTGTATATTGAATAGTAATGTAGTTTTCCTTCATAGAAAAGGATCCCAGGAAATGATGAGAACTACCCTCAGCACAACAAAAGAAAAGAAACTCACAGCAAGATGTAAGTAGATAATTCTAAGCTTAAAAAGGGCACAGAACAAGAGAAAGAAAGAATAAGGCCTCCATCCTATGATGGAGGAGCAGAAGAAACTCTCTAATATCAACAATAGCTTCGAGGGGTAGCCCATGCCCTGTTCTGGCTAATTTATAACCCTGACTGCTATGGGTCTGATCACTTTGCTCTCGGCATAATTTTTGCAGCAGCCCAACTCAGTTTTGGAGAGGAAAGTGAAAATACATCTGAGAAGTAGTCTGGACCTGACTCTACTGATTTGAGTGGCCTTTAGGCAGCTGAATTCTGCTTTGGGCATGCTATTTCCAACATATGGGGACATGTAAGCTAATGACTTAAAACTGAACTAGTAACCTAAACTCTCCTCATAGTCTCTGAAGAAAAATAGATTGATCTAAAAGGAAATTAATTTATCCTAAAATAAGGGTCCAAAAGGTGGAAGGCTTTTAGAGATGCCTGCCTTAAAACTTAGAGTCATTAGCTGAAATTCAGACTTCAAACTTCTCGGCATCTCTTAGAGTTTGGGACTGCTAGCATTGGGTCTAAGCAATACCCTTAAATGCCTTCCATACAGTAGCTGTCTAGCCCTCTACCACCCTTATGCAGAACATTTTTTTACAGAACAGTTTATATTTATGTATACTTATATATTTATATATACTATCCCACGATAGTTAAGACCAGAAACAGGTGTTTGGCATTGAGACTGTAGGTCTCAGGTTTTCTTCCACAACCTCACTCTCCCATGAATTTGGAATAATACCTTCAAGTCACATAATTCTGCATACCGGAAAAATGATCAGTACATTCATAAACACTATTAGGTAACTTGGGAAGAGACTTCTTGGTCTCTTCCGGTAAAAATGGCTGTTATTCATAAAGATGATCCCCTGAATCAAGTTCTTCAACACTAGAAAGATATGTGAGAGAAAAAAAATGGAAAAAAAATAGGAAATGGCCTAGTGCTAGGTTGCTTTAGTATAGCCAGAAATCTCTCTTTGCTAACAGAGAAGCCATCCTTTGGTCCAGACACTTACTAGATAAACAGAAAAACTGCACAGTCCATTAGCACACATCTGTATAACAATTCCTCTAATTTTCTTATCTATTATTACTTTTTTATATTATTAATATTATCATTGTAGGCACTCAGATTCACCTGAGCTGACTCACTGGAATTGTTTGAAAGCAATGCCAAATTGACACAATGTGGTACAGCCATCTTGCTTTGAAACTTCTCAATACAATTTGAAGAAAACTTACCATATATTTTAAGAAAATGTTAAAAGTATTTATCATTTTCACAAGCCCTTTGACAAACATACAGTAGGGATGTTATCATTATAGAGTTAATTAGGTATTTTAATGCCTACACTGATTATTCATTATCATGGTATTTCCAGGGAAATTCAGATCCTTATAATATGTGCTAAGAGAGAATTTATTTTGGTCATTTAGCATGGGATTTCTGACCTAAGATACCTGCAATGTAGCTTACATCTGTGCTAGTCACTGTAGGATCCTTGTATGGTCGATGGGGAGAAACAGGCACTGTAATCCTATAGTCAGATTTAGAAGTCTATTTTAGGATGCAGTGAATCACACTCTAGAAGTTCTGTTTTTCTCTACTGATTGTAAGCGGAAGTAAGTATGATTAACCCAGATGAAGACACCTATATTTTAGATATCTGTGTTCAGTTACATGAATTCACCCACAAATTGTGCACATACACATTTACACATCTGTGTATTATTCTAGAGAACTGCATAAATCAGCCAAAACATTTCATGTCTTATTTAATGAACAGAGGGAGCCCTTGTTACTTTTCTTAAAGCAACAATTCATCATGCATTGATATTCTAATCTATGACAAACATATTTGTGAGCATCCAATTCACACAGTTTTCTTTAGCATATCTGTATTTTTCAATGGAGCATGGCATAGAAGCATGCAAAACATCCCTAAAGGAGACAGATTATACAAAGTTGGTGCAGCACCAGGTCAAAAAACCACCTGAGGTCGCAAAAGCAGTCTAAATTCATTAGTGTGGTCCTAATTAACTTTGCTGCCTAGAAGGAGTTTTGATGAGTTCGGATTCAGTTCTACACCAGCACGACTATATTGCTTTCAGTTGTGGAAGGGGTTAAGTCAGTGCTACTTTGCAGTTCCCTGCTCCCTACTTAATTGTATGGCAGGAGAAAGCTTAGTGACAAGCATAGCAAAACAGCCCACTGCACCGAAACCTAGCAACAGATGAGCATTTCAGATGATACAGTCCGTGTTCATCAAACCTTTCTATGCTCTCGAACTGAAAACTTGCACATGGTAGTGCTATACTTTTATTTCTCCTGTATTTATTTCATCTTGGAAATGATTGACAGAACACGTTTTCAAGTGAAAGTTCTTCAGCTAGAAAATTCATATTGCTGTGAGTCAAGATCTGTCTGAAGAAAGTTAACCAAAAGGCAGAAAAAATGACTCCTCTACTATTATGAAGCCATCAATTGGTATAATTCTAGTACAGCTCTAGAAAGCTCAGCTGTGGCTACATGGGGAATAGAGGGCCAGATAGGATGGTGCCACAGAAGGGGGAAAGGGCATAGTGTAAGGGGAAAGGGAGTAGCTACTCTGGTTTGTTCTTCACTTCATTATTATAAAGGTATGTATGCATTCCTCATCTATACGGATACAACATACACAAGCCAGCCATTACTATGCTAAGCCTGCCTTATCTCTTATTCATGCAGATAATCACTTTTTCTCACTAGGGGACATATTCATGCTCATGTCTATCACAACTCAAAAGCATGGGAGGAAAGAAATTATGAGATTCCCCTCAGTAAATTAAAAGCTAAACTTTGTAAACAGTAATAAAATGAAAGATGTTGTTATAATGAGACCTTTTAAAAGGAATAGCTTCAGTTCAAACTGCTGATACAGACTTACGTAGTATTCTTTGTCTTTTTAGAGAGTATTTTCATGATTTACAGTAGGTCTGTATCTAACTTCCATCTGTTCTATGGTATTTTGACAAAGCCACTGATGTTTTCTCTATATTACACAATTCCAAATTTAATTTGAATTGAGCAATCTACATAAGCAGATTTAGAGAGGTCTGTGCTCTTAAACCTACTGTAAAGTCTATACATCAGAGCAATTAGGAAGACTATTTTCTCAGAATAAATAACATAATAAAATAATTTTTACAAGTAGAAAAGAATTGAAATTAATAAACTCATGCTTTTATGTTTTATTAAAAAGATTTTTCCTCCAAATGTCATTACATTAAAAAAACCCCACCCTACTACCCTACTGTAGTGCGTATCTAGCCTGGAAATGCTCAGAGAAGGATTGTATAATTAAGGCCTGCATGAACTTCATTTTAAGACTGTTTAAAGGCTCCAATTACTTTTAGTGTATTTTCTGGTCTCTTCTGAAAACTTTATTAAATTTATTCAGATATTTTCAAGAGTAAGCCTATTTTCCTATACTTTATCGGATACACAGTCACTCGACAATCCTTTTACCCACAGTGACTTTGTGTATCTTCTCAAGAGAAAAAGGCCAGAAGACTTCCAGGAGACTCTATTTTAGAAAAAATAGATTGAGTGCTAAAATTGCACGTTTTATCAAATAAGGTAATATCTTTATTTGCAGAAAGGCCAGGGAAAACCTCCCCCCTGTTCTTACTTCTCAGAACTCTTAGATCAGAAAAAGGAAAACTCTTAGCTCAGAAAAGTGATTTGTCCCCTTCTCTCTCTTTGTGATCATTGTTTGCATTCTCAGTACCTAAATATCTTATAATCAGTGGTCCAACTTTAAATTCCCTTTGACTTTTTTTTCTTACTGGAATTTCACAGCAGTGCATCATGACTGAAATATTTATTTATCTGTATTAGGGTTACCAATGAAAGCAGGTATAAAGTGAAAGTGATTTGCATAAGCATCTTTTTTTTAATCAAAGGAATGTGATAGTGATTTAAAAAAAAATTCCATTTTACAAAAATTTCACTTGATGTGAACTCAGTTCTTTCAAGAATCATAATGTTTTCTGTAACATGAGGTGGAAAACAAATTATTAGGTCAGTGGCATGTTGTCTACTGTTATGAAAATGCTTGAGGCAAAGAAAAAAGCAAAAGGGATTGGTTATACCACCTCAGATTTTATCTGTCCAGAATGTAGGCCCACATGTAGGTTTGTCATGTATGTTACCCATCTCTTGCCATTGATTTTAGAAGTATTTCTAGGGATCATTTCTCCCATTGTCAAGTAGATGAGGCACACACAGGCTTCCAATGCCACGTGAGAAGCCCTGCCATACCCACAATAGTCACACGGGCCTCATAGATTTGATGCAAGATCTATAAAAACACCACGGAAAGATACCTGGTGTGAGAGTGGGTAACGGAGGACAGATCATGTGGCATTGGATCTTGTGGTTAGGTAACTGAATCAATCCGAAATTTTCATTAACTATGACATAATTTAGACACTTTTAATTCAAACGTTTGCGTTTACCTTCAGACACCTCCATTCACTCCAGGGTTAGTGATCCACTGCAAGACTGCAGAAGCTGTTATTCGGGTTTTTAAAAGCAGGCTGCATTGTCATAGAGGTGCACGCATAGCTGCCTTCCACTAGAGCACCAGAGCTCTATCAGGATGTTTTGCCTCCATTTGGGTCTGTGTGGCGGGGTTTTGGTAGCGGGGCAGGGCCCGCAGGGCCGGCTCCTGCTGGAAGCTGCTGGAAGCTTCCCCGGCCGGGAGCCGGACCTGCCTCTGGGAGAACAGATTCCAGAGGGGAAACCTGCCGGGAGTCGGGGGATCGGGATGGGAGAGGAACCCCTGTGCGGATCCCGAGGGCAGGGGGGAAGGAGGGGATGCCCCTGCAGCCCGTGGGGAGACCAGGCGGCAGGCTGTCCCCCCCCGGCCCACGGAGGGGAGCGGGGGAGCAGATGCCCACCTGCAGCCCGGGGAGAGAGGAGCCCACGCCGGAGCAGGGGGTGGGTGCCCCCCGAGATGGCCGCCGCTCCCTGGGGAAGCCCGTGCTGGGGCAGGGGGTGGGTGCCCCCCAAGATGGCCGCCGCTCCCTGGGGAAGCCCGCGCTGGGGCAGTTTGTGAGGAACTGCAGCCCATGGGAAGGAGTCACGGTGGAGCAGTTCATGGAGGACTGTCTCCCGTGGGAAGGACTCACGGTGGAGCAGTTGGTGGAAGACTGTCTCCCGCGGGAGGGACCCCCCGGCGGAGCAGGGGAGGAGTGCGGAGTCCTCCTCCCCCTGAGGAGGAAGGAGCGGCAGAGACAAGGTATGAAGGACTGACCCCAACCGCCATTCCGGAGGGAGAGAGAACCGGGAGTGGGGTTGAGCCGGGAAGGAGGGAGGGGTGGGGGAAGGTGTGCTAAGGTTTGGGTTTACTTCCCATTATCCTTGTTTTGATTTGATTGCTAGTAAATTAGATGATTGATTTTGTTTTTTCCCCAAGCTGAGCCTGTCTTTTGCCTGTGACCATAAGTGGTGAGTGATCCCTCCCTGTCCTTGTCTTGACCCGCAAAAGTTTCTTTATATTTTCTCCTCCTCACCCCACCGGGGCCGGGCGGCACGAGTGAGCGAGCGGCTTCGTGGTGCTTTGTTGCCAGCTGGGCTTAAACCACAACAGCCTCTAAAAAGTAGTTTTCTTGCTTGCATTATGTATCAATATCACATGATACAACTCACATAACATATAACAAAGCTCACTGAACTTTTCCTGTTTATCAAGACAGATTTTGAATGATCCTTGAATAAGAAAAAAAAAATGATCCCAAAATGTAGTCATGTCCAACATGGTCTTATATGCGTTTTGAGGTAAGGTGAAGTCTGATGGATAACACACATTTTGGATTTCTTTTTATGTTGTGTTTCAATAAAACTCAAGGCTTTAATTTGCAGGCATGGAATTTAATTTCCAAGGCATGGAATTTCTGCTGGGTTTATGAACAATCTGGTATTGTAATATCAAAGTTCTAATATATGGCTTCATTCAGAATTGGTATGCAGTATTTATGTTAAACAATATATTTGACATACATTTAAATTTAGTCTCGTGAAAGCAGGGTGGGCTGTGATTCCATGTGAACAAATGATAGTATTCAAGAATAACAATGAAGTGGATATTCACAAAATAGGATTTGAACTGTATTAGCAAAGCACATAATGACAACATTTACAGCTCCTATAATTTTTCAATCTACAGTGTAACTGGATATAACAGGAAAGGTCAAATATGTAGTCATTTACTGTCCTTAACAAGAATGATATAGTAGCTGCAAGGTCTCATCAACCTAAATGCCCATGACATTTCCATTTGAGTCCTGGCATTATAAAGGCAAATGCTGATTAAATTAAAAGCCTACTGTTATTTAGAGCACATGCCTTTAATCTGAATAAAGAGGTCATACAGAACTGTCCCAAAACATACTTAGTGGTATATTAATCATATATACATCATCATCTCCTTATCATAGTCAACATCTGCCTCTTGTATTTCCCTCTTCATAACCTGAAAATCACCACACCTGTTTCTCCCTCCAAAAAAAAGATGACCCCTCCTCCTGCAAACCACCTTCACAAAGAGCTGTAGCATGCTCCTTCTATATTATACTATTTCAAACAGGTTCAGAAAGCACACAGTTCTGTAGGGATGGTTTTATGTAACCAGATTAGGGGACCTTTTACTGTACCTTTTAATAAAAATGAATCCTACAGTGTTTGTTTTAAATACTTATTTCCTGTTTTAGAGAACATACCATTAAGTCACAGATTATTGAAAATATATCAGAAAATAAAATATGATTTTCACTTTTTTAAGAAATTCAAACTCAATTTAATCCTGATTTTCATAAGGCAGCTACTTTTCCTGTAGCTGTAAAATATTTTATGTTCAAACTTATCTCTAATTTAATTATAAACCCTTCTGCATAATGTTTCATGTCGATACTCTACAATGTTCATGAGTTGTAGCAGAGCCCCCATAGATCCTCATTCCTGGACTGATGGAAAAGTCTGTCATTAGAATAGATCTTGTCATTCCTTACCATTCTGTATTATTTTTCATAGTTGGAGAAAAAGTCTGAGCTGCTGAATTACACTCTCTCACACTTCAGGTGGCTTAATTAGCAAAAACATCCCCAAAGAATGAAATTATACCCATCCCAAAAGAATGAAATTATACCCAAGAGGGAACGTCTTGTTTCAGTCAAAATATTCAAGGGGATGAAATATCCAAATCAGGAATATTTTTCTTAATAATATTAAAAGTTCTTTCCATTTTAGAATCTTTTCACAAACAAATCTTTAAACTTAGACTGTGTGCTCACATCCTATATTGGCTGAAAGCAAAACAGCAATAAATATTTTAAGACTTTAATCATTTCCAGACCCCTTAAAGTACCAATTAGCATATTAATGCAATGGTTCATTGGTCTTATCCAAGAAGTTAAACTTCTAAATGACTAAATAAAAAGCTTTTATTACATGACTATGTGAAGACTGGTATTACTTGCAAAGGAACAGGGAGAGGAGAGAAAAAAATACAAACCCCACATTTGATGAATTGTTCAGTCAAATAATTTCAAAGGTCTCTTGTCTTTCTGTAATTAGTCTAGCAATTAAAACTTGATCTATATACCGAAAATTATATTTGACTTCATAATTATGTTTTAATCTGCTAGTACCCTATTCAGAAAGATCATGTAATTAATTTCTACATATTATTATGTGTGTTGAAAAACATTCAGTATATTTTCACTGAGTTCTCTCAGGAAAAAAAACAAGCAAACAACTGTACTTGTTCAGATTTGGTGGGCGAGACATTTTACTGGTACATGACCTCAGTGCTGGAAAATAAAATGGGTGGGAATAAGAGGGAACTGTTGGAAGTTTCTTGATTTACTGGCCAACACAAATTGGCTACAGTATCCATAAAAGAAATATAGAGTGTTTGCTAGACCCTTAAGTTGCAGAAATCCTCATGAAACTGAAGACTTTAGATGAAGACTGAAACTTGGCTGTCTTTGTTCATACTAAGTGCTGTACATGTCACCATTACCCCATAGGCAGGAAGAGTGCTGGCCAGTTTTCTGAGTGCACAGCTGTGATTTCCCCGAAAATGTCTACCTTGGCCAGATCTAGCGGCTTTTGGTGTCATTCGGGGCTACAAAGCCATGCATAAGAGAGGCTCTAAACCCTGCAGATTAATCAACTGCACCGTAACTTTTGTGTGCCGGGTTACAAAGGAGAGATCAGGAACAGCGATGCTATCTGCAAGAAAATTTCCTAGGGCACGTGAGGTTCCAAGCACAGTACATTCACTGCTATGATGAGTACATGTTAGCAACACAGAAGAGTAAAGGGGAATGTCAATGTTTAAAGCTTAAGCGTTCATCTCCTGTAGCAAAGGAAGAGATGTAGTAAAGGAGGGAATTTTTCTTTACATGCATACAGCTGCAGGTAATAAAATAAGGCTAGTGCTGCTACTGAAGGTGTAGAAGGTCCTTTGCAGACAGCCCTGCATAACAAGATTTCTTCCAGATGGAAACACTTGATTCTGCCCTGACCCTTTATTATAATATTTTTGTCATTGATAATTGAGAAACTCTTGTGAGGCGAAGCAGGGTGCTCATACAGGTCTCCATTCTCAACAAAGAACATAAACTTTTAGCTGCAAGAAATGGTAAAGATTTCACTTTGCCTTTTAATAATCAGATTTCTCTTTCTCTTAAACAAAATTAGCAGGTCTGCCTCACTGGTTCATTTTTTCATTGAGTGGTCTCATTTTCATTCCAATTTATTATGTCTTATCTAAGTACAGCTTTGGAAAATGAAGAGTTAATATTTCCAAATTGTTCAATAACAGCAGAATGGATACTGTCTGCTCTACACATTGGTTTAATGCATATGAGTCTACTGAAAACAAACACTGTCTACCAGAACTTGTAACTACAAACTTAAAGATGGGAAAGGCTTAATAGGTTACCAAATCCAGCTATTTTTTCTAATCTGATGAAGGCTCCTCTAGGTTTTATAAAGAGGTCTGTATTATTAGTTCTTAAGACATCATAGCCACAAAATGTGCGCACAAGATGCAAATGCACACAAGCACATACATGTATAGTAAGCGCACAAGATGAAATACATATACGTACCATGGAGCCTCACAAACTTAGGTTGCAATTGGTGTGGAATCAAGCCATTGTGGTAGGAACAATGAAACTTCATCTGTTGAAAGGTGTCCAAGTACTCAAGATAGGGATGTGCACTGTGGAGTGATGTGACTGGCAAAGAGACTAGCTGGGAGGAAGAGGAGGCTCTGGGTAGCTTGGGAAGATGAGCCAGCTGCAGCTGCTGATGTGGACATCAGCGGCCCTCTGAGGCTAGGTTTAAGGGCATATATAAAGGGTCAAGCAAGTCGTATCATCAGACACCGGATTGTCTTGTCGTTGTTAGTCTACTTTCTGATTCCATTTTGAACTGTTCCAAACCGATTTTTTCAAGAGAGGAATGATGTGGGAGGTAGTGAAGTTGCAGGCAGTATAGCTGTGAAGCAGTCCATGTCACTTGCTCTCAGGGACAAGAAGCGGTCCTCTTTGACTTAGCAGTATTGGCCTGTCCATAAGGCCCAACCTAGCTCTTCCCCAGGAAACGGTGATACAGGATGGCCCATACCTGTCATTTCTCACTAGCCCACTACTCGTCATGCTCTGGCTCTGAGGCATGTTGTTATGGCCATAAACCTGATGAAGAAGTGTCTCAGTGTGACTTTGACTGAATGTTGACCAACTTCTCATTTGGTTTTCATTTTACAGCTTTAAGAAGACATCAGTACAGGATTACTTATGTTTCCAAACAGCTTGTGAGGGAACATATGATTCACTGTTGGAAATCAATGAATAAAGCTGCTGGAATTGCTCTTCCTCCTACTCTCCTCTGTGCCTAGCAGCAATGAAGCTTAGAGTTCTTCATACAATCATTCCCTGCAATAAGAAACCTATCATCAGCTCTGTCTTCACACCTTTCCTAAGGATGAAGATAATTTTGTCTAAATGACCACTGTTCTTTTAAGTCAAAGAAAACCCCACAATTCTTTGGCCAGCACAATCTTTTTTAAAGGTTTCTCTAGTTAAGTGTGGAGAATTGTTATGCTAGGGGGAGAGTTGCATTAGACAGGAAGAAAAAAAAGACATATAAAAGTATATTGCCTCTATGACAGCTTAGTTTACCATAGAAGTTCAGCTCCTCAGAAGTCTGTGACCGTAATAAAAAGAACAGCTGGCAGATAAATAAACTAGAAAAATAGTTATGTAAAGAGTAAATGTTATGTGAAGAGTGGGTACAGTTCATCAGAAAAGGAACTTATCACAGGAACTAATTAACACGCAAAGTTCATGAAACTGCTAAAAAGTAGCAATTTCCAATAACGCTATGAAGTTAAGAAATCTTTCAATTGTTAGGGATCTTTGTTTTAAGTTCTTTCTGTAACAGAGTTCAAATAAGACACAAATTAAATCTTCCTTTTTTTCTTTTTTAATTTCCAAGCACTTTTTTCCCCTCAAAACAACGAACATAAACCCAGGTTCCTTTTTTTTCAGATGCTACTTACATAAATTGAGTCCTGGGGGAGCTAACTAGTTTTCTGTTAGTACCTGATCCTACGCTTTAATGGGCATTGGATCAGATCCTTAAAGAATAAAGACTAATCCAATACAGTCACCAGAATAAACCATTTTCAAGTACCAGATTATAAAATAATACAGGATTACATGTTTAAAATAAACATATGCCAGATATATAGGTCATACCTGATTAGTCAGCACCAACTTATGCTCTATTTCAATTAAATAGCCTTTCAGTGTTAACCTATATAAATTCTTAAATATATTTTTCCAGCTCCTATCTGTGTTTCCAAATGTTAAAGATAAGCAGAGTATGGAGGATATTTTTTTAAAAAACAGCATTTCTGTGCCAAGGTAATCTACTTCAGAAACTGCCCAGCACGACATCGTATCATAGTCAAATATGTGGGAACATGAGATGATTTGTTCATGCATGCTAATATTCCCCAGACTCTTGTCATGTTACTCCATCAGTATACAATTTGCTTGATGCATAATTTCAACAACAAGTGTCATTAAAGTTTCAGGAAACATTTAGTAATCTAATGTATTCCATGAGGAGATTATATTTAAACTTTCACAGTGTCTTTTGGTTTCAAAGGAGTTTGGCATTTGGTGTTTGAAGGTAGCTATAACACAGAAACATCTGTACCACTCTATTTCAAGAGGGACATTAATTTTTATCTTCCTTTCATCCTGCAGGAATACCCTGCTAGAGCTCAATGTGCTTGCTAGACAAATATAACTCTGTTGGCCAAAAGTCTGAGCTCTCTACTATGCTTGGTTGCCTAGTATTTCAGGAATATAGTATAAAACAATAGCAAAGAGCAATGCAAAGAGAGAAGCAAGACATCTGTAAATGGCACTGGCTGTCACAAATCTTGACAGCATCCACTGACCTATAGCATTAACATATTAGCTTTTCACTTTTTAAGACCTGAAGTGTAAAGAGCAGTTTCCAAAGTCCATTTTGCAAAATGATAGCCTCTAGTCAGCCCACAGGGGGAAAAATGACAGTTATCCAAAATGATGGTCAGCGCTTAACTCTGTAGTTTTGCATGCACACAATTCAGCTGCTGAATACTTGCCTGTTCCTGTTTTCTTATCACTATAATGAAAGCACATGAATAAAAAAAACTAATGTAGACATTTGATTTTGTTATCTTCTGTCAACTATGCTTTTGACTGATTCATTGCACTGATGTAATACACAACTGCACTGTGTCAAAACTAGCATTCTTCATTTAATTGACTCACCTGTATCTAATCCTGTTCATCCACCTGTGAGATTTTCCAATACACATCTTCAGGTTTTATTCTTCTCTCCAAACATCTGATGAACTATGGGGACCAGACCATGTGGGAAATCTCCATTGCCTGACACTTGCTACTCAAAATATTAATAGCAGCTAGACTTCAGCCAGCTCGACCAATCTGAACCTTCAAAACACAAGTGGATTTCAGAGGTACTTCTGGGATACCATGTGTAGCCACAAAAGACTTGCTTTCTTCCTATTTCTCTGCCACCAGAAAGATTCCAGCTACTGACTGTTGTATATAAGGTATACAGTGTAGTGGGCTTAACACAGAAAATATGTAGGGTTTTTCCCAACTTGTTTCACAAGGACTGTTATCACCCAGCCACTATGCACCAGCACACTTCAAGCTGTCAGTCTGCTGATGCTGTTCTTGGTCAGCAGGAAAAAGTACAGGCTCACAGTTGCATCTAATTAAGCAGAACATGAAAACAAATGTGAAAAACATTTTGGATGTGGGTGTGTGCATGTTGGACTAAGGACAAAGGGGCAGGAACTGGAAGAAAGGACTGCTTTAAGTCACTTGATTTTTAAATTCAGATGCACAAAACCCCTGTGGTTCCTCCTTCTGTGAGTAACTCTCACTCAGCACCACTCTTTCAGTATACGAACCCATTGCTTTTAATTTCAGGGTTTCAGAGGGGAAAAAAAGTTGCACAAGTTTGTAATTTCTCATGAAGAACCGTTTAGTATGTCAAAGACCTCTGGTCAAAGCTATCCTTCATTTCATGTTCTCTAGGCATATGCATGTCCCCATTTTCCACTAGGTGATATATTTTCAAGGAAAACTGCATGATACTATGTAAATTTACTACATCTGCTCTGATCTGTGTTCAAGGTTATGTTGGTTCTTTCTGACTCAGGGGACTATTGGGACAAAAGGGCTGAGTACAGGAAGAAAGAGAGACATGCATTCAAAAGGGAAAGTTAAAATAGAGTAAAAAAATGGTAAGAGAGATTTTAAATTATCAGGCCACAACTGCAACAAAAAATGGAACTAAAAATCATTCTAGCTGCCAGAATGTGTCATTTGAAGATCTCTTACAATGCAAATCAATATGAATGGTTGGTTCTTCATTAATCTTCAGCACTAATTTGATTGAAAAATGTCTTTTAGTTCTGTGTTTTCTGTCTGACTACATTGCATATATGCACACGCCTATACAAACAGAAAGCACTAAAGTGTGGACACACTTAGGAGAAACAGCACATGAACTGAGAACGTAAGCATCTTTTTTTTTTTCCTAGAGTAAAAAGGGAATCTATTTGCCATCAATATTTAGCATTACTAAATGTCCTCAGAACTCAGTAAAAAGTGAGGAGGCTGAATCCAAAGGCAAACGTTTCCCAGTGATAGAATTTTGAAGAGACTGGATGATGAAGCAAAGCCCTATACCACTTGGCGGGGGGGGGGGGGGAGAACAAGAAAAAGTGTCTTGAAATTGCTAAGACATAAAAACTTCCTGGAAAGAAAGTGTAGGGTGTATTATTACATTCTCACAAAAGAAAATAAGAGTGACAGAAGGGAAGTTGGGGAAAAAAGGTGTTCATGATTTTGAATATGCCCTTACTAGCAGAGCAGAATTTACTAGAGGTTGGTGGGAAGATGTGGTTTTGAGCATCACTACAGGATTCTGCTACCTCTTGTTAATCTGCCATGGAAAGTGAGACTTCAGTGTACTACTTGCACTTAACATCTAAATCTGCTGATACTGAGGTGATCACACTTGGCCTCATGCATTACAGAGTATGAGACCACCAGAGTATGAGATTTTGTTAACTGCTGAAGATCAGCTGTGATCTGGATAGAGAGTGCATGTCATTAATGGGCAGGATAAGCCAGAAGGGCTTCAGAAACACAGTACTTAGCCCAGGCCTCCAGTCCGCCATCTCTATCTTCTTTTTCCTCTTTCTTATTTTTCCGTTCTTTTCTACAAGGCAATAATTTTGCAAAATAAGGAAGTAGGAACTAAAATGCCATGTGCCTTTTGATATAACTTTAGAGCAACTTACTTTTGCCCTTTTCCAGCCTGTCAAAAATCAGTCCTTGTTTCGTTGTCACTTTTGACTACCTTTTTTTTTTTTTTAATTGCGTTTTGTTTGTATTGTTGGGTGGTTTGGGTTTTGGTTTTTTTTTTTTTTCTTTTTTAGAATGAAGAAGATGAGGGTAGCTCCTTTTTTAAAACTAGATTATCAACATATAATCAGAGATACTGATTTCACTGTAAACTGCTTATGTTTCCTCCATAGGCATGGAGGAAATCAAAGGATACTGTCATCTTTCTGCTGATGATTTAAAAACTGCTGCTAATGGATAGTGCAGTGAAATTACATTTTATCTCCCTCTTCCTCTTTGTCTAAGTACTATTAACAGGTGCTGGATTTCTTCACTAGAGAGGAAAAAAGGCCACTATAATGAATGCATTAATTTTTTATCATCTGATTTGTTTTCTTCTTGTAAATCTATGGTTTTGGCAATGATAAAAACATTCCTAGCAGTAGAGCACAGTTAGGGAGCATTGGTATTCATGGGTAAATACAAAGTTGAGTATCACAAGAATTTAGATGTGTTTGCTATACACAAACATAGATCTACATCACACATTTTCCTTATGTTTATATACACTAGTGATGTTTTTAAAGACACTATGTGGAAGTAAACTGTATGAACATGAAATACATTAGTCTAGCATAGGACTTGTCAGAGAACACAGTCCTTTATCTCCTTGCCTGTTCTGGAGGTAAACGCCCATTTCATTGAGAGAATTACACTGATCTGAAATCAACACAACAAAGGACCATTACATTTAGGGTCCTCAGGTCCTAAAAATGTCACCTATTAGTTCTTTTAAACTCTGATCTGACTATTGGCAAAATGCAAACTAAACATTAATTTCACATTGGTCTGTAGTCCATTTACACCACTGCACAAATACAGCCTCTTGGTATCGAAAGGGAACTCACAAATCAAATAGAAATTAGGACAGTTAATTGCTGCTTTTCACAGCTAAGAAAAAGGTACATTGGGTAATGTTACAGGAAATTTCCTATATCAGTTACTCTCTGTGATTTTTACCATATCTCTGTTGATTCCAGCATTAAGTTGGTATTTCAAAAAGTCATGAGAGGCAGTACAGCAGACTGCTTAAAAATCATTCAAATGTCAAATTTCTGATTTACTGTAATGCAAATGCTAGTTTTTTAAGTAGATAGGTGAATGAATCTGTACATGTTCATACATCAACAAACTCTTTCTACCTCTGTTAATGACATATAGTACTACATAGCTTGTTGAAAAGAGTACACTGCTGCATACACTGTTCCCTCCTGATTGACACGACAACATTTCAGAAGCCCTGTAAAAGCTATTAGTCCACAGATATTCAGTAGAAAACCTTGCATATTCTGAAACCAGCTAGCAAATGTTTCCAAGGGAGCCAATCGCACCCATGGGAAAAGAATTGGGGTTACACCACCACTGACCTCATTCATCACTTCCTGACAGTGGCCTAGATAAAGTTTTCACTTCTTCCCGTAAATGCTGCTTTGTGAAGTGTAAATGCACCAGGTGCAGTGACTCAATTTCAGACTAATACATTCTTTCAAACCAGCATGTAAAGTATATGGCTTTCACTAATTGCATGCAGTCTCATGAAGAGAGCTATGATTTACATATATGATGGTAATTACTTTGTTTTGGATCTGTAGCGTATGATTATATGATTTCATTATACATTTTACCTGTATCATGTCCTAGATTTGGGCCCTAAGATCTTCTTCTAACTGTTTAACCAGTATACTCTTGGATGCTCTGATTTTCTCAGATGCTAACACTATTTAATTACTTGGATATCACCAAAAACTACAATATAAGGACTAGAGTACATATTTACAAATGGCAATGAGAACAAAATGTGCGTCCTTCCCCAGTTCCCTAGAACACCTGCAATCCTGACTGTCCTGACTGACTGATTTTTCTCCTCTTTTCTCTTACCTCTTTATCACTCCAGAAATCACTAATAAGTTATTCCATAGCTCCTTATGTAAGTGAAATAGAGTCCTGCCCACACTGATGCATTTTAACAGCAATCATATTTGTATTCTTACGCTAATGCCCATCATGATGGTATCTGAGTATTCTCCAAAGATTCAAAGTGACGTATGACAAGTATAACTTCCACTTTGCTGACTGAATATCTTCTTTGCTGCTGAAGTATTTTTAACTTGTTTTCTCTTCTCCTTGTGCCTTTTTACTTCTATTTTTTACATATTTATATTTAGCATGTTTTAAAGGAATAAAAATAGAAGAGAGCACTATCCATTTTACAAGGATATCTTTGTACATAAATGTTCTCCATGCACAACTAAAAACACTTAAAGCATAGAAAAAATGTGACTGCAAAGGATGTGAAAGCAGCTTGCCGAACAGAATGTATTCAGTCAGAGATGAGCTCATGCATGTGTTATAATTTTAAACATGTTTAACCACTAATTGGTGCTAAAGGTAGATAAGCAGATAAAAACTTCTTTCTTCTGCAGAAGAAATGTGAAGACAGAGCTTTGTGTGTGAAATGAGTTGAGACTTCCTCCTTGCATCCTCTCGTGTCTCCTAATAGAGTTTAATGAAATATACAATCATATCCAGCACAAATTATGTACATGTTCTCCCATGCTATCTCCTACATTCCAGATAGTAGTCCCAGAGTGTAAGATAAAGTAAAATACTAGCTACTTTTTCTTCAGGATTTTGCCATAGAGGAAAATGAAGATGGAAATTGTAGCTTGACTGTACAGTTTCTCCTTCTGTGGGAAACACAAGAAGTGTGATCCTAATCACTGCACTTCCATGCAGCCTTGACCACATTCCTTCCACCATATAGTGCAAATATTTCTGACAGCTGAATCATTATGGCAGGACTGCTGTTCCTGAAAAATCCTATCCTGTAAACCAGCATAAACCCAGTATACATGAGCCATATTCTGAAAATGGTAAAAGAACACCTATCTGACAGTGAATGGCTTTTGCTGATAATCTCCAGCGTATGTTTTACTGTGTTCTAGTCTGAACTGAACATTCCCCTGAAACTTCAGTCCAGATGAAGGGGGCCTACAAGAAAGCCAGACAGGGACTTTTCACAAGGGCACGTAGTGGTAGGACAAGGGGTAATGGCTTTAAACTGAAAGAGGGTGGATTTAGGTTAGATGTAAGGAAGAAATTTTTCACTGTGAGGGTGGTGAGGCACTGGCACAGGTTGCCCAGAGATGCTGTGACTGCCCCATCCCTGGCAGTGTTCAAGGCCAGGTCGGATGGGGCTTTGAGCAACCTGGTCTGGTGGAAGGTGTCCCTGCCCATGGCAGGGGGGTTGGAACGAGATGATCTCTAAGGTCCCTTCCAACCCAAACCATTCCATGATTTCTATGCCACTATGTTCGTTCACCTTTGCTGCATTACAGGATTACAGAACGGTGCTGTGATTTTGTTTCCAAACTGATTCTGGGGTATGTTCTTTTTATGGTTTTTTTGGTTGTTGTTGTTGGTTTTCAGTTGTTTTAAAGTTAATTTATATTCAGTTTCATTTGAATATGTGGTAATAACAAGAAACAAAAACCATAAAAATCTTTTCCTTTTTAAATTTTGTTTTGCAAAATATTTTTTCCAACAAGCACACCTAGAAATGCATCACTTTTGCCTACCTACTCATGATTCATGAGACATTTTTCATATGAAACTACTATTTTTATTTTGGTTACCCTTAGCCTTGTTAATCAGCCTGATTTCACAGCTGTTTGTTACCTTCTGTTTCTGAACCGATAACATAAGACATTACCTAGCTCTTTGTAGATTCATCTTGTTTATAGCAGGTTAGGACTTACATTTTTGTGTTCTTCAAGCATTCAGGAAGTCACATAGCTATTAAACTCATCATGCAATAGTAAAATATTTTTCTTGCTCTCATCTTTTTCTTTTGCAAGATGTAAAACTTCAGAATGCTTAAACAATAGTATAATGATATTTCTTCAATATATGGCATGATACTGAAACATTATGTCCAAACTAAACGTGTAGGTCTATGAAAGAAAAAAAAAAAATCCCGAGAAAAAATGCCCGAAAAGAATCTCAGTGAAACTCAAATATTAAGATTATCATAAATGGTAGGAGATAAATCCTCCCTATAATTAAATTACCCTCAAAAACAGAACTGTAAAATATTCTAGTAATATCTTGACTAAAGATCTTGTATATGGATATGTTTATACCAACATGAATCACTCCTTTCAAAACTTCATTTCACTGTGAGATTCAAGTTTCAAAGGAAACACATTATTGCACATTGGTTAACACCACAGGATTGGATTAATCTTTGCTAATTATACTTGTCCTATAACTGGCAGTAGTCACCCCAAACTGATCATGTAGGCTCCATTTTCAGTCAATAGAGAAAGACTGACAGCTCCAGAGTGTTTTCATTATAAAACATATACATTACTATTTTTACACTAGATTACACCTGATTAAAAGACAAGTCAGTAAAAATACAAATTGTAATGTATACGGATAAAATTAATGATCAGGAAATATAAAACTATGGTATGAATCATATAAAATGACTATTGGCCAAGACATAATTCTGGTGGAATAGATGAAAGATAAGGATAAAATTGGATGACAGGAGAACCGTGGTTCCCTGTAATGGCACCCCACCTGCTGTACATTTTACACTACATTAGAGAATTTACTTTGGAGCTACAGAAAGGTTTTAACAATATTTAGTGTTTCTTTTTAAGGCAGTAGGATTGGAAGAATTCCCTGACATCTCAGATCAAAATCTTTTCTTGATCTTTCCCCACTGACTTACTTGATTAAATGTCTATGACAATCTGATGCTGGAATGTTCCTCATATAAAACATAATCTGCAAAATTGCTGCTAAGTATCCCCCTAGTCACTTTGCTATACAAGAAAGGTTTACAAAAGCTAACAACTCTTAAAAGCATGCCTTGCATCAGACTCTAATTGTACTCAGCCACACTAAGCATGATATGCTGTTGTGTTAAATGTTCCTTCTTACTGCTTTCTCTCACTGCTCTTAGCAGGTACTGCAATGAAGAGAAATTAATTTCAATCATTATGTGTGTGTCACATGTTTTGTTGCTTCTGTGTTATAACTATTTTGCAGTTAAATAGAAGATTTCATTCTTCAAGACCGCCACTTAAGGTCTCAGGAGCACCAGGTTCACCAAAATGTGTAAATGGGGAAAAAAACTCACACAGTAATTGAATTCACTGTGAATTTCACTTCTCATGTGGCTACAACTGCATCGTGATCTCCAGTTTCTGTTTCAATAATCATTGCTCAATTCAGTTGGAGAATAGATATGAAGACACAGGATTCAGAAAAAAAATAAAGATAATGGTTCCTGACTTCTATTAGAGCTTAAAATGTGGTCTGCACATATTTTATGTAATAGTGGAGGAAATACGGTTGTTAAAAATTGCTTTCTATTCAGAAAGTCCAGATAAGAAATACACAACTTGAGCCTCTTTGTTCACTTCTCAATTGCTTTTTACCAGCTCAGGTTTGTCAGTGATACTCAAGCTGTGTCAGCTAGCAACTCTGTGTCATAAAAGGTATAATATGCCAAAAGAAATAACCTGGAACCCTCTTGCTTGCAGACAGACCTTCTTCTCACTACAACAGCTATGATTTTCAATCTTTCAGTAATTTCCAACCTATGCTAATAACTAGATCCTTCAAAAGCATTGATGGTAGCAATGGAAATGCATGTCCAGTACCAAATGATTATTATGCTGCTGTTAGGTTATTTAAAATGTCAGCTTCTAAGTATTGTGCAACAACTTCAAAGACAATAAAAGTATGGATTAAAAATAATAAAAAAAACCCCCAACAATTCTAAGTCCTAAACCTTCTCAGCTAAGCCAGAGAGAGACATATATTAAAAAATTTTCTCTGCTTCCAGCTAGAGATGCTCATAAAAATATCATATGTTAAACCATTGGAGGTCATCTTCAAATGCTAGGAACAGCAATATTAGAACCTGATGACATCCTCTATGCTTCTCTTGGTGTATATAATATTACAATGTAATTTATCCTTATTATTTCAGTGAGATGGATCTTGCTCTTCTTATTTGAATGTTATAAAAAGAAAAATAACAATTAATTGCATTTGAACAAGTTTAGCTACCGACAGTGGTATTGCAAAGAAGTTTTTTAGAACTGGAGTATAATGCCATTTTAGCAACAGGTTTCCTCTGAGTTACATGAACACTTGACTTTCATAGCCAGTAATTTTTATAATCTTCAAGCTGTCAATAATGTTTTTTCTTGTTTTGCTGGGTATGAACCCTACAGTTTATTTACACTTTTTGGCTCAATGAAGGAATGTGACTAGCACAAAGTGACTGCAGAGAGAAAGAATGTAGCATCATTTATTTTTTGGTTACTGAGAAAAATTCCCCCACTTCTTCATATTCTGTATTAACTTCCTTTTCAAAATCAAGGTCATAAGATTAGTATCAGAACAGGAAGTAGGGTAGCTGTAAATGCCATCTTCAAAACTGACTTCTCTGTCATGATGGTCAAAGATTTTGTTATCTTTAAAATCAGTGTAGTTGCACTAATTCATAAATAAATGCTTCTTTACTTTTGGAGAACGTCCTGGGTGTTAAAAACAATATAATGTATGAGATTCTGCTTGCTAGTATTCCATTAACTCCAAGGGAGAATGTCTCTTTAAAGCTAGAAAGCAAATTCAGAATAAATTCAGTCTAATCAAGTTATCTTTGCACCTTCAAAAGTCAATATCACACCTTCAGCTCACTGGGAAGAAATATTTCACTTTGCTATCAGCTCATCATCAACTGACAATTCATGGAAGGCAAGCAATTCCTGGGGGTTGTTTCACTGCTTTTAATCTCTGGATATTGTGGCAGCCTTATCTGTGAATTTTCCTACATTGCCTAGTTCCTTAAAACTTGAACATGATTTTAGCATAGATTTTGATTGATATTTTAATTTCCTTTATTAAAATATAATATATAAAAGGAAAGGAATCTTTTAAGCTCCCAACTGACAATGAAATAGTACTTACATTGTCACAGGGAGCTAACTTCCTATTAATACAATTGTATTTGACATTTCCATTAAAAAATCTTCCACTAGTGTTATATTATTATGTCTGTGACAGCTCACTGTGGGTTCTATGGTTACATACTGATTTTAGATTATCGCTTTACTGCATTTCTTTCAATGTATATATGAGGTCCAATCTAGAAACACATTAATTTGGTTTTGTTCTAAAACATTAGTAAGAAGATGTTTACTGAGTTCAGTTAAACTTTTGCATAATAAGTGTATGTGATGCTCTTAATTTAAAGAAATTTAAAGAATGTCTTGCTTGAAGGAGAATTGAAATTAAGCTCTGGAAGTAACATAAAACACTTTGTTAACTTTGTCAGTTAAATGTAGGCTTTTGGACAATGTAATGGAACACCTCTCAAGAGACACCATGAAACTCAGGAAGCCAGACATAAGTGAAACAGGAATATGTAAGGAAAGGCACTAGACTGAGTAGACAAAATCCCAGAACCAGCTAAGCTCAGCTTAAATACTGAAGAATATGATTTCTGTCATGTTCCCATCATAAGACACTTTTAAGGATACACAGCAGCACAGAAACCCCACCCTTCAGGCTTTCAGAATCATTAGACCTTTAAACATATGTGTATAACAATATAAAATTGATTTTAGTAGCAACATATGATTTAAAGTACTACCTTATAATGCAATTCAAACAATTTAAAGAGTGTTAACAGTAACATCACAAGGTCAGGTAGGTATCTCAATAGCAAAAATTAGTTTTCATAGAGTATCATTTATACACAAATTATTTATTCAGGTACATGATATATTCTGTCTGGGAGCTTGACCTCTGCATTGCCATCTGCTGATTGTAAATTTTGTGAAAAACACTGCGCCAACCTCAGATTTTTGCTTGTTCAGAAGATTATCCTTTCTACATTATTTAACTACCTGTCATTTGACCTTGTCTTGAAAATCATTGTATGCTTCTCATGTCACTGCATTCACTGTTGACAGCTGGTGTTTATCACCAGAAGCTGTGGGGGGAAAATTACTCAGTGTACAGCCTAGCCCACTTACAAAAGCAGATCAAATAAAAAATAAATAGAAATGAGGAGTCCCTAAATACCAGCAGCTAGCACTTCAACAAATACGGGGAATGCACAATGGTTATATCAGGTTTCATTGTGCAGCTGCTGTCAGCATTCCTACTGCTCAAGAAAACAGCTGAAGTGATACCTGTGGTTTCTAATATCAGAAAGCACTAGCTTTAAAGTATGTCAAAATGCAGCACCTGAGTCTGCAGTACTGCTATTTTCTATGGCAGGCTAAAACCTAAACAAGGTAGTGACTGATCACTGTTTGCCCTGCTCTTATAATCATCCATTACTGGCAACTGTCAGAGACAAATTCTGGGCTAGACGGACCTCTACGCTCAGCTGGTATGGCTGCTCCTCTGTTTTGATAAAACACCTGTCAGATGCAGAAAGCGGCATCAGGATGGTGATGCGGGGGACATCATATTTCAAGTGTGAAATACAATCCCAGTCCTGGCCAAGCTTGGTTAGTAAAACTACAGTACATGTTTTCATTTAAAAGCATCAACTCTTGTATCATAGACAAATACAAGAATTTACCCTTTGGTAACTGAAAATACACTCGGTTGCAGCTCGACGTGTTAATCCAGCTGAGTTCCTGCCAATCCTTTTGTACTGATGACATGAGCTGCTGGAATAGCCACATTTCAGTAAAGCTACGATAGATGGTTATATTTAGTTTTCATGTTTATATGAGTAGTTTATTTTGAAAGCTCATTAGTGGTGCGTAGAAGCAGAAGGGCTACACGTACAAAGCACTGTTAATGTACTTTTCCTAAGTTCTGCTTCCTACACTTGGGAGGTCCCTCTCCTTCATTTGCACTGATCAATGTTGATTAGCTCCTTTAAAAGCCATTTTCCTCATTTTACCTTTCTGTCATCTGAAAGCTGTGAATGGCATATGCATAGGTCCAAAAAGGGCCCTATTGATGGAAATGAAAAGCCATCAAGCAACTTTATGTAAAGACAATACCCCTGGCTCATGAAGTATCTGATTATAGATCACCGGATTATTGGAAAGCACTGTGAAGTATTGCAAATGCTTGACCTAAATGAGTTTAAGACTACTTATATCCTTCCCTGAACATCCAATTGACCACTGCTAGGTAGATCTTTGTTTTGACACACTAAAGCTTTTGACACATTAAAGAGAACGTGAAATTATATTCTCTCCGACAAGGTTTAGTTCCGCTTTCTTGACTCATCTTATTTGTTTATATTACACCTTTATGATTTAGACTTACAAACTATGACAGTGAAGCCTGCCTTGCTTATAAAGAGATATGTGCACTGCATCTACAGAACAACAAAAGACTAATTCTATATGCAACCGTAAAATTAATTAGGCTTTATGAAAATGTCTTGGTTTATCACACAAATAATTAAGGTGGGATGGACACATATTACTTTGAACACACAAAGCTGCAAAACTGCAAAAGGGTTTGCATTGCACAGCTTTCACCTATCAGTATTAAGGGGCTCAGCCACTGAAACAGGTAATCCTACCTATAATAATACTCATGTAGCACCCACTCCTAGTCAGTGAGTTAAACTAGAACAAAGAAGGGATAGAGAAATGACTGATGACTGTTCTTGAACATTAAAGGCTAGTGGGTTCACTCACATGTGACTCTTAATAGATTTTTCAATCTTGTGGATTGTGGGCTTGTGGAAAGTGAACAAGTGGCACAGAACGTAATTCCTGTTGTAGGAAACAAATAATAGTTTTAATTGTTCTTTTAAAGTGTGGTCATCCAAATAGGATGATCTTTAGGATGGTCCTGTGTATTTGGTTCTGTCCTTAAATATGCTAAAAGTAATCCGTAGAAGAGAAAATAGCTATTAATTAAGAAGATTTTGAAAAGATCATTGACAAAAATGTGCCACTGTTTTTTCATTTGCTCACAGCAAAGAAATTTTGGTAACCTGCGTCACTAGCAAAAAATTTGCATTTCATACAATGCTTCAAACATACTTTTAAAACAGGAAATAACACTTGTATGTTTCCTTGAAATGAATTTAAGTCTTCTCAAATAACATTTTGATTAATTACATGTAAATGAATTCTAAGAAGTCTATAAAGGGATTTCTTCAGTTGTCAAGGTGATTTTTAATTAACATAAAATGGGAGTCTCTTTACTGGCTTCCATCAGTAATTATGATGCTACTGGAGGAGCTATAGCTCATCTTCATAAGGCTTACTTAATGCTTTAAGTATTTATGTAGCTTAATCATATATATAAATTAGCAAAATAAATACTACAGCACTTGCCTGTTTTTACACGAGAACTAGTACTATCAATTCACAGCATCTAACTTCAGCTTGGATGGATCATGAGCAACATAATTCTAAAACCATGGTTAGACACAGTAGCAAAGCCATCTGAAAAGTGCAAGTTTGAACAGACAGCTACAGCTTCCTGATGAAACCTTAAAATATCCCAGCTCATCTTCGTACGAAATTTTCAACACAAAATGATTTAATTCAACTTAACAAAACACATCTAACATTTGATAATTTTGATCATGGTATTTTCTTACAAGTATGAATCCAATATTTTTTGTAATGAACACACGTAATAAAGGCATCTCTAGAAACTGATTTAATTAGATTACAATATTACATACTGCTATGGTCTGGCAATCAGCAAAAATCAGTCTTTGTATCTGGACTATAATTTAAAAGCTTAGGCATGTGGGATGAAATTAGCAAATATAAGGGAATGTTCATCTTCTCCAGTGGACCAATATTTCATTCACTTTCTTTCCTGGAGTTTAGATTCTAGTGTCAGCTCCAATTTCAGTGAGCTCTTTTTTCAGTGGCTTCTTCACAGAGGTTTAGATTTAAAGGCCAGAAGGAACTCTTACAGTCATCTGGTCTTTTCATAACACAGGCTATAAAAAAGTCATGCCATAATTCAGGAATTAAGCCCTTCTTTTCTTTTAGGGTTATCATATTTGTCTGAGAGAAATGTGGTGGCTTGAATTTAAAGTCATGGAGCAACTACCATACTACTGAAAACATTTTCCCAATGACTACTTATGAAAGTATAATGCCTTCATCTAGACTGATCCTTTATCTAGTTTCAGTTTCCATGTACAGGTTATTCTTACTTCTGCTCTATTACAGAGCTGTTTATTGCCAGAAATCATTTATTCATTTGGAGCCTTAGAATAAGCCACCCTTTGCTTTCTACTTGTTAAACTAGAGAACTACTTTAAATTCATAATATGAGAGAGAAGTCTGAATTTAACCATTCTTTTAATCCTCTAGTAATTCATCCCCATCAACAGCTTTTAAAGCACCATCACCAGAACTGAACGTAGTACTACTATAATATCACTGATGCTGCATACTAAGTAATACTTCTTCCCTAGTCCCATTTATTGTCCTGGTTACTGGAAATCATTCCCAGTAGTTACAGTCTATTTGTTAACTGTAGCCCTGCACTGGTAACTTATGTTCAACCCTGACCTCAAGATCCTTTTCAGTGTCATTGCACTTGAGGATACGTCTAGCAGGTACAACATTCAGTGTTAATTTCAAGGAATATTTTTTTGTATTTCTCTGTACTACAGCAGATAGTCCTCAAACGAAACTGCAGTTTGAAGTGATTGAAGATAACTGACCATTCCATGGTTATTTTTTCTCCTTTTTTTGTATTTTTCTTTTTTTTTTTTTTTTCTGTTTCATTTTCTTTCAGGTTAGTAAAAGGTATTGAATAATGTAGAGTCACATTTATACACATTTCTAAGTCTTTTTATACTACACCACTATGGTAACCTCTCAGTCATCCAACTTCTAATCAACAATTCATTAATACAAAAAATTGTTGTTGCTTTTTAAAATACAATGCTTTTTTAGGAGGAATGCTATAGCCCTTCTAGTTGTCCACTTCTTGGCAGTAATTTGACAGGACTCTCTTTCCATGCTTTCCCTTTGTCAAAGCAATCTTCACCCTGAAAACCCACCTGCTACTGCAATACCTTCTCCTCCCATGGAGGAAGCCACAAGCCACAGCGACCTCAATCCCCCCTAAACCTGGGAATGGCACTTCAACACCAAAAAGCACTTGAAGCATTCTTCATCCTTACTGATTCCACATATGAAACCCATCAGAGCAAGACAAGTTTAGAAGCACAACCCCCGCCCCCAAGTTCAGGGAAAGAAGATATTTTTCCGACCTGGTGGATTAAGAGGTACTTGAGAGACCAGATATAGACAATCAGATTCAAAATGAATGTAAATAGTTAAGTATATTAATCTGCAATTAATCTGGTTGAAATACCACTAATTTCTTTTTATGGGAACTAAGCCTATGCCCCCTAGACAGTCTGACTTCTGTTTTTTAAAGAACTGGGCAACATTGCAGGCTCTTTGTAACTATCTTCATTTATTATTTTTGTTCGATTTTTCTATTGGTCATTTTCAAATGGCACTAAGATCTATTTTCTTACTTTTGATCACTTTATCTAATTAAGGAGAAACTTTGTTTCTTTAAAAAATATGTTGACAACTTTTACAGTTGAACCATGCCAAATCACTGTACAGGAGCATCTGTAGAGGGGGATCTATGTAGCCATGAAAAACTGACTGCAGGATTATGGTCCAATTCCACTATTTATTTCTTATTTTTTGTATTTTCTTGATTTTTTTGTAAACCTCTGATCTCCATATTTTTGGAGACCCTTCCACAAAGGGAAATTAAAGAAGTAATCCTTCTGTCTGTAGGCATAAGTTTTTAGACAATGTGGCCTGCTCTAGGAAATGTTAGGCATCAAACAACAAGATGACAGTCTAACAGAAGATTTTGGTACCTATATATTAGCTGCCATTTTGTCTTATTTCCAAAGGAGAATTTTAGGAGCTTTAATTCCTGTTAGTAGACTATTAAGAGCCAAGGAAATCCAAACCAACCAGCATGCTGAAGCTCAACCAGTGCTAGCCTGTAGGAAACACCGTGTACTGGTCTTCTCTGTAATCCTTTCTCATCCTTTCCTGTATGGGACTCAAATATCATGCTCTGGGCTTTATACAAAACTGTTTGTTCATTTGCTACCACCAGTCTCCAAATATACCTTTGGCAAATCTTTCAGAGAACTTACTTTTCTTTTAAATGAGTCAGAAAAGGTTATTCCTTTTTATATTTTCTCCTGTGACTTTTTTATGTAAAGTACAGAAGTTAATCCTTGCATCAGGCACCACTAAAGGTCCGTTCTTATAGATGCATTCCTTAATTACTGGGTCACAGGTTCATGTTTCCGTTTACACTCTTTCTTTAGCTTAACAACACTTGAAGAAATTTTTTAAAGAGTGAAAGAACTTTATGAGGAGTGCAAAGTTTCCACACCCAGAACTACATCCCAGTCAGCTTTTGTTCCCTCCTGAGTACTGCATACCCTCTGACACCCTCATTCCTGGGTAAGCTTCGCTATGTTATATAAAAGGTGCTCCCACAGGTTTTACATCACCAGTCACACCTATCTGTGATTGAAACCTATTCTGAGAATTTCTAAAGGCAGGAGGAGTATAGAGTCTCTGGCAAACATTTTGTTTCTCCATCACACATAGAGGTGTACAGCATTTATGGAGCAGATCTAATTAGATATGGAGGAGATCTGTGCCTATGAAGTTCTACCTCTACACAGGCTGTAAGAAACTTAAGGAGATTAAACAGTTTCAGGCTAGGGAGGCACTGAAAGAAGGCTTTCTGGTCACTGACACTGAATTTCCTTCAACTTGCTCTATTTGGTTGGTAGCTCTTCCATGTGTCTACGATACCAACAACATCAGAACCTCTCAGGAAGGTAGATCTCAGAAAGACACTCAATAAATCTTCCAAAAACTCATCTTCCTTTGAAATTATGCTAAAGGAGCATAATTTTCTATATTTTTGGGGAGATATTTTCTATATTTTGACTGGAAAAACCCATATCTTTTCGTTGATGTATTTATGTATTAAGAAATAGAGAAAACTGAACATAAATAAAAAATATTTTATTGAACTTTTTTTCAAATGCTAGAATATCTGTATGGTACAGTCCATAACAGCAGTAGTTCATTTCAGAACCTAATTTCAAACACAACATTTTATGATGCTTTTGGGAAATTTGAGTAAAGTGTTCTATACATAAAAGGAGAGAAAATAAAATCTTCAATAAATGGACTATTAAAGCCTACTCTTTAAATAGAAAAAAAACTGTTTAGAGCTAGGGAGGATGCAGATACTGACCAACATACATTTCTCAAAATTATATTCAGAATCTTTATCTTTGAGTTAAGATGGCACTTAACTGTAAAATACAATACACCAAGGTACATCTAATAAGTAATGTAGTTTTTCTGAAAGGAATGGTGAGAGTTTCCAAATATTATATAATATTTGGGAAAAGAAATGAGATGCCAAGCACAGAAAATTGTGGGATTTTTTTCCTTTTTTCTTCCCTTCCCTTCCCTTCCCCTTCCCCCTCCACCTCTGCCTCCCCTTGTTGCCTCTACAAGAATACAGATATTTCAGTGCCCTCACAAGACCTAAAACTCATAGGATTAAAAAAGCTTTGAAAAATCAAACTACATATGATGCCTAGGAAAATACAACAATTTAACAGACAGTGATGTTTGCTGAGGTTTGGAAGTAAAAATTATGACTTCCAAAAATCAGTGTTAAGATGAAACCATAGCAAAATTAAATAGAGAAAACCAAATATTTTTAAAAAATTAAAAGCCCAAAGGGCAGTTCGTATATAAGCACATACATAATTTAAAGCAAAAAAATGGTAATCCAGTTCAGTCAAACCTCTGGAAATAAAAATGGCCTTGTGCTACTCCAGATCTCCCAATTAAGCTGTGAAAGCTGTATGTTCAATGTTATTAAACCAGCTAGAGAAAAATGTATTACATATCACCCCCATTTTTATTCCGGATTGTCATGAACAGAATCTGTCTTACTGAGTGTACTGGTGCATTATCTTTAATCCATTTTTAAACATAAAGACTTTTAAGGTCGTTGTTAATTAGAGAAAGGTCCAAACTCTTCCTAACTTAAGGCTTTGGATGCATCACTGCGGTTAAGCAAATTTACCTGTTTGGATTAATATAAACATTTGAGAATTAGACTAGCTTATCCTACTGGGTTTCCATCATTTAACTAACACTTATTTCTGGGCAGGAAACAAGATAAACTTCTTTCATCCAAATAATAAGCAATATTGCCAATAAAAACATAATACTGAATGAAACTAAGAGGGGGAATCTGTTAATCTGTTAATTTCTCAGAGAATTATAAAACTAGTGAAGGAAGTAAAATAAATGTCAAAGAAGGAATGTCAACAGTAGCATTATAAGGACAGAATCAAGGAGAAAGAAAATGTCAAGGGAATGTTGTACCTAATATACTCCCTTTTAAATTGCTTCACATCTAGAAATTAGGCAATTCAACAATAGCCTTAAATTATTTGCAAGAAACTTGACTGTGGGGCATTTTGCTCTTCATAAGCTACACACTAGATATATATTCAGCACAATTTACAGAGTACCATTCTGATATAGCTTACTGAATAATATCTATAATGCTACAGACGAGTAACTGTAACTTAGACATTGCCTTCCCCCCTGTAAAGTCACAGAATTCTGTGGAGTCTGTCCTTCCTTCGATGAACTCCATTTGGTTTGTGATAACGCTTTTTATATTTCCTCATTCCTCAGTGTCACGATTGTCTTTGTAAATTGCAGACCCATTTAGATTGGTCAGTTCTACCCAGCCATGGAGAAGAGGTTTTACCTTGATTTTGCTCTCAGTACTACAGTGAAAATAGACATGTATCTCAGCAAATATTTTCCTGTGCAGCCTCATTTTCAATGCTCAGTGGCAAGATTTACTTCATAATATAAATCAAAATTCAAGTATAATAGAAAAGTACGGCTTCAGCTGCGGTTCCAAAGACTTTCTTGCAAATATTCACCCAGCCTAGCACATATCTCTGAATGAATTTCCCATTAGTCCTTGTCATTGCTACTTGTTGAAAAACAAAAATTATCAACTAAAAGATGTGAGCTTATGCAATGGAAGAAATATAGCAAGATTAATGATACACTTCTAGCTGTTGTGCCCAAAATGGAAGATCCAATGACCCTCTCAACATCACTCCTTTGAGGTCCTGAGCCAATATACATTTAACAGCAAGAACTTAAAATACAAGAAATACAAGGAAATGTCAGCTGGAAGTCTGTGGCACAAAATTCTGAAGGAGAAGGGAAATTAACATAACATTCTTACCCCAGATATTTCTCATGGATGATAGACCTATAGATTATTCTCTGAATGACTGCACACTTTTGCTTTGACATATTTACACTTCTGAAAATACAGTTCTACAGTTTCTTTTGGTTTAATGAGGCATATATGGAAACTGGATTTTATCTGACTACACTAAAAGTTGCATTAATTTGCAGAGACAAGTGTCAGGTAGATTTTTCTCTCCAAGCCATTCCATGAATCGAACTATTTGGACCAACTTCAATAGAGGATTGATGAGTGAATTTCCTTCCACATTATTATGCATAAATTAAAAGCAAATGCTTTGTGTTGAAGAAATAAACAAAGAATATTGAAAAAATATAGTGTAGACTTTTTTTCTGAAACTTCAGAAAGATTCTTTAAATATTCACTGCTATGAATACTAAACCATGTAATTGAATATCTTGCTTCAATGGAAAGAATGTGTTTCTTCTTCTCTATGGTCTACTTTTTACCACAGTGGTCAAACTACTGACCAAGTTGATTGCTACAGTCTGTAACTCGAATTAGGGAGAAGGAAGTGACTAGGGTAGCCATGAAAATGTTTACATTAATGTTATATAATTACTGGCAAAGAGTAGGAATCTGTAGAGAAAAGCAACTTATAAAATGTCCCTTACTGCTCCACAGTGTTTTAAGATGCACTGCTGGTTTCTTCACATACCGGTAAAAGCCAAGACAATAGGTAAAATGATTATACTTCAGTAACTAGATTTTTATAGTTTTTTCAAGTATATGTTCAGCTCCTCAGTAGCGTTATTTGTCATACTCCATTAAGATGCTACCTTTTTCTTAACTGCATGTACAATAAAATAAAATGGACAGTTCTCATTTAAATAAAAACTACCTTGCAAGGAGACATGCTAAGAATGAAACGCCTTTAAAACAAAGTGCTCTCTTAAAACAATTTTTATGAACACCTAGAGACGAAGAAGCCATAAACCACAGTTCCCACAGTCAATCCGAATTTTTTATGATGCATTGTTCAGTAAAAGTAGAAATCTGCAAGAACTTTCAAGTCCATTATGTTTATCCCCACTCTGCTATATAGTTTGCTTTCATAAATTATTATTTTACCAAAAGAATCAAAATTATTCTTTGACGAGGAATCTTTCTGAATCAGATATATCAGCTTTTCATCAATAAAAAAAAAAAAATATTTTGATCTGACCTGTTCAGACACCTTTTTTAGTTGTAAAATACTGAAAAATCAAAAATTCATTCTTTCTGTTTTATAAGTATTATTTTATGTGAACAACAGTTGACTCAGTTCAGTTAGCAAAAGTACATGGACAGAAGTCTATTTCGTGTTGAAGGGTGTTTAAGCAAAATAAGAGTTTTAGCTTTATTAGGAACAAGAATGAACACTAAAACTTTACGCCATTTTTATCTTGAAACCCAGGAAATTTACTGATATTATTCTGAACTAGCCCAGATACTCAAGGTCTAGCTTCAGCTGCACTGACTCATCATATGTTTCATATCCAAAGGCAAAACTAAGACTTTTGAGTTCTCATGTCCTATAGAAATATGGAGTATTTTACAGGCGATACCATTCCCTTGCTTACTTGCAACATCTAAAACTAAAAAAAAAAAAAAAAAAAAAAAAAAAAAAAAATCATGCCCCGCCCCCTTCCAACAACAAAAAAGCCCCTATTGCCTTACCTCTAGGATTTCAAACTAATGTCTCCAGCAGCACCACTGGGACAACAGTAGGTTCTACATTATGAATGTGTTATGGAATGTGAACTGAAGGAATGCTAGCCTTGCCAAAATTAATATACAAGCATATGGCTGCCCAGCCCCCTGGCGTTGCCAGAACACACATAGGAGGAGGCACTGAATTAGTCCCAGACATTGCCAAAAGTCCAGATGAGCCAACATAGACTAGCACATTTACACCTGGATTCAGAGACCATAGCAGTAAATGTCAGGGCTTTGGAATCCTTCCTGAAACCTCATCAGATTTACCCAACTTTACAGTTCTGAAATGAAATGAAAACGTGAAAGGTTCATAAAGGTACTGAAGAGCTGTGTTAAATCACATTTGTAACCTTCTTTCATTCTCCACCACACACAAGTTCCTTGAACTGTTACTTTCAAATTTGGAGAAGAAATCCCTTCAATTTTAAAATTCCCCCCCTTATTGAGTAACTATGGTCCTCAGCATGACTAGTTCCATCCAGTAGAACATAATGGGACACTAAAATGAGTGCAGCATGGGAGGTCAGGAACAGGCATGCAGATTTAATGCATGTCTGCATATTACATTCCAGTAGAGCATTCAGGAACATCTTGCTACCAGCTACTCCTTATGCTAGATACACAGAGGGAATCACAAGGCTGCCTCAGGTTCTTTTTGGAAATATTGGGTGGCTGTTACCAGCAATTGCCAAAAGAATAGTTTTTCAATACAGTATTGCTGGCTTATCATAGTTAGGATGATTGACACTTCATGTGAATGCCCTAAAAAATCAAGATAATACTGATTGCTAATTTGGGGTCTAAAGGAATTTCTTCCCTTCTTTAGGCAAAGAATTGGGCTTTTTTTTTTTTTTTCACCTTTCTTCCAAAAGGAAAGATTTGCTGCACTCAAATTTGCACATCTCATCTAAATAATCTTCTTCCTTTGCTGCACTTCTGATTGCACACTGTTTTCTTCCTCTGTCATGCTCCCTAGTCTCCTGAAGGTTCAAGTGGTTTTATCTAATATCTTGCACAGGTATTATATTGTCACATATAGCTTTATCGATGAATACCTGCATTGCATTTGAGGTCTTGAGATCTACTCAAGGCTCAGATATAGCCAAGACAAAGACCTAAAGGCCAGATTAGATACTTTATTTTGTTGTCTGGGCTTAAGTTCTGTGATACTTTAGTAGATAAACTGTGCTGTAACCACAGTGTTACCACCTCTCTTTTTACTCAAAGTTACACACCTGCTGTTAGCAGCACATGTCTACTCCATACTAGAGACAACTGTCTTGCCTCACAGTTGCAGTGACTTTTGGGATTTGTGGCACTTTGCTAAGCTGACAGAAGCAGACCTATTGTAGGAGACAGTTAAGCAGCCCTTAAATAATGTTAATATGTTGCTTTGTTAATGAAAGACATAACAGTTGATTTAAAAGTGGATTTGCAACATAATAGTTACTCTTTTTTTTTTTTTTTTTAATTTTGATGTAATATTTCCTCCAGGTATCTTAGGCCTGTTGGTTACTTTCCTCTTTATAATATTCCTTGAATCAAGAGTACAGAAGATGTAACTCAAATGTGACAAAGATTTGAAAATTATTTGATATATTTAATAATACTCTGAATTAAATTCTGTCTCTGTTTGATTGTATTGTGACTTACATTTCAACATATAGGGTATATAGTTCAGCACACAGAGTAAAAAAATAAATGCTTTAACAAATTCCCTGCTTACATATAGTAAAACAAATACAAATTGGGTTTAAAGGGAGTGGGAAGAGACTGAATGGAGTACAACTTCCTCCTCCCATAAAACAACCCAAACAAAATGCTTGTGAATCTATATTTACCTCCTGCATTAAGGGGAGAGAGAGACGGTTTCTATGATTAAAAAGTGAAAAAAAAAAATCCCAGAATGATTGGATACTACCAAATATTATGTAAAATAAAATGTGCAGTGTTCCAAAACTTATAAATAGTAACAGAAACATTCTAACATATCCCATAATCAGGATTCAAAGATCACGGCTTCACAGTGAGAATTTATTCTACCAGGTGTTTGAGTAGGATTAACACAATGAAGTATCTGATTTTGGTTGACAAGAGGTGTGAAATACATGGGGACAACACAACCTGTAGGATCACCAGTAGTTTTAAAATTACTTAAGAATATTTAATACTGCTTTGAGTACTTATAAACCATTTCTTTGAAACGGGAAGTTTGAAAGAATGAAAAATAAAGGATGATTCCTGAACAATGCATCACCTTTCAACTGTTTCTTTTAAGAGCGTCACGTCAAGGTAAAGGCACAATGTTTTTTTCTATATGGTATAATGGACCATATACTGGCAGTGAGCCAGTCTTTACGTTGATACTCTGCTGCATCTGAGAACTGATGACATTTGGAAGAATGATAAAACTATGATAAAAAAGTGTGGTGCTTCAGAGATCTAAACTGCATTCTAATTCAATGTATCTTCATTGGCTGTCCAAGATGAATGAACTTTAATTGTGATGGTGATAAAAGAACACTGCTGTATATGATGACTGGGCAGCTGCATGCCATTACAGCCTTAGGAATACTTTTACGCCCCCTCCCAGATACACACTATTCTTGTTACCAAAACAGGATGACATTGCCATGATGACATGGAATTCAGAACATAGCTTTCACCCTATCTTAATTTTCTCTCCCTGCACTTTCTTAGATGCTTTAATCAACGACCATATTGCTAAGCCTAAGGTAACAGAACAGTCATGAAAATGTTGACATTGTTATTATCTCTTTGTTTCAGAATTTGTGATTACACAAAGATATGAAATTCCACCTTTTTTTTTTTTTTCTTCACCACCCCTACTTCCTGTGTCTACTAGGATGGAGTCTGGCAACCTTACATCCCTATTTTTCATAATGATTAAATATTCATACAAAATATGCCAAATCTATATGGTATATCCCCAGAATACACATAAGTTACCAGATGAGACAAATTTATCCTTGATCTTATCTCCTCTGATTTTCCTCAATCCACAGATTTGCATAGTATTATGTGATAATATTAGGAAAGTTTTAATAGCAAGCTTCTCATATTATATATATATTATCAGCCTTCACATGTTACAATATAGTGTGTGATTTAACTGACAGATCCTCTATTTTGAAGTAAAATGAATGAATATATACATTCAAGCTGCATACAAAGTAGCTACTACTCAACATAATTTATAATAGTAATAATCTGACAATTTAAATCATATCTCTTAATTTCCTTGTTGGGGGTGTTTATGACATCTCAGAGGTCCAATATTTATAGCTAGTCTTCTGCCCCGTTAGTGATATGCTAATTCATTAGAGATTTTTTTAATTAAATGTGCAGACTGAATTTTTATTTATTTAGAAAGAGGCTTTTAATTACCATTAAGTGCATTCTCACTTTTAAGGAAGCTCAAATCTTTAAGCCTCTACTGCTGACCAACTGAAAAACTAAGAGACTGACCGAGATCTTCAGTGCTCCATGGCTTTCCAAAATGGCTGCTGACTCCTCGAGTACTGTAACATGTTCATTGCAGGATTTCATACAAGGAATGATTGCATCTGGTGGCTATCCTAACAGCCACTGAGTTGCAAAAGTAATCTAAAAAAGGCTGTGTTATTTATTGGAATTACCACTGAAATGATCCCACGTGCGGTGAGGACATGCAGTGGGGAGCTTGCACCCGTGGATGGGAGCTGCAATGGGTGGACACAGGCTGCTCAGGGAAGACCAGCTGGGAAAGCGAGGAGGAGAGGTGAGCTCTGTGCAAAGGAGTGCACTGAACGCCGAGAGCTTGTCCTTGGGACTGGTGATGAGCCAGTTCAGAGCTTACAGGTAAGGATCAGAGGACGGAGTGACACAGCTGATGCCGTGGTATGCTTCTGCGACAGACCACCTGGCTGAGCAGAGGAAACAGATGAAGCTTTCTTCAGAAAGCTGGAGGAAGCCTCATAATAACAGGCCCCCATTACTTATGGTACGTAACAACTCTCATATTTGCTGGAAGGGTGAAAAGCAGTGAATGGAATAGGATAGAATGGAATAGAATGGAAGGGAATAGAATAGAATAGAATAGAATAGAATAGAATAGAATAGAATAGAATAGTTCTGCACATTAAGTAAACCCTTGAGACTCCTGAGGTGTGCTGATGACAATTTCCTGACACAGGTGAGGGACAACCTGACTAGGGAAGATGGTCTATTGGAATTGCTAGTGAAAAAGACGCAAGAGATGTTTGGAGATGGGGAGGTCGAGGGTAGCCTTGATTGCAGTAACCATGAGATTGTGGAGCTTAAAATGTTCACAGGAGTGACCAAGACAAATAATGACAATACTGAACTTCAAAAGAATTTCTCTTGCTCAGGGATCAGAGCAAGGGCTGGTTCATCTTCGAGGACAACCTCCTCAGAGCATGAGAATATTCCCTTCCAAAGTGCAGAAAGTCAAGCAAGCAAGGCAGGCGGCCAGCAGAGATGGACAGGGAACACCTGAATAAGTTCAAACGCAAAAACAAAGTACAGGGAAGGTAGAAGCGGGGTTAAGCTACCCAGGAAGAATACAAAGGCACTGCCCAAGCATGAAAGTATGCTGTTAGGAAAGGCAGAGCTCAGCTGGAGTTGAAACAAACTAGGGAGGTGAAGGGCAACAAGTAGAGTTTCTGTATGTATATTGGCAGCTAAGGGAAGTGGTGGTCCACAGCTCAATGAAGCAGGAAAACTAGTGACAAAAGATGTGGAAAAGGTCAAGGTACTCAATGACTTATTTTTCTCAGCTTCCATTGGCCACATTTGCTCTCAGGTGTCCCATTCTGTGGGAGTGAAGCAGTACCCACAGGGCAGAAAGTGCCACACTTAGCTTCCAAAAGAGCAGTGAGGATCAGGGAAACTACAGGCTGGTGAGCGTCATTCAGTATTTGGGAAGGTTATGGATCAAATCCTCCTGGAAGCCATTTCCAAGTACATGAAGGACAAGAAGGGGTCTGGGAACAGCCAGCTCGGGATCACCAAGGGTCGGTTGTGTCTGACCAACCTGACTGTGTTCCACAGTGAGAGGACTGGCTATGGCTGGGAGCTCAGCTATTAATTTAAAATTATTTATTATAACTCCCTGCATAAATGTAAAATGAGAATAGAGGCAATTGCCTGGATACTCTGCAGAAGCGTGAGAAATCGGACTTGTGGTAGAGAAAAAAAGATATGCAGGTATATAGAAATAAAGGACCAGATTAGCCAATGTTATATGGGCAAAAGTGCCTCTAATCAGTAAGGTACATTTCCTTAAAGAAATTGTAATTGAACTTCAAAGTCCTAAATATTTTTATACTTTGGATTCCTTATGTCACATTATCCATAGCAGCTGGTACATACAGGATGCATAGTCTACTGCAGCTACTTGTTACTCCACTGCCTGAAGCTGAAGCAGTTTGTGGCACTGATTGGAAAAAATGCTGATGATCCTAATTCATTACCAACACAGTTATAGCTGATCAGATGGCAGATTGTTTTCTAAAATGTTAGAAATATGCAGATTTCTATTAATCTGGGGTACACACACCCCTTTGCGGGCAGAATGTCATGGTTACATATTTAAGCACTCAGAAGTTTGTCAGAAAAATTGCCTATGCATATGCAACTTTATAGCCTCTTTGACACATCCGTCATAATATTTTAGTTACATGACTCATTATATTTCTTCCCCAAAGCTTCTAGTTGTGTTTATTGTTATTCGAGATGGTATTTTTTGTTGTTTTCCTTATTCAGTGTTTGACCCCATACTTCAGCTAGCACACATTATTCAAACCTTGTATTGAAAGTAAAATTATTTTCCTGATCACCATTTCCACGGTGGTTTTGCTATAGTGAATGAATGCCTCATAAATACAAATTCCTAAGATTCAATTTATTACAGCCATTTTTCAGTTTGAAAATTAAACACAGTTGTACTAAGATGCCCACTAATTTTGGGTATGCAGTTTTGATCACTTGAGACCTGACTTCTTCATACAGTAATTTATAACATTGTCCTCATTCAGAGCAGTCTTAATTGATTTTATTTACAATTGGAAGCACAACAGTTCTGCAAGTCTGACCCCACATTTTTCATGGCGCATCCGGAAAGTAAGAAACATAGTTCCAAGAATATTTCATGCACTAGATGAAAGATAAATTTTTGAAATTCAGGTGTAGATTCCAGGAATTTCCTTTTTCTTCCCTCCAGACTCTGCCATGCTTTACAGCTTTGTCCCTCTCTTTCCCCTAGGAAATAACTGGTCTGTCACCTCTCACTTTCTCCTCTTGTTGTTCTCTGTTCCACAGGCTACCTCTTTCTACCAGAGATGGTCTAACTGATAGATATCTAAGCAGTTGTTCTCAACAGGGGTATTCGACTTTAAAATCTGCTTCTTCAATTTAAGAATGGAAAAAGGCCATAGGTTCCTGAAAGCTTGTCTTATTTTTCCACTTATAAAGATACTACTTTTAACATGGCTGCATTAATGATGGTATCATCCTGTTTCACAGCCATCAGTTCCATCTCTGGTGTTACACATCTTTAAACCAGAAACAAATGAATCAGGCACCCTACAGACAGCATTTTCTTTCAATTCAGCCTGAGAGAATGAGGCATTGGGTTAAGGCTTCTGTTAAAAATGTGACCATAAAAGCAAAGACTATATTATCATTCATGTGTGCAGACCTTAATTTTAGCATTCCCTAATGTTAGGTATTCCAAGTTCTAATTCTAAGTAAAAATTCAGTACTGTCCCCTACTACAGTTTTTTAAAAAGTGTTTGCATATTTACATGTAAATCACATATATGTCACAAAGTATATGTACACCTATACTCTCATTTATATGTTTACATTGGCTAGCTCTGAACATAAGCAATTCTCACTGAATCATCTGAAAGTATATTTAAAAAGATATTTTAGTATTGTCATTCCCATTGGTTAGTATGAAGCATATTGTCTTTTGAATGAATATTAGTACATAAATAGCAAGTGGATGAAGCTAGAAAGAAAGTCAAAATACACTGATTGGTAGAAACAGGGAACTGCTGTGTCAAAGAAAATAACCAAACTTCCTACTTGTACCAAGTTCTTGTATTTCTGCTGAATAACAACTAACTAGACCAGCTGACAGCCAACCTCCTGCTAACTCTCACCTGAATTCATATATTATTTACTCCCCCCATCCCCACCCCCTGCCTTCCCCCACATACTTGTGGTTCTGCTGTATATGTACCTGTTTGGACTTCTTAGACGTCTGAAGGTACACAGGCCTGGTAGATTCAAATTTCTATATTTCTCATTTAGTCATATGCAGACCCTCCTTTCTTCTCCATAACCGTGCATCTACTTCTCCCACCGGTGTCCCAGCCATTGTTGGTGGGCAGGATGAGCTGCTGCCCAAGCCAAGAGCCTTCTAATCCCAGGTGCCATGGGAAATCCCCTCTCCCACTGCAGCACAGGTTGCTAACGTGATTGCTGATTGACTGATGTAATTCTTATTTTATGTCAGAATAAATACACCAGAGCTTGAGTAAAAGGGAAAGAGGAAAAAACAATAACTAACATTAAGATATGACAAAGGTTGAAGAGGGGGAGATTTTCTTCATTAAATGTTTCCCTCTTCTGTCCTGCAATACTCACATAAATATCATTTGCAGTGCTCAAGTTTAGCAGAAATCTGAGCCCTGATGAACCCCGTGACTCCAAGTGTGTTTAGTTGCTGATATTTATCAAGTGGAATAGCATCCAGGGGTGAAAGGGCTGTAAACACCACTGTATTACTTAGTATACATGTGATAGTGATGGTTGATGAGGCTGGGAAAGATTAAGCTGCTCTGTGAAACGTGAGCAAGCCGGAGGAGGAGGAGGAGGAGGAGGAGGAGGAGGAGGAGGAGGAAGCTAAATAAGAGCACGTAAATCTTAGTTAGGCAAAGCAAGAGTGTATTGTCTGAGATTTGCATAGATGTCTGCAAGCAGCTTGTGTCCCTTAGGCATTCTGGTGGTAAAACTCTGGTTTGAGGAGCCAGAAGTTGACTGAAATTAGCTTGATAGGAAAAAAAGCTTGTTCCCATACTTGCAGATCAGTATGAACACATGACAAACAATGAGGAAAAAAAAAAAAAAGGATAATAGGATAATCTTTAGGCATAGGAAGCCTGTCAGCTGTCAAGCTGAGAAATACTTCTGGATATATTGCAACTGTTGCATATTTTGTTATCCTATATTTTGAGACAATGATACTAGATGACCAGTCAATCTTTTGAATTTCCCTCATCTCGGAAACCAGGCAAAGTCAGTGATTTACTGAAACTGAACGTATTTTAAGAACCAACCCAAAACATGGTATGTGATTTCCTCTGGTGAATGCTAACTATTACATCATAAATTAAATCCTAGGTGTTCTCAGTACTAAAATCACAGGTATCAAGGGCTTTCTTCACAGTAGACACCATGTGCTTGACAGGCTAAAAACTCATTAAAAATCTCCAGCATACCTGTGTTCCTTAAATGTGGACTTGAAAGTCAGGACGGTGTCAGTTTGCTGAATTTGGATCATAGGGTAACTCTACAGTCAGAGCTATAGCTGCTAAAGATTAAATCCAGTTGATAATGAGGACATCTCAAATAACAGTCTGATGCATACATGCCTAGATGGAGAACTAGTGACATGTGATAAAAGGTAGTCAGAAAGCCACAGCATGCTGGACCACTATTGTGGAGGTATTTGTAAGGGGAAGAAAAGGCCACTTTTAGGTCTATAAGAAATTTTATAGGAAGCTAGTAAAGAGATTTTTTGAACAGGTGTAATGTAATGACACAGACTGGAATCAGACAGGATTTAAGCTGCTGCATTTAGTATTAACTGAGTCTCAATATGGCAATATTTTGAAGGTGGGAAAATGAAACTTAAGATTCAGCAAGCACCAGATCCTCAGAAATAGATTGGAAACCACTGCATTCAGAGGGACTTTTTCAGACCTAATACATGGAAATGGTATTTTGAGAGGATATTGAAAGTTATTGCCTGGGAGGGAACAAAGTTACTGCATGTGAAATGAACAAAAAGCTGTTTGAAGCAGAGCAACGATTTGCCACAACTATTTCATGTCTGGAACCAGGCCACAGGTAGGCAAGACAATCAACTAGAATGAAACAGGGTCTTACTAGCTGGAACAGAATAATTCTTCGTATTCATCATTTACAATGAGAAAACCCGGCTCACTTGCATAGCAGACAGATTTTGTTATAGCTCAGCATCAGAGATAGAAAAATAGAAGGCTGAGAATTCACCCATCCACTTTCTTGCAGAGGCACGTGTTCCAATACAGGTTCTGGAATTCAGATTGGTACTAGATGACAACAGCCTCTGTGACAGATGAGCTAAAGCTGACCTTAATATCATCTCAGCTTCATGTCAGCTTTAGCTGAAGTTGCTGGATTCAGCCACTGAGTGAAATGTGATATATAGAAATTCAGACTAAATGGTCTAACAGGGCCTTCTGCTTGAAATGATGGGACAAATTAGTTAGCCCTAGTTCAGGCATCTCCAGATTGGGCATTTAAGTCTCAACTAGTCATTCTAGGCTCCCTTTATAATCCACGAAGGGAAATTAATCTCATGCTAAGAAAGGCATCTATGAAGAGTAAGATGAATTACTCTCTAGAATGCTTATCTCTGCTGACTTTAAAAGAAGCCTAGGGAACTGGCTGAGATTTACACATCTATGCTTTGGTTGTGTCAAGGCTGGGCAGATTAATCTCTCTTTTCAAGTTTGGGTGGTGTTTGTTCCTCCCGCCTCCCCGAGGTTGTGTTTAAAAACATAAAGAAGTGTTTCCATTTTTTGCTAGTGAAACCTATACATCCTTAGAGAAGTTAAAAATAAGTGAAAAGCCCATTCATGTTTCCTGTTCTTTCTAAATGCACTGGTTTGCTGTACCTTTCTTTCCATCATTACAGTATATATAAATTGTAACTATATTATGTAATTCCAGTAGCTGAGAGAGGAGAGTACTAGTGTCACACATGAATATGCCAAAAGAATAAACCACAACAATGAAAAGTTAAGAGCTCAATATAAGAAATGCAAAAAAGAAGAGGGTTTGAGAGAGAAACCTTCTTTGAACGCTGGAAGTCATCCAGCTTTGATGAGCCTGGAACTCTTAATGGGAAGGTAGAATCATTTCTGGTTTACATGGTGTCAGCAATACCTGAATAGGAAACTTCATATTGAGGGAAATCTCCAGATACCTCCATACAGTTTGAAATTATTCATTTTTCTTCTTCTCTTTTTCTTGTTTTTAATTATTTGTTAATTATTTTTCATATATGCTTGATATTGTTATACTAACTCATACAGAGGTGGATTTAACTGGGATGTCTTTCATCCAGAAAACCACCAAACAGCCTGCAAATGAATACATATTACATATTAACAAGTAATATGCCTCTGCCTACATTAGAAATTAAATAATTCTAAGGAAGAAAGGTTTGCAATAGCATCTTGTTTGGTCCAGTTTTTTGCAAATCTAATAACAAAACAGACTCACAAAGGAAAACACTGCCCCAGCAATGGCTTGATTACACAAAACCTCTCTGCTCACTGCTGTCACTCGTCTGTCAGTCAACAGGCTCCATTGCCCAATGGAGGAGTTTGATATGGGTTTCAGTGTGCCTTGTCACGTTCTGTAACCTTGCACATTTCTGGTACAAGTCACATTGTTGGAAGGACTAACTACAAGTATGTTTTGCTTTTTGATACAAATAAGGCACATCTCTTGCATCAAAACCTAAAAAACTTCTTTTTACAAGACATGATCATCACTGGACATTGATGCACTTAACACTGATCTAATTATCTAAAGATTATGTTACAGTAAGAATAGCAATAATATAATTATAGCATAACTGTGCATGAACGTGTAACAGGGGACTACAGAATTACTGGACAAATAACCAAAACCAAGATTCAAATACAAGATCTCAGCATTCTTCCAGAAGTGCTATGGGTAATGAATACAAAGAAGGGATCTGTTCAGATAAAGAATGGGTATGTACCACTTTTTAAACCTAAATAGACTGTAGACAATTTTTCCATGGTAACCAACTAATATAACTTTAATAGTTCTAACAGATGGAGGATTATTAACTTGTTAAAAATAGGGACCCTAAATTAAAGTCAGTCTCGTAATCAAAACTGATAAAAAGAAACTTCTTTTTAAGTAAGTAAATCAAGTTGGCAAAACATAAAGCAAGAGAGCAGATACAAAAGGTTATACTTTAGAGAAGTGCCCCTTCAGCCACTATCCTGTTTCATCTTCTGAAGTCTCCCTGGCAGCCAATTGTGTAAGTAACATAGATTCTGATTGTCTGGACTGCTTTTCTATTATTTGTTAGTTCATAATTATTTTAAATCTTAGACAGTCCTTGATATAACGTTAAGTTATGCAATCAGAACCTAGTCTGGAGACCAAAAATCTGTATCTGTTCCCTAAACAAAATCTTATCCTGAACCTACCTGAGCTTATTTTTTCTGCATCTGCAGCCCTAACCAGGTAGGGCTGCTTCCCCCTTATTTACTGATCCCTAAAAAGAGGCAAACTAACCTATTACAGTGAGTTTCTTTCAAAAAAATACCGAAGTTTCAGCTTGTAACCAGATCAACTTGCATAACTCCTTATTCACGCACCTAGACAATTTATTATTAATGGACTTTGTGGAAATTATGATGGAAAAACAACTTTATAAATGGAAAAAATTACTCAAGTGTAGAAAAAATTCTCTGATATTTTTATACAACAGATCACTTATTTTTTTATCCAAAGAATTACCACTGCATGCAAAAAAATCAGATTATTACTGAATATGTTCTGAAATGTTACATAATAAGCCACATTTTGGACTCATTTTTATTACAAAATGGGAAATACAACATGCCAAATTCCAACAAAACACATCACAAGCTTCGCAGTTGTAGAAGTCTTTTTATTGTGTGTATTAATGACATAAGCTGAGTAATATTTAACAACATTTCAGTTTAAATATTTTAAAGACTCAGAATTGTTTTCAGTATCGCTACATTCCATATACTAAGTTAACTTTTTTACTGTACAAATAAAATTCTGCGTTTGTGTGATTACTACACAGCACTTGCAGGAGCTAAAAGTCAGTACTTTAAAGTTGTGGTTTTATTTCACAGGAACTTAATATATTAGTATGTGTGGGTGACTGTCAGACTTTATGGCACTTTATTACATTCAAGCAAGACGAGAGAAAGAGAGATTCTGAAATGTAAATTTGACAACTCGTTGGATATTACCACTACTGCTTTGATTTTTCAAAGTATGTGTCTTGTTGCAAATGTAAAACCTTCAAGAAAATTTGAAAAGCACTAAAGAGAATGCTGTATGCTTTTGACATTTGTGTTCTCCACGGTCTAGTCTAAAGATACCACCCTACGCCTTATTGTTGTCTGTTTAAATCTTTCATAAAAGACTAACTCGCAGTGTCAAGGCCACTGGCTAACATCCATTTCGACACTGATGAAATTACCTGGAGTGATGCAGAGTCTCCCAAGGCACACTCTGTCACAAGTAATGAAATATGAAGGGACCAAAAAAAAATTTCTGGCTCTGCATAACAGAGCAGAGGAAAAAAAAGGTAAAATGAAAAAAAGAAAAAAAAAAAAAAAAAGAAGAAAACACTTTGAAAAGTATGAGTGAAGACATATTTGCCTCCAAAGTAATCTTCAAATTCCACAGAAGCAAGACAGATTTGCCAACAGTCATGGACTGGAACAGTATGCAAACAGCATTTCAGCATTACAGTCATGGTATAATATTCTAGAAAGGCAGAGCAATAGATGATAAATGATTCTTGCTGAGTTAAAGAAGGAAAAGAATACTGTTCAAGACCACGTCTCCTTGCCAATACCTGAGTAAGTCCATCTGGCTTTCTCAAATCTCTCTACCAGGGCAGTCTTCCCTTATAATCAAGCTGAGTATGCCAACAGCCATTACACTTGCAAAAATGATAGATAACTGATTGTTCTAATTTTGTGACACAGGGGGTCATAATTGCATACGAGTCAGATGGAAATTACACTGAAGTCAATGGGCTTCCAGTAACTCCAGAGGACTTTGGATCAAGCCGTATGAACTAGCATCCTCGGGAGTCCTGAAGCCACAGTCTCAGGAGTGCCTCAGTTATTAAGGAACTTAAGGGACTTTCCTAACTAGGAAAGTTGTATGCATATAAAACAAGATATGGATATAATCTGTTACAATGATACTGGCATAATCTCAATGCTATGGACAAGTCTGTTCCAGTATAGGAATCTCTTTGGTTTTTAATGCAGTTCATGAGGCAAGAATGCAATGTTAAACCTTCCCTTGTACTAGAATATACAAGGAGGAAAGAAAGGTGTGTACCTGTCCAATTAGCTAAGCTTTCCTGGGACAAGAATGACTAAATCAGTGCTGTTGACATTCAGTTCAACTGAAAATTTTACCCAGCCATCACAGATATATATAAAAATGCAGTGAACAAACTCAAAAATGTAAGGTACTTTCTTATGCAGTCCTCCCTTTTCCCTAGCTGTTTATCTATCGCATTTAAAGGATTATTATTATTATCATTATCATTTCAAAGGCCTGTATCAGGCCTTTATCACCACTTTAATCCTTTACAGAGGTCCAGTGCCTGAAGTATCCTGGTTGCTACCTACTGAGTGGGCATCTCACCGTAACCTCCTAGAGCTAGCGTTGCAGCTCCTCAGTCATTCGGTTACTTTTGAACATTGCACTGGCTCTCTTTATTTCCAGCACCTTCACCGTAGTAATTTGTCATATTGAAATATTAATTTTGGTCATTTTATGGTTCAAATGCGTGGTGTTTTTTTTTTTTTTTCTTTTCATTTTTTTTTAATAATTAAACTACTTTTCATGCTTTTGGTACTAATATATTCATTCATTTCCTTAAATCCTTTAAAACAATTGTGGCCAGTTGGAAACCTAACGGCAAGTGCGAAGCAGAGCAAGTCTTCAGCTGCTGATACAGTGTAATTCAGACACATACTAAATACAGTGTGAGACTACTGAAAAATCGGTTTCACTCTTTTTACTTATAATACAGGAAACATTTTATGCTATCACTTCACAAAGCAGAACTAATCAACAATATTCAGAGGGACTAATGTAACAGGCTTAAAAGCAAACTTTTGTCTATGGTTTTAGTTGGAAATATTATTCCCAGCATAAGAAATATGAATCAGGATGGAAAAATACAGTTAAATTAAATAATAAGTCATGAGCCATGTATTTATGCCTAACAATTACAGATTTTGGACACTACCAAAGCATCACTGTGAATTAAAAAAAAAAAAAAATTAAGCATCTGAGAAGCCCCCTCCCATCCTAATATTTCTTTATCTGTACTACATACACAAAATCTAGGTAGAAAATTGAAGATAATTTCTGGGGCCTTTATATGTATTGGGCTATATGAATATACCCATTGCATTACTGGTGCTTCAAAGAGCTCTGCTTATTCCAGTGGTTTATCAAATAACCAGTGACTCACAGTATTACCCACAAAGTATGATTTTGCCCAGCATCCCTATCAGAGATATATCAGTACACCAGAACATATTTTTTCTCCTTATTTAAAAACTTTCAGTATTTCACACAAAGGGTATTTCATTTTTTAATGTAAGTAAGTGATGTTGATTTCTACCAAATGATAAAATATAAGCAAATTTAGAACATGAAAGAAGAATTTCATACTGCATTTCTATATATTAATTTCTAAAGAAACTTTGGTAAATTAATGATGACCAAGATGTTATGTTTTGAAGAGGACCGATCATTTTAAATCCCTTTATTTTAAGGTGCTCCACATTAAGTATGTCTCATGAGGTCTTTCTTCAGCATTAGTAGGGTGTTTGAAAGTTTCTTAAATTCAATGCCCAGCTGAATGCCTGTAAGCTTCTCTTGGAATATTATGCACGTATAGCACCGGCAACCACCCAGACAAAACAAAGTGACACACAATTAGGTTCTCAAACACAAGAAACATTTGATTTGAGGAGAATGCTACCTTAATAACTGAAAGATGACCTCCACTCAGTAGTCCTCTGGCAAAACAGGATCATGTCTTAGAATGGACCTGAATTATACATGAATTCTACATATCCTTATTACACTACCGACCCCTGCCACGAAAACCACCTTCCAACCTTGCTTAACTGAGCATTTTTAGTGTTACATATCATTCTACTCTGAAATCTATTTTTTAAAAAAGTAATTAACCTGTTGCAATCTGTACAGAAAAGAAGATCATATATTGGACGAAAATTTTCTGGCACTCTGCTTTTTCCTAGCCAGACAGAATCTTCTAACTTCACCTAACACTATTAGAGGAAGAATTCCCCAAAATTAGCAAACATCAGTGACATGAGACTATTACAGAGTAAAACTTTTCAATTTATCTCCTAAGCTACCATGGTTAATTAGTTGGACAACTGAGTCATCAAAAGCTACATGCCCTATAGCCATTCATCCCAGGCTGTAATACATTTCAGTCACTGCACAGAATGTCCTTGTAGAAGCCATACAGTTGAAACCAAATGAGCGCTGCATCTCAAAAAGAAAAGCCAATTGGCAGAGGACAGAAACATCCAGTTGTTGGAGGAAACCATTTTTCACAGAACAGTCTCTCTATCACTGTTCTCTCTGTCCTGAGCCTCAAGTGAGACCTATAAAACACCTTCAACATATGAGCCTGGAAACTAAAACCCATTATTATACCGGACAGTAAAAGTTATGGACTGAATAAAGATATTGCACGTTCCATTTTTCCCAGTGACACCCTGCCAACTACTCCTGAACGTTTCATAGGCATTCACCACCTGCTTCTGTCAGCTCCGTGCAGAATAATGATCTTCCCACCTCTGCTTTATTAACATCCCCTTCTTTCACCAACTTTCAACCACCCTTTTCTCTCAAATAGCTTTACTGATTAGCAGAATGAAACTAAACACAACTGTTTCTAACCGGTAGCTAATTTTTCACTTTTCTCCTTCTGGTCCACATCTAAACAACATGTTTTAGTGCCCTGTTTCTCTTCCACTCACTCAGTCGATCTAACAAATGACACTAATTTTCTTTTTTTTCTGATTTGTAAATTGTGATGATATATGGACATGCACAACCCCACAGAATCTTCCTGGATCGATTTAATAATATGAGGTATAACTCTGCAGTTAGCTCTGTGCAGAGTAAAAAGTAAATGGGAGTTGAAGATATGACATGAAGTACCACGCAGGAAGTACAGAACTATCTAATTTTCAGTATTTTGATGTACCAAAAATCATCTCCTTTGCAAAATTTATAGGCATTATTCCTAACTATGTTTATATTGATTAGCCTGGACTCAGGTGCAAATACAGAAAAATACTTGAAACAAAATGCTTCCATTTTCTTTTTTTTGATTGAGGGCCTTGATTTGAAAAAACATACTGAAATCACTGGGAGTTGTGGATACTTGGCAACTCTGAGAATCAAGTCCTTCATTATTTATTACAGTTGGTAGTCATCTTCAGAGCCATTTAACTATGTTTTGAAAGTGACATATCAGATGAGAACAAATAAAATGCCTGAATCCCCATTATAAAAAAAAAAAAAATGAAAAAAGTTGTAGCACCAGCTGTCTCCAGACAAAGTCAGATACAAAGTAATAACTTTCTCTTTGCAGCACCTGTATTCAATTTCTAAGGTACATCTGTCATTTTATTTTAACAAACTCTAACAAGATCAGTTCACAGCCATCTGTGTCTCTCTACTTTGCAAGCAATTCAGGTTGCGTTGCTTTAAAAAATACCATTCAAAGCAAAGCAAAACAAAGCTAAGCAAAACAATTGCAAAAGATTAGAGATGACATTTTGAAGTTCATTACAGCTTACAATAGATATCCCCATGTGCTTATAACTGTAAGACCCATGCATTCAAGTGTAGGTTAGTTATGAAACAACGCAGAGCTTGCAGAGGACCACGAGTCCCTCTTCAGCAGCAGCTCTATTGTGTTGCCACCGAGTTAAACCTACTAGAACAGGTTACAAGTTTTTGACATCTCATGGTGTTCACATACTCTTTTCTTTAGTCATTCCCTACTATGAAAGAGATTGAGAAGGTTAAGTATAATCAACGCTTATACTTTCTGAGAACCCATGTAACGCAAAGCTAGCGGACGGAAGAATCAGTCTTTCCATAGCAATGTAGCAGAAGTCTCCAAGCAATGAGACTACAGCCATAGGTAACTGGGCTATAGGTTGTTCCTAAGCAGTATAGGTAAAGAAAAAGCACAACATGTACATGTCGCAAAGTTGCTTTAGGCAAGGTTTTCTAAATTCCCACTTAAGAATAAAGGGTCTCAAAGAATGTGTATCAAAACATAATTATTTAACTAAAAATAAATAAGTAAGGATAACCCTCTGACTCTCACTGGATATAGTCTCCCCGCCTTGCATAAATAAAAGTCTGCTTTGATCCAAGTCCTTCACACATGGTGTCAAATCACATCGCCCAGAACAGCAGCAGTTTGGAAATACAATAATGTGTGGCGTTAGAAGCAGAATTTCTGATGCAGAAATTAGGACCAAGGGAGAGAGAGCACATTAATTCAGTATTAAATGGAGCCAATTTAGGGGAATGAAAACAAAACAAAATGAAAAACCCAGAAAATTATCAGATCAAAGCCAAACACTGTGCATTTATTTTAGTCCCTCTGTAGTCAAATAAAGCATTGATTTTTCCTCATTTGTAGAACCAAAACTTTGCTATTAGTAAAGAATATGAGCTGTGGTCTAATTATAACGAGGATACTTCTGCATAAAGACAGAAGTACATTTTGGAAACCCACCAATTTTCTGTTCCAGTTTATGTTTGTTTATGGATGTCAGTCGGTCGGAGCCTAAAGTCACCTACAGATAAGCAGCTATGTATAACTGCATCCTATCTATACAATGGAGGAAGCTGCAGTTAGGAACCAAGCTTTTGCACCAGAGTAAATGCTGAATGCCAGAAACCTAAGGACAGACCATAAAGATAACAAGTTCAAATCGTTACTACCGAGTCAGTCCATAAGAACATGACAGACTCAAACAAACAAAATCTACAGGGACAAGGGATTATGGAAAACACTTAGCAAATCAATCAAAGCCAACAAATATGGCAAAGCCAAGAGACTGTTGAGAACCTAAGGCACTTTGTGTCAGGTTAATTGCAGTGAAATAGGCAGCCATTTGAAATGATGAGTAATGGACGGGTTATAAAAGCATTCCAGTAGCTCTACGCTGGAATGTAATGAAACCATACAATCTTCCAAGCACCAGTGAAGACTAGAGATAGGACAGGACTGTCTGGTTTACTGGGGGTAACAGACTGTGCTCAAGAACTTTGCAAAGCAAAAAAGGAAAAGAGCATCTAAGGTTAAAATTCATGCCACCAGAGACTTGGCGTCTTGGCAGTTCTTCACGGCAGCAAGTATTTGCGAAATAAAAGACACAGACCTCTGAACCATAACAGAGCAATGTCCTTATATTCTAATCTACTTTTATGCATATCAACATCTGGGGTTTTTTTTCTCCTTTCACAAAGGCTCTATCCACACTTCAACTTTTAAAGCCAAAAATACCCCTTTGCCAGTTTATTTACCCTCTCTGACTAGCAAAAAAGAGCTATTCTCCATTAGTTGACACCATGCTACTGATAATGCTACTGTGAAGGCCACACTGTATCACAGGAAACACAGGAAAAATCAGCATGTGCACTAAAAAGTATGCATGGGTGTTAACGTTTAGTACAAACACAAATTCTTCTCTTTTCTCTATAGAACTTAATAGTAGCAGTGCTCGTTATTTTCAATACTTACTAAGAAAGTCACAGTTCATTTCTCATATGTTCCCAGAGGAGATTCAAGTCTTTGCTTAAGTACTTTGACAGAGAATGCTACAGCAAATACAGCCAAGAATGAAGCTGGCAGCATTCGACACCTCGGTTGGTGGGAAAACAATTACCTGTCCTTCCACTCCTCACCTTGAGGTGAGAATTACCCTCTTTAAGTATTCTAGATTATCACTCAACTTTTAAAATAGTAACATTTCTGTGATGAATAGCAGTTTCTCTCCTGTTGGGTCCTTAGGGTTTTGATTTGATTGTTTCCCAGATCACATAAAATCTTGGGTTGTTTACATAGTAAACAACTATAGGTATTGCACATATATTAAATGGTACACCTACTTTTGTTGTGAAAAATCTTAGTAAATCTTACTTAGAGGTTACCTGATTCACCTAATTTATTGGAAGGAAAACACTTTAAAAAATTGTAATTATTATTTTAAACATGCAGATATGTAAGACTGATTTTATTTTTTCCCCCTCCTGTTTCCAAATGCTCACAGGTCTTAACAAACTTACTTACACTTACAAACTACTTACCATTATACTTCAATTCAGGGTCACCTTCAGATTCTGAAACCCTTGAAATGTTATCACTTCATAGACACATATATTAAGGATTTCCCACAGTTGCCTAACCTAAAGTGTCTAGGGCCCTTTGACATGCCTTATTTTATCTGAGATATTGGCATGATCCTGGTTGAGGCGATGCAAGATCTATGAGAGATTCATGCCCTTCTGGGCTCACAGATAGAGGACACGCAGAATACCAAAGGCATCTCAGATGGCACAGACAGCTACATTAGGGCAAAAAAACCCAGACATGAAGGGTGAGATTCAACTCTCAGGTAAAGATACCTACATTTATTTACGTGCCCCGGCTCCCACTGTCATCAACAGGGATGAAAATTTCAATTAATTTTCCTGAACATAAGTATCTAGCACCATTTGAAATTCTCTAGGGTATCCTGCCTGCCCTTCAGCTGCTGCTCCATAATTGACGTAAGTGCTGTCTCATATCTGCCAGCCCTGGAAAAACATCCCAGAAAGCCTGCAGTGGCTCAAGTAGCGCTAAGCACCTATGTGCAGGAACCAGAAGGTGTCCTTGGCTAATTCAGTCAGGGCCCTGAGAGCTAATTCCTAATCTTGGTTCAATTACCTAAGCAGTGTCTACTTCATTCTGAGATATCAAGCATGGACATTGAATGGAGACCAATAAATAGGTTGTTTTTCTCCATTGCCTGTATTTACTAGACCTCCATTGACCCAATTTCCTGGAGACAGGAAATTAGACACTTGGCTCACTTGTAAGCACCTGTATAGTGTACAACTAAATTTAAGCATTCTAGTTTCAAACTGAGTCCCATCCAAAGAATACTCTTCCCTGAACGTAAGTTTCTAGTGACCTTGTATGTACAGTGCCATGCACCTTGAATGACATTAAGCACCTATGTTTAAGCAACTGTGTTCTTCTCCAAGACTGTAACGTAACTTTGGTGTCCATTCAGGTGCCTAAACAAAGATGTCTAGTGTTATTTGGGATGGTCTAGAATACTCAAGACATAAGGCTTTATGCCATAGGATATATCAAGGCCTGTGCTTTTCCGAAGTGACAGCTGGAGGTCAAAACCAGTATCCCATGGTGTTTCAAATGGCACGGGATGCCTATGTATAGGCACTTTAATTAAGCCATCTACAATTTCTTTTTCAGTGTGATCACAGATGTTTTAGTTTAGAACCCCCCCCCAAAATCATGCATGGGTAAATGCTGAGAAGCCAAATATTCCAAACCAAAGAAGACCAGCAAAGAAATTTGTATTTTCTCTATCTTGTACTTTCAGACAAAACTACTTCAAGAATATAAGCTCAGTTTATTAAAATACAAGAAACAGAGCCTCAAAAATTCCCATCTATTATAAATTAATTGATCTACAATCACTGGTTATCCATTCTGAATGAAATGTTAGGACCTCAATGTAAACATCTATTGAGATTAAACTACAGTTGGATGAGCTCTCTCCAACTATCACCCTGACCATTTCCTACCTTGTATCACAGACACATTTTGTTCAGACACTCTAAAATTGCTTCTTTCAGAAAACATGGGTTAATTAATTTTCTTGCATGCTCTAGCTGAGCTGCAGTGATACGCCTAGTAGGCAAGGAACCCATTCAAAGTTCTGTATACTTTGTAACTACTTTACAAGTACTACTTTTGAACTGCCTTAAAGAATTAAAGCAAGGCAGTACTAATAATAGTGAAGAATTTTGCTAGTAATAAAAGCTAATCTATTAAAAAAAAAAACCCAAACCAACAAAAACCCACCAGCTAAAACTAAACTGCAGTAAAGTTTTCAATACACTCACTTCATATCACCATAACCTTTTACCAATAGAATAGTTTCTCCCTTGGCCATGCATTTTACTGGCTCCCAACATTATAACCTTCTAAGAAGTTAAAGGGTCTGCATAATGGGCACTTCTTGATTTCTTATCCCATTTCACCCCATTTTGAAGACAAATCACCCATCCAAGAGTGTCAAATGTGGCAGAAGCACTAGCTCCCTCCATTCCCAGAGGCTTCAAGAACTCTCTCAATTTCATGCTTCCTTGCACAACTTTATTTACACTAAAACCATTCTGCTGTGTGCTTCAGAGCAAATACTTGGTCTTGATCTCCCAGCAAATCTTGGCTATATTATCTGAACACTCTGTGAAGCCTTGAGTCTTTACTATAGACTGTGGCTGACATATCAGGTGAAATACAAGTGAACTGCATAATGGAAGTTAATGTCCCGTCAAAATGGGGTCAACAGGATACAATCAAACATGTGTATATCATCTACTCATAGTGTGCAAGCTTTTCTTCAAAATAGTATTTAGATTTGAAGTGGACACTGTAACACAGATATTTGGTATACATTGGTGGGGTGCTGCTGATTATCTTTTCGAAATTCAAGTTGGTGTCTCAGAGAGATTCTTTCAAGAACTGTTCAGATTAATAATAATTTAATTTTAAAATCTATAATTCTTGTGGTTTCTCAGCAACATTTCCATGAATAAACGTGGCTACAAATATAACCCCCAAAACTACTGAGGTTGCATCTGACAAGCTTAATTACACAGGCTTTTTAAAAAATTACTTTCATACTGTTTGATTGTCTCTGTAAATTATCAGCTCAAAACCGAGCATTTAGCATAGTGTCTCCATAAAAAACCTTCCTGCATGTATGTGAAGAAATAGATTTTCTTCCTGAAAGATACTCTCTTTAACATTCAAAGCTTTAAAAAATTCAGTAAATACTGCTGAATACCTATCTTTTATGCAGAACATAAAGCTCTCTTCAAAGCTCTTACTTAAATATGTTAACTACTTAGACACTTTTCTAATGCAAATTGGCACGAATTGAAAGACACACTGAAAATAATTTTTGCTGCATGCCATTCAAAGTTAAATGTACCTGTTTTGTACTTCTGTAGAAGTACATCTATTTCTTACTTCCCTGGAACTTTTCTCACAAGAATTTCAATTATAAGATGAAAGAGAATACTTGTATTTTGAAGTGTGATGGAAGGGACCTGGTTCAGTTTCTGACTTTGCTTGTTCAGACCCAGTAACAGCTATTTCATTCAAATTAAACAGGCAAAAATCTGAGCTATATAGAAAACAACAGTACAAAATGACAACTGTATTACAAAATAGTGCTGAGCAATTTTCATTGCTATCCATACAAGTGCACTTTCCTAAGTTGCTTGCCTAAATTGAAAACGCTGATGAAACTCAAACTCGGTCTTCTAAGTACTGAAAGATCATTAGATGATTACACACTCCCATGTATGCAGAGCTATACTTGGAATTTCAGATCTCTTACAGCAACTTTTTTTCTTACTTTTGCAATTACAGAACATTTTTGTAAATAAGTGGCAAAAAATTTTACTTGTGGAGATAATAGTATTCTACAGGTAAAGTTATCTCACAAAATACCTTACAGTTCCTTGCTGGGATGTGGGAATTTTATTCTAAATCTGGTGTCTACAGTCAGCAAAGACTTCTTACAAAGCGTTTTGAAAACACTTCAGAAATTTTACTGCTTTTTCTTAAATGACATAAGATGGTGCTTCAGCAATGCCGTACAGAATTTTTTCACATAGATTTATTGCTGTATTAGAAAATAAATCACACATTTATTTTATATTATTTACAATAATATTCTCACAACAACTTCACAAAGTATTCAAAGTGAACCTACTTTTATACTTTTATACTTTGTGTATATGTTCTGTGATTATAAGAGTCCTTTATTTGTGGGAGGGAGGGGTTCCCCTTTACACAGCTATTTTTTGGTTCATTACTATTTTGGTATACAACTTATGAACTTTACACTCCCCAGATTAAGAACCAATAGCAGAGATAGCTCTAGTTAAAATCAACAGAGGCTCTACAGATTGCCATAAAGCCCTAGATGATAGCAAATACTGACTTACCTATGACACTCAATTATTCTGCAATTCTTAGACAGTTGCACAAATCACCAACATTAAAGCACCATGAACTTAATTGAACCTCATGGGTTTTTCACAAGATCAGAGAATGGCTGAGGTTGGAAGGGACCTCTGGAGGTCATCTGGTCCAACCCCTCTGCTCAGGCAGGGCCACCCAGAGCAGGTTGCCCAGGTCTGTGTCCAGACAGCTTTTGAGTATCTCCAAGGATGGAGAGTCCACAACGTCTCTGGGCAACCTGTGCCGGTGCTGAGTTACTCTCACAGTCCCAAAGCGTTTCCTGACGTTCAGATGGAATCTCCTGTGCTTCTGCTTGTGCGCATTGCCTCTTGTTCTGTCCCTGAGCAGAGCCTGGCTGTGTCCTCTTTGCACCCTCCCTTCAGGTATTTGTACATGTTGAAAAGATCCTCACCCCTCACCCGCACCAGCCTTCTCTGCTCCATGCTGAACAGTCCCAGCTCCCTCAGCTTCTCCCCATATGTCCAATGCTCCAGTCCTTTAATCATCATAGTGACTCTTCACTGGACTTGCTCCAGTGTGCCCATGTCTTATAACTCCAGGTCCTTTTCTGCCAAGCTGCTTTCCAGCCAGTTGGCCCCCAGCCTGTACTGGTGCCTGGGGTTGCTCCTCCCCAGGCGCAGGACTTTGCACTTCCATTTGTTGAACTGCATGAGGTTCCTGTTTTTCTTTATTCTTCTTAAAACAAATTACATTGGGATAACACTCTGGAGAAATACAACTAAAAGGTCAAAACTATCAGAAAGCTTAAACTTCTTGGAGTTTGAAGTACTATGGCCCTTTGAAAGAGCTTAAGGGATTTTACTTTGTAAACTTTGCATGTTTGTGAAATTTCTTTCTTCAATATTAAATCAATGCCTTCCTCCTACTCTTATCCAAAAGTAAGTGAGACTGTTTAAATGTGAGCCTAAATAATGAAAAACTTGAGTTAAGTAATGGAAAAAGAACCAAAATTCCATATCTGAAACAGCACAAATCTTTGCCTTTTTTATTTTGGTTTAAATCAACTTTTTTAAGGAAAAAAACTTTTCTCTACAAGCCTGTGTGATATTTTTAAAAGTCATTCCATACATTTTAATTTTGTTTTCCTTACCTCGAAATTTTCAATTTTCTTTTTCACTTCCTGTATGAAGCTATGTGGTCATCATGTTATTGTGTCATATAGTGCCACATGACAGCAAGAAACAAAGACATATTCATCATGCCACAGACTTGCATCCAATTATATGAAGGAGAAAGAAGCCATACTACAAATCTTCAGTATTTATGTAAGATAAGTAGTGGGCAAAGTTGCCATATTCTTTCAAATCTTCCTTAAAACAATCTAACTCCATGCTCTGACTTCATCACCTTGATTTACAGACCTCTCTCTATCTCTGAAAGCATTTTTTCCAACATCTGCTCTTAGTTCTCTCTTGAGCATCTGCTAATTTGACTTTTGTTAGTGCAATTTTTTCTAATTTTTTCCCTCTGTCTGTACTGACACCAAAAATACAAAAATAAGATAAATTCTTCTTTAGAGGAGTCAAAGATGAACGACAGTATGATAACTTGTTTATCTGGAAGTCAGGGACTAGATTACAATTACAAATTAAGTTTCTTCATTTAGCAAAGTGATTGTGCTGTGTATTCCATTTGATGTGGCATTGCTGTTCTGGCCTGGACCTTGTTTTGATTTCTCTCTAACAGCAGTGGTCTAACAACCAGGTTGCTATAACTTAACTTGTTCTAGCTTTAGCTCTGTGCAATTCTGTGGTGGCACAGAAATAGTAATTTTGATTTATACACACACACACACATATATGTAATTAAAGGATAGTAACAGCAAGCAGTAATTCTGTATTGAATGAACATTACCCATGGCTTTAAAACAAAAATGGCACAGAATGAAGTATCTCTGGCTCTAGAATAAAAATGTTGTGCAGAGCAGTGCAAGTGTAGGATGGTAGCATAGACTGTGGAGCTGCTGATGTAGGAGAATCACAGAGGCCCCAGAGCTACAAATAAATCACCAATGGTCAGTTCCTGATCACTGCAAGGATGCAGTCTCAGGAGCTGGGTAAAACTGGGCTTAGTTCAAGGGCAACAAAGAGCAAAGATCAAGCATACCTTAGTAGAAACTCATGAACAGCTTTGCTTTGGGAGCTAATGAAGGAAGAACAGGCAAGCAGGCTCAACAGATTTAGGAAAATTTGCAAGCAAATCCTCCCAGGCAAACCCAGGATCAAGGAGGAAGAATTGTCTAGCATCAGCAGTGGCCTTCTGCTAGTACAAAGCTGGGATGCTGACCCTCTCTACCACCTCCTTCTTGAGGAAGATGAGTGCTGATGGCCTTAAGAACCAGAGGAACAGAGGAACAGAGGCAGGGTAAGCATAACCCCAGGGAAATGAGGCACAGTTACACATGTTCCTATACTGGGAGTGTGAGTATAACATTTTAAATTGTATTACTGCTGGGACATTTTTCTATGATTGTGTACTTTTCTGTAATTAGACCTGGACTAGCAATAATTGTTTGGTAAGACTGGTAAGACTTGTACTATACTCACAAGATATTGTTGGCTCTGTATAAAAGGTGTGTTCCTTTTTTGACCATAAAACAATTTTGCGTGCAACACTGCATGTGTTTAATGGCAATAACAGTCCTGAGCTGCCATTCTGTGAAAGGCTGTAAGTTCACTTTTAAAGAATAATGTTGTTTACATAGGGTTTCAGGTAGACAGAGTATCCTTCCACAAGTTTTTTTCAAACCCCCACTTATTCTCTTGCTTCAAACCTCTTTCTACTATGATTTTCTGCACCAACTTGTTCTGGTGCTCATCTGCCTTCTATTTCAAATTTGGAAATATTTTACATGCAATGACAACACTAGTTTTAACTTCTTTTTCTTCCCCAGTGAAACTCTGAATTTCCTTCACAATGTCTTATTGCCCAAATATCCAGACAATTGACTTTGGGATTCAATACCTGAGATATTTGAAACATTGACCCATTAAGTCAGCAAACTAGTTCAGCATGCGCTTACTTGATATCCCTGTCTAAAAGTGGCAAAATGTAAGCATTGGATTCAGCTTTCTTTTGTGAAAAATATAGGGTTCACCTAAAACAAAACATTTTGTGAATTTCAGGCAACGTAACTGAGTTGACTCAGAAAGAAAAAATCAAATGAAGTGGGATTATTTTTTTTTAAGTTGAGATTGTCTTGTGCTTGTCATTTCTCTAAAATGTCATTTGAAACATTTTGAAATGCCCAAATTCTCCACAAATTATTTAATTTTCTTTCTAAAGCTATCAATTCGCAGATTCATTAAAAATTTACAGAAAACATACTGAGTATTCAAATGATACATCCTCCCCTCACCTATTTTGGTTTGTCTAATCAACTTTCAAATAAAATTAAAACTATAAACTTGATTAGGATAGGACAGGACAGGGCCAGAATTATATCTGTCGTCTTTAAGGAATGCATGCAATCAATACTTTAATCACTTTTCTATATCCCACTGATTCCAGTGAGATAAAAGTGCATGCTTGAGAAACAGATGCGTTCTGTCCTAGATCTTTTTGTCCCTGTGCAAACCAAATCATCTTTAAGCATCCTCATTTCCCCAACTCTGAAAGCTATTTGGATGTGTATATAAAATATTCTACATCTGTGGATTAAAAAAAAAAAAAAAAAAAAAACAGAAAGATCATAATATTATCACCATCATTATGACAGTATTAAAAATAATTCCCACCATGGTCAAATATGAAATTTCTATTAATTTCCATTCCACTCTTCATGGAGTGGAAGAATGTCCTCTCCCAGTGATGAAAGGAAAAAAACAAGGCCGTCAAAGCATCAAAGCAAAGTGGTCGCCCAGCTGAGATGTTTTGGGTATCTCATTGTGGGATCATATTAATGCTTAGCCTAGTAGCTCATTAGTCCTAGTTATCTGTTGTGTGTACTAGCTAGCAAATAATTGCTTTGCACTCATAAGTTGTGTATATCATTCTTTACTGTGCCTCCCTGTGCACAATAGAATTTGCCTATACAAGAAGAAATGGTGCCTGGACATAGTGTCTAGAGCACGTTGAGATGCCTCAAAATATTATGCCTGGCTTCCAGCTACCATGCCAGAATTCTGTGGATCTCCAGTGTATCTGGGGTTCATCTGCCAGTCCCATGATGATGTGGCAGATAATCTAGGCAATTTCAAATGGCCCAAATGAACAACTGATTCTGCCCATCCTAGCTGCAGTTTACCTGCATAACATGGAGGGAGAAAACTACTTAATGCTCCTGCTCTGAAATGCCCTTTGGAGTATCCTACTTTCCTCACCGACTATGTTGAATTTTAGGAAGAATCAAGTCCTGCATTAAGTTCCCAGATTAGGTCACCAAATGCATCTCTTGGTGCCCACACCAAGCATTAGCTTCAGACAGGAAAAATCTAAATGTAGGTGCCTCCACAGCAAGTGTCTTATATAGTGTCTAATGCAAAACATCCCAACATATCTGAGACATCTTCTGGGAATGGGAAAACTTCCTGTTATATTGACTGAAGATCTGGGAAGCTGATGGGTCTCAGTTGCTGAAAACCAGTTGCTAAAAACTAATGCCATTGAGATAACCAAGGATGTATCTTGGATCATACAGGACAAAACACAGAGAATTTGACACAAGCAGCTAGATAATTGTCTAATGTTTGTGTGTGGGTTTAGATAACTACGTTCAGGCAAATGAATCAGTGGATCTGGAGAGGTACTGAGTTTATCCTACTGGATAGCTGAAGAAACGCCAGCATCCCCTGATGAGTTTGGCTAGATTGCAAGCATTCAGTTCAACTTCTTTATCACAGGCATCTAGTATCATTTGAAATGCATTACTGTAATCTCCCTGGCCTCAAACTGTCACACCAGAAGAATGTGGGTCTCCAAAATGTCCTGTGTCATATCTTTCCATTGCAATTAATGGACAAATTGCTGTCGATTGCAACAAGCAATTGAGATTGGAGTTCTCATGAAAAAGACGAACATAAAACAAAGCAGACTCATCAATGTCTCTAACAAGTCTTGTGTCATACCTGCTACTCTGGTAGATACATTTTGGTATTCTGGGTTTTCTCCAATGAAACTAGACACTGATGCTTACGTAACTGAATTGTGCCTCCTTTGACTTTAATGGAAGTTCAGATAGCTAAAGCACTACTGGTTGTGTTGTTGAATAAAGTGTTTTTTAACAACTAACATAGTTTCCTCAAACTACATGATAAAAGGTGTTTTCGGGGACTGGGGGGGTGGAACAAAAGCCCCACCAAAACCCAACCTACCCTATATCTTTTCTGGCCCAGTTAAATAGCAAATTAACATTGCATGTTCCTAGATATACTGTCTTTTGCATGCTTTCCAGAAGAATATTGGCACCACTTTTTGCAAATTAGGTCTAGCCTACACGTTGACTCATGGAAAAGAAAACTTCTGAGAGTAGGGAGGAGTTTAGTATATTCCATCTTTGAGCTTACAATCACAACATAGGCAATTGGAAAAAGGAGATTCCCCCACACACTGAAGAGAACCAAGACTTGTAAGGCTTGGTTATGAAACTGGACAATTCTGTTTTACATGAACTGTTCTGCTCTGTCTCCAGTGCTTCCCATAGCCTTGTACAGATTTCTACTGTATTTCTGCAGTAGAAACTACCTACATAAAATTAATCTTGATGACATCATGTGGAGCTAGTTAGTCAGAACATTTAAGGAGGATAAAGCACTTTAGCCTTAAGGACTCTTAAAATGAGAATCATTTATTCTCTGTTGTCTTCTGTGAAATGGATTCTTGCTGTTACTAATGTAAAAACCTGCTGCTAAATGTTTTGACTGTACATATTAGCCAGCTGGTGGTTCAGTTCTTACTATTGAGTTGCCCAGAACTGAAATAATTAATTTAGCTAAGAAAAGTATATTGTGTTATACCTTTTGGATTTGTGACTGTAATCTGTAATCACCAGGGAGTTTATTTGGATTTGCAATAATACTGGACTTGGTAATTTATAACAGAACAGGAGCTCACTAAATAGAGCTTATGAAGCTTGGAGTTTTACAAGAATAAGTTGCAGAACTTTTTATAATATGGATGCTGTGAGCAGCTCACAATTGGCTAAAATACTAATCTGTGTTATCCTAATAACCTGAAAGCAAACCCTGTGGATTTGAAAGGTCCCTTTCTAAGCACAGGTATCCTTAATATTGTCTCTTCATACCTGTATAGCAAGGAATAAATCAAAGTTCACTGCAGTCTCTGGAAAGGCTCCTGTTGACTGTAAAAAGATTGGACTCAAGTTCTCAACAAAAAGACTACTTAAACCCAAAGAGATCCATTTGTGCCAATTTATATGATTTTTTCACCACCTATTTGTTATTTCTGTTTACTTCGGCTCACTCCTTGTGTTACAATAGGCTTCTAACAAATGTAATGTCAAGACTACCTGATACTTGAAAATTGTAGTCAGGCAAATACTGCTATTCAAATATATTAATTCGTTATTTGATCCAAACACTTTTTAGATTTTTAAAAGGAAGAAAAGAAGGGGGGTGGGGTGGGGAGGAGAGAACCATATGATACTGCAGTTCTCCAAAAGATTTCTAGTAAGAAGATGGTATTTGTCGTACAATATTCATCGTGTCAGGCATTGTGTTTGTCTAACTTAATTTTTTTGGTTTTGTAAAACCTCCCTCATGGTCCAATAAGACATTTATTTATCTTTCTTGCATAAGGACTCCCTAGAGAATGAACCTTCTCAGATATCTAATGGAACCAGATGCTGATCCTCCTACCCTTGAAGAATACAGAAGAACCAGAGGATTCTCTCAAACTCTAGGGCTCTCAAAGCCATCTCTTGAATGCTCTGTTTCCTAAATAAAATGTAACTCTACTTGCAGGAATGGGTGGTTGACCTGATGATTTATTGATTTTACATTAAAAGGATTTGCATTAGTCAGGTTTGGTATATGATAGATTCCAATACTGCAGATAGATGAAGAGTTAAAGGGAGTAGACCATCATATGTCACTACTAAACAGAGAAAGTGAGAAAGCTGTAATGGCATCAACGCTAATCCCTCTGAAAGGCAGCTGGGTTTTGTTATTGTTATTTTACAACAGTGATTAATTTTATAATTGTGTATTGCTACAGTTTGTGTTTTAATGACACTTCTATTTTTTAAATTCAATGCTAGCCTGTTAATGTACAATTATTCACAGATGTTTAATTACTGTTTACAGATGTAAAACATCACATTTTAGCAACTCAGTTCTCAGTAGTGACCAAAAAGTGTGTTTTTTGAATTGCTAAAACCAGGAAAAAGGTATCGGCAATACTTAGCAGTCTATTTCAACCCAGGTGTGTCATGAGCTTAATAAAATTACTAAATACTACCGCGATTTAAAAATGGCAAATAGAAACTGCCAGGTGTCACTGTGAATGTCACACTGAATGTGTATCATAACTAAGAATAGAATCATTTAGGTTGGAAAAGGCCCTGAGATCATCAAGACTAACCATTAAACTAACACTGCCAAGTCCACCACTAAACCATGTCCCTAAGTGCCACATCTACACATCTTTTAAATACCTCCAGGGATGGTGACTGAACCACTTCCCTGGGCAGCCTGGTCCAGCGCTTGGTAATCCTTTTGGTGAAGCAATTTTTCCTAAGACCGAATGGAAACCTCCCCTGGGGCAACTTGAGGCCATTTCCTCTCATCCTGTCTCCAGCCACCTGACAGAAGAGACCAGCACCCACCTCACTACAACCTCCTTTCAGGCAGTTGTAGAGAGCGATAAGGTCTCCCCTCAGCCTCCTTTTCTCCAGGCTGAACAACCCCAGTTCCCTCATCCACTCCTCATAAGACTTGTGCGCTAAACCCTTCACCAGCTTCGTTGCTCTTCTTTGGACGCAAGAGGAGAGTCCTGAAAACAGTACCTTACTTTAATTTAAATATACCAGAAACTACCATTGAACCAGCTTTTTTATGGGAAAAGGAAATGAGAAAGAGAGTGGGGCACTACCATTTTATTGCTCTTGGGTGAATCCTCTTCTGGATTCAACAAGCCAGAGCAGTTCTCTCTTTAAATAAAAACCTAAGGAAAAAACCCACAAAACAAACCAACCAACAAACAAAAAGCTTTATCTAGTTCAATGTATTGTCTCCAACAGCAAGTGTACAATAGCAGATGTCTAGAACAGGGAAAGTAATACTTAATTTCAGGGAAATTGAGATTAAGACAAGCAAAGTCCTTGCACCATAGTGGCAGCCACACCAATAGTAATTTCTTTGATAAACGGCTTATGTAAGAAGGACGCTGAAAGGTCTTGCTTTTTTTTCTCAAACACAAACTAGAAGGAAACTAAAGGGTTACAGACTTATGTCCTACCTGTCACAAATTGCTTTTCATAAATAGAAATGCCAAGGAACATTGCTTTTAGACTTATTCAAAAATTGTATATTAACAGATATATAGAGAGAAGATGAAGTATAGTTTAAGTGTTATTCATTTTACCCATTAGCAGCATTTTGATGCTGAATGAACTTAGAGATATCCTTGCATTCATTTTTCAAAATTTACATTTAAATAAAATATTCTGTTTTACACTTCATTCAGTATTAAGAAGTGTATATAATAATATTATCCTTGCACAAGAAAATGAAATTTTCCTGTGATGATGTTGAAGGATTTCCATTTATATGCAGATTCTGGCTTTTACCTCAGTGAAAATGCATTCTTTGAAATAAAAACAGGAAAGTAAACATTGCTTCAAAAAAAATTCTCAGGAAGAAAAAACGTCATCTCTAATCAAGGATGAATTAGCTTCCTAGTGATGAGCAACCCCACCTTCCCAAGAAGATTTCTTTTATTGCTATTTTTTTTACTTACAGGCAAAAAAGTCTCAAAACATCCAAACTGTTGTTTTCTCATTACTTTCCCTCTGCCTTATCACTATTGTTTATTGCCCTAAGCCATATATCCTCCTGACCTCTAAGGCTTGTGACTTTGAGACCATACTTTACTCTCTCTATATTTAAAAGCGGTATCTAACTTTCCCCTCTTCATCCTCCACAATATAGCAGGAGGCAAAATGTCCCTGGCTGCTCCAGCTCTTGACTGTAGCCTAGACAACTCCAGCTTTGATTCACTGTAACATCCTCATCATGGGACTCCTTGGTATTCATGTAATTATTCTGCAGACATCAGGCGAAACTATCACACCTTTCGCACTCACCAATTCAAAATATAAATGTCAGTCGACTTCTATACTGTGCTGTGTTTGCCATGCGGTGGTAAAGCGACCTGACACACCTGACTGCTCCACGGACAACTCACAAACTCTTTCTACTGTGGTTTGAGCTGCCGTGTCTTTTCTTTTGTCATTCAATCACAGAAACACCACCTTTTCCATTCCTCTTAAAGAAAACCATCATTCCTAGGTTTCCAGTCCATATCTCCTTGCCTTAGGCTTATTCTGCACTTGAAAAAGCTGATGGCTCACTTCAGTTATCTGTGTAGAGGGGTCTGGTGCCATCTGAGGTGTTTTAGACTATGTAAGACGTCCTCACAGAGCTAACAAGGCTGGCACAGGACCTCTGGGTCAACCATGCCCTTTTGAAGGGGCAGCTGAAGGCCAGGCAGGATAACTGGGGGCATTTCATAGGGCAGCAGGTGTATTTAAGAGGAAATGCTGCTCAGAAGCAGGCATTCAGCATGTGAATCAGTTGCTGAAATATAAGGGTATGGTATTATTTTGAACACCAGGAGATGGGGTCCTTCTGTCATCCAGGTCTCCCACACATACTGTATCATAGTTGCCAAACCCCTGCATGTGTCTTGGGAACCCTAAAACATCTCAAATGGCAAACATATCTATTTTCAGGTGAGTGAATCCCCCCCTTGTAATTTGGTGTGTGCGATCTGGAGGTGAAATACCACCCTGAGAGTCTGAAAGAACAAAATTAACTATAGGCACATTTTTCTCAACAAAATAGTTCAAACATATTTGATTAACTTTGATAACCATTTAGAATAACAGAAAACAGCAGATAACAAGACAATGTAATTACAACATATTGTTCCTAAATCCACATTTTCATAAAAAACCCCAAGAATTTTGTTTTAAGGCCAAATAACTTAAATTTCCAAAGTATTCATAAAAATTTTTAGAAACAAAAGAAGGACGTCGAGGCTCAAATGAGTTAAAATAGCATACTCTTGTTTTCAATTTTATGATGTCAAAACCCTGTTATGTTAATTTTGGAGAAGAGAGGTAATCAATAAGCTCTTCTAACCCCATAATCACAAAGGAATAAATGGTGAATATAATCATAGGTAAACATATTATCTCTGCCCTTAAGCAAATTTTGCTTCCTTATAAATTTAATTAAATCTTCATCGGCACATCATTCTTCTTGAAGAACATTCACATATGATGCCACAATGAGCCATGTAAAGCAGCCTAAGACTGACCAAGCGAGATGTTACTGGGATATGTTCACAACAAAGTCTAATCTATCTAATAGCAGATATTTGGCATTGAAGTGCATATTTTGAAAAGACCAAACTCTTCTTTACCCATGGTGAATATGCTTGAAAGGCATTTTGGCTGAAGGCAGAAACAATGTAGTGATTTATTTTTAATTACTTTTTTATATATTGAAAAGAAAAAAGTGAGGGCTAAGAGACCAGTGTCAAGAAAGTTTTCATTCTGCTTTCCAAGGGGAAAGAGACAAAAGTACCATTTTCAAAAATATGCTAAAACCTCCACTTGTGTCTGCTGCAAAGGGACACCTGACTGTGCTTAAGCAATAACTTCTAGTCAAACTACCTACAACAGTATTTAATAATCAGAAACAGAGTGGAAAATGGGCTTCACACTGGGGTGTTACTCATATAAAGTACCCCAACTATTTAAGAAGTGGTAAGGAAACAGCATCTTGGTTAACTCAAGTTATAATATCTTTATTATAAATACTGACATTGCTTTGCCTATTATAAAATACTCACTTACCACTTTGTCTATTATAGCGTGAACTTCGAAATAGTTGGGTGCCTGTTCTGGAGCACAAAGCTTGTTCAGCATTGTCCTGCCATTTCCACTATGCAGAGCACCCTTACAATGAACAAGGAAGCCCTCCTAGGCAGAATGGGCTGGAGAAACCACAACAATAACATTTAAACTCTCGCAACTTTTGTGACCACCACTGCTTAGGGGCATCATATTTGACTAAAACCAGAAAAGTTAAAATACCATAGAAATGGCTTATTCTATTGATTTTACAGAACCAGTTGTACATGAAAAATACACAAATCAGAAATTATTAATCTAGGCAACACAACCATGCAGGAGAGATGGACATGGATTCATGTATGCGTGCTGCAGATAGGGACTCAGTGAAGAGGGATTTTTGTCTGCAGTGAAAATCAAAGACAATATGAATGTAGACCTTTCCTGGGTATCCAAAAACAAAATATGGGGCTAACCCAAATATACGACTGCATATTTGTTCCTGAGAAAGATACAGATCAAGTATCTCCAGTGCGGCTCATCCAGAATTAGGCTAGAGCAGCTTTACAGCACTACATTCTTTCTACTGTCACGCTCAAACTTTTTGATCAAGTAACCAAATGCAAAATAGGGAGGCTTCTGGCAGGATGAGTAACATCAGACCCTTTAGTCCTAACATCTCAGTGAGATAAACAGGAATGGGACATCGAGAATGGTGTCATCTCAGAAGTAAAGTTATTACCATTTACTAAAAAAGATGAGAAATTTTCCATTATGGGAGATTGTCTTGTGTTTTCTGTGATTTGCGATTGTCTCTGACTGTGCTGCTCACATGAAATTCATAAAAGGTAGAAAAAACCTGCTTTTATCAGGCTGCTTTGTAAAATGCAATGTGAAGAGAGCTAAAAGTTGCTCCTCCACATTCAACTTCACATTTAACTTTGTTTACACTGTCACTGAAAGTGACTTTAATTTCAGTGATCTAAAACATAAAATAACTTGCAGGCCAAGAATTGCTCCAAGTTTACCTTTTCAATTCTATACTTTTCAAAACAAGTGAAAGACAAATGTGTCCGTATTTGTGCAATATTACTTAATAATGTACCTACGTTTATGATCACATATGCACACAAATCACTTAGGCTGTATTTTGTGCTACAAGAATGATTATCAAAGGATGAAAACATGCCTGTAATACGAAAGGGAAAAAAAGTAGTCACCAAATTAATAAACAAATTTTATGTCAACCTTTCCTCTTTTAAATCATAGTTTTAATGAAGTCTGGAAGAGTAGGAAACCTGATACCTGATGATCTCACATCTCTAAGCAGATGGCTTCATTATCGCTTGTGATTGGAAAAGCTCATCTTGTAAGAGTCACCAGAGATTACATGAATATCTGGAAATAAAAAATTTGGAGGTTTGCTGCTATGTCTATAAAGTTAGCCTAATATTGATTTTTCTGGTGCATTAAAATCTGAAGTGAGCCAAGTTTAAATCTGAGGAGACTGAAAATAGTGCTACAACATTGGCTACTTTATTGTAAATCAAAATATTCTAATTATATTTCCCATGTATTTGTATTCCTCAATGTCCTCAGTCACATATAAGGAAAATGTAAGTGTCTGAAGTCTTGATGCATTTATTACTATAGTCCAGCTGTGATAAAGAGCCATTAAAATCTCATTGGCCGTATATTGCTATACTTAAAACACAGCAGAAGCATTTTGTACCAGCCAGTAACATTATAATATTTCTCAGATTGGGGAACATTGATGGTATTCAACATGAGGCCAATAAGTTAACTGGAATGTAAAAGACGGAAAGGAAATAACCAGAAAAAAGTATTTAACCTATTCTGTTTCTGTTGGGTGAAATCTGCATCTGCAAATCCAACAGTGAGGTACCCAGTACTGTGATCCTTCAATCATTTTTGTGAGTGTGAAAAGTAATTTCAGTGCCTGAAAGCTCCTGATACATGCATATACAAGATGCTGCACAAAAAGTAGGGGAGTAATGTCTCCATACACTGTGTCTGTAAATAAAAAGCTTAAAAATATGGGAAAACACAAAAGCCAGCACAGAAATTTAGGTGGAGGAATCTGAACATGGAAGGGATGACAAGTCCTTAAAACATGAAGAAGGAATAGCTCATATTACTGTGGGATAGTGGCAGCATCGTTCTTTCTGGCTGTGATGACTCTGATTTATGGTGATATCATCTTACCTAACTTTAGATACCTGTGACATGCATCTGAGAGGCTTAATCTTCATTTCTTGTATAGTCAATAGAGAAAAGAAGCCACATATAAGATGTACTCATCTAACCTATTCTAAAGTAGGAAATATGTTGTGCCCTGAGAGCTCCTATTTCTTTCCACTGACTAACAAGGGAGTTGAGACAATTTGCTCAGATGAAGTCATCCAAGCACTGGCTGACATCCCCATTCAAAAAAGAGAGAGAGGGAGAGAGAAAGGGAGAGGGAGAGAGAGGTACCAAAGATGCAGAGCACAAGGAACTAAGCTAGATGGAAAAGGTCTGGCATCAGGAGGGTGACTAGCCTTTAATATTTAAGTCCTGTGTAAAGAAGAAGGAGAATCGTCAGGAACTGGGAACAACAGCAACCAACATAAATATCTCAATTAATAGAAAGTGAGAGGCCAGTGTTTGAAATGCTAGTGGAAGAAGTACGGACAGATTGACATTGGGACATAATTCAGAACCGAACAAGGTGATGAACAGATTTAACTGCCAAAGGCAGGAAGGAAAACACCCTGAATAACTATATTACCAAGCCTGAGGAAAGCAAGAAAACAGAGGTATAAATGTGCACAGAGCACTGAAGCTAGAACACAACAGGAAGGGAAACTTCCCCAGCTTCCTACACAAGGCTAACTCTTCCAGGCCCATACAGCTCTGCTATGTAGTTAAGAATATCCTGCTTCCTTTTTAATATATACACCATTTGTTTGTTGCTCCTATTTAAGATTTTTACATCTTTAAAATACCTGAAGTTTTTGTTTTTCTGGCTGCTCCAGATACTGCCACCAGACAAACCAGAGAATCTCAGAAATGCTGATTGGAAGGGACCTCTGGAGGTTATTTAACCCAACCTCCCACTCAAAGCACGGCCAGCTGGGGCCTTGTCTAGCCAGACCAGGAAAACCTCTATGGATGGAGATCCCACAGCCTCTCTGGGCAACCTGCACCAGGGCTGTGCTGCCTCCTCAAGATTTTTTTTTTTTAACCTGAAGCTTTCAAGCTGCAATTTGTGGCCATTGACCTTTGTTATATCATCTGGCACTTCTGAAGAGAGTTTCGTTCTATTATGTTTGCCACTAGATATCCTTTAAGAAATTATAAGCAGCTATTCCATCTTCCCTTTTTCTCCTCTTTGTCAGACTAAACAAACCGAATTCTCCCTGATTTTCTTTGTATAACATGTTCTATAGGTCCTTGACCATTCTGTAACCCTCTACTGGACCCTCTCCTGTTTCTCCACACCTCTTTTGAAGTGGGAGCCTAAAATGAATGGAGTATTCTAGGTGTGGCCTTAGCAGCACCAAGTAAAGGGGGGTTATAATTTCTCTCCACTGGCTATGCTTCTCCTCATATATCCCAGTAGACGTGTTTGTAGCAATAAGGCAAAAAGCAAACTGTTCATATTCAGCCTGCCATGCACATTGACCCCTAGGTCCCTTCAGTAGGGCTAATTCTCAGGCAATTGCTTTCCAGCCTGCATGTGGCTTGTCATTCCTAGGTGCAGAGCTTTTGCCTTCTCCTCATTGAACTTCATGAGGTTCCTATTGACTCAGTCCTCAAGTTAATCCACATTTGCCTTGATAAGCCTCTGGACCTAAGTTCACATTCCTCACATCAGCCATTTCCCCTAACTTTGTGCCACGTAAAAAGTTTGTTCTGTGTCACCATCGAGGTCACAGATGATGATGCTGAACACTATGGGCCTCAGCACCCGTCCCCTAGCATGCTGGATACCGTCACTTCAGCAGCTGCCCGCTGGGCATCTAGCCAGTGATCACTGCCCTTTGAGCCTGATGGCCCAGACAATTTTCTACCCACATAGCAGTCAGATTAGGCAGCCGGGGTCTCCTCAGCTACCAAATGAGAACACTGTGGGAGACAGCGTCAAAAGTCTTACCAAAGTCAAGGTATATTACCTCTATGGCTCTTCTCTCATCCGCAGAGCCAGTCATTTTGTCGGAGAGGCAATCAGGTTGTTCAAGCATGATTTGCCCTTGAATGCCTGCCGTGAACACTCACAGTGCCTGAATGCAGCTGGCCTCACAGTCTTTTAATTTTAACACCTGCAAACTGACAATCTCAGTCCTGCAATGCTGTTGAACCCCAAAGTGATGTTGAAATGACACAGCCAGCACCTGCTGCACTTCAGGACATCATAGATTTGTATTCATTTTTTCAGTGCGATGTTTCTAGGGATGGCAATAGACTCCGTAAGATCATACTTGCAGATTAACAAGCAATAATAGAAATATGACATTCCTAAATACCTCCCCATCTCATTCTTTGGGGCTGTCTTTTATTTCCCAAATCAAGCCTTAAAACTAAATCAAATTAACTTGAAACTACTGAGTAATAAACAGAGAAAGTGTTTTCAGAGTCATTCAGATGTTCTAAACATTAGTTATGAGACATCCGATTAAAAGCATTCCTTTACTGCAATCTTCTGTGAGTAAATGATAACATCTATTCATGTTTACAAGGGTATACAGCTATACACAATACACGTACATCTTAGACAGGTTTTCAGGTCACATAAAGGTGTATTCGCAGTAATTACTGTTAGTATTTTTGTCAATACCATCATCTCTATTAAGATATTCCACATGCAGCATTTTCAAATACCAGGTTTCATTGCTTCCATTTAAAATAGCATGTTTTGAAGTCATGGCAGGGCTACCTTATAAGACATGCATTTCTGTCTTTCAGAGGCAAAGACAAACAGATCAGTTACTGAACAGTAAAGGTCAAAGCATAAATCAATCATCTCACTAATAAGCTATCTTCAAGCAACAGCTGTATAAGGAATAGAAGAACATTTAGCTTGGTATTCTTTGCACAGATATTTCAGGAGAAAAGGCTCAAGATGACATCCTGATTCCCATCAGTCCTCTGAGAACAGAGCTTTAAAACGCTAGATAGCTCAGAGCTAAGTGCTGTAACAGGCTGGTGCCAGGCCAGCCAGCAAACTAATTACATGTATTGTATGCTGTCAGTTGAAGGAATGGACATTTAAGTGTATTTGTAGCATTTGCAAACAAATTTCCTATCTTCTTCATCTGTTGAAGACATAGAATACATCTCTTTTTCCAGCTTTCTGGTTGTTTATATTTTTCCTTTCTAAATATTTCTGACCATAGGACTATGCTAGGTACGCCTGTGCTTTCACCTCTGGATTCACTTCTGGTCCTGTGGAGATGCAATGGTTAGTTTTGCCTTTTCTGTTGTTTTTACTTGTACATATTTTTGTTTGCTTGTTTCTCCATTTGCTTGTTTTATACAGGTATGCTGACGTTCTGGGAATGCAGTCATAACTATTTATATCACACCAAGTAAACAGTGATTGTAATAGTTAATTATATCAGAGAGTATCCTTATCATTCAAACACCATTATTTAGCAACAGCTGCCACTTTCCAGTACCTGTGATATCAGAACACATTCCTGGAGGACAAATAATGTTGTAAGCCAGAGAGGAGGAAGAAAGAGTACAAGCCAGAAGCTGCCACAAAATTAATTTCCACTTTACTAAGTGTATGTGTTGTTAAGCAATACTCTTCTTCCTCTTCTGAAAGTTATGAGCAAAGCTGGCTCTTGGAAATCATGCACGTGCCAGAAGAAAGCAGCACAAAATCTCTCTCCAGCTTAAAAGGCAGCATTGTCTTGCCTTTATGAAGAAGACATAGTCTTAAGAGAAGGAATAAGTAGGTACCACGGAGCTGAACTGTTGTTCACTGTTATTAGGTAGGACATGAGGATAACATTGGTTTTCCTGTTCTGTATAGAAATATGGTAAATATAAAGTATTTGACAACAGAAACAAAATTTCTAATAGCAAAACTGTATTTGAAATCATTACCTACAGAACCTACAGTCAGGAGGTTCTGCTTAACAGCTAAGAGGTGATGCAAAATATGCTGAATTTTATATAATCATTATTTATAGTTAGCTCACTACAGAATGGTGCCTTGGTGCCTTGGACAGAATTTAGTAGCTAAAATCAAAACCCAGCCAGGCCTAGTGAAATAATATATTTATTTGTTCATTTTGGAGAAAATTTGAGGAAATCAAGGATAAGTAGTTCTTTACTGTTTTAGAGATATTCTAAGCACCTTAATAACCAATGAGATACAGAAAATGGAGTGGTCAATGCAGTAATGGTACTCATGGAAACAATTTTAGTGCCAGCCAACCTTAAATGTTTCTGTGAACACTGAATCTAGGAAGGCCACAAGTCTACTGCAATTTGGTAACAGACCTGAAGAAAAAGGCTTGCTTTGTTTGATAAATAACTGGGGTTCAATGATCCACTCTAGCTGTGGGAAGCTGGCATGAAGTTCCACAACAGAAATTTGATACAACGAGAGCAGTGTTGTTTTGAAAGATCAATGGTGAGAGGAGGTTATGGCAGAATTTCAGCAGTCTAATTAGTTATGTTAGTAGTATATCCCAAAGAGCTTTTGTCAGATAAAAAATGGGTGTTCTTTTCAAATGAATCATCTATTAATCACCTGGAAGAAGGAGTAAACAGCACATTAATTAAATTTGTAGATGATTCCAAAATGGGAGGCGCTGCAACAACTTATACAGAGGTAAGACAAAAAGCCTTTAGTGATTGAAAATAAAAATTGGCAGTCAGTACTGAAGTAGGTTCTATCTAGAAAAATACAAGTGAATGCATTTAAGACAAATAAGAAAAAAATCAACAGGAATACCTGGGGGAAAATCTCCAGAGGGTAATAAACGTAATGTGAATGTGTAACACAGTGTCACAGCAAGGAAAAAAATCAGTTTCATTTCATAAGGCAAAGGACATTGTAAACCAGAAACCCCTTCTATGGCAACATGGTGCACTCACTGAATATTGTGTATAGGTCTCAACGTTTCTACACCAAAACCCTGAACTGAAAGAAATTTACAAAAAAGTAATGAAAGTGACTATGAGAGAAAATTAAACTCATGAGAGAAAATAAAAAGAATTCTTGCTTACAGGAAAAGCTTGGATCAATGAAAATCAAGAAAGACTGTGACTTTTTCTAAAGACTTTATGGCATTAACATCATGAAAGATGAGGTTATATCTAAGGGTCCAAGACAATGCAGGTGAAAAGCCAGCCTTGTTCCATTTGCAATTTTGTCACTACCAAATTGTGTGACCTCAGGATAGTCAGATTGCCTTTATAAGCCTCAGTTTCTTCATCATCTTTATAGATATATGAATATTGTAAGAATATTTTCTCAGTTCACAGAGAACTTGCAAGACTTTAATTAACCAATCTTGATGTAAATTATTAAAAAAATTAAGAGAAAATACAAATAGTAGAATGAAAATACATGGGGTGAAAAACAAAATATGTCTGAGATACTTTCACATACAGAAGAACTGTCAAGATCTGGATAGGTTAAACTGCTTGAAAGAATGAGTTAGCATCCTTGTGGTTCAAAGGTTTAGGGATATGTGATTTACATTCTCATTTAACACCTATGAATTCCATCTCTATCATTCTGGAACAACGATCCTTTGCATATTCATCCCCCTGTGAATAATATGTGTGAAGTCTTTCTATGTGGCTAGAGAGAATTATGTATTTGGTTAAAATATGACAATGCAGGACAACTCTGCAAAGTCTGACTACAAATTTTCTTTTCAGCAAAGTGCCTTGAGTCTAATTTCAGAAACGTTTGAAGCAGATGCAGATTTGAAAACAAGCCCTGTCATTCAGAGAATGAATATGCAATTCATAATTGTCTTTTTTTGGTAGTGGATGGGGTAGGGGATAGTATTTTTCAGACTATGTTAATTTATCTACTGAATTCTAATTGCTAAACCTGTTTTCAGCCTTTCTTCATATCTTACCTAAGAAGAGATGTCAACATTAACAGGAAAGCCTGACAATCCATAAGCATGTTCTATGTTCAACAATTAAAATATGACAGATGATAGATTGACACCAGCATCAGAAAAAGTTCTGTTTATTAATTATCTGTGTGACTAATCTCAGAATCTTGCTTTCACAAGGAATGTGGCCTTAGAAATGCTCTATTCTCTAGGCATTTCTAAACCATTCCCTAAATTCCTTCTCAAATGGCACTGAACTCTTTGGAAGCAAAACCAGATTATTTTCTTTCCCCCAGTCATACAAACTGGGATCATTACTGTAAACTTTGAGCTTCCCTCATGTACTCAATAATTAAGTTGGCAAAGACAGAGAAATGAGACTTATTTGGAAGATAACTTCCCTGCAAGAAGGAACAGCATAGTAATGTATAGATGGTAAGGATTCAGGGATAGAAGAGTTATCAACCACCTTTATTATTAAATGAACAAATAACACTATTGTCTTATTAGAAAATGTGGGCTGTTTCCATTGTAAAGCACAGTACATCTAAGTAAAACCTAGATCTATTTCCTGAAGAGGCTTCAGGTCAATGCCCCAGCACTATATAAATGTGATACTCCATTAACTCACACATGTTTTGCAAACAGAAGCTGAGAAGAAACCTTTTAGCTGTTGCAGAACTTGCTGCACTTGTTCGTAGATGGTCTATTAGTGAATTTGATAGTGTGCTGTTTCGCTGGGTAGCCTAATGACATCTTTTAAAAAGACTAAGTGGTAAGGCATTGGTGGGAGCAGCGTCCGGCCCTTTCCTAGGAGTTCGAAATCTGCATTGGTACTTTGATGTTTTGTCCTGGTTTCAGCTGGGATAGAGTTAATTGTCTTCCTAGTAGCTGGTACGGTGCTATGTTTTGAGTTCAGTATGTGAAGAATGTTGATAATACACTGACGTTTTCAGTTGTTGCTAAGTAGTGTTTAGTCTAAAGTCAAGGTTTTTTCAGCTTCTCATGCCCAGCCAGCAAGAAGGCTGGAGGGACACAAGTTGGCACAGGACACAGCCAGGGCAGCTGACCCAAAGTGGCCAACAGAGTATTCCATACTGTGTGACGTCACGCCCAGTATATAAACTGGGGGGAGTGGGGGCGGGGGGATCGCCGCTTGGGGACTAACTGGGCGTCAATCAGCGGGTGGTGAGCAATTGCACTGTGCATCTCTTGTATATTCTAATCCTTTTATTATTACTATTGCTATTTTATTAGTGTTATCATTATCATTATTAGTTTCTTCTTTTCTGTTCTATTAAACCGTTCTTATCTCAACCCACGAGTTTTACTTCTTTTCCCAATTTTCTCCCCCATCCCACTGAGGGGGGGGGGCAATGAGTGAGCGGCTGCGTGGTGCTTAGTTGCTGACTGGGGTTAAACCACGACATGTTTTTATGTCACAACTGAACATAAGCAGACAGCCAAGCACTAAGTTATCAAGTTCCTCCTTCGCAAAATTTCCACCTCCAAATTTTGTTACTCTCTTGACAGTATTTTGTTCTTATCTCTAAGAGTTACTTGCTATACTACATGGCCAGACCATTGAATTTTCACCTCTCTCTCTCTTTCTATTCCTTCCTCCCCTTTTACCTGAAGAAACCACAGCACATTTTTGTTGATTTAAGAAGCTAAACCAATTTAGTTGGTTTAAAGTTGGCTGCTGGCATGCATGACCATCACAGTAAGGTGACCCTATGGTTGATCCTAAACTTTGACATCTAAAATTCTTGAACAAGGTGAGTTTAACCATAACCAGCCAAACATGTTCATCATATTAATGAAGGAAATTTCAAGTGAGAAGGATATGTAAGGTCTGAGTAGCAAAAGGAGATTTTTAAAAAGACAGAAGGAAAGAATCCACACCTAGGAACACTGAGGTCCTGTATACAAGTTGTATGCAAGGAAAATAAAGGTCACTCATTCAAACAAGAGTAACTTCAGGCATTATCTTTTAAATCTTTGCAAGCAGAAGTAATTTATTTTTTTTCCTTTTCATTGGGAATTTATTCTTTTAAATGACTTTTAATATTTTGATCTAAAAATGTACTTGTTACAAAGATGCCTTGTTTTGCCCTTTCATCTGTGCATCCTATAGCCATCAGAAAATTATCTTGCCACTAGCATGTCTAGTAATGGTACAACATTTAGAATGCAAGAACGATATTCATCTCCTTATGTAAAAAAAAAAAAAAAAGAGAGAAAGAAATTTTCTGTAAGCCACAAGCAAAAATACTGAGCAAGAAACAAACAAGAAATAACACACGGCCACAGTATTAACTTTTTAATTTCACATAGGCATGAACAGCACCGCACAAACTCACAAGCAATATTATCACCTGAGTCTCAGTTTGAGACCCGCCAATAGAACGTCCAGGGATACCTTCTTTTGCACACCTACAGCACCATATTAGGGATCAAAAAATCATCCCTGTAAATGACTGGGCCTGTGCTTTTTCCCCCTAATGCTGCATTTGTTTTTATTCCAGAGATTACATAAAAAGCCTCTCACATCACTGCTAGTCCTAACTTAAATAAGGATTATAGCTTTCCTGGGTATGCTTAAAGTAGTACAAATAAATAAATACAATATAGATTATCGATAAGGGCATTGCCAGTCTGTATAGTAACACATTTTCTATTTAGGGAATTTGTAAAAAGCATCATTAGAGAAGCAAATTAAAGAGATTAAGACATTTAGAAATTTGAAGTCAAATCAGGAAGCTGTTATTGTTTTTATGCTGTGCTAAGATGGTTTCCTTTCAAGCTGTGCATTTGAAAACCTAGTTACAGATACTCCTTGCATTCTGAAGTCTCTTTCGAGTTGAAGAGGAAAAGCAGGTGCCAGGCAGAGGGCAGATTTATGTATTACATGGTACTCAACAACAATAAAAACTTCCTGCTGGGAAACAATACTCAGGTTACAGCCTCCTTCTCCTGCTCATACCTTCAGATGATTTACCAGATCCTGCAGGCTTTGACAAAAAAATCCATTGACTGCAATGGCACTAAAGTTCTGTAGGTTGCCCAGTGAGATACCCTTGCTGAGGTACCCTTCCTCAGGCCACCAGGTTTCAACACTTAACCATCCTTTCATGGGACTAAGGCCACCATAAAAGTACAGTCAGTTTTCATCTGTTCTTCTCTCACCTCTAATCTTCCCTTCCTTTTCCACACCGCTATTCTTCCATGCGCCTCTTTAGAAACAGATGAACAAAACCATTTCCTCCTAGGCACACTGCTACAACAGTGATAAAGTTTTAGCAAGCAACTTACTGATTTGTAAGTAGAAAACCAGATCATGCTAGAGAAACACATCTCAGCAATGTAACTGCGTAAATCACGAGCATAAACCAGGTGAAGGTGAAGATAAGGTGTTTTGTTTCAAAGTGCTTTTTTAAAAATGGTGGGCACCACATTGCTTTGGGTTGCTGCATTTTATTTTATGCATTAGCTGAAAATGCAATTGATCCCCATGCAAAGGCCTAGCATTAAGCCTGAATATATTTAGGTCCAGCACAGACTTATCCTTGGGCTAAGAACTGAACAGGGATTTTTCTAGTTTTATGTACTGTCATGGATTTCAGTGCATATGAAAGCAAGCAATTCAAAAACCCAGTCACATTAAGGAAAAGAATGTAGGAATGTAAGGTGCCAGAAAATCCAAATAAATCCCCATGCTTTTAGGCTTCCCTCTGAACAGTTAAGCATGGTATTATCCTGGCAAGAGTAGTATTGTCTCTCTGGCTCTGTTGTTAGAACTGGTCAATTATTACTTTGAACTAATACTAATATTTTTTTCCTTTTCAAGAACTATGTAAAATCAGAGAAAAATAGAATTCAGGTACACTCAGACTCCTCAGACCAGCAGTACCTTCTTTCCACATGGAGCATTATTAAAGGGCTATTTGAAAACTTTTTCCTGTTTCTCTTTCACTTTCCAAAGCCTGTCCTATTTTCAGGATTTTTTTTTTTTTTTTTTTTTTTTGGCATAAAAAGAAGTACTTATACAAGGGTATGCAGATATAATAAGGCAGGTCCTGATCACATTTATACAGAGACTGCATGGCACTGAAACTGCTAAAAATACTAAAGATATGCCCATAGTTACTCAAGGGGTGTGATACCATGACTATAAAATCTGGGGGAAGAAAAGTCTGTGGTAGGGTAATTTCCAGCCTAAGAGCTGTATAAAACCTTAATTTGAATTTCCTTAATGATCACTTGATATTTAACATCTCATTTTTATTTAACAGAGAAGCTGTCATGTAGGGGTCCCTATCCTGCAAGGCATTTTATTTTATCCCCATCTTTAATTATGTCACCATACAACTTGCTTGAGAAGCTAGTCTCTGGCAGTGGACTGCTGAAAAAAATACAACACACTAAAATAACTTCAGTTTGGACACAAGCTTCCACAGAATACTAATTTATTTGTTTCAGTCTACTTAATGGCATTTGGAGCTATATCTATGCTCTGTGTAAAGAGTGTGACATAGAAATGGATTGATTGATATTTAAATAGTACAACAGTGTATCTGCTAAATAATATCTTTAAGTCAATAGAATGAACAGAATGAAATTGAATCTTTACAATGTCTTAATAATTGCTATTGATAAAATGATGGCTATGCCAAAACATTAGAAGAGTGGTTAAGGAGGAATGTGTTGGAGGACTTCCATTTATTAATGACATTTCAAGAACAAATCCCAGGAAGCATCCTAGAGACAGGAATGTGTGACAGTGGGTATTTCTCATTAGCCTATTTGGAAAAATTTTACTAGCACCACTCAGGTCTCCATTTCTTCTCCCCTATCTCCAAACTGTTCTTGTGCCACTGTGATTTTTCAGACATGGCACTTCAAGCTCTACATTGGCACAGAAAAATGCCACATGTGGTATAGGGTACACTATATAACTGGGGAGTATTTAAGAAGGTTGTTTGATTTAGCAGCATCTTGCTTCTGTCTGAAATGTCGCCATTCCCATCGATTGCATTGCTAGAAGTAGTCTGAAGAAGTAAAACTCCAAGAATGATTGGATTCTGGGTTAATGTGGCAAAACTGGACCAAGTAGGATGTGGCGATGTAATGAACCTCACTAAACATGGAATTTTCACTGGTTCAAGTTTCCAGCTAATAGAAACAAACAAACAAACAAATCTCCTCCCCTAGATTAGAATGATCAAGCCTTTATACCTTTACTTGGACTTAAAAACCAATGTGTGAATAAATAAATCATAACTTTTAGGAGCTGAATACCAACATGCTTACAAGTGCACAGTGGCCTTTTAAAATATCAGATCATGTATGTTTTGGTATCAAAATAGGAAGCTGAATCTCAAATATAGACTACATATAGGAAAAAGATGGCTTCTGGGCATCACACTAAAAAGCAGACTAATTTCACAGCTGTAGCTCTCCACTAGCTGTAGCTCTCTTCACTAGGCAGCAGATCTCAGCTAGCTGGATTTGGGTAGAGTCCAAAAACAATCCTGAGATGTCTGAGACTGGGATCCACTCCTCACAGTCTAGAAGCATCTTCAGCTCATGGCCAGTACGGAAACTTCATTAGGCACCAGAGAAGGTGAGACAGGTTTCCCCTGCAAGTTATTTCATGAGAGCTTAAATTAATGTGTTATTTACTTGTAGAAGCGCCAGGAAAGTTATGGAGATATATACAACAGTAGACACTGAAAAAACACTACTTTCCTGGGAGTGTTTGAGATTTGCTTGTAAAGCTGATCAAAGTGTTAACATCAGAAACTTGTAAAAATTAAAAATGCAGTGCTGATGCTTTTCACAAATTCACAGAACTTCACTGTGCCATAAAACATACTACTGGAAAAAAGTTTATAATAATTTGTTTCCTCATTTTTAAATGCAAATGTTGGATTTTTCAGTTGAAAGTAACCTTTAGCATTCATTTGAAATCCTTCAGAATACCTGAATTTACTGAAATTCAAAAATAAATCTGTATAGCATTCTGTTGACATGATTCAAATCTTGCTTTTTGCTTTGTGTGGTGATTGAAACAAGGTGTTTTCTTCAAGCAATTGTTTCTAGCTTTTAAAAATTACCGCCCCCAACAAGTCATTATTTGCTTATTCCTAATAGTTAATAGCTCTGAGAAAATTGTAAATTTCCAGTCTGTATTCCTTCACATGCATCCATTTCTTGTTATGCTTTGAAAGCTTGTCCTATTTTTCCTCTCTAGAGATTTTACATGCTCCAAAAACTAGTTCACATGAAGCAGAGATCAACTGTTCTTCCAGCGGTAACTCCATGGTGCTACCAAACTTTGATTCAACTTTTATACAACAAGTATGTATAAATTGATGCCTTCCTTACGCTGCACACCCCTGGGAAAATGTTTCAATGTCAGAAGAAGGGAAAAGCAGATAACAACAGAATTTATTTCCTCAGCACAGTTTTAGCACCTGCATAGTCAAGTTGCTCTTACCAGAGTAAAAATTAAATTGCATACATTGTACCCACTCACTAAAGTTAGTACTCAACAACTACCTTGTCTTGCCTTTTTTTGGCCATGATCTTGCTGAGACTTCATTGACTGAAAATGTCCTAAGTTACTGAAATGAGCTGTTTTCACCTCCTTCCTGCTTCACATATGTCTAATGTTTTCACTATGAGTGTAGCTCTTCAAGAGCAAGGACAGCCTTTTAGCTGTGTGTTGATGAATTTCCTAACTCAGAAATAGCGAATGGTTTCTAGATGCTCCCGTAATACCACAAAAAAAGTATCAATTCACAGTAAATAATTTCACCTAAGAATGTTAAATTAATAACTTGCCATATATTAAAGAAGATATATTACAGGCTTTAAGGTTTGTTGTTCATTTTATTTAAATTCTTGGTATAGCTTCAAAGCACACTTCACGTAGCGATGGTGTCCACCATCTGTCTCTCCACTATTATGAAGACTATCTTCCAGAAAAGCTGCATCAAGTTACCTATCTAAGATTGCTCCTGTAAGCTATAAGATTATACTCATAATAGATAGTACTTTTGCTCCTACCTCTCTGTCTCTCTCTTTCCCCCCCTTTTCCAGCTAATCTCCTGCTCTATGCATTGCCCTTAGAGTATCACTGCTGTTAATGATAGGTAACTGACCTGCACATTGGTGAAATATTCAGCTGACATTTCAGTGATGTATCATTCTGAATGCATAAAGCAAACAGGTTACAACTAGAAGAAAATGAGTTTATTTCTGATAAAGCTTGTAAATGAATCTATACATACCCCAGAGTAAACTAAGCAGATGCATAAACAATAAATGCATTAAGCAAAAGCATTTCATTGTAACTTGGAAAAGATGGGAAATTTGAAAATAAAGATCCCAATTTACGTAAATATCCGAAGAAGTGAACAAGTGGCAACTGTAACAGTAATATTCAGAAAAAGAATCCATAAAAAACATTATGGAGAATCAGTGAAATTTAGTATTCTAATATATTTAGGAAAATTGGAACATTTCAACAATATAGGTGCCTCTATCTATTGAGCCATGCATTTTTTTAAGTCCCAAGATTTCAGAAACGACACCTGAATGTTCATGGACAGTGCCAACAAGCAAGAAATACTGCAGTATGGATAATCTGGTAGGGTTTGTATCTTGGTGATCTGCTTCTATTTTGTCTGTAGCAGTTTGGCCAGCAAGTTACGTTACGGTGGTGTCACATCTAACAACAGTTGTGCGGCAAGCATGGTGTTACGCTAACCAGCTTGCCCGTACACCATTTGTCAGCCCTCACTGGCACCGAGTGGGGCTGCCCACACAGAGACCGACTGCTACTCCTTTCAGCCAGCACCTACGCAGTCAAGCAGCTAGATTGCAATATGGGAGTGTAGGCAGCATATGTTTATTTTTACTTCTCAGCTATCACTACAGAATGAGACCTAATGTATAGCAAGCAGGGAAGACTTCAGAAGCAATACCCCTGTGCCACATCTTTCCTATCTTCTTCCTGAAGATCTGGTAGCTCTGATTTATATATGCAATTTTCATAGTTACCACTAAGTATAGCAAAACTGGACCTTAATATGCCTGGTTTTAAACTATTTCTAAAAGTATTCTTATGGCACAAAGGCATAGTTCTCTTCTCTCCCTAAAGGATCTATCTTACTGCTAAAAGTGACATCCCTATGACACCCCTCCCAGAAAAAGAGCCATTTCCATATTGTTCTGGTAAACCACAGAGCAGAGGTAAAAGGAAAAAAGGAAGCTTCAATTTAAAATAAACTCTAAAAAGACTTTTAGATAAGTAGAGATACAGGGATAGAGATTCACTAAATCATTTTTCAAATATTCCAGGATCCTTTTCATGATATACTATTTTAAGTTTGCTTTTTATTCCCCAGTTGTTTGGACACACAGACAAAAGAGTTAAGAAAAGAAGGGCAGCAAAAAGACAACAGTGCCTGTGTATTACAGTCAAGAGATTAATCTAAAAAATAGTATTTCTGCATTTAATGAGGGTTGAGGACAACAAATGAGAAATTTATAAGGCTACAGTTCCTATTATCCAGGGTGCTGACAATATGTATGAATACCCTTGTTTTGTAGCTGGGTTTTTATATTCAGTCCCTATTTTTGATTCTTACAGCATGGTTTTGTCCTTGCTGTGTGTCAGGTGAGCACTTACCATCAGAGTAAGAATCAGGTATGGGTAACAAAGCCTCTGACAGCTGATTGTCAGAAGACTGATGTCTTTCATCAGTGTTACGGACTTGAGGCTGGTCCTTTATTAATCCTATTCTTGTCCATACGCATATGAAGCATCTTTAATCTCAGGATTTTTAGTATTTGTGAATCAGTAATTTTACTTATGGGTTAGTATTTTTGAGGCTTGGACACTAAGTTCAGAAAACAATTTCCATCATAAAATATTAAAAACATACAGTATTCAGAGCTTCAGCAAAGATTAAATGTCCTTTGAATTCAACAGGACGTTGTTTTTTTCAACCAGCATAAGATAATAACTGACCATCACAGTGCTTACTTGGCTCAATATTTTTAATGTCTTTCTCCCCACAAAATACTACAGAGAAAAACAGAGGATGACTTCTGTAAAAGAGGTAAATAAAGCACAAAGAGATCTTCAAAAGTGTTTTAGGTGTTTCACTCCTTTATTCCGTTCCTTGGGGTGGAATTTATCTGAACAAATGTGTAAGTAAGTCCACAGTAGGCATCCATGTCTGAACTAAATGCCCTCTCTAATCAATATAGAGAAATAAGCACTTCAAGGAGAGATTTTTCCTGACCTATTTGAGGTGTGAACTTTAAGACCAGCTTGACTTGCACCTATCATTCCCTATTGACTACTGAGGGAACCCACAGGAGTACCCTACACTGTGGACATCTAACATTCAGCAAGGCAAATTCTGCTTTCTGTTTAACAGGAAAAACACTGGATCCCTACCCTCTCAAAGCCTGTTTGCACTTGGCTATACCTGGACAACATGTTTTCTAACGAGAGTGGGTCACATCCGCCTGTTCCAGCACAGGGTAACAGCTTGCTCTTTGCTTTGCAGCTTCATAAACGTAATGCAGCTGGTTAGAAGATTACATGCTCCACTGACCAGCTGCACTTAGTGAATGAAGCTGCAGAAGAGCAGAGAGAACAAGCCATCCAAATGCACGAAGTGCATTTCCAGCTGCAGGGAGCGTGCAGAAGAGACCAGCTCCCACAGCGCTGCCTTTCAGTACAGGACTTGACCAGGTTACAGGAATTTGCAGCCCTGGCTAGAAACTGTTCTTACGACTGGGCCAATTCTCCCCTTCCAAGTTCTGTAGGCTTGTCACCTCTCATTTTTTGGTTAATTTTTAAAAAATAATTTATTTTGATCTAATGTAATTCACAAATTTTGACATAATATGTGAAGCTTATAAACAGTAATCTCAGTGCAAATCTTACAGGATCTCCATTATGTTACTTTCCATGCTTTTTTTGTCAAGTTTAATGAGATAGTTACACCTGGCTACAAGAGTTCATCTCATTGAAGAGTTCCTACTTTGTTGGAAAGCAGCTTCACAAATTGTTTGTAGGCAACAGAGATTCCTCTTAGGCTATTACCAACTCTGACAGGATTTGGATCAGGTGTAGAATATTTTACTTTCAAATTAGTGTTTCCTGTCAAATATAAAGTAAGGGATCTTTTATCAAGAACCTCTGTAATGTTTAGAAACTTGCACCAGATGTCCAAAGAAGGCTTGTAAGCAGTTACATACTACAAGCCAGCAGATGTTACTTTTATTTAAGGCTTCTAACTGCTCCAAGGCCTGTATTTTGGCAAGTGCAGAAGTTATGTAGTGTGTTAAAACAGTAGATGAATTATACAGAAACTGTGGCCCTGCTAGCACTGTTACAGTCAAACAGTTGTGGAGTTTTAAAAATCCACCTGTCCTGCAATGGATTTTGCATTTGATGGGAAACACATTGCTAAGCGACACTGAAATCTTGTAACACAAAGAAAACAAAACAAAACACCACCACCTTGCCTAGAACTAAACCCAAAAATATCTGGTATCCCAGCTTTCGCGTGGTGGGAGTCTATGTTCTGTTGCAGACATGGCAGCACTGGAATAATATGAATAGCTGCATAAAGTACACAGATTATGCTGTATCTATTTGACTTTCCCACACTCCTTAGAAGCCTCCTGTGTCCCAAACAGGCCTGTGGAAAAGGCAGACCTTTCTGATTCCCTGCTTCCAAAAAACAAAGAAACAAACCAAAAATCTTCCTGTGAAAACTGTGCCCTTTCACATTCAAAGTAAGCAAAGCATGAAAAAAATATCCTGCTGAAAGTCCATCCTTCACCCACTGACCATGACAGCACCAGTGTACAAGTGGGCTCCTGTGCTGTTGCAGAAGTCCACGGAGTTCAGTGTAGCCCCAAGCATAAGCTTCTTTCATAAATTGTGCAATAAAAGAAAAGGGAATACGGAATGTCTGGGATGCTAGCTATTCTTGCAGGTATTGTTTTGGGGGATTATCTTTGAAACTTTCTTTCCTGCCCTGTAATTTACACTGCTACTGCTGATAATGACTGTAAGGAATATAAGCAGCACTAATGGGTATGGATCACTGTTCTCCTAGACTGTACAAAAAAGGAGCATGGGGAATGATGACCCTGTAAGATAGATCAATGCAGCTACAGATTGGTTCTTACACTATTCAGGTTATTTTCCTTAAATGGCATCATGCCTCACACATTCTGCTGAAGGCTATCCATATCCATTCAAGTTCATGACAGCTATTCTTAGACATTCTTTCATTTTTAACGCCATTACCAAGACTACTACTGTACTTTTTAAAATGAGAATGAGGAGACAGTGTCTCTTTTATCAGGTTCAGATCTATTTAGCTTAAATTAAAATTATTTGCTATAATTTTCCTATAGTTATTCAAAGGGTTAGTGAGAAAATGTCACTGAACAGCTACTTGTCTCCTCATTAACATTCATGACAAAACCTTCTGGTAGGGCTGGTTTTGGCTGCCGATGGAGCAATACTTAAAAGAAATTGGCTTGTCTGCACTGCTCAGCAATGCCACTATGCAAGGGAATCGGTGATAATAAGATGATATTATTACAGCTACACTGGGAACATAATATATTTTAAGCTGCTTTGAGGTATACAGTGGGGGTCCAAGAATTGCAGCATGATTGCTTGTCTATTGCTATGAACAGGAAACAGCTGATCATTACATGTCTGCTTATTTGGATTAGCCCTACCCAAGGCCTTGAGGTAAAAGAAAAATCCGCATCTGCTGGAACTGTTCACTTCCTGTTTGTTTCCTGTCTGCTGGAACGTTTTTTTGTTCCTTTTCCTAGATTTTGGAAGGGTATATGAGTCCCATTGCTGAAACAGGTATTGCGTTCTTTGCTAGGAACATTGAGCACCTACTGTTTCAGAGGAATTTTTCTCATTGCAAGGCTTTCTTTCTTAGGCAAGATTCTCAGGAGAAGATTCTCTGGATCCTTGTGCACCCATTAGTGAAATTCCAGATACCTTTTTTTTTTTTTTTAAAATTACCATCCAGTATGGCAATGCAATGGCAAATATACAGATATGGGCAATACAGTTGTAAACATCTGCACATAAGGCTCAGCCAAGAAACAACTGGCAGCTGGTATTATGTTGTGTAGTAACTCATGCTAATTCACACCGATTGTCTAGAATATGGAAACCAAATGGAAAAACTATTGTCAGACCTTTGGCTCTGGGACATCTTTGAACCTCACATACTCTGAGGAATAAAACACTTAGGAACAAATGAATCTAGAAGAATGGAGCAGTTAAAAGTCCCGACACAGTGACAGCCCCTTAGAAATGTAGAGGACAAATTAATAATAAATGAGTAAGATTGTACAGGGCTTTAGGATGCAAGAACTGATTGCCATTTAAAAGAAAGGCATCTTTTCTTCTGATCATAGCTGTTTCCAAAATGCCTAATAGTTTCTAAAGTTCTCTGTTACGAATTTCATATTTAGCTTCTCCTGCTTAGAGTTCTTGTAGAGATTTGGAAAGTACTGCACTTCAGGTAAAATGAAATATAAAACTGACATAGAAATGATGTAGAAACATTGCCAGCAGCCTGAGGGAGGTGAACCTTCCTCTAAGCTCAGAACTGGTAAGGCGACATTTGGAGTGCTGGGTCCCGATCTGGGCTCCCCAGTACGAGAGAGAGATGGACATACCAGTGCAAGTCCAGCAAAGGGCAGTAAGGTGATGAAAAGACTGGAGCATCTTTCCTGTGAGGAGAGGCTGAGAGAGCTGTGACTGTTCAGCCTGGAGAAGAGAAAGCTCAGGGGGATCTCATCAGTGTGTATAAATGTCTGGTGGGGGGAGTAGAGAAGATGGAGCCAGGCTCTTCACAACAGAGCCCAGTGACAGGACAAGAAGCAATGAGCACAAATTAAAAAACCAGGAAATTCAATCTAAACACAAAAACCCCCACTTTTTTTACTGTGAGGATGGTCAAACACTGGAGATATCCATGGAGATATTCAAAACACAGCTGCACAGCTGGGCGACCTGTGGTAGCTGACCCTGCTTTCAGCAGGGGGGGTTGACTAGGCCATCTCCAGAGGTGCCTTCACACCTCAGCCATGCTCTGATTCTGTGTAAGAATCTTTACCAGAGGCTAAAGAGACAATGTTTAAGTTACAACAGATTGAGTTTCCTTGTAGATTATATCACGAATAGGAATCTGGGACAAAATCCTGAAAAGGAAAACAGACCTAAAATTACCTCTCAAAATGGAAATCATAAAATCATTCCATCTATGCTTAAGTATATGGTTGTGGGACAGAAAGCAAATAAGATAAGAAAGCCAAGGCATATGAAGGTCAGATCATAATTTAACAAAGAATTCACATACCCCTAGATAGTCTTATGTTGCAAAGGTTAGCATTACCGTAAGACATGCCTGGTACAGCAGAAAAAAAATTGCAAAAATCTACACGACCTTCCATGTCCCTTTCAAGAGTTTACAAAATGACATAAATGTCTGCACAACCAAAACACTAGTTTAAATTAGCTCCTCATGGGAGCGATGCTAATATACTCTCAGCATTACTTAAATGTTCATATATTCTGTTATTGCTTAGATATGCTGCTCTTGATAAACACAGGTCCTGTACACAACTTCCATAAAATCATCACAATCGGTTGTATTTGTTTTGTTATTTCTGGTGTACAGCATCAAATGGCAGAATCATGTATTAGAACTCTCTTGTACAATCGAAGTACCAAATTAAAACAAACAAAAGATGATCCTTGAAGAGTTAAAACATTGATGTTATCTAACAATCCAATATTTGCTTTATATGGAAAACCATCATCCTATTTTAAACTGCAACAAATCTAGCTGGTTTTATACTGAAGACAGCTTATTAGGTGAATATATTTTTCCATTAATGTGTTTGCCTTTCTAGAAAGACTCAGCAGTTTTTCCGTATAAGTGAACAACTTCTGAATAGTTTTAGAATAGCATTAAAATACTGAAACTCTACACAAAGTTCAAATGCTCTTTGATAAGACTTCACATTGCAAATTCCCTTTAAAACATCAGTGATAAGCCAGAAGAAACCACTTAGTCTTTTAATTCAACTTTCTGCAGAGCAGATTCATAAGAATCCCAGAACGCAGTATTTACAACAGGTCAGTAACTTCCAGCTATATACCTTGCTGTCAGTATTAAGACACAGAATTTCAGGTTACTGAAAAAGCCATAATGTGCTTAAGCTCACTGCAATATGAAAAGGCCTCAAGTTGCCAAAGAATTAGTAAGGTACCATCTGAACTCTGTGGTAAATGACCCCAGCATTTTCAGTAAACTGCACTGCCCACTGAACACCAGTGATCATCTTGGGTTTCCTTCTAGAAAAAGAGAAAAGCCCTGTACATGCTATAGATGGTTTGAAATGTCTGTTCTGCTTGCATACACATCTGTAATATTGCACGCAACTTCTGGATTTTTTTTTTTTTAGGTCCTTCAAAGCCAAATAAAATTTTGAAAATCCACTACACAAAAAGTTCCAACTTCACATTAAAAAGGGAAACCATCACAATGCAGAGCACTGCACAGTCATCCACACTGCAGTCCTTCCAAGGATTAAAGACACTTTCTAAATTATATTAGCATCTCATCTACTGCTGGGGACTTTTCTCCAGTTCATCCTCATATTATACATTTCCCATTCCCTCCTTTTATAATTCATCTTCCTTTCTGTGTCATATTGATAGAATCAATATTAGAAGAAAAAAATCTTTAATTGGATAAAGAGAATGACACAGAATTACCCTAAGGAGTTAGAGACATCTTTGCTTTTTTCTGAATGCAACCTCAGAGTTTCAAAGTAGGCTTCCAACTTCAGGGATAACCTTTCCACCATTCTTCTACATGTGTGCATATGCCCCGTTACCTGGGGTTAGCCAGCTTTACTGCACCTGTTTGCAGGCTTTCTACCTACATGCAAAGATGCAGCTCTGCAATCCTCTTTGCAATGCTGATTTACACCTCTTAGTGCCAGACCCTTTCCAACTTACACACATGCAGAAATGCTCAGGGGAACACTTTCAACACAAAGAGAGACTTCATATTTAGATAAAGCCACGATTGAGTATTCTGAAGCTCTTTGACTCTTTGCTAATCTGCAGTTTATGAGAAGAGCTCAATACAGTGCGACTTGTAAGTACAGTCACAACCATAAAAACTGCTTAACATTCATTATTAAAGACAAGCATTTAGCAAATTGCAACACTGAACCCTTGATCTTAGAAAGATCTTACAAACACTGAGGACCAGAGTAGATTAGAGTACTGATTAGGAACAAATAAAAACCCCAAACTGTCCTTGTCAATTCTTTCTAGGTATAAAAGATATGTTCGATACTGCTTAAGTGTCATGCTTTGCATGACAATCCCTCTCAAATACAACTGAGGCCTTAGCGTTTGGAAGCCAGAAGCCCTCTAAAAGACTCTGTACACCACAAGAAAATCACACAGGAAAAAAGTACAGCCTTAAGGCTACAAAAAGGCAGACTACAAAAAAACTGCTTTGCAATAACAAAAATCATGGGAGATCCACAGTTCATCTTGCAACAGTGAACATAATTGCAGACCTAAATTTTGCATCTGAAACTAGGAGACAAAAATTATAAACCTCTCTATGCATATCTAATCTCTTTTTTCAACATTAGCCAAGCCTGCAGGCACTTAACAGTCCAGATTCTTGATGTCATTGTAATTAAAGGCAATACTCACAAGGCTGATAAGCATACCAGCTGTAAGTTAACCCTTATCTTAGCCAAACTGACAACTGCAAATGTGATATCTAATTGTAAAGAAAAGAACATTGGAATTTATTATGGATAACTGACTTTTAAATCCCATAACCTTGAAAATAAGTAAATAATATCCAGCCTACCATCAAACTTCTTGTGCCGGGACACAAAAGTGGTGCGTACAAAGTGACTTGTCTCCTCCACTAAGTTTTCAAACTCCAGTTTGCTCTGTTGGCTTAACTTGTCCTCCATTTCTGAGGTGCAACATGTATATTCCTGAGGGCAGATTCTCAAATGTTCCCCTGGAATCACAGGAAAAAAGGAATTAGAAATATTTGAATACAGATAGAAATGTGTCAGAACCAAATATACATGATGTCTCTTCAGTTCAGGAAGGTGGGCTACCCAAAGAGCTCTTTAAGGCTTGACTACTTGATTTGGAACAATTTGAATCTCTATCAACAACTTTGCTGTAGTTGGGCATTCCTCACACAGGAGGGGAGACACACTTTGCAGAGTTGTTCTGATACTTCAGAAGGCAGAACTGTCTCACGCCAAAAGTGATTCCTCATGCTGAAGAAGCCTTCCTCATAAACAGACACATACTTAAAAATTCAAAGACAATTGCTTGCTTCCTGTTTGTATTCAAAATGCCTGGAGAAATACCTAGTGAGATGACCTGTTAGAAGTCATCGAAGCAGTCTTGCTGTTAAAACCTGAAAAACAGAAATTACGTATTTCTGTAGATAAGTCCCACTTGCTCAAATGCACCAAAACATTCTCCCCTTGTACCCTTCCTTCTCTTCTGCTTGAGAAAGTGTATTTTAATGACTGTGTTTGGGTGCCACATGTTTTCTTGGGCAGCATTTCTTGTCAGACTGAGCAAATGCTCTGCTGAATAGGAGAAAGCAATGAAGAGTTTAATTAATGCTTATGTTATACGGAAATGCAATGTAACAGGTAATGAAAGCCTCTTATTTAATTCAATAGATTTATCTCTTGAAGCACTGTGGCAATACTTCTGACAATATTGCTTTCTTCGGTACAATTTGCAAGTGGAAACCAATTCTTTAGCTCATGAAATTAAAATGGTCTGTTATTACATGAAATGTGAATTTCCAATTGACACTGTACTATGTGTGTCAGAAACATTTAGCTCAGTTTGTACAAAGGCAGGATATTCTACCATTCCCTCTTGAGAAATAAAAAGAACGATCTGCCTCTATGATTAAAGTTACTTGTAAGGCAATGAAAACATTTAGCTTTCTGTACACCGAATCCTGATTAAAAATCCCTCTGCAAATCTCTTAAAGGTGCAAATAAAATGATATACAAAGCCCAAGGGTTAAATAAATACTGGGGACCTGATTCTCGTTTATATTGAGGCTCCTTTCTACCACTGCTGAGCTATAAAGAAGATTTAAATGCAATTTATACCTACTTTAAGGCTACTTTTCACCATTCTTATTATGTAGTGAGGAGAATCAGGCCCTAAGGTTTATGGTTCCCAAGGGTATAATACATTTAGCTGCTGCATCATTTTGAAAAGAGCATCAAAAAGAGGTTTGCACATGCTTAGAATAAATATTGTCTTGAGTTTACCCTCACCTTATTCCAGTTTTTGTTTCAGTTTTTGAATGAAGTCTTTTAATTTGGAATTTAGTCACTCCTCAACCCCGACCCATCACCCTCATCTTAATTTTTTTTCTGCAAGAGTTCATAATATATGAACTATAATGCCATGAGATTTCTCTCAGCAGTCTCAAGACTTTTTAAAAGCTCACAGCTATACATCTTCAGGAAGGATCATTTCATTATTATCAGTTACTTTTTGGCAGTACTACCTACAAGTCCCAGTCATGTCCAAAAGCACCATGATATAAAACACTGCATAAACCTGGAAAAAGAGATACCCCATGACCATCAAAATACTGTAAGGATTATTTCCCATGTCTACTACACCCTCCCAACACAATAAATTAATTCCTCTCCATTCTCAAAATCACGCATCTAAGCCATAAACAACAAATATAGGGACTGGTGAGCCAGCTGCTGTCAAACATAAACGATAGTGGCAAAATAATGGTTGCTTTACCCTCTACATTGCTGTCACATTAAACTGAAACTATTCAACAGGTAACATGTGACTGCAGAGGTACCACAATAAGACACAATAAGAATTATTCTAGTAACAATAATGTTCTGAGTTTTTATTAGTTGACAGAAAGACAAGGAAAGCTGAAATGTTGTGTTATTAGAAGCAGTGCCATGTGCTTGATTAAGTAAAAAAATAAACCCCATCCATAACATCTGTAACCCCCTTCCTCGAGAAACCCAGGGGGTTTTGCTCATTGGAAAGCACTGGGTAGACCTACTATCCCAGTTCCTGCCACAGTAGTAGTTTATGCTTTCTATAATCATAATGTCCTCCAGTGCTGTTTCAGTCAAAAATTTTTATAAAATTCAGTTTTATTTCCTCTGTTCATTTCTGTTTTCTTTCTCTTCTGTCTGGCTCCATTTGTTTTTCAGAATCGCCGGACTATCAGCTGAACTAATGCTAATCATCAAGGCACTGTGCTTAGTGAGTAACGGCCATAGGTCTAGATTTTTAAGACATTATGTTATGCTGAGTATTATGACAAATTAAACCATACCGAACGCAGTATAGCAGTCATTTTTGTAGCAATATTCATTTTTCTCACACGTTTATTTATGGCCTGTTTTGTGGTTGCGTGGCAGGGTTTTGGTAGCGAGGGAGAGGCTGAAAGGGTGACCTTACTCTGAGAAAGTGCTGGAAGCTTCCCTGGCCGGGAGCTGGACCCACCTCTGGCCCAGGCCGAGCCCGTCGGCGATGGCGGCAGCGCCTCTGGGAGAACAGATTCCAGAGGGGAAACCTGCCGGGAGTCGGGGGATCGGGGTGCGAGAGGAACCCCTGTGCGGATCCCGAGGGCAGGGGGGAAGGAGGGGATGCCCCTGCAGCCCGCGGGGAGACCAGGCGGCAGGCTGTCCCCCCCCAGCCCACGGAGGGGAGCGGGGGAGCAGATGCCCACCTGCAGCCCGGGGAGAGAGGAGCCCACGCCGGAGCAGGGGGTGGGTGCCCCCCGAGATGGCCGCTGCTCCCTGGGGAAGCCCGCGCTGGGGCAGCCTGGCACTGAAGGACCGCGGCCCGTGGGAGGGACCCGCGCCGGGGCAGTTTGTGAGGAACTGCAGCCCGCGGGAAGGACTCACGGTGGAGAAGTTCGTGAGGAACTGCAGCCCGCGGGAAGGACTCACGCTGGAGCAGTTGGTGGAGGACCGTCTCCCGCGGGAGGGACCCCCCGGCGGAGCAGGGGAGGAGTGCGGAGTCCTCCTCCCCCTGAGGAGGAAGGAGCGGCAGAGACAAGGTGTGGAGAACTGACCCCGACCGCCATTCCCCGTCCCCCTGCACCACCGGGGAGTCGGCAACAAGACCAGCAGCGGCAACGGTAAGTTCGGTGTCTAAGCGCTGGATTGAGGCGGACGAGGAAATCCCCAGAGGCGGGAAGCCCGAGGAAGAGCAGAGAGACCCGTCCAGAGCCGGCAGCTCTCACGGCAGAGGCCACGGGCAACCGCGGGAGATTTAAAGGGCCCTGAGGAGACCCAGCTCGAGAAGGCTACTCAAGGGGTGGGCATCGTCCTCTCAGGAGGCCCAGCCATGGTTACCACTCGGGTGAAAGCCATTGCTAGGAAAAATGTGGCGACCCAGACGGAGCTCCCAAGCAAACATGCAGCTGTCCAGGTCTCTGGCTGCAGGGAGTGCCTGAGCCTGTCGCCGGTGGCAGAGGGCAGCGGGGACAACTCCTGTGTGCGGCGTGACCAGGTGGATGATCTGCTCAGCCTTGGTGGCAGAGCTGAAGGAGAAACTGGAAAGGTTGAGGGGTATCAGGGAGTGTGAGAGGGAAATAGGTTGGTGGGCCCGCACCCCACCATCCCTGAGGCAGAGGCAGCAGATGGAAGCTCCACAAGAAATGGAGGATCTCCTGCCCTCTTGCCAGCAGGCAGGAGGGGATCTAAGAGATGGAGGGGAATGGATACAGGTCCCTGCTCAGGGAGGCAGGCGAATCCCCTCCTGGTCTCCCTCACCTTCCCAGTTGCCCCTACACAACAGGTATGGGGCTCTGGAACTTGAGGACCAGGCAAACGAAGATCAGAATGTAGATGAAGGCCTATCCAGGGGGCTGCCTAGGCTGAGTCAGTCAGCCCCACGCATTTTGACAGCCCCTGGAAAAAATGAAAAAGGAGGGTAATTGTCTTAGGCAATTCCCTTCTGAGGGGGACATAGGGCCCAATATGCAGACCTGACCCATTCCACAGGGAAGTCTGCTGCCTCCCTGGGGCCCTGGTAAAAGAAATTACTAGGAAACTCCCTGGTCTGGTTTGGCCCTCTGATTATTACCCGCTACTGGTTGTGTAGGTTGGCAGTGATGAGATTGTGGAGAGAAATCCAAAAGCAATCAAAAGGGACTTCAGGGCACTGGGGCGATTAGTAGAAGGATTGGGAGCACAGGTAGTGGTAGTGTTTTCCTCAATCCCTTCAGTGGCAGGGAAATATACTGAAAGGAACAGGGAAACACACCTGATTCACACATGGCTCAGAGACTGATGCCATTGGTGGAATTTTGGTTTTTTTGATCATGGGGAGGTTTACACGGCACCAGGCTTGCTGGCGATAGATGGAGTCCAGCTGTCTCAAAGCGGGGAAAGGATTCTCGCTCATGAGATGGTGGGGCTCATAGAGAGGGCTTTAAACTAGGTTTGAAGGGGGAAGGGGATAAAACTAGGCTCACCAGAGATGAGCCTGGGGACAGCATGCCAATGTTGGGGGTGGAATCGATAGCCCAGCTCAAGCGCATCTATGCCAATGCACGCAGCGTGGGCAATAAACAGGAGGAGCTGGAAGCCATTGTGCAGGAGGATAGATATGACTTAGTCACCATCACAGAAACACGGTGGGATGGCTCCCATGACTGGAGTGCTGCAATGGATGGCTATAAGCTCTTCAGAAGGGATAGGCAAGGAAGGAGAGGTGGTGGGGTGGCTCTCTATGTTAGGGAATGTTTTGATTATACAGAGCTACATGACTGTGATGGCAAGGTGGAGTGCTTATGGGTAAGGATGACAGGGAAGGCCAACAAGGCAGATATTGTGCTGGGAGTCTGTTATAGACCACCCAACCAGGTTGAAGAGACAGATGAATCATTCTACAAGCAGCTGGCAGTAGTCTCACAATCGTGTGCCCTTGTTCTCATGGGGGACTTCAACTTTCCAGATGTCTGCGGGAAATACAACACAGCAGAGAGCAAGCAGTCTAGGAGGTTCCTGGAGTGTGTGGAAGATAAATTCCTGACACAGCTTGTAGGTGGGCCTACCAGGGGAGGAGCCTTGCTAGACCTACTGTTTACTAACAGAGAAGGACTGGTGGGAGATGTGGTGGTCGGAGGCCGTCCTGGGCTTAGCAACCATGAAATGATAGAATTTTTGATTCTTGGTGAGGTAAGGAAGGGGGTCAGCAAAACCACTACTATGGACTTCCAGAGGGCAAACCTGAAAGGAGGTTGTAGCAAGGTGGGTACTGGTCTCTTCTATCAAGTAACTAGTGATAGGATGAGAGAAAATGGCCTCAAGCTGTGCCAGGGGAGGTTTAGGTATTAGGAGAAATTTTTTCACTGAAAGGGTTGTCAGGCATTGGAACAGGCTGCCCAGGGAAGTGGTGGTGTCACCATCCCTGGAGGTATTCAAAAAGCGTGTAGACAAGGATCTTCAGGACATGGTGTAGTGGGCAGGGTTGACGGTTGGACTCAATAATCTTGAAGGTTTTTCCAACCTAAACGATTCTATGATTCTATGAGGTAGAGAAAACTGGCAGTGGAGTTGAGCTGGGAAGGAAAGAGGGGTGGGGGGAAGGTGTTTTAAGATTTGGTTTTACTTCTCAGTATCTTTCTTTTGATTTGATTTGTAGTAAATGAAATTGATTTTGTTTTTTCCCCAAGTTGAGCCTGTCTTTTGCCCGCGACCATAAGTGGTGAGTGATCCCTCCCTGTCCTTGTCTTGACCCACAAGCGTTTCTGTATATTTTCTCCTCATCATCCCACCGGGGCCGGGGGGGAGGAGTGAGTGAGTGGCTTCATGGTGCTTTGTTTCCAGCTGGGCTTAAACCACGACATGGTCTTACTTTCTCTTTACTACAAAAATGACTTCCCACCTTGGCTGCTACAAACTTATTCCGATTCCTACTGCATTTATTTCTTATACATGTATTTTCATTAAATTTCTTCTTTTTAATTCACTGGATCTTCATTGATTCATGAGGCTCTTGACTGATGAAATATGAAACTCATGCTCACAACTTCTACACCACCCCATTGCTTTCCTCTCCTGATGATGTATCTTCCTAAATCATCTATACTAACCACCCACCTTTATCACGAAAACTTTGCTAAACTATAATCAACTTTTTTAAAACAACACTTCTAGTTCTTCTCTCCTCCCCTGTCATATACTCCTTGCGTTTTGGTAGAAAGAAATAAAAATGTAAATATTGCGCTACTCTTCAGAATCTGCTTCAAGATTTTTTTCCCTCCTCCTGTTTCCTCCATTGGAGGCTCAGGTCAGATTATAGATAAAGCAAAAGCACTTTCCATTGCTCTGTGGCAATGGAGTGTGTGTAGGCCTAAGCAGTTCAAGTATACTTTGCAAAGATGAAGCCTTTAGAAATTGTGGCTCATAAGACCTAGCATGTTTATACTGCAAACCACCTGCAGTCTCCAAAGGCTCACAACTTGGACAAATCTTGGGCCCTTCCCTGGGAGTGGTGAACGGAAACTCTCTGACAAACAGTCACTTCTGCACACTTAATCTTAATTTCCTTTTTAAAAGCAGCAATTACCATTTTGTGTTTGTTCTTATTAAACCTCCAACTCATGTTAGAATTGCCAGGTCATTAGTTCACTCCTTGGACAAAAAAAGTGGACATGATTGGGTTTTTTTTAATTAAGGGGTGTGTGCTTGATTTTGGATTTTTCTGCTTTTTTAGTGCAATATAACAGACTGCTTGGATTGGAAATAACTCTGCAGGGTATATTTGATTGTGCTTCCTCTATTTCCCTGAACAGGATCATTTACCATTTGCATTTTGTAATATATTGTTCTATTACTCTAAAAGGAGTTTAATCACTGATTTGTGTATTTGCACACCTTAAGTATTTTGCAGGCTGAAAATGTGCTCACAGCTAATGTACCAATTCTTGCCCTGGGAAACTCCATATGGTCTACGTTCTTATGCTAATTTTAGCAAAGATTTTTATGGCGCAAGTGGCATTGGATATAACTGACTAGTTTTTCCTTGTTGCAAATGGTGTCTCCCCAGACAAGTTTGACAGAATGTAGTTACGCTGCACCAGCATTTTGCCAGACAAAACAAGTATTAACTCAGCAGTTCCCAGCAACCTACCAGAACTCTTCTAACCACCATTTCCAGCTGAAGATGCTGACCTACATATCTCTCCTCATGTGGCTTAGGTTATATAAATCAAATCAATTGCCTACTACAAATTCAGCTACCAGTATTCAATTTCAGTTTTATTACAGCTGTAATCTCACACCTGCCTTCACATGATCCAAATTGGCAAGTTTTGCAGTTGAATTTGGCAATCCTGCTAGCATGTTGCTTTGAAGTGTGATAAAACAATTTATAAAGCACTTGTTTTATATTCAGATATATTGCAGTTTGATGTCCCCATAACATGCTACAAACCTCACAAGAGTCTTTAAAAAATTGCAACTTACAACTCTCAAGATGAATAAATGCTTCTACTGTGTATCAAAATGCCAGAACTGATTTGAGTGTGATAACTACTTGCAGAAGATACAATCTGAAGGAGCAGTAAACCCTATGGAATATAACATTACACTTAACAATTTCACTGCCAGATTTCCTGAACACCTGATGCAAGCATTGGTTATATTATTAGAACTGGAAGCATGATCAACTAAAATATTTTACTTCATCCAGAATTTTTTATGGGTCATGTTGCAAGTTTAACAATTTCAGAAACAATTCTTCCTGAGGCAGTCAATATTTCATAGTTTCAATTCTAACCATAAATTAAAAAACCTGATACTGTCCTGTTGACAGAATGGTAGGACTAACTGTATGACTGGTGAGAATAGAAACATACAGTCACCACACTGCTTCATAAATCCAGCAATGAATAAATGTTAATAAATAAAAGGGGTAAATTCAAGGTGTGCTTTCAAACTTGGTCACCCTGTCTGCATCAACAGAGCCTAAAGGAAGAGAAGATAGCTCTGCATCCTTCATCCTGCAGATTAGATTAATGTGATTTGGCTTTGTCATTAACCATGTCCTTTAAAATTAGAAATACTTGCTTCAGACCTGCTCATAGTCTGCCATTTGTGGAGAAGGCAGTGTAACTTACTAACAGAATGAAGTTTAACAAAACCAAATGCAAAAAGTCCTGCACCTGGTACGGAATAACCAAAAAGCCCAGGACAAGCTATCATCTGTGTGGCTGGGGAGCAGACTTGCTGAAAAGGACGTGGGCTCCTGGTGGACAACAAGCTGAACAGGAGTCAGCAGTATACCACGGCAGCAGCAAAGGCAAATCGGATACTGGGCTGCATCCACAGGAGCATTATTAGCAGAGATAGATACATGATCATCCCACTTTACTCAGTGCGGGTCAGGCTGCACCTGGAGTACTGTGTCCCATTCTGGTCCCCACAACTCAAGAAAGATGTGTACAGACTGGAGAGGGTCCAAAGGAGGGCCATGAAGATGATCAAAGGGCTGCAGAACCTGCCCTGTGAGGAAAGACTGAAGGAGTTAGGTCTTTTCTCCATGGAGAAGAGAAGGGTCAGGGGGAACTCATCACAGTATTCCGGTACTTAAAGGGCAGCTACAAAGAGGACAGAGCCTCTCTCTTCACAAGGAGCACATGGAGAAGACAAAGGGCAACAGGTACAAGTTGCACCAGGAGAGGTTTCATCTTGACATAAGACAGAAATTTTTTACAGTGAGAAAAATCAATCATTGGAACAACCTCCCCGGGGATGTGGTGGAGTCCCCATTGCTGGAGGTTTTCAAGATGCAATTGGACAGGGTGCTAGATAATGTCATCTAGGCTCCCTTTCCCAGAATGGCCCAAACTGGGCTGTTCTATGGTTCTACGATTATGTATGTCAGGGCCTCCTACCTCTCAGAATTATAAAGGACTGGAATAGTTGGAGTTTTGTTTCTAAATGAATGTTTTCCACCTAATTTTCTGTTGGTTTTTTTTTTTTTATTATTATTATTACTATTATTTAAAAATATTATCTTAAATTATTTTTAAAGTATGATGAATAGAGTTAAAATGAAAACCTCATTCAGCTTTAATCCTTGCCCACTGTTTTGAGATTTGGATCTTTTTCTGTGTTGGCAATGATGTTTCTGAACACCTGCTTTTTGAAGTTTTCAATTTAAGTCCTCTACTGGTGAAATCAGGAGCATGGGAGAACTCTTCATGATCACATTATTAATGTTCTATCATAGAAAACTATTCTCCTCCAATACACTTACACCCTTCTGTCAAAGGGTAGAATTCTGTAGAATTTGACTCACAATCATCTTTAACGTAAAAAAAAGCCAAACAGCAGTATCATGTTTTCTGCATTAACTTATTTAGCAGTTAAAACTAAATTAGAAACATGAGTTTCATCATTTCAGCCAATATTCAAATAGTGAAAATTAAAATATCATTTTGTTGGCCAAAACCTGTTCCCTAACCAAAAAGTCCTAAGGCTCCTTCTGACTTTGTAATTATCTTCTCTGTGGGGTATAACAGCCGTGCAAGCAGCCTCTGTAAAATTGCACCTGACATTCAAGTCACAGAATTGAACTTTCCTACTCAAACTAAAGGAAACAGATTATGATTTAAATTAATTCCATTGTAATATTGGCCTGACAAGTGATGATGGGAGCAATGTTTGCACAGAAAAGAACAGCTGAACGAAGGGAGGGAAAGCTGTCTATAACATACAGATCATGTTGTCAGACACAACTCTCCTAATTTTAATCAGTGGAATATTGAACTTGAAAAACTTGTATGTCCGGTGGTCTCCAATAAATCCAACCCATGCAACTACCCCATGAAAGAAAATGACTCATTTGCTTGCCTTGGACCCAAATCTCAGATTTGCTGAGATTCCTTTTGTTCCTTGAGTGCTTTGAGGTCAATTAAAAAATGAACGCCTTCCAAACAGACTGATAATTAGTTAACAGTCTCTTCATTACAGGTCCCACAGGGAACATTCATTTACAAGAAGACCTGACCCTGTTGTCCTTGGGAAGCCCTCAGTAATAAGTTATAGAAGCAGAGGCCAAGGCAAACCTGTTCAGACTAGGACTATACAGATGCTAAAGAAAGAGCTGAAGTCCCTAGAGTCTTCCTAACTAAACTACTAGAAGCAGCACCACTACTCCAACACTCAGGTTCATTTTATTTTCCAAGCCTGCACAGTCAGACAATTGGTTTTTGATAGCACAGTTTGTGAGAAGAATCTTTAGTTACCTCTTGGGGGGTGTATTACTGGCGTTGTGCTCAGTGCCTTGTGGAAAGCAAATGGTAAGGCTGTGATTCAGCACTGTATGGTTTCATCGTCTCGCTGCCTACATCGCTGCGATTTTCTGATTTCAAAGCATGTTTCCACCTGGGAACAGCAGCCAACTTCCCCTCCCCCCCCAATTGATTTTTGCTGTTTATTATGTCCCCTACTATAATAGCAGAAATATCTTATATAGCATTATAGTGAGAAGTAGAATACAAGCAGCATATCACTTTACCATGACCATAAAACACAGCGCAAGCAGGTTTTGTATTTCAGCTGCTCTCAGAACAATTTTATTAAGATAACAGGTTGAGATTGTACACATTCATGCATTTATAAAGATTGTAATCAACATTCATCACACAGAACTGAAATCCAAAGATGTGATTGCACCACATGATATTTCAGAGACAGATTTACACCACTTAGTTCATGTAGCCACAGAAATACAATCACAGTAGGACAGAGTGGACTTTAGTTACCTGAGGCTAACTGGGTATACTGTATTGCCAAAACAAGTCCTTAAGATAGTTACACCATTACTAATATACATGCAGAGAAGTTAAAGCTGCATGAGCTACAGTCGTGCCATTTGATTGCACCGTCAAGTATACTTTAAAGCTGTGCGTATCCCTTGCTGATCACTGTATTGTCATGTATAAAATCCATGTTTCTGTAATGCTAAACTTAGCAACAACTGTTTAAAAGTCCTTAATCACAGTGCTCTTCTCTTATTCATATGGCTTCAGTCAGTCCAAGGAAACCTTTCATGCTACCATTAAGCAGATGAATCTACCTTCCTGCGTTCTGATTGATAATGACATGCTTTCCTGCAATGCCAGTCATAGAAACAGTTCACAAAGATAACCATGATTTAGGTCATGTTGATCTTAAGTCAGAGGCTGTAATGGGTACATCACTGGTAAGATTTTGGTGCTTCTGCCATAAGCTCTTTATTGAGATAGTCTTCAGCCTAATCTCTTTCCTAGTCGCTTAAGGAAAAGAGGGTAGAAAAAAGGGAGGCTATAATTTGTAAAGATCTGAGATTCCTGTTATCGTACTGACTCAAGGTCTACCCATGAAATTTCAGGGCCAGAAGTGCTGGCATTTGTCCTTTCATTGCTTTTTGGAACCAAGCAGTGTAAAGAACAAACTGCCTCTACCAGCTCTTAAGTATTAACCTTACTGTGACACAAGTCGTAAGGCAAAAAGCAAAGCACTTCCTCCAAGTCTGTGTGTCTGAGTTTATAGGGGGAAAAAAAACACCTTCCTTTTTTTTCCCAGAAAAGCATGCTAAGAATATGGCCACAAGTGGAATGCACAAAGAAATCACTCAATGCAAGACAGTCCAAAACATGCAAAAAAATAATGCCCTATTACCCCATGCAGGAGTTCCGCTATCTTTGAGGCAAGTTCGGTGCAAGTTTGTGTGTCCTTGGCTCAGTTTTACAGATCCAACTGTGGTTACAGTGTGAGAAAGTCCATGCTAAAGCCAAGTAAGGCACCACAAGCAAAGCCACAAGACATGATTGTGGAAGTTAAAGGATTCAAGAGGAAAACTACTGACATGGGAAGGTAAAAAACCCCATGGAATAAAAAAAACCTGACCAACTTGAGGGTGGTAACCCAGCACCAAGGAAGACCAGCACATTCCCAACTTGGGTGATTACTGCATAGCCACTTGAGAATTATTGGGTGTCTTATCATTGATGGCAATCATACTATTGCTTAGCCTCATAGCTCATTAGCCCTAGTTATCTATCATGTATAGTAACCAGAAAATTATTGCTTTGTAGTCTTGTATACATTCTGCAGTTGGGCATATTCTGCAGTGACTCAGAGAGCATCGACTCCCAGGGGTTAGGGGAACCAGCTGCTGCTCCTGATGGGCCAAGTGGGAGAAGATATCACAGTACGGGGGTGCCTTTTTTCTTCAAGTTGCTCACTGCCAGTGGCATCTCCTTCAGGTGAGAGGGCATCAGAACTACAGAAATAAGTATTTAGTTCTTTCCTAAAGGTGCACAAGAGAATGTTCTGTGACTTCCCACAGTAAATCTTATACAGTTAAGGAATTCCAACCTTTTTCTGCCCACTCCTACCAAAATTCACACCACTGAAATGGCTCTCCTTCAGTGACAGGGGATACCAGCCGACACAGAAGGAAGAAGTATGGGTACAGATTTCCACTGAAAATGTGGCAGTGGAAAGTTCTCTTATGCAACATTTTTTTCTATTGACTTTGACTATTTTTAGACTGTTTTGATTCACTTATGTGACAAATATAGCTTCACTGAACTGAAAAAACCCATGCATTAAAGTATAAATAAAAATATTCTGAATTTCAAGGCTTCTAATTAACAATATGAATCTAAAGCTTCTCTGTGGATATTGTCAGCTATAGCATGAGACTAGACATTCTATTATTAACACCATGGATAGGCAAACTTTTGATGAATAAGCAGGAAATTCTGAAACATTTTAAATATATTTCCTTAGGAATCTCAGGATTCAGCAATGCAGACTGACATTTTTTAAAACCTTTGTTCATCACTGCTATCAGATTCTCAGTTTCAATAACCAGCTGTCAGATCTCCTAGAGCCTGGGCTGGGGTGTCCGGGTGCTCCCATTTTTCAGGGAAGCTGGACTCACGGGCATCCTTCTGAAGAGGGAGGCAACTGGTCTGTGTGCCTAGAAGCCTGGAGGTGTTTGGACTGAAGGTAGTTCAAACAACAGTGTTGTCAGACTTCAGCAGAAGTTGGGAAGTCTTGAAGGCTTCCTGAGTCTGGACTATGTAGTTTCCTTCCTGTTACAGTCCCAAGGCTTTCTCAGCGCTTGCTAGTTTTGAAAACCTCTGAAGTTTCCACATTTTCTATGATAGGAGATAGAAATCCTCTCAACTTCTGGTGCAGGTCAAGTTGTCAGGTTTCTGTACCCTTCCCTGTGTATCCAAAGGTTATATCACTAGACAAAAAGGGGCCAGCAATTGATCCATGTGCTCAGAGGAGCTCGCACCCATGCTTCTTAGGGCAAACTCCCTCTGTATGCAATGAACCTAGGAGCAAAGTAGTTGAACCAGTCAAAAAAAGCCAGGGTGGGACCTAATGATTTTGGGTCTAGTGCTTGAGCTTATTCCTTTTTCAAATTAAGATCTTGACAGGATTGTTGATCTGCTGGAGGGCAGGAAGGCTCTACAGAGGGATCTGGACAGGCTGGATCGATGGGCCGAGGCCAACTGTATGAGGTTCAACAAGGCCAAGTGCCGGGTCCTGCACTTGGGTCACAACAACCCCGTGCAGCGCTACAGGCTTGGGGAAGAGTGGCTGGAAAGCTGCCCGGCGGAAAAGGACCTGGGGGTGCTGGTCGACAGCCGGCTGGATATGAGCCAGCAGTGTGCCCGGGTGGCCAAGGTGGCCAACGGCATCCGGGCTTGTATCAGAAACAGCATGGCCAGCAGGACTAGGGCAGTGAACATCCCCCTGTACTCGGCACTGGTGAGGCCGCACCTCGAGTCCTGTGTTCAGTTTTGGGCCCCTCACTGCAGGAAAGACATTGAGGTGCTGGAGCGTGTTCAGAGAAGGGCAACGAAGCTGGTGAAGGGTCTGGAGAACAAGTCTGATGAGGAGCGGCTGAGGGAACTGGGGTTGTTCAGCCTGGAGAAAAGGAGGCTGAGGGGAGACCTTATTGCTCTCTACAGCTACCTGAAAGGAGGTTGTAGCGGGGTGGGTGTCAGTGTCTTTTCCCAATTAACAAGTGATAGGATGAGAGGAAATGGCTTCAAGTTGCGCCAGGGGAGGTTTAGGTTGGATATTAGGAAAAATTTCTGCACTGAAAGGGTTATCAAGCCTTGGAACAGTCTGCCCAGGGAAGTGGTTGAGTCACCATCCCTGGACATGTAGATGTGGTGCTTAGGGACATGGTTTAGTGGTGGACTTGGCAGTGTTAAGTTAATGGTTGGAGTCGATGATCTTAAGGGTCTTTTCCAACCTGAATGATTCTATGGTTCTAGACAATCAATTAGAGTAAGGTTTTTCAGAGGCCAAAGGACTCTGGATTCAGGGAGCCTGGCAGAGCAGGCATGACATTGTCCTTGACTTGAAGAGGTCTCCTGGCCTGGTGGAGGACACAGGACAGGTGTGCCTTGCACTGCTGATGCTGCAAGCTTGGAAGCGTAGGCAGTCCTGTAGTCTAACAGAAAACCCTGCTTACAATATCATGATATTTATTTAAGTCAATGTTTTCTAATAGAACACCATTTGCTCTGAAAACTTTTAGCTCACTCTAACAGAAACTATGCTTCCATAATATCAGCCAGCCACAGTAATCGCTGCCAAAAGGAAAATGAAAGCTTTTTAGAGAAGAGGATAGTAGCTTAGCTGCAACGATTGCAGATTTCCACTATTCCCAATAGTGCTTGAGATCTGAATCTATTGTTAGTTCTACACAGTAGTTTTTTTTGTTTGTGGGTTTTGGTTTTTGGTTTGGTTTTTTTTTTATTGGATTTAGATACAACAAAGACTGAACAAGTTTTTTAGCTCTTTTTATTAATATACTTTTGTCAGTGCCCTCTATGGCCTGTGATACTTGGCAAGGCTCAGGGTCTTCAAAATCAATAATTGAATGTAACAGAGTTTCTTGCCCTTCAAGTGTTTTAATGTTAAAGGTTTGACCTTTATGATTAAAGATCAGCTTGAAAGGAAATCCCTATCTATGTCTGAAGTCTTCTCTTATGTAACCATATTTTCGAATGGACATTTTTGATTGCAAAAATAAACGGCTTCTGTGCACTTTTACAGAATTAATCAAAGCATTTAAATATAAAAGGATACAGCAATAAGCTAGACAGGTTCTGTCAGTTCATTAGAGAATTACTGTTACCTTATTAATATGCCTTTTTGGCACATTTGTCCAGTACAATCACAGCTTTTGACTAGCTGCTTACAGCAGTGACCTCTGATTAACTTGTGATTACCTTGCAGCCCAGACTTTTGGGAAAAAAAAAACAAAAACAAAACAACAACCAAACTTTTTTTAGTTATTTATTGAAAGAACATTATATTCTGGATCTGATAGGCACTGTATTTTCCTTGAAGATGCTTGATAATCCTTCTTCATTATGGCTAAATGGGCTATTTCCTATAAAGATGACAAGGCACTCTTTAATCCTATTTACTCTGTGCACTTCAGCTGACATAATATGGACAGATATCATCCAAAGAGAATACATGTCTCATGGAGGAAACTCTCCGCAGATCTATAGCAGATGGAGCCGGGAAGAAAGCAGGCAAAGACTATGTCATAGTTGTTTGTGCTTATTCTCTTTAGTATAAGGAAGACTCTTAAGGCATCTGTCTAAATTCAGAGCCCCTTGAATACATTTCTCTCTTGGTTGCTTCTCTCAGAAACTACTCAGAATAAGGCATTCCCTGGCCTCTGCTGCATGGATGGAGCCACAGTAAGATGTATCACATTAATGACAGGTAGAAATTTAAAGAAAACTCCAGGCTTGTCTGTACAAACCTCAAATGACTTTGCCCACCTTACCCCAAAAACTGTAAAAAAACAACTGTAAAACTCATAAAAATGTGCAAATCTGCATTGCAGATGCAGCCATAATGCTTCCAGGTCTTATTATTATCTCTGAAGGTCTAAATCTAAGGGTTTCTCACTCCCTGGGGAAGTGTCTCTCGCCTTCCCTGGGTGCCTCAGGTTAAACAGTGTGAATCTGCATTGCTTCCCTGCCCTCCCTCCCCTCTCCTTTCCTCCTGTGAGGCTGTGTTCGGAGGGAGCCCTGTGGCCCTCACTGCCCAGGGGAGGCTGTGCAGCATGCCTGGCCCTGTCCCAAAGTAGAAGTACCTTCTGAGCTGAAACGGTGATCATTTACACCCTTAACAGGGAATAACTATAGTTACCTACAGAAATCTCTGCAAAGAGCAAGAATAAATCTAAAATAAGAGCTAGGTCAACATGCACATAACTCTAATATGAATCATGTATATTTAGGAAAGAGTAATATTTTGGGATTTTTTTTTTTTTTTTTCCTGGATAAATTATATAGTTCAACTCTGGGCCCAGCAGCAGCGGTAGTAAATATATTACAGTACTTTCTGGTGCTGTGTTGGACTAATGCATGCCTAAAATCTTTTGCCTGGAATATTTTTCTTTTGTCACCTTGGCAAAAAACTTGAAAAGAGATACAAACAGTATTGGGCAATACCTCGGAAGTTTTTCTTTAAATACAAGTTACTTGTAATTGCTAAATTCTAGTAATGTTGACATTTTCAGACAACAGTATTGAATTTACTGTCATTAAAATTATTTTTAATAGAAAAAGTCCTAATAAAACTCACATTATGCTTTTCCCTATCATTGTCTTTACTGACTATCAAAAGGAGGTCATACATATTTTATTTTCCTTGTATATCACAAATACAATTATAAAAGATGACTGACAAGTTTCAGTTAAGGAATACATCTAGTAAACTCTATGTGTGAACATTACATTGTCTTTTCCAGTCCTTCCAGAGTATCTGTCTCCTTGGCAAGTAAAGGTAATATCTGTAATTACAGAGGGGATGGGGGGGGGAAGCCTAAATTACCTGGTAGATTGTGTAAAGTATCTAAAGGAAGGTCTCCACTGACTGTCACAGGAACAGCCCTTCTATTTCTATATGACTTAAGTTACTGCACAACTGTGTCACATTTCTTCAATGTCAGCCTGTGTAGTCTCTCTTTCCTGGTTTGATTTATGGGCAATAAGGAGATACCAGGAGATGGAACTTTGCTCTGGGGTGGCAATTTAAACAATCAGTCTGGAAATAGTATGTACAAATGATGAACATTTCCACAAAACTACATATGTAATTAAATGTACAGCATGAAAAAATATACTTTCTTCTTGTGAAACTGTTGAAAGCCATTCTCAGAGAAGCTGGACTGAAGCCTGGCTTCTTCTGTCATGAAAAATATCAAGATTGGTCTGCTTATAGTGGGTCTATGAGATAAGGCAACAAATCATGTTCTGTAAAAGCTAAGACTCGGTCATCAACAAAACAAGTCAGAATGGTGTATGAAAAAGACATATACAAAATATACACAGCTACCAGTGAATAACCTCTTCACTGAGTTGGAGCTTTTCTAAATTACAAGTTAGGGATTCATGATCCTAATAAATACAATATACTACTGGTTAATAGCTCTCACAGCATTTTATGTTTTTGAAAGAGATTTATAGGTTTATAATGAGGAACATTACAGTGCAGGTGCTATTAACTTCACTGTATACTATGTGTAAAAAAGGAAAAGAAAATCCTGTACATCTTCCATTAAATAGAAAATACAAAAGCATTTTGTTAAAGTTTTTCCTCATGTACTCTTTTCTAAGAAAAGAAGTGCATTTCAGGGTGACTTCTCAGCAGTGTAATTAATTTGGTGGAGTTCACAAATTGCTTAATGAGTACTGTGTTTAATGAATATTCTCTGAAACTTTATGGCTATTTTCTACATCCATTCAGCATAACAGCAGTTTTGAGCACTTGTTGCAGATGTTTCCAACGGTTTTCTGCCAAATGCAAATTCACTTCTTGAGTGATTGAATTATCAATGCCAATTTTAGCTGATACTACTGTTAAAAGATTAATGTCCTAAAGGGAGAATCAGATTACTACTTGCATTCTTTTAACACCACTTTAGGAATACTCTCAATCCCCTTCCACTTGGACAGCATGCTTTTTAAAAGCAACATAGCATGGTTGAGTAGGTTTAGCCTTCTCACAATATGGTTACAAAGTATCTAAGGCTAAAATTGTATCTTAATGGGTTATCATCCAAAATTAATACTGCATAGTCTCACCACAAAGTTCTAAAACTTTACATAAAACTATTAAAAACAAGTCATAAAACAGACATCTAGGCTACTCCTTGCTGTCATTTAATAATTCACTATTATCTGACAACTCGTAAAGTAACTACCTCAGGGTAACATTACTTCCTAAAATATGAAAAGCTGCCCACAATGTTCAAAATAAGCTCTGAAATAACGATGATGATGATGAAGATAAAGATGATGATGATGATGATAAAAATAATAATAATAATTCTTAAATAATTTCTGCACCTGAAAGTTCTATGGGATGACTTACATACCTGAAGTTACTCAGCCATAAATACTGCCAGAAATAAAATTCAGCAGCACAAGCTGCTGGAGTACATAACTTTTATTGATCTCTGGGGTTTAAAATTATAATTGAATTATTATTGACCATTTATTCATTATTGAATTATTGATTTCCCTTTTTTATAGCTCTCTAAAATACAGGTTGTTCTGGGGATGATCATGAGCTCCATGGAAGAATCAAAGACTCTGTTCTCCTTAGATTTGGTCAAATAGCATCTAAAAGGAATCAGACCTACTGGCTTTTAGGTAAAGATTTATTTGGGATACAATTAACTAGCATGATTCATGTATCACATTGTCAAAGTCCTTGCTTCAACCTTCCCTTATTATAATCTATAAATGTGTGGTCACACTTAAATGATTACTTATACATAATCTGGTAATAAATTCAGCTGAGACAACCTTAATATACTGATATCTCAGATATCTAAGAAAACATCAAATCAAGCACCTGCACTGTCCTTTTCTTTCAAGCTTCCAGTGCAAGAAACTGGAAATACTGTGCAATTAAGTTCTGAAACTATTATTACTATTAACATAAAATTCTGTTTAAAAGTTTAAAAAATTGGTAATCATATAATAATAAGACTTAGGCATACGTGCTAGTGACAGAATCTTGTAAGGTCCCACAATAATAATTCTAAGTTGATCTGCAGTTTACTATAGCAATGAAGATGAAATAAGTAGTACAAAAAGAGATTCAAAGCTTTAGCCAAACTGTCTCCTTCGGGAATGAATTCTAGAATAAAGATATGAACTCAGCTGCCTGCATTTTTAAAGGCAGATACTGCATACTTCATGTCAAGCTGCAGATCTGTGAGTACGAACTTTGAAAAGAGAAGCAGCAAGCAGTCATTTAATGCTAATTTGATGCATCATTCAGAGTCAAGACACCATCTAAGACTTGTCTGACAGGGCACACTCAAAGTACAAAATGATCAAACTGAAACTGTGTCAGTTATTTTATGAGCAAATCAGATTTCTGAATGTTGCAGAATTTCCTTTACAAGGGGCTATATCATCGGAACAGATTAATTAGATGAAAGGTGGAAGTAATACAGTGAGCAACGTCCACACTGGTGAAAGTGTGATAGATCAAAGAAATACAATGGCATCATATTGTCTCCGAGTGACTACATCTCTACTTTATTAAATGCTCCCATAGCATTGCATGATAATTTCTGCACTTTAATTCTACTGCTCAGAAGTGAACAAAGTTCACCTATTTCGTTTCACGGAGTCAGGCTAATATCATCTTCGGTTTTGATCTGCGTAAAGTTGCCCTTTTTCAAGTTTGAATGAACCCACAAACCTCAAAAAGAAAATTCAGTCAAACTTGTCATATTTTCCTTACTTACCCCCTTACTCAATGCATAAGTTTGCATAAATATGAGGTTCAGCTGTGACCCAGGATTGGATCACAACCCCTAGATAGTCTCAGTTTGATTTTATATCATGTCATTAAATTGTCAAACAAAGGCCAAATGCTTATGAAATATGAGAAGGAAAGGGGGACTGAAAGAAAGGGAAATGAAAAGAGAGACGGACAAAGAATATTAATAATTGAGAGTATAAATAATGTAACATTTGTCCAGAAAGAATCATGTCATTGCTATTTTAATTTTCATAAACTCTCAACTGAAGTAGAATATAAAAGCAAATCACACTAATTCTTTAGACAGAACAAAACCTCACATTATTTCAGATACTTTGAACTGAATAAATGCACCAATCATGCCACCTGAATAAATGCACCAATAATGCCACAGCATTACCCTATTATGGGACCACAGGAAAATCAAGGTTGAGGAATATGAAGTGTGGGATCAGGTAGGCAGCTTCTGCTCCAGAAGAGGTAGAGTAATGTGGGTATGAGCCTGACTATGCCACATGCTTTAGGGCTACAAATCAGCCCCTTCTGTTAGCAATTTTCTGGTTAAGCCAGGGTTGCAAGCAGAAAACATCTCCAGGTCTTCCACATCTTCCTAATTCACACATCGTTCTTAAGGAAGCAAGATCCCATGTCAGACTGAATGGTTTGGATCTAGAGGAAGCTTTACAGTTGCTTATCTCCAGAAAGCGGCAGGCGACCTTCCTGAAGGTCCACTCGGCAACGTGCACACTGCAGCTGGTAATTCAGTCCTGCTTTCAAGATTTTGCCCAATGTTGTATAGCTTTGCTGTGAATGCAATACCTTGATATTTTTTCACAGAATCCTTGTTTCCACAGTAACTTTGAGGAGGTTATGTTGATTAGCATATTTTTTTCATGCCAAAACCCATCCAAAAGAGGATAACAGCAAGGAGCTCATATAACTGTGTATGGGTGACAAATCAAGCATATGGAGTGTGAAAAAGAAGAGTGAAATCACTGAAGAAGAGCTAGCAGATAACTCTTCATACGAAGTTTAGCCTTTTTTTAAAACACTGTAAAGTAAAAAATGTGGTGCTATTTTTCTAGATGTAATCTGTAGCATTCCAGACTTCTGGAACTCATTTAAACAATCTCATTCAGATCTTTTTACTTTACTGACTGATGTTTCTGCTTTAAAGTTGCACTTATATCTACATTGCTATTTGTCAGTGTACCACAACTACAAAACCAAACACATACAACTTTAGATGTAGGATACATATAAGGTCTTCATACATAGAGTCTTCCTTATTCATATGGTCCTCAGTCTTCAGAACTGACTATTCAGTCTCCCTGAAATCTACTACACAGGCTAGGTTCAAGCACAAGCAGTCTTTTAAAATTATAAATTATCAAAGGGCAGCAGGCTGAAACTTTAAAAATACGAATTAAAGCTCAGTTTTAGACAGAAACTTGAAAAAAAAAAAACCAAACAGGCAACTCAGCTGTTGAAGTAAAGCTAAGGCAACTAGGGCTTCACAAAAGCTGTGGGTAAAAACACTGCAGTTCATCATATAGTATTTTAAAATAATGCACTTAAATACTGCTGCAAGCTAAAAATGTTTTTCCATGATCACAATCTTATACCTCTAAGAAATTAAAGTGAAGACAAGAGTTTTCACTGCCAAACCATAGTAAGGATAGTGTCTTACCAAGATGCAAAGATTTATATGCTCAGTGTATTATGTTGTTGTAGATGCCTTCAGGGGACAAATTTGCCTAGGATGCTTCAGTCACAAAATAAATTAAGATGCTTTTCAGTTTCATCATGGATTGATGACAGAAAATAAAAAGATACTTTTCTTCTCAGTACACTGACTTTTTTTACTGAGTAATATTTAAAGCAAACAGAAAAAAAAGAGGGTTTTCTGATCTATATCTTCTGTTCAGTTCAATTCTGTAGAACAGACTGCAGATACAATGATTGGCATGACTCACCTGACTGAAAATCTTTTCTCTTAACAGTTTTCAAGGTCTGTAACTTTATGAAACCACCTCTGCACAAATAGTTTGAATATGCATTTCGCTTATTACGACACTTTAGAAAAGCTGCCTTTCTGAGTCCTAGTGCTCTGTTTCCCTTTTTCTTTCAGAAAACAGCCAACAGTTTGTATATTCACTTGGGATCAGTCTTTAATTCAGTCTAAGTAATACTTTTAAATACTAGGAAGATCTGACTATTTTTGATTCTTTTTCAACTTTTTTACATCTGACTAAAATGAGCTGTCTATTAAAGTGATAGTCTACTGGGTTCACCTCTCCCCATGTTACATCTCTTATAAATATGTAGAAACTTGTTTTGATGTTGAAAATGATTTTATTGTTTTTGTGTTATCTTGCTGTCCTTGAAAACAAAAAAACAGCACATAGTACTTGGAAAGAAGTTTTCACATATTATCTACGTAAAGTATTCTATTTACTACACAGTAGAAGATCTGTATGATTTCAATTTATTGGAAAAATAATCCTCACAAGTGTGCAGACAAAAGATGAGTCATTTTGCTGCAATCAGAGCCTTAAACTATAAACTTATATCTGTGAGGACTTACATCTCTGCAGAGCAAAGATTCATATCAAAGCATTTATGTCAAGGACAGAAATGCATGAAAGTAGAGGCTAATACTGGTCCAAATTTAAAAAAAAAATAATTAGAACATCTAAGATATTTCCAGTTTACAGTATATAAAATGAGTATTTAAATGATTTTTTTAAGAAAAAAAATATATAATTTTTCAATATAATTTACTTCAGGCATTAAAATTTCCTTAAACGCATTGTAATAAAGTTTATTTACTACATATTTACTGCAAATTCCTTTATTGGCAGGAGGAGTTAAATAAACAAGCAGGAAGGCAGGAATGGTAGGAAAAAAAATGTCCCTAAATATACTCAAATTTCAATGTAAAAAACACAAAGCATGCTATCAACAGGGAAGCTAATTGGGGACTATTCATTCTACTTCCTTTAAAATGTATTTCAAGAGCAACATATATTGCCCAGCTTGAATATACACTTTACAAGGCTATGACTTCATTTCGCTATGATTTGGGAGCCTATGCAATCTGGGACATGCTCAATTACAATTTTCCACTACGAACACTCTCAACATACACTCAAACAGATGCACGAGATGAGCAAGAACATCTCCTGAAGTACAACTGCAAGAATACTTTTGGGAACCCCCTACAGTTCCCAAAGCATCCTTGATGTTCCCAAACCTTCCTGATTTAGGAATCCTGCTACATCACCAGTTACAACTAACTACAACATTTTGTCTCAGTGACTACAGAGAAAAGACACATTTATGTTGTCATTTTGACAACCAGTTTTGTAACAAATCTCAAAGTTAGGCAACATTTTTCTTTTCATTTGTTTCTCCCTGTAAATTAAATATGTTGATCTAAAGCTTAGCAGAAAAGTAGAGACTTGCAGTTAAGAGTTACACAGAAATAAGAAAACTTATTTTCGGAGATGCTGCTCTTTTTCAGAAATTAGTTGATTGTTCATGTATTTATTTATATTGGCATTGTAAGAATACAGCATTACAAATGTCAAAATTTAGTGTGAGTAAATTTGCACTACAAATGCAAAGAACTGGCAGCTGGAGAAACCTACATATGCTCTTCTTTCAGTTCATGCAAACCTGGATATTCTCCGAAGAACAGAAAGTTCTATCAGTGGTAAACTGTTGACATTTCCTAGGCATAGTGGTGCACAGCTGGCTTATCATCTAAGAGTACAGAAAGAAACAGTGAATGCCAAAGAACTATTTATTCATTTATTCAGTAGACGATAAAAAAGAAAAGAGACACCACCATAAGGCAGATCTATTTGTGACAATAAATAGCACTGTATTGACATGTTTGTATTTTGGTCCTGAAGGATGTACTCACTGTTTTGACAATATAGGATAAATTGTACAAATGAAAATACTGAAAGGAAATTAAGACACGTAGGAAAAATGCAAAAAAATCATCCCTCCCAAAGAAATAATTTTAAGCAGGTACCAGTTACTGTGTGCCAATCCAATGGAAACATAAACAAATCCTCTTGAGACTTTTGTGAAACTATATTTAGATAGACATAAAAAATGAGAGAAGAATATTTTGCCTTCACTCAATACTACCTATATATATAAATAAAACAGTATTTCCTTATGTAGAAGACTTCCTTATGCTAGATCAGTGCAGAGCAGTCCATACTCAGTACTTGATTGAAAATTAGATGGTTTTATCTACAAATTTGTCCTATCCTAACTTAAGCCAATGGATCTGTGGTGTAATAGATTAGGACTTTGATTTGAGTGTTGATGATGGAGCTGCATAGCCAAACTTTCTGCGAAATGCTGGAGGAACTTACTTTTTTGATTGTTTTGAAAATTTATGACTAATTGTACAACTGATTTCTGAATATTTAGAGAACTTGTCATCAAAAAGCCTGTGAAATATCAAAGTTACTCCAACAATATTTTAAAATTAAAAATGATACACACATTCTGAAACTATTTTTTATGTAGCTATCGCTTAGCTTCTAAAACCTCCTTCTCCTCTGCCTGCCAAAAACTAAAATACTATCCCTGTTAGCCAAAGGTATTGTGTAACAGAATGTTGTTCCTGTTTATTGATTATTAGTTACAAATAAATCATTAAATGAAATAAATGATAAAAGAGTTTAAAAAAAAGACTGTGAGATTTAAGAGCAGAAAAAGAAAAAAAAAAGGACTGCCAAATATATCTGTGTCGAATAAAAGATAAAACTAATTCTCCATTGGGTGAGGAAAAAAAGTACTTTGGACAATATAACAAACTGGGATTTTACACCTTTTACTACATATGTCATCAAGTAGCACTGGTTATTACCTTGGGGACTAAAATATTTCTGTTATCCCAGAAACAGTCCCTGGGAACCTGTATATTTAATGCTGTGCTCACAATATATTTCCTCTTTTATGAAGCATGCATCTACTGTCTTTAAAAAGTTAACCAAGGAAAAAAAGTGTATTTTTATGTGGCATAAATACAGAAAGCACATTCTTACATCTATCAGGTTTGTGGTTTGATTCTTCAGGTAAAAGAGAATGTTCTACATGCTTAGGAATTGAACACAGTATTTCACATTTGCCCAATTTTGTATTGTAAATAGAAGTCACCAGTAAACAGAGCCATTAGTTTCATATGGAGGCATTAGACCAAAAAACAAAAATTGCAAAATACTTTTTTCTTTTCCTGACCCAGTTCTAAGTGCATGTAGAAGAAGGACAAATTAAAAACTCCCTTCTCAGAGCTACATCTGAACAATGCTTTCCTCCCTGATCTGTGATAAGGGTGAATACATATGTACGATTATCATATTAAGCCTCAGCTACACTTTAACAGATTCCTCAGATTATTTTCTATTTCATTGTGACCCATTAAATATATTTTTCTGAGAACAAGAAGATGTATATAGATTCTTGCTCAGAACATCAAAACTGCCATACCAGTGATTAGCGCATCAAAGTGTTCAGCTTTTATCAAGAGACATACTTTAAAAACCTCCCTAACCCCACAAGAAAGCTAAGCCTGCAAGTGGCAGGTACGTGCAGCTTTCCCTTTTTTGTTTTCATTATATTGAAGGATAAAAGTTATGAATTCAGAGAAAATAGTGGGTTTTTAATTGCACAGGGCACAGTAATAGTTACAAATGAAGAAAATAAACATAGCCTTTTATGAATGGCAGGGAAGCAGCCAGCAGCAGTTAAAACAGAGAAGCTGTAGCATTGTCAAAAATACTGCTATCCATGCTGATGTCCTTAAAATGGTACTGCAGAATCAGTGTCCCTCTTTAAAGGAGACCATTCCCTATTGATTAGTTGGACCTGTGAAAAGCTAATACTTCCCAAAAATGCTTCGTTCATGCTTTCAGCATTTCTTCAGGAACAGGACAACTCAAGTTTAGTTGCAAGCCTTTAACTCTGCCCTTCAGAAATCCATGAAGTCACAAGCATTTGGGTTTGCTGTTGTCAATGTTGTTTTTAAAATACACATCGCTTGTGGGCTGGAGAGGTCAAGGAGGAGCCACAAGAAATGTGCAGGCAGGCTCAAATGCATTTTTACATGGATTGCTCACTACCTCTGATGTGTATATTCTCCACTGACACAAATTCAGCGGACTTCAACTTGATTTATTGTTCTGATTTATAGTCAGGAAATTCTCATCTAGTTTGCAACCTGAGCTCCACACATACTGTGGCCTAGTCTACAAACAGAGCTTGCACAGTGTTTTAAGCCTTTAAAAATTTAGTTAATAACAATACTTTTCTGTGTCATTTATTCCCCATTGCAAAAGACCAATCTTTGTTTAAGGAATAGCATTATCTGCCAAACTGATACTTACAAAGAGAGGAGGAACCTTAAGTTTTGGGAGAGTTTGGCAGAGGTTGAGCTAATGGTGTTCAAATTTTATGGTATCTTTGAACTATACGGTAAATCTCAATTCTGAGTGCCTCCTATGGTTTTAAGGGATTTAAGAGATTGAGAGCTGATTGTTTTGCCTGTGTTTACAAATTTTCCATGAGAGTTTTCCTACATGCATCTTGCTTCTCCGAGGATGCTGAAGACAAGACAATATATTGGCACAGTCATTTAACTCTCCCCATTGATAGGAAAAAGTGCTCCTCTGAACAATGGGAATTTTTCTTTTATCAATGTCCAAAACAGTTTGTATACTACAAGCACTATTTCCTTTGCATCCAGTCTTTTATTAAAATCTTCAACTTCAGCTGATGATGATATAGATGTAATCTAAATTCTTCATGTTTTTCCTCTTTGATCACAGATATATGTGTGTGTTGAGGGGTGTGTGAGTGCATACATATACACGTGCGTGAGCATCTGTGTCTGTATGTATGTGTGTACACATGTGTATGTGTATACTCTCTAATTAAAGTAGGTGTTCATACATAAGTTTCCGGGAATTCTATTATTACAGGTTTTAAGGCGGCCTGAAATGAGCAAGTTTTCTAGTAGAAGGAGGCAGAAAACTGAAGCAAAACCGGTCCATTAAACACTGCTTCCAGAGGATAATCAGTTCACCATATCATCAATTTCTCATCTCCACCATTAGAAGTTTGTAGGTCTAATTAGGGCAATAATAAGCACACTGAAAAATACTTGCTTATTGTAAGTTTCTTCCATGCTACTAAAAGGTTAAAATACAATTCCATGAAGGATTCAGGCATGTTACCAATTATTTTTCTGTACTGATACTGTCAAAAGTAAATTTAAGTTACAGTGTTTTGACTAGCAAAAAGATTGAGTATTGAAGACTCAAAAGTATCTGAGACACAAACAGAATGAAATGAAATATGTTTATATTTAAAAGGACTTGATTGCTCATTACTGAAAATCTCTCTCTCTACTCAAAAGAAAACTCTACTGGTAGTATTTGTCCTAATCTTAAAATGCAAGATTTAAATGATACCTGCTTTTTAACTTAGCAGCTGTACCTGGCAGTGGCCTTTGTCAGCCTAAGTGAAACGCAAATTTCATACTACCGAAATAGGGCTTACCTTTCAAAAGATTGATTAAAGCTTTGGGGTTGTTACTTCAGTAAGATTCAATAACTTTAAATTTAAAAAGGAGTTCAGCTAAAATAGAACAGAAGAGGTGTTTGCTAATTAAAAAAATTGGTCCTTAATTTTCAACATTTTTTTTAAGAAGAAATTATTTCCCAAGGCACTGGAAGTATCTTTCACTATTGCGATTTTGTGGTTTTTCCAAAGAATGTATTTTTCAAGCAGTGGAAAACAATTAGTGAAGATGATTGGTTTGTTTTATAGTTTTTGACTGACAGCTCCACCAAATTACTCAGAACACTTTTGTTAAGGCTTTTTTTCTCACTTAAAGGATTTGCTTTCACTTTTTCTCTCCTTCCTAGTTCTTTGAACTTCCATTGTGTGACTACTGAAAACAGTAGTTTTTTCCTCAAGAATAAAACATGTTATGCAAAACGTTAAAGGCCAAACTATCCCCTCTCCCCTTCTCATTAGCAGTGTTAACCAGAAAACTGCAGGGCAGGTTCCCAACCAGTCTTTACTCCATTTAAATGGAAAAAAAAGTTGCTGAGAGTTTACCATTAGTATTTTATCTGTAGAGTGTCTAAAGAATATCAGCTATATCAAAGATCATGCTCTAACATGGGAACACTGGATTTTTTTATTTGGTAGCCAAACGAGAAAAATAATAATTTTCCTTCCGTCCTTCATTTTATTGCTCTGATTTTTTTTTCACAGCATAAATGATTCCCAGGTTAGATCAAATCTGTCATACAGTTTTCGCTGACCTACATACCTTCTTTTACTGAAGTAAATGTTTGACAACAACAATCATAATCATAATCATAATCATCATTTAGGTGTTGGACAGATTGTTATGCAGCCTAAGTTTCAGTGGGCTCCCTTTGGCACTTGTGAACCTTTCATTTGTCATTCTTTGCCGCAGAAAACAGGAAATACAGATGTCCTGTCACATTAATATTGTGATCATTCTTAAGTATCTCATTCATATGAGCATGCATTAAAAAAATGAAAATTTATTCTCTTCCAGTGATCAACAACTCATCACTAACTCTTCTCTGGATATCTGCAAATGATAAGGTTCCTAGCACAGGTTCCAAATGAGAAGTTTGTATTGGTATATGGAGAAATAGGAATATGGCGATTGGGTTTATTTTCCTTAATGAGGGGATTTATCTCTTTGCACAATATGTCAAGCGAGTTAACTCCCTCTGAAAGAGTCAGAGTATGAGATGTTTGTACTGAAATGCTCTTTTAAAATGATACTTGGAGGCTACTCTTCTGAAAATTGCCGTCAATAAAAGAAAGCAGAAAAAATAAAACTGAGATTTTCATCACAGGTAAATTACAGTGACAATTAAAAATATTACTAATTACAGCTATTTTTTTGGCTATTTGGATTACAGTTTGAGAAATCCTTTTAGTTATTGCTTACATCTGAGATTTTTGAGACACCAATTATCATCAAACTTTCAACTTCCTGCTGCTCCCACATTCAGAATAAAGCTACAACCCTGCGTGTTTCAAATCTCATATGTATTATAAAATGGAGATTTCAATCCAAATCATAATTTCCTTTCCAATCTTTAATTAAAAAGTTTGCTCGAATCACCACAATGGAGCTGTAATAAGGCTGTGCAGCAAGTATTAGGAATAAGAAACATTCATCAACACTAATCACTTGCTGTAAATTTTTGTCAACTGTGAGCATGGTATGAAATATAGTAGTCAGTAGGAACAAAACAAGGATATGTGTCTGCAGGGATTTGAGGCTTGTCTGCCGATCAAGTCAGCGAGCCCATCTGCTAGCAGGCTGTTTTGGAGCTGCTCTTTGAAGCTGCTGGGAAGCATCACTGGTTACAACTACTCTGAGAATTGCATTGCATTGCTACTCTTCCAAAGCAGGGGTGAACAATGATACGTATCACTCCGCTTTGTCCTGCAGCTCGGTGCTGCTTGTTTTCTAAATAAAATGCTATAAAACCAGTAAACTATTTCATGATTTCAAGTGCTGGCAATGCTTTAAGTTTTGCTGCAAACTTGACCCTCCTGAAAGAGATTTTTTAAATAATTATATAAACCCAAATGTTTAAAAAGACAAAAAATCTGAAGCGTGTCAAGGGTCTTTCTGCTTACAGAATCGGTAGGAAATCAAAACGAAACTCATCTATACAGTTTTACGTCCAGATTCAGTAAGCATTTTGTATTTCTAAGGCAATAAAAACTATAATTTAGACTAATTATTCTTGACATTTTGAAATTATGAAAATACTGAACTTCCAAAGAAATTTTGCTTATGCATACACCATGTGGTAGTTTTAATGAGGATGAATATGTAATTGTACAACACAATAACTTCGTAATTACTTTGTAATTAAAGGGTCTACTCCTCTGATTACTTGCACTTAAACTTAACACCTAATTAGATGTAACATAATTGATTATATAAAACATCAGAAACTGGAAAAAAATAGATTAATGTTGAAGAGTGGATAAAATACAAAAAATTACTTATTTGAAACTACACTGTTTTTTGGAAGAGAATAGTTTCAGTGGTTACTCTAAGATTTACATAGAATGCATGCTGAAGCATGTAATGGTTTTTTTGTACAGTGAGATAATTCCTTCATCATAGCATGAACTTTTCTACTTTGGATAAGGTGAAGTCAGGCTATCCCCTTGTTGACCCCCTTCTCTTTTGCCATACCCTAGCTCTCAAAACACTTCAGCTATCCATCTAAGATGATAGCCTGACTTTTACAAGTAGATTTTTCCCGTTAAAAGAATAGGGATCAAAGGCAGCTGTTGCCCACATGCCCCCTTGAGACACGGATTTCAAAGGCAGACAAAGACCTAGTCTCCATGTCCCTGTGTTATGTGGACATTTATGCACTGCAACAGCAAATACTGCTCTTCTATGTGCCACATTTGGACAGGGAACATGTGTCCATTAAGGAAGGAGTCTGCCCCTAATGGTGGGTTATTCTATATCCTAAAGTGGTGACAGTTGTGGATGTCTCTGTGGCAGCGGGATAGCTAGTGCTTCTGTAGATCTTCTCCAAGACATCTCTCTACTCCTGCTCTCTCAAATCTAAATTTTCTTCTTCCCTACCACGTACATTTTTTCATAGCCACTTTTCTGAAAACAAATGAGGTCTACCTCCTGAGTTCTGGGATATCACTGTCTTCCTGAATAGCTACCTATTCGGGCCTAACTTGACATACTTCTTTTCTGTTTTGGGGAGATTTGCCAGTCTCAGATAATAATAGTCCTTCACTTAATTCTACCAAAGAACTACTGAATCTTTATAATATAAATACAGGTGATTCTGTCCACAGTATAATAGTACATGACTTGTTTTATTGGTACTGGTTGGTTGTTACTGATTTTGAGAGTATGGGAAAATCAATGCACTCCAAAATATGACATGGCTTGGGTGGTACACATCACCTTTATCAGGGCCCGTTGGTAAACTTTTGCATACAACTGTTGTGAAAATTAAGAGCTTGATTTAGAATTACACGTAGTACAGGATCACTCGAGGTAATAATAAATTGCTATTCAAGCAGCAGTGTAGTAGTCCCTGGTGACAGGAGTACTATCCACCCTGGGAACATGAAATCTTTGGATCAAGAATGGACAAGCTTGCAAAACATTAGGAGGAGGTAACTTGGGGATATTTCGTTCCTTTTCAATTCACTTTTTGCACAAACAAGGAAGCAGCTATATGGTAGGACATTTGCTTCAAGTGACAAGAAGACAAGAGAGGTTTTCCTGTTGTGTTAGCACAGGCAGATGGCTGTACTTGATGTGCTTCATTGGGAACATATTCGGTGCATTGCAGAGGCATGCAAAGAGATGACAAAAGTGACAAAAGAGCAGCTGGGCTTTAGGACTGGCATCATTGATGAAACTGGGGTGGCATGGCTTGAGATTTATGTGAAAGCCAAACTGGCAGGAGAATGTAAAGAACAGAGGCACATGAAAAAAAAAAAAGCAACCATGCGCTTTAACAAAGCCGACGTAAGTGGAAATTTCATGTTTTAGAAGATTTTTAATCGGATTTTTTTTTCAAAAAATATAGAAATATTTCAAAACACAAAAAGACAGAAAACAGTTGTTCAAGAATATTTGTGCAATTCTTGACATACCAAGTATTTCTTATTAGAGATAACTTCCTGTAGCATCTTGCTACAATACAAGCTGACAACTAGATTATGTATTGTTACACCAACAGATGTAACATACATTTTTCTATGAATTTGATTTCCTTTCAACATGGATTGCTGAACTCATTCACATAGTGGATTAAAATGTGAAGAAACCCCCAAAATCAAAATATGGTTTTTAATGATTATAGCTGAACAGTCACAATAACAGGGCAATTAAGATTGTCATATCTTCCAAAGAAACTTGATATTTTAGCATGAGTGTGTTTACCACAATGTTATCTTTAAGTTACCTTTTTATGAAAGGAATTCAGTTTATATGTCATCAAAAAATCAATGTGCTTATACCATCTGCAAAGTCTCCTTAAAAGAGGAAAACAGTTTGAGCAGAAGTAAGTATTATGCAAACAAGGAAAAAATAACAAAAGAGTCAATTTCCTAAGGCAAATTAAAATGAGATGGCAGATATTTCTTGAATACTTGAAAGCATCTCCTCCACACAAAAAGTATTTAGATGTCTTTTACTTGTCTTCCAAAGGTATTCAGAGTCAGTTGATTTATATTTCTGTTCCAAAGCTACATAAATGGATAAAAACTACATAAAAGGAGATTTATTTAAACTTTTTTTAGAAGCACCTCTGAAAAAGCACATCATCTTTCTGTACCATTTTACAATTCTCATTAACAGACCTTTCATAACCTGACTTACACTGTATTTTACAACCCCCCAAAAAACATTAGAGCCAAATAAGTACCTAGTTAAATTTGGGGGTGTATATTTTCAATTTGTGTCCACTACAGCACAGTCAGTCATGAGAAGAGTAGAGCAAATAGCAAATTACAGACAACAGAAGAATAGCAAGCCAACACATTTGACTCACTTAGGCATGTTTAATCTCACTGCTAGGCAACATTAAGAAGAATTCCACACTATGCCTGTAAACACAGATTGAAAACCTGACATGATGATACTCTCAGTTCAGCTAATATTAGTGCTGGAAAAAATATCAGGACATAAGACAGAATCTGAGAACGTCAGATCTGTGTCTGATTCTCTCTTCTCTCTCCCCCTTGTCCCAGCTAGAATATGAAATTGGACAAAATCATCTGGAAGGAAGACCACATTTTTAAGCATGGATGCAACGGACAAAGTTTGGGAGTCCCTCTAAAAGGTGTGGTTTTATTGAAACAGAAATGACAGGCTCGGCATGGGAAGTGCCAGCGAAGTCTGTGTCCAGGGCTGCAGAACAACAGCAAAACTGTGACGCAGGAGAAACACACTCCCAGCATTAGTGCAGCGCTCCATTTGGAGGGCAGACACGGTCACAGCAGCACAGCCAGTACAGCTCAATTTCTATTTAGGACTATTCTCAGTCCTGCAATAGTTTGGCTGTAAGTCAAAAATGCTCTGATTCCAATTTGGTAGAGATTACCAGTGACTAAGATGGTAAAACTCACAGAATTATACATGTATGTCTATGCCACAATATATGAACACATCCCTGACAGAAGAGTTGCTCCAAGAGTGCTAGAGAACTAACAGTAATAAGCACTTTATTAAAGAGAAAGGAAAGCCACCCAAATTAGACACTACAGGGTTTTTTTAAGCCACACAGAACCTGAGTTTTAATAGCATTAACATTTAATATATGTCAGACATCCAAAGCTCTGCTCTAATTGACTTGAATTGCAGTTGTGACTGCTGGACACCTCTGCAACTGTAATGCTGATATTTCCTAACATTTGAGCATGTGGCTTTCCAGCCTTTCCAGACCTTGTGTATGGGGGTCTCTTGGTCTTTTAAAAGTCACTTTTTTTCTGTATATAAACAAAGGAAAGTAAATGTCACAAATACTTTCTGAAACCATGGTGAGCTCTGCACTAAACGTTAGATGCACTGGATGTTCAAGCTAATTATCAGTTAGTTTTGCAGGCTATGTATACGTTAGCAAGTAATTTGGAGCAACAGAAGAGGATCCGCAGACCAAAACAGATGGTACTGAGGGCCCTGCAATGATATATGTGGTACAGGAGTTTTATCTCAGATTAGATTGGACTGACTGTTCCCACCAGGCACGTGGGAACTGACTGATCCAAAGGACCGGTCATTGGTAAGGACCCTTAACCCCCCAAGAAGGGTCGGAGTGTATTTGGCTTGCACCTCGAGTGGAGTTGGTTTTGGTTGGGTTTTTTTGGGGGGGTGGAGAGGAGAGGTGAAGGTTTTATTGGTTTCCTCTGAAAATGCAAACAGCTCTGTGACTCAGCTCTCTGATGTGCAGTAAGTGGGGATGACTTGGGGCCTCTTCCCCCAAGCAAACCATGAGTGTAGACACAACCTAATGGAACCAGTTTTTCAAGAAGGATGCTGTTTTGCCAGTCTATTTGACAGATATTTGCAGAGGAATGCTGAATTTTCTTCCAAATTCTGAAGGAAAATGTGTGACTTTAGACCTCCCTGCTCTGTCTTTCCCATTTCCCTTATCTTTCATTTACTTGAATTTCCCCTTGCCAGTTTATTTATCCCTTTTATTCCTGTAACGTGCCGGTTTTCTGACTGCGTCCTTCCATTTCTCCACTTTGTCCCTATATTTGAATGAGGCTTCTCCTCCACCGTAACTGTGTGCCAACCTAAGGAATGACAACATGATGAGCCTTCAGTTCCAGGGACTGACCCCAGGGTCCCACAAGTGAGGCAGAGGAATTTCCTCATTCAGCCCTGCTATAACACAATTGGAGAGCTCTCTTAGCAGTAAGAATTTGAATTTTGCAGTTCAGTTCCCGAGGAGTTAATAAACTTATGAAGGCAAGATGCATGACAAAAAGTATGGAATACTTTCATACAAGGAGGACATAGATAAACTAGGGCTTTTCAGCTAGGAAAAGAGATTACTGAGAAAATGTGAAGGAGATCTGTAAAATGATGAATAGCGGAGAGAAGAGTAGGGAACTCTTACTAGCAGTGTGAATGTACATCACTGTTTTGTTTCGATCTGGAGAACACTTGAAGCAAATATCCACTTTGGTTCACACTGGAGAGCAGCTTCAGCACACATGAAATAGATTCCTTTAAAAGGAAAATAAACTGAAAGATGCACTCCAGAGAGTCATCTAAAATGATCCAGCCACTAACAGGTGTTCATGGAACCAGAATACAGTTAGCTTGAAATAAAACCCCCTCAAATGCATATTGTAGAGTATCAGGTCATCAGCACAAACCGTTTCATTCTACAAATTCCCTTCCATCACACTGTATTACTTGCTAAGGTAGGCATATCCTATGTTGCAAAACCCAGAAGGCATCATATCAAGTAGTGACTTTAAAAAGTAGATATTCGGTATTTGACTCATTGCCACATATTCCATTTGGGTGGCAAAATTATAAATGGGTTCAGGAGTTACTGGACAAATAAGATGTCTACAGAATATATTGACACAGATGCAATTTTCTGCTCAGAAAGTACCCAGATCACAGATTATCAGAAAATCAAACCGGTAGACAGGTCATTCCATGCTTGTCACATTATCGTACCTTTTTTGTCATACACAACACAAAGTCATTTTCTATTTCAAGCTGAGTACCCTGAATTCAGTTGCAATAGATCTTGGAGATTCAGAGTTCCCTAGCTGCTCGGTTTGCTTAATAACTTTATCTTGCAGGATGGCTTTCTGGTGGTGCCTAGCAAACGTCCACTAGTATCCTCAAGGCAGAGCAAAACACCATCCACCAAATACTGAGTTAAGCAGGTTTCTCAGTACTGTTGTGTGCCTCTACACTAGCTCCTTGAACACAGGCTAGACATTTTGGAGTTGCCACTGTCTGATCAAGAATAATGGGACATTTTGTCTTCTGAAAAAAAGAACATTTTTCCCCAGGTACTTTTACCTCATAGTGGTCCTATATGCATTTAATCCTTGGGTGTGCTACTTCAGCATTTTGGTTTGGATCAGGAGTAAGATTTTTTAAGTGAACCTTGTAGTGCCTGCACCTACGATGCTTTGTAGCATGTCACATCTCAGACAGCAGGCACAAACTGCATTGCTTTCCAATTAAACTGCAGCAAGTGAAAAGCTGCACTCTAGGACTTTACCTAAAGTATTCCGGTATCTAACACAAATACAGTCCATAGAACTATTACAGCTAGAATGAAATAAACACCCTGAAATGCATATAATATAGACATCAAGTCCTCAGCAGCAGCTATTTCACTCTACAGATCCACCCTTACTGGAATGCACTATTCGCTAACATAGCCATAACCCTTATTTCCTAACCACTGATGAGCTGTTTTGTTTCAGTTTGACTTTTATAAAATTAAATGAAAAAAAAAAAAAAAGAGAAACTAACAGAAGGCTCAAAATGAAAGCAGTGATAGGAAAGTTAATGACAAATGTTCTCTTGGCCATGCTAGAAGTCACAAATTTGAAAGGCACTGTTGACTACCCAGGCAAGCAATTACAAATTAAAGACACCCTACAAGATCCCAAGAGAGCAATTAAAGTATGTGTGAACAAGATGGCTGCAACAACCAAATATTTCTTAAGCTTGAAATAAAGTTCAGAGTAGAACTTAAGAAAGAAAATATTTTATTTGTACGAATTCAATTTAATTCAATTTAATATATGTTAAGGTTTGACCTAATAATTTCATGTTGTTGTACCAGGAAGTGAGAAGTCAAGATCTACTACATACTTAGGATTTTACACTTTTCAGATCAAAATGAGTTCAGATTATTACTTCTTTGTAAGTGTTCCACAGCCAAAACATGCTCCTAATAAAGGTGTGGCAATATTAATTGACTGACAATGCAGTCAATAGCCTGAAATTTGTTCTACATTTTAACTTCCTTACTCAGTTGCACACAGATTTCATGAACGAAATCTGTCAAAACTTGGTTTTTTCCATGCCACCATTAGAGATATTTTTATGGCACTGCTACAAAGTTTGAGGAAGGGAGATCGGTCACTATTGCTTCATGAGTATTAGAAATTTTGCATTGCCTGTATGTATTGGTAGGAATGCTGAGGTTCATTCCTCTTAAATAAATCTACAAAACTTGGGATTTATATTGGAACTTGGAGAGACATTTTAAGCCAGTTCAGGCTTAAGGGTGCAGCTTTATAGTGATCAGGTGCTGCTACACAAACTCTTTGTTGCAGGTAGATTCTAGAAATACAGCCTGGTGCTTGCAGTGTGACCAGCAACAGGGGAGGGAGTCTAGCACGGCATAAGTGTTGCTATGATTTCGGGAAGTTTGTCTTTAATGCCTTGTCCAGAATATGAATTTGCACAGATGAAACACAGATGGTTCATAACGGCCCTCTTTCTTCCACACTTTTTAGATTCTGTCTCTTTTCGCTGCCTTCACATTTTGCTTTTTTTTGTATTCTTGGATCCCTGGGAGTCATTCTTTGTGCATGTCTGGAAAACATCTCCTGCAGCTGGAGCGGTACTGACATAGAAGCTGGAGACAATAATAGCGGTACAGAGGAGCAAAGATACTGACAACTGAAAGGAACAAAGAAACGGGAACAAGTTAACCTGACTGCAATGTAAATTTCTCTGTGTTGGGAACAGACTCCTTTTGCTGTTCGGCGAAGTGCTGAATATAGTTCTCTCTCAAATAACAAATGTAACATTGCTTTACAGTTAGAGGATGCAGTATATTTAAAGCTGTATTCCACCTATGACACAAGATACATTAATTACACTTGATCAGCCAGTTCAGCTAAGTGTTGAAGCTTGTTACTGCCAGCTTTAATTCTCTAACATTTGTTTGCTAAGCACATCTGATCAAACAAAACCTCAGACTTTATCTCCTCTTGACTTACTCATTTAGCCAAAGTAATGCACAGAACATCAACATGATTTACTTTTTAAGTACAAATAAATCATATGCACTTAGGAGTCTGGATCTTGGGCTTCACAGTTAGGATGTACACCTACTACAGAAACTATCAGCAATGCTTTCAAGTATCTGATAGTTACATTCAATTTAGTAGCTTTGTCTCCCTCTCTTACTGTTTCAGCTCGGTCGCTGCTTTTCATGCATCAGAATCATTAGTGGTCACACAGAGATACTTGTCTCCGGGTTAAAATGTCTGCAAGCTGTCAAAGCATTTTAGTGTAAACCTCTGTGACTGAATGCTTAGTGGTGCTCTCAGCATACAAGAGATAGGCTTGCCAATATTATTTACATATGATGATAAATGGGCAACATTACTCACTTTACCCTAAAGTAAGTAGTGCTTTTGGGATGCTATTTAAGAAATCTTTTTCTCTATTGCAGTTTTCTGTTAAAGTGATCTAGTTTTACTTTGCTTCTTTTTTTTTTTTTTTTCAGATTAATTTTAGGCTTATCATACATGAATGAAAACCATATGCTTTCTCAAAAAAAAAAAAAAAAGTCACTAACCTGAAAAAGGGATTAAGAGAAAAATACTCTTGGATGTTTTAATCTGCAGCAAGAGAAGAAGGAATAATGCATGCAGCAGCAACTGTAGCTCAGGGATGTTTTTCTGCCACTTCAGAATATATATTAGAAACACTTCTGTTCACTGTATTATATATACTCTCTGTTTTGATTCTTTTTCTTTTATTAAAGATGTTTACATAGAAATATGGGGGGAAAAAAGAATTTTGATGATGGCTGAAAAAACAGTCATACATCTTGGACAACTTTGGAAAAAACAATTCTGTTTAGAAACAATTTTGCTTTAATACTGTATTCATTACCAAGGTTATTAATGTTAAAGTAGAATCTTTATTTCTAAGAATTTGTTTGTTTCTCCAGCTGCTTCTCTACCTGATCTCTTAATCAGTTTTGGTAACAGTGCAATTATTTCCACAGCAACCAGTTTTGGTGTCACAAATAGAAGATTATGACTTCAGTATAAGAAAAGAGCAGCAAGAAGATTAACTCTTAGAAACAGCCTGGGGGAGGGGTGTTCTTATTTAATTTCCCTAGTATTAAAGAATACATGAAAAGAATCAAATAAATACGAGCATAGTACTGTTTCTGAAGAAAAGGGCATACAAGCACTTTTCATGAGAAGCAGGATTATTTCCAACCAGTAATAATTCTATTATTCTGAAATCTGGGGTGGGATTTAAGTTGTAAATGAGACACCTAATTTACAGGGTATAGGTGTCTATACATATATAATGGTGGAGGGGGGAATCAGTTGCCTAAACATAGGTGCCAAGCTCCATCTAAGACGTTCTGGCATACCTGGGATATCTGCATGTGCTATCAGACAAGACAGAAGACATATGGGAGATGTGTGACCTTCTGAATTTGCAGCTGAAGGTCAAGCAGGATGCTGTAGGACATTTCAGATGGTACCAGACACCTGAATTGAACTGAACTGACATATGAAGACCGCGTTGTGCCAGTCCTGTGTCGTAAGGATGTTCTGGATATTGTAGCATGTAGCAGAAAGACGTGAGCATTTATGTTTAGGCAGGTGTACTGAGCCCCTACAATGAGGTGTCTGAATCCTACCTTTAATGACAATTTAGAGACATAAGTTTTATTTCTGTGATGGAATTTCAGTAAAAAAAGAAGAGAAAAAAAAAAAAAAACCAACAAAACCAACAACACTTCATGTCAGGGACCATGCAGAAGTTTCTGCCTGCCTTTGGAAAATTTTGTGATGGCTACCTGGAGAGAGATTAGTTCTGCCTGATCATGGAAAGTATCTGTAAGCAGAGGTTCAGATTTGGTTTAAGAAGATACAAGAACATTGAAGACCAGTCTGTATTGATTTCCTAAGCTCAAGCCTATCTCACTAGTACTGGAGAAATCAGAGGGCGGTTAGTGCATTTACTAGGTAGGTATCAGGCAGCTAACATTTTTAACAGAGACGCAAGAAATCAGGTGAGAAGAGAGAAAGAACTGAGGAGGGAATATCTGACTTAATTAGATGTTGTCAAATCAACTGAATCTCGGAAAATTTGCCTTAGAGTACATGAAACACTGAGTACAACAATGTCAGAAGCATTCATGGTTATCTTTCAGAATTTGGAGAGGACGATGACATTTCAGAAGATTTTAAAAGGTCAAACACAACCTTTATCTCTAGAAAGTGGGAAAAGGAAGAGACAAGGAATTATAAACTACTCAGCTTATGTTCAGTTCCTGAAACAATACTGGAAGAAATTAAGAATTTTAGAAACTTGAAAGATAACATGAAGATGAATAGCAGCCAACATATATTTGTCAAGAACATATCCAATTCAATTTCCTTCTAAGAATAAGGCCTTATGAAAAACAGAGTAGCAGAAGATATACTAACTTAAAAATTACTTTTGACATTGCCTCACAAGACATTTTTATAAGCAAGCGATGTTACAGACAAAACTATTCTAAGACATGTGCAATACTAGTTTAAGAACTGCACTCAGGGAGTAGTTATCAATAGTTCACTGTAAGGCTGGAAGGATATATGACAATCAACAGATGTAGATCCAGTAATACATCAATAGCCTTCATACTTCATTGACAACCTGGGTGACAGAAGAGAGAATATATCTATTGAATTCACAGACAACATAAAAAAATGGTTTAGAAAACAAGACCAGCAAATTGACAAAGTGGTCTGAAAGAAACAGGATGGGATTCATTATGGAAAAAAAACCAACACAATGTTCTTCAGTGAGGCAGAATAATCAGCTGCAAAAATACTAGATGGGAAACAACTGGCGGGGTGGCAGCTGTAAAGGGAAAAGTCTAAGGCATATATTGAATTCTCAGCTGATAGTAAGCTGTCAACGCCAGGTGACTGGAAAAAGGCTATCATACTGAGACGTATAAAAAGAAGTATTTTTTGCAAGCCACGTGGAATAATTGTTTGGGATTGGCAAAGCCTTCTCTGTCTACTGAGTCTAGTTTTTGGGTCTCGCATTTCAAAGAAAAATTGGCCAATTAGAGAGATCCTACAGGGGAGCAACCAGATGTCTAATAATCATAACCTACAGAAACAGCCAGATTTATTGTTCATAGAAGAAAAATGACTGAAGCTGGAATATAAGAATAAGAATGGTCTCCAATATTAAGAAGCAGTTGTAAAGAGAAAGGAAATAAGCTACTTTCCATGCCCTCAGTACATAAGAAGAGAAAAAATGATATTACATTCCAGCAAGGAAAATTTAGTTAAGAAATATGAACATGCTCTAAGAGTAAAGCTAACTGAATACAGGAATAGATTGTCTGTGGAAACTGTGAAACAGTCATCCTCAGTAAAAGGTTAGATCTGCCATGTTGTAGGTATAGGACTCTCTCTTGGATCAAAAAGGGAACATGAACCTTTGAAGTTCCTTCTAGGACTTTTTTTTCTTCTGATTCCTTTGATCTTTATCTCTTCAGCCCAACAGCTGTAAAGTAAGGACCTGCACTTTTATAATGTTAGTTCCTTATTTTGTATTTTGAAAGGATTTTTTTTTTCCTAGTCCAAATTTTAACTGGTAGTTTAGTTTATTTTCTTTCTTGCTTATAGCATCAGTTTGGTACAGTCACAAGGCTGTAGCTATGGCCTTAGAAGAATGTTTAATGCATCACCTGTGGCTTGTATTGGGATAAAAGGCCTCTTAGAAACAAAGCAGCTGATACTTTCTGAAGCATCTTATGGGACAGAGAACGAGATGAGCAGAATTTGATGGAACTGATCTCATTCACTGAAAATGGGAAGGACACACAAGAATACAAACATTGCAATCCCACTGACAGTTTGAGAAATTTATATGACAACACTATGTTCGTATGGCAGGAATCCTATCATCCTCTCATCTCACACACTTACATTCTAAAACTTTGCTGCATACATAAAATCCATCCCGGCACTGGTTTTAAATCCAACTCCAAAAGGCACCGGCATTTTATTTAAATTCTTGCCATAATTCTGCTTTCCAGGCGCCTCCTCCTGGAACATAAAGGTGGCTAAATAGCTTTATATTATATATCTCAGATCTCTTTTGAAAGCCCATTTTAAAATATTTTCACCTCTTTATTGGATCACAGTTTTACAAATTGAGTTTCTATTAGTTATTGTACTATTACAGTTACTGGGCATAGTGTTACCTTTCTTGTTACTTTGGTACCATTTTACTTTAGTGTTTTCCCAGTTTAATGTTACTATACACATACTTTATCGAGTATTTATTTGTTGCTTCCCAGTTACTCTCTCCTCTAGGAGAAAAGGTAGAAAAAACAGGGGACTAGCTGTATTTTATTCAAATATCTGTACATTTGTAAAGCTTTGAGTAGAATGACTCGGCCCAGAAATATCCAGAAAGTTTGGAAATTATTGGGCATTTAATTCAGCAGCTATTTATGAAATTGTAAAGGAAGTTTTCCGTGGGGCAAGTAAGAGCTCCACCCAATGCTTCTGCAAATAGTCTAGGAAGGGAAGCATAATAGTTACACACAAAATACTGCCAAAGCAGTTCTCTGCTTCATTTCAGTATCATCAGCTGTTTAATGATCTGAGAGAGAAGATAATGGCATCAAATATTGACATCTGAACTGCTCCACTAGATATTAGTTTTCTGTATGCTATTTTGTTCTTTATCATTCACCCTCCCATACATACTTTTTTATTATTATTGGCTACTGGGGTCTAGGACTAAAGAAAATGTAGCCAAGAAAAATAGTCCCTGGCTTGGCAACAGAAACCAAAATTAATGTCAGAGATCAGAATCAGTTGGGGAATGGCTATCTTTCTGAATACTCAGTATGAAATGATTTGAGGGGAGAAGAAAAAGTATGGATCATTAATGATCCTGTTACGACATTCTGTAAATTCGAGGATAGACAACCTATGCCAAATGACTGTTCCCAGCCTCCCTTCTCCAAAACCACCACTGAGGACTAAAGAATAAGAGATGCAATAGTAATTGTTAAGCTGATGTGTTCCAATTTTCAGGTGACTAATTCAAATGCATCATCCGAAATTAGCTGCTTAGCTTTCCTGTACCATGCAGAGACACTTGTATGCCTCAGAGCATAAAGGTAACTGCATAAAGTACACAGAAGTACACAGTATATGAAGTATATTAACACAATTTCAATGACTAAAACACAATTATTGCTTTTAGTGGCCAAAGCAAGGAGCTGTCCCGTTGTCTGTTTCTTTTTTAAGGACGTACTTAAGTATACTCATAGTCTCTGGATATACTTTCGGGGCAGGGAGGCAGGGGGGAAGCTCTTTTTCCTAGGGACATAGTTTCTTATGACCATCCTTTGGGAACGCAATAAGGTGCACCAAGAATCCCCTCCAATAAATCAGAAATAATATGCAAAACAAAGACTTTGTATTCCCACTTGACTTAGGAAAGAGCTAGAACAGATTTATTTCATTTACACTAAATTCCCAAATGGGACATAAGCATTCAGTTGCCATTTTCAGATGCCTAAATTGAAAATTAAGCTCTCCCAAACCCACACAGCACTGTTGGCTAACACTGACATTACATGACTTCCTCAGGTACCTAAACCACTACAGGAGTGTTTCCAGCACCACAGTCTCCCTTTTTGGGCACACTCAGACTGCATGTGTACTGACCCAAGTAAGCAGGCAGGTTTCTGGCACACATCTAACTACTGTTGGGCTCACAAACTGGGTATTCCTCCACTTATCTTCCTTAAATGACCGAAGCAAGTAGGTGCTTTAAGAGATGTTGGGGTTTACGTGGTGCAGAGACAATTTGGAAGCGCAAGAACTGGCATGCTTCTCTGCCAGTATTTCACTGGATAGCAACTTTACTCCAGACAAAAGAGAACCAAGTTCAGTTCTCTATCTCTGCCTGAGAGAACCTGATCCAAATTCTTCTGGTACTTATATTATCCATTCTGGTTACATCTCACCTGTATTTAGCTGTATAAATGTCTTTAGTTGTCAATCTCAATACCTACAACAGCAATCTATTCTTGATGACCATTTTAGGATGGAGTCTAACTTACAGCTATTTCTACTTTTTTCCCATCACCTAACTCTTCATATTAACTAAATTCCAGCTTTAGACTAAAATCTTTAATAGCTCTTCATCGCCTAAAGTTTCGTAAGATGAAATCCAGGTGGGGTATTTAACACCAAAGGTTGGTTCTCTCTCAGTCTCTCCACCTGAAACCATTCAATTTTCTGTGGAATAGCTTAACATATGTAAAACGGGTAAGATATGTTAAATATCTTATGTAAGATGGATACAGACAGCATGATTCTGTAGTTTAGAAGATCAGCATGCAAGCATTTGTGCTACTTCAGCAATTATGCATTTATAATACAGAGGCAATTCTATGGGGAAAAGGCTACTGATCTGAAAATATTTAGAGAATTTTAAAAAATTAGAGCTTTTGTTTAAATAAGTGTTTATGGGCAATACTTATCATTTTCTCTCATTCTGAAAGTACTCTTTTATTTCTTCTACAGGTGCATATAAAAACTGCTGTGAAATTAATTTCAACCTTTTACACATAATTGTATTTTTTGCGTGCTAGTGCTGTGCTTACTGAATATCCTTTAAAATAATTTAAAAGCAGAAGAAACATTGGCAATTAAGACACATAACTCATTTTGATACTGCTTTTAGATAAAATGGGGAAAAAGAGTTGTTAAACCCTGTTATTTTTCACTATTGTTCTAGCAGCATAATATACACAGCTCGTCTGAAGTGGTGGTAAAAAAAGTTCAAGATTTAACTATGTTTATACAATCTCTCATAATCAATTACTTCATTAGTGGTTTACTTAGGAAGAGAATGAAAGATGAACCTGTAGAAGAGCTGATCTCAGCAGAAAGGTTATAGCATACTTATGATATAAATCAGGAGGGCTAAGTACATTTATCCCTTAAGACCTTAAGATCTGGATTAGCACCTTTTTTGATACTTTTCCCAAAATGAAGCACAGTTCAAGTCTTGTTAGTCTTTATAAGCCGTGAGACAAATAAAAGGAAATATGAAGATAATGTGCTTAAAAATTATTTCAATCCTTCAGAATGTATCTCTCAAAAATACGCAGTATTCTTTTGGTAAGGGCAGAGGGACGAAGATCCTGTGATAATTCCCTACTTTCACATTGGATCTTCACAGAAGAGTCAGTGCCTGACTTGAAAATTTCCAGGTACTTTCTCAGTGTTTTTTGGTTACTTGTGGAAAAACCAAAGAGTGCAAAGCCTCCACTATTCATAAGACAGAACCATAAGAAATTTAAGTTTCCCCATTATGTACCACATGTATTTCACACAGCTGTGTGTTAGTTCTCCCTGTGCTTGTGCAGATCTACAGACAAGAGTGAGATCAAAGGAACAGTGTTTAGACTTGGGTAAGATGGATATTAAGTTGCAGAAAGATTAAAATTGATTATATAATTTACTATGAAAATTACTATCATAAAAGAACAAAATGAACCCACAAGAACTTACTAAAAAAAAAAATTCTGCTCGCATATATTTTTGCTATATCTATGGATATCAATTTAAATGAACAGAGGACAAGTTCTAAAATCAAAACTCAATTATTATTATATTTAAAAACATCACTAGTAATTCACAGTATTGTAAATCTTTCAACTCTAAAGACCAGCTGATGACAGATACGCCTATTTATTTCTATTTTATTGTGACATCTATGGTTACATGATCACTTTCAATGACAAGGAAAACTGCACCTTCATGCTGAAGAAAAATTATAGATGCTGTGAAATTTTCAATGCTGGCTGCTGCTTTTTTTTTTTTTTTTCTCTCTTCAAAATGAGAAATTCCATCATAGTCTGGTAACATATTAGGTTAAGATACAATGCAGTTTTGGGTTTTAAGGAGGTAGCAGGGTGCTGGGGGGGATATGCAGCATTCAAGATTTTTCTGAGTCTCTCTCTGACAAGAGAACTATTGGTAGCAGATTGAAGGACTGTTACGACTGCTACAGAAGAAAATTATATGTTTTTAAGATAAATGAGTACAAACTGTCTAAAAAATCATATCTCAAAAAAAGCATAGTTTTTCAATGGAGGAGAAACCTTTTGGATCAAAACAGCAAAATTATATACTTCTAAAATCTCATTAAACTCTGGTTTTTAGGAGAAATGGGCAACAGATTAGGGGGACTTGTTGGTTGACAGAAAGGTATGAAAGTTAACATGTTTGGCTGCTTGTTAACCTTTATAATATAAGGAAGGATTTAGACTTGAGACCCTTAAATTTCTTCCTCTGTATGCTGCTAATAGAATAAATATGAATAAAAACATACAAGACATATTATCTTTAAAAAGACTAACACGTGAGAACCAAAATTGCCAAAGTTAATTAACACCTAACACTCTTTAGGAGTCAAATTAAAAGAAATGTCAAATGTTTCTTAAAAGGAAATAAATATTCTAATACTATCTGTACTTAATTATCACTCTTTCTAATATCAGCAGTTTTCAGGTCTTACCTTTGCTATTTACATATCATAAGAGCACTTACTGCTACTATAGTAAGATTTACATCAGCATGAACACAGATTTCTGTTCCAACAGCTCTTCATATGTATTTGAGCTTGAGAATGTGGTTACTTTTGAGAAAAAAAAAAATCCCTAGTATATGGCTAAAGAGTTATATTTGCTGCTTATTATGAAAGCACTTATAATCTTGGATTAAAGTTGAAAACAACTTGAGGAAGAAAAGGATGAAGGGGCAGTAATCTGCATTTACACTTAGACTATTTGAATCAATTGCCCTTTATAATAAATTTCCAATAAACAAACTACACAATAAAATGAAGCAGTAACAAACTGAAAAACTAGATTTTGTGAACTCTGCATGGACCATTCAAGGATGGACACATCCTTAAGGTAATGTATCTTCCAGTTACATCTTGCAAAGCCCAGGCAGACCTAACTGAATATCAAACTCAGTATTTTTATAAAAACATTTCCATGTAACTAGCTAGGTTACTTACATAAATTCCATTTTGGATTGGACAGTAAGCAAATGTCTAAACTTCAAGCTTCTGTTTCACTAGTAACCTGATAAATACACCACTGATTTCTAGTTTCATCCACAAGGACTTGAAAGTCTCATTCATGCTCAATTTACAATCCTGGATTTAGCTGCTTTAGGGTGGCTTGCCGTGATTACCTATCCTACTGACTACCGACCTGTCTTTCTCTTTCTGAAATGCATTTTCCTTTTGGCTCTCTGCCCAAATACTGTTAAGAAGCATTAGTTCCCAAGGCAGTCCTCATCCTTTTCCAGTTAAATAGAGTAAGAAGTGCTGATTCTACTATTTTACTGATATCCTCGCTATATTATTCTTTATTTTATGGCTTGTCTCTGAATGCTCCCTGACCTAAGAACTTGCTGTTCATAAAGTGACGTGATTGCTCCTTTCACACAATTATAAAAGAACCCAACAACCCTGTTACTTTTACTTCCACTTCACTGATCCGAACACTGTTTGAATGTAAATGTTATAAGCTAGTATTTTGTCTGAAAGGAAAGCAAGATAACACTCTTTTAGCCACAAGGAAATGTTTTGATATTTTTTCTGGCTTTCTTTATACATGAAAATGAATAAAGATATCTGGGAAGAGTGGTCAAGGCAATTCTCTTCCACATTTTCTATTTATTATTATCTTTCAATGATTCTTGATTAATAATTCCAGAAAATGAAAGTGTTGATTTTTGAACGCCAGGTGAGTTTTTCAAAATCACGTCATGTGTTAGCTGCTGAGTTCAATGGTAAAACTCACACTGATTTGATGAAGGACAAAATGCTATTGCTGGTATACGTGCACCTGCACCATGGTTTTTGCTACTACAGCCATGTTATATATATATGGGATGCCAAATAATGTAGTTACTTTGGCTAAGTGTGGATCAAGATCCTGTTAAGTTGCAGGTATTGAGCCTGAGCAAGATATCCCAGGCATCCCTACAGATCACAGATTTGCAATACAGCACCTCTCCTCTCCACTGTGATTCCACCTGCCCTGTGAGGACAGTTGTACCTGTAATTTCTTTGTGCTGGGTACCGTCACAGTTTGTACCCTGCAGCTGTGTAGCTACGACCACAAAGCACATTTGGAGGCATCAGTGGGAAAAGTTAGACTCTCCTTCATACTGTCTCCTTCCCCTAAATCTGTTCTGGGGTCTGGCAAATAGGTGCATCCATCACCCAGATTCAAAGAAGGTAGGATAGTTCTCAGCCCTTCAAGGCAAGTGAAAACAAGCCAAGTATCCTCAACAGACCTGACATGTCTGTTGAATGGGAGCAGACTTGTCTCCTTTTGTTGATGCTATCTGGGACCAGGTGCCCCACTGATTTCTTCCTGTCCAATCCCATTTTTTTGGTAGGAAGATACTTTGTAATTCTCTGTCTAGGTTTTTGTGACACTCTCGCTTGTCTAGCAAGAAACATCAGCATCTTGCACAGGGTTTCATATGACTAGACTAGCAAATGTAAAACCTATGAGAAAGAGAAAACAAGACATAAAAATGTACATTCCTTTAGGATGAATGTTAAAAAATTACATGTTTTAGAGTAATTTTTGAAAGGAAGTATATTGTAAAAGAATGTTGATAAGGCAAAAAATGATGTAAAGCATAGGTGTAATGATGTAAATGATGTAAAGCACTAAGCATAGGTGCCAGTCAGGCTTTATATCTAGAAAATAAATTATTTAGAAAATATGAAGTATCGTGGATATATTTTTCAGAATTTCCCAAACATTAGATACAATAACACTTGAAAAGTTGTTAGTTTATATAAAAATGTTTGACATTTATTACTACAACAATTGCGATGGAGACAAAACTAGTTCAAGGGAAGAAAGCAACATATTTCACTGGAAGTGACTCATGGGGTTCCTTAAGAATCTTTTCATTAGTGATTTTGGCAAAAAAGCAGGAGTACACTAATGAACTTTATTCAAGACACGAGGCAGGAGGATAAGAATACCATATAAGGATACGTGGATCTTCAGAAACAATAGAATTAGAAAAAAGGCTACACAGGTAGGAAATAATGTTACTAAATGGAGAGGGAATAGCAAAAGATATGACAGAACTAGGTTTACTTGTGAAGAGAGGATAACTGAAAGACGCCAGCATAATGAAGGCTACAACATGCATATGTTATATGTCACACTATGTATTTGCAGAATTGAAGGTAATTATTGCTGCACCTTTGTAAGGAAGAATATTAAACCTTATCTAGAATACTCTGTGCCAAATCCATCATTCACCAAAAAAGATGAATGCAAACTGAAATAAATCTGAAGCAGTGCTACTGGGATGAAAGAAGAATTTTTAGAAGAGAACTTTTACCTTGGTTTACATTTCAGTTTGTTTAACCTGAAAATATGAAAGCCTTGTGAAGCCTTGTGAGCAAGTCCCCATGGATCCATTTCCAAGCACATTAAGGACAAGAGGTGGATTTACCAAGGGCAAACTGCACTTGACCAACCTGTTTGCTTTCTATGAGGAGTTAAAAGCCTCTGTGGATGGTGGAGGTGGTGGGGAGGAAGCATTGGAAGACATTTATTTTGATTTTAGTAGAGCTTTTGACAGTCTCCTATAGCATCCTTGTAGCCAAACTGGGGAAAGATGGAGTGGATGTGTGAATTACAGGGTAGATGAAAAACTGGCTGTGCAAATTAGTATCAAGGCTAATGGTTCAAAGTCTAATGGGCAACCAATTTGGGGTACTATTTCTCAAGAGTTGATTTTGAGGCTAATGAATCAACTGAATGAATCAGTGAATCTCTGTCAGTGATGTGAATGATAGTTCAGGATGGACCTCCAGGAAGTTAACAAATGACACGTGGGGGAACATCTGATATGCTTGAGGTCAGAGCTACTATTCAGAAAGACTTTGAGAGGTGGATAAATGGGCCATCATAAACCTCATGAAACTCAGCAAAGACAAATACAAAGTCCTGCATCGGGGATGGAACAACAACATGCAACTGAAGATGGCTTCAGGGTCCTGGTAGACGACATGTCAACTTATGACAACGTCTGCTCTATACTGGCTTTCCTAAAAGTGGATGCAATATTCCAGATGTGGCCTCATGGTTGCCGAGTAGAGGGAATAATCACTTCCCCATACCTGCTGCTATGCAACCCATCCCCTCCACAGCATACCAGAAGAGCCTGTTCTGGTAAGCCGCAACAGAGTCTTCACATTATTGCAGGCACACTTAGTAAAAAACCACACAGGTGCGCGCACGCACACACACAAAATAAGAATTGTGTGCTAGCGCCGTCGGAGCACCACACAGGGCTGAGAGAAGGCTCAGTATTATGTAGCCAGATTTAGCCAATCTGCTCTGGAAGGGCCAATGCAAAAATGGACAGGAGCCAGTCTGGGAGCTGCTTAACCTCCAGCCCCTAAGGGCCCCAGACCTCTTTCATTCAGCATCGCAGATATAATGATTAGAGTAAATAGCAGATACCTAGAGAAGAAGTATAAGAACAGGGCAATAGTACGGTGATACTTTCCTTCGACATGTTTCCAACTGCCAGCAGTCTGTGGTTTAAGGATAACCTGATCCTCTGTACATAACTGCATTTAACAGCTCTGCTTCAGCTTTAACAGACTTTGTGCTGCTAACTTACGCAATTGCTCTCTGAATGCTTTTATACATCTGGCCACAGCAACACCCTGTGAGTTCCAAACTTGCTCCACAATTGTGGGTCATGTGAGAAAAGTGCTTGCTTACGTTTCTCTTAAACTTACTGCCTGACAATTTAATTGAATGCCAATAAGTTTTCCTTGTACAATAAAACACGGTGACCCATCACGACCTGGCCATTTTCTGAGTATGTTATGTAGATCTCCAGCATCTCCTTTGACCTCAGTCAATCATCTCCTTTCAATCTTGAAGACTTAGTCTATTTAATAACCCTTCCTACAGTTGTATGGAAGTCTGTATTTCTGATGATCTTTCCTGATTGCCTTTGCACATTTGCAAGCTCTTCTAATCTTTTTTATTAGAGGTGAGCAGAATTGAATGCAATGCTCAAGACGAGGGCAAAGCATTTATTTGGACATTAGTATAATGTTGCTTCTTTTTCACTGGCCATTCTTAAAAATTCCTGAAGTTTTATTTGTCTTTTTTACAGTTGTTGAGAAGTGAGATTTAATAACTGTCCTCTAAGAACTCTTTCCTGAAAAGTAACATCTAATCTATAAATCATCATTGTGCACCCACATACTTATTACATACAGCTATAGCTATAATATAGATTAGTTAGGTTTATTTTAATTTCATCACCCTTAATAATTTGATAGGATCAACAACTTAATCACTTCAGGTTTATCTCCCCTCTGCTACCTTTTTTTTTTTTCTTTAGGTCATTCATAAAGAGGTCAAAGAGCACAAGTTTCATCTCACGCTTGAGCAGAACCTTTCTTGTTTGGAGAAACCGACCATTTATTCCTAACTTTAGTTTCCTATCCTTTAAACATTTATTACTCCCCTAGAAAACCTGAGGAGGACAGAGTAAAGTTTCTTCTTGAAAATCAAGTATATTTAACACCTTTATAAATCCCTTTTCTGTGATCTTCTGTAAACAAAAGATGAATAATTCTCTTCTCTGTCATAATTATACATATGTTTACAACTTCTTTTCCAGTAGAGAAGTCACACTAACAAGTCTATATTCCCCTCAATCTTTTAAGGTCACCTTTAAACAGTCATTTTGCCGTTGTCATCTCCCATTACTCTGAAACTGAGGAAATTTAAGCAACAGGGTATACGATTACTACTACTTTCTAACAGTACTTTTGCTGGCATGTAAATTTGAGGCAGTTCCTTCCCACTCCATCCCCAGAAAGAGAGCAGTAAAATTAAATAAAATAGAGAGTCATTTAGCCCTGTGCTGGTTTCCTGCCTGTGCTCTATTTTACCTACATACTGTTTCTTTCTTTTTTAAGAAGTCACCACTCAATTGCAATTCAAGTTCTTGCACTTTTGGTTGTATTTCCCTCTGGAGTGTTTTTCAAAACTGTGAGGGGAATACTCCAAAGCAGAACCTAAACAGAAGTAGTAAAACCATAACATATCCAATTCTAAACACAAAGCTTATTCATCTTTTACTTCTTGTTTCCTTGCTCTTTTTCATCTATTGGGCCTCTATCTGAAGCTGCTACCACCTGCTTATCAGTCAGTAGAGCTAAAAGAACTTACTGCCCATCAAAGAGTTTGACCATACCCACAGATGAGACAGGAGTGTTGTGTTCTTGCAGTGCTGTACTATTAGCAAAATTATTTTCCTATTCTTAGCCTGGAAGTCTGATTTATTTGCAAAGGGAATTTCTTGAGTCAGCTGCATCTCATCTTACTGATGATGGCCATGCCATCTCTCCTTGATCCCAGCAGAGTACTCTGTTCCACTACATCAACTCCCAGGGACACAGGAGGATAAAGCTGAATATCTGTTTTCCTACCATAGTCCTCATTCCTTATAAACAACTGCTTATAGCCATAGCTCAGGTTTCCTAATATCCTGCTGTCCCCTGAATACAGCCTCCCAATCTCAAGGTGATATTGCTGCATTAACTATACTGCAGCTGTTTTCTTGTGATGTTGATATCATCACTGTCTTCAGCTCTTTTTGTGGAAATACTGTCTCTGAAATACTTTTACTTATTTAAACAAGCTTCAAATGAAAAATACTCTAGTTACAGAGAAAAAAATAATTTCAAAGCACAAATATTCTTTCTGATAACACATTTTTAGTGCTGAAAACCCAAATACTGTTAGTAGATGTAGCATTTAAAACAAATCTCCACTTCAACACACAGTGCCATTTGAATGGACTCCCTTTAAAGAAGTAAGACTTACAAACATACTGGGTAAGTTAATCAGCTCTCTATTGAAACGTGCAGAAATTATCATTTTCAAATGGATAAACATAGGAATTATTAACATTGGCATAACTCCAAAATCACATTTCAGGTTACAGATAACAAAATTAAATTATGGAATATTAATAACATCCCCCCTCACATGCATAAATATTAATTTCTGTCCCCATCCCTTTACAACTTGGAAAGGGATGCATTCCAGTTACTACTTTATCCAAGTAACTTATTTTCTGGATTAAATTCTGAATTTATTGCCACAAAACTGTATTTGTTGGAGAAAGATTTTTCAAACAGCTCTCAGTCTAAAGGGATGGAATTCCTTGTGAAGCATCTTTTGAATACTGAGATTGGTTGGCTTGAGCTCGACAAGTTTGTTTTATTTTTGCTTCCAATTATAAATCCTGATCCATAATTATATCCCTAAAATTGCACTATGCCTACAGCCCTTTAATTTCAGCACATCTCGTATGGGACTACAGTTATAGTATATATAATTTGTATTTAGGATTTGGCTCTGGATATGTGATTTTCAGATCAAGGTTCTGACAGGAATATATATGCAAATTCACGTATAAGTTTATAGTTCTTTTTTCATTCCACATAGCTGCAGTGTTTTAGCAGATAGTGAGTAAATTCATTTCCTGCAGTATTCAAAACTGAAAGAGCTGCAAAAGAATCAGGAATTAAGCTAAAATTTATTCAGTTTTTGGCTTTTTTTGTCCCCAAAGTAACAAGTATTTCCCTAGAATATAATCACAGATATCTTTTTAAAGTCAAATTCACATTAAAATGTCCCTTGCCATTTACAGAGACTGAAAAACCAGCTGCTGACAGTCACAGAGGTTTCGCATCATGAGCCTTCTACAAGGCAGTCAAGGAACCTGGTACCGAACTTCTGACTCGCTCTACCATAACATAATCAATGGCCCTTCTTGTAAATATAATTTAACTTCAGAGACAAAGAAGGTAGGATTTATTTACTCCAACTGTATATCTCTCTACATCATAGGTGTCTACATTTGGGCTAGCCACCTTTACACCTAAGCTATGGTACTTTCAAAGTCAGAGCGGCTAATAAGTGACATCAGGCAGGGGGATTCATCTGACGAAGAGAAGTCTACACCGGGTAAAATGAGTACGATCCTGACATTACTGAAAGAATTGTTGCCAGTCTTCCAAGGCACATGTGATTGCACCTCTTGTTTCTCTTCTACCAGATGTACATGTATGCACATTCACCACTGCCATTTCTCTGTAGTTAATGGAGATAATTTAGCTGCCTTCTAGAAATTCTTGACTGTCTCTCCTACCTGCAAATACAACCTAGCTGACAACTTAGACAAAAAGACTGATTTAAATGGCTTAGAAGTTAGATGAGATGAATCGTAGAGCTCACGTCTAGCTAAGCTGAGAAAAAAATGTCTTTCTGAATATATGCTAGTGTGTGTGTTTGAATCATTCCCAACAGCTCCAGGCACAAATTCAATACTGCAACAAACAGTAAGGACCACTGCTGATCTCACTGATGTCTGAAGCAAGGATTTCTACTGTGTAAAATGACATAATAATTTTGCTGTGTGGAAGTTGTTCCTATGTTTGTTATAGCTTCAACATTACTTTGAATTTTCACCAATCTTTCCTGTAGTGACTTAGACTGGGAAGAATCTAGTATGAGGAGTGCAAGAGCCTATTTCTAAGAACAAGACAGCAGGATCAAGGTCTTGAATTGTTGTTTCCATTAAACATCCTAATGCTGACTCAATTAGTTCAGAATATCAAATTCAAATATTAATGTACTTGTGGATTAAGTTTTGCCTGAACAGTATAATGTAAAAAGAGACCATTACTCTCCATGACGTCACTATAGATGGGCAATCATTTTTAATAAATAATTTATTTCCCGAATTTTGTCCTTTTGTCTGATCATGAAGACTTCATACTCTTCTCAAAGGTAACAGTCAAGACTGAGCAACAGAAAATTCATAATACATTTTTCTTTGCACTCTGAAAAAATTGTGACTTACTGGATATTTTAGTATTTCTGGTCTGAACAAATTTTGACTAGATTTACATTATATTTTATGAGTGAAGGGAATAGTTTGAGAAAAAATTAAAATTGCAGTGTTTCATTTTCTGCAAATGCTATGTAACATTTGTACACAATTCACAATTTACATTAAGCTTCTTTCCAGTTCAGTCACAGCAATAGTCCAATATGAGAAATATCTAGTTAGAGAAAATGTTTTTGGTTTTGTTATAAAAAAACTGAATAAATATTACAAATACAATTGTAATATATTCCCATTTATTAACAGTATGAAATAAAGCTGATAATGGCAAGCAATCATCTCATTCCTACGTTATAAAATGAGTGGTTTCCTTCCATTCTTTCCAAAGAATATGGAGAGTTTCGTTTGCAAAGCTAATCAGAAAAAATAGTACAAAGTCACAGAAATTCATAATCAGGATTCTGAAAATTATTTCATCATGGAAGTGAAACAATAACTTAACCATGAATACTACTCAATGGTAATTTCTGCTAACAACTCTTATTGTACCCTATGCCGTTGTCTTACAGAGAACTGCACAGAGGGCTGATGTTCATAGAGAATATTCACAGGAGTCCCCCAAATTGGTTTCTAATCTTTTGCAATCTTTGAGAACTAGATTGCATACCAAAAAATGCCAGGGCAATCAGTATCAATATTCAGCAAGTGCTGATTCTCAGTAGGAACTTACTGACACATTTCTGGACACTTAAATAAAATCACAGAGTATTAATAAAAAAAGGAGGGTCAATCAGAAAATGCCATGATCACAATGTGCAGGAGTTTCTAGCAACTATATAGTTCTACAGAAAAAAAAAAGAAAAACAAATGCGAAAGATGGCTAACAAAAAGATTTCTGCGACATCATAAAATGGTAAATATTTTGACAATATTTAATAGAGTGCTTTATTTTGTGAATGAACATATTCAGAATTTCTCACGTTTCACAAAACAAAAATCCCCACAAACTAAAAATATTTAATATATCTGTCTGAATTGCAACAGAAAAAAATATTCTCTAATTTCTCTGCCTTCGATTATAGCGATTGAAGAAGTATTCCTCTCGTCTCTCTGTAAATTGCTATTTACTGGTGCTATTAGATTGTAATCAATGGGATTGATACTGTCAACACTCTAATACACATCACTCCAGAGTGCAAACTCACATTCATATGCAGACACAAATTTTCTGCTTTGTGTGTTTCATGAGTATAGTATGTAATGTCGTATAAGGTGTTGACTTACCAGTTGTTGAGTTGCTGTTTCCACATTACGAATTGAATTACACCTATTTAAATTTAAAATTAATTCCATGAGTAACTCCCTCCATGACACCTATTTTTCAAGAGCAGGGTCACATTCCAAGGACATGGAGTGGTTATTTCTTGCTACACCAGCAATCTGGCAGGCAGTCAAATGTTCAGTTCTGCTCTCTGCACTAATTTTTAGGGTGTCTTTTCTTTCAGGCCCCTGAAGTCTATGACATATATGGAATACAATCACATTTCTTTTCAGTCTGTTTGAATGGTCAATAGAATTTACTGACATAAACATATACAGCCACATATGTACATACACACTAATACATATAAATAAATACACCCCCACATGTACACTAACATATTTTGCATAAATTTTTTCCCCGAAAAATTTTAGCTGGTCTAAAATTAAGGCATGTTTGGCTGGGAAAGCCAAAGCCCAGCTGAAGCTGAATCTGGCAATGGGCATGAAAGGCAACAAGAAGGACTTCTACAGGTATATCGACAACAAATGGAAAACAAGGGCAAGTGTGGGCCCACTGCTGAAGGGGAATGGGGACCTGGTGACGCAGGACATGGAAAAGGCTGAGGTGCTTAACACCTTCCTCACCTTGATCTTTACTGGCAAGACCAGCAGCCTTCAGCAATCCCTGCCCTGACACCTGTGAGACAGCCTAGAACAAGGAAGACTTAACCTCGGTGGAGGAGGACCAGGTTAGGGAACCTTTAAACTAAACGGACATACGCAATCTGGATCTGGATGGGATGCACCCACGGGTGCTGATGGAGCCAGCTGCCATCATTGCAACCCCACTCTCAAATATCTTTGAAAGGTCATGGCAAGCCAGGGAGGTTTCTGAGGCCTGGAGGAAAGCAAATGTCACTTCTACCGTCAAGAAGTGCAAGAAGGAGGACCCAGGGAACTACAGGCCTGTCAGCCTCACCTCAGTCCCTGGGAAGGTGACAAAGGAAATAATCTTGAAAGCCATTTCTGAACATATCTTCAAAGCCATTTCTGAACATATGAAGGACAAGAAGGTGATTGGGTATAGTCAGCATGGATTTATGGAGGGGAAAGCGTGCTTGACCAAACCAATAGTTTTCTACAGTGAAATGACTAGCTTGGTGGATGAGGGAAGAACAGAGGATGTATTTTATCTTGACTTCAGTAAGTGCATAACCTGGATGATGGGACAGAGGGCACCCTCAGCAAATTTGCAGATTATACAAAGCAGAGAGGAGTGGCTGATACACCAGAGGGTTGTCCTGCCATTCAGAGGGACCTCAACAGAATGGAGAAATGGACTAACAAGAACCTCATGAAGTTCAGCAAAGGGAAGTGGGAAGTCCTGCGTCTGGGGAGGAATAACCCCATGTACCAGTACAGACTGGGGCCTGACTGGCAAGAAAGCAGCTTTGCAGACAAGGATCTGGTGGACAAGTTGAATATGAACCAGCAATGTGCCATTGCAGCAAAAAAACTGAACAGCTTCCTGGGCTGCATTAGGAGGAGTGTTGCCAGCAGGTTGATGGAGGTCATCCTTTCCCTCTGCTCAGCGTTGTGTCCAGCTTTGGGCTACGCAGTACAGGAGACACATGGAAATACCAGAGAGAGTCCAGCAAATGGCCACAAAGATGATTAAGGGACTGGAGCATCTCTCATAGGAGGAGAGGCTGAGAGAGCCAGGACTGTTCAATGGGACAAGAGAAGGCTCAGGGTGATCTTCTCAGTGTGTACTTGGTGGGAGTAAAGAAGACCGAGCTGGACACTTTTCAGTGGTGTCCAGTGGCAGGACAAATAGCAATGGGCACAAACACAGGAAATTCTATTAAAACACAAGAAAAAACTTTTTTACTCTAAGGGTGATTGGACACTGGTAGAGGTTGCCCAGAGAGGTTGTGGAGACTCCAACCTTGGAGTTATTCAAAACCCAGCTGGACTCCATCCTTGGCAACTTGCTCTTGTTGACTCTGCTTTGAGCAGAGGGATTGGACTAGATGGTCTTCAAAGACTCCTTCCAACCTCAACCATTCTGCAATTCTGTAATGTATTGAAGTAATCAGTAATTTAATTCAGGGAATTGCTGCTGCCGCCAGTGGTATAGTTTCCCTGCCTTGACTTCTTTGCCACATTAAGTGCATCAGCAAAAAAAGAATCTTACATCCTGAAAAATAGAGTCCCTAGCACATGCATACATACATACATACATACATATGAACATGGTTTTTTTTCTGTGTGTTAACATGAGCAATCATCTGAATAAAACCTAGCAACCTGTAGAAAACTTTTTAAAAGTTAGTGTTTTTCCTGACTTAGGACTATCAGGAATTTTAGACGTCGTTAAATAAATCAAGGTAATTCACAACAGAAGTCATTCACAATGATATTTTGAAAGGGGTTTTAACTATTTTCTGTATCTCTGAATTGTTGCAATTTTCTCAATGCTCTCACAATAATCATTTGCTATTTTATTATAACTCAAGGCTATTTTTTCCCCTTGTTAATCAAATATCCCCTGGTCTAAAGCAGCAATCCTAACTGGCATTTTTAAGCCTAACTGTATTATTTTAATGGGCTTGGATATATAGATGCTTCACTAATTTAGTGTAATTCTCTCAGGCTTGGTTAGGAATAAAGAAAAGGAAAGGAAACAAAGCTTACTTTTAAATTTCGTTATACTGCCTCGAGAAGAAACAATAAAGAGCGATCAAATTTATGTATAGTCTTGTTGCAACTGAATATGTTAATTACTTTTTATCAAAACAATTTGATGTTACTAGGAAACAGAGCGACAAAGGCCACAGGTGGTAATGAAAGAAGGATGCCTTATCAGAAGTGACTAATAATGCTTGAGTTGCCAAAGTAACCAGATTGTCTCCTAAAAATGTATGCTTTGACATTCACTTATCAATGCTGCTGAAATGCAACTCTTATCATGTCCCCATAGCAAATTTCATTTCCGTACAAGTGATGAATATGCAGATTCTTCCATTATTTGAATTTCTCTTTTTTTTCTTTTTCTTTTTTTTTTCTTCATACAGGAAGAGAAATGCTTCTTGTGGGTAGATTTCACTCCTTGAAAGGGATAGGCAGTAGCTTCACTGATTTGTCTGTCTTACAGCTTTGCTTTTGGGTCTTGGGTGATTACGCAGTAGTTTCACTTTGGATTAAGGGGTAATAGTTTCTCTTTACCAAATTCTTTTTCTTATGTTGTCACACACCACATTGCCTCTTTTAGCCACATACTGCTACTTATATATGACAAAATATATTGAATGTGCTATTTCCTAGAGAATCAAAGCATTTTGTTTCAGATTTGCTTTATATCTGTATTGCTGTAAAACCTCAGAAAACTGGTTGGATCTGAGTCTTATACCTTTAGTTGCCATTTTCACCTCTGCAGTAAAGACAAACGTATATGTTTCTTAGCTTTCTCCTATACTATACATGATTACATGTTCTATATGTTTTCACAACAGCTATATAACTGCACGCAGGGGTGCAAAAAGGGAGAATGACTTCTTATGGGTCCTTTGAAGCAAGACCAGGCTACAAGAAATGCCCTAGCAGCAGTAGGGCACTGTTTGTATTTTATTTATTTCTTGACTTCATATTGTATACGCAGCTGGTCAGCAGGTCCCAGACCACACTTCTTGTGCGGGATTCATGGAGTAGGAGAGAGACCGTGGCACTGTACAGCAAATATACAGGTGTAGTGGTAAAGAAACATGAGACAGGAATCAAAAGAGGAGAAGGGCAGGAATCTCAAGTTCAGTGCATGAGATCTGACAGATCTGAATTACATAAAGCCAACTATTTTGACTTGCTAAAGTTTTGTTCTTGGCACACATGTAAATGATTACCAGTTGAAAGACAGCACAAAATCAAATCCTACTTCCCTTGTTGATATGAAACAAAAGTATGATTTTCTCACCTTCAGATATTGGCCATGAAAAATGTCTGTATAATTTTCACCAACACAGGCATACAATGTCATCTTGGGAATAAGTGACTTCAGATACTTCAGAGCAGGAAATCAAAATGTTTCTTAGTTGTTGAATACTGCAGGCTGCTCTCAGTGCAAGGTATGTGACAAATATAAACAGATCACATTGGAAATTCAACCAATAATTTATAAAATTTATCAGGAACAACATTTGAAATTGCAGGTAACATTGTTCTGTATGTGCAGCACTGATTGTCTAATGGGATAAGATTTATCATCTACTTCAATTTCAGACATCTAAAAATTAAATATCGAAAATTGAGTGTTATGATATGTCCAATGATGAAGAAAAATAAGACTTCACTAGAAGGAAACTTGTTTGACCCACGTAGATACCTATTTCAGGATGAGATTAATTGCTCTCTTGAAATACCTCTTCCTTGACTGTAAAGGGAAGCTGGGAGTTCAAGCTTGGACACTGAAGTTACAGTTACTTAAATTATGGTGCAAAGCTACCCATGGTGACTGCAAGATACAAAAGACTGTTCAAACAACTGACACTTGATGTGAATGAAAAAGCACCAAGTTGAAACAGTCTATAGTGCATGGCTATTCCAGAAAGTAAACATTAATCTTGAGAAATGTAACTGAGAAATCTTTCTGAAAAAGAAAAATATATTAAAATGTTTGAGAATAATTTAAATTATAAATGGCTAAAACATTTTGTGAGCCTGTTCTACAGAAACTTCATATCAGTAGCATCCAAATCTTAAAAGCAATATCAAAATGTTAGAAAAATATATTTCCCCGTAAGAAATCTGCCAATTTTTGAAGTCTTTAGTCTGAGTATGATCTGTAAGCCACATTGCTTCACTACCACGTTGATATAGTCCTATTGAATGCAGTGTCAATGGGCCTATTTAGAGAACACACTACTCCTCAGTATCTCAGTGTGGCCAAATCTAGCTTTCCTCAGTCATTGCTGTTTTCACTGAATTCAAAAAAGTTAGTCTAAGGCTGAAATTAAACTTGCAGGTCAGTCCCTATCTTCTTCATGAGAAACCATGAGCAGACTGAAGGTTGCAACAGAAACTAGGCCTAGATAGGATTTTAGATCTCCAGATGCTGATGTATTAGCAGTTGTAAAAATTCAATCAATCAAGTGTTAGTAAAGATCTCAGGCTTTCCATTTGTCATCATCTCATGTATCAATATTGCTAATTTTTGGAACAAAACAAATGAAAAGACACTGAATAATTTACAAGCAAGTACCGAAAGTTACAATTTATTCTTCTGGAGTTCTCCCCTCCCCACCCTGCCCCAAATGCTACATGCTATAAAAGCTAAGAGATTTATTTACTTTTTTTACTATAGTTCTGATCCAATTAGACCTTTTTTCTTAAAAGGTTAATACAGTCTCAGAAGCTTTAATTTTCTTCTTGAATAGTTCATTCTAATGTTTTCTAGTTAAGCTACTGGTCAAGAATGCATCAGAATCTAGAATATTTTTGATTCCTGTAAAGTCATAAGTGTTGTCGAATCTGAAAATCCTGGCTGTGACTCACAATAGGCTCCAGAGTGGACCACTTAAATCAGCAAAACTGATTAGGTTGGAGGCATTAGTCTACTGAAATAATTCAGAAAATCTATTCTACTTGACACTAAGGGAACTCTGTTACCCAAAAATTGCCTCAAGGGACCTAATCCCTTTCACAGGCAGCCAAAAATTTCACTTACAGTGCTTGCAAATAAGGGATTACTGGAAAGTTTACATTTATTATGAATTGTAGACTTTAAAATCAATGGGTTATAAAATTACCACATCAACACTTCTGACTCAGAACAAAAACGCATGCAAGATGTAAATATAAACCTGTATGCATAAAATGGTCTGGGCATAATATGTCTACCTTCTTTGAACTACCACACAATGTCCAACGTTAATATTTATAGCATTAAGTATACCGCTTAATTAAAGTACTTATTGAAAAAGAGTTTTATAGTACTAGAAGAGATGAAAGACAACAGGATTGGGATTATGCAAGGAATATATCCAGACTCCTAGACTGACTATTATGAAAATTTTTTACTCAGTTCCTTTTATTGTTGTTGCTGTGAATAGCACAGTAAGTGAAGAATATTAATATTTTAACGGGAATAAGCAGCAAGGCAAATTCTGGCTGAATAGTACTAATCTCTCACTGCAAGGCCTCATGTGCCTAAACAGACTAGATGTGTGCTGTGCATATGAACTTTACTTACAACCTTTCCTTTTCTGTCTTACATTGTTGTTGTTATTAAATAATAATAGTTCCCTAAAGTACCCAGTGGAACAAGGGTGGCCATGTTGTTAAACACGCAGTGAGAGGCACGCATTGTACTCCTTTCCAAAGAATTAGCTTATATAAGGCAAGTGGGGCCAGGGGGAAAGGAAGAGACAAAGTGATTTGCTCTGTCAGTGGCAAGTCAAGGGCAAAAACTGAATCCAGATCCTTCCAGTCTGACGTCCCTTCCTCTCAAGTCATTTAGCTCCATGTTATCATATGGCCTATTTGAAGCCTCTCATTTTCCCATAATAGTGATCATTTATTATTTAATGTTGAGTGAAAATGTTATTGTACTTGCTTTTAAGCCATATCATTGCATGCTATCACCAAGACAAACCAAACCAAACAAATAAAAAATAGACTTTCACATATAGTCTTAAGCACACAGTAACAACACAGTGCCCATCTGCTTCACATTCCTAATTATTATTTGGTCTGAAAATTTTCCAGTGCCGTCGGAATTTGCTTAAAAGAAATACTCGCATAGATAAAAAGTGTGTTAGTCTGTCCATTTGAATACAAATTCAAAGTCACACCCCAAAAGCCCCCACAGCTCCACTACTTAGTTCTTACTAACACATAACTTCTACCATGAAAAAATCATAGCAAAGTTTAAATATCACTGATCCATAAGGTCAAAGGTTTGGGCAATCTAATCAATCTCAAGTCAATCCTGAAGTGAGACCGTGGTTTATTTTCTGCAGGATGAAGAATGTCATCCGGGCTGGAAGAAAGTTGCTCTTTGTGCCAAGGAAATCTCTCTTAGAACCAAATACACAGCACTCGTCCATCTCTCACTTCTCAATGTCTCTGCCATCATTGAAAGATTTTTGTCTAATCTTCTCTCAAGTTCTCATTTCAGTGCTTCAATGGCCTTAGTGTTAGAAAGTTTATCATGTCGAATGCCTATTTCCTTCTTTTTTTTTTTTTTTTTTTTTCCCATAAATCTGGAGAACTTACCATTTAATTTTAGGTTTTTCAATAGTTACTTTTTCATGTTTCAAGTCTTTTTCTTAACTGAAAAACTTCAGTTTCATCCACCTTTTCTCAGAGGTTATATTTTCTCGTAATTGTTACTACTCTGGCTGGACTATTTGCAATTGCTCTTTCTCAGTTGTGTCCAAACCTGGACAAAATGCCCTTGAATCACAGCACAGAGTATATTTATAAATCGTTCTGAAAATGCTTTTGCCCATCCTTCCCACTATATACTTTGGGGGTTTTTGGCAATATCAGGCCAGTTTTGACTTCTGCTCAGTTTGTAATGCCTTGTGGCCATAGAAACTCTTTTCTTTAAAATGTTACATAATCAACCATTCCCTAGCCTGTACTTAAACTGTTATTTCTCCCAGATTAAATTTTTTTTCATTTAAGTTCACCCTATTTTCCTCCCAATGGTTTCTCCAACATATCAGAATCTTTTCCTTTAATGTTGCAGGTTCAACCGTGAACAGGTTAGTGTCATTGGAAAATTGAATAAGCATTGTTCCTATTGTCTCATCCAAATCAATACCGTGAATATTAAATAACACCAGACATAGAACACACCCTGCAGAACCCTTCCAACACATTCATCTAAATCAGCACTGAAGCACTGATAACTACCCTTTGAGAATGACTTTTCAATCAAGGTTACGTATAGCCTGCTAACAGAGTTGATAACCAGTAAATATACAAAATAGGATAAAAGACCAGAATGGACCTCATGTGACTCAAAATGTATTGCAAATTCAGTCGCATGCAGCTTGACAGCACTGTTATATATGTGTTAAGAGAACATGAACACAGAAAGAATCTTTCTTATTCCAAACACCAGTCACTCTTACAGCGTGAAAAATTATTTTCCAAGACTCTCTTATTAGCAACATCATGCATTATACAACAGCACTGCTTGTTCAAACTGTTTTTCTGATAAGAAACACTGCATTTTAAAAAGCAACCTCTATTTTAATATTTAATACCTCAGCATATCTAGACCTCCAAAAGTAGTAAGCTATTTAGGCAAGTAGTGCACTTCGTGTAATGTTAAAAGCATTTCTGGCATTTTATGTTATCTGCTTTTTAATGACTATATTTTCCTAACATTAAAAATGAATTAATATCTTTCCTTAAGTAGTCTGCTGAATGCTGAAAGAGTAAATCTGACAGGGTTACTCATACCTTGCATATACTGTAGAGACCTACACATCAGTTTGTTTTTCATACTTTTGAAAGGAAATGGGTTTGCTTCAAAACTCAGTATCTCCAAAGCTCATCACAGTTATGCCTGGGCACTGAGGAGAAAAACATACACTTGTTACATTCAAATTTCTTTGAACTAGACTGTCAAATGCCGTCACCACTGCTCTTACTGACATTTCAATCCAGTGATGAGAGCGCCATACCAATTCTTCAAAATTGCGTATGGTCTAAAATTTGCAGGAAAGAAACCCTCAGAGCTGTGTGCTGAAGTCTTAGGAAGACTTCCAACAACACTAAAACAAAGACCAACCCTTTCTTTTTTTCATCCTCATCTCTAAGGTAAGTTACTTCACTGTCCGCGTTTCGATCATAATAGAAAATATGTACTTACTGTATGCATACTCAGACAAGTTATTCTTTTCTGAGGTTTTTGTCTGTCCCTAGTAAGGACTTCAAATGTTTTATTGATTATAAAACAGAAGCAAAAATGACCTTTCATAGCATTCCTAAGGCAAAAGAGGAATTCTGGGATTATAATCTGATATTATGTACTGTATTTCTGTGGTTTCCCATTTTTGGTGCATTTTTTTCTTCTCATATTCACTTCTGGTTATGTATTGCATTCTGAAAAGCAGCCCTTCATTCCAACCTGTGAATGGCCTTGTATTTTATCAGCCTTTTTTTCTTTACATCCTCCAATAAGGAGTAAAAGAGACAGAAGCACATACATCTCAAAGGCCCAATTTCGCAACATTTCATTAGACAAAAGAAAGTCAAAACTTCTCCAACCGTCTATAACCATTAGAAAGTTAAGACAGGGAACTTGTTCTAAGTAATAGGTCTTAATGACAAAAGATTTAATAAAAAAATAAGAGAGAAAAATATGGATGATCCTATCAGAACCAAACCAATAGTAAGAAAGAAATTCCATGACACTTTTGGCATATAGGGAAGATCATGCTGTTTTCCCACAATTTTTGGCTGACTTCCTAAATTTCTTAGAGATAAGGGTGGAGCTTTGACATAAAGGATGTTAGAAAGATCCATATGACCTAGTCCCCTTATAAACCATGCACATTCATTCACCTACCATGTAGGCACCATAGCTATAGAACTACAGTGAACTGCAGCTGATGTTAGAAAACCATATACCAGTTTTTTTTTTCATTAATTTTACACTCCGTACTGCAAATTTTGGCAGTGTTTAAATGGGAAACAAATGCTCCACTGAGAGCACTGTATTAAGCTATTCCCTAAACTAAACCAGACTAGATGCAGTGGCAACAAAAAAACATGCAAAATAATTTCCGAATCCAACCTGAGTCTTTAATCAATACCTAAGAATTCAAACACAGATCTGCTTCCCTCTTCCTCCTCTGAGACCACATAAATATACATCTTCACTCCAGAAAAAAGAAGTAAATCTTCCCTGACCTTGGTATGCAACATGCTAATAGCTGCATAGCAGTTAAGGCCTAAGCCAAAAGCCTGATTGTCCTAACATTCTGTAATCCATATAATTCAGGTTTCTCCAACATGCTTATTACCCTACATCCAGAGATTCTGTGATTCTGCTCCCTTCTTACAATGTATGCACAACAGTAAAATTAATGTCTATTTTTCTACAGCTACAAAAAAGGTTCCGCTTTCCTCTGTATCTACAGAGTTACAGCTCACTGTGTAAACCCAAAATGTAAGGGACAAATGGGTATTATGATGCATGAATGGCAAGATCAGTTATAGCACCTGTTCTTGGAGTGCTAAGTGAATGATCCTTGCAGGCATATTGCAGGCTCTTTGAAAATGCTGTCCCCCATTATACTGAATAGAGGCTTGATATTAGTGGTTATTATATATTGATTTCCTCTTAGAAGCAATGGTTCCTTCACCCACATGATACGTTATTCTCATGCATGCTGACATTTCTAATGTAGTATCTTAAATAAAGTACAGTAGCCTATTTGTCCTACTCACTGGAATTACTCTGGAAGCAATGGCAAGTCTTTCACAGAATTTCACAGATGTCATCAAAATCATCTACATCAACTTCTGCTTCTAAGAAAAGCAACTGTTATTTGCAGGTTCCCAGACTGCCAAACAGTGCTTCATTATCTTGACCTAGTAGTCTACCGAAACTTTCCCATAAGGGAAAGCAACTATTTTTCATACTAGTAGCACCGCTATAATTAGCCCCCTACCGAGCTGTCCTTAGCCCAGGGCTTAGTCAAGAAATTATATCTGGAAAACAGCATTTGATTAGGATAAACTTACAAATCATTACGCAGGTCTCCTACCTATCACGTTATGTGGATAATTCAAATTCCTTTTCACAAGTTATTTAATGAGACAATAAGTATCCATGGGACAGGGTGTTTGAAGTTCCTAGTAATATATTTGCGCCATTATATGTCATATATATGCCTTGGCTCTGTGTTCAAAAACAGGTGTTTGAAGAAAGACTAGGAATTAAAGGCCACTGGAGAGTGTGAGTTTCTATATAACTGTATCAACAAGGTTAATTTAAGTCATGGAGCAGTACCTCAGTGATTTATGTAAAAATCAAATGAAAATGACTAAGATTTGCTTCCAAGTATAATCTTTCCTTCCTTAAAAACTAAAAATAAAAATAAAAAGGGAGACTTTCTGCCTGTGACAGATGTGCTACCAACTCCCTCAAGAAGATTTAAATTAGCATTAATAAGGAGCAAATCTCAAGTGATTCAGAAAACTGTTAGGGCTTAGTTCTGCATCTCAGAAACTGAATAATACTGTGAAGCATATCCTGTTGGAGCAATTTCTGAGGCACCATACATGGGCCTGTGTTGATTCATCACTCACAAAAGGCCAAGACTGCTTTGCTATCATCTTGGATAGCTCATCTTGCTTATTCAAGATGTAGGTGTGGAGAGAAAAGTATTTTTTTTCCTCCTTATCAAGGCTGGTTCCTCTTCTACTCTGCAGCGGGCATCTCTGTTTTTATGTACTCCTTCTTTATTTCCATCCCATAGTCCTGACATGGAGATGGGCACTAGGAAGACAGCCCTTTCCAGGGGCGCAGAAGTGGTGGCTGCTTTGCCGATCAGGTATTTGGTACAGCCGTGCCTCTCCGACAGCATGGAATTCCCTGCCGGCACAACCAGGAGCACCAGGGCAGTCCGTGAGGACCTATACTGCTTGCTTCTCCTTGCCGGTGACATTCCCACCGCCTCGGTGCTCCTCTAGGAACGGTATTTGCCAGTCTGAACCCTTGGATAGACTGGAAGGGGGAGTTTTTCACTGTGGTGGGTGGTGTTCACACCTGGAAGTTTGGTTTCAAGTTGCTGCACCCCAGCAGCCCCTGTGTGAGAGAGGAGAGCATCTCAGGCAGGTTTGGCAGCTCTGTTTTGAACATTCGTGTTGTTCCTACCACTCAGCGATAATAGTGCAAGCAGATGGGAGGCCCTATATTGGTGGGTTTATGCAAATTTATGCAAATTGAGACTAAAGAAGACAGCCTGAGGGTTAGGAAGGTCTTCCTGCCAGGAAAACAAAGCTTCTGCCAGGAAGAATGAAGCTCCATAGAAAGTTTGGGGCATTTGAAGAAAGAATAAAACAGGTAAAAACATTATCAGAAAAAGAACCCTGAAGTAGGGCAGTTATGGACCATCTTCCTTCCTGAAGTGGCAGGTATGGAAAAAATGGAGTTAGGAGTGGCACGTGGCAGCCACCGTGCCCACAGGCTTGTTGCATGCAGCAACACCTGGAGGTACAGGGAGCTGAATAGACAGGTCTGCTGGACCCACTGCTGGAGGACAGCTCTGGACAGGTCTAATTTGCCACCACTTCTGTAGCCAGAACCTTCCAGCAGATTTGATGTAGTATGCTGGAATGAGTGGGTTTATTTTTATGTAATCCTGGCTGAGATTTCATCCAACCTGGAAACACGGCAAAGAGCATGCCATGGAGTTATTTAGAGACTCTCCCTCCTCCCAAAAGAAGCAGAAAACTTCAGTGACAACAGCAACAAAATCAAGGGAGTGATAAAACTCCCTGGCCAAGTGTCACACCAAGTGTGTCTTCCCCTTATTGCTCTTCAGATTCCTGGTGCTCCAAGCAGCCCTGGTGAAAATGCATTTACATGGCTTCTCTGCCCGTCACTACTACTGTACCACCTCCCTCGTGGTCTGCATGAGGTCATCATGAAAGTGTGCAAGGCTTGCACGGTGCCTTTCGCCTCCCACCATGAGCCAGTGGAGCACTAACGTGGCGGCCAAGTCCTGTCCTCATCCTGCTTGCAATGGCTCTGCTCAAACCCCAGCTAGGAGACAATGAGAAGTTTTACATATGTAGATGATTCATTTCCCGCTTATGTGATATATTATTGTTATTCAGGAAACAACCAAGGACACTGAATCTGAAAGTAACTATAATTCTACCGTGCAAGCGCCATAACTTTATACTGTGAAGCTACCTTTAAAAATATGATTGGAGTATTATGTTTCTGTGTTATTTTCTTACTGGAACACAATAAATTCTTGTCAAGCCTGCTGAAATTGGAGGATTTTATTCAGCTAAAGCTTAAATCAGTCTGACATGCAAAATTTAAGAGGGATAAGAAAGGTGCCCTTTGCCATATCTCACTGGTACCTCGTATACCTTAAGATCAATGTGCCTTTCAATATTCATCGTGACGGGCTTTATTCTGAATTCCCACAGGTGCAGCAGTCAGTGGGAGCAAGAGCAGGCACAGTATTGTTCCACGTACCTTCAGCTTGGAAAATGAAGTTAGAGAAGATTTGTCCATTACCATTTTAAGAGGTGCAGTTGGGGCTATTTTTGGTTCTAAGCATTTCTATGCTCAGGCAATTGTCTTCCCTTTGCCATTAGCCTTTACTTTGGTTGATCAGGCAGCCTGTCATTTGGTACCTTCCTGTCGCTTTCTTGGCCTCACAAGTTTTGATGGGCTTTTATGGGTGGAAAGGTCTCATCACGCCTTCAAAATGTGAAATCCACATCTTCTAACTATGGGGGGAGAGAAGTCCAGACAAAATGGATAGCTGTAATTGCATGGAGAAGCTTTATGCCTCCAAATCACGACTCAATGACCCTGTGATGTGTAGTGTGCACAGTTTGCACCTGAAATTTGAATTAACTGGGTAAGGAACAATCTGTCATTGATGCATATGATGAAATGGTGTCACGTAAAAAAATGGACTGCAAGAAAAAATAAAGTTCACTTTTACTATAATATTTCTTTTCTTTCATCTGGAAACCCTGCTTACTGCCTTTCTTAAAAAAAAAAAAAAAAATCAAGAAAAAATCTGAGGCTCTGTCTGCTTTCTGTATGCTTTACAATTTCTGAAGGATTTTTCCAAGGATGATGAGGGACAAGATCCTTGTTAAAGAACACTTTGAATCTCATCCAACAAAGATGACAATAAATCTTCAAACCATTTCTGACCATATGTCACAACTCCTGAAGGCAAATGAAGGCTTTTACAGCTTTTAAATAATCTTTGTCAATGACAGCTGTTAAGACACTTCTCCTCCTCCCCACTCCTTCCTTTCTCACAAACGGGAGGGAAAGGTTCTGCTTTCATTCACCCTGCTTCCAGTGTCACACATCATGACCTGGGTTACTATAAACTAAACATTAAAAACAATATGAGACATCTACATTATGTGTGCAAATTAAGAAATCTGTTATCCACACAGCTCACACAACTTTCAAAATAAAGAAACTGCCTTACATTCCTAAACTATACTACTGTTCAAGGGCAAATTGTACTTACTTTGGGGTTTCTAGTGCTAAATCAGCTCCAGACACAGAGAAATAAATAATTCTGTTAACCTCTGTATAGAGAGCTTGCAAGGGCTGAATTCTATAAATCACTATATTTACCACACTTAATAGTATGATTTTTGCATCTGTTTTCTCCTGTTGAAAGGCTCAGATTAGGACATCAGAGTGTAAAATAGGATCTGAATTTTAAGAAAACAGTAGTGCTTGCGACTGCAATAGAGCATTTGCCTCCTTACAGAGAATCTTGTGAGTTATGCAGATCAGTCTAGCAAACCTGGGAGAGGGCTGCACTGAAAGAGAATGCATTTATCCATAGGCACATTTTTTTATATCATAGGTTTCAAGATAGAAGCAAAAAGTATGCACTACACTTTAAAATATTTGTTGTGGAAAACAATATATACAAGTCTCCCTGACAAGACTGCCCAGTCTTCAGTTATTGGAAATGCTGAAGACTTCATCAGTAGTGAAATGCTATGTTTACTGGATTTTACTTATCTAGAAACTACATAGGGAATCCAAACACAAAGCATATCCTGTGTTCAACCATATCACTCAGTTTTTATATTTCTTGCAGAATTCTTAATATACAAATCAGCTCATAAATTTCCTACACACACACACTTTCCCTCAATACAGGTAATAATATATGTGACAGCCAGGAGTAAGGAATCTAATTATAGTGTTCTAAATAGTCTTTATCACATTTATCTGTCTCAAAAGTCGGTTTTAAAAAAAGCAAACCAGCATTTGCTATATTTTGAAAACCTTGTCTGACACCTAGGCTTATTTTAATCGTAACCTAACAACTATCTACAACTTACTGCAATGAATGGATGCACAAGTCAACGTGTTTCAATGTCCCCTGTGTATTTAGGAGCCAAAGTGCCACAGGCATGAAACGGTGGAGTTTCAGATCCTCAGCTGTGCAAAGCCTGATATTTAAAATACTCTTTGGCACATAAATACTTTTAAAACTCTAGCCCCTGATTTTTGAAAGTTTTACTTTCACGAGTTTGATGCCAAGTTGGTTCAGAGCATGGGCAGTCGGAGCTTGTAGCTATCGATTCCCATCTGGGCATTTCCCTTGGTGGGGAAAAGAGAGTGTCTAGGAGTAAGGCATCTGTTGACTGGTTGATTATGCCAAGCTAACAAAAACCCAAGAGCAGAAGAGGGATGGGATCTGGAATCTATTTGGGGATTTATGAAGCACTGGGATGAACAACTTGGAATCTCCTCAACGATTTTGATTTTACACATCACATTTGAGGCAATCAGTTGGTTTCTTAATTTTTTTTCAAGAAACAGAAGCAAAGAAGCAGCTGAAGAACGCAGTGGTGGTTCTCACCTTAGAATCTACCCTTTAAATGGAAGATCTGGGTTCAATATTCTCCTCAGCCAGGAGAATATGCCTAAACCTTTTACCTTTCAAGAACATGCCCTCATCCCTTCTATATTTTAGACTGAAGGTTTCTGTTGTAAAACGTTGTCTCTGGTGAGTAAACAAATAGGAATATGTAATCTAACAACAGCTTTCGGATGTCTATCTCACTACTACTAAGTTAAAATAATGGTTTAGGCCTAAAAAAATATTATAAATATATCCAAGTATAAATCTATAAAACTTTTTTATACATCTATGCAGATATCTTCCTGCAAATTATACTTACAACTAACCTGTCTGGCAAAACAGGTGTCTTCAGTTTCAGGACATAATGAAACACATGACATGTCAAGTATTTGCTGAACAAATAAGCAGAAACTGGCATGCATATGCCTATGTACTTTCTATGATGAACGAAAGAAATGACATGCATACATGCTTTCAAATCCAGCCAAGTTTCTCTGAGCTGTATTTTATACTTCCCATTAATTATATAGGAGAAATGGGAAGATCTGGAACTGAAGCAGTCTTTAAGGAGAGAGGCAAATAAATAATTGAATACTGCATTGCTTCAGACAGCTTCCACATTCTTTTGCCCTAAGATATCTCTTTCAAACTTCAGGGAATTAATAAATTAGACCACTGATCCATCTATTACACCTGCTTTGGGGGACCACAAAAAAAGGAAAAAAAAAAAAAATCAGAGTGGAAACATTTCATCTTGTAATTTATTCCCCTTTACTATTGCTTAACATCTTCCCAGCAGAAAAAAACAGTGAAAAGTCTGTTTAAAAACCTGGATTTTAAAGTGTATTTATTTATTTATTTAGTGGATTACATGAAAATACAAAAAGCCTACTTCCAAACATTCACAGAAACTCTTTATATCCATAGGTAACTTTTCTTAAATACACATATGTGTTTTAGATAATACTCGGTTTTGATCTAAGATATGCTACATTTGATGAGTTATGATAAATCGTAAAAGTTATAGGAAGAAACAATATGAAAAATTATGAGGCTATATTCTTGAATTTACTCTACGAGAAACGACAGTTCCATCTAAATCTAGTCAAAACTCATGAACTGTGTTATTTCTAACCTGAGCTCGCGCTCAGGGTGTGACCAGAGAACATGCGTACCCCTCTGGCTCTGCAGTCCCTGTTTGCCATTAAAAACAGAGCCTGACAGAGAGGCACTAATGCCTCAACTTTTATGCAGTCCTTCAGAGGTTCAACCCCCCTCTCACAGGCTAGGAGATAAAAGTTAAATTTCCTTCTCTTCTATGGGGACGCAGGTTAAGGAACAGCAGATGGGACTGTCTTGTAATTTGGCATTAATTTATTTCTGACGAACACCCTAATTTAGTAAGAGTCCCTAGATGAGAAAGCAGAATCCCAAGACTGTCCCTCCCCTCCTCTTCACAATCTTCACAGCCAACAGTTGTCTTCCTGAGTATTTTCTTCAAACTTACACACTGAAAATTCATGCCTATGGCTTCAAACATACTTTGTAGTGTATATTCCTGTAAAAATGTCTACGCTGCTCTGGCACTGCCCCATTTTCTTCTCCCCAGCCAAGAAAATGCAGTGTACCCAAGAAAACACTGTGAAGAAGCTGCTATTACCTCTTCCCTCCCTCATGATGAAAAACACCAAGAAACCCCCTTAAATGCCACAAGTGCAATATGGAGGAAGATTTAAACATTATCATTAAGCTTTCAAACTATCTCATTCCAGATCTAGCTGGTTTCTTTCTGCTGATGTCATTTAATTATAAATGCTGAAGCTTTTAGCAGCACAGAATCAGATATGTTTGGTTATGAATGATTAAGTGTGCATAAAGTTTTTACCAGCACATTAATCATCGGGTATAGAAAGAAGCATGACGCTGGTTAAAAATTCACCGCTTCACTGCCCATGGGAAGTGTAAAGTTTTAGCAGACAGTCAGAGATTGCTTACCTTTATGACAGGCCAAGCGCTGAGTAAGATTCCTTGAATTTGCATTCCCCTAAACAGTACTTTCTTTTGGTTAATGAGAGTAATTGTCCTTTGACAGTATGAATGGCAGCAGCAGGAACAACAGCACTGGCAAAATCAGATTAGGTGTTTTAATTATGCTTTATTGGATGCCTGCTCCTGGAACCTAAACCAGACACCAAAGAACAAACTAGTTCAGGGGAACACAGGTATCTCAACACATCCGTGTATCTACCCGCCTAGCTCTGCCCAAATCGCCCACTTTCACTCTTGTGTCATCCAGCAGAAATAGTTTTATACAGCAGAACAGCAGCACACACAGACTCCGGACAAAGTGTGGCCCCTCTGTGGTAAGTTTTGAAAATACACTTAGTAAAAGGCTGTCTTTCTATTTTCAAGTACGTACAACCGTAAGCACCTTTGGGACTCGGGACATTCATGTGAACTTGCTACTACTTTCACACTGAAGAGCCTTCCTAAATGTCACCCATCTCTGAGTGGGAAAGTTCCTTTCCTGGCTTCTGTACGCTAACTTTCAGACTGCGCCAAGTTATGTCTATGCGTCAAGCCTGAAAAATAACTTGTAAAGCTAGGAGATTGCAAACGTGTCTCCAGCAGTCCAGGTTTTGTATTCAAGCCTGCTTTCTCCCCTAAATGGGTAAGAAGTGTTTTGATGTACCTCAACATTTCCTTTAACTCAGGGTAGAATAAAAAGCCCTTTAAAGAAAATGTAAAATAGAAAACAGTTGCAAATGTTTATAGTAATCTATACTTAAACTAGATGTGTGAACATCAAATCTAGAAGATTTCTCTACATACCCAGCTCCCAGAGACACCCTCAGGAATCCTGCTGTCCTGCATTCCTGTTCCACACCCTTAATAAGCATCTGTTCCTACTGAAACATACTGGGGTTTACAGATTATTTCTCTGGGTGCTCTTTGGGAGTTATACACACATTCAGTTCTTCTCAATTCCCAAATTTATTTACCTCTTTGACTTATTGGGGAGATGATTTAGACAGCCCTCCCATCCAAAGGAAGGTTGTTCTGCTGCTGCTGTAGAGATGCAAGCACTGATGTGGCAGAACAGTGTTGCCTCCTGCACTTCACTGACCAACTGCAATTTCTTTGATTTATGAATAATTCCTTTTCAAGTCTGTGTAAAAATGTTAGAGCAGAAATTTCAGTGACTCCATTTACAGTTATAAAAACAGATGCATATTTTATGGTAACCTGGAGATTATCAAATATACCTGATATTAATATGAAAATGAGATCAATGTATTTAGCTCATTACATGACCTCATAGACAAATATCAAACACTTGCATTAGCCCTGCTGAGATGGCAGCTGTTTTGGAGTGACTGTCCCCTAAACCTCGCTTTAGTAGGTACCACAGTAACTTGTAAACTGGAAAATCTAGTAGTGCCACCATCTAGGTAAGTAAGAAGCACTGGAATAACCCCAATATAGCAGCAGGAATTTGAAAGAAATTATGAACTGTAGAAATCCAGACTAGGATTTTGCAAGGTGCAAGCCTCAAATGCAGTGGGAAGCATATTTTAGCACTCTGAAAACTCTGAAAAAAAGAATGTGTGTATAAAAAGACATGTAGATTTTAAGTCTGTTTCTTTGCATCTGTTTGTAATTTGGGTACTGCAGATACAGAAACTACATCTCAAGAGATGTTTCTTTTTAATGTGGGAAGTCTAAACAGGGGAGTACAAAAATGACCAGCCATGGCTATGACCTGCATTAGCTGTTTTTTTGATAGGCTTACTATTAGTTCATCACATTTGAGTTTCTTTACAAAACAGCAGATGAAGCCTGCACAGTAAAGCTCTAGAAAAATATTATCAGAAAACATGGAAACTCAAGTAAACGACAATAATCTCACGTATCTTTACACAAACTGACTGAAGACTTACAAGAAATCATTCATATACTGTATTAAAAGATCCTTAATACTACTCATGATTATTAATCTTCAATGGACTTGCAGTGGTATTTGAGGGATCATTAATACTTTGCTTATTTGGATAAAGACACTTTTTTTCTGCGAGAAAATATGCTAAAGCATGACTATTAAGCAATTTCAGTACAAATAACTTTCATGTTCTACCCAAGTAATCATCTGCTGAATAATATAATCTTAGAAAGTTTACAATAACACAAAATAAATATGGTATGTGTAATGATGTTGCAAATTAAGGCTACCCAGCAGAAACCATTTACTTTTTTCTAACATTAGCATAAAAATAAAACCCAACTGAGATTTCTTTCAGCCTTTCCCTGCAGGACCAGCTATACCTCCTTTAAAGTGAACTTTCAGGATAATAAAGCAATGGCATGATGAATATTCTAAAAGGTCAATACTAATTAACTGCATTAATATATTTTACATAGAAATGGCTGTTTGAGGACACACTGATTTTTTTCACATGTGTACCAGCAGAAGTTCCTTCAGGAGTATTTCTGTCAGAAAAAACTTGAAGGAAGGCAGTTAGAGTACAGAGCTTTATGAACACTGTAGTACATTTGGTGTGCATGTGTGTATGTTTGTGTGTGTGTATCCATATATATAAATATGTTACGGTAAGTTTGCTCAGATCATTAGTTTAACAGTGTCAACATTTTCAAAGAAAACAACTCATATCCCCGTACAAACAACACCAGCATTGAAGGAAATCAAACATCTGCCCAGATGCTGCGAAGTTAGCTCCTGTGCTGGCTGAACTCTGACTTGCAAACTTCACCTAAACACTTTGTATGGGTTCAGCTACAAAGAAGCTGTTACTACAAATGCCCCATCATGTTGTCAACTTCCCTCTCAAAAAGAGGGGGCTTTCCACCTCAAAATGGTCTAGCTGTCTGTGAACAGCAAAGAAAACCAGTTCCTGTGCTTGCATTGTGCGTTATCTTCAGCAAGCAGTGCACCGCAACACGTGGTTCTGTAGAACAAAACACTTTCTGCTGAGGTTTGGGGAGTTTTTACTACAGAATCTTGTGGTGCATGTGAGATTTGCAGAAAAACATCTGGTTAAGTTTCAGCCTTCACTTCCTACACTCCAGCACTATTTCCATGACAGTCATGAAAACATTGAAAGGTGGGATGGTCAGAACATCTCCTTCAAAATGGTACTTTTCATCCTAAATAAAATACTAATGTAGATGTGCCTGTTGTGAAGACATAACATGCAGCTGTTCTTCAACTTGACCTGTCTCAAGGCCCTTAAAAGATGCAAGAAGCTATGAACTGTTCTGTTAATGAGTCTTACACACCTCCATCCTTGCACCCTTCACAACTCATTCCAAAACTCAGTACCACTCAAAAAGGAAGGAAGAAATAGTTTGAAATAGCTTCAAAAGCACAAGTCTTGGCCCCACCATCTTTTGTAGCTAACAGATGAGTTAATAATTTTTGCTTTGCCTCATCCCAGCCACAAAAGCTTCACAGACCTATTTCCCCCCCGTCATTCTTCTGGCCTTCCAAGTGACAAGAGACTGGTTAACAGCACCCAAAGTCTATCCATACATTAAAAGTTAAAGAAGATATCACTTGATTCCTGAAGAAGCGTCTGTAATTTGCCTTATTCCTCTTATGGTAAGCTTTATAGAGTAGCTTTGACTATTCTTTGTACATACAACCTTGAAAAAACCAGCAGTTTGAAAGTTGTGAAGCCAGAAAAGGGCTACAAAAACGATGAAGGGACTAGAGCATCTCTCATGTAAGGGAAGGCTGAGACACCTGGGACTGTTGAGCCTGGAGAAGAGAAGGTCCAAGAGGGATCTCCTCAACGTGCACAAATCTTTGAAGGGAGGGTGGAAAAGAGGAGGGAGCCAGGCTCTGCTCAGTGGTGCCCAGTGACAGGACCAGAGGTGATGGGCACAACCTGAAACACGGGAGGTTCCCTCTGGACATCAGGAAACACTTTGTCACTGTGAGGGTGACCGAGCACTAGCACAGGTTGCCCAGAGACTGTTGTGGAGTTTTCATTCTCGGAGATATTGAAAATCCAACTGGACACGGATGTGAGCAACCTGCTGTAGCTGACCCTGGTTTAAGAAGTGGGGTTGGACTAGACGATCTCCAAAGGCACCTTCCAACCTCCAATATTCTGTGATTTCCTTAAGAACCTTCTGTGATTCATGTAAACTTTGCTCATTTCTCTCTTCCTCCATTCCTGTTCTCATGCAAAGGGGTGTGAATTTTCCTTCTTCAGCAGAATAAGGCATGTTTTGGCTGAGAAAATGATTTTGACTGATAATCCTTATTTGCAGCAATGTAACTCAGGCCTCACACTCTCAGCTGTAGGGCGGCCACTGCTGTGGGTTTATCAAGAGTTTTATAGTATTTAATGTTTTTCTTAGACTCACTGACATAATCACTGCAGCTTTCTTTGAAAAAAAGATCAATCAACTCAACTGTATACAAAACTTGATAATGTGCATTTTAAATGCCTAAAAAGGAAGAATTTCTCTTAATGGTCCAACTTTTAAAAAATCTTACTAGTTGCCTGGTATTCTGATTCTGGAGACAGAAGCCAAGTGTCCAGTTTCACCAACACTGGAACACCACAGCTGTTAACTCTTCCAGTGAGCCCTTCAAAGACTTCAAAATATATACTCCTGCACATAAGGAGCACCTAACTTCCATCTGCAAACAAACTTATTTACAGTAGCTTTTAGCCTTTTAGCATGAGTTCGCTCTCCTTAGTTGGAGAATCTCTTTCTCACTTCACTGTCCTAAGGCCAACTACAGCTGTTACAACTCTAGAAATACGGTAGTTCAAGGGTCAGAACAAGCTTAGCATGTTGGGCATCTGGAGGCTGCTTTTATTTCCTTAGCATTTGCAAGTACTAGCCAGTTTAAGGGGTGTTTTTGGAGAAGGAAAACAACATGCAAACAGTCAATATTAATTCTTACTATACCAGGAGGATATATACTAAGGAAGAATGGCTTTCCCTTCTGCAACCCAATGTTTATTTCAGATTACTGGAGGAAGGGTCATCTAAAAAGCTGCTTACAAAATGGAAGGAATGAACTATTATTTCAATCAAAACCAAATATTTTTCCTCAAATACTGCTTTTTCTTCATAGAGGTGTATTTTTTATACTTCTTCAGCTGGCTTCTGGCAATAAATGCAAACAAAACCAAGAAGTAACACTGCTGTAGTTTCTTCAGAGACTAAATGAGCTTTCTCTTTAGATGATCACAGTGGGAAGTTTCATATTTTTCAGACATCTACTTGGCAAAATAACAATCAACTTATTTAGCTCATATATAATATTTACCACTGTATTTTAGGCTGACTAGTCAATAAAGCCTCCGTTCCATAAAAACTGAAGGAACCATTAAAATGATATAAAAAGGATAGACATGACATAAAAAAAGGCCTAAAAACCTTTTTTTTTTCCTTTGAATGGAGTATATGCCTCTGCATTCTTTAAACAGACAGAACATGAATCACTTTCTAGAAAGCTTCTCTTTATTGGATAAAAGTATAAATAATGCCAGTGCCAAATCTTAAGGCAAAAGGAAAGTAAGAGTCACATTCTTCTTCGGAAATAGTACCTTTGTCCTAATGATAGCTATTGGATCTAACAGCTAAATGTCAAAGAACAGAGAAAGAAGAAGAGAAAGAAGATTTAGCATTAAAATCTACAGACAAAAAGGACATTTTCATCATTCATTTGAGCAAAGTTCCTTTACTGTTTTCTTAAATTCTGGCCTTGCTAGAGGAGAGTATTTTTATTTATATATCACTATAGCGGTCAATATAGTAGAAAAAGGAGAATATAGTAGAAAATGGAGCAAAAATCAACTGTTCGTTGTCAGGGAAAGTAACTGTTCTATAGTTCTTTTCCATTCTCAGTACAGAATAATATAAGAAAAGCAGGGAAGATGATAGAAAAAATGCCAACCCAAAATACTGCTGAGTGATTTGGTTCAAGAGATGGGTTGGAGGCTACTGGCTAAAAAACTTATACTTGACTTAAGAGTCAATAGCCAAGTCTAGCTCATTTTTGTGAGCTGATAGTGTCCTGAGTAATTTTCCTTTTGTATATATTGACCAGCTTCTCTCATTTGACATCTCTTAATCCGTATGCAATTATATGGGATTTACAGTGATTTATTTTTTTTCCAACTAAAATTGTAACTCTAAGAACATTTTGATATCTGTAACTGTCATGTGAGGACACTTGCATGCACAGTATGTACACGTAGTTCTTCTTAGATCTCTTTCTACCCATCCTTCAGCATGGGAAACCAGTTTGGTCATTTACTTCTCTGGCTGAGGAAAAAACAGTATAAACCCTTAACTTCCATAGGAGGACCCAGACATTAAGTGAAGACTCCACCACTAAACAGTCTCCTGACATTATAACTGAGACCTGCAGAGTGAGAATGCCAGATTCATGCTTCTGGATGACAAGTTTAAGCCCTGAGGAAAAAGGGAAAAATGCATTTGATGGTGCTCTGATTGCTTCAAGTTTCACACACCACAAACTACCACTCCCATAATCAATCTTTGCCCCAAAGCAGCTCAGAGTAGTAGTAATGGGAACACTGCTAAAGCGGGTGGGGAGATCTGTAAGGACCATTTCAAGGCTATGCTATTTATTAATCGCTCAAATTCATAAGTGTTAAATTCAACTACAAATTTAAAAATAAAACTAGAAAATACAATGTTTCCTGATAGCGCAGTGTTCAACTTCATCCACTTCCCTCATGTTATGAAGCCAAGACTATAAAAATCTTAAGAAAGCTGCAATTTTGTTGTTCATGTTTTCAGATATATTTCTACAGGAAAACAAATTGAGATTTTTAAATGAATCATTAAAGAATGGTATCACTTGTAAAAATAACTTTTTTAGAGAATTAAATTAGCTTTGTTTAAGGCAGAGTTGGTTCTTACTCATATTTCTTAAAACTATCTGTTAAACAATCTTTCCTGCTGTTTTTCGCAATCTGTCTGCTATACTGAGTCCAATGTCAGTATTTCGGATAGGTCACAGATTTTATAGGACTATTATTACAGAATGATTAATTTCCTTTGGCTCCCATTCTAGCTGAATTACATTAAAACCACTCGCTTTTAAGTGTGGAATGCAACAGACACACTAATCATGATCTTTGGCCTGAATGTAAACCCCGAAATCTTGAAAATGTGCAAAATACATTCAGATAAAGTACTGAAAAGTAAACAAAAACCCCTCCTCTAAGACAAAAAGAACTCCATACTTCATGTTACCTAGGGTGATAAAGCCAAAAAAATGTAATGTTTGGCTGTTTTTTCTCTCTGGTGCATTCAACAGGGTTCAAGTTTTGCTACCGAAAAAAAAAACCCAAACCCAACATTTCATAATTTCTAGTAGTGCTCTATGAATTGCTTCAGAATCTGCCCTTATGCCCCAATAGAAAGGAATACTCAGTGACCTGATGTAAATCCTAGGTACACTTAAGTCACTGACAATTTTGTGTAGGCCAAGACTTTATCCTTAATCTCTAGCCATTACATTTATTTTGGAAAATAAAAGGTACAATGTCACCTAAGTAACAATTTTGAGAAATGAAGAAAGAAAGAAAAATATTTAATGAATTAATAGTTATCAGAGTTTACAGGCCACATAATCTCTAATTTTGACTGAGGACACAGCAAATCTGCAAATTTAGAAGTCTGTGTTAGCACACCCAGCAAATGGAAAAACAGAAAATACTGTACCAACCTTAAGCATGCTACAGGCATTTTACCACTTGTTATCTCACCATGAATTTTTATAAAGAAAAACTGTATTTCTGAGGTATAGTGAATGATATCTGCTGCTTATTATTACTAGGTCATATTTATGTGCCCTCCAGACACAGCATGTTTACCTATTCCCTACATTTGTAAGTCACCCCAATTGAAATCAAGAATGAGGCTGCATTTGTCCAGTTGCAATATTCTACTCCTCTGGCAAAATGAGGATATCTTGAGAGACAGTAGTCATTTATGACACTACTTACATCTTTCATTTCTAGGAGCTATCTAATCATGCCTTCAGAGCAGAGTCTCATGAGTGACAGGTTTGAGAACTTCTCCAGGCTCAGGTCAGTAGACAAATAGCCTCAACAAGATGCTAGCAAAAGACATTAAAAATACCTCTCCCAGTGAAAGTGTGAAATCCAAATGTCTTCTCAGTTTATCTGGAATATTCAGGGTAGTCTGAAAGGCCTGATGTATATCATGAAAGATATTTCTACTGCTGACATCCAGGAGCCTGCCAAGTCTGTGTATCCAACAGCTCCCTTTGCCCTTACGCTTTCCTTTCACAGCAAAGCATCATGACTACATGTGGTCTACTCTTGTTAGTAACTATGCTTATAATACTCTTCTAGGATGGTTAAATAATGGTTGTGTACAGGCATCCAAAGCATTTTCTGAAGCGTCAAGAAATAAAGTGAAAAAAATTGCATGTGGTGATTCTTTAAAATCTTGTGAGTTACATTTGACAACACTTCAGGCATCTTAGAACTGTTCTTCAACGAAAAACATCAGGGCAAAAAACAGAAAACAAATTTATGGACACGCATTTTTGCGGATGACTCTGCACGTGATTTTCATACCTTGCACCCTCATCCTGTCATTCTGAATAATTTTATTTCACGATTAATATTATACAGAACCATTCTGTGAAATTTTTCCTCACATTACATTCCTCTAATAGTGATAGCTTACTGTTAGTTTATTTAGTATAAAATCAGTCTACATTACATATAAACAAAAGTTCTGAGATGTCATCATTATGTAAAGACTTCATATATATGAAGAGACAGGTTAGAAGGATTGCTAGAGCTGTTATTTATATTTTACTCACTGAAATAAGAAATAAAATCTTTATTGTCATAGAAACACTTTTTTTTTTTTCTTTAACCACGTCCATGCATACAACAATTTGAATGATGATGAGTATCCCACTTGGATGTATACTGTGCATTTTTAGACTGCTTAAAGAATCATGCTGTTTCATCTGGGTTCTTTGATTGATAGCTACTCTGTAATTAGGGTGTGTTCTGAAATGACCTCAAATGTATCATAAACTCCTGAGTTTCTGTATTATCTGTAAACAGTTGTATTAATTATTACCCAGTTCTGTATTTTATACTCTTTGCATTTGCTATGAAGTTTTTGTATGTAGATTCACAAATGGTTTAAATTTGAAGACCTTCAATGTAGGCTTTGTATGATTCCTTTCTTTTTTTTTATTTGACTCTCTTTTATAAACTGTCGTGAAGGGAAAAAGTGGGGAGGACATTTGGAGAAGATTAAAGACATGAGAATATTTTGGTTTGAGAGAAAAACTCTAAAATGTTGCTATTTGCTCTTTTTAGCTGCTGTTCCTGGGACATGTTTTCAATTACTGTTGTGAAGACAAATTAACTTCATGGTAGAAAGGCTGTGAACAAATATTGGTGTCCATGAAGCACTCAGTCATGAATTTGGAGGTCTCAGTTATCCCAGATCTGATTGATAGGAAAGGCTGAGCATGCATATCTGCCTGACCCATGCACAGTGTTTTTGTAGACCTTACTGGAGGCTGGCATTTACATATGCAAAACCCTAACAAATTAGCGGAGGAAACTCGTGTACAGAAGGCTAATTGGAGAACAGCTCATAGTACACGAAACTTTTCTCATAATGTTTTCTGTCAAGTTTTAACTCATAACGGATATGAATGTGCACACGGTTCCAGATGGTTGAAAATGGAATTGAATGGAGCGGTAAAGAAATATAACTGTACGGTTTGCAGTCCAAGATGTAGCTCACATTTGCATTCAAATCTAGCCATGACGACACAAGATGATGCACAGTGCATTATGAAGAGTCTACCTGCTTCTTAGTCAAGTTTTGCAACCTGTGGTAAGCTCTTCATTGCCAGAGGACAAGATTAAGATGACCCAACAGTTTCAGAATAGTTCATGATGCATAGTCTTCTTTAATGTTAACCTAAAATCCTGCTTCTAATAAAAAAAAAAACCATTGGAAATACACAGGAATAAAAAATAATTTTTTTTATCTAAGATGAGAGGCATAGAATTACCATGTAGCAAGACAGATTTTTTTTAAAATAAGCTTTTTTTTATTACACTCTAGAATAACACAAAATAAGGAAAAATAAAAGGGCAGACCATTTGGGGGAGCTGAGACTGAGAAACTCTCTGTTTATGTAACTTTCAAGGAAAGATAATGAAATAAATATCCTCTGGCTGATTTAAAAAAAAAAAAGGGGGGGGGGGGTATAAAATCAATTTGTGTAATACTGTGCAGAGTACACAGCTGCTGTGGACCCATATGTTTTATTACACTTCTGTAGTGACTTTAACATGTCACTAGCCTAGAGGTGCTAGACTGCATAAGTGAGCAGTAGACATATCCTTACATAAATGAGATGAGAAAAAACTAAAGCAGCAATAAACATTAGTTCATCTGATTAACACTGTGGCCAGAAGGCGTTAGGGACAAACACGCACACGATGAAGTTCTGAAGCAGCTCTCTGCATTGAAGAGTCCTTATAATATTTATGACATTTATTATAAGGAAGAAAAAATATTCTTAGAAAATTTAATAATTTACATTCACATAATAATTCACATAATTTAAATATTACTTCTATCTCTTTTCCTTACCAATATATGTTTGAACTTTTTTCACTGTGACCTTAGCTGACCCATTTTTTGGTACTCAGGAGAAATTAATCACTATGTAAAGGTACCTGATTTCCCTGAATAGACAAAAAAAGAGACAGCGACTGGATATTCTGGATCAGTTTTCAGTGTCCTTTGGGGTTCCTTGATATTACATTAATGACTGGAGGAATCAAAATTCCTCCAAAATCATGATGCTGAGGCTAAAGAACTCTGTCTCTCAGATGCTGCGGTTGGTAGAAAAATAGAAACAGTATTACTGTTCACGTTTAAAACTGAAGCTCATCGGGATGAAATAATCTAAACCAGTTAGAAATACTGTAGGCCTAAAGCAGGCAACCTGAACGAACCCAACTGTGTCCAGTAACAAGAAACCCCAGTCCTTTTCAACGCAGTTGTGTCTATTCAATATTTCTGTAGCTTAGCTGCTTTACAATTTTCTTATTAGTTTTCCCAAGCATGATGTAACTGCATTCCTTTCCTTATCTGCTTAAGTTCTTACACCATGCATATCACTGTGGGAAAAGTCGTGTTATATATAAATGATGCAAACAATACAAAAAACCCCAATATAAAACTGTACCTCTGACTGAGGCAGAAAGCCTGACCACAAATCTGCTCCTGGTAAAGACTAATGGAGCGTGTGTCAAATTAATGCCATCTCGGGTGCAATTCAGCTCCAGCTTACAAACCCTAGTGCTTGACTCATCTACCTAAATACAGGCGTGTAGTGCCGTTTGAGAGACCCTGGAGTACCTGAGCTAGCCACAGATATGACAGAGGTGCAATGGGAGCAACGAGACTTCTGGACTGGCAGCTGGAGGCCAGCTGTGATGCCCCAGGAAATCAAAATGGCATTAAACTACTGTCTGCTTAGTTGAGTGACTGATCAACATACTCAGAGGAGATTGGAGACCTATTTGGCTTACCCCAAAGCAGATAACTCTACACAGGTAGCTGAATCCTATTTCTAATACAGGAAAATAACACGCTTGAAGAGAAAACTGGAATTCTTTGTGGGTGTTATATTTTTTCTGCTTTGATACGAACACACAATGCTGCTCCGTGGTACATATTTTATCAATACAGCATGCAGAAATAATATTTTGGTACAGCTTATGTAGGTAATCCTATATATCTGCTAAAGCTTAGATATACACATGACATATACCATGGATATATCAAGACCAAGGCCAATTATAACAATAGTAGATCTATGATGGTAGTTTGATCTGGATATTGGTTTCAACTAATAATATTAGTGTGACTTGGAAAGACAACTATGTTAAGACTGATACAGGCCTGTGAATTAATATTGTTATACCCGCGATATCTATCACTATTAAAATATTTGGAAATGAAAAAGCAACTTAAGCTTTTTAACCATGTGATGAACACTTCCAAGACATTAACCCTGAAAAAGAAAGATTAAGACAGACAATTTTCTGATGTTATCTAAACAACCTTGGGTCATCATCAAAGCGAGGGCAATGAGACCTTATTGGTACATACTTACTTTCATAGCATTTATGTCACTATTTAAGTTATATAACTGCATTGGGCTTTGGCTGGGATAGAATTAATTTTCTTCACAGTAGCTGGTATGGGGCTGTGGTTTGGATTTGTGCTGAAAACAGCGTTGATAATTCAGGGATGTTTTAGCTGTTGCTGAGCAGGGCTTACACAGGGTCAGGGGCTTTTCTGCTTCTCCCCCCACCCCACCAGCGAGCAGGCTGGGGGGGCACAAGGAGTCGGGAGGGGACACAGCCGGGACAGCCGACCCCGACTGACCGAACGGATATCCCACACCATGGGATGTCATTGCTCAGTATAACAAGCTGGGGGAAGAAGGAGGATGGGGAGGACATTCGGAGTGATGGCGTTTGTCTTCCCAAGTCACCGTTATGCGTGCTGGAGCCCTGCTTTCCTGGAGATGGCTGAACACCTGCCTGCCCATGGGAAGTGGGGAATGAATTCCTTGTTTTGCCTTGCTTGTGTGCACGTGGCTTTTGCTTTACCTATTAAACTGTCTTTATCTCAACCCATGAGTTTTCTCACTTTTACCTTTCTGATTCTCATCCCCATCCTGCCACAGGGGAGCGAGCGAGTTGTTCTGTGGGGCTCAGTCACCTACCAGGGTCAAACCACAACAATAACACATTCCCCTTATTTCTACATTGAGAGGATTAAATTTGGAACAAATTTTGTGTTGGATTTATTAATTAATTGTGTCAGAAGTGAATTTAATTCTAAATATTTCAGCAATCTAAAGAAAAGAGACAGCATTTTAAAAAGAGGCATGTAACAAAACAGGTTTGTGTTTCCTGTCTGTCATGGAAAAAATACTTTGGTTTTGATTACTCTTTATTTTCAGTTTAGAACTGGGGCTATCTATCCAACAGAACTCTGGGATAACATTTTGGCTCTAACAAAGACAAAGGCAAGAAATGTCTGTCAGTTTCCAGGGTGCACAAGTTTTACTTACTTATGAGATTTTCTTTTTGAAAAACAAACCCCAGATATTTCTAACCCTGGCATGTTGTGAGATATTTACCACAGTATTCAAACTATCTTACATACACACATACATTATACTTATATGTGTATATTTTATACATACGTATATATATTACACATATTAAAATACGTATTTTATACACATATATAAGTATTTTAACTTGCCTTTCTATTAGTCATTTTATAGAATTTAAATAAGCTTGAATTATTGAACGGACTAAGGAAAGCAAAAATTTTAGCAATTGAAAAGAAATATTGTTAATTATTGTCATAAAAGGTTCTATGAACAAAATATTTGATGCTATGTTACAGCACGTATGTGTAATTTCATTTGACATATGAATCAGTGAGGCATACAAAATACCGAAGGAAGGTATTTTCAAAGAACATCTTGCCTCGGCAGTTCTGTAACAATGCTACAACGGGTAGCAAGAGGTCTTCTTCATAAAGTAATGTTAATAGCTGAGGTGGCGTTTCTGTGTCAAGGAATTTTAATGTAATTATGTTTGCATAGCTGCTGTGATGTCTGTGAAGCCAGACTGTATAGGTTAGAACACTTCTTAATGTCTCTTGATTTGATGCTTATGTTTTACCTGATTGGTCAACTGTGATCACAAAACATGTCACCTTCCATTCAATGAGTCTTACTTTTTAATTTAGGTAAGCATGGGTGTGTCTATATATATCTGTAGTGTGTAAGAAATGTGTATGTAATATATATATACTGTATGTATGTGTATATAAATAATGTGTAAGAAATACATATACACACATTTTAAAAGTGGGAAAAATTATGTATAAAGATCGAATTCTGATATCGTATTGCTTTCTTCTTTCTGATGAACAACATGTACTTTCAGAAGGTAATCCGCCAATCTACCGTAACATGAAAGCAAACCTAGGCCTTTCAAGGCATTTTTACTCTTTTCAAGGATTTGCTTGCTGTATATCTTTGACTTACTTAGAAAAGGAATCTGATAATGAGTATGATATATTTAGTGATCTCAAATATGTAGCACGTCTTTATCATGTAGCTGGATTCCAGCTGCTAATACAGCTACAGTCAGAATTTGTCATGAACCTGGTCAAAACCTATCAAAGGTCTTTGCTTTTTGCCAAGCTTTTTGCTAAACTGCCCAATTTAGGCAATGCTGATAATAGTCCACAGGGACAGATACTATATTTTACTTTTATCCTCCAAAATAAAATACAAGCCTGCTTACGTTAGCAGTACAGATATAAAGATGTTGAACGTCTGGATTTGGGCACTGACCATTAGGCTAGTGCAAAAAGGAAGCGGTGGCTCAGAATCTGGGTCTGCCTCAGAATTCCTGTAAGTCCCAAAACCTTGTGTGAGGTCATCAGCCAAATTATGTATCTTACCTAGGTCACTGTACCTAGGCAAAAGTGATAAAACATGTTACTCCTTATTAAAGATCTATGCTAGAGAGAAGAATACCCCAACTTTTCCAAAACCACTACAAGATGCATGGGAACTACAAAAAAAAGTTAATGAACAGATAGACCCTGATAATATAAAGTTACAGATCCTCCCAGGTCTTTTGAACTCTCTCGGTTATACAGAACAGTGATTATTTTGTGATCTACTTGAATATTCACAGACATGGAAACCATACTGAGGTTACAGAACAGAAAGACTTTTAACTGTTATCATTAACACATTTAGCCTTTCTCATTTTAAATTCAGTTACTTACAGAACTACTTTTGTCACCAAGTCACTCCTCCTGTTAGGCATATTTTTGCCCTCCTATTGTACATTTTATGACTGAAAGAAGTTAGAAAAGAATGCAAAACAATTTGCAGAAGATGAACTTTGAGACCTTTTTTAGTACCTCTTTGTCTTAGAATTACCAAAACTCCTTAAATATAACATAATGCGAGCACAACAGTATATTATACAATTATTCTGATTTAATGTCCATCTTTCTAGAAATATTCTTCACGATCATGTTTGTCTTTTCCAGCTTACAAGCATCAGCAGAGACTGTTTGAAAAGCTTTTATCATAACCCCTTTTCCACTCCATTATGTGCAGTACTGTGCTTTTTTTGAAAAACAATCACTATTATTCAAGTAGATGACCCCTAATTTCATTATCTTGCAATTTATGTATTAGACAGACTATGTCATTTTCTATAATTATAGCAAATTTGTTTTTAGTTGATGAGGTGTGTTCATCTGGTTTTGCTGTAATTCCATTTTCAGATTAATGGTTTGGTGTTATACAAATCTCTGATGCTTTCCTAATTAAAACCTTTTCAGGTAAAATACACTTCATTACACTTATAGCAAACACGTTAATCCATCAGGATTACCTGATAGTCCAATGTTTCTGGACGACCGACAATTTGTTTAGAGTAATTTTAAAGTATTAATATGGAGCATTACAACTGAGGTTAACAAAGTATGTTTAAAAATACAATATGCAGTAATCTAATCCGTACAATATGAGTTGAAACAATTTTTAGGCGTTACTCCTGTAGTTGTTTTGACCAAAAAAAAGGTTGTTTGCAGCTGGGCAGTTGATGTACACTAATCACTGATAGAAGTACACCAGCTGAGCTGGCTGACCTGACAACGAACAGGTTTATTTTAAGAACAGCTACTACTAATTCTCTTTTTCAGAGAAAGGAGTACTACTGCTGCTGGTAAAACATGGCACCACTTTCCAGTTATTTATGATAGTGGTCCAAGTTTCTCTCTTTGAGTAGTGTGCAGCCTAGGGAGACAGAAAAGAGTCGGGCAGCTACCTGGCCCCAGGGAGCTCAAAGTGTTTCTAATCCGCATGACTAGCATCCTTCAGGGAAAACGGTTTTTTTCTGGGGATTACTGGAGAACCAAATACTCGCCCACATATATTGCACCCTGCTGCAGTAGTAACAGGAACCAGCAAGTGAAAGAAAGGCGATTTGAGGCCTGGTTTCATGTCCTGGAGACTCCTCCGTAATGCCCGGCTCCCCCGATGTCCCTGTGGGACCGGAGGCATCGCCAGGGCTCTGGGCGTCCCGCCAGGACAGCACAGGCATCAACCTACGGAGACAGGCTGGGATGTTGGCTGCCGTAGCGTGGGTTTGTAAACTCAGCCAGCAAACATGACTTCCAGACACCAATATCGGAGAAGCAGCCCATAACTTTTTTTCTGTGGCAGAGAAAAAACTGGCAACTAAATGATAAAAGGCTCTCCACTGAGCAAAGCTTATGAGGCAAGCAGCACCGAATGAAAGCTCAGAGCACATCATCCAACACATCACATACTCAGGAATGTAATTTTTAACCTTTCTCCGACTTTTTCCTTTCAAATTTATCTAACATTTATCGATATTTAAAAATTCATGGGTTAATTTAATGTCATTAATAGTTTGAGCTTGAGAGGCAATTCATACTTTCTTGTCACTGGTAATCTGTTTTGGCTATTACTGACCTCTCTACTGGCACCAGCTGGTACAGTCTGCCACGAAAGCACACCACATAACCTAACGACTGCTTGGAATAGGCAGGGATGTCCACAGAACAGTTGCAACCTCATTTATTCCAGAAAAGAAAGAAAAGAGCACGATATGCAAGCAGCAGGCTATTTTTCCTCCCATTAAAATATATATTGCTCTCAGAGTCTGAATAATAATTTATCACTTTCTTTGTATTTTGGATTTGTTAATAACGAGTTTAAAAGAGAATAATGGAGATAAATATCTTTAATTTTCTACTTCATTTTGCCTTCAGAATACTCAGGCAACCTGCACCTTTCTTCTTTTTACTACTAATTCCTGCCACATGGTAAATTGAATACAAAACTTGAGCAAAGGAACCATTTAAACAATTAGAAAGACCACAAGAACTTAGAAAGCAGAAATTTTAAAACAGCACATTTACACAATCTTTGAACAGTAAAATTGTATCCAGATTCACTGGCCTAACCCTCAGACTCACCAAAACCCAATCAACTGCACTTCGAGATTAGAAACAAACTTTCATCTGAGATCACTGTCTAATCCAAGAGTGCACTGAAACCACTGCCAGCAATATGTGCTTGCATTGGCTAATTCATTCCTTGTATTCTGCAACTGAAATTTGTCCATCTGGTAGTTCTTATCTTCTGCATATTTTGGGGACCTTCTTTTTCCATCTGTGTTTTTACAGCACCAACTGAAATTGGATCATGATGCTCAGTTCATGCTATTAAACACTATGAAAATACAGATAACAATTTACTATATTAAACAGTCTTAGAGAACAAGGTCAAGTTTCCGAACAGGTTTTCAGGAAGGAAAAAAGGTTTCTTGGACTTCTGTGAATAACAATTTCCAAAAAACAACAATTTTGAACAAACATTTGAAAAAACACTCGCTGACTGAGCAAAGAAACCTCACTAACCACCTTAAAACACTAGATGAGTAGCGATTTCACCTAAAATATACAAACTGCCAGGATTTAAGAACAGAGATGACTGCTCCAAAGCAAAGGTGGAAGGAAAAAGGTGAAGCTTATACTTTAATATTTTGGCACCGTGAGATCTTTTGCATCCCAACAGAGACCTTCCTCCTTCAGAGCCTTCGTAACACAGAGTTTGAACATCCTGGTTTGGGGAGACACCAACAGAGGGTTTAACATAATGTGAGAACAAGTGGACATTTCATACACACTAACTTTTATGTATTTTTCAGGCAGGCACTTTCCAAACTTGTCTGCATTGCAGTGCTGGAAGAAAGATGCAGAACTAGAGTCTGAATATGAGGGGGTTTATTGGACCTTACTAAAGCTGGATATTTATGATATCAGCCTCTGGTATATGGAATGATTACCTAGCCTTTCCTCCTCTGATGTCAGAGAAAAACTATCAGGATGGATTTTAAATTGTATTACTCAAAATAAAGTAAAATGGAAACATGAAAACAACCTTAGATAAATTGCTTCAATGGCCAGCTAAACTTGACAGCATAGGAAATAGTGTAGAGCCAGTTTTGGTTCCCTGTTCCACTGCCTCAGAGTATCTTTCTTGCACACTCTATCTTCTAATTTTCAAATGTACATTTTTTACATTTACAGAAAAACAATATTAAAAATAAAAAAATACAGCTTCTCCTAGAAAACAGGTGAGGACTGGAACTGGATTAAAAGGACTGGCAGAGTTGCTTGCAAAGAGCCTTCCTGACCTATACTTACAACTGTATTCTCAGAAGCCAGTTTTGGTTTTTTCCTAATGTTTTCTCATAAATAAATATGTGCTATTATATTTAAATTACACAATAATCTGTTGCCTTTTATACATCTATGTTTTCCTTTTAAATACACAAATGAATGGCTACTTTAAAAGCATGATAATTTATCATTTTGGTAAGGCTTCAATATACTTATATTAACTTATTTGAACATCTACATTACCTAAAGTGAGCTATAACTACAACCTCTTAATATTAAAAGCAAAGCAGCAGCTCATTTTGTGAGGCAGTAGATTAACGTTAGTTCCAGTCCTTCTCAGTTCACGTTTTTCAGAGCAAGTACTCCCCCTGACAGTCTACTCAATTTTTACTGTTATGCTCTGGGAACTGCATATATACCTTCACTTGACTGTCTCCCAGATCCGTGGCTAATTGTATTTATTCATTGTGTGGTCTGTTGCCATCAACTTCTACCTTCTGGTTTCTAGTGAAGCAACTTCCTCAGAAATCTTCATTGCACGAAACATGGTCTTAGAATTACAATCTGAAAGTTTCTTTTTTCTCTTTTTCTTCCATTCTTTTCACAGCTCCCATGACTACCATATTTGAACAGGCCTTATAAAAGCAAGACCATATATTTTCATTGTGGACACATAAAATGTCAATTGTTATCACAATTTGTTGAAAATGTTTGTACCGTGACCATATGGATTACTTTACACTTACATTGTGATTTCTTTAACTCTCAGGAGTACTTCATAGTACTTTATGTAGGAAGGCTGTTATGATTATTTTATTAGTGCTGTAGTGGCCAATTGCAGCTATAAAAACCATATCTATATGCCTAACTAGTACAGAAAACTTTGAACAAAACTATTTCACCAATCTTCCTGAAGTCAGCTCTGTCACATTAAAAAAAAAAAAAGAAAAATTACTTGTACATGTCCCCTGCTGAAAAAATGCAAAATAATTATGTCTTCAATAAGAGACTTGATTTTCAGGTGTGCTGTGCACTCGTAATATTCCCACAGTTATGGAAAATAATAATTACTCAGGATATTTGAGAATTCATCAATGTAAGGTACTTTGCCTATTTTTTCTTAATCTTAACTTTCTTTTTGGATGGCTTCAAAAATACCTTCAAAAAGACCTTTCAAAGGTCTATTGTTGCAAACTTGCCTTTGCTGTAAACTTATCTCATTTTTACATTTTAATTAATATTGATCGTTATGTAGAACTACAAGTGCTATTTAAATCTACAACTACTACCACAACTCATGTATATAAAATATAAGTTTGTTAGCAAATATTTTGAGTTAAAGGATGCACTGTACTTCTCACATTGTAATTGAAACTTTAAAACAAAAGACATACAGACACATCTCCTCTTGAAATTCAATAGCAAGAATAAGATTGCTACTTGTTCCATGTTCTGTAAAATTCCTGTCCCTTTAACTCTCTTCTCCTTAACCCTTGTCTTCTGTCTCACGAGAAAGCAGATTTTCACTAATGTTGCCCCAAAGGCTGATGAGAGCTGTTACTGACCAACTGTTGCTTTCACAGCTTCTGCTCTTCCCTTAAGTCCCGCCAGAGACATGTTTTGACTAATTTAAACACTCCTCCGTTCCCAGCAAAAATTGAGAAACATATTTTCAGGATTCTGTAGCCTTTTTAGTACAGCCATCAGGCTTGCCCTTGTTCCTAAATAATAACTGTGGTATCCTCCTCTTGATGATGTAGATAAGTAATTTCCTCTTAAAGCCAGCAAAAAACAAACACAGGTAACACAGGGCGCTTCCACCTGGAGAACCAAGACACCGGAGGAAACCTTGGCTCTGTTGAGCACAACAACATAAACCACTCTATTTAGCCCTATAACCCATTTCCAGCAACGGCTAAAATCAAACTGTGAATTCGGTAAGCATATAGGGAGACACTTGTAACACTCAGTCCATCCTTGCGTTTCTGCAGCGTACAGATTTCCTGATTCAGGGATGACACCTCTGCATTTAGGAACTCTTGATGGAATTTATTTCATTAACTTTAGGGATTGCCCCTTGCACCCTTGTACAGTTGGGTATCCACAATGACCTATGGCAAACAGTTTTACAGGTTACAAAGTATTCCACAATGACCAACCTCTTTCTTTTTTTATGCTGACATTTTATCTGAATTTTTTTATATTGATCTTTTATTTGATTTTTTTTTTTTTTTTTTTTTAAATCTTTAAGTTCTACTGAGGCCCCTATTGCCAGTGAAGTCAATGGGCTCTCCCTTCCCCTAGTCCGGGAGGACGGATGATCGGGATCCTCCCAAGAACTGGACGTAAGCTCCACAGCGGCCAAGGGATGGCAGCGTTTCAGGAATGGTGTTCAGCTCTGCCCGAAACTTCTGATATGGGAAAGGAGCAACCCAAGCCAAGGGCTTAACCTCATTAGCCAGCTGACACTAAAATTACAGGCCTGTTTCGTCTTCACGAAGAATTTGCATCAGATTAAGGCGGGTGAGCACCCCGTCTGCAGCTGGACGGGCTGGCAGGCGCACGCTGCCCCGGGCCACTCACCGCCTCGCTGTGTCCCACGGGGGAGCACAGGCACTCCGCAAGACACCCACCCCCATTTATTGGGTCACATCCTGGCTCCCCCGCTGCCCAAACACAGCACAAACCTCTGAAGAAAATCAGGGTACGTTCGGAGACAGGGAATACTTAGCTCTTGCACAGCGGGGGTACAAGGACGTTGCATATCAGGGGACCAAGACTTTGGGCTAACGGATGAAGCACGTTGTCTTTTTTTTTTTCCTTTCTTCCTTCTTATTTTTTGAAGATGAACCCACTGAAGAGCATATACCCTGTGGTACCCAATTTGGAGGCATTTACTGATGCAAAATCATTTATGCAAAACAGTTTAGGTGTAATCAGTGTTTAAAGGTCCCAGATTACCCAAAATTACCCATAGGACACTCAAATCATATCGAAGAAGTTTTTCAGAGGAAACCAAGCATGTTACTGCAATGTAAGAAAATGTTCAAAACACTGATTACATATTCTAATGCATTTTATTTTTACTGGGCTTAAAAAAAGTAAATTTATTTCTATTATGCTTGTTTGGTAAATCCCAATTCTATTTTACAGACAAACAGACTGGGTCATGAAAAAATTCAGTAATGGAAATAAAATTTGATCCCAAAAGTTCTTATGTTAATTCTCATAGTTATCAGACTGCTAAAAACTCAGAAAAAGTACTGACAAGTGAAAAATGACAAATAGTTCTTCATTCTAGTTAAGGGGAGATAACTCGTATGTCAAGGACTTTAACTCCCACTGAGCTCCCTTTGAGAAAAGCTCTTAACAGTGGGTGTTTGGATCATTTTTAATTAAAATGTGAATTTTCTTTGTAGCTCTGGTCTGACTTCATGATTGGTTTTGCTTCTTACAATCACTTACATTTAACACACAGGCAAGGTTCTTCTACAAAACGTGATGCATGCCCATTTATTTTAAAAAGGTTTCATAAAGAATAGACTAGAATCTCACACTGAGTTGTTTATGAAGTCCATTCTTAGTGAACTCAGGAGGATGTTACTTCATGTAGTTGAAAGACGGTCTACAGACAATGTCTGATGGTTTTACTAACTGAATTTTCAAAAATTCACTCGGTTGTTCAAATGTTGGTTTACTGTTGTATGCAATATTTACCCTAAAAGGGAGAGAATGATATTATAGTGGTGCGTAGACATAAGAATAATAAAGTATCCGACAGAAAAATCAATGGGTGATCTGTCTCACACTACAAAAAACAGTATCCGATTGCTTGAAAACTCTTACAGCTCTTGCAGTGCTATTTTTCCCTTGCATATAAAAATACTCTCTCATTTTAGAATATTCAGATGTTATAACCACAAATGTCCATACCCGGCACATCAAGAAGACTGGTAAGAAAAACTCAAAAGCCCGCCTATGATGTACTTGCCTGAATTTAAAATTAATGCAATTACACAAACTGGTGAAGTTATTCTTGCCTTTCATCAGCATCAGAGCAGAACTGGACCCCACGACTGATGCTGTGTGCCCAGCAATACCAACAGTGCCACAGTACAGCAGCGTTTCTCATCAGTGCAAAGCAGCTCATCACTCATCACCTATCAGCCATTCTCAGAAGTAACAGTGACATTGAGCCTCATAAAAAATATCTAAACAGGCATCGCGCCTGAAGAGACATACACCTGAGGAGAGAGGGAAGCAGGCAGCTCCTCTTTATTCCACAGGCTATTGACCGAGATCAGTGTGTCAAGCTCATGTCTCCTGTTTCTGCTGCAAACCAGCAGACATTCATGATAACAGTATTTTGCTCAAGTGAATCTGACCTGTACACTGCCAAGTGACAGCATCCTAGCATCACTTGGTCTAACAATTCAATATAATGACAAAACCAGGGATGCATATTGGCAATGTTCTAAAATAGTTTTATGTGGAGCTTCCCTCCTATGAATCAAATTAAACTTTTATTAATCTTTAAGGAACTGGAATAATTTCAGATGTCATTGCTGACTATAAATTTATCAAAGCCCTTAAAAACAATTCAGACTAGCTTCTGATTTTGCACGGTACTGGAATATAAAAACCTGAGTTTGCACTACAAAACACATTTCCATTTTACTGTTTCAAGTTTATTGGTCATAAATGTCAGATACAAACAGTCCGTCTTAATCAGACCCCCCCTAAATTATTTTTTATATAATTGGTTTATAATAAATCACTAGCCTGAGTCTGACAATAACATCGTGTACTAATGGTCTACAGTTGAATCTGAATCTATTTTAGGGATTAGCATGATCTGTAATGACGTGTCATGCATTTCATGTCAAAAATATTCTTGGAACTTTTGCTGGATCCCCCAAAGTACTTATCAGTTTGCAAAAACAAGCCATCATAAAGAAAAATCTTCTTCTTAGATTCACCTCTTCTGTGGTACAGGGAAATTTTCCAGATCAGATAAGAGAGACAGAAAAAGAGAGAAGGAGACAGAGATTCAGATGTTAGAGCCCTTCACAACACATCATCTGTGAAACTATGACTTAGTATTAACGGTGATCTCACTCTCATAAACACTGTAAGGATCCACTGGGTCAAATAACGTCACTCCTCAATTCACTTTTGGATTCTTGTCATGTGGTAATTAGCAGTCTAAATGTATTATCTGTCTTTACAGTGAACCAACTCATTCCCTCCAAGACCAAAACCCAGACACCATCCTTGGTATACTTCACGTAGACAGAGAGCTTCCTATTGGAAGTATAGACGCGGCTCCCTTGCTCTATACACTGCACTTTCACATTATATCACCAGACCTTGAACCACTGCCCTTCTCAGGCCGCATCCCAAGACAGGCAAGGCAACGCCGACCATCCTGCTAAGAAAACACCACTTTGCTGGGCTGCCAATTCGGCCCTCACTTTATTTCAGGGACTCTGGAGAAACACCCACGTGAGAGTCGTCGTGCCTAAGGACACAGGTCCCAGTGCACGGTTCCTCCTCCTGCAGCAGCAACACAACCCTCCTGGTCACACTCGGTGCGCACACAAACGCTCTCGGCATCCCTGGGCCAGAGAACCGCCACCTCTTCCTGGGGCAGACACCTATAGAAATGGAGAGACGGCTATAGGGGAACTCACAGAAAATACAAACAGGCTAATACAAAAAGGCTTTCCCTTTTACCTATCGTGTTGAACTCCTGTGCCCTCTCTCACCATTTTGCAGATATTTTTGGACAAGGAACCCCAAGAATTTCTAGGTTTGATTGACACGCAATCACTAAAAAAATGCATTAACTTTTTTGCTTTTGATGTTTTTATTCACATCAAGCCTTCTGAAATTGCATCATGCAGATGCAACTTTTTTGCATTAAAAGATTAAACTCCTTTGCCTTAATTATTTTTCAAACCAATGACCTTCTTGTAATTTTAAACACCGTCAAATACGATGTGTAAATACACATGAAGACCGTCTTGTGAGATTTAGCAGCTGGGGACCAGATCCAAATACTTCTTGAAAAGGTCATGCTGCTTCTTCTGGCAAACGTACAGCTGATTATTAGTCTTCTGCACCAGGCACATAACTTACATGTTACAAACTAACCCCCAGTGTATTTACACGGCTTCTTCTTACAATCATCCTGGGATCCATTTCTGTCCAACCACTTGAAAAGAAAATAGGAGCTACTTCCAGCTATTGTAAAAATTACCATGCAAAGCTTGTTCTTTTTTTTGGTTTGTTTTTACCTTCTTATTTGTGTCTGGGTCAATAGTGTGGAGCACAAAAGACATTTGCTTTAGTATATGAAAACCTTTTCTTCGGTGATCATTTGTACTTCTTGCCTAAACGAGTCCATAATCTGTATTCACTTTGAAGACTTTAACTTCAATGCATACTCACATTCCCCTCTCATTCAGCATTTTCTTGGCTTTCATGGATTATAAACCACAGAGATCAAGTGACTCCAAAGGAGACACTCTGTTCTTTCACCATGCAGGGGGTACCAATTGTGCTTTGGATCATGATGACATTACAGATCTTTAGATCTGGCTTTGCTTCATCATGCCTATGCATTGACCCACATGCTTCCAACTTCTTTTAGAAGTATTCTTCAAGTAGAAGTACAAAAAAAAAATCAAAATACTATTTCAATATTATTTCAGTGAATTAATTACTGTGCATCACTTTGAGAACACTTGCTTTTAATACTTTGTATTAAAAGATGTCAGCACTGGCTGACTCTTAATAAGAATACAATATATGAAATAGCAATGTAACAACAGAATTTCTTCTGCCACTTTTTCAGTATACAAATATGCAAATACTTCTTCAACTGTATGTACCTGAATGATACAACATGACTGACTGGGCAGCTTTGCTCTCTTTTCTTCCCATTCATATATATCTGATTTTTCACAGCTAATAACATCACATGCACGACTGTTAATTTTTTAACCAGTCTGAAATTATTTCTTTTTTTTTGGACTCTTGTATCTTTCTGTTAGGGACCAGTCTGACCTGTGCTATTCAAAAGAAAAGGTTTTTCAGGAAAACAGTTAAAAACAAATACTATTTGTTCAATGTCTGTGGTTCACTTAAATAACATGACAAAGTATGTTCTCATTATAAATTGTGATATAAACGTGAAGACTTCTAACCTCTCTTAAAATGACAGGGAGACATTATCCTATTTTTTTTCTTTATAAAGCATTCCATTGATAAATAATATGACTGAGTTTAAGCCACATAGGCATTTTCTTTTTTTGAAATATCTGCCACCATGAAAGCATTGATTATCCTTTTGAGGTCAGTCAGTTGAGGAGGTGGGAATACAAAAAAGCAGTTCTTCTTCCAAAGAATAAAAGGTGAAATTTTCAATATTAAGATTTCAAGATCCAATTAAATCTAAGTTTATGAGCAACAAAAGACACTCAGAAATTCTATTAAAACCATAATACCAGGAGAAAAAAATCTAAGAATGCTCTAACAGTAATGTAATTGCAGGACTGACGAAAACTGTTCTATTAGCCTGACTCTGAAAATCAATCATTGGCATCATGTACGAACTAAGCTGAATGAACTTCATTTAGTATTCACTTTAATGACAGTTCTACACCACGTCTTCAGGCTATGAGCTCCCTAATATATAACTACCTCTTTCACCAATCATGCTTGCTTTCTGAATAGCACAGTAGGTATATCTCCCCTAATCTACAGAGGCACAGGCACTTTTTCATTGTTTTCTTACCTCTCCAGCACATTAAATAACGTGAACTAGCTATCAGAACAATTGCGGATATATTTGTGTATGAAGGCTGTTTTATCCCCAACCACGCCACAGTTTTTATTGCATATAAAATTTCATTGTGAAACAAAGACATTTAATTTCTTGCTCACTTCTTCATTAGCCTTTTTTCCTTGGCGGATATGTATTTCTGTCCTTACTATTGATTTCAGCCGGTGCTTACCTGTGGAAGACCTGCAGAATGTAACCTACACATTATTTTTAAAGAGGCTTTCAGTCAACTGCCCAGAGAAGCTGTTTAAATTGGCAGATGGTAACAAAAACAGTATTTGAGCATAGTGTTTTGGTGCTCCCACAATCAATGACGTGGTCAGGAACCTATTGATCTTCCTGAATTGCCCACTCCTGAATTAATAACCTTCTGCCAACTGCATTCTTCAATGGGACCACTCTAGGCCCATCATGTAGTTAATGCTCCAATGCATATACCCCATATAAATATTAAAGCCAGGTGCCAGCTGCACCTCTGTGATACATCTGAAAAAGAGCAGCAGAAGAGGAACACGCAGTTTGCAAGCACTAGGAGCTGAAGAATATTTGTCCTTTTCTCCCTCACCACAGTAATATTCACCTCCTTCTCTATGTCCAGTGGCAAGAAGACCAGAGCTGCGGCGATCAAAAAATTACACAGCCAGCCACTGCCAAGCTGAATTCTCTTGAATATTGCATCAAGAAAATAAATGTTGGTTTCTCTCCTATTCTCTACCACTGATTTCCCCCCAAGTTTGTGAATTTGTCTGTGAGATTTCTACTGTCCTTTAAGCTCAGGTGGAAATTAGCCAGTGGGCTCCAAACAGACACAAGTGGGAAGACTGTGATTGCATAAACCTCCTTTCAGAGTTCTCTAAAATCAGGTTATCTTAAAACAAAACCACCTTGATTTTACTACAAAGAAGCAACAAATGCATCGCCAGGTTAGATTCTTTGAAGGTGGTTATCCAAGGCTTCTAACATGCACAAAAAATACTGTTGGTACTGACATCCCAAGAATATTGTGAAAGAATCTCTGTCTAGCTACTGATTTGCATTTTTTTTGTTATCTGTAGTGAAACAAAGGAACAAATTAGCTAACTGAGGTGTAATTACAACAGACAGTTATCCTGAATAGCTAAATAGTGCACTGTGGCTATTACTCAAAGATGGGGGTGAGGAAAAAAATTTACGAATAAATGTAAGTTAGCCTTTGAGTGGCCTAAAGGAGAAAGAAATATTAACCATAAACTGAATGTTTCCCATTACCTTTATTTGCCTTAGTCTTCAGAAACTACCAAAGTCCAGAATATGCCAGCAGAGGAGATGATTTAATTGTTTTGTCCCTTTTATGACAGTTGGATGAAAGATGTCTAGAAACAACACTTACAAGCAGAAATACGGTTTGCTTAACCAAACTATTCTTGCAGCAGAACGCAATTCACAAGTTTCTTTAACCCTGCAGCAATATTTTGTGTGTGTTACACTCTTGGAGGCAATTTGCTCTCTTGCCTTTGCCAACATGGTGTGCTGACAGACCAGACAGTCAGGCAGAGTGCCTACATTAGTGATAAGAGAAACGATAGTTTTTATTTACAAGCATCAAGCGTAATTGGACAATAGGATGAATAATAAGTATGGAAAATAAACAGTGCAGGATCTCCAGCAGAGAAGAACCGAGAACGTTCAGCAGTAGGACGTGGGCAGTCCGTTACCTTTACATATGTAACTTATGATCAATGCCTTAAAGACTAAATGTCTGGTCACGGATCCTCTGATGTACATGCCTTTGCCTGAAGACACTGATAAAATAGGTTTTAAAAATACTTTTTTTTGGCTTCTCAGAGTTCTGAAGAAAACTCTGCACAAAACTTGTCACAGGCAGAAATTTCCCTCAGGAGGTAGACCTAATATCTCATTAGACATTTCCTTGATTTCTTCTGTGTTTTCAGATTTTTAGTATTTGATTATTTTCAAAGGTCTTGGGTGGAATGAATATAATTGCAATTAAATCCTCTCTAGATGCTTTGAGATCTGCTAATTGAACATTCTGGGTAAGAGCTCAATGTTATTAAGTATTATGATTCTAAAACTAGGAAAAAATAAACAAGCATTGTTTAATTTTCATTGCGGCATGGGGATAGCTTTTTCTTCAGTTCCACAGCTAAAATTCTTTCCCGCATATTTCATTTCCAATCGACATCTGCTGTAATTGATTTCCCTAAAAAGCTTTTGTGTAAAGATTTTTTAATGAAATAAACTAGCTAGTTAGCATCTCAAAATATTTTGATATGGAAATTCAAGGTATCTAGAAAATGAGATTTTTAAAAAAAATTTATTTTATGATTTTATTTATGTCTTGGGGAAAACTGTTCACCAGGTTTTGGCCCAAATTCATGAATTTTTTCACTGAGCTCAAAATTGCATATTGCAAAAAAATTATTTAACTGTCCCCAACAGTTTGGCTTAGCTACAGATATTATAACCATTTACCTTTACTAAAATAGTTTTCTATTTTATATTTTTCAACACATTTTTATGGTATAACAAAACCCAGGAGCACACTAGAACAGGTTTATATTAACAATTAATTATTTCAAATTTAAAAAGACATATCCTTATCACTAATATAATGAGAAAGCTTACTTGTTAGACTAAAACAAAAAATAAGCTCAAAATAAGTGTCTGATAAATAATGAGGTATGAATAAGGATTGTCAACATTTGCTAGAATGGGTATGTTACTTTCTGTAGTTTTTTAAGAGTGAACAAACAGGAATGACTTCTGTAAATGTATCTGTCTTACACCCTTGCATGAATCTTCCTAGAGTAGTAAATAAAACAGAATTATACAAGGGTCATATCACACTCTTATCTTAAAATTTTACCACACAGTCGTAAAGCTGTATGATTCTGAACGGGCAGTTCTGGCACCACTATGAAAATACAAATTCTTAAAACATTTCCTTTATAAATTGTCAATAAAAAGGAATATTCAGCTCTAAATTATTTTGAAAGCTGAGAATGTAAATAGTCTATTTAATGACATAATTATTTTAAATTTTTCTTTCGAGTTACAAGAATGTTTTAATCAACATCTATAATCTCAAATATAACAACCAGTTGTTTAGAGCTTATTTTTTTCTTGACATTGCCCTTTACAAATAATCAACATCTAATCACAGATTTCCATAACACTGTTTGAAAATTTGTTTTTAATGGTGATGGCAATTATTTATTTCATAACCCATCATTCCCTAGTGCTGAGAAGGAATCTCTGCAGACAGTAGCCATGGCATTGAAATGACCCCAGCTCATCTTCTCAGCCTCCTGAGATCTTTGCATGGCGATCCCCACACAGCCTTTCCATGCATGTCTTGGCTGAATCACTGACATCAGAAATGACCAGGAGTGTGAAATATCTCTACTCTGTAAATACTGACGTATGCGCTCTTTGTTTCTGCTGACTTTTTACTGCCTTCTTGTGCAATGTACTACTCTGTGTAACAATTTTTACAGTTGCAGCATTCTTGCTGCTTTTATTGGCTCAATTATTTGTAGTGATATGAGGTAATTTTTTTTTTTCAGAAATAAGTTTACACTTTAGCCACAAGTCAATTACGGGCATTATAAAATTCAGGTGTGTGTTTTTGAAAATATCAATCTTCTATTGAACAAGTTATGGCTCAGCTAAAAATAAATGAATAGAAGGATGCCATTCATCAAGTGATGATTAATTATCCAAGTATATTTGACTGCTCATATTGGCTGTTTTTTCACGATAGGAACACAGTTCAATTCTGTTTATTGTGGTTTCGTTCCAAGTAGTTTTTCAGCTGTATAACTACAGTCATCCTCTAGACACTTAAAAGAAATTGAATTAGCAAGCTGCTTATCTGAGATAACTTTCTGTAGCCGTGGGAGGAAACCATAACGGCTGACCAGCAGGTCTTGCTCGCATTTTCTGTGGTGCCTGGGTGGACTTTCCGACAGTGACGGGAAGGACTGTAACCTGTAATTCTGATCTCAGCAGAAAGGCAGAAACCCTTCGTTTCAGTTTCCCAGCAGAGGGGATACGAGTGATGTAGAATCCGTGCATAATCTCAGAGTTACTAATTTCACTTATGCATAAACATGAGTACTAAAATAAGACCGTCGGGCTGAAGGACAGTCTCCTCCAGGAATCTGTACTCAACACTAATACCAAAATCTCAGAAGCATCTCCACCTTAGAGATATTTTGTAATCAGAAACCTGTGCAAAAGCGAAATTTAACTTCTTTTCATAGGTTCCCACAATAATTCAGTTTGGAAGGGACATCAGATGTCTCCAGTCCAACCTCCTGGCCAAAGCAGTGTCAGCCACAAGGTGAGTGCTCCCAGGCTTCAAGGGTCTTTCTTTTTCCTCAAGATTAATCAGGTGTCCAATTTACTTGCATGTACGTGTCTGGTGCTGCCCAACACGTCCCAGAGAGCCAACACCTCGTGGCCTCCAGCTGCTAATCCCAGAAGAGCTGGATCTCCTAAATGTCACCAGTGACTTTCCTAAATGCCCAAGTCGTATCTGCAGGACTAGAGTGTTGCACATGGAGTCCAGCCTCTGGGTGGGATGAGCTGGGACCGCTCGGTGTGTAAGGTGTGTGCAGGAAGGGCGTGCATGGAGCACCATGACCCTGCATGGGAAGTGACGCCTGCCTCCCTTCTTTGAAAGAGTAATAAACAGCCCAATGAATAAATAAATAAGTGAAATATTCTTTGAGTCAAGGTGGATTTTTTTTTTTTTGCCAGCAGAAGACTGATTTCTAATTGGCCAGAACAATTCAGTTTCTTCTGAGAAACACATAATATACTATGCTAATCAATACCTGGATGCCTAAATATTAGAGGAGGATACTTCTATTAAATATAGTCATCACTTATTCTGTCCCTTTTTCCTTATGTATACCATTTTAACTATTAGGTCTATTACTTATTACATCCAATGCATGGTAGCTTCAATATCGCAAGTCGATACTTCCTTTACTGATTATAATCACCTTCCTCACACAAATGAGCAAATATGCTTACTTAGATCCAACTCAATAAAGCATTTGTTAACAGTGAACTACTGTCTCAGCTCAGCAAATTTGCCTTTATCTGCTTTCAGGATATAACCACCGCATTTATGTTTCCAGGTAAGTACGACCTGTGCTTTTAATACGGTGATGTTAGCAGTATCTGCAACACTGGAAGTGGACTCACTATGTAAACTGCAGTAGAGAGAGCAACAGAAGAAAAAAACCTGTACATGTGTCTTCAATCTAACTTGCCATTCAACCAAGCAATGTGCCAGCCCCCTCTATACGCTACTACAGACTCCGTGAACAGAGGTGGGGTTTTTTTTCTGAATATGGATATTTTGGGATGAATATCATTTTGTAATTCTCAGACATCTCTTCAGTGTGTGTATACGAGTCTGCATGCCTATTTGGAAAGAGCTGTGAAGAGTCAAGGAGAGACCAGAGGAGTTTTATGAACCACTGGATGCCTCAAACACATAAATATGTCAGCAGGAAAAGCAGTGGGAGGGCAGAAGCGGGCTGTGACAGCACCTGAATAGACCCTTTGTCTCAACACAATCTCCACAGATTTTTGTCCCCAAGTCACATAAACAGTTTGTCTGCAGCATGGCCAAATTCTGAGGCAGAAGGATCAATCCTCTTGACACGGAGGTTACACTGTTTTTTCTTAGCCCATAAGTGACGGGGGAAAAGGCTGGCTACCCTGGCACTATCACTAGGGAGAACCTGGGAAGGACTAGTAGTAAAACAACTGGTTCTGAGTTCCGCGTGGAAATATTCTTTGTTTCCAAACAATCAGCTAATTAAATTAAAATTAGATGTTTTACCCCAAAGTATAAAAACACCCAAACAAATATCTGAGAAATCTGAAAAATTTCCAAAATTTTCTTAAAAATTCTGAAAAATGTGTTTGCAGAATGTTTGTGATTCTTTGTTAGAAAAATAACTGCTAGAGGAAATAGGAACATGTTCCTATATTTCATAATTATTTAATAACTTAATTTCATATTTTTAGATTTTAAAAGTGGAAATGCTTTGAAAGTGGAAGACAAGATTTCAAACACAACCACAACAGAATGACCAGTTTACTTTTTATACCTCCTAATTTTCTTCCATAGGTAATTTCGATACTTCCCGATAATCTCAATTTAAAAAAAAAAAAAAAAAAAAAAGTGGATTTTCTAATGATCTCTGGTTAACTTCAGGCAGTAATTAGTAGAAAATTTCACTATGTAGAAAAGGAACACAGTCAATTATATATTCCTCTAAGAATATTTTATTTAAACAATTTGTAATCTATTACTATTCCCCATTTTTTACATCTTTTTATAATATCATTATTCAATTGGTAGAAAGTAACTTCTAATGTGTGCTTTTTGAAACCTTGACACTCAGGAGCCAATAAATAATGCATGTTGCACTGCATTTTTCCTAAAATTATAACAATAAAAAACAATTAGGAAAATTCACCAGTATTTGTGCATGTCTAGAAGGTAGAAGTATTTAATTTTTCACAGAATAATAATGCTAACATTTTCAATTTAATTTAATTTAAAGTAAATTATAGTTCAGCTCTCTAATGTCATTGTTTTACTTAATGGCCGTAATTCAGGCCTGATGTTCAGATTACTAGCTTTGATTATTCTGTTTATATCAGCAACTGCTTCAGTTTACATACAAAGGACTCCAGAGCTTGGGGAAATAAAGTCCATGATTCACTAGACTTATCATGTTAGATTATTATAAATAGGGAAATGATGTCATTAGCATCAAAGCAAATGAACACATATTTAAATAGATAGCAGATGCAAAAGATAAAGACTGCAGTCCAAAAATCATTTGCTTTGGAATATCTTTTTAAAGAAGAAATAACCTTAGAAGGTTTCTAGTTTCTTGCTTTGTGTTCCATCAAGCCTCATGAACTTGTGTATTTAGAGTTGAAGCATCTTTTTCTTTTAAGTTCTTCTGTTGACTATAACATCAAAATAAGAAAACTAACCTGAACGTGTTCTAGAAAATGCTTTTCTGTTTCTTCTTTGCTTAGTAGACAACATTTTTTTCTATGCATCAACACCCACACACTCCTGTTCATTGCCTTCATTCTTCAATAGCTGCTTTACACCAAAACTTCAAGACTTAGCTTGATAAACACAACTAAAAAGTCCCAGAGGTCATTACTGATTACTAGAAGGGAACTGCAAATGCATATGCCCTCTGTGGCTCTAAAATGCCACATTAAACAAGCCTCACCATCCATAGCAGAGCTTTTTCAAGATAACTGCTTTAGCAAAGGACCACCCACAACTTTCAGAAAAACTAACAGACCAGCTTGTAGCCCTCTGCTGCCTAGTAGTTGAAAAATTGCTGGTACATCACTAAAGAAAATAATGTTTCACAAATCATTAGCTTAGTATTGTAATTAACATCATAATTAAAAATACTGATAAAGCCTGGTGAAAAGCACTGGCAGAAGTCAAGAACTAGAAGTCATTCTGAAGATCAACGTTTAATGCCCTGGGTACTGCTACTAATTCTCTCATCTCATTTTAAGCAGCAGCACAGAGTCAGTGGCTTCTTTCTCCTTGGAGTTGTAACCAAAAGTCAGTCCATTTCTCACCAGTTTTTGGAGCTTACCAGACTACCATGTTCCTGTAACAATTCCAATCCTCTAGATAATATTCCAGAAACTGCAAATCAGATTCAGGAATATATATACAAATGAACTGGCACCACCAACTTGAATAGTCCATTGGGATAAATCATTCAAGGACTAGTATGCTGTTTTGAAAATTATATTCATTTGGTTTCCACAGAAGGTTGAAAGGTTATGTTGGTTTATTGCAATGGGATTATAAAATCATTTAGCAAATGGTATTATCTAGACACCTGTAGCAAAATCTATACTGTGCAAGTTGAGAGATCATTTTCTGGACTGGTGAGTATAGCCTAGAAAGCCAAAAATGAACCTGTCTTTTGAAATATCCATCAGAAGTGTCTGGACAGTTTACAATGGAATTCAAAGTCACATCTTTTTGTGGAAATGAGGGGTTAGCTTTATCCTGAATATGCTACATTAGGAGCTGAGAGGGTGATGCGGTACCTCTTACAGGAAACAAAAGCTGAGGCTACAAGGCTGAAATGCATGTAGTTTGAATATTGAGAAACAAAAAAACCCAGAAAGATATTTATCATTAATATGATTGCCTGTTTTCTTTTGCCTTGTCTGCTTTTACAGGTTGCTGTATGGTAAAACACGTTCCGCAAACCACTTACTTGAACATGGACTTCCCTCTAATTGTAAAGAAAGTCTAAGGGAAGCTAGATGCAAATGTCTATAGGGCACATTTAAAGCAGAAAACTCTTCAAACCTCTCCAGAGTACAAAAGAAGATATAAAGGTATACCGAGGGCTCATCTGCATTGTAAGGTGACACAAAAGTGAACAGAGTAGTGGCTTCTCCCACTGGTGTTTTCTCAAGAGCAAAGAAATAGAACATAAACAGGAAAAGATTAGACATAGGAGGAGATGTTACCTGGAAGAGGTAAAGGGCAACAGAAGAAAAACGTTAAAAGCAAATAAGACATTTCTATTTCTAAAATTCAGGTAGAACTCACTGAAGCATACACAAAACAACGATGTCTGCTACTTGTTAGACTAATAAAGCTGAATTTGAAAAATCATTTATGCATATATTTTGCAAAAGGTATTGCACTACTGATGTAGTAAGAGCAAAAGGACAGTACCCTTCATTAAAACTAGGTTATGTGGTCATCTGCACAGCTCTTGGCTGCAATGCAATGTGTATTTTCTGCAAAAAAGATTTCTGAGAGAGCACGACCTTTCTGAAGAATAGACTGGTATCCTGCAGAGCCAGGATCTGTGGTCAAAAATCAATACAGCCTTCTGGAGGTGTCTTGTTTGGTTTAATGGAGAGTGAGCAAAACAGCACGATGTGCGGTATAAATCCATAACACTATTCAAATGTCATTTGAGGTGCCTTCAAGGTTAACAATAGTTGCTATCAAATAAGCTGTCAGAATGGCAGGAAGCTTTTGTTCACTGAGAGGTCTAAGGTCTAATGCGGTAATTAAACCCAGAATTCAAAATAAACTGTTCTCGTGCAGTGTACCAGTGTGCTGAAGAATCCCAATGAATAGTTAGCATTGCTGCTGCTAATGGGGACGAAACCTTTACTTCTGCTCAGGCAGCTTCGCCTTCTTGTAAGCGTCTGGTGCATTAAGAGCTTTCTCGTGTTTCTAGGACCATTCCTTTGCAGTTTTCAAAGAAAAAATCACTAAGGGCAAAAATAAAAAATAATTCTTTACCACTTGTCACAACCTGTATCTGGATGAAGCACATTCACTTTTCAACCAGCTCACAGTGCTTTAGAGGCTGTAGCACAGATACGGAGAGAAACAGCTGTCACAGAACAGATCCTCTCAAATGCACTATAATATCTTTTGGGTCTGAGTTTAGAAGTGTTGGGACACTGACTCTACAGGCCTGCACAACCCAGAAAACAACTGACGTGCTCTCTCTGGGCACGAAAGGCTATGGAATAGCTTAAAAGCTACTACTGTTCTTCCCCTACTAAAACTTTTCTGGGAAAAAGAACAACAAAAAAGCACCTGATATATAGATGGCTGCATAGGGGAATGAGAAGATTATGAATAGGACTGCTTGGAGCATTCCCAAATTTAAAGCTGCTGGTCATAAAGAGGGATATCTTCTGTAAAGACAAGTCCTCTGCTCGAGGGAAGCCAAACTGCTGGCTGCCCAACAGGCTCCTATAAAAGCAAGGGCTGGCAGGAGTCACCTCTGCCCAAACTCCAAACACCACACTCACTGAAGGGCCAGCAACAGAAGGATGTGGGATATTTTGAAACGTCTAATGTTTTACGGACAATGTCCCGGTGAGTAGGCCGTTGCCGAGCCTTGTTTTACTGCCTATCATCTTTAAATGCATAAATCAGACTGGATTTCCAGAGTGCCAAAAGCCTGGCTGCAACCCCTAGGCATACCAAGAAGCATCAGACGTTATTTTTCAGAGCTGAGGCAGTGCTATTCAACGATAGTTAGAAAGGGCCTCTGAAAGGATTTCTGAACCTGAGATTTGGCCTCATAGACCAAAAAAATGCAGACCGTATCCAGATACAATTAGCTTAAAAGCTTCTGTGATTGAATAATTGAGTATATCCATACTGCAAACTAAAAGAGGGCAAGGAAAAAGCTCAGGCATGGGATCTCTCATCACCCATTTAATTGCTTAATTGTTAGTTCATTCCTGGCTCTGGCCACATACAGGGGACTTGATACAGCAATTGGTTTTAGTCACAAGACTGCTGCTGGCTTTCAGGCCACAGTCTAACAAAGACCCCTGAAATGCAGCACTCTAAGAGAAAAAGAAGAGCTTTCACATTTCTGGTCTTTGGCCTAATAAACTGTATTTGCCTTAGGTCCTAAACCAACCGCAGCACTATTAATTATTCAGTTCTTCAAGGATTTATTAAAAAACAACAGGAAAAAATTTACATTATGCTGGACTAGACATTATATTTTCTTGAAGAAAGCAAAGTCTCGAAGTTGGAGAATGTTAAGCTTTTGAGTAAATGATTTAATAGTCTCTTAACTGTGGAATATACAGAGCAATAATTCTGACAGAAGGTGACTTACCTTTCTGGGACAGCTATCAAATTGCTTGTGCAGATTAAATACGTGCTCCAAACTGTATGCATACAGGTACTAAAATCACAAAGTACTGCTGAAAATGTCCAAAATCATCCCTTGTGTAACTCTATTGAAACCAGGGGAATTACGCCTGGGAGACATTTGTCACATTTATAGGCAGATTTCAATCTCTGTGACAGCAGAACAAAGGCCCCTGGCAGCAGGAACTCTGCCAAAAGTTCTCATAGAGGGAGCGCACAAGGCGTAGGCACGAGCCCCATCACTGACTAGTTCAAGCCCCAAAAGAGACTGAACCAGAGCTGGTGGAAAAGGTTCAACCTATTGCCTCTTCCCTACACGCCTAAGTGAGATCCCTGTCTCATTCCAGGCGGGTTTTAAGGCTGCTCTCCCAGTGGCCCTCAGAACATTAGTGCAACCTACAATATTTCCATCAACTTGATAAATGCAAACGCCATGTCTCATCAGATCAGCAATGTGCTGGGGTGAGGCGGAGAAAGAAATAACTGCTCAAGGCATTAAACTGTCCAATGTTTTTCATACAGTTCCCCTCCTTCATCCATCCCAGCTAGGACATGTTCAATAGAAAATGCAAACTAAAAAATGGAGGGGTGAGTAAAATAAAGCACACAAGAATTTGTTTCATAACATATGTGCAATGGACTTGTAATTTCCATCTAAAGATTTCTGATGATGCCGGGTTTCAAGTGATCATTAGGAAGTTAATAATAACAAAATGTGTACACATCGTTTCTTCCATTGTAAGAGAAGGTACTGTTCCAATGAGAGGAAATTATTTCCTAAACGAACTCATTCCGTAAAAAACAGATGGAAGTATGACAACAGCAACTATTACACTTGCTTTTGCCTTACTCTGCTCTTGCCTTAGTAAGAAGATTGCTGCTAAGCACTGACACAACTGGCCCCTCTTCCTATCTCCTCTGCCTTAAAATTACTGCACAGACTGAAATTCTTAATGAGCCCTGGAGTGGAAAGGAGAAAGTAAAAGTGTACAGACATAAAGCTTCATCAGGAGCAACGGAGATAATAGAAAATGGACATCCCACATTACTGTATTTCATAAGGCAAACAGTAAAAGGAAACTAATGGCAAAATAAGTATTACTTATTCTAAATACACCTAGGAAAAATACGCTAAATGCAATTCACAGGGAGAAATACTAACTAAAAAAAGACGGTTAACAAGCACAGTGGCTAATTTTCTTTCTTCCTGTCAGTCTTAAACAGGGAGAGAGGAGCTGCCGTGCTCTCCTAAAGACATTTTTCTGGAACTGATCCTTAGAAATTGAAATCTCTAGGGAGAATCCTCAGTGCAGCAAATCACTGAGTGCAAATCAGATACGTGGATAGCTCTGTAAAAAGGTTATTCACTATAGATTCAGTTATGCCATAAAGCCACAAATCATGGAAGGAATATAACAGCAACATCGCTATACAGGACAATTGCCCATAGTTTCCAAGACAGCACATTGGGCCAAATTAGAGCAGTCCTTGCACTTACAGTTGCAAAACCCCCAACCCAACCCAAACGAAAACCATATTTCTTGACTTGTGTAAATAACATGCGTTAATGGCCCTATTTAATTGAAAATCTTTTTTGTCTTTATATTCAGCCTCAGGAAAAAATCCTTTTTCCATAGCAGCTAGTATATAGAGTACTGTAGACTTACACAGTCAATAGTAGAGTGTCTGCTTCTTTTTAGAAAAGGATGCAAACAAAATATGGCCTAGCATGCAAAAGAATATTAAAAAGCACAATCTTGTGACAGGGTCACTTATCAAATAAATAAATAAATAAATTAAAATCCTGTGGTATGTTAACTTAAGACACTATAAAAGACTGCTCTTCTGAAAAAAGAGACAGTTAACGTCAATATGCTAAGTAGATCTATTCATTAGTGTACTGGAAGAGAAAGTTGACTAAATAGTTGAAGCCTGCAGGTGATCATTTCAGTTAATGAAGTATGGAAGATTGTAAATAACTTCATATAGATTTGCACAAGTTAGGAGATTGAATGAGAAACACCAATTTCTGGTAAAGTAAATGATCATTTGTATCAGAAACAAAATGCCTAAGACTTCTAGTTTGAAATAGGACATTTGGCTAGACTTTACATTAAGCTTATCAGTAAAGAATATGTGTAAGTTTAAAAGAACATGGTATTTTGTGGAATTAAGAAGTAGTGGTATATAATATGATTGTTATACAAAACTCTTCAGTGGAACTTCAGATTGCAACAATTTTTCAAAAATGAAATAGAGAAGAATCTGAAAGATCCAAATTTCATATTAATTTGTCTTCCAATTTTTAACTAATTAAAAAGCCTTTCGCTGTCATTGTTTGCAATAGGATTTTATTGCAATGAAGTTTTGCATGCTCACTGAGGCCCTTCTCTCTGTAACTTATTTTGGTTATTTATCTGAACAGTGGAAGATAAAGTAAAAGGGGTTGGCCTCAAACCCTTATATCTTCCACACTTTATTAGGAAAATCACATTTTTCCTGAAGTCCTTTTAAGAAGGTTTTGTCAAACATACCGGGTTAACTTGAAGCATTGAATGTCCCAGAAGGACACATGACAGTCATATCGAAGTTATCAACTCTGCATCAACCAAAAAGCAGATCTTTGCCACTACTTCTAGTCTTCTGGATCCCATACTCTCGAGGAACTACATGTATTTGGAAAAGCAACAGGTAACTAAGTGAAAGTCAGTACAAGAAAAGACAGACAGTTTCAGGTAGAAAGAAATAATCTGGGCTGAACGGACCACTTATTAGGAGATCAAGCTGCCAGACGCAAAGCATTCAGCTAAAATCAGGAAAGCTTACAAACACAGAGATTACTAGCAGGCATAAATATTTTCTTCTTACTAAATTTACATAAAGGAAAACTGTTCATTAAAGATGTGGGAGGCTTGTTTTGGAAATAAACACCAGTATTGCAAATGTAAGTTCCAAACATCCAGTGTATGCAATGCTACTGAATCCCCTACTGTTCCCATACTTTTAAAAAAAGAATGGATAAGAACATCACATATATAGGTATATGTGATTTTAGGTATTTAATTACGATGATTATGTTTTATTATCTCAGCGAATATAAAAACCCCACACTGTTAAAGCAGCTATTCATATATTATGAGTTATTTTACTAATACTCGGAGGGATCTAGCTAAATCAGATTACTCATATTTCTGTATCTTTGAGAATTCAAACACAAAGATGATGCAGCACAGCGAGTCTTAGCATTGAGTCTCTGGGGCACATGTTTTAATAGATTCCTATTCTAAACCCATTTTTATTCTTTCTCTGCAGTGATAAAGAAAATATACAATTTAATGTTTACATTTAAGTATGAAGATCTGTCTGTTAGAAATGCCTATCTCCCTCAGCTATTATTAAGAAAGCCTAGGGCAAATAACCTGCTAGTTTAGGAACATCAAGAATATTCTTAAAGCTAGGTGTGATGAAAATTGCTACTAAGACAATAAAGAGAGGAGAAAGGTAAGTAAACCAAGTCACATACTTTCAAGGCTTACCTCTAGGTATTCTGAACTCCAGTACCACTTATGATCTATGGAGTCTCCTACACTATTTTATCTTGGTGGGTGATCCTGCATTTATGACAAGTGATCCAAGGAGTTAGAACCTGTTGCCTAGAAGTCCCATCATGACATGTTTTACAAACACATAGCAGTACAGAAAAGTGTAAACTGTATCAGAAAGCAGGATCTAGAAACTTGCAGAAACAATGGAGCATTCAGCAACAGAGGAAAGAAATTAGGGAGCTAGAATATTCTTCCCCCAAACCAGGGTTTAGACAAAATTACTCTAACACTGATGACTGCTACAGCAACCAGTCCTTCAGCTCGAACAGGAATATATCCACCTCTTCCTATTTTTACTGTCAAGTAATCAAAGCTCTGTTTTCGTTCCTAACTAAATGAGGGTATATGGCTTGCATGCCAGGACCGACCAGATTGTGCCCTCAGTCTAGCCTGGACAGAGGGAAACAATCCCAGACAGACTGCTCACGTCATGTGTTGCCATCAGTATCACCTGCCATTCAATCTATACATTCCGGGAACCTGCTAGCGCTACTCATGGCATGACTAAAACCTGCTGTCCTCATGCCCATCCATCAAATGCAGCGAGAGCATGGTCATAGCCTTCCAGTGGGCTTTCACAGGAATTGGAGAAAATAATCCCTTAGGTGAAGGTTACACATGGGTGGGTGGTGACTAGTAGAAGCACCCTTACTGCCAAAGGGGCTTACACCAGAGAGAGCTTGGCTGGGACACTAGGACTGAGGCAGGGTCGGTAGGGTTAGCAGGTCTGGAAGAGCAACATTGCCTCACTCTCCAGCTAAGCACGTCTTAGCTGAAAAATTTCAGAGACACATTAAATATGGAGGTCTACAGTGCCATTTCTGCAAAGTCGCTGCCGAGGTCAAAATCATACTTTCAGTAATCTTGACTGTGCTCTGTCCTTTATGTCATTACTATGCAGGTTCTTTTCTACCCTGGTGAATTACCATTCTTTCTCTCAATGATCTGGGATGCTTCAAGGAGAGCTGGAACCTCACTATCTCCCTAATGTATCACTGTATGGATAAAACATTAAGAAAGAAAACAGTGGGATTCAGGAGCAGAGGAGGCTATCCCACTGATTTGATAGACTCAAAAGGTTAATCTTCAGCTACATCTTGTTCATTAGTTTAAATATACATTTAAAACATCAATGTGCTTAAAAGTACTTTGTCAGTACCCATTAAGAATGTGCATTGCATATTTCAGACATGTCTTGATAGTAATAGGTGCTGAAAAGCAGGGACTGTTCATCTTTTTAATGAGTGGTTTTCCCTCCGAGTGCACTATGAAACTATGATGCACCATAAAGTGACACTGGTATGCCCTGTGGACATGCAAGAGCAACCCATTCTGCGAAAATCAGGCAATTAAAAGGCATAATGTGTGAGCATGACTTCAAAGTACCTATTCTTTCAGGTCTCCAATGCAAGTCCTACTTCCTCACACTGATATAAGGGAGGTGAGGAGGTCTAAGAAGACCTTTCTGATACTGGCCACCTACGCTGGTATGTGGACAACTGAAAAAGAGGAGCCACTGCAAGGTTATTATTCCACCTCTCATACAGGATACGCTTTCTCACATCATTCTGCTAACGTAGCTACACAGTGCAAGTAAATATCCTGCAGCAGACAGATTAATTGCATCTGCCAGTTAAGGACAAAACTATGTCTATACCGGTAATCATCCCTGGGCCCCAGGCCATGCAGTGAATAACCCCCTTCTTGGTTGGACTGGCAGCATAGTGGCCTGCAGTCCAGTCCCACTCCCTCATGCAGTGTCTTTGTGGCCCTTAGACATAATTGTTTGATTTTTTTTTTAAGTTGTTTCAGTTCGAATACCTGAAATAACAGGAAGGCTGTCATGCAATCTGTCAGTGCAGAGTGGTGTGTACACAGCATGCTGCTAAGGGAACAAAGGATATGGCATCAGAACATATGGTGTGTTTGAAAGTACATGGCCCATCGGGATAGCGTAGAGGACTGTGTAGGGCAGAAGAAACCAAACCTGGCATGGTCCTGGCTGAGGAACTATTTGTCCTCAGAACGAAGCATCTCCTGAACTGCAGCTGGGTTCACCTTGGAGGGAGGAAACACTTTGGCTTGCTTCACCAGAGAGCCTGGGAATTAAGTAATGTATCTACCACTTCACAAAGAAGCAGCTGATTTATTTGACGTTGCCAACACATCCAAAGCATCCTTTTCCACTAAAGCTGCAGGAACCAATTGTGTATGTATACATCTGGTGTGCCAGCAGTTCTGTAAAACGTGAAGGTAGGAGTAGAGGGCTGCACAGCTAAGGATGGGGCCAGAGGCAGGGGCATGGTGCCATGGCAGTTAAGATTGTGGCCGCTGGTAATGATGGAAATGAGCTTCACCTGGCAGCTCTAACGCTGCTCACACCGTTACGGTGGAAACGCCATCTCCTGTTGCTCTTAACCACGCCAGATGGGAATGAGTGGATGTAAGGTACCGCTGCCCTCGGGGTAGCAGCCTAACTGGGAAGTATGAGAACAGATACCAGTAGTGAAGATCCAGTACTGTTTATTTGAAAACAGAAAGACCACGAAGGCAACTCTGTGCCTCTAACAGGGATATAGCATACTCCCAGCTCTTGCGCAACGGGCAATAACACCTGAGCAACCGGATTCCACTTTCAACGTGGTGAACGAGAGGGTTGCCAGGCTTTGAGCATGGCGTACCTTCCATATCATGTTATAAAAATACTGGAATGCAAAATACTACTTTGAACTGAGAAGAGCTTTGCCTTCCCCCACCACCCACGTGCACACATGCTTGTAGACACATGAGTAAGAGTAACGTATCAGGAGCGCATGAGCACTACGTGGGGCTCCGAGGACCCCCCCCAGAGCCAAGCGCTGTGTCGCGTGACGCAACCGCTCCCCTTCAGCGGAGGCCCGCCGTGGGCAGCGTGGGCCAGGCCTCCCTCCATCGCTCCGCTCCGGAGTCGGGGAGCGCTTCGGGAGCCGACGCATTTAGCCTTGTAGATGTAGCCTACAAATGACAACAGCTGAATAAATGAGTATGCGAAAGGTAAGCCCAGGCTCATGATGACTTGGGAGTGTCAGATAATGCTTGTTCATATGTTTAGAGGGTTCTCTTTTCTTCTCCCATTACTGATTTAATCGTTTACCACTAGGCAAGCGCATTGCTCACTGAGGAATTGCTGTTCACCAGAACTAAACACAGAGGATAACAGCTACATAGGTACATTTTCGCAGCTGTTTGCTACAGGGATTTTGGGGTAGAATTAAAAAAAAAACCCCACCTTTCCACCAATAACTGCTGGTTAGCAAATGACTGTTGCTTGTCCTTCGGAAGATCATGTAATTTCAATTTTAAAATATGTATCATCTTTAACTTTGTTCCAACCTTTTTTCTACCTTAGGCTGTACCTACCATTGCTATTCCATAAACTGCCCTTTAGGCTATCAATAACATCACAAGAAACCTCTGCTAGTGTCTCTAGAAATTGTTTAAAACCCTGCAGATGAAAGAAGGAAGGAAAAGCAGAAGAAAAGCGGAACAGAAATGTATGCCTTAAAAGCCAGTGGTTGAAAGAAATGCTTTAAATAATGTCTAGGTATTTATAAAAGGAATCAGTCCATGCCTTGTGGAAATATCCAATTGAAAAGTTCATTACTTTTTCTTAATAAAGCAACTAAGAGGAAAAAATAATTAGTGCCAGAATCTTTGTAATTGATTGGATGCAGCTGATCAGTTAATAAAGTACTTGGGACTGTGTTCTTCAGTCTGGACTAGAAGATGTGGTATATCAACATTATTAAGAGTTCATGCTATAATTATGGAGCATTACTGGGCAGGAAATATATCTATGAACAGGAATTACTTTGTGTATCTGCAAACATTTTTTTTCACATGAATGACAGCAAAGGCTTAGTTTAGCTACAGTTTTTAGAGAATTTAGATTCATTCAGCAGTATTGCAACAACACTGCACTTTTCAGGAAACAAAAGTGTTTAAATTCAGGGAGTAAGCTTGATAGTGAATACACAGACATGCATTTAAAAAATCCCCATTTTGATAAAGTATTAAGAAGAGTGGGTAAATTAGTTGGTATAAATCCACACAGATGCACCGCAACTGTCAATTTATATTTACTTGAATAAATGGTATCAGTGCCACAGCAAGATCCCATAAATTTTGAATACAGAGTGGTAACCAAAGCAACACTAACTGGGGAAGAGAAATACACAGGACTTAAACTTAGCCCTAGGTGACCATGAACTTAAGGCCTTTGAACCCACTGGCTGACTTTGCAGCTGAAAAAGGTTTTTTCAGATACTTTCATATTCATTTATGGTTTTTAATTTTCTTTCTCAAGAGACATTTGCAAGAGGAACCCTGGTAAACAAACTGCATACCTATAAAGTGGCTCAAAACCCAAGGATTGATTTCATTTAGAATAAATAAAATACATTCCTCAAACAGTCCTGTAACACAGCACATCCATAGAGTATGTGAATTACATAAAGTACTGGTGACATGAGCTTTGAAAATTGTATCTTTACTTACAGATATCTTTCACATCTAATATACGGTGTCTGTTAGGAAAGGATCTCCGTTTCTCCCATCTTTACCCTCAAAACACAGTCGGAGCAAAACTGTTGGTTCCACTTCTTGAGTAGCACCAGTTCTTCCAGGATAAATGTCCCCTACATTTGTGGCTGGATGAATTTACCGTTGTCAGTCTCTTCTCTAAATTAACATAACTTCTTCTGGTTTTTAAGTTCATATAATGCATTACTTAAAGCAACAACCGGATTTTTCTCTTGTGTTCAAGGTGTCTATTAAACTTCAGGAAACGCAAGAGTAACAATTGCTTTCATACCAAGTCAGATGCTCACACTGCTAAACTAGGATGTAACAGCTTAACTGACTTAATTTGCTTCTACAAACTTTGATGAGATTTGCTCTGGAGTTAAAACACTGTAAGAAAGAGTCTATTCTACCACAACTACCTGTATTTTACAGCAGTGAAGAAAAAAAATGTCACCAGACGTTTAGCTTCTGAAGAGGTGTGGATTTTACTGTTTTCTGCAAGTTTCCAGTAAGACACACTGTGGGCTGCCAGCGTAGTCACTACACAAAATAAGATTTGTTCTCCTTGGCCACACTTCTATAAATTTTATTCCTGACAAGAGCAGCAAAGGCAACAAAGAACAGTCTAGGGAGACATACTAGAAAACAATAAACATAGTATTAAAAAGCTTGCAAAAGGAGAATTATCCACTTTGAAGCAGCACAGCCTCTGCCGCACTGCTTCTACCTTCCATTCAAAGGCAAATAAATTCTCCATGACAGCTCCTAATGGCCTCCACTGTTGTTCATTGAACTTGCCCTCAAATTACAGGGTAATGAAGGGATAACAACCCTTGACTGACTAAATGAGGAGGTGGGTCCTCCCAGTAGAAGCATGTCTTTCATTACTTGCCCTTTTCTTCTGCTTGTCCAGTGAAGTAATATCTCACAACTACAACTAAATCACTAACAATTAACAGACTAATATATCTTTATTCTACTTAAATCATTCCCTGGAGCATCACTGTGGTAATGCTCCAGAGCTGGGTTACAGTTTGTTTGTTCAAAAGTTAGCAATGTAGTAATAACAACAACCCTTACTTCAAGTAAGCGTACCAAGGCAGGTGGTATTACTATCTCTGTAACATCATGCTGCCAGGTTTCTTTTTCCAGATTATTAAAATTTTTGCACAACACGTAATTGCAGTTCTGTTCAATGCCACTTTTCCTATTCATCTGTTATTAGCTTGTTAAATTTTGGTCTCCCTCATAGGAGGCCACCTACATATATCCTGAAAATTTGAGAATTACATCTGTGAATACGTCTGTCCTGACCTGCTTTTAGCTTGACATCCCCACAAAGAGGAATATAATCTAAATTTAGTTGATACAAACAGACAAGAATTTGCCTGGATAACCACATTGCTACAGGTGAATATCTGCCAAAAATAACTATAAAATTCGGATGAAAGCCTATCTTATTCTGTCCTATTTTCACAAATGCAAGCTTCTTTAAAGGACTTTATGAGTAACGAAGCTAGGCGCCTGATTCTCATAAATTCTGAAGTCAAAGACACTTTTTAAGGGCACTGATGCCCACTGCACTTCAACATCACTTCGAAAATGCTCTCACTGCACTGAGCACCAGACAAAAACCCAAGAGCTATTCAAGGCAACCACACAGCCTCTAATCACACTGGACACAACAATATTCTTACCTCAGGTGTCTTAAACCAGGTTTTCCAAAAGTGGTGCAACTCTTGTTTAAAATGATTATTATATAACCTTATGTTGTTATTGCCTTACAGTGCATAGGAGCTGACTTACTGTAAACCAAGACAAGCCAGGCTTAAGCTAAAGTCAGTAATAAGTGAGGTAGAATAAATAGAGGTTTAAAATCATTACGTATTCCTCATATGAAGAAAGGAACCCCCTCATGCACACTCCTCTACACAGGAAAATAATGGAGATGCCCACCTCCTTCTCTCCAGGCATCCACACTAGCTGGGATATTTGTTTTATACAGTTAACAGCTTGACAGGAATTTTAGAAAAGGAAAGACTAAGTAGTATGATTGCTAAAATGGAAAACAACCTGAGAAATCAAGATAATTTCCAAAACTGTTTCAGTCAGCAGCACTGGTGTTGATTTTTGTTTTCATGTTGATGAAGTCAACATGTTGATGTTGATTTCATTTACCCATGCAGATCATTGATTTTAACACATGCTCTGCATTTAAATGGGAATGAGATAAATTAAAAAGTAAATATATGTGCTATCTAATAACTTTTGTGTTTTTTTCTAATGAGCTAGTATGTGAATAAAGATATTTTCTATGCTTTGTACAATTGATATTCTATTACCACCTCTCCCTTCTGAAAGTAAAAACTAGAGCTGTTCATAGTTTGGGATGGGAAGATTTTCACACATACATGCTTTCTTCCACCTAGACACCTCAACTCAAGGAATTTACAAAGTTATTTCATTAAACTGGCACATGAACCGTGATCCATTTATTCTATCTTCATCAACTGTTTGATGTAAGTTGTAAAAATAATTCTATAAGAGCAAGCCCATTCAATTTCCTTTTTCACTTCCTTTTTTTTTGGAGTTTATCATCCTCCTCTTTGAAAATACCGGTGACTCCTTTTCGCACAAGAATAACAGGGCTTGTTTTATCAACATTCTGAAGAAATTCAAATTTCACATGAAATATTTTTTTTCATTGGTAGATGTTGATCAGGTTCATCACTAGAGTGTGGATATAACTTTTCTCAGTGAGTTGTAAAACAGAGTCTCTGACACATTTTACAGCCAGGATAGTATGATGGGACATTGCTTTCTAATTTACAGTTCTTTTCTGCTGAATTTGTAACTGTTTATCAGACATGAATGTTTTTAAAACTCCTTGCAATTAAAATACCATTTCCATCCTACTTTCTATCACATGAAATCACATGAACAAAGATAAAAATATTGCCCTACATTTTCCACACACTTCTCTTACAAAATGGTGTTAAGGGGTATAGACTGGATTATATGTACTGGCTGATCTTGTTTTACTGACTGTAGACCAGTGTTGTAAAATGTACATATGCTGGCTATTAAGATATTGTGACAAGCTCTAGGTACATAGTGAAATTAAAAAAAAAAAAAAAAAAAAAAAAACAGAAAATATGACTATGAGTCATTAGATGGCATTTTTGAGTCAGTACTGAGCAAATGCCCAGACTGATGCTCTGTGTTGCTGGAGGCAGAGTCTTTCATGTCAGATACGGAACTGTGGTCCTGATTGCTTATAATTAGAGGGTCCCATGACACTTTTTTTGAGGAATTCAGGGAAATAAGGTCCAGCATCCTGGCGAGATTCCAGTGCTGGTAATTACATTACATCCCTCATTTTTTCCCCTTAAATTGCAGCTGGGGAAAAGAGTTCATCTCCTTTTTAACAGTTATAAGGAGAAAAACGCAAACCCCACTGTTCTCATGTTGCTGATGGGAAACGATGTAGTGCTTCTAATCCAAAAAAGACTGTGTGAAGTGCCCTGCAGTTGCACTTTGGGGCAGTGCAGGACAAATGTGAAGTATTGGTTTTAATCAAAAGGAGAACACTTGTTTGTTCTATAACATAGTTATATTATTCATTTTCTTTCAAAACCGGCATGTATTTATCATAGCAACCCAAAGCAGAAGAAATAAATAGGATTTTGCAGATTCTTCACAAAAATAATTTACCCATTCTAGGTCTGGTGATTCCCCCAGAAGAGATTGCATTTCATTATATTGGCTAGAATATTTGCCAGCTCTTAGAAAAAGTATATTTCTGGGGTTCAGACTATGCAGTCTTCACTGATCTTAATGTGGTGAGAATGCTGTGGATAGTCACCTTAAGAGAGCTGGCAAAATTAATTTTCAGTAGCAGACGGAAATCTTTTGCCATCCTCCTTTATCCAGCCCCTTTTAGGGCTACCGTATCTAGTGGCTGTTTTTCTGTATTACTTGTATCTTGTCAACACTTCTGCTGAAGCACCTTGTGCTTTCCACCAACATGGATTTCTGATAGAATTCTCCAGAAACTAGGGAGAGCAAAGAAGTGAGTGCAATTGCAACGTACCACTTCAAGCAGCCGACACAGCATTTCTAGGTAAAAATTTGGGCATTTTTCCTTGAGGAATATAATGAAAAAGGAGAAGGGAATTGGAAGCCAGAGCTATGCTACAGCTTGGGATTCAGTGTCAAAGGACCTGCCCTGGCCTGAAAGGGACTGTAATGCTGCTCAAGAAATGATCCACACTGTCCACACAAATGAAAAATCAGTTTTCACCCTGAATAACTCTGGTACATTCTGGCGTGCCAGATGGTATTACCCCAAATCCCAGAATTACAGAGACATCGTGTGTCCCTCCTTTATGTATGTGTTAGTAATGAAATACCTCAAAGTCTCTTTGCATCCTCCGGGGCTGGAAGCGTAGGGGTGGCAGGGAGAGCCCTACCTTGCTACAAGAGATACTGCTACTAGAATCAGCAGAAAATCATTGCAAAGTACAAAAGTCCACAGACAGAAAGTCTTACTTTGTCACCTCTAATTAGCTATTTCTGTCCTGAATTATTTTTAATGGGTACAACTCCCACCTTTTTGCTTTTTGTGTATGTCTCAGTATTATTTGAGGGCTATAAGGATAAAAAGTCGTCTAGGTAGTTTCCAGCACTCAAGAAGATAACAAATGCATTTTTAAAGCAGAACAATCTGAAGCTTGTTATTCTAGAAGCAAATTGTTAACCTTTTCACTGTGTAATGGTCCATGGACCTGAAGAAAAGAATAGGAAGTGGATCACAGTTCCTTTTATTTTCTCCCTTTATTCTTTAGAGATTCAATTCACCTCAGATTAAACGGCAGTTCTTTTTTTTGCCATTAAGTTTTCCAAAAATAGAGCCTAGGGTTTAAATATCATTTACATCACAGTCAAAAGAATAATCGCATAAATAAGAATTTATGAATAATTAATTGCAATTGCTATTACATTAGCACAATACTATTTTTAATTTATGGGGACCACAATGGCATCTTTACCAACCTGGCAAGGGGCAAGTAGCAATTAAATTAGCATACTGATTAACTGATGAGTTATTGTATAGGCATATAGAGATTGATTGATTGATTGATGAATCTTTTCGCTGTGATCAGGTCACAGCGTACCTGAACAACAAGGAAAATCTTGTGTTACAAATAATGTCCTCAACTACAAAAAGATTATAAAAGTCCCACAAATACAGAGAAGTATTGTTAATGCTATTTTCACTGAAAGGGAATTATTTGGCTCTCAACAAAAGAAGGGATGAAATCTAAACCCTGTTGCAGCTGCCATAATCTGCTGAATGCTTACAATTCAACGGGGAGAAAAGAGCTCTGCTGAAGTGCTCCAGTAATGATACTTCTGCCTGAAGAATAACCGAAACTTTCAAAACACTCAAAATGTGCCCATTTTTACATTCCTGATAGTGAAAGAAAACGCAGTGTTTTTCTTCTGAAAATGTCAGATAAGATACGCACTCTAGTTTTGTGGCTTTTTTTCTTGTTTCCCTACCCACATGTCTACTAAGTCATACAGCTCCATGGAAACAGAAGAACTGACTAAAAACACAGGGAAAGACTGAGGAGCAGTTACAAAAGGGAATTTGAAGAAGCAGCTTTTGGTTTTGTGTTTCTTTCAGGTAGTAACATGTGAAACTGTTACTTAAAATGTATTTAAAAGCAGCAAAAGATAAAAGCATGGATCTCCATTTTTCTATGATAAATTAGGCTGGTATTTCAAAGGAGGATATTGCAGATGAAGGCAGTTGGAACTTCTGGACAAAAATAATTTCTCAATTGGCTTGCAGAACTGAAGCTTTCCAGAGAAACGTGGTCTGGCTTTTAGCAAAGATGGAATTACTGGTCATCATCTGTGAAAGGGAGCACATATATACCTATATCCAATAGGCAGGCAGTCACCAAGCTCATATGTGATGTTTGAGAGACAGGTTGACACTGCTGTTCTCCCTGATTCAGACATGTAACTTCATCTTTATACTCCTGTTTTAATTCCAGAAGATACTGGTTTTACTCCAGTACAGTACTGGGAAAAACTCTGAAATACTGGAGGTGTCTTAAGAGTGAAAAAAAAGTTTCCTTTCTTGCTTTGCTTTCAAGACCTAAATATTGCCTACAGGTACAGGAAAATTGATATGACTTACAACCTGCTTTCCATTCCCAAATTATTCAGCTAGGGGTATTATGAAAAAGAAATTCATGCTAATAAATGTTCGTCCTCACTCTATATAAATTTATACTGTAAATTGTCTATTAAAGATAGAACATATCTTTATTCTACAGTTCAGATTTTAGTAATTGCCTTTTATTTTGTCCCAATACTCAAACTGATTAAGACAATTTAATACCAAAAGATGTGTAGAATACCACAAAAAGAAAACAAATGCTCTAGCAGAAAAGATAAAAGTTCAGTTATGGAGGAGATGAAGACATGTTTATTTAGTCATCAGATCAACTAAGAAGATGAATTAATACAGACAGCTTCTAGGTCCTTCATTCCAGAGCGTAATTGGAATTCTTCAAACCCATGCCTTTTAAAATCAGATGTTCCTTCAAATTCATGCAAACCATTCTACTCCAATACCTACATGCATACCTGGAGATCAAGGGAAAATCATACAACCCAAGTGAAGTGTTAACAGAGAGGTAGGTGAGACTTTTCCACTATTGTCAACAAGGAGGAAGGCAGTGTTTTGCAGATGGCAAGGAGATCTTCAGTGGGTCATTGTCTGGAGATGTATATCTAGTTCCACTTTTCATGTGGAGGGCCATAGCTGAGGGCCACCACGTTTCCCACCTGGGAATTTCCATACCGAGTTTGTTCACAATCGTCACAGAATCAGCCACAGGAGGGTTGAGGTTGGAAGGGACCTTTGCGGGTCATCTTGCCCAACCCCAACTGTGTTTCATACACAGTTTCTCAGATAGGTTATGCTTTGGTTAAATGACTTGGAAACAGGGTACTGTCGCCAACGCCGCTTCCCAGATGGCTGGGACAGCCCCTGAGCAGCTCTAGGAAGGGGGATGCCGAAACAGGAGTTTTGGGAGAGAACAAACCCAGGCCACTTCCCTGCTCAAAGGAAGGTGCCAGGCAAACATGGGCACGGTGTTTCAACAGCTCCGCTGGATTGTACAAAGGCCTGCCTATCTCTGAGGCACGGTGATTAAAAAAATGCAGAGGGAAGCAGAGGCAGCAGGCAACAAAGCAGCCAGGTGGAAGAACTGAATCTGTGAATAAAAGCAACATCTCCTTACCATACCATGCTTCAGGAACAGTACTTCCACATAACCCTATTTATTTCACAAAGGAAGTACAATGAGGGAGTCAAGCTCATTGTCATTTTCTTCTCTAACACAAAGGATCCTTGGGACTCTAATTACTTGCTAACTTCTAACATCAAGAAAGGGAAATGCTAGTAGGAGACACGGAGTTTATTTTTAAGAAGATAAAATTGTGCGCAGGTTTTTCTGATGAACCACAAAAGAGCAGATGCGAGCATGTTTAAAAAACTCCAAAATGGACACAGTAATTTTAAATAAGACGAAAAGACAAGAGGTGCAAAAGGGGATCAAAGAAGCATCCGGTGGTTTCTGAGAAAATGAGAAGCTGGCTTTAAAAACAATGTTAAACCTTTGTTGGATTAGCAGTTATCAAAGGCTTCAGTAGAAAAGCATCAGAAGAACTGATGAAATGACCAGCAGCCTGCGTGTCATAATTTAAAAAGTTTTCTGTGAAATAACCAATGCTAGTCAAACTTTTGTTCTGAATTTGCTAATGGAAGTGACCTATAACTTGAACTTAAAAGCTCAGAAATCATGTTTCACAAATACAGCATCAGTCAGTCATCTGGATACAAAATTCAGCTTGCCATAATACTTCAACAGATTTTATATTTATAAGACATCTATTCATAATATACTGACATTCGAGGAAGCGACATGAGGCTGTTCCAACTCAAAAATTCTTTTTTTTTTTCTTTTGCCAGAGGAAGAGCTTTCTTTGAATCACAGCCAGAATGAATGGTTGTAGGTAACAGGAATGGGGTTCCTAACAGTCACTCCAAATTGGCTAGACGTGTTAGACCTCTGGGGCACAAGGCTTTCTCCAAAAACTTGCCAATACTATGCAGATCTGGCACAATCCTTGTAATACATGCTTCAGCGTAAGTAGTTAATCTGAGTTGGCCAAAGCCCAAGCAAGAGAATGAAGCTGCTGTCAGGCAAGAGAAATGAATGCAAAGGCTGTAGCGACAAATTCAGTGTGGTATACCCACTACCAGCCTATGTGCATTTAAAGAATTAAACAAAGAATTACTGGATGACTTTCTACTTTTAGCCTGGTTACTACACCTAAATATAGCTAAAGTACACTAGCTATACTAGAAGCAACATATTTAAAAATACCCATCTTCAAACTGAATGGAAATAAACCTAATTTGTTTCAAAGTAGTAATTCACATTGACTTTATGCTTACAAAATGACCACTGAGGTGGTACAAAATGACTAGATCCAGTGGATCCTTGCAGATATGAAGAGCTTTATATGATACTAATCTTAGTGCATATTTGGGTTTGCCATACTTTTACATCAATTTCTGCACAGACTGAGTGAGAAACAACTTCTGCTATCAACAGAGAAAATTCATTCCTGAAGAGAACTCTTGCAGGTGCTTCTGGTTTAGTATTCCTGCTTTTGAGACCTTTCTAGAGCTGAACAAATGTACTAGAGAAGACAGCACAAGAGTGAAAAAGCGCATGAGAAGGCAATGGTTCTTTACAATAAAAATCTGGATTTGAGATGTTTTTTTCATTTTTAGAGAAGAAAACTCAACACAAATTGATGGTAATGCTTAAGTTATTAAACTGTTTTCAGTGTTATCTACATTGGACGAAGCCTGGGGACAGGGTGAGTGTTATTCCCTTTCAAGACCTCTCTTGAGTCAGGAATCTCAGAAGGAACTTAACAGATGGTTTGAAATTTTGCAGTGTTGCAGTAATATAACAGGCTTGAGTTCAAGTGGGGTAATGCTAAAGCCTTAACCTTTCAACCCCACTGGACACCCATAAATACTGCCCTCAGTAGAAGGACAAATAATTCATCATTGAAAGGAACACCTGTGCTCCAGAAGACATGGGTACTTGTCTCAACAATCACAGAACAGAAAATTCTTCCACAACAAATGCAAGTCTCCTGCAAAGTAGGTATGAAACAAACAAACAAACAAAACCAAAACCCCACAACTCTATTAGACTTGTTAGTAAATGACTGAAAAAAATGCTTGGAAAACCCGGTCACTCTGAAATCTGCCATAAGTAACACAACCAAACATTTCCAACTGTGACAGAAGAGTATAGCAGGGGTATCTACATGAACTGCTTAATCCACATTCAGACTCCCTGAAGTGTCTTAAAATTTGGCTTGCTTTGCTGTAAAAGATCTCTATCTTACTTTGATATGGAGATCAGTTTTCTGGCTTTCCAAAAATATTGAGCCAACACTCAAGATCATTCCTGGCATATCATGCTGAAGACTCATTTTCTCAAAGGCCTTTTCATTTTAAATGCGATAGAAATATTTTCTCTCTCCTACTTTTACAGTATCATCAAGGCTCATCAGCAAGTTCTTGTGGAAATAGGAAAGAAGAGGATTGTTAACAACATAATATTGTCTTGTCTTCTCTAAGGGCTTCACATGTGATAAATTGTAAATTTTGGATGCAAATTTGTGGTGCTTCATCACGTATCAAGAGAAAGCTTAAAATAAAGCAGATCGGAACATACAGAACTGTTGTCTAGGAGTAGGCGAGAGGAACCTCTGTTTATGAGTACTGTCTGAATGCAGTGAAAAAAGCACGTGTGAACAAAGTTAAGTTATGAACTTGTACTATGATTTAAAAATTACTGGTGACTTAGTCCTTCCAAAAGCCATATGCAAGCTTTAGAATAAATGTATTTTTCTGTTGAGTGAAATGCCAACAGAGGGCAGATTATGAAGACACAGACTGTAATCATTAAAAGATTTTGCTGTATTTAAGGGTAAGGTTATCAAACACTAATTTACACAACATTCTTTCAGACACCTTCGTCTAGCCAGTCATCCCTATGCTACCTTATAATCAATAGAGAGAAATTAGGTCCTCCAGAGGGTTCTTAATTTTATTGTCTGAGAAAGGTGAGATGACCAACTGCTGAAAACAGAACTGACGCAAGAAGAGTCTAGATCTTTCCACAACATGGCTCAGAATAAAATAAGTGTGAACAGAATTGCTACATTTGCACAGTGACTGAGAAAGGTAGGCATTTTACAGAGGCTACTGAAGGACTTCCGTGCTTCCAAAATTATGTCATGTCCCGGGGTTTCAGGTCCCAGTTTGGAGCCTGATTCTCAGGGCAGCACAGCACCCACTGGGCATTCAGACTCAAAGCAGGATTTTGCAAGAGAAATGAGTTAGACTTCATGTCTAAGAACAAAATGACACATCCTCAGCCTATTGATCCTGGGCAGAGATCAGGTCTTTCTTTCTATGCACATATCAGATTAAGGTGTTTAATCAAACCCGTCTATTGTTCAATTAAAGCATCTACCCAGCAAGCTCATAACAGATAGCCAGATAACTAGTGGTGTAGCTAAGGTCTCAAAAAATTTCAGGGAAATCCTCCAGGTTGAAAAAATACTAAATTTAACAGCAGGATGTACTTCTCCTTTCTATATAAAGGACATTAAAGAAGAGTCTACTTCTGACTTAGATCCTTACTGGTGTTTAACCACAATGTCAGTCTCCACTGTGAAGCTATTACATCTCAATGAGAAGCTTTGCAAGGAATTGATATTTCAGTGAAGTTGTACATCAGTGTGTGTGGTTCATTACAAAGTGAAATGTGCTCTTTTGCATTTAAATGGGCAAGGAGATGAAAACATTAAATTGTGGTTCATTACAAATAAACATAAGACTGTCCATTCATTATACTCTCTCCCCCTGACTCAGCTGGTGAGCAACCAAATCACTAATACAAGCTGGGTATATGTGAAAATCTGGTATCTTGATACCATTTGATAGGTTTGTGCCTTTACTACACTTACAGAAAGATGTTGATTTGCATCCTGCAGAGTAACTAATATTCTGTAGCTAATTGTGTGCACTGCCATGACAGAACATCTAAAGAAGGACATTACTGCACACGTCTCAGAGGGAATAGGAAGATACTTCATTTACAGCCACCCATCTGTCTAGTCACGGCAGAATTACATACAAACACAATGCACAAATTGGTATGTCCTTCAGGAACAGCTCTACCAGCACAACAGCCTGGCTCTCTGCACAACTCGATTCACATACCAGTTTGTTGTGTTTATAAGATTCTGTACATCGTACACTTGATGACAGGCACAGAAATTTGAATTAGAGAATTAGAGGGGAGAAGACAAGTGCAAAGCTTAATATCAACATGAGGAGCAACAATTACATTTTAATTTTTTCCCAGTACAGTATTTATGTTGCTGATGTCTTCCACTGGGACATTGTCCCGTAAGTGAAAAATACGGCAGTTTTCAGCTTCAAGAGGTCTTGCCCAAATGTAGATGACCAAAGATGAATGTTCTGCTGGAGCACAGAAAATAAGTTTATTTGCAGATTTAGATGACTCAGAGATTTTTAAGAGCAATTAACTGTTGAGAATATTGATAACTTATAATTCATCATAAACATGAAAGTAAAGGGAAGTCATTATCACACAGACTTCTCAGTGGCACACTCAATAAACACATCTTTTTTTAAAGAGTCAGAGAAAGCACTCTTCTTATGTGTAAGCAAGGGACTCCACAGGGCATCCTTCCACCACGCTGCAGATCACTGAGGTCCTGAAGCTAATGCTGACCAAGCTCCTGTATCTGCATGAGGCAACTCAGCATGATGCACATGTCCTAACAAAAATGCAACATTACACCTAAGACAGAACATTTCTCAGCAGGAATACAGTTTGGATATGGCATCATACAAATGCAGTTGCGTTGCTTATTGATTACTTAACTGGAAGTTATATTCCATGATTCTAGAGTCGGTGTGAGATGTTGCCAGCTTCAGCGTTTCTGCAGTGGCTACCGTTATGCAGTATAGTTGTACAGTGCTGTCAATGCAAGATTAGATTAGCCTTGGAAAAACATCTTTATTGCACTTTCAGATAATCTGTATTCTGAGCAACTGCCTTTCCACCAATTTAAAAAAAAAAAAGTTTGTTCTGTACTATATGCTGACATATTTGCTTTGGTGTATTTGCAAGCATATATGTGTTTGTGGGAGGCATTTTCATGTTTATGTTTCTGGCAATAAGTATCTGATCAATTCCTATCTCCCTATATGGATTTCTGCTTCATACAGTTTTAATCTACCCTGTCTCTTCTTCTGGCTGTTCAATCCAGACCAGGCTTCCTCCATTTCTTTATGAAAAACAACTGCAACTTCATTCAAATATTATTACTCACATGATGTTAGTGAAAACAGCTTAACCAAAATATGCATAGCCAGAAAATAAATCCCTCATTTTTGCTCACATTTCTGATAGTTCTATGACTTTTAAGAAGTTACTGTATAGATTAATCAGTTATATCTTAAATTTTGTATCTATAACGTGAGTCTTGTCAATGCTTTTTGCTTAGAGAAAAAAGTTCTGTTCAGTAAGGAAAACTGTGTCTTAGTTAAAACTAGAAGTAAGGCACTAACACAGGCTTTGGTCTCCCCTTCCCAATGGACAAAAGAGGTGAAGAGTGACAGACCAGATGGAGTTCTTCGAAGAAAAGCAGTTTTCCTTTTATTGAATGAACACTGAAAGCCTACCCTGCATGGCCACCATCACTAGGGAGGTGGGGAACAGGAGATTTCCAGATGTCCTGGGTGAGGGAGACTCAGGAACCCGTGTCAGGGAAAGCTGCCATCAGGAGGCACACTCGAGTTTTGTGGACATCCCCATACGGGAGCAAAGAAGACCCCTGAAAAGAGGTGGGGAGGGTGAAAACCGAAGGGAAGCGGTTTCAGTAGCACTGTGGGGATGGATGCATACATGGAGCTGCTCGCCTTGGTGAAGGAACAAAGAGCACCAATGCAGGAGGGAGAGGTGGGAAATGAGGAGACGCTGCACTTCTGCAGGATAAAAACTGGTGAGTTTTAGAAGGATGGTACACGAGGGCCCTGATGATATGGAGTAGGGGAGGAGGAGGGGAGCAAATGAATGCAAGGAGTTCTGGCTGCAGGCAGTGAGCTTGAACCCGCTTATGAAAAGCTATGAGCCAAGTTATGAAATGTGGGACACCGCAGAAACCTTTGGTATGAAATGTTGTATAACTGGGCCACCAAGATTTAGTATCTCTACACCACAAGTCATTAGAAGTACATACACAAAAATCAGTGGTGGAAGAAGCCCTACAAACCAGTGAATATATTTTGCACCAATTCAAAAGATTTTGGCAATTAAAGTAAAGGTTTGTACAGGTTTAAAAAAAATGCAGGAGAGTATGTCCCCAGCAATATAGTGAAGCATATGTGAAAGGTCCTTGTTTCAAGTACAGAATGTTTTACTTTTAGATGATGCTACTTCAGCAACAAAACCAATTAGTGACACAGCAGCAAGACTGGAATAATCTATTTAAAAGAAAATATAAAGAGACTGGTCAGACAAAACAACACAAAGCAAAACAAAAAGACAAATCTATAAAGGTCTTTGGACCAGAAACTGAGAGACATAGTTAATTGCTTAAATATATCACAGACATTCTCTTAATCTAGGCAAACATGTGGGGTAGTTCATATCAATTTGTATTCATATTCATTGGCAGTCTTTGTGTTCTTTCCCTGGCATACAAGCTACAGCATTTCCCAGGCATATCTGCCAATTAGGAAGGGGTCAACTTTCCAGGTTATGTTAAACTGAAATTTTGCTCAGATTAAAAAAAAAGTAACTGTGTCAACTAAAATTGTTGACAGCAAGGCATGCACTTAACCAGCGTTCATGTCTGAGGATAATTCAGCTGTGGCACGTTACTAGCTGTTTCTGAAGCTCAGCGTAGTAAACAGGAGCTAATGTTCCCAGAGGGGCAGAAGGTTTGCAAAATATTTTTTGACATACCAAATATTCCATCTGTGGCACCTTGTCGCCAATCTAACAGTTAAAGAACTGTCATTTTCAGTAGCATCCTCGAGGAAATGGGAATTCGGAGGGTTTCATAAAATCCCAGATGAAATGGGGTTCAAATTTCAGTAGGGAGACAATTGTCTGGAAGAATGTATTTCAAAGCGCACCACCTCCAAAAGAACTTTAAAGGAGCCACATTGACATTTTGTGCATTACTGAAAGACTGGCAGGCAAGGACAAAATAATGTGTAACACTTCAATAATATTGAATCTATTTTTAAATTTTTTAAATTTTTTATTTGCAGGAATGGTAGAGGTGGGAAAGAAACATTGAGTGGTATTGCTAAAGAATAATAATGACAATGTAAGTGTCAACCTATCTGGGCTAGTAAAAGTCAAAGCAAAAAAAAAAAAAAGCTCTCTGAAACAGTGCTGACCCTGTATTTTTAAAATCATGATATTAGCAAACCGAATGATATATTTTTAAAATATTTATTCTCATGGGACAACATTTCATTTTAGATGTCAAGCTGTCAGTCCAGGCAGATGATTCAAAACGAAACTTCATTTGATGGTTGAAGTATCCTTACTAACACAAGAGGACACGGAAGAGTAGGTCTAACTGTTGCAGGGCTCTTTGGGGGTCTTTTTTAAATTTATGAAAGCAAACCAGACAGACTGGTGACTGACCCAAGAACTGTGTTGCTGTCAGCTCTCACTAGTAAGAGAGATATACTATGAGGTTTTCTAAGTGATGTTGTGTGGGTATTTTAACCCAAATTTTATTTTAAAGACAAACCAGGAGGAATGCTCTTAATGACATAATAGCAGTAAAAGACTTCACTGCTGTTTCTCGTACTCACAATTCTCTGTACCCACTAGGCCCAGTCCTACTACGGATAACTGGCAAAACTCACATAATTTAGCAAAAAGAACCGCAGGCCATTATCTAATTAATCCCCTAAACCTGAAGACAGACCTCCAATAATGCCAGTGCAAATATTATCAGGAATCCAGAATTTTTCCTTATGCCACAGGGTCCTAAAGCAAGAAGTTGGTGGGATACTAGGACTTTTTACAGCCGCTAAGAATAGAAACGCTGTCACATCAGTAAGTGGAAGAAGGCGAAATATTTTGGGTTTGCAGGTAGAGGGGCAATTTGGCTGCAGATACTAAGTAATGGTTTGCAGGAGGTAACAGCATTTGGGGGAGCAGGAAAGCCCATGATTGATGTCTTTCCATGTCCCTTCCAGCTGAGGCACCTCCCCTGTTGTTCTTCTGTGGCATGGGCTATGGAAGGTAAACTCCAAGTACGAAGCTCAAGTTTGTCCACAGCTGCAACCGTCGTGCAGCTGGATGTCATGGCTGCGCCTGTGTGCACACCCAGTAATGAATTCCCTGAGTGGCCCAGGACCTCCCAGGCCAGTCTTCTGCACGGATGAGCTAACGGACTGGCTGGAGACAAGGGACTGACTTGAAGCTACGTGACTGACTGAACTTTCAGCCACCTTCCATCACGATTAATTATTTGACTGAGGAGCTACAGTTACAGGAGCTCTCCAGGTGGGAATTGCAGAGAGTTGTAGAGATTCCCCCAGGCAGCTCCTGCTGTGCCTCCTTCAATTTGTGAGCTTAAACGTCTTGATTAACGACCTGAGTAGAGTGTCCCAGTCAGTTCCTACTGGGGAAATGATCAAATCCTACGTAGGTAAGCCACTTGAAAATAGCCTGTAGAAACTTGCCGCAGGTGCAGAAATGTTCATGTAGGACAGTCTTTTGCACATACTTTTAAGATGGTTAGAAGATGTTTTCTATGTCATTTAAGATAGCTCCTGAAAATGGACCATGCATGCACTGTAGTGGTCACGTAGTACCACAAGCAAGTAGAAGAGTGGTTTGAGGAGTCTTGTCCAATCTAACAATACCATCGCAAAGACCCTTGCAATGAAGACTCCCATTTCCATCCAGACAGCAATCAACTGTTTGGGCAATTTCATTCCCAACACAGGTATTACCGAATGCCAAGGTCCAAAGTTGGGGTTTTTTTTCAAACAAGTACTCTGTCCATAATTGTCCACACAACGTTTACTTAGTATCAAAGAAGCATCATTCAGAGAAGGTGTGGATCTGGCTAGCTCTGCAAACAGCTGGGGGAGGGTGATAATGCTATTTCTTCCACCGCACACCCAAGAAGGATGTGTTGTGGTAAGGAATCACAGCAAGACAGGAACTGCAGAATGACTAACTCTATTTCTCACCTTCCCATAGTTTGGGTTTCCACAGAATCCACAAAACTGTAAGATTATATATAGAAAGAGTTGGCAACAATGTATTTAAAATCCAGCTCAAAATTGCAAAATGAGAGCTAAGTAGTATTTGTTTAACAAGATTCAGCACAAAGCTAGTTGGGAAATGGCAAATCCTGTGTGACATCTGCCAACAAATGTAATCTCCCTAATTCTGCTTTACTCTGTCTTGTAAAAAAATCCCAAACCTTAAAAGCCAATAAAGTTCATTCTTTCACTCCTTCTAGATTCATCGTTAATTTCCATCTACATTTTCCCACAAACTCAGACAAAAGTTTCCAAAAATCAAGTCTGAACAATTGAATTAAGTCATAAAGCCCCTGTCAGTAACATCAAGTTTGGAAATGTCGTTGTTAATAGCATACCATGTCAGTTAATAAACTTCACTGTACGTGAAGTGATCTTGCCCTGTTTGGATATATACATGTCAAAGAGCAAAGTTAGGAGACTCTGATTTTTTTTTTTTTTATTTTAATTTTAATTTTAAATTACCACAAAGATCACATTTAAATCATTTAGATTTGCTGTTTCTTATTATCAAACCTGTATTTCTAGGAAGAATTATAAAGGATAGACTCAAAGAGGTATACACATCCTAAAAAAGCAACGAAGTATTGAGTAAACTTCAAACGAGCAAAATCAGCTAATGCTTGGGAGAACTCCAGAAGTCCACAGAGGCCTCTTGCTGTTCAGCTGCTTAAAATATGCATTTTTGGATTATTAAACTGCACCTAACATATTAGGATTCTTTACAGGTTTTCTGTACCTGGGACTACAGAACAGTCAAGGATGCTTCAGCCTGGATGAGAGATAAATAGAGGACCCAGATATAATAGAGGCCTATTAAATTCTCAGTGGTCTGAACAAGGTGCACATAGACTGTCCATTCTCTTTTCTGATACAGGGAGTAAGGGAATGACTTACTATCAACACAAACAAGAAAAAAAAAAAAAAAACAACCAAAAAAAGGAACAAAGGAAGGAAGACATAACTTGTCTCACACAACACGAAATTAAGGTAAGGAACTCTTTGTAAACTTTTTACAAAGCTTCCAAAACTGACTGGATGAATTCATGGAAAAAAAACCCACTTGGGAATCATCAAACCTACCATTATGGCTCAGGAAGTCCTGGGAAAATTTCTGTGCAATGTTGCTTTCAGCTTAGACTCTTACCTAGACTGTCAATACCCCATTATTAATCTGTTTTAGTCAAGATACAAATTGACTGAACATTTGGTCTAATCTGATGTGCCCCTACATATATTCTTATGTCACTGTCTTGTGCTTTGAAATATCCAAGTATTGTAAAACAGTATCTATCTTCTGGTTTTTGCTATTCTTTAACCATTATCTTTGCTTAATACTTACAGAAACCAAAATAAAAATATGAAATATTTTTATTCCAGAACTCACACATGAAAATCTCAAAGACCTAATACGTACAACCTCTAGCTAAAAAGATCCCCCGTATTGGGGAAAAAAAAAAAAAAAAAAAAAAAATCAGTCTCAAGCATTAGATATCATCTTCAGATATGTGTATCTTCAGCAGCTGTTGTAGCATCATCAGCTTCTCTCCTCTGTGGCCACTGAATAAGGAACCTTTCCTGAGAAATACTTTACTGAAAATTACAGGAAGATATTAACGTGCAAACAACAGAGAGATTACTTTGAAGTGATCCTCTGCAGCTCAAGTAAGCACTGTTTAATTCCTACATGCTGCTGGCTACTCCAGGAACAGCAAAGGCGGCACATAGCAATCAGTAAACTTGAAGATCTTAATTTGGTATCAGGAAAACCTATATTCTATATTCCTAGCAGTGGACTCACCAGTCTACCACCTTCTCCTTCCTACATATGATACGCTCACGTTCTTAGCAAGGAAGCACTGATATTACACGTTCCCTTAAGCCTTTTTTTCCCTTCCCCTGTATTTCCATTTGGATTATTTTCTCATTTCCACTTCTTGATTACTTCTCCCCTATATATTAAAACCAGTCTTTTAATGAACCATCAGCTTACCTGGGCAATCCTGCAATATTGCACTGAGTACAGCACTGGCATTTGTACTTCACAAACACCCTGACATTTTTATAGGATTATTAAAAGTATAAACTTTGAAGAATGTTGCATTCAAAGTGGCGATATCTAAGTAGGAGGAAAAAAGACTTACGTATACTCATTAGATTGCTTCTTCCAGATGTATTTAAAAAAAATAAAAATAACAGTGATGTTTTCACATTAATGGATTAACAACAAACACATACAATAGATGAATGATAATAATTTTAAACCACTGGCAATTATTTCTATTTATTTATGGAAGTAGTGTGGATAGGGAGCAGTGACCCGCAGAGAGACACATTAAACACTGCAGATTTGCATAAATCCGCAGAGGAAGAGTGTTTGTGGGGAGCCAGACTGTGAAATAACATTTCAGAAAGAAATTATGTTATGCATTTACTCCCATTTGTTAACATGCACCAACCATAACAGTGCAATCGCACTTCATTGTTGCCTTTATGTATTTACTAGTGTGCTGAAGGCAAAGTATTTACAAAGCATTTCCATATACACTGCATAAAAAAAGTGTGAAAAACTGTATCCCGGTATTTCCACTCCAATTCGCCACGTCAAATGAGAGACTGTGGCGCAGCCTGGAGATGCTGAGCCTGTGCACCATTTCTCATCTGTGAACTCCGGTCTACGTAATCAAGAGCTACACAATTCATTCCTGCACCTGTAACCATCCCTGTGGCCCCTCCAAGAAGTCAATTCCATGTACTGGTCTCAACACGATTATTTTATTGACATTTCTCAGCTGAAAAGACTTTTGCAAATGCCATCCAATTTTCCAGCTCTTTCTAAAAGATCAAAAGATGCACCTTGCATAGTAGACAGGAATTTACGCTGATGAGTGCCTATTGTCTTGAATACAAATGCTGCTCACGGTGTTTGCCCAAAGCTAAATGTGTATGTCTCTGTAATAACTAACTGCAGTTAGACCACGAAAGCATACTTGTATCGGAGATAAAATATGTTTGTGCTGGAGAACACCTTTTGCTTGAACAACCCCCAGGCTAAGATCTTCAAGGCCTCCTAATTAGGGAGGATGGCACTAAGCTTGAAACCTGTCATTCCAAATAAAACAGCTGGAAAGGGCACATTATTTCTGCTTGGAAATGATAACAACTGTGTTAGGTTATTGCTGCAGGTAATAGGACCTGCAGGTTGAGATCCGCTTCTAGCAGAGATCTGTAGGTAGCAAACCGCTCTGGTCCCTGGGTTCATTCATGCAGTGGGAGGCAATCTAATGGACTTCACCGACCGGAGGACAACCTGGCCAAGGCACTAACCTACGATTTCTAAGACTTTCTTTCAAGCACAGAAAGAAGTTCATATTTACCTAAACCTCCCAGATAGTGTCCCTTTCTCCAACCGCCCTATCACATATATAGCCTTTACTATTTTAGCTGTCCACATTAGACAGATTGTTGCTCTTTCTGCTAAAAGTCACATATCGAGGTTAGCAGTGAAGCTCACTTTATCATATTACTCACTTGAACATTACGTTTAGAAGATGTGAAATTAATTTATAGCATTTTTTTGAAAACACTGCTAGGGAATAAGGCATTTTCAAATATCTCAGAATCTCTCGTATTTTTGATGATCAAAAGGATGACATTAATTTTAAAACTAGTCAAAAAGAAAAGTTGTAGGACTTCAACTACCATATGCTCACTAAATCATGAATTATATACAGAAAAAAAATCATAAAAGTTACTTTGAAAAAGTAAAAAAAATCGTATTATGATCTCTGTGCTGCATAACACATATGGTTGAAGGGATTAATTTTATCCCATTGGACACTTATACTAAGAACAAAGGGGTGAAAAAAGATTTTAACAGGATATGACTAGCAAACAAGATACTTAATTCTTTCAAGTGGTGATGCAAAGCATATCCTTCATGAATAACTTACTGAACATACCATCTGCTTCACAGCATATGCACAATAGTATTAAATGTACTCTCATGTAGACATGTATCTTCATAGTGTTTTTAAGATTGTGTTGTACATGTCAGATCAGAAAGCGGCATTACTAGAAATAAAATCTAAGCACATGTCTAACAACGTCCCTAAAGTAATCCTAGCAGCATCACAAACATGAAAATAAATTGTAGGCACTATAATGTTTTGAGGCCATGTTAAAGGCTTGCTTATCCTCATCTCTGATGCAAATATTTTTATACCAATACTTCACATTTTGAAACATCTCCTTGTACCAAACTAAACTTTACAGCAATTCCAAGAAATATATTTTTTAAATATTCAGAAAACTCTGAATATATGCAGATATTGTAAAACTGGACATTTAGTTCAGCACAGCTACAGTGGAATAAAATAAGTTATTTTTTCTATTCTTGTTACTAAGCCATACAATCCAATGCAGAACCATTTTAGTTTTCATTCTAAGTTCTGATTAATTCAACTTAAAGATATCAATCTGGAAAAAAAGAAATTAAATCTAAAAAAAAAACATACAAAAGGATATGCATAAAATGCTTTTCAAATGGATATTCTTTCATGGCACTGGGAAAAAATATGTTAACATATTTATCAACTCCTGAATATGTAGAAATGTAATAATCATTCCATTTTCTTAATGGGAATTAGAACTCAAGTCACCTCACAAGACAATTTCAGTGCCTTTTCTCCTGCCCCATATCTATACTTTTTCATTTTTTTCAGATCATTTGTTTTAATAGCACTTCATAGTTTTTATGACTGCAAGACAAATGAATTTGGCTTGTCTAGGTCCCTACTAAAAGATTTTCAGTGCTTTAAATGCTTCACCCTTGTTATGGCCACATATTTATGCCACATCTTATAATTTCAAACAGAAACAGTAAGATGGCAGACAATTTTCTCAATGCGTATCTTCTGTTTTAAGATGGAGATATAGAAATACAAGTAATTTCTCACATTTCAACACTGCTGTGACTCTTTAACAATGTGATTTTATACTTTTCAGAAAATTTGCAGAAGCAACCAAACTCACCACTTAAAACATTTTTTTTTTTTTTACTTCAAAAGCTAAAATTCATTAATGAATTGAAAGAAACAGAGCATTGCTTATGATATCCATTATTATGGTGGCATGAACTCTGAAAAGTTTATATTAAGTACTTTTACTTGAGAGAGAATTTGGGGTGTGATTTCCAAGAATTCTAGAAAACAGAGAACTCCTGGTATCTTAAAACTTCTCATTATAGGAGCCTGAACATATGGTACAGAAGGAGATTCCACCTAGTCCTACAGCTTATCTTTCAGTTTATCATCAGCACAGTCTTCATCCAGTCTGACTGCTCCAGTTCCTGGAAAGTCCCCAGAAATTGCTCCTAAACTACCAGCAGATATGAGTGGATGAGGGCGTCTTCTTATTGCACACCCAACTGCTCTTTCCTACCTGCCCTGGCTCCTGTGTACAGAAGAAACGTGGCAGCAAGCCAAAGGAATGAGCTCCAATGTTTAATATTCCTTATGATAAGGTATACAAAATGTTGTTGATTTCACTTCTAGAAGACGAATTACAGGGGGAAGAAGCCTGAAGTCAGGACTTTTTTGTGTATATATATTTATCATTTCATACATATAATGCTTTTTATATATATGTATATGTTTGTGGTTTATATATATATATGTTTATTTATATAAACATATGAAATGTCACATATATAGTTGTGTTTGTATAACATATACATATATATTAAAATGTTTATTGAAAAACAGGAGAGTGAGAAGAAAATAACTCAGTCACCAACAGTGTTCCCTGTCCCTCATAGGAAATGAAGGGAAAGAAGAAGAGGAAGTAAGGGAGGGAGGGAGGAAGGGAGGAAGGAAGGATGGATGGGAGGAAATGCTCTTATTTAAGAATAGAGAGAGACCTAGTCATGAAAGCATCCACTCTGAGCAGCTCAAGGACAGTTTTTAGCACCTGAAACGGATAAAATGCCTCTTAAAACTCTCCAGCCAGGAACTCCAGGACAGAAAGCAGAGTGTTATTTAACCTGTTACCTGCCAGGACACTGAAATAACCAAGGAAAGACTTTATTGTTATGTCTTTTGGGTGTAGCTTGTTTGGTTTTTTTGTTGGTTTGTTTTTTTTTTTTTAAACTTGAATAGTTCCTCCAAATATATTTTTAAATAAACACGTTTTCCCTAAAGGCTATTAGTGAAACAAAAACAAAAAAAAGAAAAAAAAAGAAGGCAAAATAACAATTTCTGGTGACTGAATAATGTGACAGACAACAAGACTTCACCCCTACAGGCTTGCGAACTTTTAAAGCCAGCCCTCAGTGCCCCATACATTACTCTGAGGTATGCAGTAGGTGATAGGGCGCACATCTGCTCTACTCGTATACTCATGTAATATACAAAGCAAAGCTAAAGTTTAGAAATTATTGCTAATAACTATTAGCTGAGACTCAGGTTCTGAAATTATCAAATAGTTGATCATTTGAGTGCCTGTAGTGTGAAATGGTTAGGACGGCTGCTGTCACGGCTTTCACCTGTGCCAGCTGAGACTCTTCCAACCACTTCCCCCGGAGCCGGGCTGTGACGCCCTGGACGTGGTCTTCCTCTCCCGGTGGCCTCAGTGCCACAGAATGACCCTCAACGTATGTTTACTTGAGTAGAGAGCCTGAGAATTCAGCATCCTTCAAAACCACAGCAGCCTTTTAGGGAGTTAAAAACTAGGATTCAGGCTTGGATGGTGAACGCTGGCAAATGGGACGTGCTGAAACTGCGGACGCGGTGACTGTCCCGGCTGTACGCGCCTCTCTCTGCTGGAAGTTACACGGGGAACGGCAGAAGGGGAAACCTTCCGACGCCACTGCTGTTCACAGCCCCATGCATTTTCTAAACTGAAAACAGCAGCACTTTACATTAGTAAAGCCAGGTGTTAAGTATGGCAGCAAAGGAGAAAATAAAGATCTTTAGTCATCCCGCAAAATGTCTGCAAACATGAGCCGCGGGCCTTAATATCCTCCTACAGTCCACCATTTCAGCTTCCACAGGTTATAAAATAATGCAAAAGGGGCATGAGCAAACATGAAATCACAATTACAGTTTCAGATCATTTTCACCAAACTGAAAAGCTGCCTGCCTTGAGGAAACAATTTCCATGTGTGGTAAGACTCTTCACTGGCTTTGGCAGATTCTCTGATGCCTGTAAGGAGTTTCCTAATGATTTCAGGATTTCATCAAATTGTAGGTTAGTAGTTTTATAGATTCTGTACATAGTACAGTAAAATAATTGTTTCATATAACTAAAAAAAAATTATTGTAAGTGCAGGCTGTATCTGCCATGTTGTTCGTAACAGGGCTATTTATAAATCAAACATATTCTGTAAATAAAATACAACCAAATATTATCAACTTGCACACACTAATTTAAAGTGTTGTCTGGCAGCTAACATAAAAATGCCCTAAAAGAGGCTGAACATAGTGAAACTACAAAATGATTCAATATCACCAGCGAATGAACTTAAGATATATGGAAATAAATGGGACCAAATTCCATTTTTCTTGTAAGTACAAACATTTACTAGAGGCACTTCAAATAACTTATGCACATGTTAGAAATTATCCTTCCTTTGTTTGTGACTGCTTCAAGAATTATTTTGCAATGACTGTTACATTAGATTGTGGCACTGATTTTATTTCTGCTATTGGTAATATATTTTTCCAGCTACATTGCCTGTTTTGCATTCTAGTGAGTGCAAAATCTGGGAGTCGCATTTTTCATGCTCACTTAAAGAAGGTCATGTTAGTCATATAGTAATCTTTAGTCCCTAAGGTATCTCCATGCCCCACTATGTTTGCTTTCTCCTTACTTCTGCTGTTAAGAATTATTTGTATCAGAAATTATTTGTATCAGAAATCAGAAAGATTCTTAAACTGAAGTTACAGAACGAGGGGTTTGGTGTTTTTACGAAAGAATGAATCCCAGAGCATTTTAAGATTTTCTGCCTTAGTAATATTTGCGTCTCTCATTCCAATTCCCTGTTCCACATTACAGTTGGCAATTTGGGCCTTGGCAGGTTGAGAGGTATATTTTTCAAATGGATTTACTGTTCAACACAGTGTTTCTCTGCATCAGCTAACTTGGGCCAAATAGTGTATATGTGAATATAACTCAGCTAAAGTCAGCCCTCTTATTCCATGACCAAATTAGTATTTATGGGAGTTAAAATGAAATTGAAACAAAACAATCTTCTTCTGATGGCATTAGCCATGTTGCTTCTTTGAAGTAGTGGGAACAAAGACAAAATTGCAAGTGTATGGCTTCAAAAACATTTCATAATCAACGTGACTAGGTTTATCGATACCGAAATGAATGTCTGAACATTCATTCATTCATGCCTCAAGTATAGGCATATCTGCTATCAATGACATGGATTAGTGCTGTCACATTTTGCTCAAAAGGGATTGAGTGGGTTTATGGACTTACCTTTTTTTAATTTAGCCCACTACAACCTTCACTGACAAAATGCAGAAGATCCTAAGCAATCCTTAAGATACTAAGTCAGACTATCAGTAAATCCTGGCTTTGGGGGCAATGGATGCATATTTGTTATGATTAAGCAAAGATGACATGGCAGACTTCCAAAAGCTGGCATTACTCTTCACCCCTCCTAGTCTTTACCATGTAATACTTTCAATGAACTACACTGAATTTCCCTGTGAAAAAAAAAAAAGATCGACTGCACCAAAATAAGATAGAAGGAAGAATTTGCTGTTACATTTAAGTGCCGTGTGCTCAGAAGGCACATAAGATGCATTATATAGTAGAACACTATGTAGTAGAATACCAGTTCTAGGAAAGCCGGTTGGTTGAAGAAAAAATAATGGGTTTGCTTTTCAAAAAGACACTCAGTCACTCGTGAGAAATGCCACAGCTTAAGTTCTAACAGATTTTTCAAAAATAAAACTAACTAACTAAATAAAACTAATAAAAAGGTACAATGACACACTCAAAATCCATTTAAAAAAAAAAAAAAGATTCATAAGATAGAAGCAATATGATGTGCCTTATGTCATGCAACTGTTTAGGGGTTTTTATTCTAAGACCCGAGATTTGAGGAATAGGTTTGAAAGTCTGACACTAAAATATTGATTCTCAGACCAAATCCCTGAAATCTGAGAGGTATTTAGCTGTGTAACCACACAGTTATTAAAGTTTAAAGCTATAAAGATATAAAAAAAAGAACATGTGGTGACAGAATCTTTTCCAAAAAGAACTATCCCTTACTTCCTCACCTTTCACAAAACAAAAGCACAAAATCCTAATCTTTTGTCACCCTTTGAAATCTTGCCATCCCTCCTGCCATTTTTGAGCATGGCAAATCATAGTAAGTAAAAAAGAACAGTACTTTATACAAGGAAATCATGCAAAGAGAAATAGACCGAGTCAAGCATCTGTAAGAGAAAGTTCTCTGATGCAACAAGAGGTTAGGTAGGATCACAACTGAGGTAGATGTCAGCTTCTACCTGTAGCTATCTTTTCCATACAGAAATGATTGAAAGGATTATGTCAGGCTATGCCCCATCATCAAATTTACTGTAATGTGAAATGCAATGTTGCCTAAATCAGGGAAGAAAATTAAATAAGGAACTATTAAAAAAAAAAAAAAAGACACAAGACCTATAAATTGCTGGAGTCTGGGCACGTAGTCAGGGACATCACTGTACGCTCCCTTGATCTCATACTCTTTCTTCAGCATCTGATAGTGGTGACTCTCAGATGTACAGTATGGTACTATGTGTCTCTTCGGATTGACCCAGCGCTATCACTCTTATGTTCTTATTGCATATAAGGTTTTATATACATTTGTTTATTTATTTATTTATTTATTTATTTATTTATATATTTATTTGTAAATCTTAGTGTATTTAATAGTGCTCTGGACCCTGGAGCTGCAATATTAATGTAATGAAAACTAAGACTTGCATAAGCTATTTTCTTGTCCTCCTTATAGTGTTAGAATGGAAGTGAGACAAAAGGTAGATATGGTAATTTCTTCAGGCAGAGCATATCTGTCCAAATCCTCAGTCGTCTCTGTTTTATAAAAAACACAACAGAAACATGTAATAATCAACCACCTACATTCCCTGACACCAGCATCTTAAATATTCTCTTACAGTTACCTCTGAGTTCATATTTTTCTGTAATTATGCTTTGTGTCTGGAGTTCCTCTGCTTAAGCATGACTTCTGTCCTTTTATTCCATGGACACAACTTTCCCAGAAAGATTCCCTATGCTTTTTCTTAGCCAAAAGCAAAATCAAGACTTAATTTTTTCACCCTCCTATTTTTCAAATACTTCTGACACAAGATTTTTCTTGAAATACAGTCATCTTTCAGCTTCTGAGATAAATCCTTTCTGCTTTCATTCCTACTTCTCTAATTTTGCTTTAACATAACACTCTGATATGTTTCAAGAAGTTCTTAACTATTGGCTTAAGATAATAATGGCTCAAAGAAAACTCTTAATTTTACTGTTCAGCTTGAGAGGTCTTTACTATTTCTTTTCTATATGTCTGTGAAGAATTCCATCCTCCTCCTCAGATACAAAATCTAAGACATCTCAAGCGGTAGCTCTAGTTCCTTATATTCAGGATATATCTCCAGCTTGCAGACACTTTCAGCAAACCTTTTAAGAGACACAGCCTGTGCACTCCCCATATTCTGAACCTGTGTCTTCATTGGTACAACATCCTTTCCTCCATCCTTTATAAATGCTGTTTCACCTGCTTATTCACTTCTCTATAATATAACACTCTTCTCTATAATAAGCAAAGAGATATTAAAATAATTGCATGCACTTTACACTAGGGAAGGAAGAATGTGAACAGTCCTTTTTCACATATCTCAAAAGTTCCTTTTACTGAAGTCCATATATCAATTTGACAGAAGAGCAAGCTGCAGCAAAAATGGTCCCGAAACAGATTTTTTTTTTTTTAGCGTTAGTAATCAATCCATAAAATCCTAAAATACTGTGGATGGGAAGGGTCCCTGAAAAAACTCTCTGAAAAGATGTACAACATAAAATCTATCACTCCCGTTACAGGCAATCAGAGTGTTTATAGTCTTCCTTTAAGTACAACTTCATTCCTCTACTTAGAGCATAAAGTGAAAAGTACAGATTGAAAGCACTGCTGGAATATGATTGACTGGAGTCCTAAAATATGTAATTTAAGTACTTGGGCACCTGATGGCATTCATGAGAATTCAAACTAACTTTTAAGAATTTAGTGAACTTTTACCCCCTCAGATCACCAGAAGTGTTATTCCTTCCTTGCTCTTTTCATGTATAAATTTGAAGCAATCACATTTCCAACTAGTTCTGGGATAGCTCAATCATTTTCCAGCTTCCCAGGTTATATGGGCATAGCAGAGGACAAAGAGCATATTCCCAAACTTGTCGTCAGACATGATCTTTGACTGCAGCCCCCATAGGTAATAACCAAATTGTCCTCAGCAAATCCAAATTAAATTCACATCTGCTACTTAGGAATGGGTATGTGATAACATTCCTTGAAAAAAACTGTAGTTTCATTTATAACCTAACTTTTCAAATAGGATAGATATCCTTTCAAAAAATCTATACACATCTAGCTCCGGTGCTTCTGTAAGACTTCTCCATTCTCCAGATGACTGGGGAAGCCTCATCTTTCTTCAGTCACCTTGCTGACGTACTGTCTCTTTTTCAATGTAATTGGAGCTTCATTCTTAGGCATTCTTTAGTCACTCGAGTCGTTAGAAATACAGTTGTGTTACTATGGCAGCTGGAAAATGATGCTGCATAGTTGGTTGGGAGAGTATTTTTACAGAACTGTGTTACCACACCTATTTTACCAACGGAGCCATGTTAAATTGAAGCACTAGATTGATCCAAAAATTCAGTCCAATTATTGTCATTCAATTCTTAAACTTTGTGTTAATTAAAATCATGCTTTTTTGTATTTTTATGATATAGCATTTCTGTATCTGCTATTCAACATCTTTGAAGCCATCTACCTTCCTTACATCAATGCACATTTTTATACTGTCTTGTACATGGAACAATAATGAATAAAAATGAGATCTACCTCAGCATGCTTATTAGAAGTCTGGAGAAAATAACAATAATAATAATTAAAAACAAAAAACCAAAACCACACACACACAAAAATCCACTATGGAAATAATACTGGAACTAACACTCTTATACCATTTATGGAAGAATTAATTCCAGCAACATAGTTAAGATGTAACTTTTAAAAAGCTTTTTATCACAAGATTCCAAGGTACGGATGCATCACATAGAGAAACAATGAAAATCAGTTTAAAGTAGACTTTGGTTCCAAAAACTTTCTCTCTGATATATTTAAATAGTGCAGTTTAAGATTCCTGACTTACTACCAGACATAAGTATCAGTTACCATCTGCTCATTACAAAGATTCAGAACCATATATAAGGTCATTAATTAGAGTCTCTTGACCAACAAAATTTTTTTAAAGGATAGGAACCAGATGGAAAATTTGAGAACATTTCATCCCTAATAAATTTAAGGGTCATCTTGTCAAAAACTCTACTTAAAAGTAGTCTTCATTTTCAGAGTCTGAGGGCATACAAAATCTCATTTTGCCTTGCTAAAACTTATATCTACTGAAAATAATATTAATCTGAGGGTAACTCTGTCAACACAAACAGTAAAGTGATTAATTAGAGTTTTATGCCTTACTGGCTGGAATGCAGCATTTCCCATATAACAGATCATGAAAGAATAATTACATATGGCAAAATTTACCCAGCTACAGGACTGACTGGTGGGGGGGGCACTGAGTGGGAAATACAGGGCTGCACACTGCACTACACGGATGCTCCGGTTTTACCTGGCTGGCACAGAAAAAGGCAAAAAGGAAAGAAGGGACAGTAGCAACAAAAGATGTTGTAATCTCTTTCACTCTCCAGCTGAATCTTACCGCATTTAGTGCTGTCATTCAGCATTATTCTACCTCATCTGTCTTGTTGAGACCTTTTCTTCATGCTTTTACTGCTTAAGTGAAACTATGGCTTTATTTCATGTCTAAACATTTGTGACACCTTTAGACTGAATTATGGTTATTCACATTAGCAGTAGGGAAAGCACGATATGTTGTGCTGACCCACACCTCAGTGTTATGAACCTTATAGCTTTCTCGTAGGTTTTAGATTCATTACTAGCTTAGGGGATTCAGAAGTGGTATATTTAGAAAAAATATGGTGGAGATCGACAAGGATATAAATTCTTTGTCCTCTCAAAGCGGTTAGTTACCACTGTGTCTAAGAACAGTCATGACTCAGTAATGACTACATACATTATTCCCTATACATGTTTGCACGAAGTGTATTCTTAGTATATAGACTGATACAAGACGTAAGTGGATGTTTGTTGGATGGAGACACTTCTCGGCAGGTCACCAGATAGGAGGGCAGCGCGATACCCCACCTCATTCACTCAGAGGTGACTGCCAAATGCAGGAATTGATACCTGACCCATCCGAGCTATGTTTGCTCCCTTAAGGAAGTGTCTATTTCAGTCGGAGGGACAGTAAAACTAAGTCCTAACAAAAGGAGAAGTTAATAAGGCAGAAAGAACTGAAGGAGAACAAGTAAGTCTATCCGAAGTCCCACTGACAGTCAAGAAAGGAGATTAATTGTAAAGTTAACACTCCTGCCAGGAAGCAGTTCTTTCCCAAAATGAACCCGAATGGCATGCAGAAAATATAAACCTCTATGTAATGCATACCGACATAGAGACACCTTTCAGTTTTAATCTTGATGTCAGAAAATAAAGCATATTTTTCTTTCACTTACTGATCAGTTTTTAAAAAGATTTAAAACATGCAAACTAGGCAGCACGGTAACAAACTTTTTTTTCCCCCCATTATTATTTTCAACAGATTTGAGCTAGGCGTGATTGCCAGGATTTTTCATCCAGGACTGCTTAGCAGATTTATAAGTGAGTATTGCAACATGCTAACAAGTGCTTTATCTCCTCGGCACAATTTCCAGAATATCCAAAGCGCAACAAACCATTCTCTCCTTAGAAAATACCCGGATCAGCTTCAGAGCTTGCAATGATAGGGTTGAGGGATGAAGTCGTGTCTTTCGGTGACTATAAAACACGGCTTTGCACTGGGGAATCCAGAGCATTCCCAAGGAGCTGGTTTTAGATCTCTTTCTTGACAGCTGGATAAAGATCTGCTCATTGCATTTCTATGATCATGGGTTTAATGAACATATCTAGTAGTTCTGACTGGTTAATTCTCCTGACACCATCTACATTTAAGAAACATAGTGAATCATGCAAGGGATTCAACACACCAACTTGTAGCACAGATGTAAAACATCTGTCAGAACAAATGTGACCTACCCAGAAAATACCAGAAAATGGACAAATCTGGGAGACTGCAGGAGTAAAAGAAGAATGGATGACGGGCAGAAGAAGCACGAAGAATATTTTATTATATTATGTAGTATGTGAATCTGTTCATAATCATTGCAGACGCAGTGCATTGATGGTAGGTATGGAGCACCCAGAAAGCAGAGGGTTTGGGGAGGAAAGCTGAAAAGGTATGAAGCAAAAGTCCATTTTGTTAAGAGTCAATAAAATGACTCCCACTGAGTTTAATAGGCTTTGGATTAAGCAGTTTTCCAAGACAAAGGATGACATTCTTGTGCTTGAAATAAGATTATAGATTTGTTGGCATGTTTAGCAAACTATCTGATAGTATTGTGAATTCATTTCCACAAATCCCTAGAAAAAAGGATTAATCTCGCAACACAAAATACTGCCTTTTCATATTTTATAAATGAGACACAATTTAAACCTTAGTTAACATATTTGTAAGCAGCTTCCTATGTGATCACTGAATTTTTATGTAAAATCATTTACCTGTGCTGTAAGAAGTCTGCAGAAATCGAAGTTTTCTAGCAGCAGCAGCAAAAGCAAGCCAATAATTTACCAATAACTGTCAATAACACTTAATCATCATTTTTATACTACTACTGCAATATTTCCTCAACGCAAAAATGCTATAACTGCTTCAAATGTCTGACCTTGATGATACTAGATGCAAATTTCTGATTTTCGAGAGCAAACTCAGAAGCCCAGTTCCACAAAGGATTTCCAGCATGATCATTGCTCAAAATTGTATTCATGTTAATAAATTGTACTTCTACTATCACGGCTAAACTTCAGACCATATGAAGGGCAAAAATCTGCTTGAGAACCAAAAGCTACACATTTTGAGAGAGCAATGAAACGCAATCCTTACATGAAAATGAACAGAAAAGCAGCAGAGGTTTTGTGGCTTATTAGTGCAACACCATTTCTAGATGCAACAAGATAGCATGCTCCTTAACAGCACTAAATTCAAACTGTCAGTGCAAGGCTGGCCCTGAAACTTCTCCCCGCAACTTGTTTGAAAGTCTGGACATTTACCTATGAGTAACATGGGCTTCTGCTTCCATTCAGTATTTCCAGATGAAGAGAGAGGATCAGAATTTTTGTTTGTCCAGGCAAGATTTGCATCAGGTAGCAAGAATTCAGAGGGCAATTGCAAAAAGCAACTGGATTTATAAAGCTTCAAGAAGTGTCAAGTATTTGAAACCACAAGCCCTTATTAGAAAAAGCTACTGCATCTTTTTGGTGTGTCGTCACAGACTATATAGTTCATGGGCCCTAATTCAACTCCCCACAGTAAAGGCTTCCCTCAAAATTGGTTTCAAAGCCTGAAAATTAATGTCAGCATTTTTGAGAGTTTCAGCTCTCACACAGCCATATCCTGTGAAAATGGAAGTCAAAACAGGAAACCGAATTCCAGACACAATCCTGAGATATTAATTAGGACACATTTTTGTAAACAGACTCCAAAATAAACCTTCTTCCTTCCCAGCAGACCTCAGCATTACCTTGGTTACCATTAAATTGTGCATACGTTTTCTTGTAATCACACTGTTAAATATTTTCTCCAAAAGAGACTGAATGACTGAAGCAGGAAAATAAATGTATATTGTAGATTTCAGTTATCCGCTTCCAAACCATAAGATTGTTTGCATATCCCCCTCTTCAGCCAACTACACTGCTTATAGTTTAATGCATAAAACAGCATAAACCACAGACTGACCACAAAGTACTTGAAACTGCAATGGGCTTTTTTTGGTTTTGTTTTTGTTTTGTTTTTTAATTTGTTTCACCTACATGCAGCCAAAAGCAATCTAACAAGCATTTCTTAAGCAATTAGAATGGCAGCCTTTAATCAGGAGATACAGTCCAGTTCTCAGAAGACAGATCTGTGTTTGTCCCTGTTCCCCACACTTTTGAGATTGTTATTCAATCTGGATTTGGACTCCCTAGCATTACTTTTTTGCTAGGGCCACCTCAGATTTCCAGCAAATCCTCTCCTTTTGTGGCCAGCAAGCTGTTTGATTTTATTTCTGCAGCTATTCAGAATATCATGTGAGATCTACTTGAACACAAGGAATCCAATGATAATTTTATGAACACAATGCAAACTCTAAGAAGGCATCCCTGCTGTTCTAGAAAGGCTTTAATGTATTGGTGCAGGAAGATAAGGCGAGAAATGTTCCAACGACTTTACGCAAACTTCACAAAAAAACCAAAACGCCCCCATGTGCAAGTATCTTCACTGATATTAACACCCATTTGCTGTTGCTTTACAGCAGATGCAATCTTCAATGAAAATGCTTCTGTTTAGCACTGAGAATCTTCTCCAAAACTTAAAATCTGCTCACAGTAAGTGTAAATAGTGTAAATGTTTATAAATCCAATCCAGAACTTATAACAAACTAGGCTCCAAAACTTCCAAGCATGGATAAACATACTTTGGAACAGAATTACAATTATGTGGTTATGAAGAAAAAGATTTCTGCTTCCAAACTGTTTTATGGTACATTGTATATACGTGTTTTCTGCATTTTATTTTAAATAGTCATGAGGACCAGATGACAAAAGTATTGTTCTCATTCCCAGTGGTATGCAAACTTATTACAGTATACTAACCTTTTACATTCTATCTGCCTGATGTACCCACAGGCACTATTTTTGATCATTTGGTTTGGCGGTTTTTCATTTACACATTCAAAATGAGGTATCTCAGGTAAAAGGTTATAAATAAACTAATAAAAATGTATTTTATTGCCAAAAAACAAATCAGTTTGGCATTTTAGAAAGTGTCTTTCAAACACTGCTTAGGAAGAACTAGAAATTAAATTATGTGTGCCCAAATTTTTCTCACAAGCTGCACAAAGTGTAGCTAGTTAAAACTTCTGGTATCTCTATGATATCAGAAGCACAGCTACTGGAAATTACTGGGTTTTGCATAAAATTCTCAGCACTAACACAGCTGTGCTAAATCCTGTAGCTCAGGGAACAGGAAAACTTTGGCCCATAATCTAACGAACATTTTATGGATAAGAACATAGTTATTATGCAGTAACAGCACTCAATTTAACTTGGTCCCCTGATCTAGAGGGCTGTACATTCAACCATCACTGGCATTTCAGACATGGAAAGGAAAAATGGACATCAGATTCTTGAAAAACCCGTATCTTATTTTGTTGTATGTAATTATAATGCATGAAATTTCAGAGTTGTCTCAAACATTATTTCAGGAACTTAGCAATTTGGAAGTGTTTTAAATGAAGTGGGAGTTTCCTGTATCTTTCCCTTTTGATTGCTCCCTCCTCTCATTTTGCCCATGTCTCAACTAATACAGTGCTTGTATTGAGGCTTGCTGTAGCGTGAGCCTGATTTTGATGCACAATTCCTCCTTCCCGGGATATAGAGGAGGACTGTTTCTCAGGGGACTGTATAGCACTGCTCTGTCCTCCTTTTGACTCCATGTGATTTTTCAATTATGAAAGGAAGACAATTCCCCCCTTTGTGAGATTCTGTATCTCTTTATGTTTTAGCTTTTTTCTTGCTCTGAAGCCTTATTTCTAGGTCTGCGTATCTTGAGAAAAGTAGCAAGAAATATGGATTTGAACCCACAGCTGGCATAAGAAAGGTATTTAATTAGTTCTTTTTCCTCCTTTTTAATCACTACAGTATTCCAGCCATTCCTTAGAGCATAAAGGAAAACAATTATCTTTAAAGAATTACTTTTCCCCACACATTAACCACATGTCGCAGAAAAGCTACAACTTAGTTTATATTAGAAAGAGGAATGAAAAAGTAACTCTCAGTGAAAGATCCTTAATTTATTTCAAGGGGTTTTTGGGTCACTTCTGGACTGCATAAAAATAGAAGATTCTATCTAAAGAGCCCAATAACTGTTTGTTCCAGCTCAAATGAAGAGACATAATTAATTTGATAATTACTTCCTGAAAACCAGTTGAAATTAGAGGGTCCAGACTAACAATTGCATCCTCCTTCCCCTTCACATCCAACTCCACTTTACAATCTAGGAAATGTGGTGAAGCTATAAGCTCCCAGGGAGGCAGAGAGAATAAAATGAGTACGTTTCCCCTATAAAATAAAAACTATGACTTCCTTTTATCAGGCTTACTGAAAAGTAAAATCCTAACCGTAAGGCTTACAAGCAAAACCACTACTAGTTCTATGACACTCAAAAAATAATACATCTCATCTACCAGGTCTACCTGAAGTGCACTCAGCAAAGTAGGCAGCTGGATAATTACGACACTACAGCATAGCTTTGTGCCATGAGGGATGAAGGGGGCTACTCTGTGGTAAATTATGGAATTGAGGTTGCAACAAAATAAAGCAGGAAGGAAGCTGCCTACAGCAGCACACACCAGCCTATCTCCTTCTACAGTGTGTCCTCTTGCCTCTTCCTAGCTCTAACTGCCCATGAAAGGTTTACAAAAATGGAGGGCAGATGGTCAAAGCCAGCTTGACCATTTGTGTAATTTGAAAGTCGTTGCAGCACAAATAACGCATCTTTATTATACTCCCAACTGCTGAAATCATAAAATTGATGTATGTTCCCAAAAAGCCTTCATGTTTAATTTTTCTCCTGTTAACAAATTTGGACAGTTTTAGGTTTCATCTTCCCAGAATACAGAGCAATGCAGTGATCCTTTTCTTGAATTTCTTTATGTGACTGTTCACCTTACACAAAACCTGTATAAACATCGTGTACCTTCACTTGTCCTATTTTATGCATGCTATTATCAGTATGCATCATATGCAGCTGCAAGTACATATATGACCATAAACGCCTGTGGTATGTCAGCACGTCTGGCCTTTACGAGACGTTTGTCATTCCATCACATTTGATATATGTGGGTTGTCGTTAAAACAGCAATGTCTTGTACATTGCATAGGAAGGACGACTGACTACTGAGCAAAAGGGTGGGCTACACAATACAGCCCTTAATGTTCCTATCTGCTCCACATTTTAAGGCACCTGGAATCATGATGAAATTAACTGCAAGCATACGGGCTCCAACTTACCACTGGTATGCTGATATCTGGCTATTGTTATTTAGAGATTTTCTGTACCCTGAACCAAGGGACTGATTGGTTTGTTAAGTAAAATAATCAACATATGTTTTGACAGAATTCAAACTAATGTTAACACACTAAATGCAACAAAAAAAAATCGTCTTTGCAAGGAAAGAACGTTGACAACATTTGTCAGTTTAAACACTTTCTGGCAATAGCTCAGCTTGTTAACAGGCAATGAAAGACTGCTCTATTAAGCTCAGGGTGATGCTAAAATGGTTTCATACAAGATGATAGCAATTTTCCTTACCACCAAGTGAGGCTGCCTGTTGAGAAAGGCCGTGGCACGCTGCAGGTCTTTGCTATTCATAGGTATTGATTGTAATGAGGAAGACATTTTATTGCTATCCAGCGTTATACAGAGTTACACGAACAGCTATGCTTTTATTAAGAGCTAGGAGTCACATAAAAATGACTTAGACTACTGCTTAGTTTAATAGCATTTCCTTTTAATTTTAAATGAAGCGATGTTCCATAGAAATAATAAAATAGATTACATGGGCCTTTGTTTTTAATTTAAAACCAGCCTTTGAAAAGGAGAGGGTTTAATAAACGCTACCTTTTAGAATTTACCCAACTATCACTTCCATCAATAAAGTGTTTTTCCTGATCAGAACTAGATTAATTTTTGGTGCTAAGTGAAATTCTGAGTTCTTGGCAGTCACCCAAGTATGTGGGAACCTGGCTTCAGCAAATATTGCAAGAAAACCTTAATGAGGCATAAAAGAATAAAAAAGAACAACAGAAAAGAGTGTCCACCAACAGAGAGGGAAATGTAAACCTGGTTAGTGTCCAGAGGAGAAGAGAAAATTACAGCCTCGGCTCTTTGAACTCATTCTGCATTCTGTGGACTCCAGACATCATGCTGCACAACAGTATTTTTTATTTGGGTATCAATGTTGCCAGTCTAACATAAATCTCTGTTGGAGGGATGTTTTAAACTCCACAGTTTATATATCCTGCTAGCCAAAACCTGGTAAATGCAGGACATGGGAATGAGTTTTATTCTATTTCATACAGCAGTTATATTTTAGTGCCGAGATAAACCCCCCTGCTAGAGGTGGGAGATCTCTGATGAAACCAAATCTCTGAAAGAAGTTCCTGGTGGAAATCCTTCGTAATCAGCCTGTTGAAAGACCTCAAATGCTAGCTGTCCTAGCTGATGGCATGGCTGCAGCTTTGCCCTCTCCCATACCTAGAAGATCTGAAAGAGATCTCTGCTTTAACATCGCATTGTCCCCATAATTTCCTACTTGCAGATATTACATAGTAAGCATGCAATGAATTCTGGTCTAGGTTATTTGTCCTTGGCATACACATTTCTGAGAACTTGTCAGGAGTGCTTTAATTGTCTACGTCCAGCATCCTCCTTCTATCACAGTGCAGATTTCTGGCTCATGGGAAGGACTCCACCAACTCCACAATGAAAGGAAGCCCTTTCCAGAGAAAGTTACGACATCCACAGGTGCAGAGAATTATGCTAAAAGACAAGCCGTTCTTGGTCACTAAATAACGATGCCAGTTTATTTGCATGTTTAATACGAAGTGATCTGTTTTAATAAGCACCTTTGTATGACTTCGAAGGAGTGTGTTGGATCGTACCTGTGCTGCTGCAGTTTCACTTCAGTCAAATTCCATTTGATTTAACAAAGTCAGACCAGTGTAAGGCTGTTGTAAGGAGAATATGAAAGGGGGCCCAGCAATCTATGTAGACTAACAAGTTTCACAGTCAGTCTAAGTCTTTATATGGCTGGATGTACATGCTGGATTCTCCATTCATACGGGAGCAAGGTAACCCTTTGCTCTCAGGACTACGTGCATAGTTTTGATTAAGTCATCACTGTGTATAAATATGTATAGTCTTGAGATCAGTAAATAAGATTTCACCTATATATCGTTGTATTCTCTCTTCCTTGAATCCTACCTGTCATCATATAGGAAAACTTAGAGAAAAGAGGTGGACAATGTCAGAGAAGACTAAATTTCAATACAGGGCCACAGAGTCCGGTGCCCCAAATGTGGCTACAATGTCCAACATTTATGAAATCTGAGATATCTAAGTTTGAAGCTTAATGACCTGAAGTTCCCTCTAGCACCAATGAAGAAGGATATACACACTCTTGCTCAGAGCAATTCAAGCCTTAACACTCTCCTCTAATGGTAGAGGGCTCGTAGCCAAGCACCCTTCTAGCTCCAGTGCCTCAAGCAGGCGCCTAAAGTAACGTTAAGGATGAGAATGGCCTATGTTGCCAACAATTAAGAGCTTGTGTTTCTTTATGCATGTAGGTTTGGTACCAAAATTATATTTTAAATATTAATTCATATCCAAAAAGGTGAAACAGTATTTTCGCATGGTTAAAGAACAAGACTAGAAGCCATAATTCCTGAAAGATAGATCTCAATTTACTATTCATTTTGAGTCTTCTTTTTTTTTTCCTCGCTGCAAAAATAACTTAGTTCCAGCTTTTACCAATGAGGTTCTATGTAAATTTAACCATGTGGCCTCTTAGACAGGATCATGGGTTTCAATTTCCAAACCCAAGCATCTATTACTCCAGGAGAGCAGCAGCTGACCCCACTCAAGTCCTGCTCCATTGCTACCTGGAGCAGAGCTGGAATAAAGGGCAGTTTCTTTAGAAGTCCCTTTTTCTTAGTGCACAGACTCCTTTGGTGAAAAGACTTTTCAAATACCCCTAGTGATACAGCAGAAGTTCCTCCAAGTTAGCGTGCATCATAGCCCATAGTACTAAACCCCTCAGTGGTATCTACACCTTCAGCATTATTAGCACTAGAGAATTGCCTATACCACACCAGCTCTTCTTCCTGCGGTGTTATTTCTATTGTGTAACACATGCTTGCACCATTGCTTTAATTTGAATCTATGGAAATACATGCTGCATAGCAGAGGGCAGATCAACCTCTGGTTTTTAATAAATGATCACACTGACAATTAAAATTCCTGGTGACAGGCGAATTACTGTTAAAATCTATGATTGATTTCTCGCAGAAAAATCTGGAACAGCAGGGAGCAGAGCAGCTAGCAGAAAACCTTAATAAAAATCAAGGTAATAAACCTTTTGCAAATATCAATTTTAATTATTTTTTAAATTACTTTTTCCTCTTCCATCTCTTTCATATGGCCCAATCATGTGAAAAGTTAATCATATTTTATAATAAAAAACATTTACTGTTCTTTTTTTTCATCATCTTTAGTGGAGTTTTTCAACAATATGAGCCATTACACTAAAATGGGAATTTCTTCAGCCATCAGAGCACACAGCTGTTTTATAGTTAAACTGTTTCACATCAGTAGAGTTTTTCTACACAAGTACTGCAGCTTCCGGAGCACAATTTTGCTACAAGGTTTTTATTTCTAAAATCCTGTATTTAATTTTTAATAATACCCGTACAATAACTGGCCAATCTCTTTGCTCTGATAGGCTTCTTTAATTTTTGAACTATTTGCAAACAATAAAAGAAGTAAATCAGCTTCAAAGTCCTTACAGTTAAAGCAGAAAAGTTTCTAAAACATGCATTAAAAAGTCGTGGAAATGAAGTGCACAGCAAAAAGCCGAAAAGGAAGGCTTCCTTCAAATTCTTAGAAGACTAATGACACAGAACATTTATTTTCATCTCCTACTCTTCCTTTCCCACAGGTTGTAAGGGATTTTGTCAAGAAAAAGCTTTCAAGGTACTTCTGTGCAAGCTAAGAGATACAGACCACTGCATCTTCATTTTTAGAGGTGAAAGATGTAGGAAATTTTTAGAAGTGATTTGTTTAATGGAAGAAAAAGTGCCACAAGGGGCACTAGAAAGTACCACACAGCAGGGAAATATAAAAACCTCTGGATGCTCTACCATTTTAAGTTTCCTTTATCCTACTTGTTTCCAAAAGTGCTTTTTACTTACGCTGTAATGATCTTTAAATGGGTGGTAATGAAGAATAATGAACTCTGTGATGACTGGAATTGGTCAGCTCTAACTTGTGACTTGCCATGAACAGAGCGTATATTAAACAGTACGTCACAGTCAAGTATTTAATTCCAGCTCCTCTTATTTATTTTATTTGCCTAGAGTATGTCCTGATCTTCTTCAAGTTTTACTGCCATCAGTATGACCACCGTAGTTTAAATCCAGAAGAGATTGACCTGTTCAGAGGCAGGTAAAGGAGTAACTCCGAACAATTGTTTTATGATTGCTCTGACCTTTGTAGGGGGGCTTAGAGAAATCATTGAGCAGTCTGATATTGTATAGCATTTCTTTTCCACAACAAATTTTTCCAGCTGGGACATGAAGCCAATTGACCAAGGGCGTATCTTTAATAGGTATTAAATACATGCGCGCATGCAACCACACAAACGTAGACCAGTTTCTTGTGAAGAAAGACCACTTAATTTACCAAAATATCCCGATAGTGACTTAGCATTCCCCAACTAATGCATTTTAAATTCTTACTCTCGGTTCAGCTGGTTTGACTTTCAGAGCCACAAACCTTCTTAGCAGCAGCTGAGGATCGTGCGATATAGCCCCTTTCCTGACACGTGAGCAAGGCTGCAGCATACGTGCAGTGCCGGAGCTGTTCGCACTGGTGCCTATAGCGAGGGTGTGCTACCCGCGGCACACACGGGCTGCTGAGGGGCCCGTATGGAAGAGGGCATTCAGTGGGGTGCCACAGCCAACACGATTCTGCTGGACCACAGCACCCTCCCTCCCCACCTCAGTCAGCTCCCAGGAACTGGACATCACTGGTTCGATGGACTAAATGAAATATCTTCGCAGACCTCAAAAACGGATGAACTTGGGATCACAGTCCTGTGCCACACACTCAAAGAGTGTAGAGAAAAACAACTTGAGATGGCATGAGGGGGAAAACTTGCTATTTACAGAATGAGTTTATCAGAACTGATGTTTTTTCTAGTAAAAGCTGTTGTACATATGAGCTACATTTGATGCTGCATTGTTTAGCGGCAGACAGAGATAATACAAAACATAATGCAATTTACCGCTTCATTTCTTCATAAAGTCTACCCAGAAACATTTACTGCTCCATGTTACAGTAGAGGAGTTTAGCAAAATGAGTGAAGTAGGGAGTCTGCAAAACTATAAATAAAGCTCTCTGCTTTCCTAAATAATATTTCACACTCTAGTGAAATAACATAAGAAATTTTCTTTTTAATACCATATCTGACCTGAATTATTTGCCTAAAATTTCTAAACTTGAGTTAGTCACCCTGGACTAGATTTGTATTTATTGTTTTGTCTATTGACAAAACGGACAGCTCAGTCTGCTCTGCCTGTGGACTTTCACAACTGAGAAACACTTGACCAAGTGTCATTGTCAGCTTCTGATTTTGTTTTTAATTACAACATTGCAAGTGCTGAGTTTTGCTCAAGTTTCTTCTCAGTTGTCAATCACAAATGATTAAAACCAAGAGATTTTAAAACAAAACAAGGATAATGCTTTATAGTTTTAGTCTGCTTCCTAACTTTTTCACTTACAAAAGCAAGATGCTGTTACTTCAGCCCCAAAATGTGGAATGCCATACATATTATCCCTCACACACAAACTGTAGACTTCCTTTCAGACACTGGAGAGAGAAAACACATAACCTTTCTGGCTTCTGGGCAACATGGTTGATAACCTCTTCTGTTTGCTTCTCCAGCACCCTCCAGCAATCCCCTTAATCACTTGCCAGGCATGAATTTGAGGGTTGAATTTTATTTTTTTTTCTTCCCCTTTTCAACATCAGTTCTGGAAAACTAATTTCTCTTTCAATACCTCTGTTAGAAAGGGTAGCTACTTTAACTGTTCCAGTTAATATGCATTTTGGGACACCAGCTAGTGTCTCTGTAGAGTACTGCACTGTGACACATGGTAGATGCAAGTCAGACTAAGGTTAGCAACCTTTGTTCTGTATTCTGCTGCATAGTGTAGATCTACCTTTAGCTATTCTTATAAAAATAAATTGAATTCAGACAAAAGTGTACATTTCCCAATTCAGTAGAGATTGTAAAAGACAGACGGAGATGAATGATAACTTGGAGTCAGAGGTGTCACTTCAAAGGAAGACCTCAAACTTCACTGAAGATTTTCCAAAACAGAAATTGAAAATATATTTTCAGGATGTATTGGGTCTGTATGGCAAGGTTTTGGTAGCGGGGGGGGGGTCACATGGGTATTTTCTGTGAGAAGCTGCTGGAAGCTTCCCCCACGTTTGACAGAGCCAATGCCAGCCGGCTCGAGGTTGGACCCGCCGCTGGCCAAGGCCGAGCCCATCAGGGACGGGGGTAACATTTCTGTGATAACATAGTTATGAAGGCGGGGAAAAAAAAACGGCTGTGCAACAGGAGCCAGAAGAGAGGAGTGAGAATATGTGAGAGCACCAGCCCCGCAGACCCCCAGGTCAGTGCAGAAGGAGGGGAGGAGGTGCTCCAGGCGCCGGAGCAGAAATTCCCCTGCAGCCCGTGGGGAAGACCATGGTGAGGCAGGCTGTCCCCCTGCAGCACAGGGAGGTCCACGGGGGAGCAGATCTCCACCTGCAGCCCGGGGAGGACCCCACGCCGGAGCAGGGGGATGCCCGAAGGAGGCTGTGACCCCGTGGGAAGCCCACACAGGCTCCTGGCAAGACCTGTGGGCCCGTGGAGAGAGGAGCCCATGCTGGAGCGGGTTTTCTGGCAGGACTTGTGACCCCGTGGGGGACCCACGCTGGAGCAGTCTGTGCCTGAAGGACTGCAGCCCGGGGAAGGGACCCACGCTGGAGCAGTTCATGGAGAACCGTCTCCCTTGGGAGGGACCCCACGCTGGAGCAGGGGAAGAGTGAGGAGTCCTCCCCCTGAGGAGGAAGGAGCGGCAGAGACAACATGTGACAAGCTGACCCCAACCCCCATCCCTGTCCCCCTGCGCTGCTGGGGGGGAGGAGGTAGAGGGAATGGGGGGTAAAGGTAAGCCTGGGAGGAAGGGAGGGGTGGGAGGAAGATGTTTTTAAGATTTGGTTTTATTTCTCATTATCCTACTCTGATCTGATTGGTAATAAATTAAATTAATTTTTCCCCAAGTCGAGTCTGTTTTGCCTGTGACAGTAATTGGTGAGTGATCTCTCCCTGTCCTTATCTCGACCCACGAGCCCTTTGTTATATTTTCTCTCCCCTGTCCAGCTGGGGAGGGGGGGGGGGGGGGGGGCGAGTGATAGAGCAGCTTTGGTGGGCACCTGGCGTCCAGCCAGGGTCAACCCACCACATAGGAAGACCTAAATTTGGGCAGTCCAAAAGATGACAGTTTCAGAAAGATGTGAGAATGAGATAATAAAATCAAGGAGGTAGATAGAAAACCAATCTGCAACCATAAAGATAACAATTTGCAGCTACTACCACTATTGTTCCTTTTGATTTCAGGTGATTTGAATCTACTGCTCATTGACAGATGCTCAGTATCAAAGAAGTTGGTCCTGAATTGAAAGAATTTTAACGGTTCAAAATCTATATTGAAGTTATGCAGGTAGTTTCAAGATAGAGTTATTAAAAACAAAGCAACATTCAAAAGCCAGTGGTTGGCAATTTATCCAAAATGTAGGCAATTTAGCTGTACATGCTTCATTCCTGTTGGTTAAACTTACCAACTTTTTCTGCACAAGTACTGACTGACTTAAATAGGTCTACATTACTTGATTCAGCAACTTCAATGAAGTTCAAAAGCAAATCACAAAAGATGCTACATGCAGTTTTCAGTTTGTGCAATAAGGATGGAGAACAATCCCCAGACCTAAATCATATGTTCATACAGAATATACTTCCGTAGCTCTGCAGCTACCTTACGACCAAGTCACCTTCAGTGTGTGATGCTCCCGAGTTCAAAATTCACACAGGAACATTTCAAAATAATGGTCAATTAACACTGAAATCCTTTTAAGTACTTCATCCACATTAATCCCAAATGAGTACCTCATGATTAATGTTATTAAAACAAATTCCAAAGGAATTGGCAATGATTAAGTTGTTATTGTAGAGCATTACTATTATTTTTATGTATTAGTGGGGGTTTTCCTGCTTTCTGTGCCGTATCTTTGAAACCTCATCTCAGATTGACCTGAAAGTCACATTACTTTGTATGCAATATGATGTAGTGAAATAAATAATCTGCAATACAAAGTATGCAATACAAAATAGTAGATTACTGCTGACTGAAGAGTTACTGTATTAAGAACAGGATCTTATCTAGGTGAAGTAACTGAGGCCCAGTGCTTTAAGTATTTTCCAGTGGCAGTGACCCAGCCTGACTTAAATGAGGTGTGATACCTAGATGTCTAAAATTAGGTAAGGTAAATCCAGGCCCTGGAGTCTAACCTGAACGTCACTAATCTGGCAAAAATCTTCTTCACTTCGGTGGTGAGCTTGTTGTTTCCCTTCCTGGTCTGTGTATCCTGCTCAAAGCTTTAAAAATGTTAAACTATCTGTGCATACATATGTTCTGGAATAGAAAAGTAAGAGGCAAGTGTCTCAACTCAGCTTGCTTTCCCCATCCCCCAGCTTCGAATCTAGAGCATTTAGAGCCAAGTGCTTTGTCTGAAATAAAGCATTTGGAACTTCACTGCCTTTGTTCTCCTCTTAAAGAACACAGTGGTATTTAAAAAATATGAACCAGAGATAACGCCTCTTTTCTAAATTTATTATTAGGTCCTTTGTATTTTGAGCAGAGATCGCAGAATTCTTAGTCTGGGAGTTTTCTTAGTTTACTCATCTTAAAGTTAGCTTAGCTTCAATAAAATTTAAGAGCGCCAATAAGTTGTATCCTTTTATCTGATGCACCTTTTTTAATCTAGATGAACTTAATAGGTAATTTTTACTCTCGCTTTTGTATTTTATACAAGATATCTCTTGGAAATACACTTTGTTAACCTATGGCGAAGATGGCTATAGTATGAAAATTAGAAAAAATAAATGCAAAAAAATTATCTGTGTAGGAATGGAAAAATTGAGGCAATGCTAATAAAAATTTAAACAATAAAGAGTCTACAATAACCACATCTATAAAAATATCATTTTAACAACTTTAATACTGATTCCTTTCCAATGGGTTTGTAACTCATACAGAAGATCATTACAGTCTTTTACTAATGGTGAAAATCCATGCCCTCTAATTTGGGGTTGCATCCACTAGAGTTTCTAGAGCAACTATAAGCATTTGATAAAAATACTGGGCCGTTAACATTTCTCAGGAATATATTCTAGAAAACTCTTGGCTGAAAACATTATAAAAGCTGCATGATTTTTTTGATTAGTTACCAAAAACATTATTATGACACTGTAGTCTAAACTCACGACCATGGACTATAAACCAGGCACAATTGTTCCAGAGGACCATGTGACAAATTGTAATTATTATCTAGAAATCAAGAAGTTATGAAGGTAGAATGAAAATGTACTGGATTCTAAGTTTTGGAAAGAGGCAAAAAGTGTCCTCCTAAAATTTAAAATTGTAAGCTCTACCTTTCTTCCTAGCAACCACTTTGTAAAGAGATCAAAGTTAAGGATACTGGAATATCTATATGAAATTTGCACACATTTACCTTCATAATGAACTATGTACTTTAAAAGTATCTCATTGACATTTTTTGAAACTTTTCTTTAAAAAATTAGACCAAGAATTACTATTACAAACACGGAAATAACATCAATGACTGTAAAGGACAAACCCAGGTCATCCAAGGTTCAATTCCAAACATGTTTCTCCTTGTATTTGTATCAGGATTTTTTTTCACTTAAAATAAGAACTTGCCTCTGTCATCACAGAATTGTGTTGTTTGGTGTTTTTTTTAACTTACCAATTTTTTGAGTTCTCATCCTGCTTGCTGATTCAGCTCGTCCTCCCCTCCCACTCATTTTGGTGGAAATTTAATTAGACTAGTCTTTATTCCATTGTCCATGTCATTACTAAAAATGTGCAATAGTACAAGATCAAGGACAGATTCCTACAGGTCAGCTTGACAGGGAACAATATACTCTGCATAGTTTCCCTACTAATTACACACTCACATAATAGTAGTGTAATTTCTTTTTTCTTTAATGCTTTCTTATGAAAATGTCATGTGAGATAATGTCAGAAGATTTATTTGTCAAGAATTCCTATTCTGTCACAAAAGGATATTAGACTGATATTACACAGTTTCTCCTTGATAAATTCATTTTGGCTATTACTCATCTCACCACTATTCTACAGGTGCTTACAGTTCATTTGATTGGATTATTTGTTCGAGTATTTTTTTTTTTTACGAAATTTAAATTATGCTGATGGGTCTATAATTCCCCAGCTCTTCCTTCCTCTCCTTTATAAAGGGAGACACTGAGTCAGCTCTTTCTGAGTTTTCTGAAACTTCCTCCATTCTCCACAACACAGAACTGCTAATGGATCTTGAGAATGCTTCATCTAGTTACTTAAATACTACACAATAAACTTCATTAAACCCAGCTCATTTAAAAATATCTGATTTCTTTATGTGCTCTTTCAGAAGCTCTTTTATTATTCCAATCTGACATCTTAGCCCTTTTTCAGGCTTAGTAGTTGTGTTAACTGAGCACAGCAGCTCCAGTTGAGGAAAACTGGAAAAGATATTAAACATTTTTGCAGGTTTAATACAATTTTTCAACTTCTTTCCTTCTGTGTTTGATAGTGTATCACCTTTTTTTCTTTGCTCTTATTATTAGTGTGTTTATAAAATGACTTTTAGTTTCATTTATGTCCTTTTTTATGCCACGCATAATTCTGTGTCTTGGCATTTCCAGATTGTCACCCTTCATATTAGTGCTACTTCATTTACCCTAATTTGGTAATTTGACCTACTTTCCACTTTCCGAGGGATTTTTTTTCCTGGGCCTTAGGCCACTGAAGTCAAGGCTTACTTAAGGGAGCTACTTCCTAAGCTTCACAAGTATTGAGATGGTTTGTGCTTCTCCCTTAAATATAATTTCTTGGGGGAACTGCCAGTGCTTGTAAAGTTTTTCCCTTAGATTTATTTGCAATGAGATCTGACTCATCAGCCCTACTAGTTTGTTCTCTTATAATTTATTGTTTTTATTATGATCTGCACTTTCTGTTCCTTGATGTAATAGATCATTTTATGTCCTCACTAAGCTGGTTAAAGAAAGTGAGGGTAACCCCCCCTTGTATTTTCAACTACATTATTTCTAGGGGCTTCCTGCTAGCTGCCTTCAAAGAACCACAGAGCAACTGAGGTTGGAAGGGACCTCTGGAGGCGATTAGTCCAAGCTTCTGCTCAGGACAAGGCTAATCCCAAAGCTGCACCACGTTGCTCAGGGCTTCAAGTCAGCGGACTGTCGAAAATCTCCAAGAAAGAGGTTGAAGTTGATTCCACCAACTCTCTAGTCAGCTTTTTCTTACGATAAACCACTTTTGCTCTAAATTAGTGTTATTCCTTATACTCAGTTGAAACAGTTTGTATTGCAGTTTGTGACAGTTGCTTCTTGTCCTGCCATTGTGCACTTCTGAAAGAGTCTAACTTAATCTTCTCTACAATGTCCTACAGGCAAACTGCAGTCAGATGGCCCTCAGCATTTTATTATCCAGGCTGAACAAACCATTTCTCTCTGCTGATCTTTGTACACCATTCTCCAGCCTCCTGACAGTCTCGATGGCCCTCCGGTGGACACTGTCCAGTTTGCCAGTATTCCTTACCGTAGGGTCCAAAATGGGACACGGTTTCCCAGATGCAGTTTGACCGGTGTCAAGCAGAGGGACCCATCAGTCCCCGTCACCAGCAGGCTCTGCACCTCCTACTGCAGCCCAGTAGGCACTTAGCCTGCAACGTTGCGAAAGTCCACCACAGATTCACACGCAGGTTGCTATCGGCCTGGACCCCAGGTCCTCCTTCTGCACTGTGGTGGTTGGTCCCGTGAAGATTACCGCACGGGGTTACGCCGATCCAGGTGCAGGGCTCTGCGTTTAACTGCACGAGATCCCTGCGGGCCCACTCCCACGGCCCGCTGCAACCCCTCCGAACGGTGGCCCTGCCTTCCCTCCGCTTCGGTGTCGGCCGCAGACGCTACCCCATCACCCAGATGCCAGTGAGGACGTTAAACAGCATCAGCCCCGGTCTCAGCCCTGAGAAACACCTCTCAGATAGCAGGCAGGAGGACTTGGCACTGCTAATTGCAGCCTTTGCAAACTGATGGTTCAAGCCATTTTTCCCCCCACCCCAAGTCCACGCTGCCCTCATCTGGCTACTGGCATACTGCTTAGACCGCCTTGCTAAAGTTCAGGTAAAGGACAACCATTGCTCTCCTCTTGTACACAGAGACAGCATTTCATCATGCAAGGCAATCAGGCTAATCAAATGTGATTTTCGCTTGGCAAATCCATGCTGGCTGCTCCCAATCATCTTCTTGTCTTCATGTATCTGTAAATGGTTTCCACAATGGCTTGCTCCACATTTTCTCCAGGGACTGAGGTGAAACTGATTGGTGTATAGCTCCCCGGATCCTCTTTCCTATTTATTTTTTTTAACGGATGTAACATTTGCCTTCCTCTCATGGGGATGTCCTCCAGCTGCTATAACCTTTCAAAAATACAGCGACGTCACAATAACATCAGCCAGGTGCCCGCCATGGATTTGTGCCTGTCCAGCTCACCTGAAAAGTCCTTAACTTGTCCCTGACCTGTGGCGGGTAGGACCTTTCCCTGAAGACTTTGCTCCTCTGCCTGAGAGACCTGCGATAAGCCTCGCCAGCACAGATCCAGCACAAGGCAGGCACTGAATACCCCAGTCTCTTCCCTGCCCTGCATCATTATGCTGCCTAACTCATTTTTCTGCAAGCCCTTCCACATCTTGCTGTGTTCCTCTCCTAACCCGTGGCTGGAGTTTGCCATTAGCTGAAAATTTACGCTTTGGATAATTCAAATTGTTGTTCACAAAACATCCTCATCCCCACAGACAGGGAGGTCACATTCATCAACTTCTAATTTTCAATGTACAGGTAATGGTATTAAAATTGTAAACCTAATGAAATTTTTGTTACTATTATTTGCAACTCACTGTACAAAACTTAGTTTGAGACTAATCGAGTTTGTTTCTATTATGAGAAGATCGCTCTCTCTTTATTCTTCCTGTTTTTCCTCTCTGTTCCAAACACTTCTACAAAGTTCCTAGTTGTCTGCCTGAATTTTTTGCTTAACTCGTTCTATATAACCTCATTTGCTTTAGAGGTAAACTAGCATATATTCCTGTGCATAATGACTGAACTTTGTACATTTCTGAGTCAGTCTTAAAAGGGAAACTGGGATACTGCAAACCAGCTACTATAACACTGCACTTTAAAAAGCTTTTAAAATTTCCTCCAGGCAACTGCATTACCTGCCAGAGGCTAGTATGTTAAAGATTCATCACGAAAATGTTCCTGTTATGGCAAAAAGAAACTTAATTTTCTAACTTTCATCTGAAACCTAAACCAATAGTAAAACACCAGAAAGAAGACTTTACTATTGAAGTATCTTTGTTAAAACATAATCTCTATGGCATAACCTCACATGAAGAATGTATAGCTGGGGCACCCATACCTAAAATGCATAATTACCTTTGCTATAAAAAGATGTTTTATTTTCCCTGTAAAACCGAATATTCGCGTCAACACTGAAACCAGAATAAAGGGTCTATAAGGCCATGATATAGTGGGGGTTTTTAGGAAGCATCACGTGAAGTTACTTTTTTACTCATGCATATACAGCTTTAGATATTTTGCAAACATTTTGCCAACCACTGGAAATAAATGAATAAATAACGCAAGTCAAAGTAAATGACAGGGGGGTGAGGGTGGACCCAGCAACTTGAAGACAGGCTGTGAGGCTGCTTAACTCTCCATCAGGACAAGGCGCATCGCACAGGCTCTCTACCCCACCGCCGACAGCAACTGTCTGACTGTGCAGTCTAGTATCTCCATAGACAAAATGACTGTTGGATACCTCTGGGTACAGCAGCATTAATCCATTTTCATGAGTCATAAATCACACTTCTCCACTGCAGCTCACAGAGTTCAAATCAGGACTGGAGCCTGCCAAGGCAGCTAGACGTTGTCCTTTGAACTACATGTAGTCTCCCTCATTTTTTCATGAAGGCTGCCCCAGCACATTATGGAGAGGTCCTCAGAATTTGGTAATTTACAACAATCTAGATGTCTTGTTTAGTGTCTGCTGTACAGGGGCTTTAAAATGTCTGTAAACAGTTATGTCTTGGCAGAAACAATAAAGATACTGCAAACAAAATTCAGGCATCGCTTTAAACATACAAAAGAGCAAACATGCTTTTTCCTTCAGATGTTTCTCTGATTATTTTTTTTTTGTTTGTTTACATGGACGTTTAACTCTTGAATGCAAAATAAAATTATTTTGGAAGGTAAAAATTTCTTTATGTAGATGGCAAATCCTAGTGTTTGACAAAGATTTTGCAGGTTCGATAACAGGAGTTCATTTAAATGTTTAAAAGAATCCATATCCAACTTCTAAGTCTCAGTAGTATCTACCCAATCTATAGCTAGTTCATTTAATCCCAAACATAATTTAGAAACACTGCTAAGTGAGAAGGAAGTAATTTAGCCAGAAGTTAACCAAGGGTTTCCATTGAAAAAAACTGAGGAAAAAATGAAGATGTAGTAAGCAAAGTACTTTTTTTCTTTTCTGAACTTTGTTTTTTCAAGCTTTATTCTGCTGCATAAGGCCAATGCAATAATAAAGACTAATTTCCTGTGGCAATCATCTTCAAAAGGAACTAAAATGAATGCATATATTCTGGAGCCATACTGATAAAAAAGGTTCAAACAATCTCCATTATTTCAAATAATGTTGAAAAATTATAGCCAGGAAGGGTTTTCAACTTACTTCTAGCTATCCATTTTGGATTAACATAAAATATGCTACTTCCAAGTGTTACTATCCTTGTGCAATATATTTATATCAATATGATTACTATCTTCAGTAAAAGGTTTAATATCAACATGTATGTCATTACTGGAAATGTTTCAATTTATATTAAAAAATGAAACTGTAAGATCAGCAACAACTGCCTCAACTAAATCAAATGATTCTTCCCGCAAGCCAAATATAAATGTTCTCATTTATTGAAGTTACACATCTCTTTCATAGCAAAACTGAGCCACTCGGCTTCATTTCTAAAATTATCCTTATCAACTTTGCTGACTGTCTTTACACAGGGCTTATATGTAGTTTGAAAGGATCTGTTCTGAAAGCACTTGATCCTTTGTAAAGGTAAAGAAAAATTAAAATCAGAAAAATAGAAATTTATGCAATGTCAGTATTCAAATCTTTTACTTATATATGACATCTCTGTACATACTGACATTGCAGTCTAACAATATTCCCGTTAGGTTACTGTCATGTTTTGGACACAATGATTTCCCTTTACAGGTGAGGAGATAAAACCAAAAAGTGTACTTCTAATTGCTAGGCCAAATTGTTTTTTAATTTGAATTAATGTGACTCTAACAAATTAATGGAATAATGTCTTTGGAAGATCTTTACTGATGGATCGTAATAAAAGGCGTAAGAAAAGAAACCTGGAGGAGAGGATCGTTTCTCTGTCCACTTCTGAGGGAAATAAGAAAACATGCCAAATCTCTCAAAATCAATAAGGAAGACTACAGCTAGGTCTGAAGAAATCCAGTAAGAAGAGCCTACAGGAAAATTTTACATGTTTATTTATATTTTGACACTGTGAGAAATCAACAGTGCAGTCATACCAAAGATTTGTTTTTGCAATAGGGTCAGAGGCAAAAGGAAGAATAAGGCAATAGTCTATGGTAACATCTAAAAAGCCATGGGGAATAAGAGAGGTATCCAGGCACATGTAAGTCTCCTGACACAAGGCTGATGGATATGACATAGACCTTTTGGGAGCACCCCACCCTGCTGGACCATGAGACCTAGTAGCTGGAAGCCAGGCAGAAAACACAGGATGTCTCAAACAGATCTAAGGTCTACACGGGACATGCGAGTTGAGCCTCAGATGGTGCAAAACGTGTTGAAAAACAGCACATGAAATGCTGCTGATGTTTCTTTAATGACCTGTGGGACAATGGGCAACTGTAACTCTACAGAAATTTGTCCTGGCCCCAGATTCATCCAGTTGTCTGAAGAGTGGTACAGAAGAGGCTTTGCTTACAGCACTCACAGGTCACGGCATGACTCTGGGGAAGTTTCTAAATAATTGCGCAGACAACCAGAACACCACGTGAACCTGGAGAGCCAAAGAAATCTACTGATATAGTCCTAAGTATGATAGTTAAAAAGGGGGCGTCAAATATAATACCAAAATGACAACAGCCTGGAAACTCAGCAGTGCAATAGAAAGGGTCTGGGAGTTTATAATGGATTCCTAAATGTATGTGAGTCATCACTAACAGTACATGACACTGCTGCAGGAAAAAAAGCAACATCGCTTTGGATTTGTTAACAACCAAATATTTTATATGAGACACTGGAAGTACTTACTTTCTTCTACTTAGTACTAGTGGACCTTCTCCAGAGACCTGTCAGTGTTTTGGGGCAAGTTAGTCTAGACAAATTGGAGAGCCCAAATGAAAACAAGAAGATACTAAAAGACCAAAGTGTGTAATTTTAAGGAAGGAAAACTGAAAGGAGCCCATGAGGTGCAGCAGAGAGGAACTGGCAGCAGAAAGGGTAAGGGGAGAGGCATTTGACCAGGGTAGGCAGAAGCTGGCATAGAAAACATGACGCTCAATTGTTCCTTGTGGACATGGAGGATAAGAAGAGATTATCTTAATTTGCAGCAAAGAAGATTTATGTCTGGTCTCAGGAAAAGCTTTCTCACTTTAAGAACAGAATATACACCAGCATCTGTCACATATGGATGTACTTGATCCTGCTTTCAGTATAGGTGATGAATTAGATGATCTCTTCAAGTCAATTCGAGCTTTATATTTCCATGATTTAACGATCTCAGCTGTCTGAGAAACTTATAAGTTGTGATATGAGTATTTGCTTATAAAAAATAGCTTCTACTGCAAATTAGCCGCAACACCAAATTCTAGCATACCAATTAATAGGTACTAACAACGCAACGTTCCTGAATTAGGAATGCAAAGCTTACTCTTCTTTATCCCATTTCTAATCCTGTGAACTATTCAGCCTTATGTCTGTCTGGATGTATCAAAGCAGGATTTCTGTTGACAAACATTGTCGGTATTGTCATCACAAATGCTCAACTCATAATTAAAAAAAAAATAACACCACCACAAAGTTTATTATGGAAGGCTAATAAACAATGGTTACCCCATCGCTGGAGCTGCACATAATTGCTGATGTGCTTCATCTCATCTGTTCACTACTGTGATACCAGTTTTTTCAATGTAAAATTTCTGCAGAAGTAGCTTAAAAATTAGAAGAGTATCAAGTAAAACCCACACATTTTCCTATTCCAAATGCATTCCTCTAAGAAAAAGAAGATGGGGGATTTACAGCAGTGTAGTTCCTTGAATTCAGTGGGAGCAGCAGCTGAGGTTAGTGGCTCCTGATGAAGGAAAGTTTTTCAGGAGGTACTGGTGTAAATTAGGGGCACTGTTTTTGACAAACCAGAGTGGAGTAGCTTCAGAAAAAGGCATAAAACCTTTTGAAGGCCAAGACTTACACAGTACAGGCTAACTCAATATTAAGGTAAGTGAATGGGTTTTCCTAAGTGCCACTGATCTGGAGACCTGTACAATAGCAGAGGCTGGATGCAGACACGCCGGCAGGTTCTGCTCCCCGTCCTTAAAGTCCATTTTCTGGTCCCTTTGGAGATCGGTGTCGACTGAACGGACTTTCTTCTCCTTTCCCCTTGGGGTCGAGTATGTTTTAACTCTTCTTCTCATATGTGATCTCGGAAGTGAAATAATAATTACCCCCACCCCGCTAAGCTCTCTCTCTCTGAGACACACACGACTTCGAAGGGAATAAATACTGTTTCTGTGTTGCCTGGACCACCCTTTTCCTCCCGCCGGTGTTTCTGTGCTTCCCAGGTGTTGCTGCTGGCGGCTGGGCCAGCGTCGGCTGGGCACCGGTGCCAGCACTACCACTGCCCCGGCTCTCCTGAGGGGCAGACAGTCATTGGTACAGATGACACTTTTCTGCCGGTGGATGAGCACGTTTCCTCTGCAATAAGCTAAATTTAATTCTGAAATTCATTCCCATATGGAAAGGAGAGTACGTAATAGCCATTTTACTGCCCACCGCCAGCAGCTAATTGCACAAATATACATGCAAAGCATATATACGCACCCGTAAAATCTGTTAAAAGATGTATGGTTTATTGCTATTTCACAAAACATTTGGGGAATTAGAGTAATAAGTATAAAACAAATGATATATTTTCATCTTATTGGGCAAAATTAAGGTCTGCCTTCTAACATATTTGTCATCTTCTTTCAGGAGGAAAGCCTATTCATTTCAGTAAAATGGCCCGAGAATTAAGGCAGCATTCATCCGGAGCAGCTGAAGTATTCAGCTGTTAATAAAACCAACAAGCTTTTATCAATGAGATCAGATGCCCCTTTCCTTCCTTAAACCAATTTATTGTCAGACCATATATGAACAAGATCCATGCTAGAATGATCCCTAAGCAGGTACATTTTTCATTCACTAGCCCAGACTACATAAAGAAAATATTATTTGTGTTCTCTTCAGTAATAACATAATCAAGAAAGAAAATTAAAAGTAAACATACATTTAATATGCTATAAATTTCTCATCCATCAGAGAGCACCAGCCTTTTAATTTCAGTTCCTATACAGTTTTGTGGCTGAATATTTTTATTTGTACTAAGGATTTAAGGAACTTTCTGTTTAGCAGGTGTAAGAGTTCCACAATGATTTCTAGGTAAACAGTACTGATAAAACCTGGTATTTTTTATAATCTAAAATAATTGTTCCATTTGCAACTTAATCAATGCAGTAAATGCACCTTTCTTATTCCTAGTTTAGTCACCACAAAAAAAAAAAAAAAATTGTTTTTAATCTTTTGGTTATTATTCTGTAATCCATTTTACAGAAATAGTTGGATTGTATAATGATACACTACACTCACAAATGTGAGTAAATTTATTCTTATGCAATATACAAAAACACACACAAAAAAAAAAAAGTAAGAAAGAGGACCTGAATAATCTCTGAAAGCTACTTTCATATGATATTGTTTTGCATTTTACATATTCTACGCAAATATTCCCCAAAACAAGGTACAGAGCATAATAAAGTTATTACAGCCAACATAATGTCACATTAATCATATGAAACCACACTATTAGCAACCATTATTAATCCTATAGACTTTCTTTTGCTGTATCATAAGCCTGCACTTTTATTGTAAACGTAAGCTTAATAATCAGTTTTCTCTTGTGCAGCTTTCTGATTGTGACTCTCATATGTTATTGCCTATTTCAAAGTTCGTATCTCTTAAAGGAATAGTTACCTACAATTTGGTTTTATATCTACTTTAAAAGTTATATACTGTAAGGGATTTCAAATCTGTTAGTTCTTTTCTGGTCTTTCACTTGAGCAGAAAACTTACCTGAGATTCATTGTAACTGTTTCCTGGGTTAACTAGGTCCTAGATATAGATCTGTAAAGACCTGCAGTGTCATGTCACCTTGGACAAAGCACTTAATCTTTCTATACTTCTCTCATTGTATTTAAAATTAGACAATAATATTTCTATCCAGTAGTGCTGTTTAAAGGAAGTTAAAATATGTGTAGTTACACTTTGCAACTAATTATTTTGTTACAACTTATGTAATTGCCAGTTTATAGTACATAATTGTTAATGAAAATAATTGTGGCTTAGAAGATGATACATCCACCAGCAGTAAAGACAACATGCAAAATAAAATAAATACATAGAAAGATAGATAGATAGACAGACAGATAGATAAACACTTGAAGATACCTCAGATGAGGGGAACTCTAAGAGTTGTAGACATACGTGAGCTAAAGGTACCACTATCAAGGAAAACGCAATGGCCAGTGCAAGCCAACTGCCACAGCATGGTTTTATTACCGCAGTGCTGCAACCGCGACAATCTGTCGGGTGAGACCGACAATGAAGAACTAACGCTTATCAGCTGGGGCACAAAACTGACCCAATGAAGGCTTTAGATTCAAGGTAGTATGGCCATGCGTTGCTATACAATCTTGTATCATGCTACCAACTTGTTTTGGGTCAGCTTGGGTACCACAGGCTTCAGAGGGCCACGCTTCTACATTCTGGGGTGGAAAATCACCATTCTGTCACTCTATGGGAAGATCCTCAATGCTGCCCTAGAAAGCAGTCTCAGTCTTTTCAACAAGTGGTAGGAAATTACCAGTCAGTAGCAGTGTTTTTGATAAGGATCAGTATTACAGGTCTACAGAGATCAAGTGGAGCAATCTGGGATTCTACTAAAAATGTTGGACCAGATGGTCTTCTGAGGTCCCTTCCAACCTGGTCTGTTGTATGATTCTGTCATTCTAAAAAGACAAAATCAAACATGAACCCTCAATGCCAGGTTTGAACTAGATACCTACACTCCTTCCCAACCCAGAACCTAGTCAGCTGCCAACCAGAAGGCCAAGGAAGGTCCAAAGGAAGTAGAGAAGGAAGACTTCACATTCATCTTTTATCCCCTTTTTACAAAACCAGACACATGTCAGTCTGACAAGAAAACCAATGCCTCTGTCAGCACTATAACTATTTTGCTTGGCTTGGAAAGCTCCTGAAAGATGAATAGCTCAGTATGATCTGGATAGCAAAGTAGGCTCTGCCACAGATGTAATGCTGCTTCTTTCTCTTCTTCATCACACAGAAAGGCCTCTTGCCATTGAACAAACCTTAATTAAAATATGCAGCTAGTTTTGATGAGGCAAGGGGTAGCAAGCCAAATCCAAGGTGCTGAGATATAGGGGAATCCTTCTCATAACCTCCACGGCCTTTGGTTCATACCCTGTTTATCCTGGACAGCCAGGAAGGCTTGGGAGAAACTATGCATTTTTTTCCTGCAGTAGGGGTTCTGATTACTCTTGATAGATTAGAAATATTCTATAAATAGCATTTGATCATTGATATATATGAGGCTTTACCATAACTTCATACTTACCCAGAAGACATTTTGAAAATGGTGTTCTTGGAAATTGTCAACTCAGAATACAAATTAAACTGAGCAATTTGTTGAAGAAATTGCAAATTGGTGGACATGTCTATTAAAATAAACTTACTTTAAAAACATTAGCTCTGGTATCTATTATCTACGCATGAATGGCATTACCAATCGGAGTAATAGCTTTCCTAAAACGTGTTTCAGTTCATAGTCCCTGTTTGAAGAGTACTATTACTACCTTCTGTAAGTATCAGATAGTATAATGGAGTTTAATTTGTTGTACTTGATTCAAACATTCTACTTTAAAAGTGTTCCATATCAAAACCACTCCTTTCTCTCAAAAAAGTATTGAAAAAGAAAAGTGATTTTTAAAAAATCACAATCTGCTGACATATTGTTTTAAATTCAAAGTTCAGTATGTCATTTTCTTGGTGTATACTGGACACATGGCCTTCAGTTTTCAGCAGATGCAAGTCATACAAACTTTGCTGATTTGTTTACACTCATACGGCATTTAAGTCAATATATAAATGTTTGAAAATGAGGAGCTTGTAAGGTTTTACTTATCCTGAAAAACAGCATGGATCTTGGTTTAGTTCCCTAAATATACTAAGTTATTTAGTAACTAGTGCTTCTGTGTCACTAAAATATTTCCATTTCATTTAATAGTATCTTCTTCATGCATTCCAATCATATTTAAAATATTTTACCAAGTAGGCTTACATTAGAATTAAAATATTACAACTTTACGTTATTTTGTCATTAAATGCAGAATCTGCTCAATTCAATCAATCCTCCCATAAACAAGCTGAAAACTGATTTTCAGAAGCACTCATCTTTAAACAGAATTTTTACTTAGAAGAAAAATATCTCCTTAAATGATACCAAAAAATGTAGGTTATGTATGTATATTTGCCTCTATTTATGCAAAATATCAGTTAGCATTAATGAAGTGTTGTGTTTTCATCAGTGTAAAATGACAGATGTTCTGAATGGGAATTCATCTGTCCCAATGTTTATACCATAAACATCTACCTCTAAGGAATTCATCCTAGGCACTTCTTCTAGTCAGTGGAGAGAAGTAGGCATCTCACCCTAATGCTGACTAGATTAACAGTGTTTAAGAAGTGTTTATTTCTTTCCTTTAAATGGCCTTTACAGTTACCGCCCTGTTTGTCTACAATGCGAACATCTAAAGTCAGGTAAGAAGAGCTCTTTTTGTGTCCCTGCTACTTTGTCACCATTCCTCCTTAGCCAACACAACGTGAGCTTCTGGCAAAGGCAGTGTACTTCTGAAGAGCACTGTATAAACTAATACATTGAGAATATTTTGCGAAGATACAGTTTAAAATTTAATCCACTTATCAAGCTATAAGAAGAAAAACCAAAGCTTTGACTTACTGTTAGTCCCCAGTGGATTTTCATCCCTACTAAAAATTTTTTTATTATCGGAGGATTTTAGACCTTTTGTTGCAAGCTTTACAATGTAGAACTGTTTGCGTGGCAAGGTTTTGGTAGCATGGGGGACTACAGGGGTGGCTTCTGTGAGAAGCTGCTGGAAGCTTCCCCCACGTTTGACAGAGCCAATGCCAGCCGGCTCGAGGTTGGACCCGCCGCTGGCCAAGGCCGAGCCCATCAGGGACGGGGGTAACATTTCTGTGATAACATAGTTATGAAGGTGGGGAAAAAAAATGGCTGTGCAACAGGAGCCAGAAGAGAGGAGTGAGAATATGTGAGAGCACCAGCCCCGCAGACCCCCAGGTCAGTGCAGAAGGAGGGGCAGGAGGTGCTCCAGGCGCCGGAGCAGAGATTCCCCTGCAGCCCGTGGGGAAGACCATGGTGAGGCAGGCTGTCCCCCTGCAGCCCAGGGAGGTCCATGGTGGAGCAGATGTCCACCTGCAGCCCGGGGAGGACCCCACGCCGGAGCAGGGGGATGCCCGAAGGATGCTGTGACCCCGTGGGAAGCCCATGCTGGAGCAGGCTCCTGGCAGGACCTGTGGCCCCGTGGAGAGAGGAGCCCACGCTGGAGGAGGTTTTCTGGCAGGACTTGTGACCCTGCAGGGGACCCACGCTGGAGCAGTCTGTGCCTGAAGGACTGCAGCCCGGGGAAGGGACCCACGCTGGAGCAGTTCATGGAGAACCGTCTCCCATGGGAGGGACCCCACGCCAGAGCAGGGCAAGAGTGTGAGGAGGAAGGAGCGACAGAGACAACGTATGATGACCTGACCCCAACCCCCATCCCCATCCCCCTGCACTGTTTGGGGGAGGAGGTAGGGAAATCGGGAGTGAAGTTGAGCCCAGGAAAAAGGGAGGGGTGGGGGGAAGGTGTTTTAAGATTTGGGTTTATTTCTCATTATCCTGCTCTGATTTGATTGGTAATAAATTAATTTTTCCCCAAGTCAAGTCTGTTTTGCCCATGATGGTTTGGCTGAGTGATCTCTCCCTGTCCTTATCTTGACGCACGAGCCTTTCGTTATATTTTCTCTCCCCTGTCCAGCTGAGGAGGGGAAGTGATAGAGTGGCTGTGGTGGGCACCTGGCATCCAGCCAGGGTCAACCCACCACAAGAACATAAAGACGGTAACAAGGGTATTCACCAAACAACAGTTAATGGACCTAGCGTTTTCAGGGGCAAAATAAAAAAAATTAAACCAAGAAGTGCATCACCAATACACAAAAATCAAATCCAACAAAATAAAATAGTTCTTCTTTGTTGACAAGGAGGCATAGGAATTGCCCTCATGGGACACAATTCAGATGGACCAGCAAGCAGATTAAGCAGTAGTTTCACCGATCCTCTTCCTCCTAACAGGTTTTTACACACGGAAAAGTGCAAACTGCATTCCTATTGTCTTGCGACCCTCCCTGCATCAGAAGACCTCCCAGTACCGCGTCCTTGGGAAGTTCAGGGATTCTCTGCAGTGCTATTTTTTTAAAAGCAAAAAGACTAAGTCATAACAATAATTAATTTCAAAATATTGTCTTTGGAGAGCTTCCTGTGAAACATATACAGTACACTGGAGGAAGTGTAGTGAATAAATGAGATGAAATGGTAGTTAACAAGTACACTTCTTTCTCATCGGTGCTTATAAAACATAATTAAACCCATCTTATCTTAGAAAACATCATCATTGATAACGCTTCCAATTTCACTTCTGGCAGAAGTTGTCTGACTATAGGCTTTTAGTATACGACAATGACCACATCACTAGATTTTATTACCCTACTTAAAACCCCTGTAACAAAAGATGAAGACAATCCTTACAGGAAGATTCAACTTTAGTGTTAAGAGCAAAATTATGTTCAAGAAGTGAGGAAGGATTATAAACATATAACCTTGTAAAGCTACTGATGGGAAAATCCTGCTAGTGTGAAAAGTAAATGACTGAAGTTCCCTGTATTATCTCTGAGAGTATGGAGAAAATGCCAGCTATCGCCTGAGACTATAGGCTGTATCCACAGCTGGTAGAAATGACTAACTTACTGATGCTGAAATACTCTAGTGAAAGATGTAATCAAAAATATATATTTTAAGGCACAACCAGCAAAAATGCAATGGCTGTACTTATGTGGTTTTTTTTTTTTTCTCTAGATTCAAATTGAAGTTTATTAGCCCTTTTCCTACATGTACGTAAACATACTGTTGTTCTCAGCAAGGTAACTTAATGCAGTAAAGAAGATGATTAAACATGCAAACTATTCTAGTACTCAGTGTTGCATATATATTCAAGTATCTGAAATTTTGAATTTTAAACAGCTGATTAAAAAAAAATCCAGATTTGTCTTATGATTTGTAATTTTTTTCTCATAAGTTATTTTCTACATAAATGCAAAGTACTTCCACAGCCAAACTGCATAAATATAGGAATATTTTTAAAGAAACACACCTAAATGATACACCATAAGTAGAGAAAATCTATTTGTTTGGAAAAAAAAAATTATTTCTGCTTCACTGTATTTTAGTTTTTCTCAACTTGGGTGTTTTTCTAGGTATTTGTGACAGTGTAATATCAGAAATTATCCCAGAACAAATGTTTGCTAGTTAAAAAATCAGTACAGAAAACATCTGTAGATAATCCAAAGTTGTTGGAGACATAAAGCAATGAAGAAATAGGTCAAATATAAAGAAAACTTAGATTCCTTGGTAATTTGGATTATCTAGAGCAATGTGAATTTCAGAGGTTTAAATTCAATGTTGCATCTCAAAACAGATAATGCAGATTATACTCACACAACAGAAGAATTTCAATGGAATTCAGTGAAGTTGAGGAGGATGTAAAATTAAGCTTAAATGAGCAACTAAACATGTACTTCAAGCATGATGCTGCAGCTAAGATAGCAAATACTACTTTTGGATGTATTAAGACATTTACAACATTACTGAAATTTTACATTAATTTTGGTGTTCACATTTTGGAAAGTAGCTCCAAATTTGTTTGTTTGGGTTTTTTTTTTTTTAATTCAAAAGATTGATGTTCAAGACTTTAAGTTTAAAGCTCTTTCAGAAGAGATCATGATTAATAATTTTCCACTGCCACAGAGGTAACAATACTGACAGAGCAACATCATACTCTTCTCTCAATGCGAACCTGACTTACAACTCCCCTCAATGCTGTGAGGCAGAGCTTAAGAGTACTTGCACTAGGGATATTCCTTGTTATGTTCTTGAGAATCCAATATGGTTATTATAGCTTTAATTAAGAAGTAGATTTTTAAAAATACTGTATTTCTAAGACCCATCAATGAATAAAGGTCTGAAATGGCCTTTGCTTTCTGGGAATTTTGGCAGAGAACTACAAATATTAAGAAAGAGATGAGAGACTTTGTTTCATCCATTAACAAACTCGTTTACAAATACTATTTTTCCGTAGTTCCTTTCTTATTTCAGCATCTGCTTCGGTATCTCATGCAAGGATTCTTTGTTGCTCTGTGATTTGAGAAAGAACCCCAAATTTCCCTTTCTCTTCCTAACTGCTAGTGAACATATTACTTGGGATAAGGGTACTGCCAGCACAACACAGGACAGCATAAAGAGGAGAGTAAGTGCACACGTGGCATGTACATGTCACGATGATCACCTTTTCCCTTCCATTCTTGCAAATAGTATGTCACCGCTGATCTTAGTGTCTCTAATTTCCGTGTCTCTTTTGTTTAGTTCATCAAACCCTACTTACTCACACCACTTCCTCACCTCAAAAGAGGAAGGTCAAACAATAAGTAGATATAAAAGAGTAAGAAAAAGTAGGAAAAGGGTTAATTCAGGCCAGCAGAATGATCTTCAAACAACTACAGACAGAAGGGAAGAATGGTATTTCCTTCACTGGCGCAAAAAAGAAATTACTGTTTCTGACCGTATTGGGTGTAGGTGGCAAGGTTTTGGTAGATGTGGGGGGCTGCAGGGGTGGCCTCTGTGGCAAGAGGCCAGGGTGGGCATCTGGCTGCTGGCCAAGGTTAACCCACCAGCTCAGGCATAGTCAAGGTCACCTGCTAGTGTCACAATCTGAACTAAAATATCCCCAAGTCTCTAAAAAATCAAAGAAAGAAGATTTAACAATGTTAACCTCTACTTGCCCTCTTTAATAATGGGGTCAGAACATTTCCACTACAGATGTTACAGAACAGTGTAGAAGAATCATGGGAAAAGAAACCATTACGTGAAAGCAAGATGAGTGCATTAGGCACAAGCTAAGAGGAAACCACTTAAGTATGGTTTCCACTCCACCTCTGAATCTACTACTCATCAAACAGCCCTTGCAGACTTCATCACTTCTCCTTTGTACAAGAATATTTTTCCTAAACTGCCTTTATTTACATGTTGTTATTGCATTGATCTCTGTCATCCATATTACTATTTTGTTATCCATCACAATGACAAAATGCCACCCTATTTTTCTCAGTGATACCGAATCTTAGTACTGAAAGTGAGATATGCTCAGTTCTTCATTGATATACATTTACGTGTCTAAACATGAACAAGTTCCCACCATTGTAAACAGACAGCTATGTATAGAATTGATTACTTGAATACAGGCATCTAAAGTCATTCGAGAAGCTCTGAGGTACCTGCAACACATGCATGGTGTTGACACAACACAGACACAACACAGGCTCTGTGGAAGACCTGTAAGCTTCATTAGTATTTATTAGTTTCCGATCAGTGGGATGCACTAGGCCACCTCAACTGGCACTCAGAAAACAAATTCTGCCCCCGGTGTTCTTGAAGACACAGGGAAGAATCTGGCTCCACTGCTCCAACCTCCATCTGGGGCTGGGTCCCATTCACTAGCCCTACGTGCCTGCCTCAGATATGCCAGGACATCTCAAATAGAATTGGACACCTAAGTTGAGATAACTGGGTCCAATTCCACCCTTACTCACAAAGCTCACCTGCAGACACCTACAATTAGGTGACAGTAACTGGAAGCCTCAGGCTTCCATTACAGTCTTAGTACATCATTCACAACACTGACAACATCCTTCAACTAATCCCCCACTATTCAGTACATTTGCACTTAATACTGGGAATGGAAGATGAAGCACCAACAAGGCATATACTGCAAACTCAAATACTTGGCATACAACACAAGTAATTCCATTGCTGCTTAGGTGTACTATTGTACAATTATTACTGTTCCCAGTAACTACTGGCTGATTCAGGTGGGCAGTGTTAGAATATTTTGTGGCATACCTGCAAGTATTTTTCATAATTTGAAGTCACATTACTTTAATTCATCACTTCCTGGTGTTCTAAAATGCACTACTATATTGTATGAGAACTTAAAGTAATTGAACTCAATAGCTGAAAGTGCCCTTGGCAACCCTAACTCTGGTGTAAAGTTTTGGACAGCTAATGTACACTTGCTAAGAATCACAAATCAACATTACCACCAGACTGTAAAAGTGCAACTTTGCAATCAGTAGAGGCATGCAGAGACCCGGACAAACTCTCTTGCTGTTTCTATGCTTCCTTTTTCCCATTGCTGCCTGTGCATAGTCCTAAATAACACCTCAGCTGACAATTATACAGCTCGCCAGCTCAAAACCCAGAACTTGCTCATACAAGGAGAAACACGACCTAAAAAACTATTCATTACCATACCATCTTAAAACTCTCACAGGGTGGTTTTCCAAATCAGCCAGCCATCTGGAATCACCCACAATTTTATATAAGTCTTGTCATTCTCTTGCTGGTCAGCTGTTGGTTTAGTTTTTAGTCAACAGGTTTTTGGTCAACAGAGCTGTCTGTGGCAACACACTTTAAACCCTGAGATTTATGCAGAGAGCAAAGTGGTACACAGAAGAGGAACTATGAAACAAGCAAGCAGGAAAATGAGGTTTCAGGAAAGAGACTGTGCCAAGCGGAAATGCAGAGAGAAGGGACGAAGTGGAATGAGTATGGGAGAAAGAAAAGACATGGCAGGAAGAAAGAAAGAACTGTGAGGGAATTCTAGGATGGCAGAAATTAAAAACTCAGGCAGAAAGGGTGTATTTCACCAGTGAAACAGAATAGATGCAGCTATCCTACCAGCAAAACTCATAGCAGGTGGGTAACTGAAAAACTGGCAGTGCCTAGAATAGCAGGTGAAAACTGGCCGAGAACCAGTAAACCCAACACATCTGAGATTCTTGAAGACTGATGACAACAGCATGCAAAAACATTATTGGAAGTACTGGGTGTATGAATAACAAATCAATACAAGAAAACTTGACAGAAACTTTGCAAATGGAAAGAAATTGTTGATCATATCATTGTCTATGAATTACGTTTGCAACTCTACTTGTAATAGAAACATTCGGAGAGATGTAAACTACAGTACCAAAGGGAGTAGGGATGAGAGACGGAAAGATGAATCCTTCTGACGGAAGGATGTCGGTCCTTTTTATTATAGGCATATGTATTTGTTATTTCTCTCCTCAATACTTTCCAAGGTGTACCACACTGCTGCAAATTTATTGATTTTAGCTGGCACGGGCACTTTGTAATGGAAGTAATGACCCCAATACATATTCGGAGAATTAGTTGTACTTTGTAAACCAGCTACTTCATGTTACTACTGTCAAAGGTGTAGTCTTCAGGGGTCAGTATATTTAAGCTCAATGTTGATGTTTAATTAATTAACTAAGAATGATATCAATCTGACTAATATCCTCAGTTCTATTACTTTTCAAAACTTTAACAGGTTATTAGAAACGTAAGATATATTATTTAGTTGTGTTGTAACTGTTCATAGATTTAATTTAGACCCTGAAGGAGAGAATTCAGGTTGATAATGCTTATTTTCCATCATTTGTATTATCTTAGTGTATCTCCACAAGAAAAAATTGAACTTTTAAAATATTTCTATGGGTGATATATGCAATTTGTCTGAAAATGAAGGAAACAGAAGGAAAATATTGGCCCACTGTTAAACAGGAGAGGTGAATTAGTCACCAACAATGCTGAAAAGGCAGAGTTTCTCAACACTTTCTTCACTTCTGTCTTTACCGGCACTGTTGGGCCCTAGGCCTTGGGAACAAAAATCCAGGTTGATACAAACAGAACCACTGTCAGTGAAGGAAGAGTTGGTATGTGAACTATTACAGGAGCTTGACCTCTACAAATCAATAGGCCCTGACAATATCCACCCAAGGGTGTTGAGAGAGCTGGCTGACTTTGTGAGGCCGCTCTCCATAATGTTTGGGAAGTTGTGGAGATCGGGGGACGTTCCAGAAGACTGGAAGGCGGCTAATGTCACCCCCATCTACAAGAAGGGCTTAAAGGAGGACCCAGGAAATTATAGGCCCGTCAGTCTTACTTCAGTCCCTGTGAAAGTTGTGGAATGAATCCTCCTGCGGGCTATCACAAGTAAATGAAGCATGTGATTGGGAAAAGCTAACACAGATTCACCAATGGCAAATCATGCTTGACAAACCTGATCGCCTTCAATGACAAAGTAACCTGCTCGGTTTACGTGGGGCGAGTGGTGGACATTGTCTACCTGGATTTCTCCGAAGCTTTCGATACAGTTTCCCACAGCCTCCTCCTAGACAAACTGATGCATTATGGTCCAGGCAAGCGGTCCGTGCGGTGGGTCAGGGTGGTAGTGAATCGCTCCTTTTCAAACTGGCAACCTGTCACAGGTGGGGTCCCCCAGGGATCGATACTGGGCCCTACGCTGTTTAGTATCTTCATAAGTGATCTGGATGATGGGATCAGGTGTTCCCTGAAGAAGTTTGCTGATGATACCAAACTGAGTGGGGAAGTGGACACTTCAGAAGGGAGAGCCACCCTGCAGGAAGACCTGGATAGGCTGGAAGAGTGGGTTAACAAGAACCTTATGAAGCTTAACAGGGACAAGTGTAAGGTCTTGCACCTGGGAAAACATAATCCAGGAGTGGGATCTGGGATCTACCCGGCTGGGCAGCAGCTCTGTGGAAAGGGATCTGGGGGTCCTGGTGGACAACCAGCTCAGTGTGGGTGAACAGTGTGCTGCTGCGGCAAAGCAAGGCAATGGGACGCTGGGTTGCATCAACAAGGGCATCACCAGCAGAGATAAAGAAGTCATTATCCCACTGTACTCGGTGCTTGTCAGGCCACACCTGGAATACTGTGTTCAGATTTGGTCCCTGCTATACAAAAAAGATGTGGACAGGCTGGGGAGGATCCAGAGAAGGGTCACAAGGGTGGTCAAAGGACTGGGAAACCTGCCATATGAGGAAAGGCTGAGAGAACGGGGTTTGTTCGGCTTTGAGAAAAGAAGGTTTAGGGGAGACCTTATCACCATGTTCCCATATTTAAAGGGTGTCTACAAAGAAGATGGAGACTCCCTTTTTACAAGGAGTCACATGGAAAAGACAGAGGTAATGGGTACAAGTTACTCCTGGGGAGATTCCAATTGGACACAAGAGGAAAATTTTTCACAATGACAACAATCAGCCATTGGAATAAGCTCCCCAGGGAAGTGGTGGATTCCCCAGCTTTGGACACTTTTAAGATTCGGCTGGACAGAGTGCTGAGCCATCTTGTCTAGACTCTGCATTTGCCAAGAAAGGTTGGACCAGATGATCCCTGAGGACCCTTCCAACCTGTATTCTATGATTCTATGAAAATATAAAATTTATAAAAAAACAAACCTAGGGAAAAGCAGATTATTCCATCTAAATAAAACTTACTTTAATGCATTTCTTAACTAATAAAATTGTTTCTTTAGGCAAAGAAAAAGTACTATAACCTTAATACTTTTACCTTCTTTTTTTTTTTTAAATAAAGTGGAAAGCATGAAGACCACCATGTCAAAAAAAGACATTTAACCACAAACACTCTGAAAGACATAGAGAACTCAGGATGACAGGACTCAAGCTCCAGCCTGCAAAGCAATTCAACATCTGCCTAATTTTAATCCCTTGCTTCAGCTCCACCTGCTCCAAAGAAAGACGTGCTTATATGCATTGTTGCAAAGAACTGGTCCAAAGCACACAGTTAAAAACTAATATGTTAATCACAGATTATAAAGCCATAAAGATATCGGTGATCCTCTAATTTGATCTGCTGCATAATAAAGGACAGAGGATTACCCTGACTTCATTCTAGTTTGAGCTATGTGCTTCCAAATGCTTTTTCAGGGCCTGGAAATCCTTTTCATCCTCAAATGGAAATTGTTAAGAAGATATTTAAGAAGATAGGCTGTGTTTCCTCCTAAGTACGCAGCAGCCACTTGTAACAAAAAGCTTTAAAAATGAAAATAGTATCATCAGTATCAGTTGGAACAAACTAATGATGGCTCATTGTGTCTCACTTTGATATTTGTATTGTAGTACCTTTCTGTATGAGATGCTATACATAGCAAGGTTTAGATGCTTATCAACATTTATAGCACTTCCAAATGCTCATACTTAATTTTTCAAATAGAAGCAGAGGATTATTGATGACCTTGACTTATTCTGGTAATACTGGTTTCAAAATAATGTTATTCAAAGGATATATAGGGCTTTCCTGGTTACAAAAAAAGCTCGCTCTTTGTCAAGAGAGACAAGCTATGCTGATATACAATGCAAGGGTACTAGGATATTGTCAGTCCTGATAAGCCCACTGCACTATGGATAGCCATTGTGAATGAAATAGGAAGTCTTTTCCAAAGAATGGCTAATCTTCAACCTGGTCCTGTGGGGAAGACAGCCCAGCATAGGCAGGATAAGGAGCTCCAGTCCTCTCACCCTACCAGCAGTAGTTTTTGCTTTGATAACGCACAAAGACTGAATTATACCAAACATAAATTAAGCATGCGTATCATTTATTCTCTGTGGAAAGCAATAGGGGGCCAGAAATCAATTATTAGAAATTGCTTTGGTTTTAGTTAAAAAACTGTATGCATACTGACATAGATATTCTGCTTATCCTAACGGTCTAGAAATTTGTAACTTACCCTAGGATGTGAGTTACTCAGCTGACCAAAGGCAATTAATTTAGCTGCTTGCACAAGAGCCTTGTGCCATCTGAGGTTTTACAGCACATCCAAACCGCTCCAACAAGGCTGGCAGACAGGACACCTATAACCTGAAATAGCATCTGTAAACCAGCAGGGCACCTCAAATGGGACCATTACAGCCAACTGAATCATATTCAATGTGTTAACTTTAATGTGGGCTGAACAGTGCTCCTGGTCACGTTGACTGGTTTGCCTAAAACTATGTAGTCTATACGGGGAGCCTCGACCCCTAGTTCACACTTAGATGTTTATTCTGAAGCTGAGCACAATCTTTACTGAATTTTCAATCATGTGCTAGGAGGCAGGGTAGACAACTGAACTGCTCCTGGCAAATGAAAATGCACATATGCACAAGTATGTGCAGAATCTGGTTCTTAGGGAGCGCCATCTGTACAACAGTACTAGAGGGGCTTGGTACATACACTGAAGTATTGGGAATTTGTAGACGATAGTAATCCTTAAAACAATTTGAGAGCTCTCTACTTATACTCACTACACTTACATTCCAGATGTTAGCAGGTGCTTTCCAGGCCCACTGTCAGGTCCTGCACGGAAGAATAGGCGCTATAGGAAAACCCAGGGTCTTCAAACACTTCGTGAGCCCGCTAGTGGGCTTTGGTATCTGCTATACACCACAGCCATCCCAACCTTACCAGACCAGCCATCAAGACATCACCTTGGCCCTGCATTTTGGTGCACCATTTTGCTAAGCTTGATGGCTTGAAACCCTGCGCACAAAGTCCAATGTCCATTTCAACAAGTGTGTTTCTTTACAGTTGGGAAAAGGAAAAGCTGCAACAACTTTATGCAATTCAAGAAAATTAGCGTTTAATTTATTTTTAGATAATCAATCCAAACAAGGGTTTTCTAAGAGGTTAAAGTCCTTCCGTAGGAAGGACCTTCACGGTGATTGAAATTATGAAAGGGAAGCTTTTAATTTCCCTCCACTTAAAGTAAGAGTTGTGTTCTCAGCCTTACATCAAACCAACAGAGATGTTGGCAGATCACTGCCTACTGCCTAAGAGCATTAACTGTAACCAACAACTACTGTTACTGTAGTACACTATGAAAGTAATTGAACTTGCAGTTATAGGCTTTTTTGTTGTTCTTGTTAGGTGGGGTTTTTTGTGGGGGTTTGGTTTGGGGTTTGGGTTTTTTTTTTGAAACTGTAAGACACAAATCATGAAGCAGTGAAAGCTAATGTGAAAAAAAAAAAAGGAAAAAATATCAGAAGTGTGTTTATTTACCTTGGTAACACTCCAGGTAATATAATCCTCCACCTCTCCCAATATCATTTCCTCTTAATCATGTTATAAAACCTGTTTTGTGTTGTTCAGGTCAAATTGAGTCTGAGGTAAAAAGATGTAGAAGGGTCAGCAAGGGATGGACCAGTGCAATGGGTTGATACTTTCAGAGTAATTGGTTCTTAAAGAATGCAATCTAAATTCCTGGAAAATCAGTACAATCTCCAAGAAAAGTTAGCTTTCATGTAATTGAATAGAAAATACCACAAAAATATAAATATAGACCATCAGTCTTGAGACTAGATCTCCCACATTTTACTTGTTCACCTTTCACAGATAACATTATTTAAAGCAATACCACCTATATAATATCAGGTTTGAAATCTTTTGAAAAAATATTTTTTCAGAGTTGTAATTTATGCTTTAAAAAATAATATTTGTACACATTTACCAAATAGGATTCAGAATCATTCCAGCTTTTTGCTTAAATTGCACACATTAAAAAATACTGTTTAATTACATGTTTAAAGTACCTAGTCAGTTTGAGTAAATGCAGTAACTCAAATGAAAAAGAAAAAAGTTTAATTTTACAGTAATATAGTAATACAATTTAAATAAGCAGAATTATTTATGCAAAAATCACAAAATTTAGCCTAGCATATAATTAAAGTACATTTTTAGCAAGTATGCTATGCCTATATAAAAATACAGTAATTTGTTGAAACTAAATTGATGATGGTATGCCACAAAATCACCAAGTTAAAATTTTAAACCTTACCTTGGCTTCTTCCCTTTATAATATCAAAAATGAATTTATTTATTACTGTAAAAGTACACATATGGAACAAAGGAGCCTTTAAGAAAACACTGGCCTTTGGTGCCAACGGATCTTTAACCCTTTCCTTAACAGATCAGAATGTCTACTTTTTTCCACTATGCCTTACATACCATAAATGTTATTCCTCCTCAAAGGATAAAAATGAAAAGAGAAAGCATTCCAGCATTTGAGGGCCAAAACACACAAACAGCATTTTAAGTCAGTCAGGAAATCTGCTCTGGAGCCAATGGTCTAACAGAGGAAGTGCAGTATTTCCCTTTTTCATTGTTCAGGTGACTGAATATCTTTACATTATCTGAATTCTTATGATTATGCAAATTAAAAAGATCTTGATTAAGAGAAGAGTCTTGTCTGCAAACCTTAAATTTCCACTCGTATCCATTATTTTTATTCTGTTACATAAATACGGCAAATTTGCAGAGTGCAAATGTAAAATATACTTCAAACAGATCATGAAATATCATCAGTGGTTTCAGCTTATACAATGTCATCAGAAGTCCTACATTATTTAGTATTTTCCTTAGATACCCATTTAAACATAACTATTCAAGACTCAACTTTCATCTGAAAGAAGAACCACTCTTATATTATAAGGAAAAAAAAAACCCAAATGTTAAGAAGCATGTATAAAAAAGACCTACCACAAATATTAAAGTTGGTTTTAGTACAACTTCATAATTAGGGATTCTGATTTATAACTTCTGACTATATTATTTGATCCCAAAACCTATGATCTAAGAAAATACAAAAATGTAAAGAAGAATAAATCAGAAAAAAGAAACCATGAAACGATTAATGTTGCAATGAAGGATTTTACGAATCTTGTAATGAATTTGAAGAAGATAATTTAAAGTGCAAAGGATGCTGCACAGTATAAGGGAAGATAATTTTTTTTCCTCATAGATACTGTTCTGAAGGCACAAAAACATGAGGAAAGAATACTACTTTTGCATAAAGATAAGTACAGCTAACAATACAGATGAGCACTGGAAATATGAGAACATCATTATCCTTCGGGTTGGCCACTATTAATCCCAGCTCAGGTATGATGTAAGACCTAATATAGGGTATAACATTAAGACTGAGAAACACTGAATTTATGGTCTCAGGTCTGCTAGGATTTGCTTCAACAAGCAGGAGCTTCTCTGCTGTGGACTGGAGAAGAAGGGATCTCAGTACCCTTCCCCATGACACCCATATGCAGGTACAAGAAGGGCAGAAGACCGCTGCCCTTAGACCTCTGTGACCTCCTTCATCAGTCTCTTCTTCAGCTGCGCTGGAAGCCATTGCCTTTTTGCCTATGGGGCCAAAGGAACCAGCTATACTTGTACCTTGTTAAAATCTGAAACCATGGCTGGCCAGTACACTGGCATATGAAGACAGAAAAGAACACTCCTTGGACCCTTATCTCCACCAACCTGTACGCGCATTTTACATTTTGAATCATGAAAATTATATTACCAGAAGTAACTGCAAAAAATATTTCTTTTTCTGAAGACAGTTAAGCTATTTGTATTCTACTCCTGCATTCCTCTCTATTATTGTTGATGCAAAGCTCAGCATGACGACAGTACTGTATATCTATCGGTTTATCTCTGCCCACAGTAGTGAAAGACATCTCTGCATTTTTACATTGCATAATTTACATCACTTAGTTACTTTGCTCTGGAAGAGCTCCTAGTGAAGTCCATGGGCCTGCCTGCAAGTGACATAAGACGCATTGTGAACTCTTTGTTCATTACTAGCATTGCAAAAACTTGTCTAATATTAACCCATCGTAAGAACTGTCCGAAGCACCTCTGCAGGTACAGAAGAACTAGGGAACGTACAGCAAAGATGGAGACGGCAAAGATAAGCAAAGGTATGGATCAGCTTCTGTCTGAGAGGAGATTAGTGTGGTGGTGCCCACCACACATCAGGTGCCCACCAAGCTGCTTTATCACTCCTCTCCTCAGAAGGATGGGGCAGGGGGAGAAAATAAGATGGAGAAAAACTTGTGGGTCAAGATAAAGGCAGTTTAATAAAGCAAAAGCAAAGGCAGCACACAAAAGCAAAGGAAAACAAAAGATTTTATTCTCTACTTCCCATCAGCAAGCAATGTCCAGCCACTTGCCGTGAAGCAGGGCTTCAGTACGCATAGAGGTTGCTGCGGAAGACAAACATTGTAATAATGAATGTCCCCCCTTCTCCTCCTTTCTCTTAGCTTTTATTGCTAACTATGACGTCATATGGTATGGAATATCCCTTTGGTCAGTTTGGGTCAGCTGTCCTGGCTACGTCCCCTCCCAAGATCTTGCCCACCCCCAGCCTATTGGTGAGGGGGGAATGCTGGAGAGACAGCCTTGATGCTGTGGGAGCCCTGCTCAGCCAAAACACTGGTGTGTTATCAAGATCCTTCTAGCTACCGACACAAAGCACAGCACTACGAGAGGGCTGCTAAGGGGAAAATTAACTCCATCTCAGCCAGACCCAATACAATTAGATAAATAAAGACACATAACTGGAAAAGAAAAATGTGAAATCAATACCATTACAGAGATGGTGAAGAGGAAACACTGTGCCTGAAGAACTATGCACCACAGTGCAAGTTGTAGAGGGATAGCAAATGAAATTATCAGGTCATTCACCCAAAACAAGAAAAAGAAGATACTTCCCACAGCATCTGGGCAACGTTGAACTTTATTGCAACAGGAGGTTATAGTTGCCAAGTGTAAGTTCAAAAACAATTAGATGCATTTAGATTAAGAAAACACAACAGCAGTATTAAAAAAAAAAAAAAAAAAAGATAAAAGCTCCTGTTTAGAAAATCTTCAAGCCACAGATTGCAGGCAATAGAGTGTATAAGAGTGGAAGCATAACTGTGTGCTGGTGCAAACCTTAAACCCTTTCCTAAGCACTCCTTGATGGGCTTTGTTTGACACGAGATTGGGACAGGTGGACACTGGATCTGATCCAGTATTCAAGGGCTATCACACTTTTTAAAAGCATGGAATACAAGCAGCTACATGAGGCTGTAAGACTGTATGAGCAGGATTACTGGGCCAGAACAAGGACCCTTCAAGGTATCCTGTGTCTGAAACAGTATAATGAATATAACCATCATTACAAATCTACTAAATGCAGTACGATCCCACAGTAAGAATTCCACAACACCTGCTCTCAGTTCCCAGAAATGTGTGATTTCAGGACTTTGTAAACTTTGCATCTTAGGGTCTACCACTCCTTGTGGGAATCTTCTTCTGTGAATTCACTCTTTGATCCTCTGTGTATTTTTGGACTCCAGAACTTCCTATGGAAATGAAATCCATGAACTCATTATGCACCATATGAAAAATATTTCCTTTTCCTAATTTTGTACCTGCTACCTGATAATTTCATTTAATGATCCATGATACTTACGAGAAAAAGTGAATAATCATTTTTCTATTCAACCTCAGCATGATTTCATACACTTTTACTTTATTCATCTTTAGTCACTTCTTTTTCCTACTGAAGCCTTAGTCTAGTTAGATCTCATTGTCTAGACACAGCTCCATACCTATGATCAAGCCTGTCATCCCTCTCCAATGTTTTATAGAACTATCAAGCTTGAAAATGCATTTTTCACAGTTTTAGCAGCCAGTTTAGAGACAATCCTTATATATAAATAGGTAAGACTGGGTTTCCCCAGCATGCCTGTCTTTGGATTTATCATTACTGAATTTCATCTGCTGTTTTATCACCTACTTACTCAGTGTCTTAAAACCTGAGTTCACTTCTGAGTATACTACCCTGAATAGTTTAGTATCACTAGAAAGCTTTATCACCTCCCTATATTGGGATAAATAGCTGCGGAATTCCACTATCCTGCTATTGCAAATATTGACCATTTTTATTCTTTAATTTCATTATTATTCTTTCCTTCATATCCTTAAACATAGAACTATGGAAAGATCTTTCCTCTTATTCGATAGAAGCTTGATTTCTTATTAGAAACTTGGTAAGGAATTTTGCTGAAAGATTTTTGTGAGTTCAGGCAGACTATATTAACTATATGTGCCTTGGTCCACATGCTCCTTTACTTCTTTCAGAAGACTTTTAGCAGACAGAGACATAACTTCCTTCCACAAAAGTCATGCTGAATGATCTCCACTGTTTTATATTTCTCTATGTGTCCCTCAGTTCCGTATCACACTTACTAGTAATTTGCCTGCTCATCCACTGGTAGCAAAGCACAAACAAGTACTATGTGCACCTACATCAATGTCAGTGTCCAGAACTTTCCTTTATAGGATTGTTTCTGTATTTTTCTGTATCAGTACAGTATTCACCTTCATCTTTCTTAGTTTTTAAATGGTCTCAAACCGGTCTCCTGGGAATACCCTCTGTCACCTGAGCAGACACACTCTAGATGATCCAAAACACCCAACACTGGCCACAAATTTGTGGTTCTGTTTGCATGGTTATATTTACATTTTTCTCTCTAAAAAAACAGAAGTTCAAACAGAACTTAAATATTCTTCTTTCTAAAAAGACATGCAACATATCTTAATGGAGGTTCTAGCTTCACCCAATGGCTCAAATGGGTTAAGAAAAAAAAAGCTGAGTCAAATTAATCAAGTTCTTTTACTGTGTGTAACATGAGTGATGGCTGAGTAGCTAATCATTCGAAGTACGAGTGCTCTCACATTTCCATGAAACAGCAATATTGAATAATAAATGTTAAGGACATGGTCTAAAATGAAAATAATAACAATAAAAAAGATCACTAGTACATAAAACATACAGGTTCTTTTTTCTAAGCATAAAAGGAATTAGGACTTTGAAAAGAAATAAAAAAAAAAAACCAAAACCAAACCCAAACCCAGGTACAGGCACAGCTTTTCAACTGCACGTGGCAAAGGTCAGTTACAACAGAAAAATTCTAAACTTGCATAAAAGTTAAATAAATGATTTCTGATGCAGAAACTGGAGAACAGCTTATGATCACACCCGACGAATACCAACTGTCCATGTACTAATATGATTCTCCCCACCACAGTACTATGAAAGACAAGCTGATGGCCCACGACTAGGAACAGAGCATTTGTGCACGGTGTACACAGCTGTACTTACAATCGGGACAGGAGTGCTCACATGAGCTTTAATCCAGGTGACCCTGTAGCAATAGCTGTGAAGAAATGGTAACCATGAGATCAGCACTGGCAGGGAAGCCCAGCAGGTAGAGATCCCACCGGCCTCACGCAGCACATGCTGAGACTCATGCCATCACATTTTACCTATGCTAGTAAGACTAAGGTTTGCATGACTCTTTTCACTGTTCATTTGAGTGAACAGCGAAAGACGCCACATAAAAAAGTCTGGCGGTAGAAGCTGGCACCTGCAAACTGCTGGGAAGCCAGAAGAAATTAATTTACTCAGGTATGAAACTTAAAAACTAAAACTGACACCACCTACTCCAAGGAGATTTAAGCAAACACTTGGGTCATCAAAAAATTTACCATGTTTTATGGCCATCAGGACCACTCCAGCACTTCAGCCTTCCTCTGTCCCAGTTTCTGCTGATGTTCACCAAATGGGTGCTTGACAGAAGTCCCTAGGGCCCTATAATAAGCATTGTCCACCCAGTTAGAAAGGTTGAGTGCCCCTGGTTTAAGCTCCTGTATTTTACTTCACAAGTGCAGATGGCTACAGTTAAGGAGTCATCATCAGTTCCCATAGCTCGTTTGACTGGCAATAGTTACGAAGCTTTGGTGTCTTGATCTCCTGCCATCAGTCTGTACATAAAAGATTCAAGAAACATAGCTATGGTTTCTTTAAACTGTGTGCTTATCTTCAAGTATTTGCAAACCTGTGGAAATTTAGAATAGTAAAGATAAGAGACTGTTTTAATCTGGGAATGACAGCATTTCCCAGATTAAAGGGAAATATCAGCATGTAATTATCTCTTGCTACTACAAGATAAATAGGACTTTTTTTGGTTGCTATGCAAGAAATAAAATGACCCTTGTAAGTGGTAAAACTGATAACAAACACAATGACAAGAAAACCAGCTAAAAATTAGAATTCTACTGTCTTCTTTTCTAAAGTTACCTTATCACAAGCTTCTCTAAGGCTAACTGATATTTAAGATGCAGTCATTTGTATGTGTACAACTTTTAGATAACCTGTGCATCATATCACTCAAAAGAATGATATTCTATATTCAAATCTTACGATACTTATAGTTTTTATCTGTAATAATACATCCCACAACACAAAAGTAGGCACTGACTTCAACTTTGCCCTCTATAATTGCTGTTGGTGTGTATCATAAAGTCTGTGAAGTCTTCACACCTTAAATATTAGGAAGTATGTTTATGGTTGGCGATTATTCAACAGGAAATTCTTGCTACATCTAATGAATGTTTCAAATATTAAGATAAAAACTCTTCCTTAACCCCAAATTCTAAAATATTCCAGCTTTTAATAGCAATACTTTATAATGCCATCATCAGGTACAAAGAAAAGTGTTTTATGTATAAAAACTGCAAGGTCGTTTGATCTTATAACTGGTTATCCATATAATATCAGCATTTAACTATCAAATGCTGATTTTAATTGGGAAGCTACTTAATCATCTGGCAATGTTTAAGCAAGCTGCCAGGCCCATAAAGACAAGAATGAGCTCTCCAAGAGTACAAAAAAAAAATTATCAGTAACTTATTCGACAGTTACCAATGTCAAAACTTTATTTTAAACACTCTAACAATTATTTAAGTTTAAAAGACTACATTTGAGGTTCATAATACTATATAAAGCATTAGGAAAAAATTAAGCTTTTACTTCATCAATGTTTCTGAAACATGAGGTATGTCTAAGACTGAAAAATGTGAAAAACGTGAAAAACATTGGAGAATTCTAGATGTAGTTTCCTCTTAATAAATTCAGTTATTCAGAATGTGCATACCAAGAAGGGTTCTAACTATGCTTTCCACTTTACTAATACAACTTCTTTCTGTTATTTCTTCACAACTCTCATAGCAACAAGTCTGCTATCTCAGTTTTGCTGAGATATCAGTATTTGATCCTGCCATGTAGCTCTTTGCAGGCTCTTATGTTAGGTTAAATCCACCACTTTATCCCAAGACTAATTTTGGAGGGAAACTGTAGAGACAGAAGAATTCATTTTATTAGAGCAGTAGTGTGCTACTTCAAAATCTGACAGTAATCATGTTTTCAGTGGACTGACACTTAACTCCAGCATAGCTGGTGTCGCATGGCCTTGTGAAAAGGGGAGAGAGATGCACCAATAAAGGCAGTGATCCTCTGGCTCTTGCATAGCTTTTTCCTTGGCAGCATACTTTACACAAGCGTATCTATTGCCTTCTTGCACAAGGGAACTCTCTTTGTTACCAGGAGAAGCAAGAAAAAGCCTTTGTGTACAAGTGATCACAGACTATCACATTCAACTTACCCAGTTCAGACATCTAAAAGATGTCTAGTCTAAGCTAGTCATTGAGGATTTCTCTGCAGTTAGTGGAGAGTATCTTTAGCTTATGATTCATATTGAACTAAAATTGGTATCTTAGGTGGGCTGAATCACACACTAGATGCCTGTCTTTTTCTCTCCATTTCAACGACTATTTTGGACTGGATGCTCACCTTTTAGGTGACTCAGATTAGACGTGAAATCCAGCACAGAGGATTAGGAGGTGCCAACAAGATGATGAAGCAAAAAAAAAAAAAAAAAAAAAGGAGTACAGTACTATCCTAGGAATATATGGAGCAGACATCCATAAAAGGAAAAAGAGCTTGTGCTATTTCATAATGCACCCTGTCTGGAATACTTCTGCCCAATGCCCATGAAAGATGAAGTGAAAATGGAAAGAGTGCATGGGTGAATGGGGTTGTAGTCATATGTTTGAGTTACGGCCTAACTGTGGTGATACTGCTCAATTTAGGGTTAAACACGATGCATTGTCCTCTGAGGAGGACCATTACTCAATAGCTTCACTATGTAGGCCTGGTTACTTTGTATAAACGATGCAGGCTTTGCTAACGACTATACCCTTGAAGAAGGAACTAAAGACTGGTAAGAATAAAACATCCTGCTCCAGAAGGCACCGGATGATTGCCAAAAAAGCATGAACTAGGGGAAAGGTAAGGTAAAGGCGGCAAGGGGAGATCACGACCACCAACTCAATTCAAGACCTAAAAGACTTACCCCCCCTGCTCCTTGAGCATGCGCTGTAGAATAAAAGAACACTCTACTTTTAATTTGAGAAAACCTTAGCCCAATAGAACTGGTGGCAGATAAGTGACTACCAATAATGACTTTGGGGAAGGACTCTGGAAACCAAGTGGGTGAATCTGAAACTGTATAAATTGCCTGCTTGTTTAACTGCAGGGTGTGCTAGCTTTGTGGAATTACCACCTAGCACCCATCTTTGTGCAAATATGAAAGAAATAATGTCTCCCCTGCGTGTGTGATTATTGGCTCGTTGCACACTGGGTGACGAATCCGCTTTTCAGACAACAGGGTAAGCAAGAAGGATAAAAACCGTAAGTGGGCAAAACGTACTCATTATTTTTGAAAATATGATTGAGTATATTCACAAAAGGGACTGCAAGATGTTCTGACTGTAGTAGACACTGGACATGATTATTCAGGAGGCATAATCTAGTAATAAAATGTTTTTAGCGAATGATGAAAATTCTCTTTGCGCCTCATATGCATTCTCTATATTCCTCTAAATTACAACAAACTATTAACAACAAAAACACTGTGAAGGACTGTATTTTCATTTAAAAGTGGGTTTTGCATGAGAAACATGGCATCTTCTCACTGAAAAATTATCAGTTTATTATACTTTTTCATATGAAGTATCACTTTGGTGGAGATGTCTCTATGTAAAAATTAATTGTATTGTATAGTACTAGTTTTTTGATGAGGCTGTTAAACTTTATGCTGGGTTTTTGGACTTCCCTTGAAAAACACAGGAATTTGAAGACAACCTGGTAGAGATTAATGGTAGCTGAATATACTCTGGTTTCTAAAGAACTCAGGGGATTATGAACAACTAAATTAAAATTCCACAAGAAAACATCTGAGGAAAGGACATAAAAAGCATTTCCATGTGCATTAAACAGCATCTACTCTGTATTATGCTGAATAAATTAAAAAATTATATCCCAGATCCATGCTGGAGGGTATGAGACTATCAAACACAAACTGTGCAATATTAGAGCCACCTGTCTGTCTGTCTGTCTCTCTCATTCTCTCTTTCCAGCAATTCTTAGAAAACAGGAAAGATTCTTCTAGTGCCAATTTATATGCATATCCACATGTTAAAAGCAAGTTCAAAGGAGCTGGAAGGTGGATTATTCATTAACGGTACCCTTGTAATAGTCTTGTTACGCCTTGTACATAGTTTTATTAAGAGGGGTTTGGCATGTCGTAATTTTACAAATGTCTTTAAAATGTAAGATAGAAAAGATATTTTTCTTGATCTAGTACTCTGACACTATTATAAGTGTATAAACAGCATATCAAATGACAGGAGTCTGCATAAAGGAAGAACATTTTTTGTTTCACTTCTCCCTGTTAAATCTTGGTAAAGCTATAAAAAAATCTGTCACAGAAAGCAACTAACTACCATGGTAAACCTTTGTAAAATTCAAAAACTCTAAACCTACAGTAATCCTAATCTGAACAGCTAATCATGGTGTGAAGCTATTATAATGTGTATCCAATTATAATCAGCATTATGATAATGGCACTGTCATTAATCTTCTGCACTATTTCTCATTATTTCTAGAGACACTGCTAAAAGCAAAACCTTGAAGCTATTTACAGGCAATGGGAAGTTTCAGCACTTGTATCACTCAAAATTTTCTATGACATTCCCTACTTTCAGGAATTTCCAATTTTGCCAATTTTTCAACAAAAAAATTCTTTCACCTGTTATCCGGTTGAGGTTTGTTGTTTAAGTATGCAAAAATTGTTCAGATATTCCATTTCAGACTGAAATTAGACAGGGAAAGGCAGGAAAAGATTTGCTTTGCCAAAGCTTTACAAACTCCTTCTTCAGACTCATCAGATATCTTGTCACTTCACACTCTGGAGCAGCAAACTGAAATGTGTAAACAAAGCTGCTTTTTGTGGTTCCTAGAAAAAAAGTACCAACTTTGGACAAAACACAAACTCTTTTGGAAGACTTCTCTCCTGACGTACACTATGGAAATGAATTTGGCAACTAGAGGCTCCAAGAATTTCCTCAGTGCCTGAACGCGCCCTGGTTAAGCAGGGCTTTAGTAGGGCCTGTAGCAATAGGACAAGGGGTAATGGTTTTAAACTAAAAGAGGGTAGATTTAGACTAGATACAAGGAAGAAATTTCTTACAATGAGCGTGGCGAAACACTGGAACAGGTTGCCCAGAGAGGTGGTAGATGCCCCATCCCTGGAAACGTTTAAGGTCAGGTTGGACGGGGCTCTGAACAACCTGATCTAGTTGAAGATGTCCCTGCTCATTGCAGGGAGGTTGGACTAGATGACCTTTAAAGGTCCCTTCCAACCCAAACCATTCCGTGATTCTATGATCCCCTGGCGTACGCCTTCTCACCGCCCAGACTCTCAGAAATGCGAGGGATGCCTGACGCTATAAGAAAAACCCAAGTATCTGTCATTGGGCCCAGCTTTCAGCTTGGAACAAAACATATATTGGGGTGGAAAGTCTACAGGAAAGCTGACATGGACCTGGTAAACTGGAGAGAGGTGTAGGAGGGAAGAAAGGTGTGCAGGGCCAATGTGGATAGCTTATTAATGGAAACCACACCTAAGCAAAAAGGTGGAAAAAAGAGTGGGAAGACCGGGTAAGACAAGTGGAAGATGAGGAGGAATACTAAACACATTGGGCAGGGATGGAGAGCCTTGCATCAAGTAGGTAAGGAGAAGAAAGCAGGCAGCTGATGCATGGGAGCCTCCTGAGCAGCTCTGCTCCTTCAGCACGTCCACCTGCATCCATACCCAGCACATCCACCTGCATCCATACCCAGCACATCCATCTTCATCCATACCCAGCACATCCATCTTCATCCATACCCAGCACATCCATCTTCATCCACACCCAGCCTGGGCCTCTTCTCAGGCCTGGAGGGAAGGTGGCTCAAAACGGTCTTAATTTTCCCTCTCCTTTTTCAGGCATGGAGAGCCAAGGATAGAAATGAGAATGAACTTGAAGTATTAACAAGTTTTCAAAAAGAAAAAAGAAAAGGGCAATGGGACAAGAGAGCCACCACCAAAACTGCAAGGCTTTTTCTGGTCTCGTAGCTTTCTGTGGTAATGGTACTGGCTGCTTCCCTTTCCTTTGCCCTGTATCCAGCGTCTCCTGAGGAGAGCGTGTGACCGCTGCTTGGCCTCTGTGGCAGGTCAGGCTGCTAACTTTGACTCAGAGAACACGACACTGGAAGAGGCTGAAATAAATAGAATGGTCCTGTAATAATGGCTGGTATGCTCCCTAAGGACAGAAATCTTCCAGTGCCTTTTTGTTTTTGTGGTCCCACAAAAATCAGTGAGAGACAAGTATAACACAAACAGCAGTGACAGCCTGGCTCTACAGTGGAAGGCAGTCTTTCAGGAGACATCTTTAAAGATTTAAATCCAGTCAATGTGGTGCTGACTTAATGGGAATTTTTTTAAATGTAAAAAACAAGTTTCAGGATGGGAACATAATGCAATTGTTTTGAATCACAGTGCTCAAACAGTTAACATATTCTGCATTACAGTATATCATCTGAAGAAAATAGGTGAGGGAAAGATTTGTTGTCCTTCATTTATCAACATGAATTAATTTAAATGTTTTTTTAATTTGATCTCCACACTACAAGTGGCATTTGAGAGGAAAACAGCACATGTTAAAGATATGTACCTGAAATACATTAAAAAAAAAAAAAAAGTATAAAGATGAGTTACTGAGAAAGAAAAATGTCAGGTCCACCTGATGGAAAAAATGCTGGATAAAGAGATTGTGATCTCCCTAGAAGCCAGACAGAAACAGTAAGAGGAAGAGACAATAATAAAGAATAAAATACTATGTTTAAACACATATACATAATTTTAACTATAGACAAATATGGGTGGATGTGACATTAACAGTGTTATGACTTGAAGAAATCTCCAGCCTGGGGCTTTTGGGTTGGTTTCTTTTTAATCATTCTTATTGTAACTATTAGAGGTAGATACTGAACTTCCAGTCTTAAGATAAAGCAAAACTACTGTCAACTAAATAAAATTAATTTCTGATCTTGTTGTTCATGGGATTTGAAAGATGTGAATGAAACCATCAGTATGTTGGGACTAGTAGACCAGAATTCCTGGGTAGCCATCATACTGCATGAATAAATGCAGAATGGAAAAAAAAAAAAAAAGGAAAATAATTCATATCTTTGACTTTAAAAAAATACTTTCTGGTTTTAGCCTACACAGTAAAGCTGAATTGCAACTCTTTTAGTTGTGATTAATTTCACAGGTTGTTTTCCACCCTATAGATTCAGTGGTTTGAAGTAAGGTACCACGAGAAGGATTGTTTTAAGATAAGCTCTTAAGACAGTAACACACATCTGTGGTTCTACTGCAAACTACGACAGGCTAAAGCGTACGTATTACAGTATCAATAGCTGGTATGCCAGCCCATGAGAAACTGCAAAGCAAAGGAATGCAGTCCTGTAAAAGACAAGTGATATACCTGAAAAGTCACATATGTATGGATTCGGTATGTGTGACACTTGTCTCTTAACAGATACAAACAAGTAGGTGCCTAGGGTTTTACAGTAAACTTTGACAAATAATTAAAAATGGCATAAGAACACTAATAAATAAATGAATAAAAACATGTGTATGAGACTATTGCACAGAGCTAGTTTCCGTGGCTTTGTTCCCCTGGTATTGGAAGCCTCCTGCTCTCAGTTGTCCTTCTAGGAGTATTTCCTACCTCTTTAATCACATCTTAAATTAGAGTGCAACTCTAATCAGCATCGCTCTCCTGATCTGCATCTCCACGGGTCTCACACAGTGGACCCCTGACCATACACAGTGCAACCTGTGGGCAGCAACAAACTCCATAAACATGTGTTTCAGCGCACGTACCTTCCTTTGGTGACAATGGCAAATAATTTCTGGCTGCAAGCCAACGTGGCACTGCAGCCTCAAGTTACTGCACTGCAACTCCTTAAACAACCATAAATTTCCTTTATGTTATTAGAATGACTAACAAATTCAAAACGTATTACTGTGATCTTTCTATTTCCGTAGCCTTTAGAAATTCTGTGCTTCTTTTAGATGTTCTGCTTTTCGGTATTTTTCCTACTGCACAGTATGTGTCTATACTGTAAGACATAAAAAAAGCTTTCATATCACACAGCTCATTAGAGGCTTAAATGAACCAGTTTTAGATGTATGATTTTGACCTCATTACTGTCCTCAATCAATGAAATAAAAATGGCGGTTGTCATAACATCATATCTTGGATACATTACTCTGGGAATCTGCAATCAGAGTCTGTTCCTCAGATGATAAAACTGCTATTGAATATATTTGCTAGTACTAAACCTGATTAAATAATAATAGAGAAAAAAGGATTTTTAGGACTCAATAAGCTAATCAAAGTATCTCTGAGCAAACTGGAGAGACAGAAATATCCTACCTGCATCTTGCCATAAACTTGGTCCATTTGCAAAATGCTGTAGAAGAAAAATCCTCACCTGACACAGTTCCTTGCCACTGCCTGAACACATCTTAACATGCTTGTATGTCACATGCTGCACATGTCGCAACAACAATCAGCGTGTGTCTGAAGTGCTGCTCTGAAGGTGAAAGGCATGCTTTAAGATCAATGACAATTTTTTTAAACACTCATTATCTTCAGAACAAGAATATCTCTTTTCTTCATTTTTCTCCACTTCTATGCCAGCCATACACTTAGCATGGGATGAACCACGCTCTGAAGATGCCCCTTTCTCTCCACTGACTACAGAGGGAGCTGAGGTAACTAACTTAAGGCTTGATGTTTAACTCTTAAACAAGTTATTGCATTCTGCGCGTCTAATACAAATGAGATGGATTATCTATGGCTGCATTCAATTTAAGAAAGTTTTCAGTTACATGTACTAGGTCATTTCCAGAACTTTACACCTCTGAATATATTACTATATAAGCAATCATTATTTGGATTACTAAAAATATACAGATGCTTTCTATTGACTAAGCCTTTAGTTTGCACATATTTGTGAAGGTAGTAAGCTGGTATATGTATACCTTGCCTGTTAAATGTACTGGACATACATACAATATATGTTATTTTTGAGAGACTTGAGTGACCGGTACTTACCCCAAAGGCTCAATAATTCATGAATAGTCCAGAGCTGACGTATTTTCCCTTGTCATATGTGTTAAATATTTTAGCATACAGAACAAATTAGCAAACACTTAGACAAGTTTCTGACAAGTCTGCCAAGCCAAAATTCTTCAAATTTTGCACTGTTCAAGTTCAGCTATTCTTATTTATTGATTTAGTTGTACTTGGTGAATAGACTCTGAGTGCTTTTGAATCCAGTTTCATTTTTATCATTGAAATGAGGGGGGTGGGTTCCTGACAAGGTAATATTTTCTGAGATGTGTGAAGTCATGTTATTAAACAATACAATAGTGTTTTGTACATAATATTCTTTTCAGGTGAAACTATTCTTAAAAGTTCCTGTTTTCTGAATCATGTATCTCTACAGGATGCTGAGTTTTGATAGTTCTTTTACGATTCAGCCAAATAGCCTTTCTTTCACTTTGTCATATATCAGTTAAATTCTACAGGGAAGGCTTCTTGCTATCATATACAGCTGGAAGGTCGTACCTCCGATTTCTTTCATAACATACTTCCAATTAGTTTCATAATGTTCCCTGCTCACCTGTAGAGAAATGAAGCTTTGAACAGAGAGGCAGAGTGCAGGCAGAAGAAAAGACTTACCTGGATCTTCAACGGCAGGTAGGGAAGAAACAAGGTTTTACCTTTCTGTAGTCCTCCCTTCCTTCAGCTACTTTTTCTCCTCACAAGTGCATGGAACAAGATGTCAACCCTCACCCACAGGAGACAGCATGGGAAGGTTTGGGCAGAGAAGGCTCTCTGTAGTTGAATGACTCCTCGCTATACCTGCTCAGGTGAAAAGCTTCTTTCTAACAGAAGGTGAGTTTTTGGCATTGCCACATGTGTGCTTAGCCATACTATCTTCCTTAGAAGTAATTGCTTCAGAGTATCCTCAACTATGTTGTGGGTCTATAGCATACAAATTGGGAGGGGATTTTTTTGGCAGAAGATAAAGCTGACTTCTATCAGGCTGTTTTTAGCCTGGTTTCCTAGGGAAACAAGGCTGCGCAACATTATAATACAGTCTGTGTGTCTTCTCCTTCTAATTTTTGAACTAAGCAGCCCAATTTTGACCAAAGGTGACTGAGGAGATAGAAATCTCAAGGACGGTTATGCTCTTTCTTATAAATTTTGAAAGCGGCAGCTGCTGGAGAGAAGAGAGTCCAGGATCCTAGCATTAACATGCAGGGTGCTAACAATCTTATCAGCCCATTTCTGCTGTCAAGTGTGGCAGCCTGCATACCATTACCAGAATATATGCATATTCAGAGATAAAAGAAGGCCTCTATAATTCAATTATTAACCAAGAGACATAAATCCGCAAGAAACTGGTCCTTTTCAGTTCTGGTTCTTTTAGCACTTCTCTCTTTTAACTAGACAGCCAAGACACCAAGTAGATGAGGGAAAAAATAAAACAAAAAGGAGGAACAGTTTAAATGAAAACAAAAATCATACAAAATCCACATTGTAGCAAGAAAGAAGAGTAAATAGGTGGAATAAGGAGTTTATCAGCTACTATAGTACAAGGATGGACAGCTTTTAAGGTTATGTACTAAGGTACATTTAAATCCCTTTACGATTTTACCAGGTTCAGAAGTCCTATACACAAACACAGACAGACAGACACACACACACAAACACACATACAGGAGATTGCGAGCTTCACTTTTTAGCTGCGACCAACTAAACATATTGAATGACCCAACTTTTTCATGCAGATACACGACGTAAAGCTGAAAATAATTTTCTTTCCATTTCCTATATTCCAAAGCCAAGCAACAACATAAAGAACAGGGATTCCCCCACCAAAGCCATTTTTACAGCTCTTTGGTGATTAGTTTGAGATGGTCTACCATAATTATCTGTGCCCTAATTTCTCCTTGCCTGGTTCAAAAATACTTCAGAAAATACCACCAAATACCTACTGATTCATTGCTGAAATGCATGCACTGACTAGGGGAAGTGGTATGACAAGTTATTTGTTACTCAAAGAAGTAGCATAATTCTTCATTATACGTCCAATATTCTGCCAGTATTTACTATAAATAAGACTGTTCTATTCCAAGATTTCTCAAGACAGAAGATACAAATTCCAAGCTCTCAGCCAAAAAATTTCAAAATCTAGAAAGTATTTCTCAGCTAGCTGTTCCTGAAATATAACTGATGTTTGATCCCTACCTGTTAATTCTCAAGAAAGAAAAGAAAAAAAAAAAAGTAAAAAGATGAGCTTTGCTTTCACTCATTTTTGCAGCAATGACTCTTTTTTTTTTTGGTCCATAGTGTCAGATATCTTTTCCCTTACATCCCCTCCGCTCATGCTGGGAATCAGGTGCATGCTGCCAGTAGGACTTGTTAATTCAAGGAGCTGCTGCTGTCCAATTAAACTTGGTGCCATATCACAGACAACCAGACGCTAAGGTAGCTATTCTCATTCCTAGTTCAGCAGTAAATGCAACACCATTAGCAGCATAGCCAGGGTATTAGCTCACTCGTTTGTAGGCACACTGTAAGGTTAATCCATGTTGGTCTAAAACTCAAAGAAGTAAAGAAGGAAATAGGGCACTTAAAGTAGGGTCAGTAAAACCAAAGATGCTTATATTCAAGGATGTAATCCTGAAGACCTGAACTCAGATGAAAGTTTACTCAAGGAATCTACTTGTACTATTCGAAAAGTTCCTAGGTACGTAAAATTTTCCTTTAGCACATACACAGATTTTCTCCAGGCTTGGGAATACTGAGAAGTCAGCATTTAGCTAAATCCAAACATAAAAATCAGGTTGATAATCTCCTGCCTACCTTCCATGAAGAACTGAATTCATTAGATGTTCTTATGACACACCGGACCAGGATCAAGCACCCCCAAAGTACAGTGTTAACCAACACTTTCAAAATCTAACAGGCAGTGCTAGCTTTCCCTGGTTTTCAATAGCTGAATGTAGCTTAACCTATTTTCTATTTGTAGTCTGCAGGCATTAGACAAGAACAGACTATCTCAGTGTAATCCGTAAAAAATAACTAAGAGCAGCACACCTATCATCAATAGACTTGAGTTTGTTATGGATACACATCTCAGCCAGAATAGTATTAAAAAAAAAACAAAACACCAATATTTCAAACTCTTGATTCAGTGGGTCAAGGATATACTCAGGATGTTTTCAAGAGATGATGGTTCAGCCCCTTTCTTTGTCTACTGCAATTCAAGCCCCTGTCTCCTACTACCCTGCAGGTTACGCAAAGCACCAGGCTATGTGACCTGAGTAAGAAATCAGGTATCAGCGGCACAGCTCCTTACGCTGTACAGTATTACCACAGAAGTAGATACTCAGTCTAGGCTGACGAAGGATCCAATTAACCTCAGAGAACAGTGCTAAAACTAGCCTGGAAGTAGTCAGCAATTAGCAAAGCAGACCCATATATACCATCAGTGCTATCCCTCTCTAGATCTCTGCAGAGATAGACAAGACAAAAACCTTTCCTAAGAAGAAGAAAGCCCTTCTTTCAAAAATGTACTTGGGATCACTCTTTTCCTTCAGGCAGCACCGGTAAAAACCCATCTGATGTTTCCAGTTCCCCTATATATACTTGTCTAATGGATCCGGTGCTTCTTTGAGGTGGGAGAGCTGAAGCTTTATCCTCAACATCCAACTTTCTTGGAAAGTGTCTTCACAAGTGGGTTGTACATTATTCTGGCTGGGAAAGACCCCCCTCCAGTCTTTTCCTTAGTCAAGAGGAGAAAGAAAAAGCAAAGAACATGATTCTGTAGCTTCGAGGGCAGATAAGCCCGGTAAGACAGAAGTACGCTCCAGTTCCTTCTGTGATAACTGTTTATGAAATGTATTCAGCAATCCGTTAACGTAAGGAACTAGACCACTCCGGAGGCAGGTTTGAAACCCTCAACTCCCCATTTGCCCCGCAGCAGTTACGCTGTCTCGCAGCCGGTTCTCACCCTTGCAGCCTATACTATTCTCATGCATGAGATAAAGAGCTGCGATGCCTGACATAATTTCCAATCTTGGCATTTAAAGACTAGGCAGTGGCTATGCTCAGCATTCAGCAGCTAAACCTTATTTTTATGAGTGGTTTTTTTTTTAAATTCTTCTCATGAGTGCAAAGGCAACTTCACTTCCAACCTCTTTAAAAAGGCCATCCAAAGAAACAGATGACATAACAACATTATAAAAGAGACAAAATTAGCAGTCATGAAAAGTACAGAAGGCTTGGAATGAAATATATACTTGCAGGGGTGGTAAGGACATAAAAGCAGTGACATTGACAATGGCACGTGAAAGAGGAATCTGCAGACAGGGTTTTTACAGACACTGAGGTCTGTAAGATATCACGCTTAACTCACTGCACGCTCAGTTTGACCTTACTTAGAGCGGAAGGTTAGGCGAGAGGTGGGTGCTCACAGGCACTCGACAGCCAGTACACTTTCCCCGTGATTAAGCAACAGGTTTACTAAGCTCTGGGGAACCTCCTCTGCATTTTGTGAACCCCATTTGAGCACTGGAGCCCACGTGTCTAATCCTAAGAGTTAGGCTGTCCTCAGATCTAGAAAGAACGAGCAATATATATCAATTAGCAGAAACAGCAGGAACAATATTAACTATAAAGCTCGTATTTTTATAAAATATTTAAATACTTATTAATATAGTGTTTTAAACCCAATATATAATGCAGGAGATAAAAGACTTCAGGTAGTGTGAGAAGAAATTAAAAGATAAGCAAGAAGCATAGCCTAGCAATGAAATGAATGAGCTGATCCTCACCAAAAGTGATGCCATCTCTATGAAATCTATGCAATAGTTACCGATTGCTCTTTTCACTGCGCAATACATTTATTATCTGCCTCTTGATAAAACCTAGTGTCACCGATCAGGGCGCGAAGCTTCATCAGGCAACACATTCATGTAGTTTTTATGATGCGTATAGAAAATGAGAGACAACAGTTGGATCCAGCAGTCAGAAAAACAGAATTTAAGCACTGACTCAGAATTACTGCACTCTCATAAGTATGTCTCTCTTGATAGTATTTTAATCAATTGCTCTTGAACTCGGGCAATACATCTGCTGTATTTCCCAAGCTATTATATACAATGCATTTCAATCTGTTATAATTTATAAATGGACCTCACATTGTCCTCCCAGTTATTATTAAATCCAACCACAAGTGACCATTCCACAAGGTACTCCACTGCTCTATAGCAATGACCACACTTCAAATTTGAAAAAGGATACTGAGAAGTTTAAAACAGAAAAGAAAAAAAAAAAGAAAAAAAAAGTCTCTCGTAAATACAGCCCAGGGCTGCCCAGGAGATAAGGCTGAGGAAGCAGGAAAGAGTTTGCAGTATTTTGAGTAGGCACAGTGAGCTTTGTGTGATGACACTAATAATAAATCCCAATTTAGAAAAGACCACAATTTCAACTTTTGCCCGGGGCTCTTTGGAATGTCTGCGTGCCCCTGAATGTCTAATTTAGCAGTGTTTTTATCCTATATCGGTACCTACCTAGTACCATTTAATTAAAGGAACTACAGTGGAAATACATTCTCATGAAGGAATAACACATTTTATTGTTAGACAGAAGCAGACAACTGAACTAAAAAAAGGGAAATGGAGTTGATTCCATGTGAATTCAATTGCTAGTTTTTAATTTTATGACAGTCCTTGGACGCTATGGCAACTCCCATTTTCGCACTGCCCACAGAAGGCAGAAATGCCCCCATGACAGAGTAAGAGCATATCAGTAGTGGTCACAGGGGCTTTTCTTGGGGACAGGACAGCCAATTCACATTCTCATGTAGCACCTGGAGAGCTCACATGTTTAGGGCAGATATTCCAAACAACACCAAATTTTCTTTTCTTGTTCCCATGAGTTTTACGGAGGTCCTCAATAAGAGCTTTTGAAAACTCCATCCTGAAAGTACAGCTTTTAGGTCACCAGTGATGGTACATGAACCATTTCTTTCTAAGCCTCAGCAGCTGAAAACCTTTTCAAGAAACCACTTTATAAAGAGCCATAGCTTTCTTTGGGAACTGCACATGTATATGAAGGGACTGAGTTTGTTCCCATTTAGAAGAGGGAGTGGAATCTACTCACAGCAAGCAATAGCAGAAAGTGCTACTGAAATTACATATATTCTCTAGTGGTTTTGAAAGGGATCTAAACGTACCTCTAGGGTATGTTTTATCCCCTGTCTTGCTGTAAAAACTACCATTAGATCATCGCTCCCATTTTGTGAGAAATCTAAGTTCCGAGATGGTTTTTGTTGGTGGAGAAGGAAGTTTGTTTTGTTTTGTCTTGTTTTAATATTGTTTGTCTGGTGATATTGCCATTTAGAGACCCAGTGGCTGAAATCAAACCTTTACAGCAGTCATGCAATTCTTCTGAATCTACTGTGATAAGCTGAACTGTACCAGCATCTGCCTAACCTAAATAAATAGGCACGGGATGCAAGGTGGGTTTCATAAATGGCTTATCATGACATGAATTAAATTGGTAGGATCAATGATCAGGGACTCCCTCATGTATTCTTGTGATTGTGGACGTGCTGCTTCTGAAGAGTTGCCAGACAAAAATGGATGAATTTTTATGACCTCATTTACTGAATCTCTCCCAGGCAATACGCAGGAACAAAACAGTGGCTGAAGGTGAGAGTTCCCTATTGCTAAAATGATTTACCGATATTCAGAAATAAGATATGGAAAACAGCAGTTACAACACCTGCATCACTGATAGTTTATCAAGGTTAAAAATTGTTTCTGCATTTATGTACGTTGCACAAATCTTTACACCTTTTGTGCTTCAGATTTTTTTTTTTATGTTACACTACCCAGTTTTATTTTTCCAGTCTGAGATTTTGCACTTGCTTTAACATTTTGTTGTCTAAGATACAATAAAAGCTAAAGCTATATATTCCATGTGTCCTAAAAAAAAAAAATCACATCTTATGCCCAAAGCTTGAAACACCTGTTGAGTCATCATATTTCTAATACAAAAGGTAAAGGTACAAAATTCACTTTTCTGTAAATGAGAGGCATATTATAAAGCCCGTTGATCCCAGACAAATCCTTCTAAGTCTTCTTAGGAATGGGTCTCATATGAATTAAGCACACACATCTCCATCAGGCACTGCTCTGTTCACCACTTTGAAGTAAGCAGCCACTGAAGCATTACTCCGAGAACCTTGGGGAGGAAGTAAAGTAATCCCTTCACCTCTTCCTCAGGGCCAGGGGTAGTCATCACCAGGAGTGCTCAGCAAAGAGGAAGAAAGAAAGAGCCTTTCTTACACGAGTAAACAGACAGGAGCATTCTAGCTCAGGGATGGCAGAGGAAGAAAGCACTAGCTTTTACTTGGAGTCGTTTTCTTCAGCATAAGCAAACTAAAAAGGGTCTGCACATAAGCTTCAATTAATAGAGAGAGAGTCTGTCTTGACAGAAAAGCAAGAGAGATGAAACCTTTCAGAGAGGCTGGAGCAGCCAAGGAGGATTGCTTTTATTAAGCATAGTCTTAATTCTGTTGTTGTATCCTTCTGTATTTAAGTTCCATTACTGCAAATTTATTTTTTAAAGACATGCTACGTAGTTCTTAAATAGGGAACACTGTCTAGATGACCTGACAAACAAGAAGACATTCCTGGCAAATCTTTAAACACGCTGAAACACTTAAAAGTGCCCTGCCCCACAACAGGCTATTTCTAGGGCATCCAGGGAATAACATAGATATTTCTTTGGAATGGGGATATTTTAAGAATCAGCAAAACAAACAACAGGAAACGAAGAAGTATTTTCCAATGGTTTCCTGGCAATAGTGAGGAAAAACTCTCCGGCACATTGCATAGCAGTAGAGAGCATACTTGAAAACTAAACTAGTGTATGACAGAAGGATTAAAACAAAACAAACTAATAAAATTCTGAGATGTGCACAGCTGCTTTTTTTTTCCTACCCGAGAATTTTAAATCCTGTCCAGCCTTTCAGCAAGCAACGTAATAATATTGGTCTAGTCTGGCCTAGCTAGATTTAACTTTTCTAACCTCAGTGCCATCACCGGATCTCAAACATTTCACCCGATTTTAAATCTCACACTTTTCTGTAGTCACCAGCTGTAGCATCCATGCTGCTCCACTGTATGCGACACTGTTACGCGGAGAGCACAACACATCAGCTACATTCACTCTGCCTGCACAGTCCCTCTCACCTGCATGCATCATGCTGCTCACAAAAACACTGCAGCTGAAAACCATTTTTCTCAGAGAATTCATATACTTGAAAACCCCTAAGTTCATTACTGAGGAAGACCCAGTCTTCACAGTTAACTTGCTTTCAGTAATGGTCAGTGCAGCGGTGCCCACGCGTCTCTCAAAGAAGTTTGGGGCAACAGCCAGCTTTGATCCTACAGCAAACTGTTTGCTGGGTTTGGGAATCGGCGAGGAACCGTGACTACCTGCTAAAGGAGCTGCAAGGGACCCATCCCTAACTGTTGTACTAGGACACAGGCAAGGCATGGCTATCGCTTTTCGGTAACCTCTGGTAAGCGTGGTAGTTTTGCAGCTGGTTTGTGCTGAAATACTCCTGAGGAAGGCTCACCTAGAGCCCAGATCACCATGTTGGTTGTTCTAGTATCTACAAGGGTAAGTCCCATTTTTACTATTTTCTTACAACATACACAGCTATTTAAAAACCCCTGGCAGGTGACGACCAGGTGGAAAGATTCCATCTGTCCCATCTGTCAGAATTACTTTGGGAAACACTCTTTAAAAATACTGGGGTTTATGGCAGATAATGATACTGTCCTTGATTCAAATAATAATGTGGTTAAAAGACTAGCAGGTAGAGGATTGAATTTTGCATCTTTTATGTCCTCATCTTGTGGGACTCATAACTTTTTACTGGCACTTCACATGTGGTCACAGAAAACACACTGAAAGCAGGCTACCATTAATGTTGGCTAACAAAACCCACAGCTTAACATATTGCGTCATGGGGTGAGGATGGATGGTGAAAGTCCAAGGAAAAAAATACCATATATGCAGACCATATCATAAAAACTTCAACAAAGCAAACACACCATAATTGGATATTGTAATAAAATGCCTCGGCTGAGTTGCGGGCCTGGGGTTAGGGGAAACGGGAACAGAGAAAGCAGATCTAAGTATGATTGAAAGTTTCATACGGCTTCTAGTGTCAACATTTCAGCCACTTAAAAAAAAAAATCAGAATATTCTAGGGTTATTTAATGGGCCTCATACATACCTGAGGTTTTTCTCAATAAACAGGTTAAAGAATAGAAATCCCCATCCTTGTGACCTTAAGTCACAGTAAACTGTTGAAATTTCCCTTTCTTACAAAGATCACAAGTCTGTTAAGACTGGCACAGATTTGTCCCTGCAACAAGAAGGCAAAGTCAAACAAGTGATACCCCATCTCATTCCCTGAAGTTTCAATCTGTACCAGCAAACTTTCACAACCAAGTTAATTCAATGCTACATTCCTACGTAACATTTCAAATAAATGAACTGAGGAAAAAGAAAAAAAAAAAAGATTTCTAGTACTGCAAGAGCGTAAGAATTCACCATAATGACACAAACCTCCACATTTCTACACAGCATTTCTAGAATATTCTGAACTGAGGACTTTTATCACTGAAGAAAGGAAACCTCCAGGTACGCACGGTTACGCTTTTCTACCTTCCATCACACTAAGGTCCGTAAATCAACTACTGTGCAATTTTGCACAGTTAGGAGCTTGGAAAGATACACCTTGTTTGGAAAGCAAGATCATACTCTAAATATGGAAATTCAAAACAAACCTTATACATTATATATAATTTCTATTTTCCTCTACTTTGTATGACCAATAGCAGAAACGGTCAATTTATATACTGATAGCCATGCATTCAGTCCCATAGATCTCAAAATGGAAGTCGTGACTTCTCTGCCTCAGATTGATAGTGCTGTTATAAAAGCTCTGATGCTTACCTGAAAGGAAGAATGCTATTTGGATTTATTTTGAAAATGAATGCGATGTGAGTTATAACAGGTACTCGTCTGAATTAATAATGCAATCCCATATCTTATCGGCAAGTGCTTCTAGCTCCAAAAAAGACATCTGCTTGGAGATTGTGGTTATACTTCTCTAGTCAAACAGCTCTCCTTACAGTGGTATCTCTGGAAAGCTCTCTCTCTGATCTTCATGGCGCTGTAAGAATAATGTTCCAAGGTCTTAGCTTTTCTGGTCTGAAATAAAAGAAGTAACCCTAAGAAAGAACTTAACGTTGGCATTTCTAGGGAAGAGGCCCTTCTTTAAATATGCTGACAGCACAGGATAGCAACTTCACTTACTGCTTTTGTGCTAACTGGTGTAACAAGTCCTTCTTACTGGTCTTCTAAAAACTGTTTCTGCTTATTTATCATGGCAATTCGTGCACTGTTCTGGGGTTTCTATAAAGGGTTGCATTGCTTATGCCTTTCTAGGACTCCCGATTAGGATGAGTTCAGTTTCTTCTTTGAACTAAGATGGCTTTGAATCACAAATTTTTCCTTGCAGCATGAGACCTCTGGTTATGCTCAGTTAGTCCACAAAACAGTGGTTTCATAATTCTTCAAGCATCTCTGTTTCTCTCTTTCCCGTAACTTGCATTGCACTCCCAACTAGTCTAGAACATGGGCAAGCACATAACACACCCCGTTTTGTCAGTTAAATCGAGTTCTGTGCCAGAGGAAGGCTGCAGTTGTAACAGGGAGGGGGTTTATCTCCCTTGGGATTTAAGAAACACCAAACAAGGAATCCCAACCTCTGTATCAGATCTATCAACAGAAGTCTGCCTAACGAATCAGATTAATAGAAAATTGCTGAATCCGTTATAAAAAGAAAAGCAATCTCTCACAAACGCTTAGTCCTCTGAAAGAATAAACAAAGTGTGTATAAGATGCAACTGATTTACAAAGAGTAGTTGGATTTCCAAAAGCCTTCTTTCCGATAATGTACTTCAAAGGGCCTTAGACCCGACTATCATGGAAGGAGAGGGAAGAGTCTCTTCTGGCTTAATAGCTGGTTAGCAGATAGGAAGCACGTTAGAAATAAATGGTCAGTATTCACAGCAGAGACGGAAGAGTTCCCAACAACCTCTCTCGGGTTCTCCTGCCGCTGAACTTCCTTTTTTAGCATTTGAGAAAAGAGGATGATGAGCGAAGAGAAAGTCTGATGCTAAAAAATTAACCAGAACAGGAAGAATTAAAGCTGCCTTTGAAGAGCTGTACAAGGATCTCACAATACTGAATCACTTGGCAAAAAAATGACAGATGAAATTCAAAGTAGCTATTTGCAAAGTACTGCATATGCAACACAAGGAGGGACAGCCCTAACTGCAGACAAACAATCATGGACTCCTATAACTTTCATTAGTATTAATAGTCAATTTAAACCCTTCGATTACTGTTCTTCATGCCCAGTGGCAGTTAAAAACAAAATGCAATTTTAGGAATTATTAAGTAACAGGAAACAAGACCAAAATAGAAAATGATTTACTGTATAACCTGACGATGCAGAACATCTGCCCAACAGTTTCAACAGGATGGTATACTTAGAAAAGGTATAGAGAAGGAAGACCACAGTGACTCAACATAAGGAAAAGCTTCTGTACTTAATCTCTGAAAAGATTAAATAAAGAAACTTTAATTTGAAAAAAACAGATTTAGTTTTTATTTTAGGAATACTGTCTGCTGTATGCATGCCTTGGAGTAGACCATCTAGTTCTGTCTGATTTAGTCCTGCCTTTTTAGGATGATGATGTGGTCTATATTCATTTATATACCTATATTCAGTTATGTGTAGAGATAGGATGGAAGTTAAAAAGGAGAAAAACATACTAGGGTGGTTTTTTAATTTTGTTTTGCTTTGTTTGTTTGTTTGGGTTTTTGCCTCTAGTATGCTACTTGAAATCTACTGGGGCACCAGCTACTACAGTTATGTCAGAAGACAGGAGAGGGAGAAGAGAGAAGATAAAATATTTTCAGCATGCAGGGAAGGCACAATGGAATTATATGTGGGCAGCGCACCCATTTTAGAATTAGAATTTAAGCCTTGAAATTAAGCCTTCGACACGAAAGATCTGCTTCTGGGAAATCCATCTGAGCTGTCAGTTGCTGTGGAGATAGGTAAAATTATGGAGGAGGAGGAGCATTTGTTGCCAATGAGTGACATCTCTTACTGACACCATACTGCTGGCTGGTACAAGGTCATGTAGTGCAGACAGAAACTGCACTACGTGCTGCAAACTTCAGCGTAATGAAAAATGTTCCCGAGACCTACGAAAACAAAATCTTCACAAGGCTGAAATAATAATAGGAAAAAAACCTTCTTAAGGCAGATATGGCAAACGGGAAAAGCGGTAATCTGATAACACAGGGGAGGCTTGTACCAAGTGAAACGCATTGGATGAGGGCTACCGCAATATGGTAGGTCTCCTAAACCTTGCCACTTGCGCATCTCATGTAATTCAATCGTAGCTGTAACCTCACTAACCAGAGAGGAGGAGGAAATAAGCCAGGCTTCTATCTCTCGTGGACTTTCCAGGGAGGTTCTGAACTTTGCGGTACAATATCCAAAGTAACTCTCAAAAGGAAACAGAAACAATAACAAACTACTCAATAGTAAATGAAGAGTCTAGTCTACTAAAAGTAAATCATTCTAAGAGAAACATTTGAAATAAATGAATGCTTTAGCTCTCAACTTTGAAGAATTGTTCTCATTTTTGCGGAGTGTTTAAAATAAGTCTGTGTCCCATATGAACCCAGCACTTCCATACACTTACAGCGGTACTTTAACAGCTGCAACTTGACCTGAACAAACTGAGTTTTTCCCCTCTCTGGAAGAGCTCGGGCATAAACCAAACATTCATTCTTCCACTGTGCCTTCCCCAGCCTTTCTGCTGACAAGTCTGCTCCACTTGCAAAATCTGTTTTCTCATTAGTTGTCTCTTGGTCCCTCAGTGACAAACAGTCTTGGAGCAGAATAGGCTTCACAAAGAAGAGGACATACGAGTCAAATCCCAAACCACCCTCTTCATGCGTGTATGGACCTGAACCCCACTCAGATGCTTAAATGAATCAAATTGTACGCCATCTTTTTATTTCCCCCCGCCCCTAAATGTCCTTTTAAGGCTCCTCCTAACCTTGCTAAGGCAAGAGTGCCATAGTGTATCTGGTGGTGCTGGTTTGACTATCATTTGAAGCAAATCTCCCAATCTTATCAACCAAAGTCACAGAACGCTTACATGTGCAGCCGATCTCACATTTTTCAATGAATGTCATCATATTCCCTGTCCATTTTAATACAAATCTCGCTAAGCTACTACATACGGATATCAGGGAAATTTATCACAATACAAAGGTCCATAAAGGACTTTTCTTTCAATGAACCAAGATGTGATTTGGGTGGAACAAAGACCACAGGGAGACAGATATGGAGTGAATTTTATACAGAAAGATTACATAGCAATAAGAGAGTCTAAATTCAGGCACCTTCACTGTAACATTTATAGGCATCTAAGGAGTCCTGTTTAAAGATCACTATGAAAGTTAGGAAATGAAACATTCATCCGATAACATCGTACCTTCTGTCCCGCATCCATATGCATCACAATGGTGAACGGTACAGGACTAAGCTGTTTTTAGAATAAGCGAGATGATTGGGTATTATTCAGTGTGTAGGACAAAAGTCTTTTTTTTTTCGTTGAACTTGGAAAGCGTTTAGTGACTGGAGATGGGAGTTGCAGCTAGAGAAAGGATAATCTCATGAGTCTGATGGTGAGAGCATTTCCATGGAGAACTGCATTGTACCATTCTTCTTGCTATAGCTTCCTGCATCTCAGCCAAACTTTCACAAATGATTCTCCATTTACATTAATCACCTTCTGGTGTCCAAAACCAGACACAATGGAGCCTGATATGCAGAAGATCTTCTCGGAGACTGCAGCTGAAACCAGTGTTAGTGATGCTCTGAAAATATAAAGTGCTAAGTACTCTTACAACACAAGCTGAGCATCTGAAACTTTAAAAATGTGTTTCTTTCTCACCTATAAAAGGAAAATAACACCTCAGAAAGTATTGTGAAAATAAAGGGGTTTAATTAAGTTTCCAGATACGGTAGTTATAAGAGAAGAGGCTATAAGAATATTTATAGTTGTGTCTTCAAAACAAAATTTGAATAAAATCTAGTCTAAGACAAAGAAAATCATTAAATGTGTAAGTAAGTACCATTGATCATGTATGAGGATTTGTGCATGATTATAGTTAGCACTATCTTTACTCATACAAGGGAGCTAAACAGAAGCTCCTGCAGCAATCTTAATTATCTGAATTTTTTATGTTTGATGTTACAATTCTAAACTTCTAACAATACGCTAGTATATTGTTGTTGGGGTTTTTTTGGTCCTACGTATGAGCTAATGTAGTATTTTTAAGTGTTTTAAGTAGAAATATATGCTACAAATGCTATGAGAATCAGTAAATTATAGAAAAGTACATCACTAAAGCCTGCACCATTCCATACTTGATTTATTATTGACATGAGAAATGTGTACTGGTAAACTATTCTTTGAATGAATTGAGAAGTCTGTGTTTTCCGGGAAGGAGGAACAATATCTAAATTGACAGTGAAACAAGATTTACCAAATAGCTTTTCAGAGAACAAGCTAGGAAACAGGAGTTAACGCTAGTAACAATTTAGATGGTTTACTTAATAGTCCTAGTACAAGACCGAACTATTTGTTTTGCACTAGCCAAGTGATTACCAACAGCTGAATGCAAGTGTGGAGAAAGGTATGCCTCAAAAAAAGGGGTGGGTTTTTTGCCTATTTTCTATTGGTTCATATTTTTTGTAATATTATCAAGTCGCTCTAAAACAACAAACAGTCAAGAGCTGGATTAGTACAGGTGGGGTGCAAGCCCGTCGCCTTCTCCCCCAGGGAGACTAACTTGCTGAAGGGGACTGAAGTAAGAAGTGATACACAGCTGCTGCCTGCGCTGCCTTGCTTTATTTTATGATATGAACGCTATGAACGGTATTTATATCACCTGCTTTTAAGACAGCTAATGCGAACGTTTCAGTGACTCAAATTTAGGCACCTCACTGCAGCACAGCAATTCTGACCGCCTGTGCTGAGGACCCAGACTCGCCCTGTACCTACAAAGTGAGAAAGCTTTGAAGAAATCTGTGCTCGTATCTACATCAGCAAGCAAAAGGAGCAAATCCTTAGGGTAAAACACTGGTGATGAGAACCTGACATCCACACTATACATATTAAAGGCTTTGGACCTATTCTGATCTGGATTTGAATATCTGGTAACGGTTGGAGCACATCTTCTAGTTATCCAAAAAAATGTCCAACTTGTGTTCTCCAAGACCGCTCTGTGATGTGAATACAAGCAGAGCAAGTAGAGACAATGGGGAACTTTACTTCAAAAGCACATTCCTAATTCATACTGAAATGCTAATGCAGGAACATTATTTGAATGCTTCCAGGGAATGATGCAGAACATCTTAATTAGAAGTCTTCCCTTCTCCATTGACTAAAAATAACTGCAACAGAAAAAAAAAGACATTATTTTATATTTTCTTTTCATGTACTATAAAAAGAAAAGAGAAAACATACAGACCATAGAAACCTATAAACCTCCAAGGGAAACCGCAGGGTATCTATACGTCAGAACACCAGGCACAGGAGGGCTCATAAACCTGATTAAGCAGATGCCTAAATCCAGTTGGAATTCAAAGTGCCGAACCCTTCTTTTTGGGTGATAAACATACACAGGAGAATAGCACTCCTCTAATGGCTAGCAAGTTGCCGTTTCTGCCCCAAAACAGACAATGCAATTGTTTGGGGCGGTGGGGGGGCTGTTTTTTATGTTTTCACAGAGGTCATGGGATTCTTGAGAAGAAGCTGCCTCAACTACTCTCTAAGATTTTAGTATCTAAATTCTGCGTAAAGTCATTTTAAGTTCCAGTTTAGGAGGTCTGCATATGCATAGGTCCTGCGTAAGTGGACTATAGGATTTGCATGCAGTAAAACACTTGTCATATGGCCTCCACTCCACCCTTCTCTTCCAGGTGGAACAACGCCTTTCATTTTGCTTGCTTTTCTGTTTGCTAGTATCACCCATCATTTCATATGTTGAGACTCTCCGATCTCACACGCATAGTAAAAAAATGTTGTTTCACAAATGTCAGCAAATGAACAGCTTTGCTTTAACCACCTCTACAGACCTATACAAATACATATATGCACCTCACAAATACAGTACAGAATTCCATCTTTAATAAATCAATTACAGGATTTTGCAAGTATTTGGAAACTGGCTGGCATCTTAACACATTAAGAATGTATTAAAAAAAAAAAATCCCCTAAACTATCCTTAAATGGAGAATATCTTGGAACATGGCTCTTTCTTTGTTCTTTTTCAGGTACTCATGTTCTCTTCATAGCAGGAACATATACTGAGAATCAAAACCTTTAAAATTGCCTTTTCTTTATGGGATCATGAACAATTTATATTTAACAATTTCAGTCTGTCCTGGTTTCAGGTGGGATAGATTTAATTTTCTTTCTAGTAGCTGGTATAGTGTTATGTTTTGGATTCAGTATGAGAAAGAGTGTTGATAACACACTGATGTTTTTAGTTGTTGCTAAGTAGTGTTTAGTCTAAAGTCAAGGATTTTTCAGCTTCTCATGCCCAGCCAGCGAGAAGGCTGGAGGGGCACAAGAAGTTGGGAGGGGACACAGCCAGGGCAGCTGACCCAAACTGGCCACAGGGATATTCCATACCATGGGACGTCATGCCCAGTATATAAAATGGGGAGAGTTGGCCAGGGGGGAATCGCTGCTCAGGAACTAACTGGGCATTGGTCGGCAAGTGGCGAGCAATGGCATTGTGCATCACTTGTTTTGTGTATTCCAATTCTTTTATTATTATTATGTCATTTTATTATTGTTATTATTATCATTATTAGTTTTATTAAAATATTCTTATCTCAACCCAGTTTTACCTTTTTTCCTTCTGATTTTCTCCCCCATCCCACTGGGAGGGGTGAGGAGTGAGTGAGCGGCTGCGTGGTGCTTAGCTGCTGGCTGGGGTTAAACCACGACACAGTCTTTGAAAAATGTACTTGATTGAGTGAAAGTGATTAATTATGAGAATCAAAGCAACTGCATGGAAGATTTGTTGAAGGAACTAATCACAACTATGAAGTTCAGAGACTAGGAATACTGTCAGAAATACTCCAACAAGCACTTGTGCCTGATGAGGTTTTGAAAGCAAATACAATTCTACAGAATTCATGTGCAAAACACACAAAAACAAATTAAAGCCTCACATCCAAAGGGAAGGTACCACATGCCACTTCCTTCACCTCCACTTCCCTCCGCGTGCTGCTGTACGTTGTTACGGAGCACCTCTGCTCCTTTCCCATCCTCTTTATTTCCCATTTGTTTTCCTTTTCATCCTGTCGCCGATGGGCTTCCAAGTGTATTTCTCTTTAGATCCACCTCTTTCACTTGTCCCTAGCATCGTACAGAAATACAAATTCAACCACCACCTCAGTCCAATTCACAGACTTCTCTCTTTTTTTTTTTCCCCCAGCTCTGTTTCTGTTCAGAGTAAAGCTTTTTCTACCAGTATCTGCTCATGAATTGTAGTGTAAGAAATAGTTTTAAACAACAGTGAGCACAATACCTGGTTCAGTATGTGTATTTGTATCGTTTGTGCCCAGAATCTGAATCAGTAATAACTACCAACTTTCTGCAAGGAATGAGTAAGTGGATTTTTCATTTTTAAATAAACTGTTTCCTTGCCCTACAGATGTATAGCATGATGCCAAAAAGCAAACTCGAGGCTGTTCTGTCTACCTGAGTTAGTAAAATAGCTATACTTTGATGATGGGGTTTTTTATATCATTATTATAAAGGCAAAGTAGTCACAGGTAAACAAGGTGGTGCAGAATGCCACCACTACTTAATGTTAACCCCAGAATATAACCTAAGAATAATTTTGCTGATGCAATACTTCTCACATCACATGGGTTCAGTTTATAATCACAATATGTTATCATGTTAAATTATTTTTTTTTTTTTACACAATTAAAAATTGTTTTGGTGTTTCTCTCCTAAAATTTGGATTTATTTGCTGTTACTAAAAACACAGTTAACATAAAAAATGTCAAAAAACAAAGTTCACGCCTGTTGGCCATGTGCAGGCCAGGAGAGGAGATTAAAGTAGCAGTAAGCAGATCATTTAGCCCTGTGGTGCCACACACTATATGCTTGCACAGTCCTGATTTAGACTGAGGTTGCATCTGCCTTTGGTGTTCCTCACTTTTAGGTAGCAACGGCTTATTTCATGCATTATTCTGAAAACGTCTCCTTTGGGTCAAAAACTCCACTTTTTTCTCTTGGTAATAAAAAGAGAGAATTTATACTTCTTTTTTTTTTTTTTAAATGAAGCTTTTTTCAAAGCTCATGTGGCTGTTTAAAACAAAAAAAAAAGCCAAAGCTTTGGCAATTTCATATTAATTTTACATTTGGATTTGATTATGCTGATTATTTTTCAGTGTTATTCAACAGGATGAATAAGCTATCGGCAATGCTAGGCATCTCTGCTCCAAACTTGGTGGAGTAATTATGAAATAATGGCATTAAAAATTGCCGTGCTAATGAAAAAATTAATTTTCCACTCCCCGAATACAGTATCAACCTTTTCATCTTAAAAGTCAACATCACGGTAAACGGTAGATGAGCAGTGTTTTGCTTGGAGCTAGCTTATTTTCATGGCAATTTTGTCAGGCTTCAGTCTAGCAGACTGTCATTTTTTATTCCTGCATTCTGAAGTGGATTTTGACTTTTCTGACTACGGCAGAATGGCAAAGACAGTGCCTTTTCAACGCATCCCACCAATTCTGTATTGCTACTGCTTTTTTCTTGTTTTGTCCTTCGTCTATATTCTTCCCAAAGCGCTGACGACTGAGATGTAAAAATACATCTGTACCGCTGTTTGCTATTAATACTTCTCCCTCCTTCAAACGTGAGGAAAAAAAACTGTAATAAACGTCTCCTTCCTAACATCTTCATTGACGTCCTATCCAAATTCAGACCGATCCTAACACCCTCTTCTGCTCCGCAGAGCACTATTCTCCACGCCGTATCAAACTACTGCATAAGGCGAGAAGGTGCTGTTACATCCGTAAATATATTCTGCGCAGGAGCAGTTAAGGGTGTTTTTAAGGTTAAACTCCTGACATTCCGTGAAGTTCAGAAACACGCTTACGTACGTGCGCGGGGTCGGCCAGCCTGGGGCTCCCGAGCCGCAGGTCAGGTCAGGCGGGACATCCCTCCCTGGACCACACCACACCATTTCCAAGCGGGCTGCAGGGCACTGGTGCCTGGAGCAGAGCCACCCGGACGCAAGGAGCCCGGGAAGCTCGTTAAAGCCGGGACTCGTCCCACAGCAGGGCGAGGGACCACCGGGAAGCCGTTGCCATCTCCCAGGCGCAGCGCTCCCAGCGGTGCCGCTCCTGCTGGCTCCCGAAGGTGCCTCTGCAGCTCCTGCGGGCGGACGAGGATTTTAGCGCGTAACTCCCAGGACCCTGTGCTGCGACAGGAAGGTGGAGGGATCGCTAGTGGTTTTTGTATCCCTCTGGAAAAAGGATGGGAACTCACTGGGTTTAAGTGTCACGGTCTAAGAATAAAATACAGGGACTAATTATAGATGGGTTGTAAAATCAGAGTTTGTAAACAAGATTCCGGTACTGTCAAAATTTAAGCAAAACTGCTGTAGTAACACACAGACTAAAATTACATAAGATTACTTTAGTTACTGCTTCTTTTGTTCCGGTAGATACTGCTGGACTTGGACTGTGTTCCTCTACTCTGACACAGCTCCACAGAAGCAAACTTGCGTGCCTCGTGCTTCTGCTCCTCAGCACTTTGTTCCTTCACAAAGACTGAACGGACCCCTCTCCTCTCCGCATCCCCAAGCATAAAAAGTTTCTTACATATTGGTTTAACTATTGAGCAAATAATTAAAATCTCCAAAAATAAATAGTTCAGGAAAGAAAATTCTCAGCAAAGAAGGAAGTCCTGGCCCTACTAAAATCCAACAGCTTTGACAGACTTTGGTAAAAATCAGTAGTGTATCCACCAGTCAGGAGGAGCTGCAATGACAGACCATATCCTGATATGATTTCTGAAATACAGATAAAACCGAGCTTGTATCTTACAAGTTAAGAAAGTACTCCCAAAAGTGGCTGACAAAAACCACACTGAAAGGAGGTTAAATCATGAATGTAAGAAGACCACACTCAATGATACCTCTTTTGGAGTAACTGGCAGATAAACTACAGTTTGGATTTGCAGAAGCAAAATATTAAGATAATCTGAAAAAAGCTGGGGGGGGGGGGGGGCAGGGGCAGACACCAAAAACCAACAAACCATTAGTAAAAGACTGAGCAACTGGAAAAAAAGTGACATGGAGTGAAGCTCCTGGACTTATCTTACCAAGTTATCTGTATAATAAAGACAATGCAAATAAAGTGCTAACTCCTGGCAAGGACCAAGGAAACAATATAGGTGGAGGTAGTCAGTCAAAACCAGAGGACACTGAGTAAGCTACTCCTGACTGCCCGAGCAGAATGATTTCTTGATGAGATGGTTGTATCTAATGTGAAACCAAAAATAAGTCAAAGAAAGAAACTCTCTCCCCAGAATGCTGTGCACATGAAACAGGGTAATTGTCTACAGAAGTAAAGGACTCCTTATAGGATGGCTGCAGAGAGAAGAGCATTTTGAGACGGTACTAAATTTTTTTATATGTGCTAAGGGGGCTGTGGAGATGCTGAAAACTTATAGGATGTTTAGGGAAGGACCAAAGGAAGAGAAAGGGAAGAGACTACGGGGAGGGACTTTCGGAAAGACATCACACAAGACCGATGCGGTTGTTAGTCACTCAGGAACACACAGTCAAAGATATGTGATAAATGTGTCACATTCATTTTTGAGTTTAGTATTAACTAAGCTCCTATCAAATGACTACAAAGTAAGAGAGGTTTGATCCCAGTTTTATTTTTGGAATTGACAGCAATAAGGAGAGAATTCATATTTAAAGTGAAAGCAAAAAAAACCATTTCAGAAAGCCTTTTAAGTCCACCCATCAGCATTCCACCAAATATTCACCTCTGTCATGGCTATATCTATGTAACTGCACAAGAAACACTTCTTTAGTTCCTACGTCTGCCTAGATCACAGTTCTGCAGCAAGCTGAATGTAGATACCCCAGTCCTCCCAGCTCACTCTGCATCCTGCTTTCTCTGAATATCAAATGTATTATTAGTTTTATGTCTTTTATTGCTCTTCTCATTTTGTTGTTACACAGCTCCTCTGAAAATTGCTGTGTAAGTCCTGAATAAATATAATGTCCTGAATGAATATCATGTCCTGAATGAATGAGAATATAATGGTGTTAATCACAAAGGAAAACTGTTCTCATTTATTTTAACTGTTCCCTGAAATAATCTTGTCAAAATGTTTCTGCTCTTGTTAAAGTTTCATTTTAAGTACTTACCTCAGTTCATATTTATATACTGTTTAAATTGATGTTTGTGTTGTTTCTCACATGAGAAGACACTTGAAGATGTAGGAAAACTCACTAGTGAAGGCCAGCAGCGAACAATCGACAGATTCATCGTGTCAGGTATACACAATTCATCAGAACTTAATTTCCTTAAACTTTATGATATTTGGAACACCTCTTGCATTTTGATGAGCAGCCCCTGGATTTCTTGAAAAGCAGCCCAATTAAAAAATAATGAACCTATTTTTTTCTGAAACTGACTCATTATCCTGGTGGTTTCCAACAGCAACTTAGAGCTCAGTTTTGTATCAAATTATTTTGTGCCTGTTGGCCAGCAATACCTTTGCAACCTTCTAAGGTGCTTCTGAAGTCAAGCAATTTCCCCAGGAGAAAATGTTAAAGTTGCTGTTATTCCCACTGCCGAGTTTGTGTCTAGGCTCAGAAAGCAAATAAAACTTCTAGTGGAAATAGACAGAACCCATGGGATGTTCAAGACCTCGCTCTCCTACCTTAACCTCGGTGGAACATATTGGAAGGAGAATAGCTTCATCTTCAGCAGAGAACACTAAGATTTCTGCTGCTGACTCTCCATGGAGCATTTTTGTTGTTGTTTTTATAGCCTTATTCTTAAAAAAACATATTTATAGGATGAAAAACGTTAAACCCTTTAGCAGGGGTCTATGAGGAACCACTCCGCACCACCATCCACTCCCACTAACAGGAAACTAAAAACATCTTCCAAGAATGCTTGCTGTTTTGTCAACGTTTGACGAAGAACCAACCCATTTTTTTGGAACTACAACCTACCCAAAACTCACCTTTAACATTATTCATGTGCACTTCCAATAGTTACACCTACTGCTTCTTCACGAAAGACTCACTCTCGCAGAAAACAGAAAATATTTCTGTCTAGGCTGTCATGCCGACTGGGCATCGCTTTTTGAGGATCCTGCCCAGTGGGAGCAGGCAACGCATACCTTCTGACGCTGGGTGCTCGCTTGGAGCAAAATGGATGTATCAGAAGGGATTGGGTCGCCTGGGAATCCAGGAGCCAAAGGGCCAGCAGCCACCTACACCAGGAACCGTGTTAATCCAAACTGGCCCCTACAGAACCTCACACTTCAAGGTGTAGATGCTTGTATTCACTGTGGATTGTTCCTTTGGAGTACTTAAAGAAAAAAGGCCGGCTACCGCTACTGACAAATCATAACGAGGTGACAGGAACACGTAATTCATTGTACTTTGCCTAATTTAGGATATAATGGCCCAAGCAATGAGTTTCCCATCAAATCCCATGGAAGATTATGCCATAATCAAAGCGTTTGTCAAACATCTTTTAGATTATTGCTGGCTGCTTGCAATCTCATATTTGATTACTAATAATTTGAATAACATTATCAGCACAGGAGGAAAATTGGAATTGTTTAAATATTCCTCAAGAGGGAAGAAACAAGGGGAAAAAACCTTCTATGCTGACCAATTTTCAAGTTAAGTGTTTTATTAAGAAAAGCTTCAAGATCAAATAGCAATGCCAGCCTACTTCAAAGCTACCTTATGTTTAAATAGATTTACTACAGACAGAGTTGTCCTTGGCAAAGAAAAATAATTTTGACATCCTGCTTTTAATCTTTCCTATTACAATACTTTTGCTTTGCACGCAATAATTAGTTCTTGTGCAGAAACAGAGTGAAGAAACTATCTAGCTGAGTGCAGCCTGCCCTCACCTCACAGAGGGGTTGCAGATCCAGGATGCTGGTTTCAGTCTGTCTTCCAGTAGCTGCCTTACACAAAAATATTTATGCCTTTGTTGGACTGGAGCTGGAGAGAATGCTTTAGCTATTTCAAAACAGTGTCCTCCGATGTGCCAACAAACAGGCACAAAACCAAACCCCCTCTCCAGCTTAGTGAACATGCTATTATTTATGCACAGTGGAATCGCTTCAAAAGGAAAGATCACATTCATCCCTTCAAAAAAGGGCCTTGAAAATGTTCTCCCAAAACATGAGGAGTGAGCACTCAACTCTCTCACTCATCAGCATCACTCACGGGACTTTTCTCCTAGGTTAGATTCACTGGCTGATTACTCAGTTGTCGTGACTAACTCTCCTCGTGCATTTATCCTGTAGCCTTAAGCACCTATATGAAAACTTGATCTTGCAAGGCACGAAGCTGCCTAAAAATAAGGGGCTGTATCGGTAAATACAGCGATGGCCTAACTCTTTGTGGGAGCAAACACAAGTAATGTTAAAAAAATGAATTATCTGTTATTTTTTCTTCTTTTGAAATGTGGAGGTCCGTATGTGTCTGTGTAGCAAACACATGAAATATTCTGGGCAGAACAGAAAAGAATGATTTAGAAAGAAAAGGAAGAAGAAGAGTCCCCCATAAGCAATTGAGAAAATATTCAGAATATATTCTGTAGCTTGCCTTTGCAAATTAACTCCTCACTGTTGAAAGGCATGCGTGCAGCTCTCTTGGAAAATTAGACCGAGATGTTTTTTCAACAAAAATTTGTTTGCATCCTGCGTTCCTGCTATACCTAACACAACTTAGTAAGCACCTTTGCTCCAAAGGGGTCCGAATGATTAGCACACTTGCAGATCACAGCAGGGTGAAACAAAAATGAGACAAATATTTGTGGAATAAATATTAGTAATGTTTACAAATTTGCCTTTCATATGAGAATGTCAAAAATACAAATATCTATTAATCAGAAAATGTGGCTGCTGGCTGTTACTATCATCTTCCCAAGATGATTACTGATGAAAATTGTAAATAACTCATCTCATATTTGCTGATTTAAACTAATTAAGATTGCACCTCTGTATCTCTATATTGAATTAACACAAAGGTATAGAAACTCTAAGTACCATTTTGAGAAGTTTTATTCTGCTACATCAGTCCTTTCCACACGACTCATCTGAACAGTCATTGCATGCAACAGTTTGATCAGCTCCCAACATCAGCGAGCCAGAGAATGGAACAAAAAGATTAGCACTTATCTATCAGCCATTAAAATGATGATGATCCTAATTTGCCAACTCCATTAGTCTTTCTAGAAAGGTTTATTGTCTGTGCTGTACAATAACTGTAATAATGACGTTGAAAGGACTATACAAAATAACGGAAAAGTATATAAATCAATAGCAAAGTTACATGTATGATTCTTCTGCCCAGCTGAAGTTTATGGACCTGCGTGAGATTTGTTCGGCATTACAGACTAAAATCTGGATGAATCTGCTCTTAACTATAGAACTTCCTTCATCTTGAGTTTGATTTTTGCTGGTGTTTCAGCTAAAAAGGACAGGGAAATTCTGTAGAGTTTCCTCTTCCACCAAAAGCAGATTTAGCTTAAGAGGTCCGTTAGGTATGAAGGTAATGGCAATTACCATCCTGTCACCAGAAAAATGGAAATTACTCTAGAATACTCAAAGAAGCAAAAACTAATAATGAAAGGAAAACTATGCAGATATTAAAAGGAAAAGTGGACCTCAATTATAATCCAAAAGTTATCCACCATTTGTAATATACCTTGGAAAAAAGCTGTCTGGTGTATGATACAATTTCAGCAGACTTTTTGAACATAACGGGCTGTTTGGGTACATGGGCATATGAAATTATGCACATATGTCCACACGCTGTGGACATAATACTTCTGCGCATTCTTCTCAGTTGAAGAGAAGGCATTAGTCTCTTGGGTAAATCGTGAGAGAAGAGCAATTTAAATCTATTCATCAGATATGGAAAAGCTCCACTTGAACAATGATCTGTATTTATGCGTTTAACTATTCACCAGCAGCCAGATTTTGGTATACAAGGTGCAAAGAGTTTGTGGTTTGGCCAGTTTCTGTATTGAGCATAGACTGTGCTCTAGACAATGATTTACAGTGTCCAGCTGGAGCTGCTTTAAGAAGCAAACTCAGTCTCTAAATTACTAATTAACAAGGTACAAAGATGCTTCCACGAAGGAACTATCAATCATTGTAGTAATCTCAGTGGGATATGAAGCTGGTGTCCTTTAAAAGGACAATTTAAAAAATTAAGCAGCATATTTATTTGTACTACATTTGTTGTTTACGTAATAGAAAAAGGGTTAAACAGTATGTACGTAACTATGACCTTACAATTGTGTAAGTCTCATGAAGAAATGCTGGCATAAATATAAAATGGAAGCTCTCTGCAGACAGGACTGTCCCATTTTTGTATTTCTTCAGTGCTTCACACAATCAAATCGTAATTTTGAATTTTGATCATTTACTGCTTTACTTTTAAAAAAAACCCTGCAATTAATTCTCCATCAAATTCTGCCATCAGCTGCATTCAATGGACATAGACAGGCAGAAATCAGGTTTGGGGGTCTTTAACTCAAAATACTAGTAACCAAAGTGTGCACGTGCCCCACAACCAATCTGATTACAGTCAATTTATACATGGCTTTTAGTATGCTGTCTCAGTAATTAAAGAAGAAAGAGGCTTTGGAGTTCTCATTCGAAGAACAGTACGGGACTTCTGAAGATGAGCTTTAAGAACAAGCTAATCACTATTTCAGCGTTCAGTTTCAGGAAGCCGTTTCTGGGAATCCTTTCACTTCATCAGCCATGCTACATTGCAAAGACAGGTGTTTGTATTTAATCAATGCATTCTAGTTATGTTCCAGGTATTCAATTAACAGTGCTTATTTCCAGCCCAAAGCCAGCATGACAGACCGTCTTGGAACAGCAGCGGTCAAGCAATATTGCTCCTGGCTTTTCACCAATTCAATAAATAAACCTCCCCTACGTCATTCTTTTAAATACCTTAATTTTTAAATTAGATTTTGATTTTCTGCTCAGAAACACCTTAATCTCTCTTGAGCCAACAAAACTTGTTTTGCAATTTTGATTAGCATGATCTGTCTTCCCTGATTTTTTTTGCAGCTGGACTGCTAGCAGAGGATAGACTACTTCACAAAATAAAAAAAGATTTTATTAAGGAAGTTTTTAGTGTGGGTCAGCTTTAGCATCTTCTTTTACATTTTTGAAACTGCTTTAAATACATGCATGTTACGCAAAGTTTGGACCAGATAAGAATACTGCAAATTGCAACAACTCTAACTGGTTAAAGAGAATATGGTCTGAGTCAGAAACTGTTCCAGAGGTGTTTTCCGTATTTCTCTACAACACAGATAATGCTGACAGACAAAATGATATATAGATATTTTCATTCAAGGACTCTAAATTGCTCATGTGCAGTATTATCTCATGTGTTAAAGTTGTAAAGCCAAAAGCTAATATCAGAGAAATAAATATTTATATTATGTATTTATGCAGTGAATCAATTTTTTGTAACTAAACAACATGCAGTCACTGTTTTGCACTTACAGGTCCTTTCTCTGTGAAACATTATGTCAGGTTAAGAGAAAAGATGCAAAACACATCAGGTGTAGCCACTGGACACTGGCTGCTCATCATCCCTTTCTTTTGATTTGTCACGGCATTGTTTAAACTTCTTAGGGACTAGCACACATTTGAAAACGAGGGTACTCAGAAATGAAAAGACAATTAAAAATTGTGCAACAGCTTCTGAAGTCTGATGACTGACGACTGTATACTTACGACACGCAAAGAAGCGTCCTGCCACTGCTTTCAACAATTTATATTTCAGCACTACTATGAGCACAATTTTCTTTTATATGTCAAAGCTGCATGTAGCTGGCAATAGGTACCCTCAGGTGTAGAAAAGATTTAAAACATGAAAACAACAATAAATAGCAGTATATAAACCTGTGGTCTAATAATCCGATCCATTTGCCTCATAAACCCCAAATTCCAATGTGCCATAAAATCGGCAGACACCCACTAAACTGACCACATTAACTATCACCTATCGACTTGGTAACAAGCAGAGAGTTTCCCAAAAGCAGTGAAGCACTCTCAGTATGATCCCTCATCCCAGGCAGATGTTCAGCTCCTTCAGTTTTGGAGAACAGATGACTTTGCTAGGACGGCTTGTCAAATTTTGGTGATGCAGTTGGAAAGGCAAGTGCAAAAGTGGGGATAATAGCTAAGGAGGTTCAGCTGCTGGTAGGTTCTTCTCAATTATACTGTAAGAGTACTATACTATTCCAGATTGCATTTTGCTGCCATGTGAGAAAAGATGGACAGTCTTCCTCTTGCAGTTTCATGGTAATTGTAAGATATCTACCTGAAAGCCACCATCAAATGGTGAGCCCAACTTTCTCCTCATGACTTCAGGCACACGTTCCCACATACCTCTTGAGTAACTTCACGGTCTTTTTTGGCGGGTTAGCTATCAGATCAGCTTGCTAGTCCAGGCCAGCGTGTCAGACGACTAGACCTGACGCAAGGGAAGCAGTCAGAGGCAGGGACAGGGAACACACAACTTTGCTGACAGCCAACTCCCATGCAGGGGGGGGAGATGTCAATGAAAACATACTTCGATAGTCTGGACCCAAGCCTTTTATGACTTTTTTTAGGTTTAAAGGAAGCATAAGCCAGAAACTCATAGTCTGCTCTCTCAGGTTATGGAGCACAGTTTTGTAAAATTATGATGAGAGACAGAACCGTGCAAAAGCTGCACTCTTCTCTCTGCAATGAGACAATTACATATTAGATACTGAGCTTGAATTATTGAGAACTGCCCACTTAGCAGAGCAACAAGCTCCGAAGGAACCGTTCAACAATAGAAATGCCAATACATCTTGATTAGAACTTTTTCCTTTTTGGAGCATGATCAGTCAGGTTGCCACAATCTGTTTGAGATGAGATGTTTAACCACTTAGATGGTGAAAAAAAGAAGACATCTACAGACTGTACGGACCAAGACCAAGTGGGGCATTAAAAAAAAAAAAAAAAAAAAAGAAAAAAGAAATGGAGCATCTCTGCTCCCTCCCTCCTACTTTGCAACCTATTCATCCAAATCCTTGCACGAAAGCACTTTTCCAGTCTTTTTCCCTTCTCCTAGGGCTTTAACTGCATGGAAGGTCTTAATACCTAACACAATGAATGCAAAGTCACTCAAGCAATGAGAGAAAGAAGTACTCTCATTCATGTTCCGTTCACCTTCCAGTAACGGTCCCTTCGCCAACAATTCATCTTACGCTATATTCTCTCCCCAGTTCTCCAAGTCAGGTTTTTGCTAGCCTCACTACCTCTATCTAGAGCTGTGTATTGGACTCCAAAGCCACACATTGCTACCTTTACAAAAGACTATCCAAAACCAAAACACAGATCAACGTGGCATCTACTGGGAAAGAGAAATGGTTGTTCCAGATTCAAATGCTGCAACCATAAATACCAACACTTTATCCAAAATGTGACCTCTACTACTTGATTGGTATGACCAGAAAAATGAAATTTAGGCAAGAGCAGCTCAAAGAGAAACATTTCCTGAAGACAGGAAACTGATCCTGAGCTGAAAAGAACCTACAAGAAATGTACGCAGGACCTGACAGGAGCCTCCCTGGCCGCGACCATCAGTCAGCACTATTGGACTTTTGGTAGGATAACTGCGCGTAAAGATCCTTTCCCTAATGTTATGCTTCACTTCTTAAAAAAAAAAAAAAAATCTGCTTAAGAAAGCCATTTTAGTTTCCTGTATTAATTACTGCTTATAGGCTTTCGAAGGAAAACTTGAAGGTCATAAGGGATACCATAACTCAAAAGCCAAACGCAGACATATGACATGAGAACTGTAGTGAGGCATTCACAGACTGCATTTTGCCAGATCTGGAGTACTTCTGCATACCTCCATAGTTCTCACAACCACAGCAGTATCCACGTACATCCTCACACTATACCGTACTACACTCTGATACCCAGATGTGCAAAAGCCTCATCCCATGCATTGACTTCCCTCCAAGACAAACTCAGAGAAAAGCCAGATGGGTGTCCCCGTAGTCTCTAGTACGTTAGAAACTCAACGCACAAGTCAGAGGGACGTGGCCAAAAACATCAGAGAAGTATGTGGCTACCATCATCGACGTGGCAAGAGCTACAGCTACGGAGACTGACAAAGAATCTGTTTCTGGCAACAGAGAGGTCTAGCTTTTGACTTAGAGGGCAGGTTATGTTACCTACTGCTTAGTCAAGCATCAGGCTTGAACTAATTGGACTCCCCAAACAGTAGGATTAGCGTGGCTGACTTAGCCTTTGATCTTTCTGGCATATATGAACTGAGCCCTGTGTATTTTTTTATTGTGCATATGTTTGCATTCATGTGTGCTTGCCCATGTGTTTTTCAGATGGGGCCCATAAAGTTGCAACCTGGTTTGCAAATACCTATCCTGGTAACGTGCCGCTTCTCTAGCTCTTTCGGCGCTTACATGTGACTCTGAGGCCACTCCAGGTAAAAGCCATGATTTTACCCCCGCACGCACACACATGCACACGCACAGACTCGACTGTGTGATTCTGTAAGCATACCTAATTTAATGTAACAGCCCTACAGGGCACCTGTTAAAAGCAGTCGAGACTTCCACTTATTTCAGGAGATTTGCCCTGCTATTTTAAATCCAACAGGTCAGCGAGCAGGTCCGAGGCTCCATTGTTAGCCGAGCGTCTGTAGAAATGCTTCTTTCAGGAGGAAAAAAAAAAAAAAACAACCCAGCTCGGGATGCTCGGTACCCTTTACATCTGCTGCTCAGCTGGAGACGCGGTTAAAAGGCCATTAGAAGCGCGAGGTGACAGACCTCGCAGGCTAGGCGAGCCGGAGAGCAATTTGCTGTTTGCATTAGGCGTATCAACCCTCGCCGCTTCTTTTTTTGACGGTCCGAAAGCGGCTCCTGTCCCGAGCCCTGCAAACGAAGGCCAGGGCAGGCGGCCGGCGGGTCTCCATCCCGGGGCTGGTGCTGGGCTGTAGAGCCTCCTCCTGGGCACCCGGGTTTCTACAGCGGGCTGGCGGGACGCAAACCCTCCCGGCGTTATTAATAACCCCTGATTTTGGTCACCGGAGACTCGCTCCGCCGGGCGTAGCGGCGGGGCCCGAAGGGCTGTCGTCAGCGGGAGCTCTCTCGCGGCACCTGCCTTCAAACGCTGCGCGTCTTCCGTGGTTTGCGATCGCTCGACAGAATAAAGTACCATTGTTTCACTTTGCTGGAAGGAAAAGGTCATGTTTGCTGGAAGCAGCTCATCGGAGAGAGCTGGTGGTCTTTGTGACAGGCTCCTATAACGAGAGCTAAAAATTTTCTTATTAGGAAAGCTTATTTTTTGGATGCGTGCAGGAGCTCTGGAGCAGTAAGTGGGGAAGAAAGCAAATCTTAGTTTCGGTAGGTTTTAGGCTGTTTTTACATACAGAGGAATAAAGTGCTAAGATTTTTACCAGGCATATGTTTTCCTGCCATCTGCAACACATTTTAAATTCCTTTTGCATCTTGTAATGTATTCTCTCTGTTTAGCATAATAACTATTCTGCCTTTAAACACCAACCTTTATATGCTGTTCTTAGGAATTTGTGGAGAAGTGTTAATTCTTTTACACATATTTAAGCTGCTAAAATAATTACGCCTGGTAGTACGAACAGTCAAAACCACAGAATGAAGGTTCCCTTCCCAGGGAGATAGCACCCATTAACCAGGTACGAAGGGGAGCATACAGTCATAGTTCATTGAAAACGTAATTTCATTTTGCTAGTAATGGGAGTGCTGATACTTTGATACCGTAATGGAGTTTTAAGCACCAAGCTTGTTATTTCAACTAGAAACTTTAATGTAATTATGCATTTTTACTTTACTAAGCAGAAAGGAAGATTAGTATGCATAGTTTTCTTACATGTATCGTGGGGAATAAGACAGAGATCTCTGAGTGATACTGCAAGATGCTCAAGTCATTCAAAAGAAATGGCAGGTGGTAATTTTAAAGACAAATTACCCAGAAAAGCTTTTATTGTTGATCACTTGTTATAAGATTTGCCATTTGCAAGTAATTGTACATTCAGCTGAAACTGACCTTTTATGGGAGCCAAGTGGTAATATAAATGAAATGAATATATTCTTTATTGCAGTAATATAAAAAGAATGGCCTGAGCTTTTAACATAGTGCTTGACCTCTCTGGTGTCTGAACACCACCTAATCTCAGGAGTATTTCACAATAGCGTATGATGAAATAAGTACTAATACAGCATTAGAACAGTTTAACACATTAGCACTTAGAAGTGTAGAAAATATTATAGCTTTAGGTATGCTTTTTGATTATAAATCAGACTGACAACAGAAAGAAGATTATTAGAGTACAATACACCGAAATTCATCATTACACTAATTATTGAAGCATTGCCTTTTCTATTTTAAAGTCCCTCTTTCCAAGATACTCTACCATAAAGTCGCATCGGGAAGCTCCAGATGCTGAGATTTAAAATTCTCAGTCAAAAATGCATTATTTATACGCATTAAAAACATGCTATTTCTCCTCAAAGGCCCTGATCTTACAAAAAACACCTTTAGGTTTAGATGTGCATATATAAGTTGTATTCCCTTTAATGGCACCAGTCACATACAAACCAATAAATATGTACAAAAGTGATAGCAAAGCCGGGTCTTAGAAAAGCCGTACTTCCTCCCAGCTAAACGCACGCACCAATGTATTACGTGCACCACGCACTCATAACGGGAAAATTAGGGAGGCCGTAAGGGGAGGTGACCAGAGCTTCCTGATGCTGCAGTTACTAAAATCGCAGAGGTGAGGAGCAGTCATACACAATGTGAAGGATACTATTACAAAAGCGCTAAAACAAGAAAAGTACAGCGTTTACATGAAATTTCATGTCCATCTTCATTGTCATCACTGAGATCAGGAGTGAATTAATCCCTAATGGCCCAATTCAGGTTTCTCAAATTTGCATTGATTATATTACTGATTTCAGTCAGGCTATTCCTTTTTTTACACTCCCGAGACAACCACACAAGGTGCCTGTGAATCCCCATTTGCCTCCTGGTCTACAGGCACTTTCTTGACACAACTCTCGGTGACAGCAGTAGAGAAACAGTGAAAGAAGGCATTAATTAACAAGTGCTTTGATACAGCCTTGGTCAGGAGGATTTTCCGCTGTTCTCCTGTCAATCTACCATTACGTTTTAGAGCTACTTAAAGGAAAGCAAAACATTCAGAAGGAGTATCTTGGGAACATCTGACATGGACTAATAGCTCAATTGCATGAGTGACTACTGAGTTTATTTTTATTATTATTATTATTATTACCACTTCAGAGCTACAAGCAACTGTGTTATGTTTGCTAGCTTTCTTCAGTCAACGCCTCTGTATTATGCCAGTAGGAAGCCCATTCATCAAAGCACAATTTCAAGTGACTCCTGACCTTCAAAATGAAGGGTTTGCTTCTGCTTTCATTGCAGTTACTTTCACTATGGTGTCTCTGTGTTGCCAGAATCTCACCTCGTTCATCATCTGCACAGGAGAACAAAGCTCACTAACTTCTTACGCAGTATTTAGAATTCAACACCTTCACAGTTGGACGCTTTACCAGAACACTTCTAGTCTTTCTCTAACTACAGTATTATTCTGCATCTAGTTAAAAAAAAAAAACCAAAAAACAAACAAAACCACAACCCACAAAACCCCACACCCTTCACCTTTCAAAATCTCTAGATCAACTGGAAGTGGAAAGGCACACATCCATTACTTTTAAACAGTCAGACATTCACTTTCATTCAGAAAACTCTGAGGCAAGGACAATGCTCCACCTTTAACTTTGATGTTTCATTTTCATGGCTTCCCCTAACACGCTGTAAGTTACTGAAATCATGGTTGGAGTTAAACAAGTATTGCTAACAGATACGTGCTGGGATTTTTCCCTTCTGTATTGACTTTCAAGTGACAGATTTTCCTCCAGCAAAACATCTCCTGCAAAGTCCTCAGGAGCTCCACGCAGTGCCCGCGAATGCTGGGTCACGTCAGCGGGAGTCTGACAGTTCAACTCTTCTTCACAAGCAGGATACTCCACACAGCTCTGCGAGAGGGCAGATTTTACAAGGACAGCCCAGCATACACCACAAGCTACTGCTACCCACCCAGCGCGTGACTGACGCACAGAATCAAGCCCACAGCGGTATCTTATGTATACTTCAAATTTTCTTCCTCCCCCCATTCCCAGGCAAAGTTCCTTGAACGAGAACTTACTTCGACAACCTATGTTGGAAACCAACTTTGTACGCTGTACTCCAATGTAGGTCACAGCACCAGAAGTTGGTGATCAGACAAGACGTCAGATGCAGCAGGTTGATTACAAATAAGTACTACACAATCACATTGAACAATTTAGCACTGTTGTAAAAGCATAGCAGACAACCGTAATCACAGCGATACCAAGTTCAACACATTTCACGTGCAACAAAATACTGTAGGAAAACCTTGCCTTACAGTGCAAAAACTGGCAGCTTTTTAAATCTGTAACTTCTACCTTCTCCATTCAAAAGTGAGTGCCAGTATAAATAATTTTACAAAAGTTATCTAACAAGTCTGGCTTTGCAGCTCCATTCAACAGAGGGGTATCTCTGTGTCCGTAGCCCCTCTAATTTAAACAGATTCTTTAGCTTTTTGCATCAGTACGTACAGACTTTGCATCGGTAAGTACACATTACCTCTTCAGTTTACCAAGTTAAAACAGTCCTAGCTAGAAAGTAGCTTTTGAACAAATGACAACTGAAAACATACGACTACTGTTAAATCAAAACACATAAAGCATACTGCATATTACTATTTGCCATCATATTATCAAGCCATCGATGCAAAATCTTCTGAAAACACAATGTTTGTCCAGAGATACGACTGTAATTAAACTTCTTTGAACACTTTAAAACATGAGGCATTTGACGGACTACACTTCTTTCGTAACAGTAACAAATTGTTTCCTTAAGCAAGTCAGTATGGTGGAAAAAGACAGAATGAAAAAAAAATTATTCTGAAACCTGTACGTTGATTGCTTTAAACTTCCAACGTTGCACCGGATTGCAAATACACAGCTTTCACATTAACAAGAGCACATGCTGCATGAACGGTTCTTACACAACCTCTAAGCACCGCAGAAGTACGTACTCCAAAACACACGGTAAAGCAATCCTAGTCTTCCAACACCCAACTTGAATAGCTACACGCAGAACTGCTCAGAAGTCGATACACCAACTAGTAACGAGGCAGATAAACCACAAAGAAAACAACTTGCAATAGGAAGCTCAGAAAAAATAACTCATACCTGCATAAATCATGTACTTCTTAACCATAAAGTAGATATTACTTATGAAGCTTAGCAGGAAACTGAAGAGTAATTTTGGATTGAACTACTGTTAAGTATTTAACTACTGTGAGTCTTTCTGTACTGATACATGTGAACAGAAACTTGCAAATGCTGGGATTACTTAAAAATTGCATGGCAACTTTCCACTGTACATTCAGAAAATAAATGAGACAATAAAACTCTGTGAGCTGAAAGCAACAAGTGTTCACCCAAAGTTACTAGAAGTCTGAAATTCACTGGTAATTACTTTTTTTTTTTTTTTAAATGGGACAGGGCATATCGTACCACCGTCTCAAAGCAGATGGGAGTAACAGGGAGCCAAGGGAAAGCCTGACTGCATATTCAAAGGATCTGTGGCTCACAGCAGAGATTTCATGATTTGATATAACTGATGAGCAACCTGAAGAGAAATTTTTAAAAAAGAGCACAGAAAGACCAGAGAATCGGTAAGCCTGAGGGAGGAAGGTGCCCGTGGAATAGTTACACCCAGAGACCCTTTACTCTTCTGCTCTGTCCCAAAGCATGTCAGTGGGTCAGACCTATGTGTCCGAAGGAACCGATGTGGCTATGCAGAGATCTGGTCTGTTCTGCATTGGCAACGTGGAACAACCTTCCCCGTATTTTTGTGAACTATATCCTCGCTGTCCTGAGATTTTCCACATTTATCATTCCTCATGTAAAGTACTAAATACTGCACACTGAGTAACTGCGGCTTTATTTCACCTCAAGGAAGATAAATCTACTGCTTCCAACTTTAAAAAGGAAGCAAGCAAACCGAGGGGCATCTAATTCACTCTACAAACAGCAGAACCTAACAGCGAAGTGCCAGTGGCAATGCAGAAATCTTTCTCGAGGGCTCAAGCAGTCCAATTTAAGCAGCCCAAGCTCATGCCTTCCCGTATCATTTCTCTCTTTATGTCGTGCTCTCCGATTGCTAAAGGAGCATCTGCCCCGGACACGTTTTTATTCACGCAGTCCCCAAGATACAATAGGGATAAGGTTGTTGGGAAAAAGCAGGGAAATAAAATTACAGCAACAAAGCACCCCTACACCACCACAGGGCAGACTGCGATATAACCTGTTGTAGGCACGTTTCGGCAGAAGGCAGAGCTAAGTAACGGGCTGCCTGGGGGCTCGGGCGGCGGAGCCGGAGGGGTCTCTCCCCAGCAGCCGATGCCTCTGCTCGCTCCGGGCTGCAGCGGAGGCGCCCGGCTGGGCTGGCCCCCTCGGAGGGGCCGCGGCGGCTGGCTCCGGGAGGGGAGCAGGACTGCCTTCCCCCCCACACCCCCCACTCCTCCTCCTCCTCCTCCCTCACGCCCTGTCCCCGCTGGCAGAGGGCAAAGTTATTTCCCCCGCGCACGGCGGCAGCGGGGGCAGCAGCCGCTGCGGAACCGCTCGCTGCCTCTCGCAGCCCGGCTGCAACTCTCAAAGAAGTTTCTGCCGGCGAGCAGAACCGCGGCTGAGGTTCGCCCGCGCTCCCCCCCCCCCCCCTTTTTTTTTTTTTAAATCCCCCTCCTTAGTTTTTACGTTTACTTAATCATTTATTTACACACACACACGCCCCGCCGGCAAGCCCCCAGGGTGCCAGCCGGCCCGGCAAAACCGCTCCGCGGCCATTCACGGCCCCGCTTCCCGCGGAGAGTGCGCGCAGCCGGGCGGCGGCGCTCCCCTCCCGCCCCGCTCCGCTCCGCTCCGCCCGGCCCCTTACCTGCGATCTCCTGGTAGGGCACGCTGGCCAGGCTGAAGCCCTTGGCGCTGTACGCCTGCCGCACCTCGCCGCAGCTCCGCGCCTTGCCCTCGGCCCCCGCGGCCGCGGGCAGCAGCAGCAGCAGCAGCAGCGGCAGCAGCCCCGCCAGGGCGCAGCTCCGCGCAGCCCCTTGCGCCGCCGGCATGGCGCGGCGCGCAAGTCCCGCGCGGCGCGCAAGTCCCGCGCCGCCGCCGCACCGCCGCCGCGCCGCCTCCGCCGCCGCCGCCGCCGCCGCACCCCCCGGTTGCGGGGGCGGCGGCCCGGGAGCCCCCCCGGTCGCCGAGGCAAACTTTTGCGAGGCGGGGAGGAGATGGGCGCGCAGGCACACACATGCGCGCACGGCGGGGGGCAGGAGAGCGGCAGCCTCGTTTCTCTCCCCCCCCCCCCCCCGCCCCCCCCCACCCCGGCTCCTTCTCCAAACGCAAAGCGCTCTCGCCCCTCGCCGGGGAAAAAAAAAAAAAAAAAAAAAAAAAAAAACCAAAAAAAACCAACAACCAACAAATCAACCCCCCCCCCCCTTAAAAAAAAAAAAAAGGGAAAGGAAAAAAAGGGGGTAAAAATCGGGCTGTGGGTTGTGAAAGCGCGGGCGCGTTGCTGCGAGCGGAGTCCCGGGCCAGCGGCAGCGCGATCCGGCGCGGAGCTGCGCCTGCCGCCTCTGCGCGGCTGGAGGTGGTGGGAAAAGCAGCCGGCGTGGGGCCGGACTGGACAGCGGCTCCGTGCGTGCCGGGGGGTGTGGGGGGGTGTGTGGGTACGCGCGCGTGTGTGTGCGTGTGCATGCGTGTGGTGCACTGGCTGCGTGTGCCTGTATTGACGGGATCCGGGGAAACCTCTGCTCCGCGCAGCGCTGGAGCAGCCCCCCCCGGAGCCAGGCAGGGAGAAATCCTGGAGGCAGATACGGCGAGGGAGAGCCGCGCACACACGCACACGCATACACACACACACACACACACACACACAAAAAAACGTGCTACACATTGCATCGCCGAAATACAGGAGCAGAAAGCAAATCCTGGCGTGGATCGCTGTTTGCTGGCGGAAGGAAGGAAAAGCACCCACAGCCCCGAAAACTTCTTCCTCCCCACGAATCCAGCCGCTCCTAGCCCCCAAATTACAAATTGCCTGCTAGCAAGAAGTCAAAAAAGATGCTCTTCGGCGGTATTGCTCTCTGTAATGCCAAGTTTGGGCCCCGTACTCTTTTTTCTCATTAATTATTATTTGTTGCACACAAAAATACCCGAGCTGAAGGGCTAGAACGAGGATGAGTCTCGTCTAAAGGAGAGAGAAGGAAGGATGTTCTGTGCATCAGACAGAGAAGAATGAGGAGGAAACAAGAAGGGCAGTCCTTGACCGGGTAATTCGTGCCACCCTAGGAGAGGAGAGCAGGGGACAAAACCATAAATTCCTTCCTGCAAATGAGCATCGGCAAAGAACTGAATGGGGGAAGCGAAGAAAATTCCTGCAAGGTGAATTCAGTCTCTGCTTAGGGAGAAAGAAAAATATTCTGTTCTAAGGTATTTGATAATAAAATCCAAAGTTACAGTTTGAAAGGATTTATTGCGGTGCTTTTTATGAGTACCGTAGAAGAAGTGCGACGGTTTGTCAAAAGTATATGGACAGAGATGTCAGGCCCAGGAGGAAGCGAAGGCGGCCAACAGAAGAGATAAAAGACCATCAACTTGGAGACCCACTTATCAGTGAGGAACCATGGAACAGTATCATGCCACTATCATAATTCAAATGCATTCCAATTAGAGGGAAATTATGAGGTGCCAATACCGCTGCAGTGTTAGTCTTGAGTCTGGGCCAGCGTACGCATCCTGGTCCCACCTGACGTGGTGTGTTCCCCTAGCCTCCCTTACCATTTTCCCTCTCCCACACTGCCATTCCTTTTTCCCTCCCCTTTTCCCCACCAAGCGAGTGATGATGCTCTGGCACTGCTTGTGTACACAGCAGAGAAACAGCAGTTGTGTGCGCAGCCCTTCTCCTTCCTCTTCCTGGCAAAGTTCCTGCGTGCGCAGGGCCAAGTTGGGGCCGGGAAGGAGTGGGTGAGCAATGGATTTGATCAGAGTCCTGCAATCCAGTCAGAAAGATGGGCTTAGCACCCATCCCTACAACCTCCCCCTAAGGCGAGATGTCTTTAGCGGATAGGTGCCAAGCCCCAGTGAGATAAGGTTGGAAGGGCAAAGGCTCGGGGAGCGGGGGAAGGTTGGCGAGACAGAGAGATTTCCTTCCTTTTTCCGAGTCCACAAGCCCTTTAAAGCTCCACGGACTTGCCAGCTCAAAAGGTTTTATTACATTCCATAATCCTTGCTAGAGCTTGTTCTGGGGGAGTGGGTGAATAGGTGTGGTAACAGTGTCTAGTGCTATCATCCAGCCTCATCTCCTGGAGGACAGGATGGAAGTCACTGCTTTAGCAACCACAAATAGAGAGCTCCATGTGTTACCAGCCCACTACAAATCATAAGGTGTTAGTACATGTTAGTGACCCCGTATTAATGAAAAGTTAGGCAAGGTCTGTATATTTACTATGTGGAAAACCTTTGGCAGATCTGTGTGTAAGATCTCACTGTATGTAAGATACATATGGTTCACCCCAAGATAGGATGAGGAGGGTGTTACAAATGTTAGACACACCTCATTTCTTCTGGATTGCTCAAACTCTCCTCTACATTGTGGTCAAAGCAGAGAATTAGCTTACCACATATCAAGCATGACAGACTCCCCCACAATCCAGGCTTCTTCAACATTTCTTCAACCCACAGGAAAGTTATTTGACACAAATTCAATGATGGAAATGAGAAAATCAGCAGACTGGTTTGAAGTGCAGAAGTCATCATAAAATAGCAAAAGGGATTCTGTGATTAACTCAGGGGTGCATCTAGGTAAACGTTTTTTAGGAATATTGTAAATTTGCTAGAAAAAATGGGGCTTATTCACCCCTGCATTTTTTTGCAAATACCAGTTGAATTCATACCATTGGTAGCACGATAGCACTTTTATATAAGGCGATGACAGCATGATATAACCTTTATATAACATGGGAAACCTGCTGTGGGAAAATCAGACTCATTTCCACCCTTGAATCCCGCCTCTGACATAAATAGCCTAAAGCGCCAGTTGCGTCGTAGTCCTGCGTGTTGAAGGAACACCTTACTCTCCCAAGAGCTCACGTTTAAACACAGATATTTCTACCGCTTCAACAAATCTCCTACTCATCACACGGGAGAATCATTGTGTGTTCTCAGCACATATGTAATTAATTTTGTACAAAATAGAAGAGCTCCAAAGAAAGCCCCGGTCGGAATGCGCTCTAAGCCGGTGGCTTTAGCAATCCCTTAGAAACATAACACCTTCTGCCAGGCACATCATAGGCACGAGCTAAAAGCTCTCCTATGGTCACACCATACTCATCCTTTTTCAGCTGTACCTTATAAAACCGCATGTAACTAGTGTGCTTCACAACTAGTGAAAACACCTCTTTCGTTTGTTCTTTCAGAAGGAGGCACAAGCCATCACTTGTTGCTGAATTGGAAACAATTTAACATATATAAGGCGGTGAAGGAAGTTCTCCTTCCTCCTCCTCGGCATGATGATCAACGTCTTCCAGGTTAAAGTGTTCTCTGGCAGAGGTGGACTTGATTCTGAGTTGCCGCACATCAGCGAGTGCTCAAAACTCTAAGTTGGGTAAAAGACTGGCTTTTCCTATATCAATTTTGGGAAGCAACGCATTCCATTCATTTGCATAGACACCAAAATGAAACATTTTATTTTAGTTAAATGGAACATTTTAATCACCAGGGAATGTTTTTGTTTCTTTTGCATTTCTATGGAAAGAAATAATAGCATTTTAAAAAAATTTGGTTTTAATATTTTTGCTTGCTTGGCAGTCGGACTGAAAATCAATCATTTACGCACTTGGAGAGCCCCCTCCACCAAACACATTCAATGTAGTAACATAGATGACTACTTACAATGAAGATTTTGCAATGCATCTACCAGCCAAGTTTACCACAAGTGGGCTTTTTTCCCCCAAGTTATTCCAAATAGAAGGTGTTTATTCGTATCAAGTTCTACTGATTGATTTTTTGCAAACTTTTCCCTAAAGTTGTGCCAAAAATGTGGAAGACAAATGATTTTTAACCTTTATTTCCAAATATTTCTATAAAAAATAGATTAAAAATAATCATTCACACCCCATCATAACAAAAACATCAATGCAAAGTGGAGCAGCAGCCAGCGTTAATTCCTCCAACCACTGAAACACTCTGCCCCGCATGGCTGAGGCAGTTTTATGGTGTGCAGTAAAGGAGCTATGGAATCTCTAAACAATAAGGACAAAAATAAATATTGAATTGCTGCATCGTTTGCCAAGCAGCCATCGGCTTGAGCTCTGAACAATTCAAGGACATGGTGGAAAACCACATGATTATGGATTTTAAACATTATAAGACGTAGTACATAGGCGTGAGTTTGAGGATCGTACAAGGAAGTTTTGCTCATTTTTTTCATATTTTTGAGTTATTTCACTTTAGAAACAGGATAAATGATGTTATGTTGAAAGATACACTGATTTATTATCAGGTGTTATCAAAAAACTCTCACTGATGTCATGGGTATTAAGGGGACTGCATAGGCAAAAGCATCTTTCACCTGTCTTGACAATAAAGCTTTGGCAAATGTCAAAATGCTCTATAACTCAACTTCACAACAAAAAGAATCTGACTTCTAGATTCACCGTTAAATCTATGTGCTCCGTAGATTTGCAGCTTTCACATAATGGATTTCTAGCAAGAAGGTTTCACGGGTTGAGGCAATAATTGGTGAGATTCTCGGATGTCCAATAGAATTATTGCCGGTGAAGAGACTGTGACGTTTCTGTTATTTCTGCAGGCGCAGGACTGCTGCTGTGCCATTAGCACCAGGCCCTGAAGCACTGCAGAAGCTGTAGCTCCGGGGAAGGGAGGAGGGCTGGTAGGATCCTGCCTTCATCTTGGTGGGAGATCCATCCCCACACAGGTTTCCAATGCATTTTTTTTTTTTTTTAGAGTACAGAACACATCCTTGATAACGAGGACCAAGCCACCCACACTCCAGGTTGTATGCCCCAACAGGGAAATGTGAACGCGCTCCTTTTTCTGTAAAACTGTGGACGAATACGGAGAAGTTACATGAAGAAAATGTTCTTCTTCTAGGTCTACAGTGTCTACTCCAGGTGGATGTGGTTCTTTAAAAGTCCAGAAGATATGAATTGTATGGTGATGAGGTAACACTCTGAAACTGAGCTATGAATTTGTCCCAATAAAACTTTCCAAAGGCCAGTTTAATGAAGGCATACATTGCAGCATCAAAAGGTCCCTTTTAAATGGTTTTTCATGTGGTGTCCAGGGCCTTCATAGAAAAAACTTTCTTCACCCAGCACAAGCTGCTCTTCCTTATTGCTCCATGCTAGAAGGGGAAACTTTTTTTTCTTTGCACTGTATGATATTTGCTGCAAAATTAATGCAAAGCCCAGTTCTTTCCAAAAAGTAAGCTCTAGAGGCACAGGTGTGAAGAACTCATCTTGCTCTTAAAGTTGCACTCAAAAATAGAATTGTCAACACAGCTGCTAGATAAGTCCTCTTAGAAAAGGTTTTGAGACTCATGGCCAAGAAAACAGACCTGCTAAATATACAGAATAATGAAATACAACTAGCTTTCTTTCCTCTGAAAGTTTTCAGAGACAGAAGGTAAAAAAATGATCTAAGATTCCATATGCTCAGTTACACATAATATAGGAGGCTTAGGCTCCCATAAAAAAGGTTTATAAGTGGTAATCAGTGATATCATATTAATTATAAGCAGTAGTGGTTGCTCTTGAAATCTGCAGGCTATGCTATTTTGGGCAAATAGCAGCATTTTATTTTAGCTGTTCATTTTATGAAACCTTTTGTGAACAAATGCTAGAAGTTTATGCATAGCAACTGAATGGGTAAGTTGAAATGCCTGGGTTTTGCAGCAACAGTATGCAAAGGCTGGACAGAACCATCGGTCCTTTGAGGTGAGGATTACAGCAAACAATCTGCGGCTGTTGTTCATAATGATTTTAAAAAAATATATTTTTCTATCTATTTATTTAATGTCATTTAATCTGCCCATTTTTAATAAAAACAATGGACCACAGTGGCATTCTCTCTTAAATAAAAAGCCTACAGTTTGTATTTCCTTAGAAAATACCAGTTCCAAAAGAAGGGGAAAAATGAAATTATTTTTAAGACCATAACTTTTCATTACAATAAACAGTGAAACCATCAAACCGAAGTGCACATATATAGACGAATTCTGTCCTTATGCTCAATTTCACTGAAGTCCAAAACATTTTTAAAGCTTGAATAAATGTTGGCAAAGTTCCCAAATCCAACAATTTATATATTTGTGTAGATCTTACACTGATCAAGGAATAGCATTTTAAATATTATGTACTGCTTCTTTTGTGCCATTATGATGCTTCCCTTCTAAGTGGCTGGTCTCCAGCTCCAGCAGGATTTTGACATTATGCTAGAACTTTCAAGAGCAAATGCCATTTTTCATAAGAACAAATATATACAAGATCAGGTTCATTTTCAAACATATACTTTTATGAATCCACTTCTCTCTAGTTAATCTGTGGATAAGATGCAACATCTGTTCTGATTCTTAACTGTACAAGAAGATTACCTTAAAGATTCCTAAAAATGGCTAAGCATCTTTTTATCCTTGTTTTCTTACGCCATCTTACTATCATTAGAAGGTAACAATTAAAACAAAAAAGCACTTGATATACAAAGTCAAAGAAAAATGTTAATTTCCAAACAGCGTTTAGACTGTCGGTTAATATTTTTGGGAAATATTACTTACTTTTACACTCGCATATATAAGATACCAAGCTACAGGGTATATCGTAGCAATATTACAGAGTTGAAAATATTCAATATGCAATAAATTATCACTAGAACAACTAGCTTTATTTAGATCATAGGCCCAAGTAATGCAAAATCTAACAGGTGTCCATTGGTGACAATTTTCGTTCATATCTTATCAATTTGCAGTATCATTTTTTTTTTCTGTTCAGCTGAAAGTTGAGGCAGTGTTATGCAATAGACAGAACATGGACATTATTTTTGGTAGAAAGATACAGCCTAATATATGCCTTAAAGCTGTGAATATAAGGTTTATCGTTTTTAAATTGCAATTTCTGAGCAATGTGTTTAAAAGTATATGATAAGTTCTCTGACAAAGATCAAAGGGCTTAATGTATTTTGTAAATTACAGCTATAATGATTCCATTTGCAAAAGATGTAATTTACTGGTCTATTTTCATAATGAATGGGAGCCTAACGAATCAAACAAACTTATACATTCAGCAAAAATACGAGACATCTTAGACTTGACTTGGAATGTGCATTTTGATAATAGTTGAGATTTTATTGGAGACTAAATTTTCTTTTCATTTCTTGGCATGCTCACCTTGTCAGCTTTCTTGGCTATTTTAGTTTTCTAAACCAAAATATCTTTTAGGAATATCAGCAAATGCAGTGCAAGAGGAGGTTGCAACGGTGCATTCATTCCTGTGCAAATGCACATGTACTGGAAGGCTGTGAGAAAAGAAAGGCCAGGTTCTTAGGTAAAGATAGGCAAGGAACCTCTTGTGAGGATTAAAGGAAAATGCACCTCAGACACAGTTACATAATTTCATTTTTCTTGGCACTTTTAATAGAATGATATCATCGCCTTCTTGTCACGGGGTGGGCATGGCATGCCTAATAATCAAAATAGAATGTTGTATAGCATGTAAAAGAACGGATAGTTTGGTCTCTTTCCCATGGATGTTTAATACAGATTTACATGGGTTCCTGGAGAGACTAGACAAGCTAATGGAAAAGAAATTAGCTGAGAATTGCTAAATATGTAGAGTTGACTTCTGGCTCAGGAATAACTTGAGCAACCAGTTGCTCAAGATGACAGATTATCTCTATACATTTGTCCTCTTCTGTACTTTCTGTCAGTATGTTCTTTGGGCCACTGTCGGAGAAGGAACAGCCTGCTACATCTACCCTTTGGTCAAGCCAGTATGGCCATGCGTACGTTATATTCTTAATTTGGCTTTGATCTTATGCGTCTAGAACAGAAGATAACCTAAATACAAAGTAAATGCTTACCTCTTTGGGTCTGGAAAAACATACCAATTTCTAAAGTGCATTCAATGAATTCAGACCTCCAGCAGGAAGCAGTGCAGACCCCCCCCCTAAACGCGCACTCCTTATAAATCCTTCATAAACCTCCAGTTTACCAACCGCACCCTGCAAGGGTTACAGAGATTGTCAAAACCTGACTTTTTTCCACTTCCCACAGTCAGGGCAGTTCACAGGAATTACCATATTCTACAAGATCACTGGCTGGACAAATACAGTATCTTCCTTCTAAAAGTATGTTTTGCTTCACAGGAAAGCACGGTCCCTCCCTCCCTTTCAGTAAATCCCCCCGACTTGCTACTGAGTGGTATTCCATGGGATTGAAATTTTTTTCAGTCCCAGCAGTAGTTTCTAGTTTGATTCAACACAGCTCATGTCCATTTGACCTTTAAATGGCAAAACTGATAAGATTTTATTAATATCAATGTAAAAGTCTTAGGGTTTTTTTATCCTTAGGACACTAAATTCCACACATTTAATTGAATAAAAAGATCACTCCTCCGAGGGAAAGGAAAGCTCACAGATCCTCTCTTCTATATTTACCCACCTACTGTTCAGATAAATACCTGTCTGCTAACAGCCTTATGTTTGTGTTTGGCAAGCTACAAATCCAAGATTAGGGGGGAAAAAAAAAAAAGGGGGGGGGGTTTCCCATTAGAAGTTTACCCCACTTCCTTCAGGACACTTTTTGCGGCTATTACAAGGACTGTATTCTTTTAACAATACTCATGTTCAGGGAGTTCTGTTGATTTACAATTTTGATACAGAAAAATCAGATATGGCTATTGATCTGTCCTTATTCAATTCTTCGTTGGTTAATTTAGTGGCAGCTAGCTTTTCCTGTACTGCTTCAGTACTGCTTTGTAGTTCCCAGCATCACCTTCAACTCTTCTGTGAAAGTTAGGTATCCTATTCGGCCTCCCTCCAATCATCAGACAGTAGCTGGCTTTAATTATAAAAGGTCTATTTGTTAAGTAGTTCAGATGCTTTATTTTTATTTCCAGGCTTACAGGTTTTAGGAGAATGTCTCTTTCTCTGGAGATTATTTTCATTACTCCCACATGAACCCTTCATCAAGATGCTTCAGTGTATCTTCCTTTGATACTTTTTACCTCTGTCAGCAAAATTATCATTAGTATAATCATATCACCATCTTTATTATTTTTTTTTTTTCCCAAAGCTCAGAGTCTTAATGTTAGGATTTCAAGCAAGTGCTAGAAGTGGGAAGAGCAGGAGTTTATTTGCAGAAAGCAAGGAAAAAAAAAAAAAAAAAAAAGTGGGACACTTTCCTTTCCCACTACAAGTACTCCTTTGCAGTTTTCCTCTGCAGCAACTACAAAATGGTGACCCTTAAACATAAGTTAGTTCCAAAGCAGATAAAACACAGTAAAGAGACTGTGGGAACCCAGCGGATAAAGGTGTGCATATTTGTATAGGATCCATCAGTCTACCTGCTCCTTACGCATGGCTTGTTCCCCAGGGATACCTAAGGAGCCTATGACCCCATGGGCATGTAATGCAACATGGCAGGTGGCCAACTGCCTCCAGGCAGCCTGTGAAAGACCATTCGCCTGACTGGACAAGCTGCAGATAATCGAGTAAAACATTTCTGTTATCTGATAAAGTCTTAGGGTGGTGTCTTTGTGAAGACTGTAGGCTTGTGCCCTGCCTTCCCTAGAAGAGAGAAGGTGCTGAGGTAAAAAAGAGCCTGGAAATCGGTGGCTGGGGAGTCACTTTCAGCCTCAAATCTTTGAAGATAAGTTTCTCTGCAGAGTCAGAATATCAAGTCAGATATCAATTCCTTTCGAATAAACAGAAGAAATGTAAAAGACATTTTTCTGTGTTATCTGTGATTCCAGTGGGAGTTTTGTATATGAAGATTGCTGAATATGCAGAAGGTCATTTATAAGCCTATTTGTACTGTTCTCCGCAATCGCTAGAAAAAAAACCTTGGAATTCTTACACTTCAGTATTGTATTTTCAGTAGTGGTGGGACCAGATGACTTTCTGAGGTCCCTTCTAACATAAATTATTCTATGACACTGTGACCTCAACGGGATATGCAGATTTTTGTGTAAGAAAGTCATACAAAGAAAAACCAAAAAGATTTCTGAAAAAAACTTAGCGTCAAGCTCCATCTTTCTTTGTGGTTCCATAGGACTGATCTCAGCTATAGGAGTCATGAGCATGACTCTAGTGACAGCAACGACTCCTTTCTTGCTGCTTGTCAAAACAGAATGATGAAGCTGGCCTGGGAGGACTAAACTGGGATGTACTTCTTTGAGGCTGAGCAGAACAGCAGCTCTGCGATGTCTATGGCTAGAATGCAATCTTCTGTATTCCTTTCTTCCCGGATGTTTTAATTGGCTCCTGTTGTCTTTCAGTGCACGTGTAGCAACTGGACTCATCTCGGCTCAAGAATTAGCATTAGCTCATACCCTGTTATATTTCTTTAATAAGCATGTTCTTCTGTCTAGCTAAAATGGCTTCCTGCTGCTTGTCTTCAAGGTAAAACATGTATAAATCCTATCACAATAAATATTTACAAAATACATATCTGACTCACAATTCTTAGGGTGCCTTTGGACACCTTAGAAACCACAGGTATCTTAATGTCATTTTAAGTGAGCGTTGGTATCTTGGCATATACTCTATACAGATCCTTTTGTAAATCTGATTTCCCTTTTTTCCAGGGAAGACCTACAAAAGTCTCTTGATGCTTTTCCTACATCATGTACTTACTTTTAAATGCAAAGCTCAAAAAACCTAACAAAAGCTTTTCCAAAAACCATGAGTTTAAAAAAAAAAAAAAGGCATTAAATTACTCTGATCTCAGTAGAAGTATTGCAATTGATTTCTTCACAAATACTGTCCCTGCTTGTAGCTTACTATATGTATGCAAATTGCCTATCTTTAAATGGGTATGCTAAACATTGTATAGTCAGTCTAGCCATGTGCAGTAGCCTGCATTTAGACACGCATAGTCTATCCACATGCAGAGTCCTTTTGTCTGGATTTCAGGTTAGATTTACTGGAGTCTCATGACTCTAGCTGTTGAAAAATTTCAGATGAATAGCCAGAAAAATCAACTTAGGTCACTGATAACATGCAAAAACATATTGCCAAACAATAGAAACTAAGAACCAGAACAACTGACAGATATAGAATGGACTAATGCACCTTAGATATCTAACCAGACAGTAGAATAAAATATGGGGGGGAAGGAACACCCCAACAGATTCCTTGCTATTGCTATAATTTGCACATTCCTCTTTCTAATAAATCTGTGCACTCTTTCAGATTATCTAAGATTAGTGTTGCAAACCAGTCCAGAAGTCAGCCCTTGTTCCTAGTAGAGAAAAAGAGTCATGCCCTGAGTACCCAGTGCTATGGTCCAAGAGCTTCAAGGAGCCCCTGAAGTTGTGTTTGTCCGTGTCCTAGAGATTCCTTTCTGTGCATCTACCCAAGGACTTAATCTGCATGCAAGCTAAAAACTTCATACAATCTTGTCAGAGAAGTTTGGGGCAGAGCTTTGCGGCATCATATCTGTAATCTGCAAGTCTGAACACCACTTGAATACTAAACCACACACATCTTGCAAAAATGCAAGGATTAAGCAGGAGACTCAATAATTTAAGTCTTAATGCAGGGGACATGTAAGGTACATGTAAATATTTAGCTGAAGAGCACATTTCCATACCCCATATGCAATATGCGCATCCCATGATCCTCTCATTTTTGTCAGTTTGTAATAAAGTTACACTGGCATTTTCAAATACAGTGTGATTACTGGAGTGAAAGAGAGCGGGATGAATACCGTGCAGTGTACATTTTCTGCTGTGGTGGGTAAGAAAGATTTCACTCACTAACTCCATTGTCATCTTGAATTCAGCCCTGAAATACTTTTGCAAAGCTTCTAGAAATATGTTTATGTGCTCTCATAAAAGTGGCAGATCATCTGAATTTGAAAACCACAACTTATTTCATATCTTTCAAAGTATGTGTGGAAGTAAGCACTGATAACATGAGAAAGAAATCTGCTTTGCACTTGCAGAGATAGTGTAAGGTTTTTGAACATTAAAATAGGATATTGTTTTAAAGATAATTAATGGCAAGATATTGAATACTGCAAATAGGCATATAGGTGTCTTTACAGAAGCTATGCTCATCCCCAATTTTATGCTCAAGTTGCTAGCTTAAATTTATCAATCATAAATTCTTTTTGGAAAAGAATGACAGTTTATCATGAATTTATGGGATAGAAGACATATTTATCATATTTTCATCCTATTTGATCAAAAAAAAAAAAAAAATCAAGAAAATACTGGATCTGTTCCCTGACCGTCAAGAGCAATGGTGCCATTCCTTGCTTGGAAAGGAGATTTGAACGATAAACTTACTTACTTAAAATGATGCTTTAGGTTTAGAGTTTTCAAACATGTATTCTATATATGATGCACATATACTTTGGATTATGACCTGAGTTTAGGCATTTGTTACACAGAGAGATTCGTTACTAAATTTATGGCTAATAAAGAAGTCAAGCTTAAGACAAATATCCTTTTTCTTTCCCTGAAAATCCTTGACAGTTGCATGCAACTTCTATGAAAAGAAACAGAAGAGTTGCACCTCAAAATCTCATTTATCACATTTAATACTTGGGAGTTTTGTTTGATGTTGTTGTTGTTGTTTGGGTTTGGGGTTTTTTCCTCCAAGCTTTACAAAAAATGAGGGGAAAAAGAGAAGATTTAGGCTTAAGAACATTACTTAACATAAGGGAATTGGATTGTGGTTTTATAAAAAGGTTACGTACTGTAACATTCAGAATAACAATAATTTTGGCTATTAATTGGAAAGCAAAACAAAGATGTAATCCTTTCATTAAATGAAAATATTTGATCACTTTCTAGAAATGCTTTAAGTTAAGTGGTTACCTGAAAGGTTAAGTTACAATAAAATTATAATGAGGAACGTTGCAAACTTCAAATTAGTATGCATAAATGATTTGTTTATCAAATAATCACATAGTAAGAGACATAAGAAATACTTAAAGAAAAAAAACCACATCAAGTAAATAAAAGTAAGGTTTAAGAAACATACCTGAGAAGAACTTCTTCAGTGGTTTCTTTCTTAGCAATGTTTTTTAATAATTGGCCACTCAGTTCTGCCCGGTTATGTTACAGGTAAAGAAGATAAAAGCCTAAAGTCTTGATGGGAAATAATCACCAGATTTTATCAATAGACTTTTAGTCCCCACCTATATTTCTTCATTGTATCTGCAGTTTAATTGATTACATTTCTCTGTTTATTGCAGAGTCTGTGATTAAAGATACAGCTAGCAAAGGTGACCAGTTTTAATCAGATCCTACCTTTCCTGACAGTGATCACTGCAAAAATATTCTCAGTATAAAATAACCATCAGACCTGTACCAGGAAAATATTTATGGAGGTATTAGTTCAGCAGTAGGCAAGATGTTCTGCACCTAGCAAATCTTGACCAAATTATTAGCACCTGAGAATTTTACAAGATAGTTACTTTCCAAAGGAAATAGAATATTTAAGCTCAACAGGAGAGGATGATGTTTACAAAATCTCTAAATAGAAAGATGGTGACCTCAGCTTAAACAATTGTTAACAAAATGTTAGTGACCTATTCAGTGACCCCATATATTTCTGATTTACCTTATCTGTTTAGCCACTAAATTCATCTTAATCTCCAAAAGGGCAAATCCAGAATGCTACTGATTGTAGTTGATGAGCAAAGCCAGACATTTTCAGCTGAAAGATCCCACAAAATATAAACCTGAAAACTGTTTCACCCTATGAAGCCCCCAGTATGAGTTATCTCATCTGCTACTTTAGGAAGGAAAAGACTGAATGTAATATATGTGGAACTAATATTCCCCCTGGGGGCCACCCCTCATCATATTAGTGTTTCCTCCTTTCTGATTTTCCTACATACAGTATTCTGTGCATGCCACAAACCATAACGTACAGAGCACACCCATACAAATTTCATCCACATCAACTTAACAAAAACAAAGCTAGCTGCTCTTTTTAAGGAGAGAAAACCCTTATAAAACTAACTGGTTTGAATTCACCAAAGACACTATTTCTCACTAAGGACTATGCTGATGGAATTAAATGTTGTCAAAGTAATAACAATATTCATTTTAATATTACAATTGAAAATAAATAGAATGAATATTCACAGCAAGTGATGAAAACCTTGGATAACAAGAGGAAAATGGGAAAAAGAATATTTATTCCATAATAATACTACTATATAGGATGAATAAATTCTTTTCTTTACTAGAGCTTTATAGAAAACAAGGAAGGAAATAATCTTCTTTTAAAAAAATGCTTAAAGTAGATGTTCTTTTGATTCAACTTCTAGCAACCTTGCAATAGAAATGTTCCTCTAACACATTCATTGCTAGAATATGTTTTTATCTTCTCAATCTCTCTGTGAACTCTGAGCAAAAACATTCTGTGGGCGGTAGAATAATGCCATTTGAGTCACAGCGTAATTCTCCAGATGCTGGAAAAGGAAGAGTTTTACTGACAAATATTTACTTATTTAAAGAAGCCAACAAAAGTACATAGTATTTAATCATCTCAATTTTATTACTTATCTGAGATGGTTTAATGTACTGAATCCCAGCTTACAAAGCATTTAGAATTCCAATGCAGGAACAAGTCTCAAAGATTACATCCCATCTCTGTGAAACAGGAGATACAGTATGTAAATTTTACAGTGGGATCCCTCTTCCTGCTTTCACCATTATTCAAAGGTCTTCTAAGTCATCCCTGAAAAAAGCAGAGATGAGAAAAAGAAGATTCATAAAGCATAAATTAACATTCCTATTTTCAGGAAAATCATTCCTTATCCTTCCTTTGAACAAAACCCCACACTTGCTACACTATGCCCGTTCTCCTGCACCTACCTACTTTTATTGGATTGAAAAAAACCCAAATCCTAAGACATTATGTATAAAGGAAATGGAAATATACTCAAAGTACGTTAACACAAGTTTTAAGGCCCCTTTTCATAAAATGAATAGACTTTAGTAGAACTGCAAGACTGCAGTTTTTAAACATCAGTAATAACTTTTGTGTTTTCTAACCATGCAGAGTAATTTATTACAATGCTTGATCCAGTCATTTACAAACATATCTTATGCAATGAAACTGTTATTGGGAATAAATGACTCTGGCTGGAACACCATCTGCAATTCTGGTATTCACCCATCAGAATACCTATGGAATCATTAAAGTATTGGGGGGACATGAAAAAAATCTCTCATAATAAGAGATTTAAGAAGCTCCATTTCTTCACTTTACCTAGAAGAAAGTTAAGAGAGTCTTGGATTACAGTCTACCTATACCCATATAGGAAAAAATTTCAGATCGATTGCTTAAAGAGAAAGGTATTACAAGGTGCAGTTCTAGGGAACTGGAGTTGGACAAATCTAAAACAGAGGGCATAGATTTTTCTCTTACAATGAGGTTATTTAATCCTCACAAGCTTACACTGGGAGGTGGTCAATTCCTTATCACTTGAAAAAATCTTTAAATCAGTTGTACATGTTTAAACATATGATGGACGTTATAGACTGGATACAGAGATTATTAGGTGGGATCTTATGCAGTTATGAGGTTAAGCCAGGGTCAGGGTGTTGATATTTAAACATGTGTCCTATTTTTAAGCATTCGTTTGCATATAACGAAGCTGGGGCAGAAACTGTCAGTGAACCTAGTAGTCCTCTTTACGTGCAGAAAACATAATTCGTCATGTACATGCAATTTATCAGGTTGAATGTAAACCCATTCTCTTTCCCTGATGCATCTACCACCTGGCAGTGAGGTCTTCTGGTGTGCTCATAGTGAGCAGGTGGGAGCATCAATGATTGGAAACGTGCCGCCAGCCGCAGAAGGCTCTCAACGTTGTTTTTTTGTACCTGTTCAATCCAGCATGATGCAAAGTGAGTGTTATGCAAAAAAAGAGTTCAATGCTCTTTCTCATACTTTTGCTTGGGAGACAGAGCATGGTTTATTCTGGGAGATGTCTCAATTTTTAGTGTCTTTTAGAAGAGGCGGGTTTTATTTTTGTCCTATTGTGTACATTTTAGAGAAGTTGGACAGACTCTGCTAGATATGGCTTTTTAGATATTTAAATCTTTCTGAAGTGTCTCCTTTTCATCCTTCCTGAGGATGTAATCATATAGGTCCGTCTACCTCAAGGTGAAGATTAACAGAGGGAGTTTTCATTACTTCCACCCCATTTGCCTTCATGCTTTTTCCACTCTGTGTGTCACCAGCACAACTTGCCCTCCCCACTGATGTCCTTCTCCAGTTCCATGATATCACAAACCAAATATAAAATGACCCAAACTTTGACTGTGCTTTGGGAAAAGAAGTGGTGGCAACCCAACAACACAGGAGCAAGGAAAAGGGCTATTAAAATAGCAGAGGGTGGGGCTGCATCCCATCTTTCTATCCGGGAAAACTTGGACAAACATATGGGGGCATGAAAACACCCCACTGCAGTGGCTGCATCGTAATTTACGGTGGATTTCCACACGTAGCCGGCAAGCACCCCCTCTTTTGTCACCAAATGCCAAGCAGAAGGACAACATGATAGGCAGTAGCCATTATAATGGGAGAGGGATAATTCCTCTTCCCACCCAAAGCTCTGTAGCACACGTTGCCCTCTCCTGCCCTGGGTGGTCTGGCACAGGGATCACGCTCCTGCCACGGATGCCCTACCTCCCTAACCTGTTCCCCACAGAGCAGCACCTGTCCCTGCTGTAACCTCAGTGGCTGCAGCTTACACTATCTGGTTGTATTAATGTGTCACATATTAATGTACTAACCTGTACAGAGTTAAAGATAATAGGTTAAAAAAGCAAGTACTTACCCTTTACAAAACGGATTTTATCAGATTAATCAGTTCATGGAATATAGTTTTACTGAGATCCAGTAGCTGAACAGAAGTGTAATAATCAGTGTATTAAAAATTTATAGGAAAGATTTTTTAGAGTGACCAATAATCCTGAATCAGAAAACTTGATAAACATCTTTCCACACCTACTCCTCATTATCCTAAACAGTACCACTTCCCTTTTGTCTGCAGAGAAAAGACAGATTCAAACCACCCGGTCAGCCTCAGATTCTTTGCTTTTTGACACCACACTTTTTTCAGACTATATTCCATACTCTTTGAGACTTGGATTTCTTCATCCTGTTTCTTACCATTTTGGGTTCAAATACGTGGCCAGTTGTCACGGTCCACTCGGTGGACTCGTGATGGTTCGTTTGCTATGATCTCGAAAGTGCAAAATTAAGGTGACCAACACCAAAGGGGATAGCAGTAATCACACAGTATAACTTTATTGTATTGCCTGTGAAGAGGCACGCGATAGTTAGAGATGGGTGAGAGAAAGGAGAAAAGTAAAGTTAAGTTTAGAGAGAGGAGGAAAAAGAGGTTATAGCTACCACCGCTGATCTCAAGACGTCCTAACGGTCCCGGGTCCAGCTAATGCTGCGTCGTCGATCGTCGTGGTCCTTGGTGGGGAAGCTTCAAATTCCCATTGTTCAGAAGTCATCTTTTATGCTTAGTAACACACCTTGCTCCACCTCTGCCTCAGGAGTCTCCGCCCTTCTCAGAATACAATTATCATATCTCCGCCCTTCTCGAGCAAGGCTATCACGCAGGCGCAGGGTCAGTGTCCGAGGCGTGGTAAGTCTTGGAGGCGGGTAGCCTTCGACCAGGAGGTGTGTTTTGGTATTATAATGAAGCAAAGTTCATCTAGAGTTCATGATTTCTTCATCGATGTTATGGCAACAGGTGCAATCCATCCTTTTTGACAGTAGCTATGCGGTTATCTCTAGCGGTTCTAGCCAGGTACCTTCCAGGAGCCTTGTACCGCACATTCTGTTCTTGGGATTGGCCGCTGCGCTCCAAACAGGCCATTGTCAGGTAACGTACTGTTCATGTTCCTGATGACAATGTTGAGACAATGCTGATTTTCTGACCGACTCTTACACCAGTACAACAAAACCAACGAAGAGACTAGTCACTCACCTGATCCAGTCTGATACGATAAAATTTTAACTCAGCCCTTGCTATGTTTCAGTCAGTAATAAAAACATAACAGAAAAGAAAACAACTGACTGGGCAGTATGAAATGTAAAAATACATCAGCAGCATATGACAACGTACAGAAGCAAACCCTTGAGAGAAACACCAGTAACTCATTCTTGCCATAACAGAACAATATTTCAAATCAATTTACTTTATATCCATACAACTTGTTATCCTTGACTGTATTGTGAGGTTGTAAAGACTGTCACTTGTTGACATAAAATACATTGTGGATTCAGTTAAACAGACTAGGGGGATTTAAAAGATATAACCAGAATACTTCGAAACACTTCCTTTTACTAACAGTTCAGAGTTGATTTAGTAAATGGGGAGATAGAATATTAATCAAGCAACACTGAAAAATATGAGCTGACCTTAATAAAAATAACTAGGTGAAGTTATAAATTAGTTTAATTAACAGAAATTTAATATTAGCTGATTCAGGTAATTTACCATGCTGACCATTCAAGCTTATTTCACTAATGGAGAGGGAGTATAAAAAAAAGGATGCAGTAAAGCACAATAGTTTAGTATAATTTCATAATTTTCTCCAAACCCCTTCAGCAAATTGCATATCTTCAAATGAAATTCCATTCGCATTCACACAACAGCATTCAAAGAGCACAGAAGCTCAGAGGTTATTGGTGACCTACTTGCATAATGCAAATTCTGTAAAAATACACAGGATCTGTAGTGAGTAAACCCAAGGACCTGAATTTTCATTGGGACAGGTAGGAAATCTGGAAACACAGAGCTATGTTTTTCATGCTTATAATTGCAAACATACATTATTAAATCATTATTAAATCATCTCATTATACCAAGTAAAGCCTCTCAAACTTTGCGAAGCACACACCCCAAAGATTTAGCTCTAAAGCTCAGGGTTCATTCTGGCTGCCAAACTTGCAGCCACTTCAGCGTATACCAAGTTGTAAGAAATAACTTGTCAACAACAGTTGACAACATGGTTTCTGCCTAAGCAGAAATGTATGTGCACGAGTCACACATTGCATGCATGAAATTATCATACTGAAATCAGTAAATGAGGCACTAATGGGTGCCTCATGTTTTTAAGACTAGCAGACTATTCATAAAACGATCAGTATTTCTTTTGTCTTTTTCTCTTAAGAGATATGTTTGATATTTCTAAATATCAATAGATATGTTTGAAAAGCTTACATATGCCTTTTTTCTCATGGTCTACACAGCCTTCAAGTTTTATAGAATTCATTTGAATCTGAAATTTTCAGACCTCTTCTCATTATTTTTTTTCTTTCTTTTAAATAAATGAAATGAAAATAAAGGCAGTATAAAATGTAAAATTAACATGGTCATTTTTGCTTTATTAGTTTTGACCATGCCTCTCATTCAAGGACCATAAACATTTTTTCTGGCTTTCAGACCACATAGTTCCTGTTTCATGCCAGGGCATTTCAGTATCTCAAAGCCTTCTAGACATTCTCCTTGCAGCTGCAGCTCAGGGACAGCCATGACTGTACTGTCCACATTCAAAAGCAGAGTGTTATTTGCTAGCATAACATATATGCATTCCTGAGAGCATTTGCAGCCCAACTGACATGGACAATGACAAGTTCCTTGGAACGTCTGACATCATCAGGATTGTCAGGGAGAGTTTTAGAGAAGAGACTGAAGATCTGGCCTTCCCTGGTTTCTGTGCTGCTCTGTACTATCCTGGAGCAACCTTAAGGCTCAAAACAAGACAAAACTCAGAAAGCATTATAATTTAGCATTAAGAAACCCCCCCAAGCTCCATGACTACAACATTCATAGTTCCTCCAAGGAGTCATGGAGCTGTGGGCGTTTTTTTGTTTGTTTTTTCAAATAATACCATTTTAAAAATCGTGATATAGGGTTCTTTCTTTTGGCTCTTTTATTTTAGCATATAATGTAGACAAGGACCAAAAATTAAAACTTTTAATCAGTTAAAGCGTGACTAAAATTATGGTTAAAAAGAACAGGAGAAAATTAATTTTATTGAAGCTGAAACTTATTCTGTCCTGTTGGTATTTGACAATATGTTATTCGTCTTCATATTTTATGAAAGTTTTGGCTTAGATGCTGTGGCTTTTTCATGTAGTGCAGGCTGAAACTTCACAGAGGCACTGAAAACAAGAAACAAAAATGGCAGGCCAATAAGCAAGCTGAGATAACATTTCAGAGGTAACTCCTTGTACAACACAGGAACGTTAAAATATATCTGCTGCATGAAATTGGCTTATAAATAAAGCCAATCTTAAAACATCTCAAAATCCTTTCTGCATTTTTATTCTAATAAAATAATCTATATTTATTCTAAAGCAAAGTAATTTTAACTGTTTTCATTCAACATTAAACTAAAGGAAAAATCATTAGTAATTTTTACTGAGAAGACAAGAGAATAGTTTCTTGGTAAACATGGAGCTACTCCACAATGCCATATGGAAAAATCAGTAACTAGAAAACTAGTTTATTCACAACATAATTGCCAAAACCTGTTCATTCTTCCATCACCTCCTACCTCTTTGTGCATTAGTCCATCAGAAATAATGCAGCATGCCTATTTATTCAGACACCTGTTCCTGCTGAAAACTAATTTCCTCACCTTCCTTCCAAAAAAATGCCTGCAAAAGGGAGGGGTCTGGGAAGATTTGGGGCAGGGGAGAGGGAACAGGTAGAAGAGTGCAGCATCTCTGAAGGACCAAGACTGAAATGCAGTGGTACTGCACACTGTATTGGAGCAAGTCAGCAGAAAGTTCAGGAAAACAGCAGGAACTATAAGCTGCAGCTTGAAGAAAACCATACAAGAGAACACATTTGATGTATTTAAAGGCAAAGGAAAAAACAAAGAGTGAGGAGATTCACGCTTAATTGCCCAGAAATCCACATGAACTAGTTTGGGTAAACAAGAACACCGTCTAAAGAAATAAGTTCACCTTTAAGGAAAGATAAGAAAGCCACACACTTTGATATTTTAAACTTTTTCCTTCTTTTCATGGCCTTTGGAAACCTTACTCCTACCGGCATTAGGCCAGTTGCCACATCAGTCTGTTCCAGCGTCCTTGCAGAATCCCAGGTGCCAGACCCGGACCATCACGGTAACCAGAGGGATGTACAGGACAAGAGGCAGTAGGTGAGGTCTGACGCAGGAGTATGGGAGTTGGGAGATTTTGTCTTGGTAGGCAAAAGGAGGAAACCTGACACCAAGGGAAGTGTAGCTGGTGCCACTGCAAATAGTACTGCATGCAGCTAGCCCTGATTGCTTCATATCTATGACATGCAGCAGTAGAAAAAAAAAAATAATAATAATTAAAAAAAATCAGGAAAATTTCTTTATTCAGCCATAGTAATTGTATTGTACCAGGAAAGCAACGAGAGATCCCATAAACCCACAAGACAATGTGACCTGTGTGCCACATGGAAAAAAGCTATACCCTAGGCAACAAAAGAATTGAGTTATATGAATTTATGCCCACATTTATAACTCAAGCAACTACTCACAGCCAATCTTTGGAAATTCTGTCCTTGCCACACTCCCTTCTATTTGGATGCCAATAGGAGAGTACAGAAAAGTATGCTGTTATTCCCTTTTGTGTTATTTTATTGACACATCATACCCTCTGAAAAAACTCTTCAGTTTTAATGTTTAATAGTTGTAAATTATTTATGTACTCCTTTTTTCCATGTGTGTTGCCTAAGGATAAAACTTATTATTGCTGGTACTGGGAGAAGCAATCCTTTGGGTATGATCTTTGTTTTCACTCTCTCTGAAACCCTTTAGCTCACTGACTACAATGATGCTGAGTGAGAAGAATGTACCTGTCAGTCATCTAGGGATTTAAATCTATCGAACCCTGCTAGCCACTCAACTAAGCAAATGCTTTTTCACTCGCACAAATTTTAAAATAGCCTTGCATCTCCTTTTTGGAGAAGAAAACATGCATATAGAGATATCCAGAAGCACAAAGCTGAAAAAGGAATTCAGTGTTCAAAGGCAAACACAGCAGTGGGGTTAACCTGTTCCACAAATTCTTCATTTATGAGCATGCATGTGAGAATATAAGACTAAAGGGGAGGCTATTTATAGTGCTGAGTGTGCTCAGGACTCCAAGATTTCATTTTCAGCTGAATGGGTGCATGGTATCAGTTAATATCCAGGGAATATAATCACAGAATAATCCATTTTGAGGGAACTGAGCCCTATCTTCAAAAACTTCAAACAACAATATTTATAGGAACACAGTTCTATAAGAGTACAGTGTGAATTTAAAAAAAAAAAAAAAAGGCATTTCACTGTGGTAAAAAAAAGGAAAAAATAATAAAAAATGAGCTCAGGTAACCATCTTTATCCTCATGTAAATTAGATTAATTAGTATTTTTGTAATCTTTTGGGAAAAGCTGATAATAGTAGCTGCATTGTTTATGCAAATAGTCTCCAAATATGCAAAATGGACATAACCAGATTATAAATTAAACTTCAGCTAAATGATTAGCCTGAGTCTATCTCTAGAAAGCAGAAAACCTCATTAAAAGCATTGACTTTACATTAAAAAAAAAAGGGGAGGGAACTTTCTATTTTTTCTTTTATAATGTGTGGGAATAATATCTACAGAAAATTAATCTTAATATCACCTCAAATCTTCATTTTCCTCCCATTTGGAATTGATTTTGAATCAATGCAAGTTCTTTGACAGAACCTGTCTTCCGAAGGCACGAGCACAGTTTGCTGTTTAAATAAAATAAACCTGATCTTTACAGCAGCTAGAACTCATCAGAATTCTGAGTTCAGTATGCAGCAATATCCTCCTTCCTGAAGAAAAATATGAAAAAATAGCTATATTGAATTAATTCCCCGGCTTAACAGAACAAACATATTATCAGGGAATATTCACAGAAGTTTGTCAGGCTGCTTTACTCATGCATTGCCTTTAGTTGGTAGTGCAGAAAAACTAGGAGATAATATTTTACTCAAATATGAATTTTTATCATATGTGTTAAATTTTTAAAGAGTAATGATTTTGGTTGCTGAATCTTGAACTTTTCAAAAGCAATAACAAAAAAAAAAAATCAGGAAAATTTCTTTATTCTACTTCAGAACGTACAAAATCAGTAATAGGAAAGCATCCTTCTTTTGAAGATTTGGACCAAAAACTCAACATCAAGACACATTATTGAAACTTGAAATGACCATAAGATTGGCCTTCAAAATCAAACTTACTGTCCTACTCCCTTATATCTATTATTTTACCTTTATAAAATTCCTCATTTATTCCCCCCCGCGCCAAAAGATGAAGCATACAGCAGTAAATACATCACATCATGATTTGAAAGAGGTGGAAGAAAAAAATTTAGCATGAAAAGGATGTGTAATCCAGTGAGCAATCAATGTGATACCCAAACTTGCATCAGCAGTGTGCCACAACTACTTGCAAAATTCAGTTTGAGTTCCAGTATCAGTTCTGTGTTTCTGGAAAAATTGTTGATCCCAACTCTGAGAACTTCCAAAATCCTTAAATAAGAAATGTACAAGACACAGCTTGATCCCCTTCATCTCAGATGTATAGTCTCATAGATGTGCCCTAGGAATTGTTTTATTTTTTGTAGGACCAAATAGAATTTTTCACTTAGCTATAAATAGAAGAAAGGATAAACCAGTACACCAACAATGAAGTTGTTCCGTCCTATCTCTGACAGCTTTATATTTCCAAATACAGCCCTAGTTCAAGTGATACCATTTTCTTGTCCAAAAAGTTACTTCAAAAAGTGTACATAAAAAAAGTAGTCTGCTGTAATAATTCCGTGAGCTTTTGAGGTCAGCAGGTTTAAAATAGAGTGGAAGAGTTGTGTATTCTGGCAAAAGAAAAAAAAAAATTAAAAGCAAGTTTGTGCCTATGATAAGCTACCCCTTATTTCAGTTTTCCATTTTGCTCAACTCTGGAAAAGAAATTGGTTCTGAGCTTCTGCGTTTTTTTTCTACTCACAGTTCTGCATTGATTTTACCCCTAACTAATACATAAACAATTTTAGCTTGAGAGTGACTTATTTTTGGTTTGTCAAGCTAACAAGAATTGAAATCATGTTTTTCTTTCATTTTTGTGCAGTCTGCATATACACATTCTTTTTTTAGAATGAGAGTGTTTTATTTAGACATCCATGAAATGTTGATATTTCAGATTTATTTTTTTTTTATCTTGAACTGGGAAAAAAATCCCAGACTACCTACTCCCAAATCAAATCAGGGGGTGGCAGAGATCTTCTCCTATCTAAACATGTTTCTTAGAATGATTATGGGATTTAAGCATTGGGAACAGAAGATCAATATGACTGCCATTATACTTACACATGCCTTTAGAAAATGTCACTGCTTTGAAGGAGATAATAAGCAAAAAGACAGTAAAGAAGAGAATTAGATCTAAATATGTTTCTTTGAGTGATTATGGGATGTAAGCACTAGGAACCTCTGTTCAATGCTGCTAACCATTTCATTACTGTCTACCCATACAACAACAAAATAGGAGTTAAAAAGACAACGTGGAAAGTAATGATACTTCAGCAATTAAAGTTCTCAAATATAAGAATATGTGAGTGTTCCTCAGCATAAATACAAGTTATATTTTCTGATTAACAGCTGGAAGACTTGGACAAGTCTATTTGACTGCTTTTTCCGTAGCTCAAGTACTACGCAGTTGTATTGTCCAACTCACATAGCATACAAGAGTATTAACAGCAAAAGGATATTAAACAGCAAAGATCAGCTTCCTCTTGGGAAAGACAGCTAAGCCAAATATACTGCAGTTTATAATAAGATCATGTTTATCCATAATAAGCAAAACCAGCAAGGTTCAATAGCTACATTATACTCAGACTTACAGGCAAGGAAAGAAATTGCAGACCCAGGATCCACTGGCAGCTTTCTGAAGTTCACGCTATCAAAGTCTCGAAGCACCAGTCCACCTGTATCTAACATTACTAACTTTGGTTACAGGCCAAGAAAACAAACAACATACAAATGTCTACCAATAACTCCCTCGTGACACAGCTTCCAGCCTCTTCAGGCAACATTTCTGATCCGCATCTCCTTCTCTTACTGCCCAGCCTACTATCCTTTATCATTTTTGATAGTGGGCTTGTTAGCTAGACTTGAGGCTACCTGCCCTGCCTGCCTGCCTGATTTGGTAACGAGGGTCAGTTGCCCTCTGTAAATGTATACCAGCTGTGGAGAGATTGATAAAATCTAACAATGTGCGTGAGGTGTTTAAAAGCTTCTCTCGAGGTCCTGGCATCAGTTACAAATCTATACAACTGTCTCTGAGGACTTCATCCAGGCTGAAAAAGGAGAGCTTTCCTTTGTGTTGAAGATAGCCAGATTGACTTGACAAACCCACAAGAGCTTTCACATCACTCACCAGAAAGATAGAACCAGCCCCTGGTTTTTCATTGTATGTATAAATGTTCTAACATTGGCATGTACAAATATAGGATATCTAAACATTGTGGGCAGCTTTTAGCATTTTGGAGACTCCTCCATGTAGGTTTGTGAGGAGTGATTCACAAGAAAGCGACATACAGGATCTCTCAGTCCATCTGTAGGGTAGGTAGCTTGTACTCAAAGTTACAGGTTTTGTGTTTACATACAATATTGTATACATTCTCAGGGTATGGGGCTTGCATTTTGGGTTGTTGTGTTTTGTAAAGGTCCTAACTAGGCTCCTTGTCGGCAGACTTTGTCCCTGTGTCAGGAGGGTGAGGCAGATGCCCTCCCTGAGCACATTACAGTTTTGATCCTTTTGTACAGATCAGGGGACTCGCCTGAATGCAATGCAGCTCCTTCTTCCCATTAAAAAACCAGGTTGTGGGGAAGGGAGATAGCGTGCATGTCTGAGATGAGCTCAGGGTGTAGCTAAGATGGATGGGAAGAGGTTCCAAATCTCACAGACTGGGACAGATGTGCATGCAGTGACCTGCTGATTTTAACAAGTATATTGGTTACAGAGGTAGGCTAAAGGGAAGTTCCCTTTCATTCAGACAGAGTTTGAGTCATACTTTCAGGTACTGTATTACCACTGAATATTCCTTGAATTTATCATTCCCAGTGATGGAGGCCAAACCCCATGAAGGCCTGTTCTGTCCTCTGACAGAGAGGAACTCAGAAGGGGAATCCTAATACAGCCGAGAGGAGAAAGTCCACTCCATCAAAAAAAAAAGAAGAAAAAAATTCAATGTTTAATGCAGTGACAGGCCTAAAGGTAGCCAATGGCTACCCATACCTGAAATCCTAAATCTTTCAGAATTACTGGTTTCTTAGGAAACTGTTTTGGGTCTGTGTGGCAGGGTTTTGGTAGCGGGGTAGGCTCCGCAGGGCCGGCTCCTGCTGGAAGCTGCTGGAAGCTTCTCCGGCCGGGAGCCGGACCCGCCTCTGGGAGAACAGATTCCAGAGGGGAAACCTGCCGGGAGTCGGGGGATCGGGGTGCGAGAGGAACCCCTGTGCGGATCCCGAGGGCAGGGGGGAAGGAGGGGATGCCCCTGCAGCCCGTGGGGAGACCAGGCGGCAGGCTGTCCCCCCCCAGCCCACGGAGGGGAGCGGGGGAGCAGATGCCCACCTGCAGCCCGGGGAGAGAGGAGCCCACGCTGGAGCAGGGGGTGGGTGCCCCCCGAGATGGCCGCCGCTCCCTGGGGAAGCCCGCGCTGGGGCAGCCTGGCACTGAAGGACCGCGGCCCGCGGGAGGGACCCGCGCCGGGGCGGTTCGTGAGGAACTGCAGCCCGCGGGAAGGACTCACGGTGGAGAAGTTCATGGAGGACTGTCTCCTGTGGGAAGGACCCAGGTTGGAGCAGTTGGTGGAGGACCGTCTCCCGCGGGAGGGACCCCCCGGCGGAGCAGGGGAGGAGTGCGGAGTCCTCCTCCCCCTGAGGAGGAAGGAGCGGCAGAGACAAGGTATGACGGACTGACCACAACCCCCATTCTCCATCTCCCTGTGCTACTGGAAGGGAGGAGGTAGAGAAAACTGGGAATGGAGTTGAGCTGGGAAGGAGGGAGGTGTGGGGGGAAGGTGTTCTAAGGTTTGGTTTTACTTCTCATCATCCTTGTTTTGGTTTGATTGGTAGTAAATTAAATTGTTTTTTGGTTTTTTTTTTCCCCAAGATGAGCTTGTCTTTTGCCCGTGACCATAATTGGTGAGTGATCCCTCCCTGTCCTTGTCTCGACCCACTAGCGTTTCTTTGTATTTTCTCCTCCTCACTCCACCGGGGCCAGCGGGGAGGAGTGAGCGAGTGGCTTCATGATGCTTTGCTGCTGGCTGGGCTTAAACCATGACAGAAAGTAAAAATAAGGGAAAAAACCACAAACACCTTCACCACTTTGGATCCAGATCCTGGAAACCACATATATGATTATGCACTGAAAGACTGAAGTGAGCTGATGAAGGCTCAGGAAAACATGGCCGTGACATGCTTTTCAGGACTTGTTTACAAAATTAGTAAAGCATTCAACCACAAAATAAAAGGCCTGGATTCTATTCCCTGCTCAGCTAGAATGAAATCGGAGACTCATCTCCCAGCGGACACATTGATTTGCTTGTTTTCTGGCCTCTGGAACTTTATATTCTTCAACACACACTGCCACAGCCTCATTGCATAGAAAGGAACCTAGTTTCTATCTTGATGCTCTAATAGTAGCCTTAAGACGTGGATTTATGGCTCCTTAGTCTGAGGAGGGACAGGTATCTAGATCACCTACATCTGTTTGGTAAGATGCAGCCATATTCATCCTCAATATTTTAAAAAGAAAATAATTTGCCTTCAGTAAGGCCTGTGTACTAGATGTGTTTGAAGCACACCTACTTTATCAGGCTTGTAGGGATCTAAAGTGCTGCTGCTGCAAAGCAAACTTGATGGTGAAACTGTCCGGCATAGACAAAGAAGAGCCCAGCTGTAAATGCTTGTAGAGATGGCCATCTGTTAGTTTTGCACCTGGGCATTTAAAACTTGCCTTATACTGACTTAAATAGTGTAAGCCTTTCTTGAAGCTGGCCCAAGTTTGTCTTTTTACTCAACTGTTTCTAGTCTAGCACCTCAGATTTTTGTCAAAGACAAACACAGACTGAAGAAACAGGACAATGCATTGCTTGACCATCACAAGATCATTTTAAACTACTCCAGTTTTTCCAGTGGAGCAGTAAAAAGGCAGATTTTCTGGGCAATGCAAATTCTAATTTAAAAGCTTACTGGAATTGTATATAAAATCCAATGAGAATTGTTTCAAATATGCAGAAATAAACAGAGTTAACATGCTTTAGAAAATTCTACTATTTCTTTGGGAATAATCTGCATACAAAGAAGGAATTAAAATCTGAAAAAAGCATTCATCATGGAATTACTAGCCAATTAAGTCAGACTAGAGGCAGTGCTGAGAAGAGCTGGGTTGTCATCGGTAGTCATTTACTGATAGTCATTTATTTTTCTCAGTTTCATGACAACTAAGACATTTAATGAAAAGGAAAAAGTTCTCAGTATTTGAGCATTCAGATTCTGATGGAGGGATGTTTTTATCTGAAAAGTAACTGCAGAAGCATCTATGAATAATATAAGAAATCATACACGTGAACTTGAAGACGAGTTGAAGACACAATGAGGGGAATTTCTAATGAATATTACAAATTGCATTACAAATGTAGCTCCAGCTTTAATGAAAGCTGAGACCACAGTCCGAATTAAGAACCTGTACCTTCCAGTATCTTTTCCTTCTGAAACAATTCATTAACTGGCAACAGGGAAAGTGTCTTTGGTGATTTAGTACATATTCTGCCATTGACAAGCTAGTTGTCTTCTGAACCTTTAGCCACCTGGAAAAGTGAACTTTCATGAGGAATTTGCATGAGTACATGAAATTCATAAATACTGTAAGGTTCTTGCATAAAAAACCCTCTGTAAATGCAAAATAATTCCATTTTTTAATGGCAGTCTCCTTTCTACTTTTCCTTTGCCCAAAAGGGAGAGAAATAACGAACCTTCCCACAGATCTAATTTTACCAGGCTTCCTCAAGGCTGTCCAGTTCTTGCTAGCTGAAAATTTCAGTGGTCTCAGTGTCAGGTCCAGAGTCTCTAGTAAGTAAAAGAGAAACAAGTGATTATTATACCATTATAATAAGTTATTATAATAATTAAAGACGAACTCAAAGCCAAGTGATGCAGACTATCTTGCCTCCAGACTGCTTGGTTCTATCTGTCTCTACAGCAGCTTTGCCTTGGAAACAGCTAGCTGGAGCAGTCCATAACAGACACGAAGGAGTAAGTTAAAATATAAATGCTGTGGATGGTCAGGAGTCCTGGTCTTGACTTCTGTCTTGACAGTGTTCGTTAGTGCCCAGAGTTTCGACCAGTGTGACATTCAGCATGATACCAAACTTCAAAGTGCCAACCTTGTAGCAAAATTAAGACTCTGGAGTATGGTAGGGCCTAAACCCAATAAAAGGCCTAGTGTTAGATAATTTGACACCTGATTTTCAAGTATCTCGCATCTTCAGTAGAATCCACATCTTTCTACATAAGCAGCTCTTCACAGGAGAATAAAATCAGGACTGTGACAGCATGGTAATATGGACAGGTTTTGTTCAGCTACCCAGAAATTAAAAATTCTGGTTTGTCCTACTGGGCCTCTAGTGAAGAAGTGTGGCTGGTTTTCTGCCTAACATTAGCCACGTCTTGCATATGTAGGCAGTATGAGAAGTGTAGAAGTAGACAGAATGTGGCTATGGCCATTACCAGGTGTCTCTACATCTCAGTTAGGTCCTTGCTGCACTGTCCCAAGGGGTCTTTGGAGCTCAAACTCCCCTCTCTCCTCTCTCCCCTACACACCATGTTTTGAAGCTTCCTCAAAGCCTGAATACGAGACAAATTTCGGCTTGAGCACATGAGGCTAAGAAGTGAACTAGTCATAGCGACAGATTATGAGAAGAATTAAACTGTGGTTTCTTGGCAGGTTAAGGCCACACAAATCATGTCTGACACTATCTTCCTACCTCTTTTCTTGAGCCCTTGTGCTTGTGTGGCCAGACAATGAATTGATTCAGGGAGCTGATTTGGCTTAAAACTTACCTTTTTGCTAGGTTAGCTTTTGACTGGCCATTCACAAATTCAGATGGCAAAAATCCCAAGGATGCACTTCTTTTTCACTGTGATGACTAACAAAAGAGTATAACACTTCCCTGTAAGGTACATGCAGTCTCTGGACAGAAAGACCTGTTTATTGCATCGAACTTTTTTGAAAGCTAATTTTGAGGTAAGAGACCTAGGAAAATGAAAGGACCAGTTTTGACATCTGAAGGTAAATTGTTAAAATACCAATATATGGAACACTATGCAGCTAATTAACTTTTACAGCCAATATATAGCCAATTAACTTTTTCACATTTACCATATGTTTATCTTCCTGCAGGGAGTATTTCCAGGAGGAAATCATAATGGGAGATAGTTCTGCCTTTTATATGGGAATAAGATCTTTTGATGATAGCTACAAATTCTTACATAGCTCATGGTAGCTTCAAAAGAGGGTGCTGTTGAAATCTGAGAAGTGAAATGTAGGAATTCAGCAATTAATTTCATGGTTTCACAATGCTCGTTTCCATAACTGCTTAACTATAAATGGTCCTTTGTCTTTTTCCTGACAACAACCCAAAGCAGTCAGTGTCAGCAGTACTCAAAAAAGAACAGGACATCAATTCAGACAAGACACTAGCTGAATAAATTATTGTCACACAGTGGTACAGTGTGTCTCCAAGCTCCCTGACTGTCCTTTTGGGAATAACCACATATTACTGTCTATAATACAGTAACCGTACAGTCCCAGGTCAAGTCTCAGCCTGTGTTGTTGCAGTGAAGGCCTTTGCTCAAGCTTTGCTGTGAGGACTTGTCCCCTAAAATCTTGGTAAACATCTGCTTTTGTAAACAAATTGTGGTAAATTTTTCAGTTCTAGACGATAGCGGTAGTACTGGCTGGTGCTCCTGCTCCCTTCCTCTCTTCACTGTCACCAGAGAGAAACATTGCAATCACCTTGCAAACATCTGAAACCTATTACATGTAGACAAACTTGGCTGGAATTTCAAAATGCTGTCTTGAAAGTGTAAAACTAAAATACGTAAATGAACGCGTTGACCAACTCCGAAGTCTGCGATTGCTTTTGAGCAGTTTGGTAGCGTAGCTGCCCAGTTCAATTTGCAGTCCTGGTCTCCCTCCAAAAGAACCGTTAGAGCACACTGAAGTCTCTTTTTTACACCTGTGGTTGCAAAAGATGGTCTTCCAACGGCAATCATAGGGACCAGGGACCATGAACGTGCCTAACTCTTGCCCAGACATGCAATTGGAAGATGCTGGGCTCCTGGATCTCACAGTGGGATCGTAGCCTACGTGACTGGGTCACTGGTGTGACTGTGCTTAGGTGAGGGAAAAGCACTGGTGTCATTTGTCAGCCAAAAGAGCCCTTGCTGCTCTAGCAGTAATAGTGGAAGCGTTGCTTGGGTGTTCAGGCAGTTAAGTTCTCAGATCAGAGGAAATGGAATGAAAGGAACTAATGAGGAGAAATTAACTACTGCTGTGGTGAATTGGTTGTTGTTTATCACTGTCCAGAGTTGAATAGTCAGCCTGTAATTAAATAAGACTTGCCAGAAAAGTGCAGCAGTGTTTGAACACTGGGCTGATTTTATTATATTTTTTCAATTTATCCCAATACAATTGCTTATACATTTATTTGATTAACAATGACATTTATCCTGGAATAGCAGTGGTGGAATGTTTATTGGGAGAGCTGAGAAGAAGAATATGAAGGATTATCTTAGTTATGTCTGGCTTAATCTTTGATCCTAGAATTGAACAGTATTATTTAAAATACTATTTAAAGTATCTGACATGGTTTTTAACATAAGTATATAAATAACTATTAAAAAACTAATTTTACAATTATCAGTATTTAAAAAATGTGAAGGGAAATATTCTGATTTCAACACTATGATCTGACAGTGAAAGTAGAATATCTAATGTGAATAAGATAGGAAAAAAATATGTATTTTGGTTTAATACTAAATATTTCCCCCAAATAGCCATAGGTAAAACACTTCTTGTGGGTCAAACTACTACACCTACTCCCTTTTCTTTTTGAAACATGAAAACTCTGTCAATCTGACTAATGTCAAGCACTTTATTTTTGTTGTATGAAAATATTGGTTTCATTTTCAAGTTATGGGGCCTTTCTGGTTTTAATGGAAATAAATATATATTAAAAATTAAAATGTTTAATTTAAAAATATCAAAAAGATAAATGATTTTTCATTTTGAAGACAGAACAACTCATTCTCAAAATATATCTTTTAATATTTTTATTTAAACTCTTCACTAAATTTGCAAAGTATTTTGATTACTCCAAAATGTCACTTATTGCTGAATTAAGTACTTTTTGAAAAAATGTCACCTAGCACTGAAAATGATCATACATCAACACAATAATCCATTAGTTCAGCAAAGTTCTTTTTAATTCATTTCTACCTCTGTTATTGAGAATCTTCTCTGAATATTTCATTTTGGAAAAACAAATTCTCAATCCTAAATGTTTAAATTTGAATGTCTTGAAACACTTAATGACAGAAGAGAATATATCTTTATCACCTAGGAGGTACTCCAAGCACAATTTTGGATAAGATTAACATTCAAAATTATCTTGATAAACTGGATAAATAATCTGGAAAAAGATCCTCAATCTGAACAGGATGCAATTCTCCAAAGACAAATGCAAAGTTCTGCACTACTTCACAAAGATAAGAATGATAGGCTTGGTAGCATTATGCAAAAAAGGATCAGGATCAAAGATAAACAACAGTGATTAATGTCATGCAGTTGCAAAAAATGTAATTATCATTATTATCAGGACATATAAATAGCAGCACTGTCTCAAAGGCACAGGATGTACCCCTTTCTGCTTTTTTTGGTAGAGTTCCTTCTTATATGGTCTTGGCTGAAATGCGTTCACCTGCCACATAGGGTAGATAAACACCAGGTAAAGAGTGTCCAGAAGGCTGCAGTTGTAATGTTCCTGTAATTAAATGCTCCTGTAGTGCAATGAAAACATTGTGAGATATATCTGGGAATGCTAGATGTGAAGAAAAACATTTTCTGTGTTTGCTGTAGACAGACTATGTGAGGTTTAATTTCAGAAAGGGAAAATTTGTTTTATATATTATGAAAATGTGCCAATTTAAACATTGAGGAGACTAAAGAATCTCTATTCTGGAAATTTGAAAGGACATATGTTGGTCAGGAATTATAGGTAGAGTTTATAGAAACTACCATTTATTTTAATGAAAATCAAGAACAAAACCTGAAATATTTCTGGTTATTTGTAACCAAATTTACTGCCACACTTTTCTTCCGTGAATATCTTCTCAAAGGTAGCACATTAATCACATTAACAAAAAACAAGCCTTTAAAACTGCCTTGAGACACACTGAGAATAATTTTTGACATTTAAGTATGTGCTTACCCTTTTGTTCCATAACATTTATAATAAACTTATGGTTTTGTCCTCAAGTTTTGTACCTACAGTCACATAAAAGCAAATGCATTGTTAATTATGCATGTTATATGTGCTTGTTAATTAATCTTCAAAATAAAATGGTAAAGATACTGAATGTCTGCAATAAGGATGTTTGCAAATTAGAATTGGAGCCATCAGAGAACAACTGTCTATATGACAGTCAAAGGCATTCTTCTTTTCAGTTTTTGAAGTTGATTTTAATGTCTGTGTTAGAATAAAACCTATTCAACTGTCAAAAGTGCTTGTAAGAGAACTGAATTAGTCTTTTGACCTGAATTTTCTGAAATGAACTGAATGAGCGCTCAGCAGTCATGGATGTTAACACCCAGACAGCAACTACAATGCTCGAGTTCCAAGTTCAGGAGTTGACTGCTGTTCACTTGTCAAAAAACTTGGTGCAAATCTTTCTTTAATTCTTCGTACACTTTTTCCCTGAGGGGATTAAACTCTCTTGCAGCTCTCTGCTGTGGCAACTTGTTTGACTCAAGATTTCTCAATGTCTGTTGTCTCAAATACCAATACAAGGCTTTACACTAATAAAGAAGAAGAAGAAGAAAAAAAGATCTTTTTCTACTTGTGTTTTATGCAAAAAAATATTTTGCAAAAGATAGGAATATAGCCGGAAGATGACCAGTCATTTTATTTTGACTGATGTAAGCTCCAGTCTTTTAGCACAAAGTCATCTGCTCCATAGAATGTGCAACAAGTGAAGATTCATTTTAATTATATATTTAGCAAGTGTCCACGTATATGGTGTCAAAGTGTCATTAATGGACGCTTAGTTTCCTGAAATAATTCTTCCAGTTCACTTTTAGATGATGTCCAACCCTGGGCATCCAGTTGCATCAACAGCTTTAGTTCTGGAAGCCTTATTCCTCCATTTATTTATTTCAAACCAACTAATGATGAAACATCTTAATTGCTGGCAGCCTTTCTCACTATGTTGCTTTAGTAACAATTACAGAAAACTGATCACTCAATAAATGCTTGTTATTAATAATAATCACACACACTAGGTAAGTGCATCTTTGTTTTCTGTTGCATGGAAGATATGCACAAGAAAGGCGCAACTTTATTTAGGAAAGCAAATGGCTAACTTGACTTTGGAATGAAATGAAATAGGATCCCTGAAGGTCATAGCACATGCTAAACCACAGGGTAATCCTGAAGCTAGATTTCTTTCTTGATACATGAAGCTGAAATACACATCTATCATGGTTTGCATTTTTCTCATTAGCCCTTGGCTTGACAAAGCGAAGAGATTTTAAGTGGTGTTGTACATCCTGTTTTCTTCAATCCCCCAACATTATAAGCTTTGGAGATTCTGAGTACTGCCACTCTTCCTTACATTTGTTTCTCAAATTCGTCCAACATGTCACACTCTTCATATGACTTCTGCTTACAACACTCCTCAAAAACGAATACCTTGATTTTATATTACCCTCTGTTGACTCATTCATCACAATGATGTTGCAGATTAGTTGGGACAGTAGAGAGGAGTCATTGAAAAAGGATAGAGGTACATACTTTTTATACCCAGATTTGCTGATTATCTTTTGTTTTACTGGGGAAAATTATTGATTTAGATCCATGCATATTATATTTATCGATTTAAATTAAAAACTAATGAGCCTAGATGTATTATATCTAATCCTTTTTTCATCTTGATTTCTTCTCTTCTAAATTTTAACGTCATTCTTACTTATTAGCTTGATCACTATTTCTATTCTATGACTTTATAGCACTTCACTAGTTAAAGACTTTATAAATCAGAGTTATTTTTTCATATTTAATTGGGTGTAATTTCAATGTGGTTATTTATAGGTGTGTTACTATTAAAATTGTGGTGCAATTAGTACAAATAATTTTATACCAAAGGTTATGCAGCATTCAAATTTTTTTCATGTAAAAAGAGCATGTCAATGTTGTTTGTTTTTACAATAGGTAGTGCACCACAGGAGATAAAATCTTTGGATTTGACTTTTCCTCAGCTCTATTGTCTTCTAAACTCTCCTCCCCCCAGTTTTACTTTATTTTTATGATTCATTTGTGAATTGGTTGTATTTCAACAAGGATTAACTGCTGGTTTGAAAACTGGACAACAAACAGGGATCTCTTAAAAAGTTTAGTCTGAGTGACCCTATTATGGGTAGGTGTTCAAGAAAGTACAATATGCAGTTGAGTGTACATACATAACCCTTTTAAAGACAAATAGCTTATAGTTGAGCTAAGAATGGGCAGTCAGGTAAGGGGCTCAGAGAAGCAGGCAATATGGTCAAGCTGAGCATAAGGAGACTGATCTTTGCAAAAGCATTTTGAATGGATGTTTTTGGCTGATATTGCAATTTTCAAGGCAAAAAAATTAATTAAATTGATCAAAGTGAGATATGAATAAAATGAAATCAAGTTGTTTACTTGTTCTCTTTTGTGGCTGGATAGGAAAGGCTTTAACTTAGACATGTTATGCATAAGAAATCTGTAAGTCATAAAGACAGTCATGTATTTATTAACCATAACTGACATTTCATCCACTTCTCTTGCAAAAGTTGTGCCAGCTGTTTCCGGTAGTACGATTGTATTGCTTTCTTCTGCTGCCTTTCTGTACATTTAGATTTCATGGTTTCTACCTGTCTTAAAATATTCCCTTTTGATCTTTTTATTGACCAGGTGACCTTCAAAGCTCATGGAACTGGCAGAGGCAGTTGGACTGAAGTGGGAGCTGAAGGTGAAATGCAGGCAGGGAGGGAACTTGGAGGCAGGACTGGAGCCTTAATGGGCCGGTGCCGGGGCGCATTACGCTGGCTGCATGACAATTGCCGGGGGATCGTGCAGAATGCATATTCTCGAAATTTTCTTCGAGGCGAACCAGGGAAGTCATTTAAAAGCAGCCTGGGAAGAGGTATGCCTTAGAGTAGAAATGAAGCCTAAATCTGGTCCAGGATGTGGATTAATGTGATGCAGAATGCATTGCTTCAAGGCTGACTGGACTGTCCCCGGGATCAAATGCCAGTCAGGGCTGTAGTTAGGCGGCTGAAGCTACATCTACAATGCTCAAGAGAGAGATTAAAGATAAGTAAAGTCTGATTTATGGTTTCAGTTAGGGACACGGTTATTTATAATACAACATTCTTGTTTGATGTTCCTGTCTACATTTAATTTTATTTCTGATAGTGATATCTCTTGTTGCTGTTATTCTTCCATGCCCTGCTCATTTTTCCTTTCCTAGTCATATATAATATATTTTTGTGAGGTCCTGCTTACACATAAATATTTTCATATGGTCAGTGTCCATCTTACTTAAAGGAATAACTACAGAAATATTCTAGAGAGGTAACACGAAAGCACTGTTATCTTTATAAAATAGTTCTTGCTATCATAAAAGGAAGTCATTAAAATAATACATTAACAGTTTAGCTATGATGGGAAAATTCCAAACTTCTTTGGGTAGTTGATAGATGCAAGTTTAAGATTATTGCAGAGAGAATGCCCTTTTCAAATAGGATATGAAGACAGATTGTATTTTAATTGAGGGATGCTAAGAGGAGGGTGCTATATATCGAAAACTATTTCAGATGTAATAGTCTGGTATAAAAAAAGACACTGCATTTATGGGGCAAGAAAGGGAAGCTATAGAAATCAGTCTAAAAGATAACTGGGCGACTTGTCTAAATAGATTATGAGAACAATGGGCTAGTTAAAGTACTGGGAGTATATACATTATAGAATGCTTACAAAAGGGAGTGGTTCTTACTTGGTTGCATACAGCAGCATGAAATTAATAAGTTCAGTAAGGCTGAATAATTCTAAAAGCAACATTTGCCTCTTTCACAGTTTAGATGTCTGAAAGTTAGGTGTCTAACTCAGAAGTAGTAATCCTAAATTCTTTTTGGTGATGATGGAAAGAAACAGGCACTATCTGGCCTGTCTTAGGTATCTATGTTAGGGTGAGCTAAATTGTTCTTTGGAGCTCTCTTTCTCTCTGCCATGAATAAAAATTGATGATGACAGACTTAAATAACATTTTGGATGTCTATAGTCAGGTCAGAATAATACCCCTCCCTCCACATCTTCCACCCATATTCATAAAATAAAGACCTGTATGCACACCTGTCTCATTCTTCAAAGTGGGATATTTTCCCTCACCAAGTACATTTCTGCTTTCAACCCTTCCAAAGCTGGTTGCACCATGAAGCACAGAGGAGCAGAACTGTGAATAAAGAGCTTTAATGGGTCTCAGAAGAGACAGTTTCTAGTTTTTCCATGAACCAGATAAAAGGAGTAGAACTTGAAAAAAATAGGTAAGTCAGCTGTGAAAATGGGATAAGCTGAGCAGGAAATAACTGTTATTTTGAGAGAATATAAAAACCAGAAATATTTATAAAATATTTAATACAAATAAAACTAGAATTATTGGGTTCATTTGGAAAAAGTTTTTTTTCCCCCCTCTCTTAAGGTTAGGAATTTTTTAATATAATTATTTTAACATTATTATTATTATTATTATTATTATTATTATTATTATTATTGTTGTTGTTGTTGTTGATGTTGTTGTTATTGTTATTATTGTTATTATTATTATTGTTTTCAGTCATTTTTTACAAAAGACAATGGAGAGATCAGAAGGAAAGGGTTCTCAATAGATCAGGCAGCCAGAAAATTATTAAGAGCTGATATGCCTTTAAAGACAGCTTCATAAGGTGAAGGAGTTTTAAGTGTTAGAGAACACTGCTCTTACTAAGCTATCCCTTGGTTTGGTAATATATGTGTAGTATATGCAACTGGATTTTTTTCTCTTTCTTTTGGATGTTTCACTTTGTCGTAACGCTTGATTGTGTTCTTCAGATACAAAGAAAATCATGTGGTCCCGTGAAGTCTTCTTTCCATCAGTGTAGGTTAAAATGATGTGCACATTTTCAAATCTGGGTAGGCTTTTGTACCAGTCTGGCTGTGATGTTTCAGGGTTGTGCATTAGTCTGGAAGTTAGGTGTCAGCCAGAAAGTTTAAATACATGAAAAGGTTCCTACCGGGTAAGAAGTTAATGAAAGAAGGCTAAGATAGCTCAGATTACTGTACCACAAGCTAAGAGCCTGTACACAGGCAGCTGCCACAGATCAGCTGAGGTGTGTGAAGCTGTTACACCACAATGACTTGTTCATTTGTATAAGCCTTTGACTGTGCTTTGAAATCTACTGTATTTTGATATAGTAAGCATCACAGGTTGTAAATGCATAGTTAATAGACTATTTCCCTGCTTACTTTTTACTGCTCAATTTCCTCTGGCTGAACTGCATTAAACTACTGCATTTAAGAAAACAACACACTCATGATTGAATTATGTTGATTTCACTTCAAGTTCTTAACTGATTTATATTATTGATTTTGTTTAGTATTAGATTACTAATGTGTATGTAGCATGATACATAGTAGTGATATAACATTAATTATTAATAATGAGTCAGGTTAGAAGAAGTTAATTTAATACTCTTTAGATCATATATAACCCGCATTTTCAATTTATTCTTTCTTTAGCGCACAGCCTGGTAATGTTCTGTGTACAAGTTGTACGTAGTAGGTCACTCCTCATAGAGTGAATTATTCTGACTCCAAGCTTGCTGCCTGATGTCGTGGTTTAACCCCAGCCAGCAACTAAGCACCACACAGCCACTCACTCACTCCCCTCCCACCCAGTGGGATGAGGGAGAAAATCAGGAAAAGAAGTAAAATTCGTGGGTTGAGATAAGAACGGTTTAATAGAACAGAAAAGAAGAAACTAATAATGATAATGATAACACTAATAAAAACACAACAGCAATAATAAAAGGATTGGAATGTACAAATGATGCGCAGTGCAATTGCTCACCACCCGCGTGATCAACACCCAGTTAGTCCCTGAGTGGCAATTCCCCGCCCCCACTCCCCCCAGTTTATATACTGGGCATGACATCCCATGGTATGGAATACCCCGTTGGCCAGTTTGGGTCAGCTGCCCTGGCTGTGTCCTGTGCCAACTTCTTGTGCCCCTCCAGCTTTCTCGCTGGCTGGGGATGAGAAGCTGAAAAATCCTTGACTTTAGTCTACACACTACTTAGCAACAACTGAAACCATCAGTGTGTTATCAACATTCTTCGCATACTGAACTCAAAACATAGCACTGTACCAGCTACTAGGAAGGCAATTAACTATCCCAGCTGAAACCAGGACACTGAACAAAGTAGATCTTTAGGACATGTCTTCCTCACACTGCTCTGACCCTGTTTACTCAGTGACTGGCAGAGTCACGTGTGCCTTTTGCCCTGCCTGGCTGTGTTAGACTCCGTGGGAACATGTTTCGCGCCTGCCGGTTTTACCCTACCAGAGACAAAAGAGTAGTTTAGGCTCCTCCACTTCCACCACTGAACTGCAACATAGCTCAAGCAAGCCCATTTTCCTAAAGTGCAGCATGATGGCATGTTCATTTGTTTTAAATGCTCCAGACATGGGTAGTGTTATGAAAGGGAAGACTGGACTGTCCTATAAGATGTGGTCCTACAGTCTATACATACAGTCTGCACTGCCCACACTTCTGTTTCCCTTGGGAGTGTCTGAAATAATGTAAGGCCATGATGTAGCTCACCAGAATGGTGTCTTACTGTGAAACTAAGGGTGTTAGCTGCGTGCCTTGGTGAAGGGATAAGGGTCTTGAGGTATGTTTGAGACTGCAAGGTGTCCTTGGATTGTGTTGGAGGATGCGAAGAGTGGAGGAAAGCAATCCTGGTATAGTCTTGTCCTTATGCTTTTGGGAATTGACTCTATCCCTATTCCAGCTTAGGTTTAATCTTGGAAAAAGCTAGCTGGGACAGTTGAATAGTGAGCTAGTGGGGGAGTTACAATTATGTGGTGTGATAATGAGGGGCCAGTGTTTGAATTTGCTCACTAGCATCTTTTGCTTTGCAACGTAGACAGCATGCAGTTCTTCTTCAGGACATGGGAGAATATAGGTGGCCTGAATCATGCTATTAACCTACTAGCCATTTGTAAAAAGGTCTGCAACCCTTTTAGGCCGACACAGTGATTCCTTGATAGCTTTAGCATACACTTTCACACTACCACAGTGATTGTTATCATTCATCCCTCTGAGGGCATGAGACATGATGCACAGGGAACGCTCAACGGATCCACTGCAGCAAACTGCTACTGTCATGAACAAAAAACCAACTTATCCCAAGCAACAGTTGCCACCGTTTCTTTACCATCTAGAAAAACTCTCCAATGTTTAGGTAAATATCCTTCAAGGAGCTCAGGATCCTACCCTCCTGCCAGAGTTGGTCATTAAACCACAAAGCCTATCTCTTCCTCTTTCTCTTCCTCCTTCTCTCTTTCTCTCTCTTTCTCTTTGCTTCCATGAGGCTTCTGGAAGACATTATTAACAACTGTTACTTTGTCGAACCCTGAGAGATATTCTCCAAACTGACACTCCTGCGAAGAAGCTGGAAGAAGCTGTTCTGTCTACCTTCACCCACAATAGGTTATCATTAAAATTTGACTGGCATTTGTCCTTGTCTAGTAAATACAGCACTGACAACCTATGGTGTATTACAGTGTGCGCTCCCTTCTTCTGCTCTAAAACAGATGGGTTTTAAACACCAGATGAACACATAGCCTTTCAAAGGCAGATTCCCTTCTCAACACTCTGTATGTTGCCCTCATTACCCTGTCTGATATCACTTCACTGAGATACATATATATAATATATTTAAATTGCAGTAAAAAAAAAATTTTAAAATTTTAGTTATGAGCCATAGGTTATACCAATAAATTCAGCAGACTCTGGGAACTCTCAGGAGAGACTGAGGTCAGCTGTAGTGCACAGCATTAGGAAGGATGAATCACTCCCATCCTCCCATTTATCAAGGCTGATATCCATGACAGCCTGAAGGAGAACCAACAGTCGTAGAAGAATACTTAGCCCCTGAATTAAAAGAGCATTTTGAATGTTTGCTATTAATGCCTAAGCCTACCCAAACCTGCCTTTCCCCTGCTCTGTCTTTTGTCAAATACTGATGAGGCACCAGCCCAGGCCTGTAGGACCAGTCCAGGTTTGTTTTCCTGTAATACCAGCATTACAAACAAGCTTTCTGTTTAGACATTTGAAAATTTTTCAGTTAATCTCAGAATTTATGTCTGAATTATGCCTGTAAATCTTAGACCTCAGAAGTGGGGAAAACTGGAGCTTAAATATTATAATGAAAGAAATTTTGGTTGGTCTATCCAGTGCAAACAGACCCAGTGATCAAATTCTCAAATGCAGTTACACTTGATCTTGACATGGGGTAGTATTATAGATACTGCTGCTCACCGAATGCAGCCTGAAATCTCTGTAAGCATTCAACTGCTGGGCAAGGGAATACCTTGTACCATTAAAACTGTGGAGTCATGCTATGTATGAACCTTAAAAAAAAAATCCACAGAGCAGGGAATATATTTCAGATTTGAATTCCTAAATCTCGTTGATAGACAGGCTGTGCTGAATATTGTACAGTTGCAGATAAATAAGACAACAGATAAATCATTAACAGATTCTTTGTTTTGACTTCAGCTTCCCTGATGCAGATTAGGGGAAGTTTCTTCTGAGGAAACAGGTCAAGAGTTAGCAGATGAAAAAAATACTATAGGCAAACAGGGCATAATTATTATGTTACCAGTCACACAGTAACCCTCCCTCAACGGCGAATACATTGCAGTATTCATTTACAAGATCTTTTAACAGTCTTGTATGATAAATGTTCATTTTGATTTGGTCTGGTATCCTGTTTTGTTTTGAGATGATACTTCTTTGCAGTTTAATTTTATTAACGTAGCAAGTTGCAGAATGATGTTCTGGATCCACATAGTGAATTATTCATTGCATTTCAAATACTAAGTTGCCATCAAATGCTTTCTGATCTGCATTACATAAAGTCATGCTGAATCTCTAATGTCTGGACTGCCTGTGTAATGAAGAACCTCTCAGACAGTGTTCAATCAAAATACACTTGAGAGAAAGCAGACACAGTATTTTGATAAGCATCAGGAGTACCCCATAGTTTTGTTTTGTTTGGTTTTTTGTTTCCTAAGCAGGAAGAATCCTCAGAGATCACCACATCTCTTCTACTTAGGAGTGCCTGTTCAAGCACAAAAGTTTTGATTTTAAAGATATTATATCATTTAGTGAGTTTCTAGGGCTGCTGTTACTGGTAAAGCAGTTAAAATAATGTCTTACAGATCTCTAATTTCTGAGACAAAGACCATACTCTTACTATTCTATGTAAGAAATGTGATGCTGTGTTTAAAAATAAAAACATCTCTGTAACATGGCCTTAGATTGCAGTCGGAAAGAGGCGCTCTCTTCCACTTTCTGTGTTCTCTTGGAAAATAAAAATATAAAACCCCAGAACTCTTATGAATAAAAACATGATTTTAAAAAAGCTGAAAATATATGGAGATAAATAAGAAAGTTAAGTAAAATGTTTAAGAAGCCTAAGTCAGAAGAAGGGAATGTTTGTTATTTTTATACATGAACTTTATTTATTGCTTGATCTTTTAGCAAACGTGCTGTCTTACAATTTTATTTTTTATTTTAATGTCTGAATGACCCGATCTCTGTTTTAGTATTTCAGTTTCACGGGCACAACTAACGGAAGATGAAATTCGGATCATTCAGATACACCTGATTTTTTTGTTTTGCTTCTTTGTCCTTAGAGATCTGTGAGAGAAATTGCACTCAGAAGTAAAGCTGTGCTTCATGCTGTGCCTTTAGCTGTTTCTGTGGCCAGTTTTACGTCCTTAAACATTCAGAAACAGGACTGTCCTGGTGATGCTCTGCAATTCCCAGTTAGTCTTAATAGCTTTACAGCTGTGATTCAGTGTTAAGTCACTAGGTGGCATGTGGCAATGAAGGAGAAGGAAGTTAATACTGGGAAGTTCTGGTGAGCGCAGCTGCCACTGGACGCCTTGGAATAAACACGTTAGAGTTAATGTATCGCCATCTGCCTCTATTTTATTCACTTGTTGGACGACAGACCATAGTTGTCTATTGCTCAACATGCTTTTACTCATAAATGATACTAAAAAGTGTTCAAATATTTCTTTTTGGTAACTATGAAAAATCATTCTGTGGGCCTGATTGTTGTAGAAATTGAGTCTTCTCCACCTCTCCCATCCCTCTGCCTACTAAAAGCAGACACAGTCTGCTTCTTGGTAACAACATAACTAAAGTATACAGGAATAAAGGTATAAATTAGGGAGATGTTGAGGCAGGGGGGAGGGAGAAGAAGGAGATGCCAGTATTCTAGTGCCTATATGGCCACATTATTCTGTGACTCTGGTATGATTCAGGTAAGATATTGTTACTCCAAGCATTAAACTTACAAAATAAAGTTTCTGTCCCAGCTGCACATGAGACTGAAAGGAAATGGGCCCACCAGTTAACGCAGCTCTGTATCATGGAAATCTATGTAAAGGTGGTAGTTCTGCAGTAGAAGCACAGGTAGGATACATCTCCCTATAGAAATAAGTTATAGGAACAGCAATCAGGTACAAAAACCCGTTTCTCTTCCACCTCTCACCCTTTAAAAGTTTCTACCCATGTTCTAGGATAACATTGATGATACAAGAGTCAGAGACAAAAAGGTGTTTTTTTGTAACTTTGCCTTAGTTCACTTTAAAGTGTCAGAGGCTGTGGCGGTCTATGCCAAAATATGGGGGGAAGTTGTGGACTAAAATTTTTGGCCATGTATGCCATCCCTTATCTTTAGAAAAACAGCCTTCTTATTTCTAAATTTTATGCAGTATCTGACTCCAGGTAGCCTATGGCAGTCAGTTGTTTAGCATTTTTGGCATCCTGCCCTGTGAGCTGTGTTCCCTTCTCCTGCTACCCCTGAACACTCTCTTTTTGCAAAGGTTTACAGGCATTAGAATCCCAGGTGGTGTCTGGGTGGCACCACGAGATATCTCTCCTGATTTTTGTTTCTTCATTTGCTGCCACATCTAATTGCAGACATAGAAGTTGCAAGGCTTTGAGGTACACAGGAGATGAGAATTTGGGGAAATGAAATTTGGCAGTACTGAATGCAGAGTAATGATGAATTCCAAAAATACAACCAGAGAAAGTGCCTGTGATAGATGTATATGATGCTTTGTCTCACGCAAAATTAAAAAAGAAAAAGGCAAAAGACTAATCTCCTTTCTGGCCATTTGAAAATCTCAAGTCCTATGGAACAGTAGCAAAATCATGTGCCATCAGACAGTGCTGGTGGACCTCAGCACTGATACGATCCATTTCATGTTTCTGTACCTTGTGTCCCTGTCAGCAGTGCTTCTAGCTACATGGCACTGAAATGCACACATTCTGACTTTATTACACACAAAGGAAATTAACATCTGCACACTGAGATGCGTGTAAGTGCTCTGAACATGCAGCAAAAAAGGCCACAAGGGTGTTTTCATCAAAAGAGACTCTTACCGTGAGCTAAATCACTAAGGTAAATGCACCCCAACAGTGTAGACACAAGAAGAACCCATGGGAAGTACTGCATTTTTTTATCTACCTTCACTTGCATGCTCAATTTGGTGGATAAACATCATCATTAAGCCCAGAAAATGGGAGACGTGATGCTTTTACCCTCTGTCTGTGGAGCCCATCCCTCCTCTAGTATTGTCTTTGATTTGGGCTTAGCCAGGAACTCCCCAGTCAGCCAAGCTGGCTTTCCACTCTGCCTTTCTTTCTGCTTGCAAATGCAGATGAACCATTCGTGTGCCTTGGGGAAGCTGTCCTTGAAGACTGACCAACTCTCTGGGGCTCCTTTGCCCTTCAGGATATCCTCCAATTGCTACCACAGCCTACCAGTTAACTGAACAAGTCAATCAGGTCACCCAAAGTCCAGTTTTTTAGTCAGCTGCTTGGTTTCCTTACTCTTCCCAGGATCGTAAACTCCTCCATTTCATGGTGACCACAACCAAGGCTTCCAGTGACTACCACATACCCAGACAACTCTTCCACCTTTGTGAGAACCAGGGCCTGAGATGGGACAGTTTTTCTGTTGGTTTAAGAAGATATTATCCACTTTTTCTTCTTGATTTGCTTAGACTATGTGAGATGCCCACCACAGTGTCTTGCCTTTTGGCTCTGTGGTGGATTAACCTTGTTGACTGCCAGGTGTCCACCATGCCACTTTATCACAGACCCTCCTCAGCAGGACAGGGGGAGAAAATAAGATGAAAAACTCATGGGTCAAGATTAAGACACTTTATTAAAGAAAAGCAAAAGCTGCAAAGCAAAGCAAAGAAAGCAAAAAGATTTATTCTCCTCTTCCCACCAGCAGCCAATGTCCAGCCACTTCCTGGGAAGCAGAGCCTCAGTATGCATAGCAGTTGCTGCAGAAGACAAACGCCTTAATAATGAATGTGCTGTCCCCTCCCCCACCCCCACCCCCCACCCCTTTTCTCTTGGCTTTTATTGCTAACTATGACGTCATATGGTATGGAATACCTCTTTAGTCAGTTTGGGTCAGGCCTCCTGGCTATGTCCCCTCCTAACCTCTTGCCCACCCCCAGCCTTTGGGGTGGGGCTGTTGGAGAGACAGCCTTGACCCTTTGCAACACTGCTCAGCAGTAGCCAAAATATCGGTGTGTTATCAACACTGTTCTAGCTACAAATACAAAGCACAGCACTATGAGGGCTGCTGTGGGGAACATTGACTCCTTCCCAGCCAGACCCAATACAGGCTCTTCTCTGATCCTGGACCATAAGCTCTCAATAGGCTGCTCCATAGCAGAGGTCTGGGCTCCATAGTTGCTCCTTTGTGTCTGGAGCAGTCCGCACTGCATGTCTTTTCCACCTGTGTTCATGTAAGAGCCTGTCCATGTCCACTTATTGCCACACTGCAGGTGCTGGAGCTATCCTGCTGCGTCTCCCTCATCCCGGTGGTACCAAGCTCAGTGGCTGTGTACACACTTCTGATTTCTTTTCTTTACTTTGGAGGCTACTGGAACTTGAGCAAAGTCCACAGCCACCTTGCCCTTTCAAGGGGAGTGTGAGACCCTTTTCCATCATGCTGTCCCCAGTGAGCTTCCCCTCATCCCTGTTCCCCATTTCTCTGGGGTGTTTTTGGCCTCCATCCCCACTGAGCCTGGTTTAAAGTCCTTCTCACTAGGTCAGCAATCCTACTGGTAAAGATAGTCTTGCCTCCTGCCTTCATTGGGTGGCTCTTGTCTCTTCTAACTGCAGAAAGTCTCATCCCTTGAAGAGGATAAATGGTCAGAGCAGACAAAGACCTGCCAGTGACCCCCAGCTGAGCAGCTGCCAGTCAACTTTCTGGCGCATCCTCTGTGATCCAGTCCTTTCCTTTTGACCATTAGGATCAAGGAAGATACTGTCTGGGCAGCTATACCTTTCACATTATCCCCTAGAGCCACCCTTTATCTGCTCAAGGTCTCCCTTCGTAGTATTATTAATGCCCACAAGGATTATAAGCAAAGAAAATATTAGGTTTTGTCCAGTTTCATGGTGCGCCAATTCTTATCCATCCTTTGGTGTGTGCTTTTTAAATACAGATTAGGGATCATTAAGAAGTTTTCTTCCGGAGCCACCTGGACATCAGAGGTTGCAAAACATCCCATCAATTTGGCATCATTAAAGAAATAGATCAGGTGATACATGAAGTCATAAAAAAGGAAGAAAAGTGGAGCCTCCATTAGTCAGAAAGGAAGAAAATACTTGGAATTTAAGCAGACAACTGAAGTAACTGATTATTTCTCAGTACAGGCCTTATGATTAACATAGTCCCCCCAAATCCCTCTTATAATGAGGTAAATGCTTTTTCTTTCTGGATAATTTAAGTGGAGAGTCAGGAGGTCATTTAAGGTTAAGCAAGAGATTCATAAAACATAGTTCTGCTCTGCCTATGTTAAGACATAAATTACCCCTACATATGTGATTTTTACTTTTACTTTGGCTGTTTATGTGTAGTTATTTCTGCTCTTGCTTGATCTGATACTTTTCATTCTGAACCTGACCTTGATGAACTGCCCTTAGTTTTTATTATATACTATGTCCCAGTTTTTGGAGATAGCTAAAATTAAATTTCTCTTTAATAAGGTGATCTGTCTTAGCAGACATTGATTATCTACTTAAACTAGTATTTAATCACTCTTAATAGGACTGCAAAGTATCTTCATAATATAGTGAGGAATAAGAATTGTGAAGGGAGAGAAAAGGGAAAAAGAGAGATGTGTTTGGTTGTCACTGAAAACATTGTATCTAGAATTAGCAATGTATTTTAGGGTTCAAATAAGTGAATTAGGATGTCTACACTTGATTAGTTGTCCAGACTGTCTTCATAGACAATGAGTCTGATTCAAGAAGCCTGTTTATCTCTATTAACTCTAAAAGGAGCATTGCAAACTAGTTCAATTGTAGTTGTCTAAAGTTAAGTGAGATGTATCCTACCCATGAGGACAAAACGTTTCACTACTGAGGAAAGCGTCCTTGTTGGTAGATACTCAGCAACAGGAACAGCCTAAACAGAACTTGTTTCAAAATCACATAGGATGAGAAATATCTTTCCTAACTTTGTATGTCTAAGTCCAAGCTGGACACTTTAAGAATGAATTCAGTTCACCTGTTTTGACATTTGTATTAGGATGAGTTGAGTCATGGCTTAGAGATGTGAACAGGGACATTCATGCTGTTATTTTCTTCCCTTATAAGAACACTGTTGCTTGATGTGCATGTGAATGGTAGCTTGCAAATGGCTTATCTTCACATCAGCAATAGTCCTGATTATTTTGACTCCAGTTGTATGAGAATTGGTACCCTACCGTAATACCAAAGGGAGTATTTCTGCCATTATCAAGGGTAGTTTGGTAGAGACTGAAATATGACCAAAGTACTTCTTGTGTGTATTTCCAAGTTTCCAGCATGCCACCACTTGAATTTGTACTTAGTTCAATGTAATGTTTGTTGCATTAGCTTAACTTTTACTCATCTCCATTGAGATATGCTCAGGTTTTATTATCTTTATGATATTTTTGTGCTCATAAATTCTTAAAAAGTGGCTTGTGGCTGCTGTGAAAAGAGAAGATAGTCCAGAAAGAGCTTTGATATATAGTCTTTTTAAAGTTTGTTAAAGATATATTATAAAACATTTAATATTTAGAAATAAAGTGATTGTCTGTAATACGAACGTTAACATATGAATTTACAAATCGGACAGACTGCTACTTTTAATACGGTCATTGTCACAGCTCTTGATTTGGCTTAGGGATATATCTGATAAAATAGCCAAGAATCAAATATCACCTTATAGTCTTCCTTTCTACATACATTATTTCTAACCTTATTGTCTTATTTTGTCCCAGTTACACTTATACAAACATATCCAGATTTCAAAGAGTATCTTCTGTACCAGGGAAATAGGAATTTAGCCCACTGTTACCCTTTTCATAGTCTAAAAATTACTTCCTTTATTCAAATGCTGTTTAATTACTTAAAAACTGAGTGGTCCTTAGATAAATGTTTGAAGTAGATAAACAAATCAATGTCCATAAATAAACTCAGAAAATGCCATTGTGCTAAATTTCAATGAATTGATCTCAGCTAACCAGTTAATCATGAGCATTATCTCTTTAGAGGAAGACTAATTTTTTATGTGCAAGGCTTCCCAGTTTTACCCATGGTTACACACTTGGATTAACTGATCAACTCCAGTCAAATTGAGACATTAGTAGGGAAAGTTCACAATACTGCCATAAGTATAAGCATTACTAATAACTGAAATATTCACTTGAGATTTGTTGTAGGAGCATGTTTACTGTTGGGCTAAATACCTCCTCCTCCATTTAAAGAACAGTTTTATGGTGGAACAATGTCTGCTTTTGAATTCCAGCCACAACTTTCATTTTAAAATCATCATTTTCTAATTTGCTACAGTGTTTTTCCTGCTGGTGAAGGTGCAAACAAACTGCTATAAGCAAATTAGGGATGTATTGAGGAACATAAAGAATTGCATAATATAAAAAGTCTCACAACAATGAAATCATTGTAATTAAGTTTTAGCACCATTAGTTATATCCTTTACACATTTTAAGACTGACGTGTGTTTTACTTGTCTTTTGTTAATTAACATTAAAAGTATATAAATCATCATTTTGTAGTGTATATAACTCTTGTACAGTTAAGACTTTAAACAGGTATAAATGCGTTCTAAATAGCCATGAATGCAACTTACATTGCAAGAGTTTTTCTCTTGGCACAAAATTACCTTGCTGATAAAGCTGAGCAGAAAAGAGCAATGGGAGCACTTCAGGATGTCAGAATGCAACTCTGTTCCCAGTCAGAAAGACAAGCTCGCTTCTGGGCAGTGGGGAGTCCCAGCTGATGCAGAACCACGAGTCTAAACCAGGATCCTCGAGTGCTGCGGGGTCGACATTTTGCTTCTGCTTCCCCCAGCGGGTGGCTAGAAGCCATAGCCTGATATGATGGGACACCTGACTATAACCTGCCTGGTTTGGGTATGTGTTTGGCAAGCGAAACTTTCCAAATTTTGTAATGATATGGTTCAACAGGACATTTTGGTTGCTGAATCACGGATACAATGATCTGGTGAGTTTGTTTTATTTAAAGCTTGCCTACAGTAACATTGTTTAACCAAATATGGACAATTCTATGCAAGTGACCTTGCTATTAGTGAAATGCCTATTTTCTGAAAGTAAATCATGAGTGAGTGTCCTGACAGGATATAACAGAGAAAAATATGTTTTCAAAGTTTTGTATCTGTCTCAGAGACATAGATGATTAAGGAGACAGGTTATGGACATCAAGCATTTACCCCTGTATTTTCATGTGAATGCAGAATCAAGTGCCACTGGAGAAAAATTGCTTGCATCTGAAAGCAGCTTTCACCTCTCTGTGCAAGGCATTGCATGTTCAGTTCATTTCCAAATATCTGTATCACTGACTAGAAATGCATCTGATTCCAGCTGTATCAAAAGAAAACAACTTCCAAAGCAGAGCTTTTTAAACTTTCTAAACATGTAGGAAAACAAAACCTACCCCCACAGAGCTCCAAGTTCATAAAATCTAATTGAACACAAATTTATGATTATCAACTACCTTGAAAATATTGGCCATAAGCCTATACAATTAATTAATATTTGATTAGAAATAGAAATTTAGTATTTCTTCAGTACAATACAGGTTATTCAGAAAAAATATGTTCACAGTCCTGCTTCTCTCTACACAGCTGGAATAAAATTCCAGAAAGTCTTGACAATTTGGAGCACGAAAATTGCTGTGTTTTCTAAATGAGTCCTGTGTTCCAAAGAACTCTCTTGTTCTCCTCACCCCGAAATATCCTGCGTTCTTCCCTTGTTTTCTGTTCGTGATATAGCTTGCCAACTGTTCCCTTTACCCCCCGCCTTTGCAGCTCTGTCCCTAGAGCCAGCTATCACACAGGGCTGCCTGCATTAAGGAACCATTGGAGAACCATCCTGCGATGTGACACCATCTAGAGGCATGATTCAATTAAGTGAAAGGTCTTCTTCAGGATTAATTTGTGCTTAGAGAGGCTGATCTTCATTTGATTCTTTAACAGTCAATGGAGAGAGACAAAGGCTTCTCAGCTGCTAATTTAGTCTATAAAGTTAGGTTCTTCCAGATGATGATTCAAAGCAGGATCCTGCCTTTTTCTCAGTCAATTATCCAAGGGACTGGACTTTGTTAGTGCTATTGAGATACTCCCTGAAGACTTGCCTTTTAACAAAAGTGAACACACAATAAAATATGTAAGAGACTTGTCCAAAACTGTCCCCTGATTCCAATCTTTATGTATACTTCAAGCTTTTCTCTTTTCTCCTCTTACCCTATGAGATATTACCTCCATGAAGACAGTAACAATCGTTTGTATCATCTCTGTACATATTCATCCTTCCAGTACAAAAAGGCACCTACTCTTCATTGGAGAGTGACATTTAAAGTTATGGAAATCAAGGGGAAAAAACATTTAAGGAAAAAAAGATTTTTTTTCCCTTAACTGGGAAATTTCGGTCAGCCGTCTTAACCCTCACAACCCTTTCTCTGCCATAGTGGCAAAAGGATTTTCATACAACAGGATCAGCTAATCATGTAAGGTTATATTACTAGACCTTCTTAGTTTCATGTCCTTGCCCATTTCTTTATCTGCTTTCTTTTTTTGTCATATCTAAAAGTTAACTAAGGGAAGAATTCTGTCTTTTTACTAGCTCTGTATTTTACAGAAATGCAAATATACAACTTATATTATCAAAGCAGGTACACAGAACTTAGATGCCAGGTGAAGTGAAAATATAAATGCTAAACTACACTGTCAATACAGAGGGTTTAGATACAGTTTCTCATTAGAAATTTCTGGGGAGTCAAAACCTATAGTATTAGTTTAAATCAGATGTCAATTTGCTAGCCCCTAAGCACCTTACCACTATTCTTTATTTCTGGTCTTCCCAATAAACAAAGGAATACAATTTTGTTACAAAAGGTCAGAAGTTTATAACATGCTGCCTCTACAATTGATGAAGATACCTAACTCTTCCTAATCTAAAAATGAATGTTGCTTTTAAAAGGTCAAATTATATTAGATTATTTGTATTTTTCACCCTGGCAGTAGCATCTGAATCATTTGGAGTAGTAGAGGTCACTGTATAAGTACACAGTTAAAAATTAACAGAATGGAGAGCTAAAAGTATTAATTTCAAGGAAGCACATTAGAGTCTTCATAATAAGGCATAGATTTTCAGAAGTGATTAACATTTATTTAAATGTTCTTAACACTATTTAGAAATCAAACCCATTCATCATGATTCAATATCAACACAGTCAGTTCTGAAAACAGGGATTCTTTCACAGTTGCTGGTCTGCATGCCTCTCTTGTTACTACCAGTCTGATGAACAGCATGAAAAAACTCTGACAGTTTTTTATTATTCTATCATTTAAGTCTTATTAAGATAGCAAGGTGTTAAGTTCAAAGGTGCCCTAAGTGAACAGCTAATTGTGCATCAACTGCTCTCTCTTCCAGCAAAGACTATGTAAATGGAGCTCAAAGGAAATATAGATGATCTAAAATTCCAGTGGAAAAGTTCATTAAATAATTTGTTATCAGAAAGAAAGAAGTACACTTATAACATACTGATATCACCTAGCTGGCACATTATACCAAATATAATTTTTAAGCAAGCACCTTAGGGATATATCTGATAAATGAATATGATGATGTTTAATTAAATTAATGGATTTTTTGCATTAAGAAAAAATTATTTCCATCAAAATTGTCAAAACTGCGTGATTGAATAATTTATTGTGCATTGGAAATAGAATAAACTCCAGGACTTTGCATTAACCTTTTAAAAAACTGCTATCTAAAACCCTAAGGTTAATCACTAAATTAAAAAGTTAAGATTTAGGTATTCTACTTCTGAAGAGGTAACCATCCAAAGGAAATAATCTCTTTGAAGGTTCTAGTAAAGTCCTGTAACAATCACTGAGTGTCAGTAGAAGCTTTAGAAGGGAAACAAGTTGGATAATTTAAAAGAAAAAATAGTAACATTTATTTTATGAGTCATTCATGATAGGAAAAAAAATAGGTCAAGTTAAAAATATATGGAAAGTGAAAGTTAAAAGGACGTAATTTTAGGATTATGCTAAGGATTGAAGAAGATTTAAAATCTGAAGGTAAAGAGGAAATCTAGCAGGTTACATCTACTAATCTCATCATTCCCATACATTTGCTCAGATAAAATGGTTCATGTCTCTGTTCATGAAGACAGGAAAAGCTTTCAGTTTCCCATAAAAGTGTATCTGCAGGTTAAGAAAATGGGTATAAACTTGCTGTTCTGAAATAAAATTTTGGGCTTTTTTTTGTTTTGAGTTTATTGGTGGTTTTGGTTTTTTTTAGTGCCTCTGCACAGTTTGAAATTTATTTTTAATAAGTAAAGGAGTTACAGGTTAAACTGAAAATTACCTTTTGCAGATGGCATCATTTGACTCTTAATTTTCTTTGACAGAAAGAAATCCAGATATATTGTTTTAAGCATCTTGAAAAATGTTAATGGAAATGTAAAAGGAAAGCTGGTAAAATTTACAAGTATCAAATTAATCAGTAAAGGTGCAATCCATCTCAAGCAGTTTTAACTCCCTGAAAAGAATGCATTTATTTTAAGCTATATATGAAAGTTTACCTTCATAAGTGATGCAAAGAGAGAAGTCATCCAGAATGATGTATCACACCTATGGGATCTGAAAATCATTTAATACTTTGTGAGGTTTTTCACCTATGTTATGAATAGAGTTTGGTCTGCTTTTAATAAATATGAAGGACAAGACAATTACTTACAGGTAAAAGACAATTAAAATGAAAAAAAAAATCTACATTCTACTCAACAGTTCATCTCAGTGGTTTTGTTGCCTAACGTAAGATGGTTTAGACAATTCAGAAGAAGTGGATAGTTTAATTTATTTTTAGGGCCTAGACATCTACTGCATTTACAGACGTTCTGTTTTCTAAAATACATTTTCTGCCTTAAAAAGCATCAGGTGCCTTGTTGAGACTGTTGGCTGGAATGTATCTTAGCTTAGTGTTAAGATTGCACTGATTTCTGTCTTCCAGCCAGATGTCTCCACCAGACTATGGAATCCTTAGATATTTTCTCTTTTAGCTGACTTCAAAACTTGAGGTAATTGCTTTATCACAGCAGGTTGGGAAATCTATGTCTGACACAGAGGTTGAGTCCTGAAATAAGTACTGGCTTATGTTTTATGCATCTCTTAAGATAAATTAGCTTGCTTCAGGAATTTTGATCTTGAAAGGTTTAGCTCTGGAAAATAAGGACACTCCTTTATCACCCATTCCAACCGATGCTTCTGTTAAATATTTCTTTTCCTTTTATTAGAAACTCTTTTGTAGGAATTCTACTTGCCATAGAAACATTAGCACACAGAAGGTGTGGAGAGTGGACAATCTTTTGGGGACAAACCAGAAGGAAATAATGAAGGAGATTTTATCAGTTTGTTTTGGGGGTCTTCTCTTGTCCCTTGAGCTAGATCTGGATATGATGACCAACAGAACAATCATGCACACAACAGTAATTTTGATACTCTTTTTGCCTGTTGCAGCAGCAGTCAAAACCCTCCACAACTTAGACATTTGGGAGTTCCCACCCCAAAATGAGCCTGTGCAGCTGTATGCAGATAGGCCAGGTCTCTAGAACCTCCCTTTCTTATGAAAGCCTGCAAGCACTCGAAGAAATGAATTAGGAAAAGAGTCTCAAGCAGTGTGTCAGTCCGCTACCGGAGAATGGGTTCACTGCTTACCCAGCCACCATTCTTCATTTACCCAGTTATCGCTGCCAGATCTCCCCCAAATTGCTCTCTGCCTGACAGGGATTAAAACTAAAAAGTATCATTATGTTAAGGAAAACATTACAAAAGAAATCTTGGGGCAAGAACATTTAAACGCAGATCGTCCCTAAAGTACTTCCTGAAATGTCCCAGCATCTCTTTGCTAGTTTAGGAAGCCGGCTGTCTCTCTTTTCCTTTCTAACATATTTAAGCTAAAGTCTTCAACTTGCTATTATAAGAATTTGATTCCTAGTTCTCTATGATTGGGATTTTGGATAATCCTACTCAGTTTCTTGGGTTTTTTAGGTTGAGTGTTTTAGCTTTTTTCACCAGCGTTTCCCGATACATATTTTTTTGCTGTGGTCTTTAATCTGTTTATGATCTTCTTAAAGGTTTTAGACTGGTTTCTCACTCTTATCTTTCTGAAGACATATATGTGAAACTATATAGCTAATGTCTCAAGAAACAGTAATTTGTTAATCACCATAGAAGACTTCAATATTAATTTTGCCTTAAGTGTTGTATAAAGACGAATCATCATTCAACAGATGGCAAATTGGGAATGGTATCATTACAGAAGTATTTAGCTTCTTAAATACAGTGTTAGAGAATAAATGCGACTAATAATGGTATTAGTACTGAATAGTCTCGGCTATTCAGATTTGTGACAACTGGCAGATTTCTCTGCTAAGTCATTATGAATCAACAAGAAGTGGTGTTAAGTTTATACTGATCTGGATATCCTTGTAAGCATCTAATAGAAAATAACCTTAAATCATTCAATTTAAATTAATAATAAAAGAAAGGAGGTCTGTAACAAATGTTCTTGATTTGAAGTGGTCAGATTTCAATGAATTCAGGGAATTAGTGATGCTGCACTGAGGAGATAAGGGTATTGGTTAACAGAAATTCCAGGACCCCTTCACATTCAAAAGAATGATCGGTATCTTGGAAAAATCCTGTGGAAAGGCATCATGGCCTTTCCTGACTGAAAAAACAACTGTGAGATTATCAGGAGTAAACTTGGAGGGGGGAAGAAAGAAAATACTAGTTAGGAAAGAAAAGTCATAAATTCAGGTATAAATTTCCTGAAGTAAGTCTGAGTTAGACTGCTGCAAGAGAAATAAGAACAAAACCCAAAAGCTGTTTTAGCTTTATAAATATCTGTGAATCAAGAAAAAATGCAGCTTGAAAGAGCTACCTCATACACCAGAAGCAGTCTAACCACATTAGCACAGCACTCTGCCAAAGCCAATATACTGTCCTCCTCCATTTTCTCTCAGGAAGATGGTAAAAAACATGTGAGGAACAGCATACAGAAATGTGAGCATGTCCATACGGAAAGGGAAAGTAAAACTCAAAGATTCAGTGGCCAAAGTCAGAAACACTTGCTCATTTCTGTCACAGGACCCTGGAAATCCCAGATCTAGAAACAGGTATCTTATATGGATCTACAGAGTTAGGAGAGAAATTCCTGAAAAAAAAAATTTTAAAAAATCTGGGAAAAAAAAAAAAAAAAAAAAAGAAACACCTCCCCGCCCCCAGTCAAGCGCAGACCTGTTCAACTGACTTAAGTAGCATGGCAGGAAATGGAGAAATATGAATACAGCCATCCAGATGATGATTATTTGCAACAATGAGCATTATTGCTTCTGCTGTACACTTTTTGACCTATGTTGCTACTTATTTTAACTGTTTACTCATCTCTTTATATAAAAGTGGCAATTTTAGGGCAAAGTGAAGGACATTGAAATTATATAAAGCTTATACCTGAAGTTAAACATGAAGATTTTGGAAAGATACATCTTCACAGTTAACTTGTAGAAATGGGACAGCTGCTTCTTATTTTATTGTATCCAAACTGCAGTCAGATTAATTTTCAAACATTTTTATCTTGACCAGTATATTTAAGTAACATACTTCCTGGACAGAGTCCAAACTCAGCATGCATAATACAGAGATTAATGATTTTAATTTGTGTCTACTGTCATCAACTGATTTGTAAGACAGTAAATTGAATCATTTGTTAAAGATTTCCAGGTAAAATAAGAGATTAAATTATCCCTAAACTTTTTATTCTATCAAAGCAACCTCTCTGGTAATAAAAATAAATTTAAGAGATCAAAGAAAACTAAGAATATTGGTCATACAGATTACATTTTTAAAAGTCACAGGGTCAGAAACTTTCTGGTTCATATTTAAATCAGATTTACATTCTTTAGGAGTCTCACCGTGGGTTTTACTTGTATTAAGGCAAAAAGAATTCAAGCATTAATCATAGGAAATAAATATTCAATTTTTTTCTCAATTGTACTTCCATATTAGTATTATATTGGTTTTAGGTAATTTCTACAAGAAAAGAATTAAAGTTTAAAATATAGTATAAAACAGTCCTGTAGAAAATGGAACATTCTCCTGTAAAGAAAAACAAAACATAGTATTTCATAAGTAACCCTGGTATTCAGCTATTTTGGATCATTCAACAACCCCCCCCCCCCAACAACAAAACAACAAAGCCTTGCCCCCCAAAATCCCTCCCCCATCAAAAAAACCCCATAAACAAAAAAAACGCCCACAAAACCCCAAACAAAAACAAATGAAAAAAAACACCACAAAAGCCCCCCAAAACAAAAGGAGCTTAAACAGATGGAAGCTTTTGCTGGAATACCTTTTGCACCTCAGAAAAAGGTACATAGGCAGCCAGCTAAGAGACTTCTATTTCTCATCTAAAAAAACCCCAAAACACTCCAGTCAGGAAATTCAGCAATCTGGAACAGTGTGTGGAAATTTGGTGTTGCCTGGAGAGGACTGCAGTGATAAAAAATCATGGAAAGAATACATGGCAATCTAAATACTTTATTTTAAATCATGGCACATTGTTTTCATCCTTACGATTTGCACAGATGAATATGTAGTGCTTTGGTTTTTAGTATTACAGTTACTGACTTTTTTTTGTTTGTTTTCTTCATGCATTTATGACCTTTCGGTAGTTAATCTCAATGATAGGTCCTTTGGGACTTGCTATATGGCTTCGATTTCTGGTATTCAATACATAGGCAGATGGCAGACATAGCCTTGACCTAAATGCAGGAGTGAGAAAATGGGAGAATGTTCACACAGCCACAGGCCTTAATGGAATTGCAGAAGATGGGAATTGCAGAAAATGGGTGCACCAGTGGATCATAACAGGACGCTCCTCTGTTCTCCTCTCAGTCCAGTCCCTGCACAGTGTGGACTTGGTGTGGACCTCTGAGTCCCCTGTGTGCCTTGGACATTTGAACCCACCTCTCCCAAAGCTGTCCAGGATGCTGGATTACCGTTACTGGTAACAGTAAAATATGAGTGAGCAAAGTGAGTGAGTGTTTCTTTTGCCGGGCATTTTTAGGATAAGGGAGAAGTTTCTAGATATTCTGGGAGATATACTGTTTTCCTTATTATTTTTCCTAGTTCTTCATGATCAAGTAAAAGTTTAACTATTTATTTGGTCATGAAAACACAATTAGGAAACATGAACCTATGTGTTGTACGTATGCCTTTATTGTAAAAAAACAAAAAAGGGGGGTGAACACTTTGTTCAGGATGACATGTTCATAATGGATAATAATAGTGTTTGCAAGGTCGAGTAATTATAGCTACAGTGTTTGTCTGATTTTTAAAACCGTTTTATATTTTCTTTTTATACTGCTCTAGGGAGATAAAACTGATACATTGTATGCTCAAAGAAATGTAATGGCAGCTATTTAACATCTTATTTCTGTGTGTATCTTTTCTTGCTTACAGAAGGACATTTTTAAGGCAACTTTTGTTGTAAAAACTGCCAGCTTTACACTCCTTTCCAAGACATTTGTACTGGCTGGCAGAGCTGCTCCTACCTCATGTATGAGGTGAGGTTGAAAGCAAAAATAAGTTCCCTTGTACCAACATCATCAGCTGGTCTACATGAATGTGGTCTACTCAACTGATTTGGCTTCAGACTGAATTGCAGAGACATAAGGAATCATTTGCAATACCAACCGTTGTGTGAGCTGAATGCCAGTGCGTAGGAGACCCAAGTAATCCAAAGAAAATTTTGGAAGGTTTCTCAGATTTTCGTTCATAATGTTAACAATATGACATAGAGGAGATGGGAAAGCATTGTATAACTGCAGGTAAAGGAGTGTTCTGAACTCACTGTACCAACAACCGTGGTCTAGATGACAGTCCATGAAACCATTGCTCAAAGTCACTAGATTTCACAAAATCAATTATTTTCTTTTCATGTGTCCTAGCTTCTGTATCATTACCTGGGAATGTGAGGTTTTAATTAAAAAGAGGCAAAACCCCATGAAATTATAAAATTATTGGATAGAAAAGCTCGAATACATAAATCAAGAAGACTGAAGGCAAAAGGAGAACTAACAGAGCTGGTTTTAAACTTAACTTGTGATTCAGAATGATTTTTGAGTGCCAGTGGACGATAACCCTGTATCAACAATAACAACTGATTCTTTCATCCTGAGCTGAGAAAACAAGCACAGATCTTCAATAAAGGGTTAAAAGAAAAAGTGGTAGCTCTGGCAGGTATATCATTATGGAGAGAGAAGGTGGTCTCCAGTTTTGGATAGTGAATAAGCTACCTGCCAGGCGGCCCATCAGGGACTTCCCATTTCTTTGCTCAGGAGCTGCATTTAAGCCTTTGCCCTTGTTCTTCGCCCATGCAATGTTGCAGTTGTGCCTGTACACAGCCTTCAACTGAGGAGCCCCTTTGCTCCCGGAGAAGAGTCCTGATCCAGCCCGAGGAAGCTCAACAGCAGTGGTGGCTCCCTCTGAACGTCACTGTCTCCGCTCGCCCCCCATGGTGCTGAAGGTGGCAATGAGATGGACAGAGCGGTGGGCTTTTGCGGGGAAGGACACCGCCCTGCAGTATGCGAGCAAGAAGAGCAGAGCAGGGCCAGTGATGGTCACCATGGACAGCCAAGAGTCCTGCAATCACTGGGCAAGTCTGCAGTAGCCAGTCAAGTCTGAGGTGGAGTCAAGAAGTTGAGTCAGCAGGTTGGGATCAGGTTGGGCATGGTCATACCTACAGCATAGCTCAGGCAAGGGCCGGGGCTGTGGGTCTGAGCAGAAGTGCAGCTTTGGAGCAATAAGGCAGAGGCCTCCAGCAAGGCCTCCATGAAGTCCTTCTGCCACCCAAGCTGTTCTCCCATCAGTCTGTTACAAGGTTAGGTGGCTGCGCCACGTCAACACTGGCTTTGAGCACAGGCAGCCTGACCTCTGGGGCAGGGGGGGCTGTAGAGCCCCTGTGCGAAGTCAGGCCCGTGAGTTGGCCAACCTTGGCCTTTCTCCAGTAACACCATTAATGGGGGCATATTCCCGTAAGGGACAATGGACTCAGGGTAGTGTTAAAGCACAGGAAAGGCACTTAACACCAATAAGTGGCCACTAGGTACCTCCCTGCCCTCGTTCTGTGAAATCTCCAAGAAAAGCAGAGCAAAAAACTGAGGAAAAATCTGTAGATTAAAAATGCTATGATTTTATAAAAAAATCTTGAAAAATTGAACTTTGTAATAGAAATTAGACATGTCGAGTCAGAAGTTGTCTCTGATACATTCCTTATACCTACAGTTATACCTACAGGTTGGTTCAAAATTATTATAAATCCCATGTAACTACTGAGACGTGTAAGAACCATTCAAAAATTATCCTCTGTATTAGCAAGTAAAACAGCTGAGATAATGCTGTCAAATCAGATGGCAAATTCAAACTGATGTTCATCTCTGTGTTGAAATTTTTAGGTCAGAAGTGTTTATCTATTTACCTAAGACAAGATAGACAAAGTTCACCTTTGCTGTTAGGAATGTAAAAATACTGCAATGTTTTTACAGTAAGTTCTCAAACAGCTGCTAAACTTTAACGGTCTTCACACTGCAAACCTATTAATTTACAAACCCATTAATTTACAATTGTTTCCATATGTTTATTTCAGTGTTGGTTAATAACTCTTTTTGCTGTGGTGAAGAGTGTTAATTACTCTCCTGAACCTCTCTGTAAGGCACATAATAGAGATCATGGAATAGTTTAATTACAGACCGTTGTTGCAGGTATAAATGGTGTTTATTTCAGAAGTGCTAGGTGACCCATAACTTTAATTCAGTGCAGTATTGGGACAGCAAGATCAAATACTGAATTTATTGTGGCAAGGAATTTCTTCTTGTTGGAGCTGAGCGCTGTAATTTTATGCCAGCAAAGACAAAAAAAATCCCAGTTTTTTTTGTTTGTTTGTTTGTTCTGGAGGCTTCTTTTTAATTGATGGAAAAACATAATTACAATTTTTAAATCCATAATGCATCTCATCACCTTCTGACTAATATTCACAGAAAAGACTTTATTCTCAGTTGCCCCTGTACAAGTGCAGTTGCACAGACCTAAATGGTTACTAAGTTTCATACATTATTTTTATCTCTAATTTTTAAAGGGGCTTCAGCTCTGTGTCCTTTCAGATGTGTAATTTTTTTTCTGCAGAAACAGTCTGTGCATGTTTTTCCATGAAGTGGCTAACACGTATACTCACACAAGACCCTACTACACATTGCCCTGCATATTTGAATAAGATCTGTAGGAAAAATAAGTGTTAAATGCATAAAAAAGGCCTATAAATTTTCTTTCATGGTCATGCTTTTGAATGTATGAGATTGTGAGAGCTTTAAACTTTTAAATCTTGTTTTGAAACTACAGTTATTCAAATATTTTATATGCATGACAAAACATCAACTAGGGACTGCTTCAGGTGCTTAAAGGTAGGTGTCTGGAGCCATTTTTACAATCCTAGAGCGTGCTGCCCAGCCTGTGGTTGGCATTCCAGAGAGGCACAGGTCTGCTGTACATCCTCTACCTTCCCATCCTTCTGCCTGCCAGCTCTCTGCAAATGTTTCACCTAGTCTTAAATGGTAGTAGCTGTCGATGTTTAGACATATTGAAAGAGATTCAGCTTCCTGAAAAAGATTAATTTAAAAATGGTACTGCATGGCATTCTAAGAAACAATTGGGAAACTTTTATAAAGGTTTTAGTAGCTGCTAATCTATTTATTGTCTGAAATCATGCATACAAAAATCTATTACATGATCATCGGTATCACATTCTTAGATTATATGTAGAAATTCCAGCTGCTGGAGCTAAAAGCTATGAAATATGTTTCCAATAACAGTGGAACAAGAATGATAGTCCATCAGGGTAAAAATAAATAAAAAAACCATAGATAACTCTAGAAACTGAATATTACATTTGTTTAAGTAATTGTTATAAGAAATGATGCAAGAGAGAGAGTATTGGAAGTGAACTACCTGAAATTTTAGTGTTGCAATTCAAGACAATACTCTCTCATATACAGAGATAACGAGGATACCATCCAGAAAACTGTGATTAGAAAAAAGAAATCAAAATATTCTTGCAATACTGAGATTGTAACTGGCCAGAACAGATAGATAACTGAGTCTAATAAAGTTATAAAATTTAAGAAATAGAAAAGACAATGACAGAATGAACATCTCGGAGCTGCAGGCACATGAAAAAGAGGAGACAATCTATGTATTCTTGAGAAATTAATGAAATGGATTTAAAAATGTGCCTGATCTTAGTCATAGGGAAGCTATTAGCTGAGTTTTGCTTTTCAAATCCTTGTTGCACAGTCTGGAAATCACACTTGCACTGACATTCCTTGATTTTGAAGATTCATGTTAATGCGGAGCATGTTCCTTTGGGAACCAAAGAGCAATGTCCATCCACAGAACTGCCATTTCTGCTTTCTAGGAAGAAATTACATTCAGCAATACCTTAACCACTATAGCATAACATTGTCATTGTAGCCAATAGAGGCGTCAAGTATCTCAGATGAATTGATTTCAGTCCAAGCTCTTAGGGCTTTAAGGACATGCTTACAAGAAGTAATACCACACACAGCCTGTTAGAAACACCTCGGCTAGCTCTAAATGATGCAGTGCGGCTGCACAGTGCAGTACAGTACTACACTTGCAGATTTATGCTCCATTAGACCTTGGAAGCAACATAAGCACACTAAGGTAACCCCTGGCAGGTACAGGCACAGCATGAGGGTGCCTCCAGTTTCAGAACTGGCTGGGATGCAGGCTCTGCCCAGCATTGTAGTATGCTGTGCTGTCCAAACACAAATTACAAATTCTCACGTGTGGCGAGCTCTTCAGAAGGACCCTCCTGTTCAGCTCTGTTTCAGGGAATAAGTAATATATAATACATGCCCTTTGTGCTCATGTGCTTAAAAGCTGTAACAGCAGTGTCCACAGTCTTCAAACACCAAGAGCCCCTGATCTAAGGACAGACCTGCCCTACTCTTTCTGTCCCCAGGTTCTGAAAAGACTAACTCAACCCTTCTCTTCTTTTTCTGTAACTTCAAAACTGGACCTTGAATGCAGGCCATAGCAACTTAATGTTAGTCTTGGTGCACTTGAGACTTTATTGATGTTAAAATCACTGAAAAACCTAATAAAACAAAAGCATCTGTACATTGCTGAAGAAGACCTGAACTGTGCAAGTGCTGAGTCTTTGCTAATATAATTAGTTTTGATTAGCATTTCATTAAAATTATTATATATTATCAATAAAAGCAGTATTATGTAAACTACTATGCTAATTAATTATAGATGAGAAGAAAAAAAATAAAGTCATGTCTTTAATCTAGGAATACAACAGGAAAAAAATGCAAGGAAAGTTACAGAATGAATAGTTGCTACAGTAAAATATGTCGTGGTTTAACCCCAGCCAGCAACTAAGCACCACGCAGCCGCTCACTCACTCCCCCCGCCACCCAGTGGGATGGGGGAGAAAATCAGGAAAAGAAGCAAATCCACAGGTTGAGATAAGAACAGTTTAATAGAACAGAAAAGAAGAAACGAATAATGATAATGATAACACTAATAAAATGACAACAGCAATAATGAAAGGATTGGACTGTACAAACGATGCACAGTGTAATTGCTCACCACCCACCGACCGACCCCCAGCTAGTCCCTGAGCGGCGATTCCCCGCCCCCACTTCCCAGTTCCTATACTGGATGGGACGTCATATGGTATGGAATACCCTGTTGGCCAGTTTGGGTCAGGTGCCCTGGCTGTGTCCTGTGCCAACTTCTTGTGCCCCTCCAGCTTTCTCACTGGCTGGGCATGAGAAGCTGAAAAATCCTTGACATTAGTCTAAACACTGCTAGCAGCAACTGAAAACATCGGTGTTATCAACATTCTTCTCATACTGAACTCAAAACATAGCACCGTACCAGCTACTAGGAAGACAGTTAACTCTATTCCAGCTGAAACTAGGACAAATAAAAATTTTACCCTAGATTTCTAGGTATTGTATTCAACACTGTACATTTTTCCTGAAAGGCAATAATTTCTTGACAGCGATATATTAATTTAACTGGATGAATACTACAGTTAAGTCTCATTATATGACACTAGATAGTATACTCTATCAGCCAAAGGTGAGATTGATTTATCCAGCCAGACACAGGCATGAGGAACCTGTCACTAGGTGATGATTCAGACCCCAGAGGTTCGGTATTTATGCTCTCATCTACAGGACAGGGAGAGACCAGGGAGCCTCCCTCTGAGGATGCTGGAACTCCTCCAGCTGCGGAAGGACCTCCCACACCCAACGGACGGGACTGGGGGAGCACAGGCTTGTCCCAGATTCAGTATCCCAAGTCAGAGATGTCTATTAAGCACCATTCATGCTCTAGAGAATAAGGCCTGCCCGTAAGAGTAAGTGGCTGAAATAACTCTCACAAAGATTCAAAGTTCCCAACTTTTGAATAACAGCTTTCCCTAGAGGAGTCTCAGTCTCTTCTTTCACCTCCTAAGGTGGTACCCTAAGTATTAGAGTATTTTGGAGAGAGAACTTTCCTTTTCCAGTTTTGAAGACACGTGTTTCCCTCTGTAACCAGCGATACAAGTGACATTGAGCCAGAGAGATGGAAAGCAAGGAGAGAAGATCTGGTTATATGGTCTGACTAGGGTATTCAAACAGAACTAGTAAAAACGACTTCTATACAGCTGGGCACCGTCTGAAGTGAGGAGTGCTTAGTGAACAGAAATCAGAAGCCAGATCTGCATGTGACTGAACCTTCGCCAGTAGTGCCAGAAGACTCTTAAGAGAATAGCAATGAAGGTAACAACTACTCAGGCAATAAATATGCAGTCCAGAAGAAAACATTCAAAGAAAAAAACATTCAAGCCAGAAAATCTGTTACTGCCCATGTGATAAGTTCAAGTTCGTAAGTTCAGTTATCTAGTTGCAGTAATAAAATGCATATGAATTGCAGATAAAATGTCAAATTAAATAAATACAAATAGCTAATAGGAGGCACCTGACGTCAAAAGCAAACACTGGAAAGAATTGAAATTTGAAATGAATGCTATGAATAAAGCAATGCTTTATAATAGTAGCATTAATTATGAACTATAATTGCAAGCAATGAGGGCAAAATGTTTGAACTTTGCTAGAATTATTCCAGAGATGCTTTATAGGTTCAAAATTAAATGTAACAGTTAGGTGAGAAGAAGCTGTGCTGAACTTAGGCCTTGCCTTCATAACGAAATTGTACTATCTTGCATATACTGGTACAAGAATGTGTAGCTGTGTATAATGGTATAATGGTAATGATAATCAAACATTTCAGTAACTGACACACACAAATTTTGTGGATCAGACCTTAGAGTATCTCTAATGGTGTCAGAATCTGTCACCAGAGGGAGTGGAATATCTGGGCTTTTCCAGTAAAATTGCCTTTTACGCTTCACTGAATAAGTCTAAACCATCAGCTAAAACTTAGCATCTCAAGGACATGGGTTAGATACAATATGAATATATATATGTATATGTTTACATATACTATATGTAATAGAGTGGTATATACTATATCTAGGTGTGTATGTACCTGTATGCATGGTGTATAATGCACATTATTTGCCTATATTGTTATGTATCCATTAGAGTAGCACATTTTTGGTGACTGAGAAGGGAAAGGTATGAAATATTATAATTTCTGACATTATTCATAATTAATTCAGTTTATATTACAGAACACTGTCACTGACATTGGACTAAGAGCAATGTGAACAGGCCCAGCAGCATCCTATAGAAAGCAAAAGAAAATAGCCTCCATTATACGGACTATTTCCTAGAAACAACTTTCCAGTATATATCACTGTACAGAAAGTGGTGTCTTGATAACCACATCACAGATTAACACCACTACAGTCCCCAAACACTACTTAGTTCTCCCCAAACTCCTTGACATCATCTTTGAATGAGGGCAACATGAACACTTAATTTTACAGCCCCACATCAAACTCATCCTGATGTTATCCTTCTGTGGCTCACAAATCCTACTCCTGCCATCTCAGCTTTTCCTCCACACAGACGCAAAGGAGAGAGGGTTCTTAGGGATTTTAATGTTGATTTCTTAGTCTTGCAGTCTTAGTCTAAATTACACTCCAGATTTTTATCAGTAGAACTTTCATAGCTGAGGGTGTGAAAAAAATCTCACCCCTTACTGACACTGTTATGTCAGAAAAATACCTTATGCAGAGACATTTATGCTGATAAAGGAGAATCTTTGTCATACTTAGTTTATGTCATTCAGAGGATTAGTGAGACTATGATGGCAGAAAAGCACTTTCAGCTGCCATGCTCTGCATATACCAAGGGGCTCTGCTGACAAAACGCTTGGCGTAACCAAACCAGTGCTGAAGACATCAACACTGTCTACTCATGTTTGATGCCCTGCCACCATCACCCCCAGTTTTCACCCTGCTGTGGGTGCTGAGGAGTGTCGCGCAGCTAAGGTGATGCACAGAAACTTACAGGGTGTTAAAATTGATACAAGAGAAGTAAGACATAGACCTGGACTAGCTTGCCACCTTAAATCCCTTTATTTTTCAAGAATTTCTTTGTTCTCTTAATTTGGTATTTGTCCAGATATTGACAATTTATGCATGATTTTCTCTATATAAAAAGTCAGGAAAATGGAAAGGACGCAAGATACCTTTAGGTCTCTAAAACATGTTCATGGTACACATTATTGAAGGTGAAAGTTGTCTTTTTTATATAATTTATTTAGTCACTGAGAAAATAATGAATCTGAGAGCCTTTATCTAAGCAGTGGATTGGCAGAGGCATTATAATACCTTCTTAGCGGTATCTAAAACACATTCTACTTTGAGTACTGCCGGGATTTTGGGTTAGCACATTCAGCACCTTCATTTATTTGTGATGAAAACATGACCTCAAAATTCTTGCAGACACCTTGTTTACTTACTGAAATCCTGGCTTGTATCTCAATTTCTGTGCTCATTTTTTTTCTTAAGTGAAAACTATTAATGAGATTCAATACCTGGGATCTTCAGACATATCAGGAATCTGTGACTGCCAATTGTCCACTGAAGTTAAAACGCATTATTATTATTTGCCTTTCACAATTCATTTGAAGGCAACTGTTTTAATAAACTGACTCACCTGAATACTGCACACTTGACGTGTAAGCATCTGACCACCTGCACCGTTCCCAATATGACACAAGTGAAATCCCTATTGAGGTAAACAGACATTCCTTTCCTCCCCACACTTTCGTGTGTGTTCCTCCTTGGTCATTTGTCCCTGGACAATCCTTCATGATTTTTCTTTTTTTGGATGGAAACTTTGATAAAATCAGAAGAATATACATATATGACATATATAAGATTATATACATACATATGTATATATGTATATTTATTTATTAATCTGATGAACTCCACAGCTCCAAAACACTGGAAGTCTACTCCTACATTTATGAAATTAATTTGAGGGTAGCAATTCTTCTGAACATTCAATTTACATTTGTGTCAAAAAGACTTCCATTGGGATTATTTAACTGACTGAAATGAGTTCCTTTCTAACAAAGTATTAATACATTTGAACATCTCAAGTACCTAAGTCACCTCAAAACAAAGTTAGATTATGAACTTTGAAGAAAAGCACACAAAAGATCCTATATAAGAAGAGCAGATTTTGATTCTGAAGATGTCAATATGTCCTGTTACTCCTCTTAAGTTCATACATGCTAGCGTATGCAGGCTTCATGAAGAGTTCCCTCTGGAGACCAGTCAGGAAGACAACAAGTGTCCATTGAACTGGCTTGCAACTAACTCTTCTCTGACTACAGCTGAGCAGTAGGGGCCAATGAAATTTCGAGGGAAAAATGACCCAGGAGAATGAGCATTAACCAGTCCAAAAGCTAGGATTCTTTTTATATACAGCAGCAGTTTAGAGCCTAACCTAGCAGACTGTAACTTACTTGAGTGGTCTGAATAAAGTCAGTGAAGAACCTCATAGGAAGGTGCCAATAATTCCAGGCTGTTCACGTAGTTTGTGGTCACTAACTGAGTGAAGCTCAGCACCCGAAACAAAAGTCTTCTCTTTAGGCATAGAGTAGTTGCAATGGCAATATAAGCTCTACTCATCTCTTTGCAGTATTTCATCTCTCAACAGGCCAAACATTTTCCAGGTCAATCCATTTCAGAGAACTGCTTACATTACTGTGTGTGCAATGAACGCACACCCACTTATGCAGGAAAATTATGAATATATTGTAAATGGGAATTCTGTGACATACTTGCTAAAGCTGGTGGTGATGGTAGAGACTGTCTAGCGGAGATATTTTTTGGTTCTATGCTTTCCGTCTTCTACTCTTAACTATCCAACTCACCCATACATTGTAGAAACTTTGTGAGGAAAGGTTAAAAATAGTACTTCTTAGGTGCAGACATTTAAGGGAAACACAGTTTCACAGAGAGTTATCAGCACACTTATTTTTGAGGCTCTGGGCTGCATTGCTTAGAAGAGATGAGAGGAGGATTTAGATCACATGCCAGTCCTAAAAACTGGCTGTTATTGCTAGATAGCAAAGCTAAACACCTGTGAGCCAGCCTAATGCACAGATGCAAATCAGACTACATATGAATTTCTCCGTTATGATGGGTCTCAAAGGGGATCCATTAGAGCTCAATTAAGAAACAGCTTGATGTAAATTTTCTTCTTCCATTTACTTGTTTATGTTTTCCACACATGCTGCATAGGAGAAAGAGAGGTATCTCTGAATTTTAGGAGCAATCACAGTCTCCCTTTGACCATTTCATTTTTATAGAGTTTTCTGTTTATTTTTCTCTTGCACATTTTGCTTACAAGGGTGTACTTTGCCTACTAGGTCTTTCTGGGAGTTTGTTTAAAAAAAAAAAAAAAAAGAACAACCACCAACTCATTCCTAACCTCAGACCTTGTGACTATTACACTGTAAGCAAAAGTAAATGATATGGAATGCCTAACAACAAAAGAATAGAAATTAAATGCATTTTTTGAGTCTAAACAATGTTAAAGGTGAATGACAAGCAATATTTGAGGATAAAGAAAAGAATTCTCAAAACGAAGTGTTATTTGGATGTTTTAGAAGTGTGATCTCCTTTTCCCTCATTTATCTTTTGTGACCTCTTAGGAAAGCAGCAGCTCAGTGCCTTCAAGGCAGGGTGGTGAACACTGTCTGTAATTACTGGTGACAAGTGTTATTTGCTTTACCTTGTCTTGAAGTATTTGAACTGTAGCTTGCAATTAAAGGTACTGAATAGTAATTAACTTCTATCTTGACTGTTGGTGTTAAACCCTAAGTCAATATACTTCAACAAAAGAGTTTAATAAGCCAACAAAATCCTCTCTTTCTTATTACCAAAGCCAAATTCACTCTGAACAAAAACCCCAAACCAAACAGGTCTGCATCAGATATAGTTATTTCTTTTAAACTTCATAAGCTGAGTTTTTCTTCACAGAGTTAATTTAATTTATAGTCACATCAGGTGGGATATTATGCAGGGTAAACCCAAGAACATTAAGTTTTGAAGAGAGTTTACACATCTGAGGTTAAGGGAAATGATTGAGACACACTTTTGTACTGGACACAGAACTAGCACAACCTTTTTCTTTTTAGCAACAAGTCTTTTGGTCTGACACTGCTGATTTGTCATAGTTACAGAGTAGGCAAGTATCCTAACTGAAAATTTTGAGTTTTATACACAAACATGTAATGTCAACATAAGAATGGCCCCTGTAGTTTGCAGAAAATTAATGTCATCAAACAAAGCAAAAAAAACCTTAAACCCAATCTGCCACAAATATGCAATTTAAATGGAGGGTGAATGCATAGATGCACTGTAGGGTGAGTGCAGGAAACCAAGAGAGAGAAGGCAGACCAGCAACAGTGATGTCTCCTGGGCATTCAGTTAATCATACCTGCTTCATCAGTTTCCAGTTATTTAAGCTGCCATAAAAAGCTGAACTTTCCATTAGTGTTGTGGAAGACATAGTAATAGCAAGAGATTTATATTCAAGGCCAGGTTGGATGGGGCTTTGAGCAACCTGGTCTAGTGGAAGGTGTCCCTGCCCATGGCAGGGGAGTTGGAACTAGATGATCGTTACGGTCCCGTCCAACCCAAAACATTCTATGATTCTATTATTCTATGATCCTATGATCCTCAATTTAATATGCTGTATTACTTTCTATATTCTGTTCATTATTAAGAGTGTAGGTAGGTCATCCAACCAGTTATCACTCAAGCACCCATAACAATTTCAGAGAAGCATGTCCAAATAACAGTCTGTTCCTACAGAATGAAATTGTTTGGTGTACTTTTATCTAGACAGTGATGGGGAGGTACAATGCAAGCAGATGAATGTGGTTTAGTGCTGTTGTGCAAGATACTAAACTATGTCCTTTACATTGGAACAGCATAACTACAATAGGTACTTTAAAGAAAAACATATTTTTATTAATTTCACCATGTTTTGAAATTCCAAGGGCAGATTAAAACTTAAGCTTAGGCCTTACTTTCTGCATCTGAAGGATTTTTGAACTGTCTACTTTTGATTAAAGAAGATAAAAGAAAGGTATGAAAAGAAGGGAAAATCTCCCTTTACCATGCTCAGTTTCCAACCCACACAACAGTAAAGAAAGCACTAAAAACCTGTACCAAGGACAGCCTGTGCAGTGATGTCTACCAGGTTACTTACGTATTTGGAAGGAGTAGTCTTGTGTTCACGTGGATTTATCAGTGCAGTAACAAGCCTGACAGCTCTCAGTAGTCCTGTCACAAGATGTTGCACTGAAGTTTGCCCTTCTTTCAACTATGCATAAGGCCGGAATTAAGTAGTTATTGACGTAAGTTTCCAATGGGACAAATTAGTCTTCTAGCTTATTGTCCTTGTAATCATTCCTCCTGAACTGTGTGTGAGGACCATTGCATGATATAGTAGTATGGTAGTTTGTCTTATTTTGTTGTGATCCTTACTTTCTTTCCAGTATGGGCTGCTGTGATCTGTCTTTAATTAAGCGACAAACTCCTTGAAAGATAAACAGGCTTTTGAATCACACATTCATAGGATTATATACTTGGAAGGGACCTCTGGAGGTCATCTTCTCCAAAACCCCACTCAAAGCAGAGCCAAGTTTTCCAAACAACTGTCTTTTAAACTAGCTCTTCCCAAATTATGTTACAGCAGCTTTCATAATGGAGTCCTCATCTTGATTTCTCCATATGTTAGATTAGTTCATCTGCTGGGTGGGAGGAGGGAGGAATAATTAAATTCTCTAAATAACTTTAAAATGACTGTAAAAGATGTTGTTGAAACTAGAGAGATAGAATTAAGATACCTTGGGTTCCAGCTATCAAGATATTATTCTATTTAATAGTCTGCATGGGAGAACTGGTATTAAAGCGAGCACTTCACCTGATGTTTTATTTAGTATGGTTTACAGATCTTATGACTTCCTCCCTTCTACAATTTTCTTCCACTTTTAATTCTGTGTTTATCAAACTCTACTTCTGTATGCTACAGACTAGAATAAAACAGCTGCAGAATTTTCATTTGGAGTCGCTCCCTTCGTTGTCCTTTCTCATGATGCTCGCACTAGCTTAAACTGCTTTAGAACAAGTTGTAAAGTATAAATGAGAGAGGGAAGATACTGTCTGCAAGGGTGGCAACAGCAAGCCTAAGGCTGCCTAATATATTTGCCAATAAACTTGCAAAGTGTGAGTGGTTTCTAAGATACTTCTAAGACACTTCTTAGATAATTCTCAATTTATCCTAGAATGAATTATTCTAGAATCAAGTGGACAACTGATTAACTAAACTCTGATTAACAGAAACTATATGTTAACCAGAAATCCATGAAGACTTCACTAATACATTCCCTTGGGACACACTGACTTTGCTCTTATGAAGGTCCTAAAATTTACAGAGGCAGAACTTAGCTTTTTAGAAGTAGTTGTCTCCTTGTACTTGATATTGTTACCTGATCAGAAAGTAACTCCTGAAACACCCAAAGTACGTTTAGAGCGGGGACATTGCTTTATTCTGTGCAGGGTGCAAGGTGGAAGATTTCCACAAATCGAGCACACCTACTGAGGTTTTCAGTCCATACTTACACACTACAGTTAAAACACCACGCCTATCTAATACATATGTTCTGCCTAACTATTGCATATTCATTATGTTGAGCAAGCATGACGTATTGTTCTCTTGAGCAATCATCCCGGAGTATTCTACACCTGCGTGGGAGTCTCTGGTGGTCTTCAGTGGTCTTCAGGTTTTCGTTTGGGGAAGAATACCCCTACTCCTTTTGTCCTTTTGTCCTTTTGTGGTCATGAATCATCTGAGGACACCAGGGTCTTTGTTTCTCTTGCCAACCCCTCAGTTTCTCAGTGCCGAAGGAGGATGTATGTCCTTAATTAGCAAGTCTGTGACTGAAATATCTGTTATCTGGTGCCTTGACTATTATCCAAACACTCCTTAAGCATCCTCTGTTGTAAGCAGAATCTTAAACTAGATAAATTTTACCTTGAGTACACATAATCTAAACAGTGCTTGAATAGCAACCATACCACACTTCTCATGTTTTAGTTTTTTTTCTTTAACCTGTCACCACTTTCTTATTTGTTAATCAGCCTTTTGAAGGCTTGAGGCAACAATATGACTCCTGAATGCAAAGCCTCCAACAGTTCCTTCTTCAGTGCAGCGCAGAAATTACTGACCTTCAGCAAAGCTTTAGAAATTCAAAGTGCCAGACCTGAGCAGTTTTCTCCATGAAAGGCCTACAAAACTAAAGGAACTTCAGCGAAAAGATATTTCTTTATAGCTTTAGCATAAAAAATCAGGGTCATTACCAAGCTAGAAATTAATAAATAAGAGTCTAATGGGAGAGTTATTTATTGTCGAGTTAAAGATTCTTAAGGACTTGCATATGTGTGTGTACATATATACACTTTTATAGGCAGTTGTGCATCAAACTTCATTGGGAAAAAAAAAGCAATTATGAGGACAATATTGTTCTGATCTGCTTTAAATGTCATTACTGATCAGTACTGGACTACAGACTATAGCTTAAGAAACCTGTAGAGCAACCCCTCATAACCTCTGGGTCCCTCCTCCCTTCCAAGAGGAATGGCCTAGAAGTTGCCTAAGGTAGCTTGGACTAATGTCTCTTATTTTCTGGCATTTCAGACCAAGTGGATAATTTTTAGGTTTATAGGTTTAGGTTTGTTCTTGGAAAAATCTCACCTGATTATTACCTTCCTGATTCCCAGCCCTTCTCCAAACAAGACGGAAGTGTTTGCAAGTTTTTTGAAGCTGTGAAATCAAGTCTTAAAACTATCAGCATAAGTTTCCTTCAGAGGAGAGAATGTCTGCAGGGGGTACATACAATGTTAATTCAAAAACTGTCAAGCAGGAGTCTTGAAAAATACCAAACAAAAAAAATCTTAACCAAGCTGAGGAAATAGTATGATGAAGCTATACGGCAATTACAAGGGAAAAGGAGAGAAAAGATAAATTATATCTTCTAAAATGGTCAGTGGGGTTTTGTTTTTATTTTTTTAATTGGGCTGTTGAATCAAGTGCTGTGCACTCGATAGCAGTACAAAAAAATCAGATGCTGACTATAGCCATCTGCTACAAAACAGCTGCAGGTACTTACTATACTTAAGCTTTTGTGGTGCATATAAAGTGGTAACTGTCTAGCATAATGAATAAAAGAATTCAGATTCCTATCTACTTCCAATTACACAAGAAATTTAAAATGTGAATTGATGAAATTTATATTTTAATTATTTAAAATAAAAAAGGAAACAAGTATTTTTGCTTTTAATCCAACAGATACAAGGTATTGTTGAACACAAATGCCATCAGCTACAAATAGGGACTTCAAGGCAAAATAATTGAGAAGTTTAATGCAAAGTAATTGAGAAGATCTCTATGTTTAATGCTTCTTGTAATCTTGGATCTGTAATCAACAGTATCTCAGTTTAGATTGCATTACAAGTAAGATTTCTTCTGCAAAAAAAGATACTTTTATTAACAGTTTTTATTATCTTTTATTTTTGATACTTCTGTGATTTTTTTGTCCTTTAGTTAGCCAATGACTGCACAGAAGTAACACAAACACCATGCACTGCAGGGTGCAAGAGACTGGACGCCATTAATGCCTCAAACACCCGTCCCGAGGGACAGAGACCGGGCCTGGCTTTTGCGGTTGAGGGAAGGAATGGAACTTGCTTGCAAGGCTGCATAGCAACACCACATGTGAGGGACTGAAAGAGTTAATGTCTGCAACATTGTGGTGGGGCAAGTTCTGCATAACAACTAAGATGTGGGTCAGCAAAGGGCCGTGCCACTCACTGGAGGATGTGCGGTTCCCTGTTCTGACACGCTGAGCGGGGCAGCTCACCATGTACAGGCAAAGACCAAACAGGGAGGGAGAAGTTACTCCCCAGATGACCCCCAAGCCCACCAACCCATTTACCAAATGTTCTGGAAGCACAAACCAAGTGTGACATTGGTTTTTAGCCTAATGAGTTTGAGTGCCCGCCCAAAGGAGGCACCAGGAGATGATAAAAGGGCGCGAACTGAAGCCCCGTGGGTGCACGCCCTATGGAACTGGACCCATTGGCTGGCGGGACCAACGCTGGACCCGGGACCAGTGAGATCTTTCTCTTCTCTCTCTCTCTTTCTCTCCCTCTCTCCCATTACCCCTACACCTCATCCCTGTAGACACAAACCGCTGACCAAGTCTGGGACTCGGAGAGGAACCAGCCGTCCCCGGGCTCCTCTCCGAGAGGGAGTCTGGAAAGCCAGGGGGTCCACTCTGAACCTCAGGACCCAATGGGAGGGCTCGCTTCATTCCCTGAACTGATATATATGTGGTTACCGCGGGTTACATGGGTTACTGAGGTAGTTTCACGCCAATTCCTGCTGTGACAAACCTCGTCACCTGCTGTTACACTTCCCAAGTTCAGGCTGCTTCTGCTGTAAATGAAACATTCAACCGATCGTTTGGTGTCGTTTCACCTTAACTCAGCCCGAGGGAATTCCGAACTCACCACAACCCCTCCCTGGTCTGTCCAGCCCAGGTTGTGACATAGGGAAATAAAATCTAATATGCTCAATTTTATAACAGCTGTTGTGTGAGCGGTGCTTTATAGTGAAAGCAAGACAACTACCAATGTGGACAAGTTGCAAAGCAGATTTAGACACCTACATTTAGGTGTCCACTTGTAAGCTAGTATCCAAGATGCCACTGTATTTGTGGAAGATTTTAGACTTGAATCAGGTGCCCACTCAAAGGCTCTTGGCACCTTTTGAGATGTCACACATTGGGAGTTCTTACACAAGGTCTATGGAATTCCCATGTCCTGGAAGAGCATGGGCTGAATAGAATAGCATATGGTGTATTTCAAATGGTGCCAGTCACCAATGTCTTATCAACTGCTTTGCAGCCACTGTAGAGTCTACAGAATGATCCAGCTGATGAAATGAGACCAGCTTTCATTTGACTGTAATGGGAAGATAGGCACTTAGGTGAATAATAACTTCAGAGTAAGATTTGAGTGCCTGTACATGGGCACCAAGTCCCATTTTGGATACTCATGGACACTTCAGCTACCTACACAGGGTTAGCTGATATGAGATCTATGGATAGCCCATGCGCTTCTAAAGAAGTGTCTGTAGACCAGGAGGAATATCCCAAAGCAGCTCAAATGGCACTCGAGATCTATGTTTGGTCAACTGGATCTGACCCTAAGAGTTTGCGTTTTGCACTTAGATAAAATCTTTCAATACCTGGATTTAGAACAAGAGTTAATACTCTACTACATCAAACAGAATACATCCTTGGTATGCTAGTGTGAACTGATCTTATTTATCATTGGTTCCATTAGTGATTATAGGGAATTAGTTTTGATAGGAAATAAAAAGGAAAAAGTAAACTTAGCTATGGCTAAGCATATTAAAATCTTCATTCATAACCAGGTAACCATAATGCAATGTAATAAATACCATTTTATATGCAATGAATAAATCATTTAAAATTAAGCAAAATATTCCCATAGCTGATTTGAAAAAATAATCTGCATAGGAAGAAAATCCATCATTTGAATCAAAACAGCTTTTACTTTTTTTTACATGTTGATTAAATGCTTATATATATATATTGAATATAAATATTCACTATCACATTAGCTTGAGAAATCATTATGTTAACAACAGCAACACAGCGTGCGGATTGGTTGAGCCTACCAAAAGTTGACACCAATTTAGAGGAAGGCAGATGAGGGTTATGCTTGCCTTACAAAGATCATATAGATGTATTGCAAGATTGGTTTTCATCTCTCTTACAGTGCTGCAATTCAGGAATCTCTTTATGTAAAGTCATTATAAGGGTTTGAGGCAAGGGAATGGGGCAGGGCGATTCCGGCATTCATAAATGATTTCCCTTTGCTGAACGATACTTCACTACTCCATCGGAGTGAAAACACTATGCTTGTACCCTACCAAACTCCATCTCTTACAGGCATCTTCAGTATAAGCTCAGCTACACTGCCTAGGTACTCACTTTCTGAAGAAACAAAGTGAATGAAGTAAATCTGATTTCCCTCTGAATTGTCCTTACAGTTAACTTAAAGAGAAATAAAAAAAATTTATTCTATAGTTCATTGACTTGTGTCAAACACAGATGGTAAAGGTTTTAACCACAGAATTGTTGAGGTTGGTAGGGGCCTCTGAAGGTCATCTGGTCCAATCCCTCTGCTCAAGCAGCGTCACCTAGAGCCACTTGCCCAAGACTTTGTAACCAATGTTACAAACAGAAAAGCAGCTTATAAATGCTTCACCCTTATCCCCTGAGAGTTAGTCTTGTGCTTGGAAAATTATGTAGGACCTTTATTTTCTTTTTCTCATCTTTTTTCCTCATATTTTGACATTGAGGCCACAATAAGGATCATATTTTGTAGAATTACCAAATGAAATTTTTGCTGAAGAGCAGCAAGAAAATCAATTTTTTCCCCAAAATATCAGTTCAACTCCTTGACTTCTGTTACACTTCTCTCAGCCTTCCTGCTGTTTTCCAAATCCTCTCTGGCACCACAAATAAATTTTCAATGATGGCCAAGTAACAAAAATTTCAAAATGCAATGAAACAAGAACATATTAAAAAAGCCCTAAAACATATGACCAAAACCCATGTGATACTCACTTTTGTTTTCACTCTAATTTTTCATTCTTTTTTCAGTATTGTAATCAATTCATCTTTATAATGAGTTCCATAGATTTTAACAGTGAATATTTCCCTCATCTCATGCCATTTCTTTCATACTAGTTAAAACAGTACAAAACCCCATCTCGTAATATATTGAGTATAGAATGAAATAATTATTAGTTTCTAGTCATCTATGAATTCACATGAATGTCAGTCTTTCTGCTGTTTACTTCAATATAAAGGTACAGTTCAGTTTCCAATGAAGTCAGCAGGAAAAATAACAGATTTCATGGCTGCAGTAAAACACTTCTAGACACAGGATCAAGTGTCATGTGATACGAATGCGTTTTATAATTTTTAAGCCCTTAGCACCTTTAGAGAGACCATTAATGTCTTAGGATCGAGCCACAACCTTTTTAACTAACCAACCTCCATCAAACCTCAAGAGAAAACATGTGTGTGTGTGTGTATTTGTGTATGTGTGTGAAGATGTACAGTATACATTAATGATGTAACAAAACACTGATCTTGGTCCCTTGCTTTATCAGACTTCTAGCAAAAACCAGATTAACTCCTAAAGATTTATAGCAGCTAGTGTTACTTGTGACACTTCATCTGAGTAGAAGGACTAATCAAAGAAGCTCTTGGAGCAGCCAAATCCAGGGCTGTTTCTCAACTCATGATCTCTGGATTATCAGTGATCTGTAGGATCTGAGCAAGTGGTTCATAAAATAATACCTGTTCACATACAGGCAAGGAAACAATCAAAATGGGAAAATGCAAAAATAATAACTGAGCATTCCATGCTTAGTTTAGTTTTGTAATAGGATGTAGATGAAAACCATTCTGCCAACATTGCACAAGATAACCTCTGTAGTTTTAGAAGAGTAGATTGCTTTCTGATTAAAAAAAGCTGTGGTTGTGAGGCACTGGTCTAACAATTACACTGTAGTATTGCTGTAATGCCATCTTTTAATCTCTTATTACCTTTCTGTTAACAGAATAGCATCCTGAAAGTTTTACATTTTTAATTCCTCAATGTATAGCTTTTATAGGAAAGATCTTGCATTTCTGCACCATTTTTACACATTTAGTTTACTAGAGGTTCAAATTTGTTTCATAACCTCTGCTCAGACAATAGCAACTTTCATGTCTCTCTCCCAGACTCCCTTACCTATCCTAATTTGTCTACATGACTGTAAGGAGCATAATGAGTTATTCAAGAAAGCACAATCTAACATATGAACAAGCTAAATAAATGCCAAATGTGCGTAACTATTCATTACCTGAGAAACAACAGGTCAAAATACGTTGTACACTGTGAAAGGACTTCCCTTCCATTTTACCTGACAAAAAGAGAGAAAAAAAATCCAGTAGAATACATATCTTCACTGAATAGAAAAGGAATTGAGCTAAACAATACTAAGAAAAATATCTCTGGAATTTTTTATGTGATCCATTACATCGTCTTCCCCATCCCTGTATGCCCTTGTGAATCAAGGTCTTGCAGAATATTGACTGAAATTACTTTATAAAAGTTATAATCATGAGTGCTGAGCTAAGGGGAAAATGAAATGAATTGCATGATGATAACAAAGATTATGCCTATCATAAATTATTATCTCTGTAAGACTGAGCCATGTAGGATCCAAGTTTAAAACTTAAAGAATCTGTATTGTTACTTAACAACAGTCCCAGAATACTTCATTGCCTCTCTTCAGAGCTAAAGGCCTCAAGCTTTGTTAACTATCCCAGTGGCTAGTAAACCCAGACAGGAATCAGTCCTTTATACTACTATGGGTGTTTTAAAATCAATGACTCTTACATGTAAAACACAAAACGGGGAGCATAATCCAGGACTCCACAGCCTGATGGAGTGCTCTAAGCACTAGACTGTGAAGTCAAGATCCCTCTTATCTTGTAAATCTCTTCTACTTAGTAGTTGAGTGCTGAGTTTTCAACAGGAAACTCTTCTGTATGCTTGTCTTTCCCTTCCCATGTAACCTTCCAAATGGAGGGTGGGGTGGAGGAACGGGGAAGTTATTTGGGGGATTTAGGTTTGGCCCTATCACAAGAAACGCCCCTGCAAGTCAAACCAATGGTTCATCTGGCCCAGTGTTTTTCTCCAAGAGCAGTAGGAATTGCCATTTAGGAAGACCGTACAAACCAACTAATTTTGTGCAACCAGTGGACTCCCTTATACTCCTCCAGGATCCCACTGTTGTATTAGAGATGCTGGAGGACACATCCTTGCCTAAATGCTCCAAAGAGTAGCTATTGTTGATGAATGCCACTTTGTTCAGGAACTCTAGTAACACTCTGCCATTACGTACTAAAACCAGCATGAATGTTGTCTTAGATATCATCTAGCAAATGCCTCAGTGACAGATCCTGCTTTCAAGAATGAAAAACTCCATAACAGCCATGTAGAATATTCAGGTTAAATGTTAGCATCACTAGCACTGTATGATGGACCCATAATTCCTATATTTTGCATTATTTTCTCAGTTGCTATCTGTTGTTATCTGTTACGTATTGTGAATAGTGCCTGTGGGTTCCAATGCATCTTAGACTCAGATTATTCAAGCCAGCATAGACGAGTTAAGGAAGGCAAACACTGGAAGAAATTTTTGCCTAACAAGTCATAACAGGTGGTTATAAAGACAGAGTAATGTAAGGGAGAGGGAAAGGAGAATAGTAAATTCAGACACGTTTGCATAAATTGAACAACAGTAGAAATACATTCCTTCTGCAGCCATTTAAAGTGATTTCCAAGTACATCAAAAACAATTATAATATAATGAAGCCAGTTGAAATAGGGAAGCTGTACCTTTATTTTGTAACATGTTCTAAAGTGGGCAGATGTGTTGTGGCATTGTCATGCAGTCATCTCGGGTTTTGTTTCATTTTCAGCATTAATTTCATTAACTGATACCCTCCAGTATAGTTGTCCACGCATAATAAGACATGAGGACAGGGTGGCAACTCTAACAAAGCGTGACACTTCTGCAGGCTGCTCAGCAGAACTTGCTCTGTGAAGACACTTACCAGTATCCACTTTTAATAGTGTGTGTCACATTCCTGACAAATCAAGAATGCATTGTGCTGGAAAGGAAGTGTCTTTGAGTCAGTTCTGGAAGGAAATACTTCATATGACAGGACAGCTCTGTGGGCAATGTGACTTCTTCCATTTACCAAGTCCCTTGTCTCAAACTGACCTTCAAGTCCTTCAACAAGTTAGTTCAGTTACAGTACATTTTTAGGAGCATTTGCTTGTCATTACAGACATAACTGTGCATATTGTCAAGCATTTACCCTTTTATTGTTCACAGTCAAGATTTTTCATTACTTTCATTAATATCTAAAACCTGTTACAAATGCTAGTAGGGTTGAAACTATGTTCTTCTGATTAGAAAAGGGGCTGTATTTACAAATAAAGTTTATTTGTTTGGAAAATACATGTTTCTTTTTGTTGTTAGTTCAAAACCAGTGAAGATCTCTGAATATATCACTGTTGTAAAGTTTGCAAAGGGAGTTAGACCTACAGAGTTGTGCTGTGTCCTCATTTGTCCAAAGCTGGTAAAATCTGTGATACAGAACTGTGGATTGGACCATGATGGAGATTAGAAACTATGTTGTCAAGCTGCAAATCTATGTAAAGTGGAAGTCAATATATATTAAGATCTGGGATTTTAGTTCAGAGCAATCATTAATTTGAATGAAACAAATCTGGAGGAAGCACTTAATTTTTTAGTGCATAATTCACTGGATCTCCTCAAACTGTTCAGGAAAAAAAAAATGAATAAATGTTAAAAAAATTAGTCTTTTTTTTTCCAAGGAGTGAGAAGAAAAAAATTTACAAATTCTTGACATTTTTTCCATGGTTTTCGTACATTATCTCTAAGGCACTCTCTGTTTTACTGAGGCAGTGTATGTGTGTCCATGTCTGTATTTGAGACACATATATATCCAAGAAGAAAGAAAGAATATGTTTAGAATTAGGTTTAGATAAAACCTTAAGATAAGCTGCTAGAAACAAAGTAGCTTTAAGGATAAAATGAAAGCAAGTTTCTACAGTTTATGTTGTGTTTGTGTTGTGTTCTACTCTGCTATGGCTGAAATATGAGCATTGGTCTCAGGCGATCTTGATTTGTAGCAAGCATGAATGTAAATGTAATATCAAAAATTTTAAAAATGTCCTAATTTTAATTTCAGATACTCATAAGGAAAATATGGTTTATGAACCAAGGATCAGAACACTAACCACTAAACAAAAAAATGCCAGTTATTTTTGGTTTTTACTTGATTCAGTGCAAATACTTCTACTGCTTTTTCTCCCTATAAACAGCAAAGAAAGGTCCAATAGCTGATTTCCATGTGCATTCAAATTTTGTATTTAATAATATCAAATTACGGATAGATACAAAATGTAAAATCAGAGCAACACTCTTCAGAAGAGTTTAGCTTCTTTTTTGTCCTTAATTCCTGTTTACACTCTTACTTTATAAAGAACAATAATGTTGTTAAAGTTGTTAAAGTTTCCATTTGCAAGTTCTACCCACCAAAACCTGGGATAAATAAGGACTGAGTTGCCTAAATGCAGACATGCAAAGCTCTTTGAGGTACCCGTCCGCTGTCCCTCACCTGCCATGATCGTTGGTCAGACGTGCTAGCTCCATGCAACTATCTGAAAAAGCATTAGAGCATCTATAATGGCATTAGTTGCTCATTTTTAAGCAACTAAATTGCTTCTTTCTGAATTGGAAAGAAACACTGAATACATGAGAAATACTTCTTAACAAAAATGCAAGAGAGAAAAACAACTGTAAAGATTAATCAAAACATTCTGCTGCAGTAACTTCTAAAACATTTCATCTCAGTTTTGGCTTTTATTTTTTACTTTATAAATGTATTTATATTTTAATATTAGAAGTCTTTTTCTTCTGAAGAACAGAAAATAGATTTTTAAAAGCTATAAAAGCTTTGACAGTTACAAATTTATTTTTACCCAGAAAATTCAGTGACACTCTCTTACTAAGAGATTGTTTCAATAAATCATGACTTTTTAAATTGAAAAATTCCACATGAAAATTTGTGACTATTTCCATTTATGATATTTCTTTCAGATGTCACAATATACAGTACTTCTATGAGATGCAAAGAAGGAACTTTTATCTCATGGAGTTCGCATATGCTATATTAAACTGGACATCAGCTGCTTCTCATAAATCTCAGTGCAGTATGTGCAAAATATACACTGCTAACATGATATTTTTCTAACGGCATAATTATTATTACTTAATTTAATTATTTAATTATCCAAAGAAAATGGGTTTTGTCCTAAAAACAGGTGCTTGCTTCCTGGCTTCCTGCTGTGCTTTTCTAACTGCTGTGGGCAGAGTAATTGAATTCCCTGATACGTTTCTTTGCAAGGCAATTTGTTATATTTGTCTTCTGTAGTTCTTGATAACAAGTTGTTTGATCTTTCTTGACAGGAAATAATTTTTTCAGCATGCCAGAAAGCGAGTCATTTAAACAAGTCTATGTATTCACAGTACACAGCACAATTGTCATCATTCCTTTGAAAGTCTTGGTGTCTCAAGGTTGTGGTTTAAAGAAAGATTATCTTGCCTCCTATCCTTTCTCTTTCACTAGCTGGGAAAAAAAAAAGTAAATGGTGGAGCCCAACCTTGCTACATCTGTCACTTTCTCCAAAAAATATCTCGAAGCTGAGCCATATGATTACTTACTACATGTACAAGAGTTTTAAGTTCCTGAAGAGCACATCATAAATGCTCCGTGTGGGGAGTGCTTCCCAGTTCCAAATTCTTTGACATTGTCAGTAGTCATATATATACCAACTATATATTGAAATAACAATGGAGAAAATGCACTGTCCCATGCTGTTCTTCAGATGGAAACCAAACATGCAAACAGAGGAGACACAGGGCTTCTAATGACTTGGTGTACAAGACCTAAACAACCTTTACAACCTGGATAAGGAAACATTGTTCACCGTTAGAAATGCTTTCTCCTTTTGTTACAACAGTGGTACGATTTCTGAGTATCTGTCACATATTATGCATATTTCCAGCCTTTAAGATAGGGCAGTATTATTGTTCCCTTTTTTCAGACAGAGGACTGGGGCAAGGGGGGGTAAACGGCTCCATCCAGACGGTTTTACCAGCTGTGACAACTTCTGCTGCCTTCATCATGTGCCCCAGGGAGCCATCCTCATTCCCTGAGCCATTTGGTTCAGAGTACCTTGCTTCAACATTTTTCCTCTTAGGCCCTTTTTAAAATGAGCTAGCCACTTCCTCATGGGAATGGCTCCTAGCTCGCGGCTAAAGCACTGGCCCTTGCTGACCTCCCTGCTCCCAAGCCTCCCAAGCATATTGCTCACACCCTGAGTGTCCCGTGCTTCCAATGGGACCAAATAATCTTTCAATTTTTAGTATTTTGAATACTGCTTGGAGTTTGTTAGGTTGTTATATCATCACAGCCACTAAGGCCTGGTGAGGAGCAGAGGAACAATGACAGCCCAAGGACCCCAGTCACTCCATGAATACAAGAAGACTCACTCTGCTTGTCCCAAGGCTGCCCAAGAAGAACAATGAGCCCAGTGTCTGCATGTTCATCCCTGAGGATAAGTCAAGGAAAGAAGCTTCCTCCTCAAATGCCTTTTGGAGTGAATGGGGGTACTGTTGAAGACGGGTATAGGATTAATTATAGGATACAGGGAAAGATCATTTTAGGACTGTCTAAAACTTGTGGACTATATTCAGGAGACTGTGAGAATGTGCAAGGCTTATGGTAGAGCCTTTATTGGAAGGACCAAAGGCAGGGAAAGGGGTGGAACAAACCTGGGAAAACAGAGACAAATGGAGATAAAAGGTAGAAATGTAAACAGGTCATTGCACCCTGCACTTCATCACCACAGTCTAGCCTGTATTCTCATTAAATCACGTTTTTAACCACATTCTGGGTATGCTTTCTATTCTAACTACATGTATGTGAACACTAGCCAACTTCAAGATGGATTAGCCAACAAGTGTATAAGACGTGAGCGAGACAAAAACTGTGGGGGCTCATAGGCTTAAGTGCCAGCAGCTGGGAAGACCAGGGAATCCAAGGGCCAGCCACTGGATAGACTGAGTGTCTAAGGCCAGCTGCTGGACTGATCCATGTTTTGTTTTGTACATGTATGTACATATAAGTATGTATGTGTGTGTGTCTGTGTGTGTAGTCCACTACTGGACTTCAATCCCAATCAGCTGGAGAAGTGGCATAGGATCAGGCTTTCCATGCTATTCATATTTGTTTGAGTTTGTGTGGGTGCTGGCGAAGGCACTATTTCCACCCAAGTTAGCACGGGGTGACTGGCCGTATGTGTGTGAATTTTGTGCGTGAGTGTGTGTCCATCCATGCATGCCTGCTGAGAACCAATGCTCAGCCTCACTAGTGGTTGGACCTGCAGACAGCCAAGTCTATCAGCTGGTGAATTCAGCAAGCCTGAACAGTCATGTTCAAACTACTCACCGTGTAGCAGCTACCCTGCTGCATTCCTGCAGGTGGCTGAGGAATCCCCTCACTTGCAGTAACTTCAGTTTCAGGTTCTTCAGTGAATAATATTCCTTTACAAGATGACCAAGCTAATGAGAACTCTATTTCACATCAATCTCTGCTTCAGTTTTTATAGACTGATACTGAGCAGAAGTACCCCACATGGGGATTCATGAACATACAAGACCTCCTGGAATAAATTAAATATTTGTCTTTAGGTGAATGAATCACATTTTCAATGTCAAATCTTCTAGCTGAACTCAGCCTTCTTCTCTGACCCAGCCGTGGCTGTTACGACAGCTCTTGTGGTTGACATGAAAGGCAGACTGTCAAAATCTCAAATTGTTGATAAACCTCCGAACCAAAAAGTGGTTGCATCATTCTTTTATGTCATCAAGATTTTTAAATTTGCTTTGGTTTTGTAATTTTTTGTATTCAAAACCAAATTAATTTTGAAAAAAAAAATATTTTTTATCATAAAATTAAATGTGTCATAAAAAAAGTCAAAAGTAAAACTGAGATGATTTCAGAACTTTGATGCTTTTAAACGGGAGAGACCCTTAAGAGCTGATCCTTTAAAAATATTTTTAGTTTGAATAAATGGAGAATTTTTGTCCAAATATATTAGAAAATTCCAAAACAGAGCTGAATTTCTTTTCCTGTAAAGGGCAAAATAGTGAAGAATTAGAAGAAAAAATGCATATGAAAAGCCATAATGTTTATAGTAAGATTAAACACTGGTCCCATTTTCTTCTCTAGTGTTTTTTTGGTTGGGAGTTTGACATATAAACAATGTAGTTTGATAAAGCAAACAGGTGGAATTCAAATTGACAGCCTTTGATTTAAGAAGATGAATAGTTTAGAAACACAGTAACTTCCATATCACGGCACAATGATGTATTTCAATGTTTATTGGGGTTTATTTGCAATACTTGTCAAATACAGCAAATTTTTCAGGCTTTCAAATACACTACCTTTTAGTGGGTAACAGTCAAATTTTAGAGGGTTCTTCAGTTTAGACCTTGAACTGGGGAATTATTCTTCAGTACTTCACATTTCTGGTATGCCGTAGAAAACATATAAAGAAATCAAGAATCTGGTGAGATTTTTTTTCCAACAGCCTCCGTATTTATAGTTATTTGAGGTTTTATTTATTTTAATGAAACAGACAAGGCAGAAATGATTTATGGTGTACAATATATTTATGTTCTACATTTTCCAAAATTTAAACTCCTTGGGGATGAGACAATTAGAAATCTTACAGAAAATTTTCAGTGAGTTGCTTCCACTGCATGTTATGTCAAGCAGTATAAATACTCATCATTCTTTATTAATCACAATCCCTTTACAGTCTAATGCAGGAATGACACTGTGTCTCTCCACTGCATCTTCAGTTCATCTGCTACCGTGCTATTTATATACTGAATATCGCAATTAGTAGTTGCTTCATAATGCTGTTTCCAAAATGTGGCTGCAGACCAGGTCAGTATGGTGAAATTGCAACTAAATTTTGGAACTGAAAGTTCTAGATTCAATCTTATAAATGCTTGACACTGAGAATAATGCATACTGTGGAAAGTCTACTTAATGTTGATACAACTGCTCACATTAGTAGTCAATAAGATCAATCATAAATACAGTTTGGGATTTTTCAGTTTCCTCTTGCATCATGATTATATTTCTTTTTTCTGTTCTCTCGGTTTTCACCTGTAGTCAGTGTCTTTTAAGAAAAAGAAAACAATCAAATGCCTATTCCTCTTTGTTTTCTTCATTTCTTTTCCCAACTTCTTTTCTTCTTATTTTCATTACCCCCATTTTCTTCTTCTGCAACAATAGTTCATAAATGAAATCAAATAAGGTAAAGGAAAAAGAAACTGAGCAATATCAGTTTGGTCTGTAGCAAAAAAATAATACATTCTAGATGATTTCCTTTTCAGGCAGCTCCAACTTTTATTTTACTCTTTTTTTTTTTTTTTTTTTTTTGCAAATGGGCATCTATAAATATAGCTTACTCCCGCTCAGTAAAAGTGCTGTGAACATATTGATAGTTTGTGACTGGGATAGCACTCATTTTTTTTTTCAAAAATGCATTTCAAGAAAAAAAAAATAATTAGGAAAACTTAAAAAAACCCCAAGCTCCATAATTGCAAGTGATGAATATTTGCAGTTATGCATGTGATTCAAGAGTTTGCTGAATCAAGCCTTTTGGAAGAATGACTGGACATAACACCCCATTGTGACAGATGAGTGAGGAAATATAGGCTTATCTCTGAAGTCAATGAGAATGCTAACAGTTTTCATAAGAGTGTGCTGCTGATGTGGAACTACCTCAAGAAGTGTCAGAGGAGGATGTGTCAGATGTAAAGAGGACTGTGTACAGAGAAGATTGTAGAGGCAGGAAACATCCTGTAGAAAGCTATGAAATGCACGAAACCTTTAGATATTAATTTACCTTCAAAGTCAAATTTGAGATGTTCTGTCTGTCTGAAGTAAATCAACTTTATTTTCTAACCTAACAAATATGCAGAATGAAAAACCTACCGGTGAAGTTACTATGAGACATAACTTTTTTGATATCTGAAATACACTGAGATGTACAATCAAGTTAAACATTCTTGGCACTTAGATGAATAAATGCTTTAAAAATCAAGTATATAGCTAAAATCAAGTATATAGCTAAAAGACAGAGTACATATATAATGCCACTTTTTAAAAAATTAGGTCTATAAATGACTGCATTGCTGACTTACATATGATTTAAAAGCATTCAGTTTCCTTTAATACATTATGCAGATTCTATAAAAAATATAATAAATTATTACATAAGTACATACATTTTAGTGCAGCTCCTTAAAAAGTAAAAATGTAAAATAGAGATTTTTCCTAAATTGCACCATTCTGGAGGTGAGGAGGTCCTTGAAATGAGCTGTGGTACTGATGCATCTGCAGATGTCCAAATTGTTACTGATTATTCTATTCCAAAAGTCCACTAGAAAAATAACTTGTAGGACAAGACTATCTTTCCGTACCAATACTTCTTTTTTTTTTTTCATTATTATTAGATTTATTTTTTTTAATTAGCCATGGCATACAATGGACAGAATTTAATTGTGTTGTGTTCTGTTCACATGTTCATAAGTTACCAGAAAGGACTGATTCACAGAACAAAGTGGAACTTTCTGAAACACTGGTTTTGCTTTTGCAGTAGCTCTGAAGATCAGACAAAATGTGTCAGGAATTCCTGCTGTATTGAAACCTATAGACCACAGGGTCTAATGCTGAAATCAAGAATTTAATGATGTCCGTTGCTAAGAATTATCTCCATTTTTAATTCTAGTTCAAACCATGTTTAATCTTGAAGGATGAGGAAAAGGATTTTCTTTTACACTTTTCCACAAAATGTTTCTGCATAAAAGGGTTTCATCAAGACTAGCATACTGTAGGAGACTTTGTAACATCAGGCAGCCGAGAGAGAGGCTTTTCTTTCACCTTCACTATCCACTGCAGGAAAAAAGAGAGGGAAATCAAGCTTTTTTTAATTATTATTATTTTTTAGCTTGGAAACGGTTTTTGGTAGGACTTTGTTCCTGCAGAATCTGAAACGGCTTCTGAAGTTTTAGGAGGTTTTAATAAAGGAGAACTTTATAACATTAAAGCAGTGATCAATACAAGGCATTGGGGGCTTCCAATACACATTCCCAGATAGCTCAAATACGACCTCTGTGGTTACTGGGTCTTGTAAACCAGAAACATAAGTTTGCAAATCAAGTTTCTATTTTCTTTTTTTTTACTTCAGCATAAACTGCTTGAATGACTAGACTGCTTACTCAGTCCCAACTATTTGTTGTCCTTATTCTGCCTTTTATAGTCACAGTTTTCCTACCTGCCAGTCACAGGACCTTTAAGTAGAATTGCAAACCCAACATTTTCTGGAGATCTGATAGCCCTGATCTTTTAACAGGTATTGCTGCAGAGAGAAGACAGAATAAATCACACAAAACAATGTTTTGTTTTGTCATAGCTAGGGCGTTACTAGATTTCTTAAAGCCTGGTTGCCCACAGTGGAAGATGATCCAGTTAGGGACCATTACAGCAAACCAGTGGACTGGAGGGGATGGACCTGAGGGCATTAAGGGACCTGGCTGCCATTGCAAGGCAGATCTCATTGTCCTCAAGGGCAACCGGGGGAGGTCTCTGGTGACCCGAAAAAGGCAGATATCACTCGCAATCCTTTTTAAGACTGGCAAGAAGGAGGTCACCGGCCTCACCTTAATCCCTGGGAAGATTATGGGCTAAATTCTCTGGGAAACCTTGCCCAGGCGCGTGAAGGACAAGAAGGTGTCAGGAGCAGCCCGTGTGGCTTTACCACGGGCAAACCACGCCTGCGCAGCTGTTTGGCGGGGCCAGGACCGGTTAAACCCCTGTACCTCCAACCGAAAATGGCGGCGTGAGAGCCTTCCGAGGGGCGGGCGCTGAGCAGCCGCGGTGACAGCCAATCGCCAGGCGCTGCGGGGCCCTGAGCCAATCGCAGTCGGGTACCCTCCGCCCCGCCCACAGCGCCGAGGCACCAGCTCGCGGTTGTCTAATGGCAAACCAGGAGAAGGAGCTTCGGTGTCCCGGGGCAGCGCCCGCAGCCTCTTCAGGAACCGTTGTTCCTTGGAACTGCTTTGGGGAAAAAAGCCTCATGAGGGAGAACATATTCCTCCTCCCTAGAGCTAATGAAAGGAAATTAACCAAAGCACAGACTAAAAAGTTTGGTTGGGTTTTTTTTTTTTTATTTTGTATATAAAAATGTTTAACTTGTATGATAATATAGATAATTCTATGTATAGTTATAATGTTTATAATTATAGGAACTAGATGATGATAGAATAAAAATTTATTGAACACAAATAAAACGGTCTGCATAAAGTTATTTAGTAACTTTTGTTGACCTCTGCAAATATATTTTGTAATATTTTGAAGCCCATTATTTTTTAACTTGGAAAGAAATTTGCTTCCTTACCGAAGACTTCTGCAATGAGTATTAAATTTGTTTCTTAGCTGGGGATCTGGATAGTTGTAAATGTCTTCTTTAGAAAAGGGAATTGCAAATTAGGGGGCAACTGAAAATACATCCTACTTTTAAAACTGCTTCAGGTTACTGTGTTATGTTTTTTTTATAATTTCCTTGATACTTTAGCTAATTGTCAGAGTTATTCGGCATACTTGTCTCATTTCCTCTGCTCTTCACCTGGTTGATCCTATACAGAAATATTAATAATATAAAAATGTGTGACATCCTACTTAAAACCCACAGATTTCTCCTGCTATCGAATGCCTTAGATTTTTAAATCTTTGCTCTTTTAAAAAATGTATCAGTGTCTTAGGCAGCTCTTGCATGAGACTGTAAGTCTCTTACGATAGATGCAGTAACAATATCTGGTGAGAAGAGTAATTGGAGTTATGATTAAAAGTTGAGATCGTTCATTTAAACAAACCCTGTAATAATTGAAGAAGAAAGGTAACTATAACAATAATGTTTTAAAATAGTGGATTGAATGATGAGTTTTCTTGGATGCTTACAGTATAGAAGATGGGAAAGTGCATGAGGAACACACAGGGCTTATATTAATTTTTTTAACCATTTAATCAAATTGCTTGTTCTACATTGATCTCTTGTCTCCTTATCAGCTACCTCCCGGTCATCTTCATACATGTTTCCTGGAAACAGCCGTAGGTAGGAAGATTTTATGGAAGAAAACTTTTGAATTAAACTTGTAACTGAATTTATGTGTAAAAAAAATTGTTGCTGCGTATATTTACTTGTACTTAAGTCACATGCTGCAAATAGAACAAGTCATAATCAATAGGGCTAATCTCAGCATGGACAGTTGTACATAATCAGAAAACTGAGATTAGTATGGGTCTTACAATGCATGAAAGGAAGCAATATATATAAAGTACTTCCATTCCTTTGAGAGTAAAAAAAAATTCTCTTAGTGAGTCTTTCCTGTCAAAACCTAGTCAGCGAGGCTCAAATTCTTAAAAAGGCCCATTCAAATAGAATCTACAGATTAATACCTATTTACATGAGTTAGCCTAGAAGTAATTTGAATTAATTTAATTTGAAATAATGAACTTTCCGTTGATGCTATGTCAAGTTACAGAGAGATTTATTTTGCAATTTTTCAATATTCAAGTAGGAAACACTTATTTGCTTAGAAAGCCTCACACAGATGCTGAAAACAGGAAGATGTTATCTTTATATGACACTTAAGGAAGCTGCCTTCTTGTTCCTCCCACAAAACTGATTTTAACCAGTGTTATTTGCAGTCTACAATAAGTCCCATGATAGCCAGCTTATATATAGGATTTCAGTCCTGTATGATTACTTCACTGCAAGACTGAGCAAAATAAGAGCAAGCAGGTACTGTAGTGAGATAGAATGCTCTGAAAAATATAGATATTTCTAGAAAGAGAAATGGGAATAAAAAACAAACAGCTACTTCATTTGTCTAATCACTTTTTACAAATGTCTGTCTGTCGTGGTTTAACCCCAGCCAGCAACTAAGCACCACGCAGCCGCTCACTCACTCCCCCCCACCCAGTGGGATGGGGGAGAGAATCAGGAAAAAGAAGCAATACCCACAGGTTGAGATAAGAACAGTTTAGTAGAACAGAAAAGAAGAAATGAATAATGATAACACTAATAAAATGACAACAGCAATAATAAAAGGATTGGAATGTACAAATGATGCGCAGGGCAATCGCTCACCACCCACCGACTGGCACCCAGCTAGTCCCCGAGTGGCGATTCCCCGCCCCCACTTCCCAGTTCCTATACTGGATGGGACATCATATGGTATGGAATACCCCATTGGCCAGTTTGGGTCAGGTGCCCTGGCTGTGTCCTGTGCCAACTTGTGCCCCTCCAGCCTTCTTGCTGGCTGGGCATGAGAAGCTGAAAAATCCTTGACATTAGTCTAAACACTATTTAGCAACAACTGAAAACATCAGTGTGTTATCAACATTCTTCTCATACTGAACTCAAAACATAGCACCCTACCAGCTACTAGGAAGACTGTTAACTCTACCCCAGCTGAAACTAGGACACTGTCTTAGTGCTAATCTCTCTTTACCTGTGTTTTCCCTTCAAAATTATAAGATGGCAATTTCTGCAGAATAAAAAAGTGATCTAACATTTTATTAAATAAAACTGACATAATTATATTAAAATCAAATTAACATTCCATAAAACAATAGTAATCTCAAATGTTTTTCTTTATTTTTTACTTTTATATCTCAAAATACATCTGTCAATAAAACAAAAAGCATTGAAATTCCATGAAATCTCTGAAATACAGCTACAGAGAAAATGCCACAGTTTATTCATTAATAAAGCAGTCTGATTAATTTAGATTTTTTTTTGCCATCCTTTATGAGTAATTAGATATATAAATGATAATTTCAGTATGAATAATAACTATTTAAGCCACTTCATAGCATTATATATAATATGTAGTGCACAATATTTATTTAATTAAATATATATTCTCAGCCACAACTCAGTAACCTAATATTTAGCTATATCAAGCATTCAGCTTCCTCATTGGCTTCAATTAACTAAGGTCTTCAGAGATTAAATACTGGGCTTTAATACTGTGCAACTAGCTTTAGATATTTCTCCAGTGGGAGTAGCTGCAATATAATCTCTATGGAGTAGCTGCAATACAATGTCTTCCTTCTGTACTTAATGACCTGTCCTTTCTAAATCTGAGATGAAGAAACAGGTGGTAAAAACAATAAAAGGTTTGCTTCTCTCAAAGGGATTTCTGACTCAGGTCTGAGAGTTACTGCTTTGAAACTGCTGTGTATCAAAATTATTCCATTATCATGCCTTCTTTCATTTCTTGGCGTCATGAAATACCGTCTTTGTCTTTGAATTAGAGACTTTTCATTTTGACCTTAAGAGCAAGTAGAACATTTGAAGATGCATGCTTTTATTATATGAACTATTCTCTTGAAACAAATTTTTTAAGAAAAGTTGAGTGGAGATGTCCTTTGCTATCCAAGACCATCAAGCTCTTGGGCCAAGTCCCTAAACTTCTATTACATTTAATTTTGGTTTTCATATTGTTTTTCTAAATTCATTTCCTAGAAACTGAACTCTATTGAGCTCTCTTGGCCAAGTCTTGTCTACAGGTCATACTGTTGTGGGTTTAGTGTTCTGGCCTCCACCCCTCTGTCCAGACCACTGAAGAAGAGCCAAAGGTAGTGAACATTTTCTGTTAGCATCTGATTTGTGCTCCTTTCATGTGTAGTCATGAAAAGAATAGTGATGAACTAAAGAGGGAGCACCTTGATTATCTGCCCAAAATTAGATGGGATGTATCCCAGCCTAACCATCTGGAATGACTGGATAGATATTTCATTTGCACAAAATGATCAAGTTATCACTTGGCAGTGCTTCAAGTTTCTGTCCAGTGAAGAATATAATACAGAAAAAAGAGATGTTGCCATTATAGATTATTCAAAGCTTGACCAAGTAGGAAGATACAACTTCTTTTGTAGTCTGTAAACAATGTTTTCAGCATTGTTAACTTTTTTTTTAATATTTCATTTTGCTGATGAATCATTTGTGTTCCCTATTACTGAGGAGTAAAACCTTATACCTGCCCTTAACTAATATTAAGATCTAAATCAAACTTTCGGATTTTCTACGGTTGTCTGAACTCTTTGAAGATCTTCTGTTATGATAGATGCTACATTCAGTATTATTGATACAATATGTAATTCGTAGTCAATACTTAGAGGTTTACATTATTACCAGTGATCAAACTGAAGCATCGTCTGGAATACAGAACTGCAATGAAAGTCTCATGGAGTGATGATACTACCTCATTGCCTGATACAGTGTCTAATACGTTGAAAGGAAGCTAAGAGATTTTAACAAAATGCTTTTTTCTTTTTTTAAACTTTCATGCAGGTAACAATTACAGAAGTAGTGTCAGTTAATAAAAAGATGTAAACAACCAGACTTGCAAATTCAGAACAAATTTTAAGTATCACTTTAGAGACAGTAACACATTGATTACAACAGAGAGTAGATAAAAGCTTCAACAGAAACTGTACAGTGGAAATAAAATAAAGTATTATGAGTATGAGGTTCTACAGTCTAGCTATGTTTTAAAAAAACAGCAATAAATATATCTTATAAAAACCTCAATTTCCTGCTGCATTTTACTGGAGTGATGGATAACTGTGACATTGTTCATAGGAAAGTTATACAAATTCTGCAGGAGGACTATATGACACGGCTGATTGTTTAGGGGTGTGTGTGCAAGTATATGGCTCACTTGAATTGTCACAAGAACAACAGATGATAAGAGGGGTGAATAGAGAGAGAGATGTGTCAAAGACAGAAACACAGGACTCAGATTTGTTGCATATACTTTAAGGTCTTTAACTGAAGTAACTATATTAGAAGCTTGTAACACTGCATCTGTTAAACATCTGAGTGACTTTTAATGCAATTTACATTATTACTTAAGTTGCCATGCATTATGCTAATCAGTTTCATTTATTTTATGTATTCAAAGAAGACGTAAAGTATTTAAGAGAGAGCAAGTAGAAAACAAGCCTGGAGATGGGTTTTAGTCATCTAGGTATCTCCTGTTATTCTAGGGCCTGTGAGGCAACCCACCTGGTCTCCAGCAGCTCTTCCAGCAAGGCATAGATCTCTGAGAAGTCCAGGAACCTGGCTGCCAGCGCTGGTCACACAACTTGGATACCCGTGGCACCTCAGGTGACGTTAGGTACTTATGTTTAAGCAACTGAACCCAATCCAGAATGGCCACTAGAGTAGCAATACAATGTTCTGTGCAAACCGAATCCATAGTCATCAAAATAAAAATTGTATTTTAAACATGAGTTTACCGTACTTTTTTTTTTTCTTTAAAAAAATCTTATGAATACATAGAGGGATTTTTACGGAACTTGTGGCCTCATAAGAACTATAAAAAATTTCCTCTCAGTTCCTAGCAAATCAGTTCATTACTCCTGTAAACATATTGAAATACAATAAATTTAAGCATAGTCTCCTGAGCTTGATGCAATCTTTTTCCTTCCATTAATAATCTGCCACATAAAACAAGAGCATTTTAGGCATACTACCTGTTTTGCTGTTTGAAATCACAGTCCCACAGATGACTGTATTAACAGTATCGGTGAATCTTTTTTGTTGAACTTCTTTTCCTATGAGCTTTCTTCCTTTGAATAATATCTGGTTGCTCTCTTGCAAAACAACATATAAGTTTATCATCAGGTAAGGAAGGCAGGGGACCAGCATGGCTGAGTAAGGACCTCCTGGTCAAACTAAAGGATAAGAAGGAAATGCACAGGCAGTGGATCCACGGACACTTATCCTGGAAGAATATAGGCACGCTGCCCACATGTGTAGGGATGGGATCAGGAAAGCTAAGGCACAGCTGGAGCTGAATTTGGCAAGGATGTGAAGTATAATAATAAGGGCTTCTACAGGTACGTTGCTCAGAAAAAGAAAGATTAAAGACAATATACCACCTCCCGCCCCGTCCCTCTCCCCAGTAAAGAAGACAGGAGAACTAGTAACAACCAATACGGAGAAGGCTGAGGTCCTCGACAAATTTTGCCTCAGTTTTCACTGGTGATCACTCTTCCCACATCTCTCAAGTCTCTGAACCTCAAGGTAGGGACTGGGGGAATGAAGTCCCTCCCATCGTAGGAGAAGATCAGGTTCAAGACCACCTGAGGAACCTGAACATACACAGGTCCATGGGACCCAACCAGATGAATCCCAGAGTCCTGAGAGATTTGGCTGATGTAGTTGCCACCGCTCTGTCATATTTCAAAAGTCATGGCAGTCAGAAGGCCCCAGTGACTGAAGAAAAGGGAATATGGCACCCATTTTTTTAAAGGGTAAAAAGGAGGACCCCGGGAACTACCAACCAGTCAGACTCAGAGCTGTGCCCAGCAAGATCATGGAGCAGATCCTCCTGGAAGACATATGGAAGACAGGGAGGTGATCAGAGACAGCCAATGCTGTCTGACTAATCTGGTGGCCTTCTACAATGGAGTGACTGCATCAGTGGACAAAGGAAGCGCTACAGATGTCATCTACCTGAACTCTGCAAGGCCTTTGATACTGTGCCACATTCTTGCTGCTAAATTGGAGACACATGGATGGACTGTTAGATGGATAAAGAATTGGCTGGATGGCCATGTCCAAAGGGTTACAGTCAATGGCTCAATGTCCCATTGGAAACCAGTAACAAACGGTGTCCCTCAGGGATCCATACTGGGACCAATACTATTTAATATCTTCATCAGTGGCATAGATAATGGGACTGAGTGCACGCTCAGCAAGTTTGCAGATGACACCAAGCTGAGTGGTGCAGCTGATACACTTGAGGGAAGGGATGCCAACCAGAGGGAACTTGAAAGTTTTGAGGAATGGGCCCATATATGTCTCATGAAGTTCAACAAGGCCAAGTGCAAGGTCCTGCACCTGGGTCCGGGCAATCCCCAATATCAGTAGAGACTGGGGGATTAATTCATTGAGATAACTCTGTGGAGAAGGACTTGGGGATATTGGTGGACAAAAAATTGGATATGAGTCAGTAATGTGCACATGCAGCCCAGAAGCCAATCATATCCCGGGCTACATCCAAAGAAGCATAACCAGCAGTTGATTCTCCCACTCTACTCTGCTCTCATGAGACCCCACCTGGAGTACTGCACCCAGTTCTGGGGTCCCCAGTGCAAGAAAGACATGGACTTGTTAGAGCAGGTCCAGAGAGGGCCACAAAAATGATCAGAGAACTGGAACACCTCTTCTATGCGGAAAGGCTGAGATAGTTGCGGTAGCTCAGCCTGGAGAAGAGAAGGGTCCCAGAAGACCTTATTGCGGCCTTTCAATATCTAAAGAGGGATTATAAGAAAGACAGAGAGAGGCTTTTTACCAAGGCCTGTAGTGACAGGACAAGAGGAAATGGTTTAAACTGAAAGAAGATAGATTTAAATTGGACATAAGGATGAATTTTTTTATGATGAGGATGGTGAAGGCTGGAACAGGTTGCCCAGAGAAGTTGTGGATGCCCCATCCCTGGACGTGTTCAAGGTCAGGTTGGCTGGGGCTTTGAGCAACCTGGTCTACTGAAAGATGTCCCTGCCCATAGCAGGTGGGTTGAACTAGATCACCTTTAAGGTCCCTTCCAACCCAAATCATTCTGTGATTGCATGATTCCATTCTATAATTTATGAAGTCCCATAACTCATTAAATATGCCAAGCATTCACAATACAGTAAACTTACAAAATGGGAGTAGAGTCTTGATTTTAAAAAAATATGGTCATTAAAATAAATTCTCACTTATAAAAAGGAGCCTTTTTTAGTTGTTCTCTGTTTTACATTCTGAGTAAACTGGTACAAATAATTTATTTTGTAAGAGTTAAGACATGATGTTATAAAAAAATCCATTGCTTCAGTGTTTAGTTTAATACCAGGGCTAAATTTAGAATTAATGAACAAAGTAGCCTAAGCTATAGCCCTGCATTAAAATCTGGCTCCAAGGAGTCTGAGCTATTCTAGCTTACTTGCACTGGAAATAAAGGAAAATGCAAATTAAAGTTGTTCATATATGTAAGTATGTAGGGAATAATATATTCCGCTCTATATACCTAGCAACTGGAGGATTAAAAGTATACAGTATTAAGAGAGGTTACTAATTCATCACAATTTGTTCAAAATACTTTGTAAGGCAATTGTTCCAAGAGTTTTCTGTGACATTTGTTGATTGTATAATTGTATAATAATCAAGCATGTGTGACCTCTGTTCTGTTAACAGTGAGCAGAGTATCTTTCTGGCAAACAATGCAGGATGCAAATGAAAAGAGTGAATATTTTTTTTCTACTTGAATTAAGAAAAGAGAACTGCAGATGCATACATAGAATGGGCCAATGGTGCATACCAGATTCTGTTCATAGAGCTGGCATAAGGAAAGACATTTTGGATTGAGATCAGCTGGGGAACACGAAGATCGCTGAGGGGTTGATCCACATGCCCTATGAGGAAATGTTGAAAGGATGGGGCTTGTTTACCCTGGAGAAGAGAGGCTAAGGGGGGTCTTATTGCTCCCTACAAGCAACTAATGTGAGAATGTAGAGAAGACAGAGCCAAACTTCTCAGAGGTGCAGAGTAGAAAGAGAGAGGTAACAGACACAAGTTGGAACACAGGATAAGGAAATGAAATAAAATCCTTCTATATAAGAAAAAAAAAAATCCCTAAAGGTGGTCAGTCACTGTAATAGGCTGCCCAGAGAGGCTGTGGAATCTGCATCTTCAGAGATATTTAAAAATCAGCTGGACATGGCCTTGAGCAACCTGCTGGATGTACACTGAGTACGAGGTTGGACTAGATGACCTCTGGAAGTTTTTTCTGACCTGTATGAATCTGTGATTCTATCTTCAATATAAAAAGTATGCTTCAGAGACATGGGAGATTTTCATTTTATTTCCCCTCCTGTTGCACTGGGTAAGGAAAGCAATGTATTGTAGAAATATGAGGCCAAAATGTGACATTGACTACTCTTTTGCCCATCCTTCCAGTTTCTCAAAAGATAAATAATACAAATCAGATTCCCTGTGAATAGCTGGAGATCTTAAAAAAGGTTCAGAGCAACTCCAGATTAACAGAAGAATTCTGAATTGTCAGTTGCTTCAGCACCTAATAGATTAATTCTGGTAGGCTAGATCCAGGCAAATTAATTCTGACTGGACTGAAGTCAAATGTAGAAGGTTCAGCCCTACGTAACAACATAGACTGTCTCCTCTTCAGACATAGCCTGGTCTGCCTTAAAGATTCTCTTGTTGCTGCGGGCATTTTAAGAAGTGCTCAAGTCAACTGCAGTGTAGGTTTTCTCAGGTGATGACATGACTAGCAGTCTGCAGAGCTACAGAATCAACAGAGTATCGCTTACCTGCCATGCATTGAAGCAGCACAACTGTATATCCCAAAATATAAAACTTGCAGCATCAGGAAGAGAGCAAGATGCAGTCCTTGATGAAGGAATAACACATCTCTCACTGATGCTTTGGCTACTAAGTGATATGAAAGAATCTTTTTTCCAACCATAAAGAAGTGAGCAAACTTTTTACCAAAATGCATTATTTCAGTTTGTGGTTTTAATAGGTTCTACAGTTTCTGAGTTTAAATTTCTTAGAGGTGTTTACCCGGGTCATTCCATTTAAGCAGTCTAACTTAGGTACTTAGGCTCCCAAAACAATCAACCATCAAAGCTATTTTTTCTTCATATTGACTCTATGGGGAACCTAGGCATCAGAGTTAGATTGCCAGAATTACCATGGCTCACACTAACATCTACTTTTCAAATATAGCAGTACCTAACCTAGGAACATAAAATGGGCTACATTAAGTTTTCATCACCTTGGCCCATTCTTATGAGCAGAAAGAAAGAGCTTTTAAATGAGGAGTATTTTTACCAATGACCTGCACTGAAATCTAGAGCAGCCAGAGTGCTAAATGTATAGCCCAAACTAAATAATAGGAAATACTGATGAGAAGAATATGTCTTAAACCCTTTCCTTTTCAGGGCTGTGAATGCTCTCTGAACTGTTATCTGAGTAGATCACTAACATGGGGTGGAGGAGAAGACAAACTGGGCAGAAAGGGGAAAAATGCAATTCAGTTGCAAACCATGGTTTTAAGCCTTGATTTTGACATTGAACCCCAAATTTAGCTCAGGTAATCTTGTGTAAAACCTGAATTAGATCATTTTACATACCTTCCATAGTTGATAGGCCAATTTAAGCAGTGTCAGAAGATAGTTCTCCCTACTTGTTGGTTTTGCAACTAGCTTATGCTGAACTAGGACAGTGCTCCTACTGAGAGAGGTGATTCAGCCTTCTTTTCTGCCTGCAGCCACATTTCCTTCTGTCTGCTAGCACTAGTTATTGTAATGCTTTCCAAGGCATGGGACAGTATACCCATTGAATCCAACTGCTGTCAGAAAAAAACCAAAAAATTTTGTAGTGGTTTTGAACAAACTCGGCTGCTTTTGACTCTAATCCCTAAAACATGTCTCTTAGAATATAATAACTTCACTCCCATTAAATCTTTTCAACAGACAAATATAAATGAGATCGGTAACATGATTAACACTATGGCCTCAAGTATACTTTGATGTTTATTTCTGTATTTCTGAAGTTATTGTTCAATCTCAGATTACCCAGAAGTTTGTACCCAGGCCAAACTTCTGCAGCAGGGTTACATAGGAATGGCAGTTTTGGCTCTTTTGTTTGTAAATTATTTCCTCATTGCTAACAAACCATTTCTTTCTGTTTTTCTTCTGCATTTCTGAGCAACATCTGGAGAAAACAGGAGTCTGGATGAGCTGTAATTTTTTTTTTTTTTCCATATGCTTGCCATGCTTTCTTCTTCATAGCACAAGTAAATGCAAACAAAAGGAAACAAAAATTTCTATCTTGGGTCAGATTCTCAGGTACTGTAAATCAACAAAATTGCCAAAAGAGGCCCTATCTATTTTGCTTTAGTCATAGTGCTCTTTCAAATGGAACAGTTTCTCATTACCTGTCCATCATTTCAGTATTTTGAATGACATTTATTTCTGGGAGATAAAATTTAATGTAAAAACAACATTCCTGAAGAACAGCAAAGTACACAGCACACAACAAAATTGTTTTTGTTTTTCAGGAACATTGACTAATTTACACAAATTAATAGACTGGACTACCGTAATTGTACCTTGATATCTTGAAGTTCTTTCCAGAAGAAAAGTTTGAAACTCCTCTTTCAGCATCTTGAAACTGTACATATGAGTGTTTGATAAAGACAAATTTGGAAGAGGTTGGGAAAGAAGAAGGAGTTTTGATGTAAAATAGCAGCTGGGATGTCAGTTATATTCCTTACCATTAATATATTCCGTTCACTTGCTATCTTGCTTATCTCATTCTGCAGTATATTTCTGAGATACACCTTCCTTGTCATGTTTTCCTTCTGTACTGTAACCTTCATTGTCATTTATCTTTAGTGATGTATGTATCTTTCACATGGCAACCTATATTTTCACTAATATATACATTCTATTACTTCTGTTATTACTAAAAAAGACATATGTATTTATATATAATAATTAGTCACCATGTCTACCTTGCTTATCAGGACATGCAATGATTCATAACACAGGATTCAGAATCCTGTATTCATGCACACCCCCTGCAGTGTATAGATAACTACTCAGAAATTAATGTGCAAATAAAGTCTTCAGGTTCAGCTTCCTTCTGTCCCTTTCAAATTCTAACTGGCATACTTAGCTTTCAATTTGACTATAATATCTGCAGTTTTAATTATATTGCTGAAATGATATTCCATCCGTGTTATGCTGTGTAGCATCTGCCACAGTTTTCTTCAACCTTGTAATTCACCATACAGATGCCTAATTCATGATTTTTCCTCTCTAATGAGGTCAGAGTATCTTGTATAGTCTCAAATAGTACATGAAATGACTTCATTAGATGTACCTTGTTATGTGCAGAATTCAACCAAAGTAGAATTAGAAAGCAATAGATGTTCTCCCTTTAGAAAAGACATCTTCCTTTCCTTTCCCTTCCCTTCCCTTCCCTTCCCTTCCCTTCCCTTCCCTTCCCTTCCCTTCCCTTCCCTTCCCTTCCCTTCCCTTCCCTTCCCTTCCCTTCCCTTCCCTTCCCTTCCCTTCCCTTCCCTTCCCATTTCCATTTCCATTTCCCTGCCTTGCCCCACTTCACCTCTTTTGTTCTAGTCATATTGCCCTTTCAGCTGGCACAGTTTCTTATTACCTGTCCATCATTTCAATATTTTGAATGACATTTACTCCTGGGAGATGAAATTTAATATAAAACCAGCATTGCTGAAGAACAGTGAAATACACAGCTTTTTGCCCCACTGCCTCTTTTCTCCTGTCTGCCTCTGGCCCTAGCCCTATTTCTTTTTATTGTTTTGATATGCACAAGCCTTCTTAAAGGTAAGGCAAGTTGTTCTACAAATTACTAGTTTCACCAGTTTTAGCCTCAGGTTCAAAATTCTGCACAGAATGGGATGGGCAGAGGAGATCTGAAATTGATTTGAATTTAATTTAAACTCCATGACAAGGAGTGAAGGATGTTTCATATCAAGCTCATCCAACTGGTTTGTTCTTTTTTATTCTATTAAACTTCTCCAGAGAATTACTTCAGATTTTATCTTTATTAGAGGTTATTGGTTTTTGGATTATTTGTGTGTGTGCTTATTATGCTCAACCTATTGTTCCAAAATATTTGGGTGTAGATGACCTGTGACATTTGCTCCTTTACAGTTCCGGAGGATTTTATTTTCTGTAATTAAGCCTGGATTTTGTCATTCAATCTCTACCAAAAATAATAAAAATTGCGCGGCGCATTTCAGCTTTTGACAGCATTTGGGGTGATCTGCACAGAGCAGATAGTACTTGAGAAGATTAAATGAGCTTTTTCTTCCACCTGATATAATAATGAACCTTGCTCTTGAAATGACCCATTTAGTTGCAAGAAATAGCTTAAAGGTTAAGGAGAAAATTTTAAGAGAACCAGTGCCAATCAGTGTACATTGTACCTAAAACTAACTACATTTTTTAAGGTGATTTGTTGATAAAGGCTCCGTAAATGGTAATGTAACCTGAAATATGGGACCGTGTTCTGGGTATCCTACAAGCCTCAAAAGCACAAAACTGAAAGCCCAACAGCAAGAAAACCTGACTTGCAGGTTATTTCCCATGGCAAGTAACCTGCTACAGACCTGTGAAAGAATGGCTGTGCATTTAATATCTTGCTACCTTCCTCAGCTGTTACAAATCTGTGATTTTGAAGTTCTGGGATTTCTGGGTACTGCTATACTTACCAGGTGTTTTTGCTGTCATTTCATGACTCCCTCTTGGAGCTGTCATGTTTATTAGCTGACACTCATCATCCCGCACTGCATGTTCTTGAAGCCAGAGAACATAAACAGCACTGGAAAGCAATTTCCAATATTATTTTAGACACTCAGCTCTGCTACTTCCAGAGTTCATCCTTTCTAAACTGTTTCCCTAATCTACTCCTCCTGCAAAGACAAATTGTCTGTCTGTTTCTTTTCAAATAACCTTCAGATTCCAGGGTAAGGAAACCAGTAAACTACTGAAGCAGAAAGACTGTTAGACTGGAAAGATTTTGCAAGTAACAAGACATTGTTTAATTGCAGCTTTGCTATGGTAGATTTTAAACAGTAGACAACACCACTCTGTGTTGTGGTTCTGTCTGCAAATCTTTAATATTTGCATAGAAGAAATCTTGGCTGCATAAAAGACTACTTGAACTGTATTGCCTGTTAATAAAACAACTGTAAATGGAAGAGGGTCTTTCAAAGAGTACAAACTCTGGCACTCTTAGTAAGGAAACAAGAAAGTGTCTTGCATCATTTTTATAAAATACAAAATCTCAGCTTCAAACTCCTCGGTTGTATGCTTTTCTTAGTTGACTATGAGATGAGTTATCTATCCATTTTTGATGTGCTGATCATAAAACAGCATTCCCAGATTTGGATGACTTCCCAGAATTGCATTATACTGAGACAGTGTAGCTCAGTTTCCATATACTTATGTGGCCCAAAAAATGGGTTGATGTGCTGGAAAGCAAAAACTTATAAATTGAGGTATTAAGATTGCTGGGTATAACTTTTATTATTATTTCAACAAAAGCCAAGAATGAAAAAGTCAGCTTCATTAATTTTGGCTGCAAAATTCATGTCAGGATTTTCTAAATACTTCTACATATGTTAATGACATGAAAAACCCCTTAGATTATCAGAGCAGTGAAAAGGATATTTATTCACAGCAGAAAATAAGACTGTAAGTTTTGTTTGGGAGACCTTCCTTATAAAAAAGGCTGGTACTATGGTTATTTGACAAATAAATTTCTGTTATGATGTTTCTTGTGCCATTTCAGAATGATTCTTTCAAACACTTACCTTGTCAAGAGTTATGGACATAATCTTTTAAAATAGTTAAAATATTCACTTCCCCCTTTTAAATTTTTTTCATTACCTATTTGTTTTTTCAAACAAGATTTAAACATTCTGTATGTTCACAACCTTTTTACATGTCATTTTCAAAGATCAAGCTCAATTAGAAGTGATTTATAACTACTTACTTGTTTTCATCTTCCTCTTCCACCTGTCCTAGCAGCACAATGCAGCAACAAAACAGGCAATAGCTCTTTCAAAACAGCTCAGGCTGCAGCAGAGCAATACAACATATTCTTGTAAACATTTCCCCTAACCAGGTTTGAAGATGGACCAAGAAGTTAATAGGTTGTATATGGTCTGAAATACTTGGCTCCTGGTAGACTATAGCAACAGTTCCTAAGCACGGTGTAGATTGCAAAAATTGTGTTCTGCTAATGCAGCATTGTAGTGGTCCCTACTGAAGAGTGAGGGCTTATCTTAAACTACTCTACAGTGGTGTACTGGTGTTGGCCCATAGAGTTGGGCTAGAGTTAATTTTCTTCACAGTAGCTTGTACGGGGCTACGTATTGGATTTGTGATGAAAACAACGTTGATAACACAGGGATGTTTTAGCTGTTGCTGAGCAGGGCTTACGCAGAGCCAAGGGCTTTTCTGCTTCTCCCCCCGCCCCACCAGCGAGCAGGCTGGGGGGCACAAGGAGTTGGGAGGGGACACAGCCGGGACAGCTGACCCCAACTGACCCAAGGGATATCCCACACCATCGGACGTCATGCTCAGCATAGAAAGCTGGGGGAAGAAGGAGGAAGCGGGGAATGTTCGGAGTGATGGCGTTTGTCTTCCTAAGTTACACGTGCTGGAGCCCTGCTTTCCTGGAGATGGCTGAACACCTGCCTGCCCATGGGAAGTGGGGAATGAATTCCTTGTTTTGCATTACTTGTGCACACAGCTTTTGCTTTCCCTCTTAAACTGTCTTTATCTCAACACATGAATTTTCTCGCTTTTACCCTTCCGATTCTCTTCCACATCCTGCTGTAGGTGAGTGGCTCTATGGGGTTTAGCTGCCTTACCAGGGTTAAACCACAACAAGTGGTGTTTGGAATGTCATGATTATTTTTAAGGATAAAAAGATAATCTCAAAATAATCTAAAATAAGTTAGGCACAAGCAGGAACTTCATTCTATGATTTCTGCAGTGGGGAGAAATTACAATTGTTTTCTATATAAATACTATAAAATCCAAGGAATATGAGAACAAAAAAGTAAGAGCAGTTTTGGGGCAGCTGATGTTTGTTAAAGAGCTGATAAATATTAGGTCAAAAAGGATGACTACTGTACTTCATTGAATAGGACAAATTTGGACTAAATTTTTTTCCAGCTAACCACATTACAGTGGAATTAGTGATACAGCTATGTCATTCATACAGTGAGTCCTTTTTGAAATAGTTTCTTACTTGACAAAAAGCATCTGAATATTTTCCATTTTCGCGCATCTGAGAGACCTTCACTAGAAAAATCTGCACTGCAGAAATACCACAGATATTCTTGACACAGTCTGTCTAAATTATCAGTTTATTGACTAGAGAACCCTTGGCCCACAGTTGTTGACTACATTGTAGTGTAGATGAACTTTTGCTCTTTATCACCCTATTTCCATTTCTTGTTTATTTTCAGATGGAAGGTAGTTAAATCTGGGGTTCTGAAGAGCTCCTGCTCTCACTCTGTCTTACAATAGACTCAAAGAGTCTATGTAGGAAACCTGAAAAAAAGAGAAAGCCGTGTGTTTTTTCAGCATTGGTCCTTGCCTTTAGCTTTGTATGGCTGTCACTAGCCTTGTTGTTGATGTATTCCTGGGCCTCGTAACCTAGACATCCAGACCTGTACTCATTTAACAGAAGTGATGGCTTCTGTGCTCCAAAGGTCCCCTCGTGTGTAACTGGGAGTACAGGAAAGGGCTATTACATGCTGATAACTTGTCCTAATGTGTGGCTGGGATGTGTCTTGGGCATTCACCAAGATGTAGGAACCACAGAAAAACTGTCTTGTGCAGCAGTGTAGACATGGCTTCTATTTGCTTGACACAGATGGAATTTGGTGATGAAAGGAAAAATTTGCAGTTCAGGGCCTTTATCACTATAACACAGGCAGAGGTATTTACAATACAAATAACAAGGGACATTTGCCAAATGAACTCAACCTTTGAATCAGAGAAGAAACTTTCCAAATTATTGCAACATTCTGTTTAGCTTTTAGCTTTTCTTTTGCGATTTCCATCAATAGTGTCAACTGTGATTGTTACATCATAACACATATTCTTTCTGGCTTTTGTAGAACATCATTATAGATCACACAGATCACAGCTCTGTTAACTCACAACTACTTCTTTAGAGTTTTCCCCATTGAATATCTGCTACAACCTTCTCCTATGTTTCGGTAGAAGAGGACTACCTTGTGTGTATCCCATGCAAGGATTCTTTACCAGCACATTTTATAGGACACTGACCAATTTGTTTTAAGCAAATTGCCTAAAGGATTTAACAAATGAAGGAAAACAAATAAATAGTTTTCAGAAACATATGGCATCAAACAGGAGACACTGAGTCTTCATGTACAGCCTTGTCAAATTTCTGTGGAGCAAAGCTAACATAAATAGAAAAAATGAAGATGTACCTATCCAGCAACAAAATCCCAGGTGACCAATGTAGTCTGAAATTGTCCTTCATATTAACTTTTTTTTTTTTTTTAACTGGATAATTTATTTTAGAAATAGTAGAATATTGGTCATGGGAAGTGATTGAAAAAAAGCCTTATCAGGTGAAGTTGAACCAACATTTCTACAAAATAAATAAATAAATACGTATTTGTCCTTCATACCAGGAAAACTGTCTTCTCACCTTTCCATCCCCAAATGCAGTGTTTCACAGATCATTCTGATGTCTATCTTCCTAGATATAATCAGTTTTCAAGGTGATTTACAGAGATCACAAGTATTTCTGAAATCCTTTTTGCTGTGCAATATGAATTATTGACATGCCCAAGGCCCACCACGCTGGCTATTTCATTCAGAGTAAATAGGTGATGATGTGCTTATGTGTATAGAGAGCAGACTGACAGAAATGGGAAGAAAAAGATGAGGAAAGTGAAAGTGTGGTGATAAATACCAAAACAGGAAATGAAATGATAGAAGAAAGACTGTCAGACATGATAAACAAAAAAAAAAAGTATGTTGCAAACCAAACATTATTTTTTTTTAAAAAAGTATGTTCCAATTTACAAAAAACAGAAGCAAAAATATTTTGAAATTTTCAACTTTAAATAGTTTCAGTATGAATTCTGAAATATGGGGCATATCTATCCTATTTTTTCTCATCTTCTCGACATCCATTATCATTTTCCAGAGAGATTATAGAAACTCTTGTAGTCCAAAGCAGAATTAATATAGCTTGCCTCTGTGTCTTTTTTCCCCCATCTGCATAATTTTACATTTAAGAGTTTAGTTCAAATTTTTGTAATTCTCTGGAGTATCTCCGTGCTCTTAAATGCCACTTTGGAAGGGTAAGAGTCTCCTGTACACCTTTTGTCATAAGTCTTAGACCCATACAGAAGTCTCAGATACACTTAGGGCAAAAGGTGGTATGTTTCTTTTCAGGGAAATCTATTTCCTACGAAGTCTTTGGTTTCACTTTTAAGTTTGTGTTGTGCTTCTTTCCCAGGGTAAGTTTCTTTTAGAGGAGCTTTTCAGAACAGTGTCTTCTAGATGCTAAATTTCTCAGACATGGAAGATAGTAAATAAAGAGGATCTCCCTCAGGTTTGGGTCCACAAGGGTTGTTGGGTACCAGGCAAAACCCAGTCTGTAGGTATGAAGCCTTATAAGACTTCTTCTTTGTTTTCTGCTGTGCATATAATGACTAAGTTAGGTGCCATTCACTTTGGTTGGTGTACCACCATTTTCAACCATTCCCTCTGATACTAAATTGGGCTATTATAATTACATCTATTAATGGAATAGGTCTTGTATATTGATCCCTCCTCCCTTTCCCTGTCAATGATGCACACTCAAACTGGGGAATTTTACTGATTCGGCAACAGAAAACATAACAAAACACTATAACCATCTTATTTCATAAGGAACCAGTTTGAGTGTTCTAATTTTACATCTTATATCTGTTTTGGAGATTGTTTCCCTTCCAGTGATTGCCCAGCATGGCAGATGTTTAAAATGCACATTGCTATTTTCATTTTCAATTGCATGCCAAAAGAGCTAGTGTGTCTTTAACAAAACAATACACAAAAAATTACAAAACTCTATTTGGCAAATACTATGTCATCATAATTCAGTTCTTTAGACATTTTTCAGTGCTGCTCATTAAGTTTATTATCACAAATGAAGTTTGTACAATCCCTGTTTTGAATGCTGTGTTGACTCACACATAATAGAGTAAGAAATGCCTAATAGTGATGTAATCTCACAGGAAACAACTTTTTACTTTTGAAATAATGCAAATAATATCTGTGTTGCATTAATTAGCATGAGGCTGATAAAGGGCAAAACCTATGAGCTGTATCGTTCTCAATTTTGCTGTTCACTGGTAGTGCTAGAAGTTGCAGCAGCAAGTTCAGGATGATAAACCTGATGAAAAAGTCCTTTAATAGAAGCTCTACATCTAACAGTAGTCATGTCATGCCAGAAGACCAAGAAAATGTAAATAAACCAAGAAGTCATTTATGTATTCATCTTGATTACATGACATGTTAAATGTGGAAAGACTGTCAATCTCTAAACAATATCTGTTATAAGCCATGTTTATCTTTGGTTGGCTTTTGTAGAACTACTTAATTTGGGGTATTTTTGCATAGGTTATATAAACTTGCTTTTGTGTTGGTTTTTGGCTTTTTGTTTGGTTGTTTTTTTTGTTTTGAGATAAGTAGTAGGGGTGAGGTATATTAAAGGGCATCCTTAGATGAACCAAGTTAATTATGTGTATGGATCACAACCAGCGGTCAATGTTGGGAGAAGGTAGCATCTATATCACAACTAAATAAAATCAGTCACCCAGTTATTCTTGACTGATCTTGACTAATCATGAACTAATTGTTCAAGTAAGCTTTTTGTTTATAGATTTTATCTTTACCATCTACCTGGAATAAAGTACTGTGTACTGTTCTTCTCAGTTTTCCCACATGTTTTGCGTAAGAATAAATGAGGTTGTCCTTTCCTGGACTAGTTAACTTTCTTTAAACGTTGTATCAGCTGCACCTTCTAGCATTTATAAGGTTGGCTTCTGGCCCCTTCCCATCCATCCCCTGTCAAACCTACATCTTCTTCCTCACAGTGGAAACAGGAGAACTCTTTTATCAATATTTCAGACCAAGCAGGAGAGCATAAATAAGCCCTCTTTTCCTTAAATATCCATAGGAAAGTGTATGTTTATTCCTACCTGTTTTCATAAACGTAAGTTATGTTACTAATTTCACCTATAACCACCATCAGAAATCTCCCAAGCATTTTCGCTTTAAGCCCCCTTAGAAGGTCTAAATCCTTTCCTTCTTTTTGCCACCATCAGTGTTTGCTATATCTCTCTGCTTCATTGAGTACATTTTCCTTAATCTTTGTGAAGAAATAATCTATTTAGGAAGCTCCCTTTTGAACCACCATGCTAGCAAATTGCCTGCAGTAGCAGGGGACTGGAATATCGCTGTCTTATATTCCTACCTAATGAGAGAATTGATAATACGATGGATGGATAAAAGAGACCAATCCTTTATTTATAAAATGGGATTATCAAATAAATCCCTCTTGGATTTATTTCCTGTAATGATTTTGCCTTTTTTTTTTTTTTTTAAATTCTAGTAATTTTATTTTTATTTACCACTCAAAAATACATACTTTAAATATTTTACGTTTGTGTTAAAAGAATGCTGAAGTTACAAAACCAAGAACTCAACAAGATACAAATGGTTAGAATTAAAGCTGCCTGTGGGTCATCATTTGGTCCTCTACATTGAGGTATATACTTTAACTGCTGGATCATACAGGGAGTTTTCTATTATTCAGAAAATTTACCACTCACAAAGATGCTTAAAGTGAAATATAGGAATTTAAAAGTTGCATTTAATGCCCAAATTACAATCCAAAATCCCACTAAAAATCACCAAATCCTCGTGTTCAGGTACTAGATCTTGAAAGTATTTGGAGAAATGGGCTTATGGGCTTGAAAATGCACGGCAGGCAGAGGTTTGGTCTTTGCTTCTGAGGTATAACTGTATTGTATTCAGTGACTGTCTACTATAAAATATGTAGCAACCTTGGGGGCAGAACCAAGATACTTGGTGAGAATCAGTTGCTTTCTGGATCTGGATTTTATTCTTTACTCATAAATTTTGCACTCCTGACTCCACCATGACTTGGCTTCAGTAGTAGAGATGACAGATGGTGTGGAATAGAACAAAAGTTTGGGAGAAAGGGTAATCTCCTCAAACTTCTTGAATGACTTCTCCAATCTTATAAAGTTCATTGCTATCTCTTAATCCTTCTTTATTGGCTATATTTTCAGAGAAAATTAATGAGTTAGGCTAGGAAACTCATTTTTATGAAGGTGTTTATGCCACCACTGTGGATAGGCACCTACAAAGGTTTCACCGTGCTTGCCACTTCCTCTCAGCTGTCATAGTCATAATAATATTGTATAACTGCAACAGAAACAAACCTTCCACAGAACTCTAATGACGATTTGATAATTTGTCTTACTCTCACTGTTCTTCAGCATGTGCCCTATACCTCATTTACTACTTATTTAAACCTTGTTCTGATAACAGGATAATTACTTTCCAGTAGAATTTATTTCTGTGATTGTTTTATTATTAGTCTGTCAGTTGGGATATTATAATCTCTGTGTCAGAATGCAGAACTAAAAAACACTGGCTGAGGGTCAGCATTGTCTATTTATGTGGAATATCCATGATGAATCCTAAAGAGGTGCAAGAAGCGAGGTTGTGTTCCTGATCCCTTGTAGTGTGTAGCAGTATCAGTTACTGACGCGAAAAGCAAAAGCTGCATAATCCAATAAAATGGTTCAAATACTGTTCTTGCCATAGGTGGATGAAAGTGTGGGATCAAATCTCACACTGACCTATAGAGGTGTTCTCTTTCTTCAGAAACTGGCTCTGGTCATGATGTGGTTTAGCTCATTGATTGCAAGCTGCTTTGAGCATGAATCATGCTGTCTTTCATACATAGCTGAGGACAGAGTCAATATATAACTATTGATAATGTTTTATTTCCATTCTACCCTTTTAGTTTAAAACTAGAGTTTTAAACAAAGTTCAGAAAAGTGCATGTGCAGGTGCCACACAGGTGAAGTTTTTCCACTGACATCATCTCATTTTAACCTTGTTTTAAATAATATAAATGAAAATTAGAATTTGTTGTGAAGCATGAAAGATAGAGCATTCTACATCTCAGAATACATACATCTTTCTTGCTAATGAATCTAAAGAATATATGAAACAAAATTTTGTAAAAACACATCAACTGTCTCTCGTTTCAGAATTCCAGGAGCTCAGAAATTTCCTCTTCACATCCGAAAACAAATCACATGACATGTTAAGTCTCTTGACAGTTGTCTAATAAAATAATGGAATGAATTAGAGTTGTTTACAAATAGCCCAAGTGGACTATTTCTCACCTAGTCGGTCTGACAATATAAAAATATTCCATCTGCTTCCAAAACTGAGTGAACAGTTTGGCAGAAGGTATATCTAATTTATCTGATACCAACACTATTTCAAATAAAATCAAATGAAATGTGTCCTTCCTTCCATGCAACTTGCAAGATTTAAAAGTTGTCTTTCTTTTTTATTATTTCATTTTCTTCTGCTCATATAGGCTGACAATCATTGAGTTATTTAGCATCCACTTACTACTTCTGAGTTGCTGGAACCCGTCTACTTTTTGTAACAAAATGGAGAAGTGTATTAGATTGGTTTAGATTAGATAGACAGCATGCACCTGACTGTGTACAGAATAATTTGGTTGTGGTTTTACTTGATCTAAATGAAATGAATACTCCCCTCGATCAATCAGACTGGATAATAATGATGCACTTCACAGTGCCTAAAATCAGTTTACCCAGGACAGCACCATGTGATATCATTCGCCAAACCAGACTAGCAAAATGCTCCACTCCTCTTACACTTGACAACTTTACTTTCACGTGTTCAATTTAGCAAAGCTCAAAAGGAATTCTGAAAGTTGTCTGTCTCATAAAATGTTAACTAGATCTCTCTCCAGGAAAATTGCTCCACTATAATGTTCCAAAAGAATGGAAAATAAAATGGTCAAGGAAAACACTGTGATTTGGATAAACAATCATATTCACTAGAGATTGCTTATAGGTACACATGGTACTGGAAATTTTGCTTTACACTCAATTTAAATAAATGATTGTTGTTGTAAACGAGGAAGAAACTGTCTTATAGTATTCACGTAATGCTTAAGCCTAATCTGAAATTGTTCTGAAGTTAAGTACAGGCTTACTTTAAATTGTATTCCGACAAAACATCAAATAAAATCACTTTTTCTAGTAAGAAAGGTTTCAAGGAAGGAAGGTTTACCAGGTGCCAGTCCAAGCCTTGTTGAAATGTGTGTATGAAAACAAGCAAAACCATAATATAAAATAAACCTTTCCCAAAAATGCACTTAAAATAATTTATAAATATTAAAAATTGATGGGCATATGCTAGTAATAGATACCAGGCACACTCCTCTGTATTTTGTAGACAATTCTAGATGATGTAAGCAGAAATTGTTATAGCTAAAATCATGATGATGAATACATCACTCAAGTAATTATTTAGTTATTGAATATTTATTAACATTTTCACTAAATAACTATTCTTTCCCTTTCCTGTTTTTTTCTCTTTTCAGTCTTCTCCTGATGAACACGTCTCTTTTTCATGGTGTAATGTTACAAACAGTAGCACTTACAGTAATACCATCAGTACCAACACTTAAAATAATAGCATCACTTGAATTAGCAGCTGAAAAGACCCAGTGGTACCAGACTGGTACATCAAGAAGATGCTTAACTTTTACAGAATCTGTTCTCTTCTAAAATGGCTGCTGTTAACTTGTCTGATATTAAATTTTAGTATCAATCATTCTTACTAACCATGCAGCACTTTTTCATATTCTAAGACCTTTACAAACCTCTTGGAAGTTCAGTCATTTCTTTAACAGGGTTTCATTCAAAATGTGGAGAGAATCATTCCCTTTCCTCCTCTTCTATTGAGATGACCTACCCATACTACATTGGTGACATGCCCAGCGTTTAAAAGCACATTGAGTGCAAATGTCATAGCCAAAAGACAAAGTCGCTGTTCATGAAAACTCAATATAGGGTCCTAATTCAAAGCCTATTGAAGCACTGAAATCCCTGGAGGAAAAAATAAAAAAAAGTATTGATTTCAGTGACCATGGAGAAAGCCAAGAAATGCAAAAAATGCGTTCATTACAGTACTGCCGTATACAACATTAAGGTACATTCATTGCAATGAATGCAAGTAATGGACAATGGAAACCCTTAACAATGTACTTAGCAGTGAGGACAGTTCTCACAGTGTAAGTGGGGTTGAGGGAGCAATTTGACAAAGAAGAAGGTCATATAGCAGATGATTATCAGCTTGCTCTTGCAACACAGAGGGTTATTTAATAGAAAGTGCATGGCAGATTTTGTCAGGAGGAAGATTCTCTACTGTTAATAGAAAGAAACAAAATGAGAGATAGCAGAGGAGGAGCTATAGAGTGCTTTAAAGAGGGTGAATGTGAAATTAAATTAGGGGTGTCAGTGACCAGATTGCAGAAGGGTAGAAAACAAGTTCTGAATGATAAAATAGAAGACAATTTTAGTGGCAGCATTTCAGACCTCAAAAGATGCCTCTACAGGCCAAGAGGGGTCAATTTCACATCTTTCAAGATCTGGAAGAATGTCCTCATCACCCTAATTTTCAAGCTACAGCCACTTCTAAGATGGGGATACTGTGCATTTCTTGATCTGAAGTGGTGCTCTTGCAAGCAGCTGCTGCTAGAGCAAGTGGCACCGAGACTGAAAACAAATGCTGATTTTTTTGCTGGATAAATTTCGAGCAGGATTGACAGATTGATCTGCCTCACTGCATGGCTAGCTGAAATGCAGGAGGCAGTGGGAATATGCAGTTACAGACATGGGAGGAGGTTGGCAGTCTCAGCATAGCACTGTCCCACATGGGCTAGAGGCACTCAAGAAGCCTCACTGCCAGTGGGGACAGGGAGAGAGCAGGTCACGTTTTATCATGTTGAACAAGTAGGGAAAGGAAAAGAGAAAAGAACAAATGAGGCAAATAGTAAAACAGAAATCATACAAAGCAAATGCTAGAAGTTCGTGTATTTTGAACAACATATTTAACAAAAATATTTTGTGTTATGCTTTATTCAACAGTAGCAGAACTACATGAGGGAGCACATGTGTGATGGGGGATAGTTACCGGGAACAACTGGTATGGCTGCAAATAGAGGTAAGCACAAAAGATAGTGTCACACAGCTTGAAATCTTTCAGTAAGGAAGCCTTACAGAGAAAAAGGAACAACAACAACAACAACAAAACTAGAGGTTTTTGTGTTTGTGCATCAGAAATTGAGAAATATCTGCAGAAATACATACCTTGCTGTATTCTGATAGGTGAATAAAAGAAAAGCCAGGGAATAGAGATTTCCTTTTACAGTGTAATAGAGACACCCAGAACCAGAGTGTAGGGAAATCTATGAACAGGAAGATATACAAGCATGTGGTAGTGTTTGTACCAGACCCATGAATTCTTACTACCTGAGACATTTGTATTTCATTATTATTTGAAAATCAATTTTATTTGATTTACTGTGCTTGATTTGTGTTTTCTGTTAAAGAATAAAATCACATAGTCTTCATTTTACATATTGTATTGATAGCATTTATTTTTTAAATCCCAAAGAAATAAAGGTTTACTTGTAGCAACAAAGGTGTTGAGCTATAGTTGTTCCACATAAGATGGACATTATATGACTGCCTAGAGGCCATTAGCTTTTATGAAACAGGTGCATGCACATCATTTGAATATATGACAAATTGGAAGTCATAAAAAAAAAAAAGATTTTTCAGATGTTATATGAAAGGGCAGCTGTCCTGGAAATCTTAAGTATGGTATCTGTTTAGTTTTGATAAAGACTTAGTGTATATCCTGTATAATAATCCTTTTCTTTTTAACTTGCCACTTGCTTTTAACTTCTGTCTTTATAACCAGAATGCAAATTTCCCTTCTGAGACACTTGAAAGAGAAAAAATTTAAAACAGAAGAGGAAGAAAAGCAAACAAACACTATGCACCTTCATTGCTTGCCAATACTATATTTCGGTTTACGTTTAATTTTTTCAGGATCTCATAAAGACAGATATGTATCAGCAGAAAAATATAGTTCCTAACTCTGAAAGTCAATGATGCAGATAATAGAGATTCAGAATCTCTTTGCAAAATGTACATTGTCCCCATTGTCAGGCCCAGGTGTTTGCAAAACCAGAAAACTGTATTACAAAACAAACAAACAAACAAACAAACAAACAGCTTGAAGGAAAAGTCTCATTAGCCAGATTTATTAGCAAGATCTTTAATATGCCATATGGCGGCTTGGCTCTTCCAAGAAGCACAGATCTATGGGTGAATGTACTGAAGTGTGCTGACCGGCACTAGTGGAAAAATTAATGCCACCCAGGAGAAAGAAGTGCTTTCAGCAGTATTTTTCACCAGTGTCACTTGTGATGCATTTCCAGGTAGTTCATTTTGCCCCAGTATACTTTCAATCAAACCAGTGAGCTCCATTTAGCCTGCTGTTTAGAGGAATCTCTAGACATCTTGGTTACAAGCAATGGAGGGCATTTATAAGATTCATCATGTTATCTAACATAGCTTGCTTGTATAAGAATATTCCATGCAGGAAATCCAGATGAAAGGATTTACAAAGATTTTAAAAGCCATTATTCAAGTAAATGGAAAATAGGCAAAGCACATGTTGTTTAAAGGGTTGGGCAACTCAACAGCAATTTTTATTTTACTTGCAAATAAGTGAATATAGTTGTTTTTTGCCTATCACCCAGGGATAAATGCTTTTATGGCACTGATTTCTGGCAGAGTTTTGTACTTCTCTTTCATTAACAAACTAAAGGATTTTATAGTGGCTTTTTACAGGAGTTTGGAATATGAACTGCAATACACATGCTAAATTAATCCTCAGAAATATTAAATATAGTCTTACCCTCTCTCTACAAACTGCTAGACCTTATTTTGTATTATTTAAATGCCTTTTTTATTATGACATTTTCTCTCAGTGCCATGTTACTTGACAACTTGCAACATTAACCAGCCAGTGAAGATACAAAAGGGAAATACTTAAAAAGATGCCAGCACATGCTCATTAAGAGCATTATCCTGCCTGTGAAGGCAGCAGAAAAAGGAAAATGGAGGCTTAACTCCCTTCTCTGGCAGTCTAAAAATGTAAAGAAAAGAAAAGTTACTGTTGCCTGTAAAATATCATTAGCTTTAAAGTCAAGGAAATAATTATTTTAATCAAATGCACTAACAACCAGTGGAATTTATTGTCCATAATACCACCAAGGCAAAATCTTAGCAAAATCCAGAGAGTGGCACGTTTATATGAACAATATCCAGAGTTCTGAAATAGATGGTCAAGAGAAATGTCCTTTCTTTCTTTCTTCTTTTCTTCCTTTCTTTCTTTATTTTTCTTTTTCTTTCTTTTTCTTTCTTCCTTTCTTTCTTTTCTTTCTTTCCTTCCTTCCTTCTTCCTTTTCCTTTTCCTTCTTCCTTTTCCTTTTCCTTTTTTATTTTTCTTTTCTTTTTCCTTTCCTTTTTCTTTTTCTTTTTCTTTTTCTTTTTCTTTTTCCTTTTCCTTTTCCTTTTTCTTCTTTTTTCTTTTTCTTTTTTATTTTTCTTTTTCTCTCTCTTTTTCTTTTTCTCTCTCTTTTCCTGTCTCTTTTTCTTTTCATTTTTCTTTTTTCTTCTCTTTCTCCCCCTCCATCCCTCCTTTTCCCTCTTTCCCTCTCTGCCCCATCCTTTCTCTCAATCTTCCTCTCTCTCCTTCTCCCTCCCTCTCGTTCTCCCCTTCCCACCCCTCCTCCTGCCTCCTCCCCCACCTCTCTTTCATTTGTCAACATCTGTTAATACATGTTACAAAGAAAATTTCCTGGAGATATGGTAACTTTTATGGTAAGGAAAAAACCACATTGTCAAGTGTACTTTTTTGGCAGAGATATTTCTCTAAATTTACACTTAAAACAAGCTGTTTTGATAAAAAATCTATACTTGACTAGGTATCATTAAATTCACATCATGTTTGCTATCCAAGCTGGTCTTGACTGTGTTCAGGGACATCTTTTTGGAGATAAAACACAAACTAATGCAATAACTACAAGGCTTTCTTTGCTCACTTCTACTCTGTCATAGTAAAACAACAATTGTTCGATAGAGTCAAAACTTCCTGCCATTAACTTTTATATTCTTTTTTAAAAGGGCTTCTTCATCAATAAAGATAATAATAGTTGACAAAAATACGCCCCACAGAAATAAATATTTTATTTACCCTTTGAGCATTATTAGAGGATATTTGTATAACAGTATTTTCAGGAAAACTGTTGTGTTTACAAGTTGGCAAGCCATTAGCTCTTTTTTCTCTCAAGCAGCTAAACTAGAAACCACTTGAAGATATTACAACAATCTTGGATTGTTTATTGCCATTTAGTCCTCTTTACTGTTCATTTCTAAATCCAAGCAAACAGATTTCCTTGACTTGACATTTTAGAAAAGTTTAAATTTCATATCTTCAGTGATATATGTGAATTGCAAATATTAATAATCATGTCACAAATGCACTTAGAGTTATGACATATTTACATGCCTTTTTCATAGCAATTGATATTTCCCTAGAAGCAACACTGTTGGAATTTATGAGCTAGTGAATGAAGAAAAATAACCAGCAAATTAGTGGTAATACAGACTTACTGTTAGTTTTGCCACTGGCAAATTGTGTTTTCAGTACTAGCAACAGGCTCATTAGCCTTTGTATAAGGCATCTGTGATACTGAGTCATATCCTGAGATAACATTACTCTGTAGTCTTGCCTTCCAGCAGAACTTTACCAACAAAAGCCTTTTCTTATTGCTGTTTTGGTGGTGGTGGTGGTTGTGGTGGATTTGATGCTTTTTATATTGTGTTTTGGTAAACAAAATCAGAGATGTTCAGATCTTCAGACTGCTAGCCAGTCTCACTTGTCAGTTTTAAATGTCATCTGAAACAAGCAAGGAACTCATCAGTCCTTTGGAAATGGACTGCTAATGTAATATTTAATCCATTAGACGTTATGGCTTTGTTCATTAATTTCATTAGCAAAGATCTAAAATGCACCAACCGTTCCTTTTACGTCCAGACCATCTCCATTAATATCCCTTGGAAATGACTTTGTTGTTTTTGAAGTTTACAGCTAGTGGCAGAAAGCTGAATTTATGTGTGCTCCTGTCAAATTGAATTTGTAGCAATGCTAATTGTTAGCTGGAAGGCCAGGTTATGATACTTTCTGCTCTCTAAGAATTTTTTTCTTTGCCTGGTCTAATCGTAGCTCTATGAATATAAACAATCCAATGCCCTATTGCCAGTACAATCCTCCAACGGGGCTGATATAGCTGTAGTGTTGGTTGCTTGAATTCAACACATCAGAAAAATAACTGTATTGATAGATAGAGTTAAGCCTATGCTTTTTATTTAGTCTCTAGACCTTGGAAAGGCATCAAAATTTTTAATCTGTGTATTTAACATCAATTTAATTTCCTTACATAATAATAATCAAGCTTCTAATAAAGATTTTCATAATCATAACTGTATTTAGAATTTCTTTAGTCGAAGGAAAGTGTTGATTAAGGCAATGTTGCTTCTCTCACTCCTGCTGGACACCTGAGGTGGCGATGAGTCTTGTTATTTGCTATATAAAAAACTTAGGTACCTTATGTAATCTAGTCACCTAAGCTCTTTTTACAGAGAGTTGAGGAAGACATGCATCTCCAGAGGGCAATTCATTTTTACTGTCATAGAAGCTTATATTAAAAGAAGATGTACTGCAAACGTCCCGCAGATGACTAAGAGAGTGTCTGGACAGGCTTGGACCAAACACTTTTCTTTTAGAAGTCTAAGCTTAGGTGAGACAACTTCTATCACTGCTGCCTACAAGCTCAACTTATTTTACATTCCCAGCAAGGTCTTTGACTAGGTATTCATTCAAAGATTTCAAAATACAAGGTTTATTGTGGTAGTTTTCCGTGAACTGTATGCTTCCTTTGAGTATACATGCATCCTAAAAAAAGTCCAAACCACTTTTTTTGATATTTGGTGGAAAAGAATTATGACTTTTCCTTTTAGAATTGATTTCTCAAAGTTTTTGTTCAATAGCTCAACGTTTTTGTCCAGTGAATGGTACTCGTCTTCCAGGATACTAATAGATTTCAATATACTACTTAGTTTTTTGATGAAAACCTCATAGAATTTAGTCAGGTTTGTTTTCTTGCTGATGTTTTTTGACAGAACAGATGACAAAGGCTTGAATCTCTACACTGGAAGTTCCCTGCAAGGGAAGCAGGGACTGCTGTTACATATAGAATCAATGACAAAATATGTAATTTGATCTCAAATGATGCTACTTTTTCTGTATAGTCTTGGGGAAGAAGTGTTATTCAGAATAAATCATTGTTTCCTTTATCTGGGAACTTATAGCTGTCAGCACTTACAGAACTGCAACAGGTGAGTCCTCAAGGTTACAGCAGAATATCAGTGTCTGTGTTTAGTGTCTTACATTTATTAGATAATTCCTTCTGTATTATGATAGCACCTTTTAAATTAAGACTTAGCAACTGGAGAAAACACATTAGAAGAATGCCTAGATCTATGCTTACCTCTTCTGGTATAGTCTTAGTGATTTGCTTGTGAATGTGACATGCTGCAGTTCATAGAAGTCTCCTGCTGCATGCAGTTGGAGATACATAGACTTTCATTCATGGTTGTTTCTGTTTTTTATGCTGAAGATTAGCCAGGAGAATTAAAACCTCTTACATAGTTCCCCTGCCCCATCTTTTTTGAGTTCATTATCATAGAATGAGGCATTTCTTCAATGCTAGAGGCTGAGATATTTTTTTCCCCTTGGAACTCAAAATTAACAGTCTTCTTAACTTCACTGTTAGCTAAGGTATTACTAACTCTTTGAGAAAAAGAAGAGAAGACAGAAAAAACCTATCAGCTGACATTTCTTATTTGTGACTATGGATCTTTTCACTCATTCATTCTTCAGATGTGCCGGTGGAAACTTATATGCCTTTGACAGTTTGTATCACCACTGACAGAACAGACAGAAGGTTCAAAGTGAGCTGGGCCACACCTTGTGCATTGGAGGAAGGCAGGATTTAATAATATCTAGAAAGATTTAGAGTAGTATGATCTAGTGCACATAGGCCTGGAAGCTAGAAACTTTTTACAATGATCCTGGAAGTTATTACAATGATAACTGTAAGTTATTTATAAAGTTATTTTCAAATGAAGCAGTGAATAAAGTTTTTCAAAGTTATTTTTATTTTGAAAAAAACTTTTAGTTGTAGCTGGGAGTAGGGGAATATTCTGACATTCTAAAATGGGCACTCATTCACAATGTCCTAACATAAATGTAAAGTAACATGCAAAGATAGAGACAAGCCTTAGCACACTTTCAAAGTTTTAATTAAAACTTGAAATATAAAACAGATCAGGAGGTATGGTACAAAACCTGAGTATTGACTACACACAGTGTTAGGGATTAAATGTGATCTCCAGCACAGAGGCACAAATAACACATTTTCAATCCTTCCACGGGAGGAACCACCAAGTATTACATACTTAGCCCTAAAGACTTAATCAGTTAAGTAAAATCCCAGATCCCACAGGTAACATTTTAGTAACTTCATACTTCCTGAAATTAATAGGTCTTTATAGAAGGTGTTGCAATTTATTGGTACAACCATTTTCAATTTGTGGAAAAAAATCTGCTGTAACATTCTGTGTGGCCTCCTGGATGCTTGATTGGAGTAATTTCCTAAATAAGACTTTTCATCATCTAAACCTGGGGCATGTACTAGTATGGCACCAAGGACTGAACCTCTGATAGTTTCTTCTTTTGGAGGGGATAAGATGGAGTCTTTTAAGAATTTTTATCTGCTAGAGATTCTCTGCACAAGAAACTGGCCATTGTTTACACTGTGCTATGGATTTTCTATTTCAAGTTGTTTGATTCTTGCTATAAAAGAGAGAATGTAACATCTCACAATGTACTTACTGTGTCATAAAGGGTAGGGCAACATTTAGATGGGATATATGAATTTGGAAAACTCAATTTCATTCAGAGACTCACTGTTTTGAAGCTTTTTGAATAAATGAGATACAGCCTGAAGGGTAGAGAAATAAAGGGCAGAGCTAGGTCTGCAAGCAAGAGTTTTGTTTTTAACCTCACAATTTGAGAGACTCTATGTTCATACGTCATATAGCAAAGATATAATTTGGTGAAAAGCCAGTGTCAAGCTTTGATGTAAAGCTATTTCAATACAACACGCTGTAGATCACAAATACTCAAAAATATTTTATTTAAACCATCTAGCAATGTTTGAGAAATGCTAATTACTAACCTTCATGAAATGTAGATTTAATTTTGCCTTAACATTTGATAGATTTATGGGTCTTTTCTACAAGCCATTTTTGTTCCTGAAATGTGTCAGAGTGACAGTGCAAGAATCTAACGTCTTTTACCTAGACACTGAACAAACAACACCCGCCGCAGCACTGCAGGCTTCCTGACATTGCCCTGTCAAAGCATCGTCTTCAGCTCCGTTTTGGAAGAATCAGTGCTAGAGGCTGGTGCAGTTCAGCTTCTGCTTGTTCAAACCCTTGCCTCTTTGCTGAAACTGCCAATCAAATGTACTAGTCACAACACGCCTAAAACTGCAGTGTTCTTCAATATACTCCAGCAAAAAGCTAGCAAATAAAGCAAACAATGTTCCTGTCAATTTGCCTAAAATTGTACAACCAGTCTAAAACTGAAACATCTCATAAGCACGTTATCAGTTCCTTGGTTTATCTAGCTCCTGTGATAATTGGGTTAAATTCCCTGGAAAAGGCTCGCATATCATAGAAGTAAATTTGTCCTTCTGTATGGTAGGGTCTCTGATAAGATATGTCTTATCACCCTAATAAATAAAAGTAGAGGGAAAGTGGAAAAGACGACTGTGATGAAGAAGATAGTGTATATAAACAGAAATGCCAAACATTGCTGCCTACAAAGATATGTATGATGGATATATGGAGAGTGTAACCTACCTAGCCACTTAGCAGTGCATGAATAAATGTTATTTTCCTTCTGAGACTGAAAAGTGTCTGAACTCATTGGAATTCCTCAGCCTTACTTAATCTGCCTTCGAGGGTTCGATACCTATTTAATGATGGGGTTTTTTAACACTTATGAGTAATAAAATATCTCATGGCAGTCATTGTAGGAGAATCAGAAATTGCAAAATGGATGCTGCATCGTGGAGTGAAAAGCAGTTACGAACACAGAACTGGGAGGGACCTCCTGATTCATGAAATGCAGTTCCCCACTGTCTCAGGCAATACAAATCACATAATTACTTCCCTAAACATATCCAGACCTATCTGAAAAGCATGAAGTTTGGGGTTTGGGTTTTGGTTTTTTTCCCACTTGTCTTTTCAGGAAATCTAATGAAGAAATTCACAGTTCTATGAATTTAGTCGATTCTTCTAATTTCTGGTCTGAAGTCTGTTAAAATTACCAACAGATGCCAAATGAAAACTATGTGTCTGGAAGCAAAGGCTGAAGTTTGCATACCAGCAATAATATCCTGTACCTGATATCTGGATTGGCCTTCCTTCATATTAATAATTTTTTAAGCACAAATCTTTGAAGTAGTGTCTACAGACCTGAATAACATTGGGATTCCCCTTCAGTAGGCCATGAACAAACCTAGAAAGAAACAGATCTGCTCTGCAAGTCAACAGTCAGATTAGAAATAAAATGCTAAAATTGACAAATAAACAGAATATTAAATAAAATCAGCATGCAAGAGGAACAATAGGGTATAATTTGAGAGAGACAACAAAATGATTATGCAGTTGTGGGGATGAACTACATGCACACTTGTCAGTGGTTATACATCTGTGCTTTTATCTGTATTGCCAGAGAACTAGACGGAGTTTATAGTTATGCAGGGATTTAGAAAACATTTAGGGTAACATTGTTTTCATGTTAATTACTTTTTTGGCCCAGTGTAGTTTAAGTTTAACTGGGAAAAATAAGAACAATGGATATTGATGACATTGGATCTTTTTCAGAGTCAAATTATGGTTTTTGAAACCAGATGTTTTAGTGCACAGATACCCAGTATTTCTCATTGAAGATTGGTACATGGACACCTGATAGAGATAGTTATGAAGTATGCTTATTTCTTTAGAGATCAAAATGTGAAAGTAAACGTTTATGTTGTCTTTCTTTCCTGACTGTTCAGTCAGTTGTATGTTGCCTTTTTTTTTTAAATACAGAAAGATGTTTTTCCAAAATTCTCTTATGACTTAAAGGAAAAGAAACCACATCTGTTAAAAAAAATAAATAAATAAAAAAAAAAAGAAAAAAAAAGATTGTGTTGGTGATCCTTAGCTGATATATTAGTACATGTCTGTTTATGTATAGATGCATGTTTATATATACTAATGTAAGTTAGCACACAATTTTATTTTTCTCACTTCTGCTGAAAGTGGTACTTGGCTAGAATTTCAGCACTCAGAATTCTGATTCCCATTAGCAGAGAGTTTCCACCAGGACCAGGGAAACTGTTACTGGTCTTGGCTCTTCTCTCCTGGAGACTGCTGCCTTTTCAGCAGTGATATGAGTGTTTGTCCTTGCCACAGCAATTTAGACCCTAATGTGCTTCTGCAAATTGCTAGGCTATAAACTGTGGCAACTTGAGAGCAGACACTAGGGGGACAACAACATCTTTGAGAGGGACATAACAAAAAAGCTGCTTGACCATCAGAGCTCACAGACAGTGAGGTTTACTCACAGACAGTCTGAAAGCTTACTGTCTTCTCTCTGGACTGTGTCATTACTTTATCTGGGAAAAATACATTTAAAATACATAAACCACTTAGGGAATAGGAATGAAATTTCTCAGGACTTCCATCACAGATTTCTAACTATTGGACTAATGTAATGTTCTCCCTATTTTTTCTTTTTTTTTTTTTTTTTTTTTTTTTTTTTTTGGTCTTTGTTTTGGCTTTGATTTTATTAAGTGACAATCAGTCAATTTGGCTTCAAGCTTTTATATTAAATCAACAGAAAACTGAAGAGAAAATCTCAGTAGACAAAATCAAATATCATCTGCATTTCCTTGGTAAACCACAGAATTTGACATGGTCTGTTTTCTTCATTCTTCATTTTTACATTATTACACATTGGTCAAATTAGCAAGTATATTAATGGGAATATAAACTCTCAAATAGTATGATCTGAAATTCCAGTAATTTTCCAGAAACATAGAAGTAGATGGCTTTTGTGTGATTTACAGCTTTGTCATAAATAACTTGTACAACACTGTTATTGGAGGAGCTTTGTTTTCACACTCAAATTTTCTCAAAAAATGAAAAGATTTTGTAGAGTTAAATCACAATTTTCTCAATACAGTATGTTTATTTTCCAAACTTTTCTTATCTTCATCTTAATTTTAAAATTTGGCGTAAAAAGAGACTAAAGTAATCTGGAATTCTTTCTCTTGCTCTTTATTGATAGTGTTGTTAGCATTTGTACCTTCTGCTGTCATGCATGTGGTGTCTGAAAGGCTTCATTCTTAATGCAGGAAACCCCTGGGATTAGATGTGTTTCATCTCTGTATGTGTGGCATCCATTATTGCTGGAAGGAGAAAAAAAATGTCTAAGAAAAACACATCAGAAAGGATTTGTGTGAGTACTGAACGGTGATTTGTACACCAAAAGCTGTCATATATGAGGTTTCATGAGCAAAAGAAGCAAAGATGGTCATCCAAATGCAAAACTAACCAAGCAGGATACTTTGGAAACTGGGGTGAGAATAAAATTTAGTGGTGAAATAGGAGGAAATGGTTTAAGCACTCATGTTGTTTATAGCAATATTAATCCTGGCAGAAACAGATTCCAAGCAAAAAGGTCCAGATTCAATTTATAACACTCTTCATTAAACTCACGGGCAAGTGCAGGTAAACACCCACCCAGGAGAATGGAAAACTCACTTGACTGTCTGTGTGCCCAGTGAACAACATTTGCCTGCTAGAGAGCAGTAAGTTACATAAAAAGAGTTTACTTAAGTAGGACTTTAACAAGGTCAAAGTAGAAACAAAGTGTAAATAACCTACCAGTTTGGCAAACCTCGGAAATCTTTGAAGGACTTCAAAGTGTGCTTGCAAAGTCATGCATGGTGGCTAAGGAAGGCACTCATTACTCTCCCAGTCCATTTCAGTTTATTGACCAGCCTAGTACTCCAGCTGTTCCTCTTAGCAAAGTCCATCCATGAAGGAAAGGGGTCCAATCGCTGCCACTGAAAGAGGTGGTTTACAGGGCTCTCCTACCCTTCTCAGCTTCAACAGTGCCCATCCTCCCACTGAGCAGAGAGGTCTCATGGGTGGTAACAGCCTCAACTGCTCGTACATCTTTTGCTAGCGCTATCAGTGTTAATGGTTCATTAGATGTGAGCTGTTGTCAGTAAGTAAATTCTGTAGCAGTAACTAACTCAGTTCCCCTCCAGCCCAGGACTTTCCCAGGCCACGTTTGGCTGGACAGGCCTGTGCTGCCTTCACCTCTGCTTGCTCCTGCAGCAACTTCTCTACTTGTCTCTTCCAGAACCGCTCAGCCCCCTCAGTACTGTGCATGCTCGGTTCTGCTTTTACAAAGGGTTAGCTGACGTACAGGCTTTATTCACCAAAAATGGTGTCTCTCCCTGGCTTTCTCCCCGAAATTAAAAAGAAATAAACACTCCCATAACTCTTTTTAGTCAGCTTCAAGGCTAGAGGTTGCATAGTTTCATCACATACAACAGCACTGGTACAATGGACAGGGCGGCCATAGTGCTCATGGCAGTTTAGTCACACATTTATTGCAAGTGGACACAATGTCAGGAATGTTCACCTTGCAAGGTGAACTGGATCAAGGAGATCCTTTGGGTCAGAAATACCTGGAGCAGTTTCACTGCATGGTCCTGTAAACTCTTGTACCTGCACAAACAGGAGAGAGAGCGACACTGAGAGAAGGAGGAAAATCAGAAACTGCCACTTAGAAAAACCTCCATGTGACTTAAATTCAAGAGACTAGCAATTGATTTAGGCTGCCTGACAAACCTGGAGAGACTTAGTTGTGACACCGAAATTAGGCACGCACAGCAGGTGATCTTTGCACAGCCCTCTGCGCTGTAAGGGGTGATGAGATGCATCGACTGAGTCATCCCAACCACAGACGCTCAGCGTGTTATTCCTCTTCAATGTGAGCTGGTAAAAGAGCTTCACAGGGTACCAGGTATATTGACTCTAGCATTTCACATTTATAAGTTCCAAAATAAAGTAAAAGATCAAGTTTCCAACTGCCAGACATGCAAATTTTGTCTGGCAAAATCTGTCAAGCCAGATTTTTTGTTCATGCATCACCAGGAAGAAAGAATTAGGAGTTAGAACTTTATTAATAACTTGCTGAGACTTGCAAGAGGAGAATCTGGGTTTTACTAGAGCTACATTAGCTTTTTAGTCTAAAGTAGTTAGAAACAACATTTCTTTTATTCCTTTTATAATCAGTTGTGAATCAGAGCACATAGAAAAAAGCATCATTTGCTGAATAAGATTCATGTTTACACAATTATTTCAGAGTAGAACTGAACTTAAAAAAAAAACCTAAGCAGAGATAGCTTCAACCACTTATTTTAATTCATGGTCCTGAGAAGATGCTATGGAAATATTAAGGTTAATATTAAGGTGAAATCTTTGATAGGTTAATCTAAACCCTGTTATAATCTGAACCAGAATATGATCTTAGTAAACATATAAAAACAGAGGTGTAGAGAAATAAATGATGTATATGTGTATCTATCTATCTATCTATAGAGAGAAAGACAAAGATAACTTGTTACATGGCTATAGTTTTACAAGTAACTACACTGTCCTCTAAGAAATTGTTCCCTACAAAGCTCTCTTACCCTACAGTTGCTGCTTTTTTTAAATTGTACTGAGACCAGTTACACAACTTTAATAGTGATATCCATTGCAATTTTAGTATAAACAGCATTTGAATGACGGTCTGTCTGAAAAATGGTACATGTTGAGTAAAACATTCCTACTTTAAACCATATCAGCTGTAATGCATGAGAAGTTTATTTAAAAGAAAGCAAAACAAAACAAAAATCTCATTCACCAAAGGTTTTGGGAGATACAGAGAAGTTTTAGACTGTTAAAAGTGTGTCAGTAAAAGCAAATTAAAGTACTCGGAGCAACCAAGACCTAGGTGCCATTTCTCAGGTCACCTGGGGAGCTCAGTGGCAGCCCTGTGCTGCCTACATGACCGGCTGTTGGGAAAAGCTTCTGCATCCCAAAGCAATTGACCCCGAGTGGCTCACATACACACTGCATAAGGTCCACCATTTTATGGATACAGTTGTTTTTACACTGTATTGTCATGATCTCCAGTTTAGCCTTTTTTTCTTTTTCTCCTCCTGGCTTCTCTAATATACTCTGCATTTTTCTGCTCAGTGCTATTCCTCATTTCATTGTTGGCTTTAACACAGGCAACATTACAAGTTTTTTTTTTTTCCAGTTGCCAAACTTGGAGCTACGCTTCAACATCCTGCCATGTTCCCACAGTTTCTTACAAGGGTACTTCCCTTGCAAGGTAACCTTGAGACAGATTGCCAAACAGCTTGGCTTCCCTCTCCTTGTTCTGAGCCATTTGAATGATTTTTTTATAGTTCTTCAAGAAACAAGAATATTTCTTTATAGCATGGTAGATATGATGAAAGAACTGTGATGCCTGGCAGATGTATGAGTCTAAGCAATGACGTGGAGTGTGTGGTGACGCCTAGAGATAGATGGGACAGGAGGGTGAATGAGGTCTCATGGCCGAGGGGCCAGTGAGGGGTCTCCAGACCTGCCACTATTGTATTTATATAGCCACTAGTTTGTTGATATGTGTCTGGGAAGGAAAGACCTAATTTTCCACTCCAGAAGGAATCTTAGAAATGATTTTGTGTAGGTGCAGTGTAGAAGATAAGAGGAAAAGCCCATGAAAAAACTGAAGAGTAACACAGACTAGTAATTAACATATACCTGAAGAGGCCTTAGGACCTAATTATTATCATTATTTGAAAATGGGGCTCGTGTTTCCAAGGTGCTATAGAATAAACTATTACCTCCTTGACTACCTGGTGCCATCAGTAAGGTCTTGAACAACATACAAAAGTGAGGAATGGAAACAAAGTACTTCAGGCAATAAATAAAATTCTAAGTAATGAGTATTGGTAGAATTTTTTGTCCAATTCTAAATCTCCTATTCAAAGCTTTAATCTGTTTTCCTTGAAGTGACTGATACTGGTCATTGTTAAAAAAAAGTTTTGCCAGACTAGATTGATTACTGGTTTGAGCTGGCATGAAAAAGTAAAAGAATGAAATCAGATTTTCTTTCCCTGGATTACTGATGTCAGAATTTGAGTGTATGCTGTGACAAGAGGACAAGTGAATTTGAAAGACTGGTTTCCAAAACCTGCAAAAGAAAAAAGAGGTCAAGTAAAATGTACCCACTGGCACACATGCCTATTAATGATGTTTATCTGGGCATGGAATTGCTCTTAGAAATGTTCGCTTGCCTTTTTAAATTTTCTATCTGTTTACCGGTATGCTATACTGTGTGCATTAATGACTAATGCATGCGTTTGGGAATAAAAATATTTACATATGTTTCTTTACATTAGTCTCATATAAAATTAACTTTTTTACAGTCTAGGAATAGTTCTAGGTACAGTATGAGTGCATAAAATACTGTACCGTTTATTTTTTTCTCTTGTAAAGGACTGTATAGGCAAAATAACTACAAAATACTCTTAAATACTTTCTGGTTAAAATAACATGGGAATTAGTCATGGCAGGATAATCAAATCTTATAACAGTAACATATAACATACCATTAGTACTGTGGAACGCTTTAGCTTGCCTCATCTTATAAAGCATAAGAACTCGAGCTGGGATTCCTGTTGTGATTCAGATTTGCATTCATGTGTCATCACTTCAACTAGGTCTATAAGCTCCTGATATTAGTGATGGAGACTTGGTGTATGATTCATGGGCCTACATATGCATATCTAGATCTATTTGAGATACACAAGGATATCCCACTTAGCTACCAGCTGCCACTCCGGATGGCTCCCATTTAAGGATGCCTCTGGAATTTCCCCTAAGTCCTGCATCATATATGCCAGTCCCCATGAGGGTGTCTTGAATACTCCAAGAAATCCTAGGTGGCACCAGACAGTTACTTTTGGGCAACTGAGTTGCTTTCTTAGGTGTCTGTCTTCATATGAGTTGAATAATACACCGGGCTTCATTGACAGTGTTGACAAGGGGCTCCGGTCCCTTGCCCACAGAAGGACCCGAGGCCCTTCAGAGCAGCAGCTGGACACCAGGTGGGGTTTTTTACAGCATCTTAGCTGGCACTCGTTGCTGGTATTTTAGCGGTTGAATGTTACCCTGTATTTCCAGTGACTGCAGTGACAGCTTAGAGATATAGAGTACCTATGTAATACATAGAGCACATATGTAAATATCTGTATGTAGACATATAGATTAAGGTACCTTAATCCAACATTGAATCCTAACCTTGCTGTTATCTCTAGATAAAATGCAGTTATATGTATATTTGCATATACATGTACAGTATCTAATATGTAGTTTATCTGAACTATGAAAAGTAATTCCTACTAAAATTAGCTGAATTTACACTGTGGCTTTTTTTCCTTTTTGAAGAAAGACAGCAGGGCAAATTCAACAATTTCTGTTTTACAGGAATCATGTCCCAGAAGGCAGGACTTTAAATACAAAACTCATAAAGCACTGAGCAACTGCTCCATCAGTGATATGTAGGGTTGCGAATAGCAGCACAAAGTCCACATGGAGACCAGTTACTCCTGGTTTACCCCAGGGGTTGATACTGTTTGATTTCTTCATTAATGTCCTGAATGATGCAACAGAGTGCATTCTCAGCAAGTTCTCACAGAAGATACAAAAATGGGAGGAGTAGCTGATACACCAGGGAGTTGTTCTGCCATTCAGAGGGACCCTGACAGACTGAAGAAATGGCTTGATAGGAGCCTCATTAAGTCCAAGAAAGGGAAATGCCAAGTCCTCCACCTGGGCAGGAATAACTCCATGCACCAGTGCATGCTGGTGCATGCTGGCTGGAAAGCAGCTTTGAAGAGAAGGACCTGGGGATCCTGAGGGACACCAAGTTGAACATGAGCCACCAATGTGCCCTGGCAGAAAAGACAACCAAAGTCCTCCTGGGCTGAATTAGGAAAAGTGTTGCCAGCAGGTCAAAGGAGGTGATCCTCCCCCTCTGCTCAGCACTGGTGAGACCGTACCTACAGTGCTGTGTCTAGGTCTGGGCTCCCAAGGACAGGAGAGACATGGACATACTGGATAGAGTCCTGCAAAGGGCCATGAAGATTTTTGAGGGACAGGAACAAATTTTATACAAAAAGAAGCGGAGACAGCTGGGAGTGTTTGGCCTGGAGAGGAGAAGATGCAGAGGGGATCTTATAAAAGTGTATAAATACCTGATAAGGGGAGTAAAGATGGAGCCAAACTCTTGTCAGTGGTGCTGTAACAGGACAAGAGGCAATGGGTACAAACTGAAATACAATAGATAACATTTAAATGTAAGAAAAAACTTTTTTGCTATAAGTGTTAAAGCACTGGAACAGGTTGCCCAGAGAGGCTGTAGAGTCACCATCCCTGGAGATGTTCAAAAACCAACAGGACTTGGCCTTGGGCAGCTTGCTCTAGTTGACTCTGCTCTGAGCACGGGGTTGGTCTAGATTATCTCCAGGGGCCCCTTCCACGAGTCAGTGATTCTGTGATCTCCTTTTTTCTAAATTGCTTTTAGGAGAAATAGTATCATAGTCAACTTATTTTTAACACAGAATATTATAAAAGGAAACATGATTTTGCGTGACTACACAGGTGTTAAAAAAACCCACAGGAAAAATATTACACAAACAACTTTGTTAATATTCAGGCCTAAGATCAGAGAGGCCGATATTATACAAGCTATCATAAACATTGCTATATCCACCAGATCCCTTATTCCAGGCTTGTGAGTGGGGATAAACAGATGACAATGAGACACGTATCAAGCCAGAGCTAAACAGTTACCAAAGACTGAGAAATAGTGTTACCAAACTAATCAGCATAAATGTCATCTAATCAGCCATTGTTGTACATCCCGCTCCAGTTGTGTCTAAAGTGCTGCCGCCGTTGGTTTGATGGATTTGCTTTACGTCACTGAGGTTCGTCTTGTCTGGCATCCCTGCTGAGACAAATAAGAAAATACAGTATGATGCATGCCTTGTCACTACTGGCAACACGTTATAGCTAGAACAAATTTAACTATCCTCAGCACACAGACTGTCACAGTTTAGTTTCTAATTCTCATGTTACTGCCAAATTCAAAATCCTTTATAATTGCATCTAGAAACATACACTGTACTATATGGCTATTCATGGTTGAAAGTAGTTCAGAGGTCTGCCAGCTCTGAACAAAGTTGTTCTTGTAGAAGTATATCTCAACAAACATTTGCAGACTGAAATGAACAGTTTTGCAAGTCCCACCTGTACCTAAAAGTCCACTGCTCACATCTTTCTTGGATTTGAAGAAAAAGGGAAATAATTTAATGTGAAATGGTTTGTGTCTGGGTCCCAATATCATTCCAAAATAATGTATACCTGATGGAATGTATGCAGCAAAGTATACTTGTTGCTATATAAAACCTCCATTTTGGCACAATTTAAACAGAATTTATAACATTGTAAGGCAATATGGTAAAGCTAACTTTAAACAGGAACTCTTTTACTGAGTTCCCAGCTGAATATTTTTACTTTTTTGGATGAGGGTAAATATTTCTCCATCTCAAAACAGTGCTTTGTGTGGAACAAAGATGTAATCACCCATTATCTTTCCCCTGCCTGGTTAAACAATCGGAAACAGAAGGACTTGGAGACACATTCAGATTTGGTAGCATTGTCAGCTGCTTATATTTGCTATGCATACTTCTAGACTAACTGTCTTATCCCATATAATAACTTGTGGCATGCCACTATCAATCAAAATTAACAAGTCTAAATTCAGTGTTATTACATGCAACAAATATTGACATTGTAATTACACTGAGACTGAAAAAGGCTTCATATAAAGCAAAGTCAATATTTATGTAATTAGGTCAATACATATATAATTCAGAAGGTAAACTCTACTGTTGGAACAGCAGCATTAGAAAGAAGCTCAGCTCTACTGAGCTGACATATTGATTTTACAGTCTGAGTTTCTGCATTATTATTCATTGTTTAGATACTTCTTTCCTCTCTGTATCATTAGGAAAGATGAATAAACTAGTGATTCTTTCTTTTTTTATTATTATTCAAAGGGACTGTGATGAAGTATAAATATTTTAGTCATGGTGTTATCCTCTTTGTTAAGCTGATTTAACAGAAGCTACAGAGAATCCTCATTTTTAAAAGGAACAACTTTTTTGGTGCTTGTGTTAAAAATACTCTTTTCTCTAAAAGCAGCTTGAAAGCTGCTCTTTGTGAACTTGCTGTATGTACTCAAATCTCCTTCCTGTAGCTTTGAAAAAAATGCATTAAGGGAAGAGTCAGCTAGAGTCAATCATGTTGTCTGAAAACCTGCTAGAATGAATTTGTCTTCTTTGCTGCTGTACCTAGATAGCAGGATGTACTGCTATTTTGTGTGGATTTATTGATCCAGTGCTCTTGCCCGGAATTTGTGAAAATTAGCTCTATGACTACAATGCAAGTGGACATACAAGGAGGAAGAGTGACAACAGATGTTGAGAAGGAGGGAATACAACTTCTTATCATGCACATTCAGTAACCTGTCTAGAAAAAGCTCAGTCACTCAACATATGACTGAATGGATGTTTGGTGGATCATCAAAAGGGGGTATATCAAGGTGGTTTTTTTCAGGGAAGTTTTGTAAGTAGAACAACAAGAACAAAATGGGTTGGGTCATTTCTCCAGAGCATCAGTGACGTTTTCCCATATTTAAAAAGACTCATTTCAACTGACAGTGAAAAATTCAACTCTAACCTACACAACAAAGCAGTTCACCAAGTGCTATAGGTATAATGAAGGATATTTTTCCCAGTGTATTTACAGATACACTATCACAGTAGTGAAAGATATGGCATTATCTTAAATATCCAGGATATCACTTATTATAAAAGATAGCTATTATAAGAAGAAAAATATTCCTAGATCTTGCAGTTACGTGATCTGAATCTGAAGGCAATGTGACTAGATATTAATTACTGACTGGAGAGTCATGTTTAATTCCTGGAGAAAACTTCATTGACAATATTATGGAAAATAGGAAAAAAATAGATTTCATTTTACGGAAAATGTTAGCTCTTTTTATTTTCTTTTTCTTTTCTTTCCAGCCTCAAATGAAAACTGCAGACTTTGGAAGTTCCTATGAAAAGAGTGTTTTAAAAAAATGTTCAAACCTACCAATATATTTTCCTTTGATCAATCAAAATGCCATAAAGTATTTAATATAATCTCTGATGTTAAATGAATACAGCGTTAGGATTGCAGAGTAAGCATACAGCAAAGCTTTCACCTATACAGTCTCATAGGTCTATGCCACGACGTTGACTTTATTGAAATGAGAAGTTCAAAAAATATGTTTAGACATGATCCTGTGAAAAAATCACTGAACAGAAAAACACTCCTAAAAAATAGCCTATTTTAACAGAACTGGCTTTTTTTCCCCAGAATGCTATGCTTTTTTTTAAGTAGTTCTAATAAGTATAACTTTAAATGTAATTCCTACACCTAAAGCTATACTTTCTATTTAAATAAGTAGGTTCTGTTGTCCTAGTTTCAGCTGGGATAGAGTTAACAGTCTTCCTAGTAGCTGGTACGGTGCTATGTTTTGAGTTCAGTATGAGAAGAATGTTGATAACACACTGATGTTTTCAGTTGCTGCTAGTAGTGTTTAGACTAATGTCAAGGATTTTTCAGCTTCTCATGCCCAGCCAGCGAGAAAGCTGGAGGGGCACAAGAAGTTGGCACAGGACACAGCCAGGGCACCTGACCCAAACTGGCCAACAGGGTATTCCATACCATATGACGTCCCATCTAGTATAGGAACTGGGAAGTGGGGGCGGGGAATCGCCGCTCGGGGGACTAGCTGGGTGCCGGTCGGCGGGTGGTGAGCAATTGCACTGCGCATCATTTGTACATTCCAATCTTTTCATTATTGCTGTTGTCATTTTATTAGTGTTATCATTATCATTATCCTTTTCTTCTTTTCTGTTCTATTAAACTGTTCTTATCTCAACCCGTGGGTTTTGCTTCTTTTTCCCGATTTTCTCCCCCATCCCACTGGGTGGGGGGGGAGTGAGTGAGCGGCTGCGTGGTGCTTAGTTGCTGGCTGGGGTTAAACCACGACAGTCCATTTTGGCGCCCAACGTGGGGCCCGAAGGGTTGAGATAACGACAAACCTGACCAGAGCTCGTTAAAACAAATTTGTTATAAGCATTCATTATATTGGTCTTATAGTCGCTGGTCATTATGTTGATTTATGTGTTCTTAGAGTTGTTGCTCTGGTTTTTAAAGTTCTGTTATGCATCACCTCGCTTGCTGTATGTAGTCCCTCTTCTCCTGCTTATCATCCGTGGGAGGTGGATTAAGGTTTTTGCTTTGATGTATTGTATAACACTGGTTTATGGTATGATAAAGTCATCAGTTGTGGAATTAATCCGGTATTTGCACTCAGCATTGTCACCTTTATACGGCGGGAGCCATCTGTGGGAAACTATTAATAATTATACCATTTACCTTTCCTCCTTGGAAAACCAGTCTATGAGTGGGATACCTTTCTTCCCCTCTCCTTTCTCCTTCAGTCCAGTTACAATGGTGTTTGGGAATTTTGAAAAATTTGAATACTCTTGGGATGTTGATACCAGCACGGTCCTAGCCCTACTGCTGGGAATTAGCATGCTCCTGAATGTGGTTCAGCTCTTGTTTAAGGTTAAACAACTATTTAAGAAGATCACCCAGAGGTCTGCCCCGAGGCTGGATAATTATGAGTGGCAGGGTGTGTGGGGTAGTATGGGCAAGTACCTAGAAAAGTGGGCACCTCCAGTGTTTTGGAAATTCACCCCTGAACAAATGCAGAATCCAGAAGAACTAGTAAAATATTTGGAAAAGGTATGCTGTCACCCCGGCAGCTCCAGAGAGATACAAATCACTGCAACGTGCTGGGGCCTGGCCCATGCCTATCGAGCCCTGTTCGACACAACTCAGCACCCCCAAGGGGAAGAGAAGGTCTCTGGACCTAACAACAAAGCAATGAGCACTGCGGTCACCCAAACCCCGGCAATGGGCGCTGCGGCCCCTCCAGCCCCGGCGACGAGCATTGCGGCCACCCAGACCTTGGTGACAGGTACCGTGACCCCTCCAGCCCTGGCAATGAGAACTGTGGCTACCCAAACCTCAGCAACAGGCACTGCAGCCCCTCCAGCCGCAGCAACGAGCACAGCAGCTACCCAAACCTTGGCAACAGGCACTGCGGTCCCTCCAGCCCCAGCGACGAGCACTGCTGCTACCCAAACCTTGGCGACAGATGCTGCTACCCAAACCTTGGCGACAGACGCTGCGGATATCCAAAACCCGGCGAGTGATACTGCAACTGAACCAGCGGATCAACCTGCACCAGTATCAGTTGCCCCCGTACAGAAAAAGAAATATAAAAAATCAGCTCGCTTAGCAAAGGATGAAGGTGAACCAGGGCCATCACGGGAACAGGAGGAAGAGGCAGAACCAGAGGTAATAACCCGGTCCCTATCCTTGAGTGAGCTGCGAGATATGCGAAAAGATTTTGGCCGCCGTATAGGTGAGCATATTATCACCTGGCTTCTCCGATGCTGGGACAATGGGGCTAATAGCTTGGAATTAGAAGGTAGGGAAGCCAAGCAGCTGGGATCGCTTGCCAGGGAAGGTGGCATTGACAAGGCAATTGGAAGAGGAACACAAGCCATCAGCCTCTGGAGGCGACTCTTGTCAAGTGTGAAGGAAAGGTACCCCTTTAAGGAAGATGTTATATGTCAATCAAGCAAGTGGACCACCATGGAAAAAGGTATCCAATATCTGAGGGAATTAGCTGTGCTAGAGACGATTCATCATGACCCGGACAACCCACAATTACCCAAAGATCCAGACGAAGTCCAATGCACACGACCCATGTGGCGGAAATTTGTACGGAGCGCACCATCGTCCTATGCCAACTCACTGGCAATAATGACCTGGAAAGACGAAGAGGCACCGACAGTGGATGAAGTGGCTCGCCAACTCCGTCAATACGAAGAAAATCTCTCCTCCTCCCTACAAGCCTGCATTTCGGCTGTGGAGAAGCTGTCCGAGGATTTCCAACAATTCAAAGAGGATATGTCCTATTGCCCACCTGTAAGGACCAATGTCTCAGCTATTAGGAGTGAGCGCTCCTCTGCCCAAGAGAGAGAATATAGAAGGTACACACCGCGAGGTGCCCTGTGGTTTTACCTATGTGATCATGGAGAGGACATGAGGAAATGGGATGGAAAACCTACCTCGGTCCTAAATGCACGGGTACGTGAGCTGCGAGGAAAAACCACCACAAAAGGGGATTCTACTAGGAAAAATGCCGCTCCAGTTTCCAAACAGAGCAGAAGGGCTGATCTTATTTCTGATCCTCTTGAAGGGACTTCTGAGCCAATTTTACGAGAAGTGAATACCGGATACTCTGGCCAGAATTAGAGGGGCCCTGCCTCCAGCCAGGTGGAGGAAAGGGATAACCGGGTCTATTGGACTGTGTGGATTCGATGGCCTGGCACGTTAGACCCACAGGAGTATAAGGCTCTAGTAGACACCGGCGCACAGTGCACTCTAATGCCATCAAGTTATAAAGGGGCAGAACCCATCTGTATTTCTGGTGTGACAGGGGGATCCCAAGAGTTAACTGTATTGGAAGCTGAAGTAAGCCTAACTGGGAATGAATGGCAGAAACACCCCATTGTGACTGGTCCGGAGGCTCCGTGTATCCTTGGCATAGACTATCTCAGGAGAGGGTATTTTAAGGATCCGAAGGGGTATCGATGGGCTTTTGGTATAGCTGCCTTGGAGACGGAGGGCACTGAACAGCTGTCTACCCTGCCTGGTCTCTCTCAAGACCCTTCGATTGTGGGGTTGCTGAGGGTTGAAGAACAACAAGTGCCAATTGCTACCACGACGGTGCACCGGCGGCAATATCGCACCAACCGAGACTCTCTGATTCCCATCCACAAGTTGATTCGCCAACTGGAGAGCCAAGGAGTGATCAGCAAAACTCGCTCACCCTTTAATAGTCCCATATGGCCAGTGCGAAAGTCTAATGGGGAGTGGAGACTAACAGTTGACTATCGTGGCCTGAATGAAGTTACGCCACCGCTGAGTGCTGCCGTTCCAGATATGCTAGAACTTCAATACGAACTAGAGTCAAAGGCAGCCAAGTGGTATGCTACAATTGACATTGCTAATGCGTTTTTCTCAATCCCTCTGGCAGCAGAGTGTCGTCCACAGTTTGCCTTTACTTGGAGGGGTGTCCAGTACACTTGGAATCGATTGCCCCAGGGGTGGAAACACAGCCCCACCATTTGCCATGGACTAATCCAGACTGCACTGGAAAAAGGTGAAGCTCCGGAACACCTGCAATACATTGATGACATCATTGTATGGGGCAACACGGCAGAAGAAGTCTTTGAGAAAGGGAAGAAGATAATCCAAATCCTTCTGAAAGCCGGTTTTGCCATAAAAGAAAGTAAGGTCAAGGGACCTGCACAGGAGATCCAGTTTTTAGGAATAAAATGGCAAGATGGACGTCGTCAGATCCCAATGGATGTGATCAACAAAATAGCAGCTATGTCTCCACCGACTAATAAAAAGGAAACACAGGCTTTCTTAGGTGTTGTGGGTTTTTGGAGAATGCATATTCCAAATTACAGTCTGATTGTAAGCCCTCTCTATCAAGTGACCCGGAAGAAGAATGATTTTAAATGGGGCCCTGAGCAACAGCAAGCCTTTGAACAAATTAAACGGGAGATTGTTCATGCAGTAGCCCTTGGACCAGTCCGGGCAGGACAAGATGTTAAAAATGTGCTTTATACTGCAGCCGGGGAGAATGGCCCTACCTGGAGCCTCTGGCAGAAAGCACCCGGGGAGACCCGAGGTCGACCCCTGGGGTTTTGGAGTCGAGGATACAGAGGATCCGAGGCTCGCTATACTCCAACTGAAAAAGAGATATTGGCAGCATATGAAGGAGTTCGAGCTGCCTCAGAAGTGGTTGGTACTGAAACACAGCTCCTCTTAGCACCCCGACTGCCAGTGCTGGGCTGGATGTTCAAAGGGAGGGTCTCCTCTACACATCACGCGACTGATGCCACGTGGAGTAAGTGGATTGCACTGATCACACAACGGGCTCGCATAGGAAACCCCAGTCGCCCAGGAATTTTAGAAGTGATCACGGACTGGCCAGAAGGCAAAGATTTTGGAATGTCGCCAGAGGAGGAGGTAACGCGTGCTGAAGAAGCCCCGCTGTATAATAAACTGCCAGAAAATGAGAGGCAATATGCTCTGTTCACTGATGGGTCCTGTCGCATTGTGGGAAAGCATCGGAGGTGGAAGGCTGCTGTATGGAGTCCTACACGACAAGTCGCAGAAACTGCTGAAGGAGAAGGTGAATCGAGTCAGTTTGCAGAGGTGAAAGCCATCCAGCTAGCGTTAGACATTGCTGAAAGAGAAAAGTGGCCAGTGCTCTATCTCTATACTGACTCATGGATGGTGGCAAATGCCCTGTGGGGGTGGTTACAGCAGTGGAAGCAGAGCAACTGGCAGCGCAGAGGTAAACCCATTTGGGCTGCCACACTGTGGCAAGATATCGCATCCCGGCTAGAGAATCTGGTTGTAAAAGTACGTCACGTAGATGCTCACGTACCCAAGAGTCGGGCCACTGAAGAACATCAAAATAACCAACAGGTGGATCAGGCTGCCAAGATTGAAGTGGCTCAGGTGGACTTGGACTGGCAACATAAGGGTGAGCTATTTATGGCTCGATGGGCCCATGATGCTTCAGGCCATCAGGGAAGAGATGCAACATATAGATGGGCTCGTGACCGAGGGGTGGACTTGAGCATGGACACTATTGCACAGGTTATCCATGAATGTGAAACATGTGCTGCAATTAAGCAAGCCAAACGGTTAAAACCCCTGTGGTATGGAGGACGATGGCTGAAATATAAATTTGGGGAAGCCTGGCAGATTGACTATATCACACTCCCACAAACTCGCCAAGGCAAGCGCTATGTGCTCACAATGGTGGAAACAACCACCGGATGGCTGGAAACATATTCTGTACCCCATGCCACTGCCCGGAACACTATCCTGGGCCTTGAAAAGCAGGTCTTGTGGCGACATGGCACCCCAGAGAGAATTGAGTCAGACAACGGGACTCATTTCCGAAACAACCTCATAGACACCTGGGCCAAAGAGCATGGCATTGAGTGGGTGTATCACATCCCCTATCCTGCACCAGCCTCTGGGAAAATTGAGCGATACAATGGACTGTTAAAGACTACACTGAGAGCAATGGGGGGTGGAACTTTCAAACATTGGGATACACATTTAGCAAAAGCCACCTGGTTAGTCAACACCAGGGGGTCTGCCAGTCGGGGTGGCCCTGCCCAGTCAGAATTTTTACGTACTGTAGAAGGGGATAAAGTCCCTGTAGTGCACATAAAAACTATGTTAGGGAAGACAGTCGGGGTTACTCCTGCCTCAGGCAAAGGTGAACCCATTCGTGGGATTGCTTTTGCTCAGGGGCCTGGGTGCACTTGGTGGGTGATGCGAAAAGATGGGGAAGTCCGATGTGTGCCTCAAGGGGATTTAATTTTAGGTGAGAATAGCCAGAATTAAACTGTATGATACTAGTTGCTATATAACCCTGCTACTGTATGTTATCATTACTATAATTGTTATATGCTATATCCATAGTACTATAGTAAGAATCACTTAGATCAAGCAAGAAAAACTGTGATAAAACTGAGCGAAGCGCAGTAGTGATGGAACCAGAACTGACTCCAGCATGCAACAATCCAACGGTGCACACCATCCTCCTGCTGCGTCCAATGTCAACTGCTCGTCATACTGCACTGAAGCCCAACTCTGCTCTACCGACTGAGAGGACTTTGCACCATCCCTCCTGCCCAGAAAGACTGGTATGACAGATGGAGCCCAGAGTCAGGAACTAAATGAACTCAATGAACATTTAATGAACATAACCCATAAACCAAAGGAATGATATCTCTGTGTATGTATATATATATATATATATATCATTGTTCATATGTCTCAAAGTGATAGATAAGGTGTTGATGATTGACCAGGATGTAACTAAAGGTATGGGAACTGAGCATGACGTCAATGGTATAGAATAAGGGGTGGATACTGTCCTAGTTTCAGCTGGGATAGAGTTAACAGTCTTCCTAGTAGCTGGTACGGTGCTATGTTTTGAGTTCAGTATGAGAAGAATGTTGATAACACACTGATGTTTTCAGTTGCTGCTAGTAGTGTTTAGACTAATGTCAAGGATTTTTCAGCTTCTCATGCCCAGCCAGCGAGAAAGCTGGAGGGGCACAAGAAGTTGGCACAGGACACAGCCAGGGCACCTGACCCAAACTGGCCAACAGGGTATTCCATACCATATGACGTCCCATCTAGTATAGGAACTGGGAAGTGGGGGCGGGGAATCGCCGCTCGGGGGACTAGCTGGGTGCCGGTCGGCGGGTGGTGAGCAATTGCACTGCGCATCATTTGTACATTCCAATCCTTTCATTATTGCTGTTGTCATTTTATTAGTGTTATCATTATCATTATCCTTTTCTTCTTTTCTGTTCTATTAAACTGTTCTTATCTCAACCCGTGGGTTTTGCTTCTTTTTCCCGATTTTCTCCCCCATCCCACTGGGTGGGGGGGGAGTGAGTGAGCGGCTGCGTGGTGCTTAGTTGCTGGCTGGGGTTAAACCACGACAATTATGCATCAGGATTTAAACATTTTTGTCACCCTTCATATATCATAATCAGTAATGGAAGTGATCTTTTCTTCTAAATGAATTTAACTTTCGTAGTTCACAGCAAACTTGCAATGAGAGCTATCCAAACATTTGTAGCAGAACAGACCAAAACCAAAAGCAAACTTGCTTGGTTTTAGTTTCCTCACATGCTAGAACCTGGAATTATGTTATAGAAAAGACATTTAAGTTTCCCAAATATTTCAAATGATCTCTGATAAATGTCTAGTTTAGTATCAAAATCATACTAGAGCTAATATTTTGACTGGAAAATGGTAAAATTCAGAAGTTTCAGCTGAGATTCAGAGTCTTTTCTTCTGAAGAAAAGCTAGAATTGCAGCAGAGCAGAAGATAAATTGCTTGGAAATTAAAATCCAAATATAACGTTTGCATGAACCTATATAAAGCAAAGCTGCCAATTATCACATACCTGTCCCCACCATCAGCTGTGAAACGCAGTGGCTGCAATTTAAAGTATTGTCATGCTCTGGTTTAGAAAAAATAAATCTGTAAAAAAATTTCACCAAACATTGTGATAAATATTACAGCATCTCATTATAGTATAACAGCTGCAGAGTATTTCTAATGCTTTTAAACATCTTCTAAAGGTATTTAAAGCTTGTGAGAGGTAATAGTACTGACAGCCTTGAGAGCTGACCTGTTACGTTCTCCAGAATAGCTACAGCAGCAATACCATTTCCTTCCAATATTCAGCAAGAGTCATTAACCTTGATTTGAACAGTCAAACTTAGAGTCATGGAAGATTTTCATTTGACATGGAGCTTTTCTACTGAGATTGTCAAAATATTACAAAAAATGGGCTATGATTTTTGAGCAGTAGATGCTTGCCTACCAAGGGCCATGCTGGGACTTAAAGCATTTTAAACATGTTAAATGGAACATCCTCTAATAATGGCCTAGTTTGAAACCAAACCGGAAAGTGTTTGTGTAGTCTAACCTCAAACACCTTGCTGTATTATCTTGTATTGGCTGAGTAACATATATCAGAACTAACATGGGTCTTCAAGGGAAAATGAAACTGCCAAATGAGCTGCTGTGGAATCCCATTGGATATAAATCCTGTCAAAGATTTACAGAGGAGGAAGAACTGGATTTCTCTCTGTGCATTATTCTTATGATGTTCTGGAAGATTCAAAATACAGCTTTTATGGCACAAGCATTTTCTATGAGTCTCAAATATGAGGAATAATTTGAGTAAGGATGCGACAGTGTTTCAGATAGGACAAAAATGCGGAATGTGACTTTTACAAGACAACACTCCTGTAAAGTTGTATGCAAAATTCTTCTTAGAAAGGCAAATAGTTATTTCAATCATTATGTGTAAGCTAAATTTTGGTATCTTATAACACGAGCTGTGAAGAAAAGCACTGATAACTGGCTCTGTCCCCAAATGCGCAAGAAAGATCATGAAGAAGCTTTATGAGAGGTTAAAGAAATGCATAATGGTCAGATGAATAGACCAAAAACCTGATGTGCTGTAGATGAATGTTTAAATATGAAGTTGGAAATAAAATTTACTCTAATGTGATACCTGGAAAAGGATGACATGTAGGCATGTTGGTCATGAATTTATAGATGTCAGTAAGGAGCAAAAATATTTTGGGGAAGTAGAAGATAAAATTTGGATTTTTTGAACTGATAAAGCAAACTGAAGAATTTGTAGGCAAACACAAAAAGAAGAGCATAATGATTAAGAGGAATGAAGGGACAGTGATATCAGAGCAATGGGTTCAGGAATTTGCAGCTAGTTAGAGCTAGGACAATCTCCTTACTGTGTCAAGTAAACACCAACAGTGACTAATATCAACATATTTTTGTAGTATGAAGGAAGACATAATATTAGTTTGATTCCTGCAATTCACAATAATGAGGTCTCAATAATGACTTCATGCAGTTAAACTTTTAAAAAAATGCATTAATTGATTTTAACAAAAAGAAGAGAAAAAAAAATTTACTTTGCATTGTCATTCCATAAATTAAAATGACACATTAGTTATCAAACTTTTTTTTTTGATTGGCCAATTTTTCTCCATCTGGAACTTTTAAAGCTTCTAATGGATATCTCCTCCCATTCTTTTACTATTTTTTTGCCATGTTTATTCCTAACTACATAATATGATGAAAATGTTTCAAAACATAGTTAGACTAACTAGATCACAGAGCTGTGTTTAAATACCTCAGACATGCTTCAGTTTATATGTAGTCATTGCTGTGAAAACTTGCATTTCCTACTTTAAGTAATGTATATATTCCTTTACAGAACAGTAGCTATATGCGAGAAAAAAATATTCAGTGTATGTCAGATCATTCCCCAGCTACTGCAATTAAACCATTAATCTTAAAAGCATCACAAAATACTTCTGAGTATCCAGTGCTTAGAAAGAAAAGTAGAAACAATAAACTGCCTCTACTATTATGCAGACTCTTCTGTGTGAAGTTCATGTGATGTTGGCCATGAAGTCTCAATGAGGGGAGAAAAAGATGTCCAAGAAGAACTATATTATGAACGGTACCGGGCAAAGGACTAATTTCTTGAGGCCATTTTCATGTTTTTATGAGTGCACCTATACTTGCAAAAGCTAAGGGATGTCCCTAAAAGGAAAGCATATGCTATATCATGCTTGAACATATGCCTTTCTTATCGTACAGATATAGCAGTGCAGGTATTCACCCTCTTCAGGAAAACTGTGTGTTTTTATGATGTAGTACAACTTTTCCCCTCTCCATTGCACAGTAAGTGAAACAGAAAAGAGCAGGGGGATTGTAATGGATGATCTCAGAGGTGCCTTCCAACCTCAACAATTCTGTGATTCTCTGATTCTGTAAGTATTAAATGTTTCACAATTCAGCATTAGTCATGAACAAACAAGCAAACAAAAAAACCCCACTGGATTTCACTAACAAGTAGTAGAGAGGGAAGGAACCTCCACTGCTTTGCCATTCTTTGACTACATCACTTTTAAAGACGTGAACAGTGATATAAGAGATATTTCTGCTGTGAATTAAGCCAGGAATCAACTTAGTGAAAAATGTATCCCTGCTTTATTTTGTTTAGTTTTCATTTCATGAAGGAGAAAGTAACAGCTGATCCACAGAGGCTAAAGGAATGTCAAAATTTTCAAGCATTTTTCCAATGAAGCTTTTGGCATTTTTAGGCTTTAATTTTAAAGAAAAATAAATTATCTAGCATTGCACATTGGTTTGCCAAATCTAAATTATAAATCAGGTTATTCAGCTGAATTTCTTAAATACTTTAAACTTGTCTTTCAGTGAAGTTCCATTTGCTACAAGGTTCATGAGAAAAGAACAGAAGAGTCAACATTATTCATTTAGAATGAATAAAGGCTTTTGCATTGTGGAACCTATTGTTACATAAACATACATGTAACGGCTGCCCTATCAGTTAAATTAATGAATTAGCACAGAAAACAGGCTTCACTGATGCTAAAATTGTATGTTGTAAAGTGATTTTGACTCCTATCCCCTCATGTCTTTCTGTGAGGTCTAAAATCTTAATTTGGGTGCAATAAATTATTGTATCTGGTTTTGTCAATTCTAATAGCTTGTCAGTAAAGGTAAGTTGAAAAAGAAGGTTCAAAACCAAAATGAATAGATTTTGCCAAAACAGTAATGTCTCTGTTTCACTATTTGAGTCTGCCTGTGACCATTGCCTGATGCTTTTGAGGTGGGAGAAGCAATAAGATATAGTGAAAAATTTAAATATTCAGTCATTGGGACACCTAGCTTCTGTCATTCAGTGATTAATGTGTGCCTTGGAGCATAGGGATACATATTTATTATCCTTATAAAGTACAGTGAATGATTCTCATAATTCTCATAAATTCATGCTACTTTTTCTAGAGCCACTTTGCCTTATGCAAGAAGAAACCAAACCAAAAGCAATGAAAAGCCAAAATAAAAAAAAAAAAAACAACAAACTGAAAATGTGCTTACACCTTCTCAGTTGTATGAGATCATTTTTAACTATGAAGGCCAGAGTCCTTAAAATACATCCATTAAAAACAATTCAGTACAGCTTTTTTAAAATCACAGATGAGCTCATATTTTGGCAAAGCAGAATTTCATCTGCTTTGCTATAGTGGTTATATGGGTCAGTTTGTGTCAGAAGTGATAAGCTTAAGTGTGAGCACCATCCCAAATGCAGCATAAAGTAGCATTATGCTGATGCTGAAGTAGTTAGCTTTAGAAGATAGTAACAGATGATACGTAAGGCGTGATTAATTCCACTTAGTTTTTTATATCTGTACAGTCTACATCTACAGCTAGGGTTCAGTTGGTTAAACATAGCTGTCTACAGACATTTTAGACGCAGGGGACGGGGGTGTCACACTTAGCACACAGCTGTCCATCCAAAAGAAGCCTGATTCATATAAAACCCTTTAAGGATGTCTTGGACATCCTAGAGCATCTCCAGTGGTTTTTGGCACTTCTGTTTAGACAACTGAATTCTGCCCTGCATCAGTTAGCTACTGCAGTTCTCATTATAGTGAAGTAGAGAAATAAGTAAAAGCAGAAGAAGGAGATGGAGTACTCTGATGTAGATATTTGGACAGATAAATCCTACACTTAGTCACGTAACAGGTTGACCACTGAGTGACCAGTGAATATTTTCTAAAATACTCCCTGTCATTATACTTTATATCTTTGGTGCAAAAACAAAACTAAATACCGAATCATTTAGCTCTGGCAAATGGATTACATTTTAGAAAATCTAGGTAGGAAAACTAAAGAAAAAAAAAAAAAAAAAGGTGAAGTATTGACTGAGTTCATATTTGTTTCACCTGTAGTCTTATATTTTCACTTTTATATCTAAACCCCTGCCTTTAAGCGTTTTTGGTTTCAGCATCTGGTGTTGAAGGGCAGGATGAAGGGCTGCCATATTGCCATGAAAATAGCAAACGATCGATGTGAGCAAACATCTCTGAGAAGCCAGTACCTCATGAAAAAGTTTCCTGCTAAAGTACCCAGAGTCATTGCAGCTATATTTACATAGCTAAATACACATCCCAGAAGGAGATCCTTCAGGCAAAGTGGTGTTGAGTGGCTTATGTCTAGAGTACTCGGAGATAGCAATACCTAGAAGAAACTGCTAAACAGACTGCTAAACTACTACACAATACAATGCCCTGCATCTCTTTTAACGCACACACAGTGGTGTCCTTGGCTCAAAGACCCACTTATCATTTTGTTTGTTTGTTTTTAGTTCAAAGTGCCTGAAAAAAACCTATGAGGGCTGTGCTGCAACCCACCAGGTGGTGTTTTTATAACATGAAACTGAAGGAGCACATTACAGGTTCTGGGATACGATATCCAGGCATGGGAAAGTGTTTTGAAAATAAAAAGCCTGCTGTTGAGGGACTTTGTAGGGCAGAGAAATCCAAGCCTTTGGCCGTCTGGTTTGTGTTGCCTTTTGGAAGCAGTCCTTGGAATGAATTATCCACGGAATCTGAGGTTTGTTTTGGAGGGACGGAGATGGTTTTCCTTAACGCTGAGCCACAGAGTGAACTAACGTTTTTGCAATGTGGATAATGGGAACTGAAACCACGGGACAACTCACAAGCTAAGTTACTTGACAACATAGACATAGCCAGAGAAATCACTTAAATTTGAAGAATTGCTTAGTATCATAGGAAGGTTCTGTACTGTGATATAAATTCTAGCAGCAAATTCTTTATGTCCTTATGAGTCTCACCTCTGGAATTGGCCAGTCATTTCTTTCAGTGAAATGCAATCATGTGGGTTTTCATGGCTGTTCCTAAGAAAAGCAGCTCAGGAAACCTGTATCAGATCCCAGGAAGGACCTTGAGTATGAGTACCAAAGGTCTGAACCTGACCTATATGCCACAAGGTGATGTGGAACAGGGAGATGATGCTCACTTAAGAGCCAAGCCAACTGCAAATGTACATTTAGCTTGCCTCCACAAAGGGAGATCATCAATGACTGGTTTTGTGTCCATATGTGAAGTGTGGTGATAATCAAGCCACCGTTAAATTTATCTCTCAGAGTAACTTTCTTGTGCTTTATCTGCTCTATTCTTAAGTGACAGAGTTTTCACCAGTTTCCCCAGGGAAAACTATGTCACTGTCCATATAATGTAGTATGCCATAGCACATTAGAACTCTTTGAAACACGGTGTACTGAGCTGTTGTCGGTTTTTATTCTCTGTCTATGCACTAAACATAGATACTGTTATGAAGAAAGTTTCTGGAATAGGTAATTGGTACTTATTTGGAGGAAATAATTTGATCCCAAATCCTCCTTTTTGACTTCATATATTCTAATGATCATTGTAATAATACACAAATCAACACAAATAGCAATTATAAATGCACAGGGAATATCAAGATGCAAATAATCTCACCTACAAACAAAGGAATAGTATTACTGTTATTGTTAGAAAGCAATTAAGAAGTCTGCCTAATGGCATTAGCTGAGAGAATTTTGCATGGTCAACCATATATTAGGAAATGAATCCTACATATCATGTTTAACTGCACATATTTTATGAAATCTGTATATATGAGAAATAGAGTGCAACCAATGATCTTAACATAAGTCTGGCAAGTCATTTTAACTACAAGAGCAGCAGACATTAAGTCTCTAGTCTAGTATTTGAAAATTGACAGTGGCATTTGTTTCACATTATACACTAATGAACTCAGTATTTCCATTTAAAAAACAAAGCTTTTATGAGTTAATGTAACACAAACAAATGGTGTCACAAACCAAAACATTTCCATTTATTTCACATTCTTAAGAATCAGAAAGAGATAACATTATTTGTTGAAATGGTTAATACATACTTTTTTACTTGTAGGTCAGTTTTAGCATATAGCAAAGTATTAGATGTCTAAAAGATTAGATGTCTTGGTTTTATTTTGCATACAGAGACTAAAACATAACTGTATTTTTCATCTGAGGTAGAGAGAACCACAGTAACCTTCATTAGTTCTATTCTTATTGGTTTCTCACGCAATAGCTTCTAAATCCATGTTCATTAGATGACATGTTCATTCTAACTTCAATGCTCTAGGGTGCTGCAATCAGCATTGTCAATAATGCCTGTTTTAAATGAAGAAATCCATCTTTTCAACCCTTTTCACTATTGAGGAACTTTTAACCTTTATCATTAACCTATGCAAAGGTTTTGTAATCAATACAAAATTATAATAGGGCTAAAGTCCCATAAATCAGACTGGGTAAAAGTAAGCAAATTCTTCATTCTTTGAATTTTCATCTGATTTCTTCCTATGAGTCAGATGTCCCATATAAATTACTGTCCTTTCAAACGATTTACCCACGTGATTATTTTGTAATCTCTTTTTCAATTTGCTGTAAGAGATTTATAATCAACAATTCTGATTTATACAAAACTACCACCTAGAAGAGAGAGATGAATTTGAACTGAAAGTAATGTGTGAACTTGGATTGAGGCAGAATGTTACCAATTAGGCCCATTAAGAAAATGAAATATTTTTCAATTTTTTTTAAAGCATTCATATTCCCAAGATTTATGGCCCAATTTCACTGTAGCAGTTGATTATTTTATTGTTTGTCTAGATGCTGTTTTTAAAATGAAAGTATAAAATCAGTCTTTTCCAGAAGAGAAATCTGAACTAAACCAATTCCCATTGTTAAGATGATGAAGTAAGTTTGGTAATTTTTTGCTGGTCAGTCCACCTAGAATTCCAGTCATTCCACTTTCTGTTAAAAGAAACATAGCCTGTAGATTAGCTTAATCTCCCCCAAACACTGATACATTAAACTGTCCTTCTTAATTTTTGCTGTAAAGCATATTTAATGACATATTTCCACAATTTAAGCTGATTTAAGGCAGGACTGCTTGCAGTCATTTCCTCATCATGTCTGCCGGGTGGGGGCTAGAAACCCACCTGTTGCCATGCACTAGCACGTGCAAGAACCTGTTCCCAGAGGTGAACGACCAGATCTGTGATTTTTCTTGCTGAGTTAGTTTCACTGCAGCTTGAGCTTACTTTTAGAACCACCCCACGGTGGGATCAGATAAGTGCTGGCAAGAGGAAGAAGGATCATGCTGTTATAATCTGGGAAAGGACTTAAGCTGTCAGCTAACCATAACATTGTAAAGCACCCAGAAACAGACTGAGAAAACGTATAATCCACTGTTGATATCTGACCTGAACACACAACAAAGACTGGATTACTGACAAAAAAGGAAGTGTAGAGCAATAAAGAAGGTAGACATCCTTGTCTCCATTCCTTCCCTGTAAACAAAAGCACAGCTTTTCTCCTTATAAATAAGAATGCAACACAGAGATTCTATTCAGTTGCTGATTTCTCTTCCTTTCTGGGACAACTTTTGGTTGCCCAAGTTTTAGCTCAGCTATTATGTTGAAAATGTATCAAAAGCATATGACTCAAAAGAATCTAGTTCCTCATGTCTTCTTAGAAATGCATTTTCTAATCAGATTATGAGATTTAAAAATATAATTTTTCACAGAAAGTTTTGCTCTCTGATTTTCATTTCAGAGACAGTCCTTTCTGGCAGAGGATTTCAATTTCTTTCAGGCTAGATGAACGTCTGTGATAAACACTGTGGTGCTTGCTGACGAATATTGATCTGCAACCTTCAATGTGTTTAGTGTTATGAAATGCCATAGGAAGTCTTGTGTCCCAGTGCATCCCACAAGTACAAGATCTTTGATGTGAAGTCACTAAAAATTCACAGTTAAACATCAAAATAAGTGCATTCTTTAAGTTCAGAGATAACCGTCAAGCAATTCAAAGACTAAACCTGGTACCTGTAGCAGTTCTACCTCTCCCTAGGAAAGCTCGTCTTGCAGAATTCGTATCAATATGCAGGTTTCATGCAAATATATGGTTCCCAATCAGCAACACACAAATAGTGCTGCTTCTGTTTGTCACCCAAGCATCTGTCCCTGAACAGAAAATAAAGCTCTTCCCTTCATGCTCCCACAGCCTAACACGGCTGACCATTGACTCGATTGGCTCTGGTCGACTGACTGGGGGAAAGTGGTTTCTAACAAAAGCAAAGTATCAGTCTCCAGGCTTGTAACAAAAAAAAGCAAGTAATGTAATAATGGGTTTCAAGATAACATGGGGGGAAAAGAAAAGGAAAGATTGAGGGGAAAAAGATGGTTTCTTTGTTTTCAGATCTGTAGTGTGGATATGAAGGAAGCCAAAATAAAAAGAAAACCTATATGGTTTCAACAGTTTCTTCTTAAAAATACATAAGCTGTGTCTGCTCCTTACTTCTAACTGAAGGGGAAGGCCCATCTAATTTAACTTACTTAACTAACTTAAGCATAAGAAAGAAACTGAACTGCTATTTTTGGTTAATTTCATAATTTAGATATATTTTCAAAACAGGTTTTTAGTCACATTGTAGCTCTTCAAAGAGAACAGGAGTGTAGATGGATAAGAAACAGCTGAACTTTCACAGTTTAGGTTTTTAGCCTGAAGATATTGATCCAAGAGAGAAAGAATTGAGTAAACAATGAATGAGGGTTGGAAACCAAAGAGAAGAGAAAAGAGAAACGTGACCTCTATTTAAAGTAAATGTGTGGACCTGTAAGTTAAAAGCACCATACATTTGCACTTTTTTTTGGTTGGGGGGTACTAATTTTGGCTTTAGAGCTACTTCCAGTGGGGCATGGTAAGTTGAGTTCTACCACGGTCAGTGAAGAGCCGTGTGAAAATGTTAAAGACACTAATTTTTCATGCATGGGTGAGTCATGGGAACTGAGGGGATACACTGTGGAGTCATTCTGTGAGCTTTCTTTTCATTTTAAGCTACCAAGTTCTTATCCTGACCATTCACTGTCCTTTAAGCATGAATACTCTTTTTGAGTACTAAGTATCAAGAGACGAAGACGACCTCCTCCACCATACCCCTGTTCTCTGTTGAAGCATCAGCATTTGGCAGGAGAAGGGGAGATGATAACAGAGTGGCCTTGGCAGAAAACACTACTCACCTTTTTCTTCTTTTAGATGAAGAGAAGGCAGGTTGGACTCACATCCCACAGGCAGTGCAGCAAGAAAGAGAAAGCTTTGCAAGAAGCCTGTACCCAAAAGCTTGTGAATGTATGCCAGACATGAGAACAGTAATTCACATCCCTGTCCTTCATGTATGTTTCCTAGAGTTTTGTGAAGTTGAGGTGCCTACCTTAGCACAGCTATCATTTCTTGGGAATTATTGGAGAGGGGAATCCTTCCAGTAGAGTAGAGCCTGGATATGAGACAGTTTAAAGCATATGATAGACTTGGTGCCCTGAAACTCTTCCAGAAAATGGCAGCTGAATAATGAGACCACCAGAGGTTTGTTTTTCAGCCTGACACCAGGGATTTGCGATTTTATGGAGATTAGAAGCCATGAAGTCACGGGCATAGGTTTGAGTGATTGTTCAGGATGGAGAAAGCAAAACCTGGTGCAAATCATATCTATTTCTAGCAGTACAGTCAGTCCTGATGCAAGCTATCTTCTCAGGACAACTGGGCCTTAGAATTAGGTCTTTCCCTTTTGAGGGACTCCAAATGGCAGCTCTGAAGGAAATTAGCATGTGTATAAGGCAAAAGATTAGAGTGCCTGGGTCCTAAAGTTAAAAAAAAGTGTTCACTTTTTTCACAGTGAAAAAGGTCTACATCTTAGGAAAAAGTGAGCTATTTACTTAGATCTTCTCTTACACATTTAATGTTAAAATAACTTCTTGTATGCTTTAAAGCATTTGATTTTGGGAACTATATCCAAGCTGGGTTTATTTTTATTTTACCACTAATAAATATTTTTTAAAGGCTTATGGCAAAATTGGCAGATGAGGTCACGCCTTAAGGTAAGGCAGCAATGGAGACATTAAGAAAAGTAGACTACTGAACTAATACCATCAAAATCTACAACCACTGTAAGAAGACCAAGACTGAAGTTACGCAAAGTAGAAATTGGGCATGAAAAGGTGGAATTTCTTACGCAACTAAAAAGGCAGAACTGGAGCAGAATGAATGAATGCATTCAAAAGCTAATGTAAGTTAAACGACAAAGGAAATTCTCCAAAAATAGTTCAGCAGAATAAGCAGATGAACTAAACTGCTGAAAAGGCAGACTCTAGGTTTTTAATAAGTCAATAAAACTATAAGTCTGGGAATGTCATGTAAGCTTAAGTGGTAGTCATGACATGTCTTTCCTCCCTTGTGGTCTGTCCTCCTCCTGTGTGCCCTCTCTTTCCTTCAGGCTCATGGATGAGTCGTATCATGTCATGCTCCTCCTCCACACAGTCCCAGGACGTGTTCTTCAGTACACTCGGGTCATGCTCCAGCAGTTTCCACAGTCATCAGGGAATTAGGGAGCAGCAGAGATGCTCAATGTGTGTAGCAGGAGAAGAGTATCAAAATCCAACACCCTCCTGGACACCAGATCAAGATGGTGTCTCCTCATTCTGCCAAGAAAGCTGTCAAGAAACACAGCTCTGAGTTTGGAAGCAGGGTTACAGAAGGTTGAGAGGTGAAATGAATTCTCCCAGGGGTTGCTGCTCTGTCTGTCTGGGCACTGAGGGTGACCCTAGCACAGGTCATGCTTTTGCTGGTGCGGTGCAGTCCTGCAGCAACTGAGAGGGCCTGCGTTGGTGACAGTAGTAACAGGTTCTGTTGGCTGTCAAGTGATGCCCAGGGAAGGTGAGGTATTGAATCAGAGCCAGGTCCATCCAGGAGGAACAGTCAGGAACAACAGCAGGAAATGGGCCCAGAGAGAGGACTGGAGGTTTCCTTCAACATTGGTCTGGGGCCACCCGAGAGACAGGACTGGAGATAATTATACTCACAGAATAGCTCAGGGAAGGCCTAGGTGTGCAGAACTGAGCTGAAATGGGGCTCTTGGGTCCATGGCCAAGAAGTCATGGGTGGAAACCCCAGGTGAGGCTGGTCAAAGCCATTAAGGATTAGAATAGGGAACATGGTCATACCTCTGTAGCAACTGTCAGAAAGTAGTTCCTAATTTGTGTAAGTTTCTCAGCACACCCAGCTCCCAAGGAACACCGCAAGACCTCATCCATTTTCCAGAGGGCTGCCTAACACTGTGAAAGGTTCTTGTTCCACTTGTTCCTCTGAACACAGCACAGGCACACAGTTTGGACGAGTGACTGGTAGTATCCCTCACACAGCACAAGTCTCCCTTCATTCCTCCTGTTTCATGCACCCATCTCAGCCGTCTCGTGCTGCAGTACCAGCTATGGGCTTTAGAAGAGAGGCAGGTTGTTAGAGCCAGCCCCAGGGAGCTCCTGCTGGCATTGGCAGTACATGCCAGAAGCTGGTAGGGCACTCTCTGGGGATTATCCCCAACTCGTTTGTCTAGAATACAGTCTGCCTGTGAATGACTGTGGTCCACTCATCTATATATATTGCTGTGAACTTTGTCCTCCAGATAAACATACTGGGAGGAAAGTGAGAAAGCATCTGGGGACAGAAATACAGTAGTCAGTCATTATCAAGAACTTACATGCTGGTTTTAATTCTTCAAATATATATATATATATATATATATATATATATATATATGAAGGAGATATCCTGTATCCAGCTGTTCCTGGACTGCATCTATGTTCCTAGTCAACATTCAACAGAGGAGTCTGAAGAACACAGTCCTCCCAAAGAAATGGAGGTCTTTGAGATACTTGTCTGCTGCCAATATGTGGTGAGTCAATATCTCTTTCCAGGAAAGTCTGGGGGTAGGAGGAGGGAGACTAAGAACTATTTCCCGCCATCCTTCTGAAAGCTATTCTCTATTAACTCTTCCTAAGAACTTGTCGGTGGGTGTCTCTCTTCCCTTCCTTGCCCCCCAAATATCTCCTGTCCATGTTCTCCTGAGGAAGTGAAGCCCAAGCACCCTCTCTCACTGTTCTAGGTGTCAGCCTCACAGCAGGGTGGCTGTATTGGGACTACGCAGCTTTGAAAGAGGAAAAGGGACTAGTCAAGGCCTTTCTTTTAAGTGAATGGCTGGGTTTTTATTTTCAGTTCTAAATTATCCATTGCATCTATAAAACATGCTAGGAATTTCAGGGATGCATAACTCTTCCTTTATGGGAACAGAATGGAACACTTTCTGTCTGGCTCTGTTCCGTGCTAAATAGACTGGGTGTGTGGGAAAAAGAATAACAGCGTTAGCTACCAGAGAGGACCATATCTGGAGATGACCTCAGTGTAGGAATGTAGCAAGTGAATGCAGCCAGCTCCTCCAACAGGGACCTGGGCATGACCCTCTGCCTTCCAGAGTCTTACACTGACTTGCTGATTCCACCAAATGGGCAGGAGAACAAAATCCTATCAGAAGATGCTAATCCATTTGAGCAAACCCACTGAAATTCCTCAGATTTATGCATAACAAAAGATGATTTCAATAGCCTGTCTGTTTAGCCAAATGTGTGTTGATATCATCACTGAAATGTGCACTTGCCACTTGATCCAATCATCCCATGCTGTAGTCTTTCTATTCTCCAAGTCTCTCTTTAAACTACTCAGTCTAGATCTGATTTATGGTGTAATATATCTTTGGTTGAGATTAAAGGCAGATGAAAATATTGCAAATAATATAATGCTTCTTGCTTGATTAATCCCAGTCTTTTCCATGGGAACCTATTCATTTCTTCAATCCAAACCTTGAATTTCATATTAAGATATAAGGAATTGAGATCAGCCAAGACTATGTAACTTCTACAAACACTGGTTTATATACACTACTCTTAAGCAGAAAGTTGATGTAAACAAAAGAAAACAAAAAACCTCACAATTATTTTCAGCATAATCAAGAATTACATCCCTTTTACAATTTTTGGTTTATGAAAAAAATTCTTAACAATATGATAGAAAAAAATTATGTACTAAATGGCATTAAAAAGAATTTTCTTAGGAAAAATCATGTCTGAAAGATTGACTATTTTAAGCAAATTACGTAAGTTTTCTGCATTCTTGGTAATGTTTTTTTGCTTCCCATAAAACATTATTTGTCACAAATTTAGTAATAATGCAGTCGCTTTTCAAAGACAAAAAAAGAAAGGTGTGGCAGTCATAATGCTTGAAAACATTGAATGATGTACGCATAATGAACAAAATAGATCTTCTGTATTGCTAGAGATTACTGAAAGCAGAGAGATATCTTGCTGTTTAATCCTTTTATTGTCACAGTGATCAACCCACCAGATGCAAACTATTTTTAGTGGCTTTCTCTGCATATGGGCTGTGAAAGCATAAATAAAGGTGATGATACAAAAGTTTTCTCCACACAGGTGGTCTGATTTATGAATAGACAATGTATAACTGATATATTTTACACCTTATATCAATCAAAATCCTAAGGAAGTATGATTAGGCATTGTTACAAAATTGGAACTTTAAGGACTGATTTAATTCTGAACGTAAAAAAAAAATTCTTTCATTTCTATATTCAGTGAATTGCAACTGCAGTATTCTTTCAAAATGCATCAGTAAAACAGATTATTTTTTTTAATCTGGCACATAGAAAATTCGAGAAAAAAGTATTATAGATGCATTCTATTTTGACTGTGTGGTAATTCAAACTGCCTATTGTTCTACACTTGAACTGCGACACCCAAAGTGGCATGTTAGGGACAGTTAGTCAATCTCATTCAAATTTGTCTGACATGAAAAGAAATTGTAAACAGGAAAATGAAGACACACAGACCTAAATAACTATACTTTTCCAAGCATATTTTTAGATGACACATCTGGAATGTGTATGGATATCTTAATACAGTGTGAAGCTGGTGAAATTCAGTGGCCTGCGTTATGCACAACATCAGACTAAATGATCAAAATGGAATCCTTTTGGCTGTAGACCTGTTAATCTATGTGTAGATTGAAATCCTCTTGAACTGGAATTAATACTTATTAGCCAGACTTCCACATTATCTCTCCAACTGAAAAGTCTCTAACTATATGAAATCAGATATAAGTGCTCACAAACAGGATAGCCTGACCTGATGAACTTGTCTTGAGCAGACTCATGGAGCTGATTTTTAATTCTTGGAGTACTTTGAAACAATTTTCTTTTTTAAAATTGAAAGCAATGGGGACATTTTAAATACTCAATATTTACCATAAATTTCTCACGTTTACTCACTTCACCATATTTTGTTGAACTTTTATAATTTGCAAATGATGATCATCTTTCAAAGCCAGGCAAAATTAAAAATAATTTAACATATTTCCTATAATGAGACACTATTTACGTCAGGAGCACTTTTGTGTCAAAATGAATTCATAAGTTCTAAAGAGATAAATTCCTGAAAACAGGGCTGAATGCTGACAGACACTTACCTGAAGCACTGCACTCAGCACTGTCATAGCCAAATCCACAAGCGCAACCTAGGCACTAGAAATTCCGTACCTAGTCTCTTCCCAATGCTTTGTATTCAGATGACATTTTTCAAAGTGTTCCTCTGTACAAATACTTTCCCCAGAAAGATATTGTACCTCTGGGAGTGTAGGTGATTTCTGTGGGTTCTTTATTGGTGCTAAGAACCTGAGAAACAGATGATTAAATATGAGTAGCCTTCCTCCATGCCTATTGTGTAACTGTTCTATATCTTTCTCTATTTTTAAAGGCGTATTTTAAAATAGTTCATGGTCTAAATGTTCAATAACAGTATTAAAACTACAGCTAGGCTGTGCTTAGTATTTTTGCCCTGTGGAGTGAGTATGAAGGGAGAAAAAAGTCTACCCAAATCTGCATCTCCTAGACCAAACTTTCAGATTGTATAACAGAAGGTATGTGATTTATTATTATTATTATTTTTTAAAATATCTTTTCCATTATACTGTGGTCTCAGCATAACAGTGGGATTTAGAATCTGGCCCAGGTTTTCTGAAATATTTGGCTCAAACTGAAATGCAACTAGAGGTGATCATTTGGCTTAAGGAGTTTCATTATTCTAAATACGTAATTATTTAAGAGTTCTGAGACATATTTCGAGATATATTGCAGGAGAAAGGAGGAACCACCTTCCTTATTAAAAAAAAAAAAAAAGAAAAAAGAAAAAAAGAAAAAAGGAAAAAAAGAAAAAAGCCTACAATTGTCAAGTTAAGCTTGACATGTTTATATAATGTTTATATAATGTCAACATTAATATTAAGGATGGTATATGTTGGAATGGTGCAAGATTTGCATGATTACCCAGTTTGCTCATGTTCACATCACTAGGTTTAATTATGGCTACCTCCTACAACACTGTCCCCATAGAGAAACTGTACAGGCATTTATGGACATACTGCCTCTAACATTTTTGCATGACATTCAAGAGGCTGAAACCCCAGAAAATGGAGCCAAGTGGTCACTCTGCATCCACAGAAAGTCAAGGAAAGCAGAGCATGTGCCAGTAAGTCTATCATAAGATTCATTATATCCACTTTTGAGTCTACCAGTGATGGCAAGACTGGATTTACAAGGTCAATGATAACACTGGCTGCCTCCAAGCATTAAGTGTGAAAATGCTGATATTTTAGCAAAGCTTCCTCTTAAAAGAAATACATAATCACTCTCTGGTGAGGTGCACTGACATTCCTTCCCTGAGCAAAACTGTAAATTTGCCATGGGGCAGAAATACAGTAAATTTACAATTTTTTTAATGCACACATTTAGTCAAAGATATATCAGTAGCAGATATATTTTTGTGCCAGGATATATATATTCAATATCTACCTTTCTGTAACTACTGAAATATTAATATTAACATTTAAAAGTCTTGATTATGGAGCCCTTTCTGTGCACAGTACAGGTTTCTATGTATCTGTATCTATTGCATTAACTTTCTTATAAGCTCTGTAAACAAAGAAAAAAAAAAAGCAATATATAATCTTTTCACCATAAAACAAGCTAGAAAGTCAACATCTAAGTATTGTTGTTATAAATTATTTAAGCATGAAATATTTTACTATTTTTCTATATCCATAGAAACAGTTACTCTCCACTTTAAAATATTGTACTGCAAAACATCATAACAACTATTTTGTTATTCTGTTCTGTTACATACAGAAGTAATGTTCTGTGTCTGTTCTTAACAGACACCAAAAAAGCTACTAAGAGAAATAGTTCAATTAAAAAATATAGATGTAAGGTATCCTAAAATATAATGAGATGGACACTTCTCTTGAAGTACTTTTTGTTTTGGAAAGAATTTTTAGTAAACTAAAATAATGTTAAAATTAACACCTTTCATAGTGGATTCACTGTAATTAAGAAATACCATAATGTAACATATATAACGCTCCACTGTATTAAATTTGAGTAATTTAAATCTATTAGGGATAATGAATTTCTCACATTACCTGATGAAACTTGAACCAAGTTCTCCTTTCCATGCCAAATCGTAAGACAAATACTGCTGATGGAAACTTTACAGAAGCATTTCAGTGTTATTTGTAAAGACTTTTTTTTAAAATCACTTCATCTACAGATTGAGATTAATATCAAGACCTAAACCTAGAGCAAACATGACACTTCAAGAATTCTCTTCAGCTTTCTAGACAAAGAGACTTGCTGTGAAGCTGCCAAAATACAGCTTAGTGAAACAGAAAACTTTTTTTTTCCAAGTAAGTTTTTAAAAAATTTTTCTGTATTAAATAGATTTCACAGTTCCCTGCCAAAATTTATTTCTGGTTTACACAGCAATGACTAGCTGATGTGCAAGAATTATTAACAGCTGGTATTTATTCATTTATTTATTTATTTAGAGACTGAGTGATTGCTTTTTGTCTTGTATTGAAATCTAAACAAGAGAATTTCCTGACTACAATACTTCTGTTAGATGCCAATAAAAGCTAAAAAGTTACTTTTAAGAAAACTTTTGTTTATATGTAACATTTATGTAATTATTTATGAATTGACAATGTTGAAAAGTAGTGTTTTAAAAAGAACTGTTGCCCTGAATATCTGCTGCTCTCTAAATATTTTCAATAGCAGTACAAAGCTGACTTCTCTCCAAGACTGGAATTCTTTTGTGATCTGTTAAAAAATGTGAAGTGTACTAAAAATCAGTAATGTTTGGAGGTTTTCAGAATCCACTTAATTGTTCAGAGAACCATTGTTTCAAAAATGCTTAGATTTTATCAAGTCTGCAGTAATAATATCTAGCTTGAGACAGTACTTTGCCTCTCTCTTACTAATGTTATCCAAACCACTAAACTATCCCAAAGGGAGAAGAACTGGAAGAATAGAAAACTGTCATGAAGCAATTATTACTGGGCAAAGTGCTTCATATCCATGTGTTCAGCGCATCTATTTCAATTTGTTTCTGGCACGGAATAATATAAAATCAAGGATTCACACAGAGGCAGAAACAGGAATAACATTCAATGATTTCAAAGTACAGAATAAACCAATTTAGCCAACAGGACAACTATGGATACTTTCAGGTGAATATAATTATGTCACAGCATCTGGAGAAAAATTCTGGGGGCAAGAGGGATTTCTGATATTTAACCCAGGTAATTGTATAAATCTATGTATACCTTGCCTTCTGGGAGTATACATGTACATTAGGCAACTTATATAGCCGGCTGAAAGATAAATATATTTTGGGAAAGTTTTTTACATTTGTTTCAATACTAAGTGAAATGGGATGTAACCCCCCCCTCCAACTGAAATACAAATTCCATAATTTTTCAGCTTAAAAAAACGCTGCATTTTTGTTTGTTTCAGGTTTTGTTTTTGTTTTCTTGAGGAAGATGTAGGCTTTCAAATACTTACAGACAGAAACTGATAAGCTACCTGTGAGCTCGCTGCCGAGCACCTCCGTACAGGTAGGATCAGACTGGAGTGCTGGGAGCTGGGTAGCCAGGAAGAGCAGGAACAGCCCGAGTGCTGCCTGCTGCCTGTGCCAGCTGGGTAATTGGGACGGGAGCCCATCCACACTACAAAACCTGCACGAACTAGGGAGACAGCTGAACAGCCGACGGGTTCAAAGCTTCAGACCTTCGAAGACAGCCCAAATGATGGGATCAGTTGTGCCTAGAGACCCTGGGCACTGAAGGCACCTTGACGATCGATAATAAAGGGATGTCTGCATGGTAGAGTTGCCTTGGAGCCTTGGCTACAGTCCGCTGTTTTTTAAAGCAATTTCTAAATAAACTGCAGGCATTGCAGGCTAAGGTGGACAAACTTCCAACAGAAGGTCCTCGAACAGAACAAAAAAAATAAATTGAAGCTTTATGATATTCAGCTGGAAGATGTGTTCAGCTGCAAAGAAGCCCAGCACTATCCACGTAATTTCTAGGGAGCAAGAATGGATTCAGCCTCCCATGCCGACAGGTCTCTTCCATGACACAGGTAATTCCTGCATTTCCAGCACAGCACACCCAACCCAGTACCTGTGAATTTACTGGAAAAGTTTGGTACAGGCTAAACATGTTTTGGGTACTGTTCAAACAATTTACCAATACTGATCTCCGAATTTCACTGCCCAGCAATGTTCCCGATTACTGCTGAATTTATTGGTAGCCAAAGAATCCAGATGAGAAAACAGAGCCTTGAAGTATTTCTTCTCAAGTGCATGAGAGATTTTTTTTATCATCTCTCAGACTTGTAGAGGCAGTATGGAAAGTTCACGCTGGTCAGTCAATGTAATAAGAAGAAATGAAGTGTCAGCATATGCAGAACTAAAGCAAAGTACCTAGATAAGAAAGAAAGCTTCATTCAAGCAAATACACGCTTGTGAGCACATCTGGGGCTGAACAAAGGGAAATAATAGTTCAGAGCAAAGGGAAATAATTGCCAAGTGGAGCTGGTTTGGGATGAGTATATTTTAGATGAATAGTATCTTCAGAAATAATTTCAGGCTTTTGCTACCAGTCTGGCTGTTCTCATATCTCAATGCCAGAGTACCATGTACCTTTCTGCCAGACCTCTCTAGCAGTGGAAGCTTTCAGCTCTTGAAATTCCTGAACAAAGATACTAGACTTAGTGCTTTTAAGCAATCCTCTTGGTGATTCATCCATTTGAACCTGGACATGATACATGCTTTAGATTTATACGTGCTTTTATATCTGCTCCAGCTGTACTTAGTTTCCCTGCCATTCATTGCTAGGTGTTTTGTTGGTTTGGGGTTTTTTTTTTTCTTTTTCTTTTTTTTTCTAGTACATCTACTTGTGCACTCATTCTCTGCCATTTCCCGAGTGAGTATTCTAATTTCATAAGCATCACCTTAAATTTTCGAAGCAGCTTATTACGGTTACAAGGAATGGTGATGGAGCTGATGGGACATGGATTCTGAATGGATCTCAGAATGGAACTGAACAGAATATGGATTCCCACATTCCTCATGTGCTTTTGCAATACAGGCCTTGATGCATAGACCAGCAAGCTACAGAGGGAGGCCTTTCGCATAATACCATAGAAAGTACCCGGCATGTAGAACCACACAGCAGGGGAGAAACTAGGGTAAGGGATGAATTCCCCTGGGGCATGAACAAGTACCTGCGGTGTTTGCGATGTTCTGTGCATCCCAGCTGTGGCATCACTTGTCTGGTAAAATAGCAGCAGCATTCATCTCCTGAATGTAGACACACACTATGTGATTCAGTTGCCTACATAGAGATACTAAGGGCTCTTTCAGGCACGGTCGGGTATCCTGCTTGGCTACTTATTGTCAGTCTAGAAGGATGGAGACTTCTTGTAAGACCCGTGTTGCAACTATCAATCAGCCTCATATCTTGGATAGCCTTGTATACCTTGGAAGGTGCTACGTGCCTATCAATATAGGCATAGAAGAATCCCCCTCTAGTTGTCTTCAACTCTGGTGTTAACCAAAATTGGTTTGAATTGGCATAATGACAATGTTTGTATTTAACATGCATTTTCTGCATGGTCCATCTCTGGTTACCAATGTTTATGGGTATCATAGGTATTCCTGCTCTTTGACATGATTAGTTTATAACTGGGCTTGCTCTTTGCCTGTGGACAAAGCAATTTTACCAAATGACAATTAAATTGAAATGAAGAGATGGCCTCATCCAGATGAATACCTGAATGAACGTTTATCAGAAGCAATTTCTAAACGTCTTCTAAGTCTGACTATCAGATCCAGTATCTGTCTGGGAGAATGTGTAGTTCTGTTGATTATCTGACTGCCTGATGTCCTTGGCTTTCAAAAATGGGATGATGATGGATGTTGATGAAGCACCCATGAAGTCATGAGAGAAAATAATACGCTGGTTGTCTGAAAGAGTTAAGGCAGATTCTTATTTCTCTTCATTTCACAGATCGTGTCATAATTCGAAGATATTCACTTGTATCCATATGGAAGTGTGTACAAGAGGACTCTGAACTTCTAGTGTTTCATAGATAACAAAGTTATTCTCTTTCATATCTTTTTAGCTCATATTTTTCTCATTTTTGGATTGCAATGTTTTTATATATTATTTTTCTATCTCTACAGTTTATGATCAGTTGCTGTAAATCACACATAAAATAGTTAAAGTTATGATCATGTAAGTTTGGACAAGGCACTGATATTAGTTAGAAACTCAGGTTTTGTTGCATCTTCCTATGTATGTGGTGTGTGATCATGATAAAATGAAAAGACATTCTGATGTACATATGTTACTACCACCTGGAGTTATCCCAATACCCATAACCTGCTAACTAAATCTAATTTTTTTCTAGACAGTTATATTGTGTTTAGTTAGCACAGAAGTACATGAAGGCATGTGTTTAGGCACAATAATCAAGGACTGGCAGATCCTTCCATCTATAATTGAAATTAATCCTACCCAAAAGGTCTGGAAAAGAATGAGATACCTGAAATGAGTCCTTCCCTTTTAGTGCTTATCAAAAGAAACTGATATATGATGGAATTGGCACTGTTTCTACCAAAGAAATTCCAAGAACTATTGAGATCTGTACCTTGGTCATAATGACCTTCATTCAAAATGACTTTCAGTTGCAAAGAACTGGATAATGGATGCTTATGCATCAGTCCAACTCTACAACTCATATGGCACGTTAATGCTGCATTCATCCCCTTCTGCCAGTTGTACTTTTCAGAACATAAAGAGAACACTTCTTTTGCAGGTGCTTTCAATCTCCTTGTTTTCATGAGTACATGTCTAGTGTTATACAATCCTATCTCATGAAAGTTCAGAACACATGTTGTAACGACAAGACTGCGCTCTTTAATCTACACTTCATTACACGTTCTTTGATAGTTTTATAATCCTTTTGAATTTTATACCTGCACAAGAAACATCTGTTTCTTCTTTTTTTTTGAAGTACATTGTGATGCATATATTACAGTTACTGATTTACTTCCTGCTTTCTCCCTCTATAGTGCACGCAAAAACATTGTGTGCATCAAGAACAGTGGATGGTAAGACTATTAGGAGCAAAGTGAGCATCTGAGAGTCTCGTTTTATTTCTGCTCCAATTACTTCTATATACAGGTCAAACCTGTGTTTATAGTATTTTCTTCAATATTTCCTGTAAATTTAATCTCTGCAGGGGGTAAAAGTGATTTAATTTTCTACCGTCTCTACACTATTTTTCTAGAATTGTGTGCTGATTTTAAGTATATAACATCTCAAGTTTAACAGAATTCCTTTATTGAGAAGTAAATCTCACATAGCTATTAAAACTGAGTAAAAGTATCTTTCTTGCACACATATCAAATAAGAGTGTATATCCTGAATAATTCCTGAATAGTAATATACGTCTTGAAAAGAGCTTAATATTTTCTGCCATCAGGTGTTCACTGGTGTGGGCAATATCCCCTGTAATTAAGGCTTTCTGGACCTTCCATCAATGATGACAAGCTTCATTCTTACCAAAACTGAGTTATTTAGACTCGAATATCTCTGAGTATCATCTGCAGAATGAATTCCAAATCAATTATTTATTTTGAAATGTTCAGTCAGAATGATTCAACCATATCTGAAAGAAAGACTAAAGAAAATATACATTAATTCCTAGACATTAACACCTTTTACATTTATAGCTTCTCTTGTGGGATCATCAGTCAATTTTCCTTTTGAAGGAGTTCCATTGGTTGAAAAAATGCATTTTTAGTGACCTGCAACGTCTTTTTTTCCCCCACTGCAAATCGATAACTATGCCCAATTACATAATTTTGAGTACGCTTTTGTATTAGAAAGTTGATTTTGTCACTTAACATTTCTGAAGAATCCATTCTCTTCAGGTTCTCCTTGTTATAACTAAACTCCACCCACACCATTACTGCAAGCTAACTGACCGTGCTTCCTGCTTAACACCGGTGCAAGTTCAAAACTTCCCTCTAGAGATTTTTCCCAAACTACTATTCTTAGGTGTACTTTGTTGAGCTGGAATTCATACCATAGTCTAGGCACCATCAGTGAAAACAAAAGTGGTCTTCCCTCTGTAACAGTGGTGGCATCAGACAGCACTGATTTGTGGCAGAGAAATAATCTGATTCAGATACAGTGGAAACAAATATCTTGCTGAGAAGAGAATTCACTGGTTAAAGGCATTAACTGATACCAAAACTGTGAAACTAGGGAAGTGGAAGGAAGAACTTGGAACGTGAAGGAAATACGGGGAAGACTGGAAATTGTTTGCCTGGAAAAGGGCATTCAGTTCAAAAGAAGAAAGTGACGAGGGAGGGAGGTGGTGGGACTGACAGGAAAATCAGACTTGTGAATGAAGACAGTATCTGAGCAGAGTGATAGAATGGAACGGATGAAAGGGAGTAGATCGGCTGGTGGGGCAAATTGACTCTGACATGAAGCTAGAAATGAAAAGGTGAAGGAGCGGGAACAAGGTGGAAACTGAAAGAGAAGTACATTAAAAGTGTTAATTTTTGAAACTGACTGGAAATGATTGAAATGAGAGATCAAACAAAATCAAGCACCATTGGGTTAAATGAGTACCAAACCCAGCACTAGAAAGGAATTGGAGAGACAGTGGGATTGTTTAACTGCAGTTGTAGAGAATTTGTTGATTTCCTTCTCATGTTGTTACCTTTTAGCTCAAACAGCAGTTTTTGCAGTACGTCTGAAACTTCAAGACCCACTTATCATCAATGTCAGTAGCTGTATGAAAAATGAGGGAAAAAACTATGGGATTTCTTTTTATTCTGGGGTGGTTTCTTCCAGTTGTTTTTTTAGATTAAAAAATTGCAAAGAAGCATAAGAGCAAAAATGTGTTAGAGCATTATTATCTGACTGAAAAGTGAACCAGTTAAAAAAATAAAATGTAAGAACCAAAGCTGCTTCTACAGAATTGATTTGGATCTTTTATTACACCTTTGTTACTAATTAAGCACTGCAAGGGAGTGTTTAGAGCTGCTGAAAAGAGATCATTTGCAATTCTATATTGTCAGAATGGCCCCTGGCAATTTTTGCCCTGAGCTCACCAGAACTCTCCAAACCCACTTCCAGTCACAGGCTGTTAAGGTAGTATGAAGCAGAGACATGGAAGAAAATAGTCATTTTGGATATGGCCACCTTGTCTTGGAGGGAAGAGGGTTTGAATTTTCCATGCCAGTTGGCTTTAAGGCTATGAAAGAGTCCAATACACATTTAGTTCATGGGTATAGACAAAGCTTTATTATCTAGCCAAAAAGTTTTTAAAGTTCAAATTCACATAGTACTTTTTTTCTCTCTGCCCAAATTCAGTTACAGTTATCCATTACTGCAAGGATAAGTAATATTACCTATCCTGAATAAGTAACTGGTTGTATATACAGTTTACCACAAAAGTGCTTCTAGAATTTTCATTGTTAACAAACTAATTCAAGTTTATTTTTAATAATTAAGCACACTTAGAAAAACCAAGAAAAAGTATATTTGTAGTAGTACTGATCAGACTAGTTTGTCAGATGTGCATGACAAGTATGAAGAGTCCTAAAGACATAGATGTCGGATCAGATTTGGAATTTGGAAGTTCCTTTATAGCACTTAGAATAAATCTGCTCCTCTGCTATGTGCCTTTTGTAACAGTCTCCTGTATACCATTACAAGGTGACAATCGATGACACCAATCTGCCTGAAAAAACTGCACCCAGTTTGAGTATGCCTTTAATAGTGACAGGAAGCATGGATTGGACACTCTCTGCAAACTGCAGAAATTGGACGAGAGCCTTTTTCTATACTCAGTGAGGAATAATTGCTCATAGCTATCCAACTGAGTCTGTTACTTTAGGAGAAAAGAAATCTAAGAATAGGTTTATAAAATACGCAGTAACTCTCCTCTACAGGCATAATAGAATTTAGGCATCTAAATGCCTTTAAAAATCTGGCTATATGCTCAAGGCGGAAAAAAATGTAGGGCAGTCTTTACAACCAGATTATTCTTTTGTTTAAAAAAATTCCAAGTTTAACATTGTTTTCTTCCTGTGCCATGAAGGAAATATAAAGGTTTTGGGGATCTGGATCGATGGGCCGAGGCCAATTGTATGAGGTTCAACAAGGCCGAGTGCCGGGTCCTGCACTTGGGTCACAACAACCCCGTGCAGTGCTACAGGCTTGGGGAAGAGCGGCTGGAAAGCTGCCCGGCGGAAAAGGACCTGGGGGTGCTGGTTGACAGCCGGCTGGATATGAGCCAGCAGTGTGCCCAGGTGGCCAAGAAGGCCAACGGCATCCTGGCCTGTATCAGAAATGGTGTGGCCAGCAGGAGCAGGGAGGTGATCGTCCCCCTGTACTGGGCACTGGTGAGGCCGCACCTCGAGTACCGTGTTCAGTTTTGGGCCCCTCACTACGGGAAAGACATTGAGGTGCTGGAGCGTGTCCAGAGAAGGGCAATGAAGCTGGTGAAGGGTCTGGAGAACAAGTCCTATGAGGAGCGGCTGAGGGAACTGGGGTTGTTCAGCCTGGAGAAAAGGAGGCTGAGGGGAGACCTTATCGCCCTCTACAACTGCCTGAAGGGGGGTTGTAGTGAGGTGGGGGTTGGTCTCTTCTATCAAGCAACAGGTGATATGATGAGAGAAAACAGCCTCAAGTTGCGCCAGGGGAGGTTTAGATTGGATATTAGGAAAAATTTCTTCCCTGAAAGGGTTGTCAAGCACTGGAACAGGCTGCCCAGGGAAGTGGTTGAGTCACCATCCCTGGAGATATTTAAAAGGCGTGTGGATGTGGCACTTAGGGACATGGTTTAGTGGTGGACTTGGCAGTGTTAGTTTAATGGTTGAACTTGATGACCTTAAAGGTCTTTTCCAACCTAAATGATTCTGTGATTCTATGATTCTATGCTTAGGGTGTTTTTTCCCTGCAAAAAGTAGCAAAGACATAAATGCCAGGATAAATATAGATAGGTGGATTACCTGAAAAGAGGGAAACCCAAGTTCAATTATCTGCCCCAAATACAACAGGGACTTGAATCCCAGCATCCATCAGCCCATACAGAGCCTTAATCTGTAAGCTATTTTTCTTCCAATTCCTGTCTCTTCTAAACCATTACAAAAGCTCCAGTAATACAGTTTCTATTCATATCAATAGCATTTACCATGGAGAATAACTTTAGCACAACCAAGGCAACATGGAAAATCTTAAACCACTTTTCTCAGAAAGTAATAGGCATGATAGGCCTATATCACCCATAAAATGATCACTGATAACAGGTTTCTATAAATAAATCACCTTGTTTCTGCTATTCATTACAGCTTGAGGATTACTTAATTTCTTAAATAAATAAATAAAAAGATTTGGATGTGTGTATTTCAGAAAATTAAGGAATATTTTTCATGCCCATTTTAATTGTGGTATTGTTTTTACATTGCTCTTCAAAAGTTGTTGTGACGCCTGCCTTAATATAGAAAAAAGTAACTTCTCATGTGAGAACTATCATTTCCCCTGTCACACTGAATGATATTGTTCCAGAAAGAGAAGTAATAATTTTTCATCTTCCTAACTGGTCAGCCTGTCCTGTAAGCAAGTCACAGGTTGAAATATCAGCATGGTTGGAAGAAACTAGATTACAATCGCATTTCCCTCAGGAACAGAGTGGTAAAACAGTCAACATGAGCAATACTGTTGCAGCTAAACCCCATAGCGCAACAGATTACCTTGGCCATGACATCTTAAAAATCAAAATGAAATGACAGGGACTAATTCTCATTGTCTCACTGTTTCTGAGTACGTTCATAATCTGAAAAAATTCCAGTAAAAATTGATGACTTTTTAAACCAAGCAGATATTAAATGTAAGTACATGTGCTGGAATCTAAGACATATTTTAATGCAGAGATTTAGAAAAACAGAAATAAACCACACAGCAGCAGTAGATAGATGTGATGACAATATTCACAAGCTGTCCTGGTTTCATCTGCAACAGAGTTAACTTTCTTCCTAGTGGCCGGTATAGTGTTGTGTTTTGGATTTAGTATGAGAATAATATTGATAACACACCGATGTTTTCAGTTGTTACTAAGTAATGTTTAGACTAAACCAAGGATTTTTCAGCTTCTCATGCTCAGCCAGCAAGAAGGCTGGAGGGGCACAAGAAGTTGGGAGGGGACACAGCCAGGGCAGCTGACCCAAACTGGCCAAAGGGGTATTCCATACCATGGGACGTCATGCCCAGTATATAAATGGGGCATAGGGAGCAGCTGGCTGGGAGGGGCAGATGGCTGCTCAGGGACTGGCTGAGCATCAGTCAGTGGGTGGTGAGCAATTGCATTGTGCATCACCTGTCTTTCTTTTATATTTCATTCTTTTTGTTATCTTCCTGTTCATTACTATTGTTGTTGTTATTATTATATTTTTTATTTCAATTATTAAACTCTTCTTATCTCGACCCACGAGTTTTACTTGTTTTCGATTCTCTTCGCCATCCCACTGGGTGGGGGGGGAGTGAGTGAGCGGCTGTGTGGTGCTTAGTTGCTGGCTGGGGTTAAACCACGACACAAGCCTAGACCCTCAACACAAACCCCAGAATCACAAAAGCATCTTCTTTCATTATCAGCCACTGAAGTGAGTTAATCAATGCAGCTTTCTTTTCCATTGCTTTAGAATGATAGAGTCATACTTTGCCCCATTTCTAAGGCTACAGGAATGAAAAAAGATAAAGATTGTCCCAGATGGGGAATTGGAAAAAAAATAATGCTGCACAAAACTTCTTTCTCTATACTCTAGTCCACATTCTCGGAACAGTAATAATAAGTGTTCAAAGATTTAGTGTAGTTTGATGCATTGCTCTCAATAATATAACTTCATCTCTGGTGAGAATAAAAAGTACACAGCACTTTCATAAAAGGAAACTTGTGTACTTATAATGAAAGCTTCCTTAAGTTTGTGTGGGTTTTCTTCTTGTTATTGTTTTATTATTCAGGAGATGAAATAGGAGGCTATAGGAGAAATAGGAGACTGGAAGAACTCCTAATTTAAACTTTTTATGTGCTTTGTGGCTAGAATATTTGGTTAGTGTTTTGGAAAAGTACATTATTTTTTGAACCAATCTTTTCTGTTCTGAGAGTTTCCAATACTTCTCATTCTGCCCCAATCATATTCTTGAGTGGAGGAACCTCTACTATTTATCAAATACTTCAAGCTGTTGCTGTCAACATTCTCTGCTCATTTAGTGAGGGTGCACTTCAAAAATATGGCTAATCACAATTCTGTGTCATCTAAGAAAAAAATATTCAAAATGGACATTGAAGATAGGTTTTTATATATAGTAATGAATATTTTGCAGCTGTGCAAAGCTTCTATGACTTATTATTTTTTAATCTTTTGTTAGACAAATGAAAATTACATTTACTCTCAATTAATTTTACTCATCAGAAGAATCCAATTTGCATGTGGAAATTTAAAACAAAATATTTACAGTTCAAAACAAGTACATTTCTCCAGGCAAATTTAGACATTTATGTGAAAGAAAAGTGTTTCTATTGATTTCAGTGCTACCACAAACAGAATGTTAGGTGAGAAATATATTAAGCATTGGTCAAGAGAATATCTCATTCCAGACTAGAGGATCTATTCATTACACTTTGCTGTACTTTTTTTCTGAAATGTTTTGGTACAAAATGCCAACCAAGATACATCTCTAAGAAGTTAGGTGTAGCTGTTTTCTGCTTCTTCATGGTAAACACTACTTCTTGTGAAGGGCCCTTAGAATTCTCCAAATTTTTATGCTACAGAGAAAGGTGAATGAAAAAATACCCAGATTTAATAAGCAAAGCCTCTCTGTCTCTCTTGGCAATCAGATTTTTTTGTATCTACCTACCCACTTATCTATGTGTGTTGTGGCTTAACCCCAGCCAGCAACTAAGCACCATGCAGCTGACCACTCCCTCCCCCTCCTCAGCTGGACACGGGAGAGAAAATATAACAAAATGCTCGTGGGTCAAGATAAGGACAGGGAGAGATCACTCACCAATTACTGTCACAGGCAAAACAGACTTGACTTGGGGAAAATTAATTTATTACCTATCAAACCAAAGCAGGGTAATGAGAAATAAAACCAAATCTTAAAACACCTTCCTCCCACCCCTCCCTCCTTCCCAGGCACAGCTTCACTCCTGAATTCTCTACCTACCCCCCCAGTAGCGCAGGGAGTCGGGGAATGGGGGTTACAAACAGTTCATCACACGTTGCTTCTGCTGCTCCTTCCTCCTCAGGGGGAGGACTCCTCACTCTTCCCCTGCTCCAGCGTGGGGTCCCTCCCACAGAACACAGTTCTTCACAAACTGCTCCAGCATGGGTCCCTTCCATGGGCTGCAGTCCTTCAGGCACAGACTGCTCCAGCACGGGCTTCCCACAGGGTCCCAGCCTCCTTCAGGCATCCCCCTGCTCCGGCGTGGGGTCCTCCCCGGGCTGCAGGTGGAGATCTGCTCCCCCGTGGACCTCCCTGGGCTGCAGGGGGACAGCCTGCCTCACCATGGTCTTCCCCACGGGCTGCAGGGGAATCTCTGCTCCGGCGCCTGGAGCACCTCCTCCCCTCCTTCTGCACTGACCTGGGGTCTGCGGGGCTGGTTCTCTCACATGTTCTCACTCCTCTCCCTGGCTGCACTTTCTGTCGTGCAGTAACTTTTTTCCCCCTCTTAATTCTGTTCTCCCAGAGGCACTACCACAGTCACTGATGGGCTCGGCCTTGGCCAGCAGCAGGTCCGACTTGGAGCCGGCTGGCATTGGCTCTGTCAGACATGGGGGAAGCTTCTAGCAGCTTCTCACTGAATCCACCCCTGTAGCCCCCCAGCTACCAAAACCTTGCCACACAAACCCAATACAATGTGTATGTATATATGTATATACTTACATACATATGTGTATGTATATGCCATTTACTCTGTATGTTTCATATGGTTTTTGCTTTAGGCAACACACTGTTTCATAATTACATAAAGTATTTTTCATTTGAAAAATATTCTATTCTTATTATGTATTTCTTTAAATATTTTTTTTTTAAATCTGTGTACAAGAACATGAATGCAATCAGGCTGACACAAAATAGAAAACTTGTGCCCTGGCTGCCAAAAGGGCAAACCCCATCCTGGGGGCATCAAACACAGCATGACCGGCCAACCAGAAGAAGTGATTATCCTGCTGTATTGGCGTGGCCTCACCTCAAGTACTGTGTGCAGTTCTGGGCCCCACAATTTAAGAAGGATCTTGAGGTCCTTGAATGCGTCCAGAGGAGGGCAACCAAGCTGGTGACAGGGCTGGAAGGAATGTCCTGTGAGGAGTGGCTGAGGACTTTGGGCTTGTCTAGTTTGGAGAAGAGGAGGCTGAGGGGCGACCTCATTGCTCTCTACAGCTTCCTGAGGAAGGGACGTGGAGAGGGAGGTGCTGAGCTCTTCTCCCTGGTACCCAGTGATAGGACACCTGGGAACGGTTCAAAGCTGCACCAGGGGAAGTTTAGACTGGACATGAGGAAGCATTTCTTTACCAAGAGGGTGGTCAAATGCTGGAACAGGCTTCCTAGAGAGATGGTCAATGCCCCAAGCCTGTCAGTGTTTAAGAGACATTTGGACAATGCCCTTAAAAACATGCTTTAACTTTCAGTCAGCCCTGAATTGGTCAGGTAGACCAGATGAGTGTTGTAGGTCCCTTCCAACTGAAATAGCCTATTCTAAAAATATTTTTGGAGTTTGAGCTATAGGCACCCAAAGGACCATCAACGTGAATCCTTCCTAGATCTGTACAAAACTTGACAGGTATGATTTTCTGAGTCTTAAACCTTTCTTTTCCCTCCTAATCACAGATTCTATGGTTTTAAAGTTCAACTTTTGCTTTAAGTTTTCTAACTATCTGAATACAAGGCTTCAAGAGAGTGCCTAATGACTTGCCTGGGTTAATTTCATTAAGATTTTCTGGCCAGATTTTTTTCTTTTTTAGGAAAGTCAATGTCTTGTTTTCAAAATATATCCTCCTTTAAAGAGGCAGGAGAAAATGTTTTGCTCTAGTTTGATTTCCCGCAAAAGATGCATGGGCTCCATACTTTTTGTTTAAACTATGCCCAGTAGCTAGCCCATATCTTAGTCAAAACTGAGTTTTAAATGATTTCCAGTTTCATTAAAAATGTCTTTCTAGCTTTAATATTTGTGATTATGATGATGATTTTATTGACATAATAAACTATTAGAATAAAATTAGAAAAAGAAAGCACACTGGTTGAGAACACTAGCAGTTTGGGCATCATTTCAGAAAAGCACTTAAATGTGTGCTTAAAAGGAAAGTTACTTCATTCAAGACAGACAGTAGACAGCGCATGAGACAACGTAGAAGACTGTCTCAAAAAGTAAAGGATCCCAAGACAGTTAGAACTTGGCAATAGAATAAAGCCTCAAAAATCAAGTAGATGGAAATTGGCCAAGACTGAATGAGCAGAGTTTTTGGGCCACTAAGTTGTTTGGGAAGTTGTAATTGAACCTGCAAGATGTGTTTCAAAGTTTATCAAAAATTATATCTGCGATATTCTAGATGTGGTCACCACCATGGAGTCCTGGTAGCTGGAGAGGTCACTAGATAATAAGGCGGTCTACAAATTCATGATTAATTGAATAGAAAATGATTGTTCAATCTTCCTGCTAAAAAAAGTATTGGAGAGAATGAAATGAAGTGAGGAATTGTTAGATGCAAAACATAGTAAGATGAAAGAGAAACAGAAAAAAGAAAAGGAAGCATGTCCTCACACAAAACATACATGAGCTGTGTGGAACACCTTGCCACAAGATGTTGTGGACTTGATGTATTACTGAAATTCAAGAAGCAGCTGGGTAAACCTGCTGCAGGAAAGTCCAGCTGGAACTATTAAATACAAAAGGCTCATCTTATTTGCTTTAACTTTGACATTTAGTATCATTTCAGACACCCTAGAAACTTGCAGGTGGATGTTAAACCTGAAAGAGACCTTTCCTTTCTTGACTGGAGCTGGTGAAAGAAACTTGGGTACTTCAAATGACACCAGGCATTCATGCATCTGAACCCCGGATGTTTACTTTAGCATGAACTGAATCTCTCTTGAGGTTCTATTGACTGTCTTGACTAGACAGTTCATTAACTATATGTCAGTCCATTAACTATAATTAAAGCTTAGACATGTAGCTCACATCTAAGCAGTTGCATGGAGACATCCAAATGGAAGTGCATTAATGTTTTGCTAAATACCAAAAGCAACTACTTCTGGCTCAAGAAATCCCTGAGTTGCAGACTGACAAGAACTAGGAAAATATTCCAGGAAATGATCAATGATCATTGTATTCTTGTTGTTTTTGTAAATCCTTACCTAAGCAGCTACTATTGGCCAGTGGAGACAGATGATAGGTAAAGGAGATGAGGTTGAGGGACCCTGAACTGTCTTAGTATAGCAACATAGATGTCCTGATGTTGTTCTCTGGGAGCATAGTGTGTTGTGTATTGTTAGGAGCTAAGATCAAGCCAGCATAGAAAAAAAAAAGAAAAAAAAAAGATTATCAAGCAATCCAATGAAATTCAGGTGAGATCAGTAGAGAAGAAAAAGTTTTAAATGTGTGCTGTATGAAACAAACTGTTCCTCCTGAAAGGGTTGGAGGTTGTTAAAATAAAGGACTTACTTGCTCCAGGTAGTGCCTTGAATTGTTTGATCTACTTTATATGAAGGCATGAACACATGCAGTATATCAAAGTACAACTAAGTCTACATGTCTGAAACAGATTATTTTCCCCATTCTGTCTCATAAGTTACCTCTGTACTGAAAACTTTTGTGTCTTTACCTCATAGCTATTTGCAACACTTTCTTTACATGTTCCCGCAAGCTCCATTTATAGCAACAATTTACACAGACCAAGAGCACAGGTTTGATCACTGACATATGGCTATCTGTCCTCAGTAATGGCTAGCACACTCCCTGGCATGATTTTGATCCACTTTTCCAGATGGAGCCTAGGAGTCATTTGAAGAAGAGAATACACCACAGGCTGTTCTCAACAGGCAGGATGAATAATACCTTTCTCTTCTTGGGGTGAAAAGGAGGAGGAGTTTACCCATCTGACTTTAAAATGCCTTGACATTCATCTTCTAATTAGGACCTATCATGTTTTATTTACTAATACAGAGGTAACTGAGTGGGGATTTTTTTCAGAAATTGCTTAAACCACTCCTCAAGCAAAGCTCCAAGCTACCCCAGGGTACCAGAATGTATCACAGGTTTATTATCCTTTTCTCTCTTACTTTTGTTCTTTCCTTGTGCTTATTTTCACATTTATGTTCTAACTATCCTCTATGGCTGATCGTACCATGAGCTTCAGGTGCTTAGGTCAATCTTAGTGTTCATACAAAACCCCACTGTGTTTTTTGTGAAGCAACTAGTTCAGATGAAGATCCTATGAATTCTGCTGCTGTAATCCTCTCTCCCCACAAGGGCAGACGGTTTTTAATAACAACTGCATCATGATGCAGTACAAAGACAAGGTATTTCCTGTAAATAATGCATGGATTCTCGGAAAAGTGTGCACCAAGAAAAGTTATAGCTTTATCTCTAGAAGTATAAAGAACAAACTCTTTGGGGAAACAACATATTTTTATTCTTTTCTCATAAATTGCCTAACCCACTGATGTCCACTGGAATGGAGATGAAAAATATCAATGCAGTTACTGTATTACAAGACCAATATGTACACTGGGTTCTATGTACTAATATGTATGCTACAGTGATAAATCTCATCATCTGTTAAATAGGCTGCCATTGTCTGTGAATACTTACATTTTTGTAATCATCATGGGCATATTTGATAGTAACAGAGAAAACTTCACATTTCCAACAAGTTTTAAAGTGCAAAGAATGAGTTAAAATTCTAAAAAACCTGCCATAAGGGAACTAATTTCTCAGACTGCTACTAAGAATACTCTCATAAGCTACAGATTGCTCACTCAAGAAACGTGGGAATTTGTGATTGGGAGAAATAGGACAACTGTATTTAAATTCACACTAAGGGACCTATTATGTGATCATTTCATTTTTTCATAAATTGTATTTCAGAAGTTCCCAACTATATGCAATGGTTTCTATGGCCTTCTGTGCCCTAAAGGAGAAATGTTAACAGGGTCTGTGTCTGACCCTACATGATAAGTGATTTGAACTATATCTCACATGATTGCATGTGGCAAGTATTTTAGAAAGTATTGTACACAAAGGAAGTCACAATCCTTTTTACATCTATTTTTGCCAATAGTTATTTAAACTACGTGCAGTTTTTAATTCAGCAAGGTCTACAAGCCCATGCAAAGAAAAAAATTGCAAGCAGATGTAACTGTGAAATTCTGAGATAAAAAATCTTAGCGAATTGCAAGTTGACCTTCATTTACACTACTGGAATAAAGATTTTCTTTGAGAAATTATGTGGTTGAACTAATTAAGTGCACTTTTAGATCCACAGGGAACTTGGGTTACTTTAGCTTTCAAGGAATCAAACATTTTCAGAGTGGCTTAACGTTTCTTTCTTCGTGAAAGTCACGTTATGGAAAAATAGATTTCAAAAAAAGGAGAAGCAACCTAGAAAAAATAGCTAAATGGTATTTCCTCTAGAAAATAGCAAGTCCAAAATAAAATAACAGGAAATTTAGAGTTAAAGAACATGGCTCCTAACATTCAGTTGTATTATTGGAGTAGCTGACAATTAGGCTACAGCACACAATCTTTTGCCCTTTAAAATAAGTAAGTTGCATTTAAATAATGATATCTAGTGATTTAATTCCTTTGTGTGCTGGTTCCTGGTAACAGGCCTCCTATTAAGTCAACAGAAGAGTGGACCTAAAATGAGCTGGAGATGAATTCCAAAGGAAATAGAAAGCTTTCATTTACAACAAGGCTTAGCAGAGTGTATGCGAAATTGCTTTCATTTTTTTCACTGCAAAATATAAATAGGCAAAATACAGCAAGTTATAGATGAAATTACATTAATTATTCTGTCATACATTAGTTTACATAAAGATCTGGATGTTAATCATAGAAAACAGATTTTGGAGATGAAAGTGATCAGTGAAATCTGATGGCATGTACGTATGTGCCAAATTAATACAGAGGGTGGTAAACTTACTGTTCTTTGATATGTGTCAGAAATATTTAAATAGTCTAAATGTCCCCAATTTAAAAATAGATTTACTTAACTTGTTAAGGGAAGAAAGACCTAATTTTAGATTATACTGCCTATTATTTTTTTCTGTATGCTGTATTGATTGTCTTATTCAGTATGTGGAGTTAGGACATTTTAGAAACATTAACAGTCTGAACCTCTCTCATAAAACAGAACTGTCTGAAAATAAACACGCACAATGGATAAAATATTTAGAACAGATTTGAATTTAATTATTCCCCAAAAGTTACAAAAAATGACTAAACATAAAAAAAAAAGTACACTTAAACAAGCATTGGGTAATTATCATCACATATCAGATGCATAGAGGGGACTTCTTCCCTACCTTTCCCAGATATATGTCAATACTACCTGCAGAATGCACAGAGGTACGGACATGCCATTAGAAGGAATTCGGAATTGTACTGTTTGCTTCTTCTCAGGGACATATAAAATTACTTACACTTTATCTCCCATATCAGTGAAAAGCAATAGTCGTTTGCTGCTTTTTCGATCTTTCTTTTTTTTCCAAATGAGTCATTGTTTCTGGAATAGTATTTTACTCCATGTGTCACCACTGGACAATTTATCATAGTATTAAGATAAAGACTTTCCTTCTGACAAAAGAGCAACTAATAAACCCGCCTAATTTTTATCAAAAATTTTGGCTATTGCCAAACAGTGCCTGCACAGCATCGAGTCTTTCTCCACTGCTCAGTCTGCCCCCCCAAGTGAGCAGGCTGGGGGTGGGCAAGAGGCTGGTAGGGGACACAGCTGGGACAGCTGACCCCAACTGACCCAAGGGACATCCCACACTGTATGGTGCTGAGCTCAGCGATAAAACTGGGTGGGCGCGGGGCAGGCAGTATTTCTGAAGTAGCCATTGCTCAGAGACCAGCTGGGCATCGGTCTGCTGGTGGGAGGTGGTGAGTGATTGCCCTCGCATCACTTGTTGGTTTCTGAGGTGTTTTGGGTTTTTTTTCCTCTTATTTTTCCTTCACTTATTAAACTGTCTTTACCTTGACTCACAAGTTATTCTCACTGTTGCCCTTTTGACTCCCTCCCCTATCTCACTGTGGGGGGGGGTGAGTGAGCAACTGGGTAGGGGCTTAGCTGCCAGCCAGGGACAATCCTATAACGACTGGTTTTTAGACTCTCCAGTGATGGAGTTGTACAACCTCACTAGCGATCTAGATTAGGGCTGGCTTTTTAGAAAAGGTTTAGAAAAGGTTTTGGGTTTTTTTCCTGATGTATAGTTTAACTCTTCCTGCTGCAACTTAAAGCCCATCAACTCTTGCCCCATCCACAGCGAGCATAAACGTAACTTTATTATTACCTGCTGTAGAGATTTTTGCAGAGAAATCTGGAGGTTGTTATAAATGAAGTATGAATGGAAATATGTGTTTGAAAGCACCAAACAAAACTGCACATCAGAGGGTTGTAAGAGTGGCCTGTATTGATAACAGATGTCTCGTCAGTGAAGAACTTGCATACACCAGGAGGATGCCAACAAGGTTGCAGTATATCATATGTATCAGTCCTTTTCTTTTGACCCCATCAGAAAAAGTCAGTACACCAACGAAAGAAAAACCTAAAATGGGCAGCAAAGTGGCCTAAGATTTAGGGAAGCTGAGTTAAGCTGGTTAACCACCCAGCTGCTGACTCCTAGAGTGTATGAAAGATCTGTCAAAAAATTAGTTTGTTGCCACCAATCAGAGAAAAACAGAGACAGGACAAGGACTTGTCCCTTGTTCTCTGTCTTGTGCACAAGTGATGCTGAACAGACCACTTGGAGCATGTGAGCATGTTGAGTGAATGAATTCTATGAGAGTATGAAGGTGAAAATCAATCTATTTACATACTTTGCAGGGAAAAAAAAAATCACCTTCCTTTTCTAGGAGACCTTGCTTTGAGTTTGTTTACACTAATTTTGCTACAATTCTTCTGTGAGCTACCATAATATATTTGAAGGTTGTTATCACAGCACCTTCCAGGCTTTCCTTCTCTGCCTCTGCAGCCCAAATGTTTTCATTTTTTTCCATAGGTCATGTTTTCTAAAGCTTGTTTGTTCCTTTTGGACAATTTTCAATACTCCCATGCCCTGTCCGGCTCATTCCCCATTCCACCACATGCACCACATTGGACTCAGAATAGTGGAAGGCCAGGTGGACAAAAAAAATCTGGATAATTGGGCTAATGAGTCACACTCTACCTGGAGGCCGGTAAAAAGTGGAGTACTGGAGAAACTCTGATTTGAGCAGGAGGTTCGACTACAGATCCCTTCCAATCTGAATTATTCTATTTTTCTTTGGATCAGTGCTCAACCTAAAGAATTGGAAGGGAAGGAAAGAAGGTGAAAACTCTTTTAAACAATAGCTCGTATGCCACTGTGGTTTGTATGTCCCAAAAGAGAAGCTGTTTCTTCACAATACTGCAATAAATGTTGGCAAACGTTCATTTTGCAGCCCATAATAACCCTCAAGTCCTTTTCTGCAGAACCTGTTATTTCCCATTTTGCATTTTTATCATAGCTTGTCCCTGCCTAAGTACAATCCTTTCTTCCTACTGAGTTATGTTTTACTTAGCCATATTACTACAACAGATCATTTTTTTAAAATTCTATCTTATCTTCCAAAGTACTTGCAGACCTAGACTTTCATAACATCTGAAAATTTAATAAAGATGATATTTCTTGCACTGTCATGAGTGAAAAATTTTGCCAAGCCTTAGATAGACTTTTGTGATATCCCACAATAAACATCTTTTCACTCTGACAATAAGCCACAGTTAATTCTTTCCTAAAATAGTTTTCCTCCAGATTCATGTTCATATTACAGTTGTTTAATCTGGACAGTATTTCCCTTGATTGTTTATAAGAGTGTCATGTGATAACTTCCAAAGCTCTTCTAAAATAAAGAAGTACGACAATACTGCTCTCCCTCTATCCACAGGATGCATTAAAATGTAAGGGATGTTTAATCGGAGAGTACTAGTTTCTGCCCATATCTATATTGTTGCCAATTACAGAGTGGCAGAGTTCAGTATTTTTGGAAATTCATGCTTTCTGGAGGTTTTTAATGGAATTCTAAATTTCACCATTATTTGATATGGTAAAGATTAACTGAAAGTACTGACTGTCTCTTTGAATTAAAAGCAATTTAGCAGTACAGAGTGCTGACGCCACTTTAATTCACTTTATATTCAGTTTTCACTTGCAACTAACTGGATTTTTCTATATAAAATACTTTCAAATTAACATATTGTGTGAATCAGTACAGAGATGTAACTCAAAGTAAGTGTTACTTTTGCTTTTCTTAGCAGTGAAAAAGTTCTGTTGTGCAGAGTACTGGAAGTAAAGAATACCAATAATTACTAGTGACACTACACTGATATCGGCACCCAAGGATAAACTACCATTTATATTAGAGATACTCTAAGAAAATGTCCTGGTTTCAGCTGGGATAGAGTTAATTGTCTTCCTAGTAGCTGGTACAGTGCTATGTTTTGAGTTCAGTATGAGAAGAATGTTGATAACACACTGATGGTTTCAGTTGTTGCCAAGTAGTGTTTAGACTAAAGTCAAGGATTTTTCAGCTTCTCATCCCCAGCCAGCGAGAAAGCTGGAGGGGCACAAGAAGTTGGCACAGGACACAGCCAGGACAGCTGACCCAAACTGGCCAACAGGGTATTCCATACCATGGGACGTCCCATCTAGTATATAAACTGGGGAGAGTGGGGGGATTGCCACTCGGGGACTAACTGGGCGTCACTCGGCAGGTGGTGAGCAATTGCACTGCGCATCATTTGTAAATTCCAATCCTTTCATTATTACTGTTGTCATTTTATTAGTATTATCATTACCATTATTAGTTTCTTCTTTTCTGTTCTATTAAACCGTTCTTATCTCAACCCACGAGTTTTACTTCTTTTCCCGATTTTCTCCCCCATCCCACTGGGTGTGTGGGGGAGTGAGTGAGCGGCTGTGTGGTGCTTAGTTGCTGGCTGGGGTTAAACCACAACAGAAAAGTAAATATACAGAAGACAGACTTCCCATAAACTCATTTAACTGCAGAAGCTTTGGCTAAAGGCCTGAAAGAACTTCCTTCCATTACACTGAAATCCAAATTATTTTATCGTACAATGCAATGGCATATGCTGTCAATGATGAGGTCCTATGTGCCATTTTTCCCAGCTGCATTAATATTCCTGAAAATTCAAAGACATCACATGTCATAGCACTTGATGTCCATGTACACCGTTAGCTGCAATGCTAGTTAGCGCTCAGAAGCAGCTGGAAGAAAGAGCAGGAGCATGGCTTCAGTCTTTTGCTTAACTATTCATGCAACACTGAAGGTAACATCAGTAGTAACAGAGAAAGGGAAGCTGTTTGCAACTCAAAGCAACATTTTGCTAAAAACAATCCATAATTTTTAGAGAACACACGCTGTAAAGCTAGGTGGTGACTCTAAGCAGAGGCATAGGTAGTGAGGAAACTGCACCATTACTGATGCAGCTACACTTCAGAGAGACTTGACTGAGGCTTTTTGTTTTTTCCAGTCAAACTTTGGCACAAGGAAAGGCACGAGGAAGCCATTTGCTGTTGGATTAAAACAAAGGGCAGAAGGAACGGAGCCTGATTATTCCCTGGTCTTTATTCCCCGATTCCCTGGCCTGCTCCACGGCACTTTGGTAGGGATCTAAGGGCATCATGCCTATAGCCCAGCGCTACACTCCCAGATGAAGATGCTATAACGAGCTGACCCTCATTGGCCAGCACCATTGCTAGTACATTTTCCCAGAGCTCCCATCTGCAGCTTACCAGAGCTGTGTCCTACCCTATTTTGCTAGTTTCAAATGCTGCGCAGACTGGGAAAGGATACTGGCAGGGAAGGTAAAATTCCTTACCTTCCTGCCTAGGCATATCCAAATGAGAATTTAATGCTTTCAAAAAGGCTTTCTGGGGAAAACTGCCGTCATAGAAAGAACAGGATGAAAATGTTACACTTTGCAACTAGCGATAACCTACCTTGTCTGATGACACAGGATTTCTCAGACTTTGCATGGGGCCTAGACTTGTCTCTGTGGTAATGAAAAAATGTGAGAAGCTGCACCCTAAACATAAGCATTTTTTAGAAGAATGCTGGGAGTTCTGCTGGTAAAAATACCAAAATGAATGGCTTATTTTGGGAGATTGTTAAAAAACATGTGAGGAGAACAGTTTAATTTTTCTTCTTGTTTTTAGTCTGTTTCTGTTTAAGAGTTGGCAAGCACAGAACTACAATTATTTTTTTGATGCAAAGAACATAGATACTTCTGTGTTTGCTTCCTCCTAAGTAAACGTGATCCCACAAGAAAGGAAAAAGATGCTCCTTTCACTTCATTTTCAAGGAATGGCTCGCTTATGCTTTGCTAGCAAGAGGTCAATGCCTGCCCCAGGGAGCCCAGTCTCACAGTGCAAGAAACATGAATCTGAACAAGGTGGGTAACAAGGGCAAAGGTACCTGAAAGAGTGTACTCTTCTGCTGCTCATGGGATGCATTTTGCAGCTCAGCTTTCACACATCACAGGGTGCTGACACCTGTAGGAATTCAGTTAATGATGTGGGGTTTTTAAAATCTTCTCACTGGTAGAGACAATGATATACTCAATAAACAAAGGGAGAATTACTATTAAAAGCCTGTTCTTGATGTAAAGTAAAAAAAAAAAAAAAAAGACAAAGAAAAAATGAGCTAGAGATATAGATCTGCTTTCTACTGTTCAGTTTCCCTATTAACAAGAAAATGGAGAATTCTGTCATTTCATATTTGTTAGGACTTTACTGATCAGCTGCAACAGCTGTAAGCATTTGATAGTGTAACTTGGAAAGAATCAGTCAGAACCACTTAAATTTTTCTGCAAACCTATTTGAGAAGGTGAGGACATAAAAGAGCACACCACTAAATTTTCCCTAGTAGTTTTTCGGGACCACAGTGAAGATCCTTATCCCCTTATTCTCCTCCCATCCCAGTCCTTGCTCTATTTCTGACACATCAGTAATTGGAAAGCCTCTGAAATCCGTGACAAGATTTGAAACCAGATCCATCCACCCAGTGGTCAGGTGCTTCTGTGCGTTCCTTCCATAGGAGCCTCATTCACCTCTAAGGTTCACGGGCAAGACGCAGTTCTGAGGGCTGTCTACTGTTTTCCAGCCCCATAGGACAGGGAAAGCAGGTTCCATAGCAGAAAAACACCAAAGCTGTGGCACTATATAGCACCACAGAGTGTTTTTGGTAACCATTTTTAAATTCAGGCTTCAATTTTCAGAGACAGCTGGTGCAATACAGTTGTGTCCTGACAACACTTAAAGACAGAGCATTAGACAGTCCATCTCATACCTCAGTATCCTCACCAAAAGACCTGAACTACACCAGATATAGGCAGTGCAACTGGCCCAAAAGTAAGGTTTGATTTGAACTTAAATGTTTACTGCATCTAGTCCTGGGGTCCCCAGTACAAGAAAGACATTGACCTTTTAGAATGGGTGCAGAGGAGGGCCACAAAAAAATGATCAGAGGGCTGGAACACCTCTCCTATGCGGAAAGGTTGAGATAGTTGGGGTAGCTCAGCCTGGAGAAGAGAAGGTTCTCAGGAGACCTTATTGCAGTGTTTCAATACTTAAAGAGGGCTTATAAGAAAGATGGAGAGAGACTTTTTACCAAGGCCTGTAGTGACAGGACAAGAGGAAATGGTTTAAACTGAAGGAGGGTAGATTTAAATCGGACATAAGGATGAAATTTTTTATGGTGAGGGTGGTGCCCAGAGGTTGCCCAGAGAAGTTGTGGATGCCCTGTCCCTGGCAGTGTTCAAGGCCAGGCTCCATGGGGCTTTGAGCAACCTGGTCTAGTGAAAAATGTCCCTGCCCGTGGCAGGGAGTTTGGACTAGATGATCTTTAAAGGTTCCTTTCAACCCAAACCATTTGATTCTATGATTCTATAAACATGATGTCATAGACATGCTCCAAGAATGCAATAAGAAATAAGCATTTCTTGAATAGAATAGAATAGCCTATTTCAGTTAAAAAGGACCTATGATGACCATCTCGTCCAACTGCCAACAATATTTTCCTGGATTCCAATGTCAGTTACTTGGGGGAAAAAAGGCACGTAACCCAGACTCTGTTTCCAGTAGCCACTGGATATGATGCTAATATTGCAATGGGAGAAGGGAAGTCTTCCTACAGTGGCTTATTGTCCTTACTGCTAATCCCTCACCTCTCCATCTGCTCCTCTGAACCATTTCCCTCCGTGCATTCTTATATAACTTCAGCAGGCAAGTGCTAAAAAACTTCGAGGGCATGTCTTTTTGACTCCCACAGGTAGAAGAGGGAATGGCCTCCTGCACTCCCATTCAGTGCTCATCCCCCCAGGTTAGTATACAGAGGCACTGCTACTAATGCTTTTAAGACTTTGCCATTGCCCACCTTTTAAACAGAAGCCCCAAACCAGCTGAAAGGGTGAAAGCTTTTGGCAGTAAACGTACATGTGACTTAAGTTATAGTGCCTGTATCAGGAAACACATCCCTCTCGTCATTGTTCTTGCTGCGGTCATTTGCTGTTCATCTTGCAGCAACCTAGCTGCTGCAAGTCTACTAGAAAAAGTGTAATTCCTCCCATTCCTTTTATTAGGAACCCTGGTGCCTAAAATGGGCCTAAAAGGAGCCAGATGCTAAAAGGCCTGATATTTAGCACAGCCCCCAGATCACTTTCAGCTGGATAAAAGTTACACATTTAAGTATGAGCCATGAGCATAACCCAGGACAGACAAGAAAAGAAGGAAGCATCCTTAGGTGGCACATTAGGTAAGTGGCATGAATCACCCTGTAGCTCCATCTCGATTTGTTCTATAATCAATGGCTTATCAGTGTAGGCTGAGGTTACTAATGTTAGAAGACTGAAGGTGGGTGAGGTGAATCTCTTATCAATGTCACAGAGCCAGCCTTTCTTTGTGGATCTCACCCTAACTGTTTAATGCTTTAACCATCCAATTAAACTTGATTTAGATAGTACAGATAGATAGTACAGACTTTTTCCTTTTTAAGAGCATCACTTGCAAAATCTGAATTGTTATTCATTTCTGTTTAAAGATGTGCTTAACATGGCATGCACACAAAACACAGATGCAAATACAGAAATACAGCAGTATCCTGTTATCCCTCCAGAAGTTCCCTACTGCTGGAGGTATACTATATTCACCCATATAATTTTAAGCTCACAGGAAAGAAACTGTTTTGAAATAACATCTCGTAACGACCTAAGGATGAACAGTAAAGTGAAGAGTTTGCAGGTGACAGTTAATGGGGAAAGACTGAAAAAGCTAATGGGTGTTATAATTGAATAGGAAAAAAAGCTTATCTAGTGATATTTATAGGAAAAAACCTGTTAGATTTCTATATATACCTCAACATTAAAGAAGGTTGCTTAGCAAAGTAAACCTTTAAAGTGCAAGGACATTGGATTATTGGCAATGAGGTGTCAGGATAAACTGACTTAATACCATGGAAAAGTTTCCTCACTTGTGGAAAGGTGGGAAGGGCCGAACAATGGGTATAGTGTAAGTCTCACCCCTAGTTCCTTTTAAAAACCAGATGTAACCTCCTTGTAGGCAGATACAGCAGAGAGATGCCAGGTGGGTAGTCTCAAGTGTTGCTAACACTCAGGGTGCTGCACAACCGAGGTTTGAATCCTGCTCCCGATTACACAAGCATAAGCACAGAATAATTCCAGAAAAGTTCACAGCTGCTGTTAACTCGATTTAGCTGAATCGGGCTACATTTACTGAGACCTATGCCAGCATTATTATACTGCTAGTTCTCCTACTCTACTAGAGTTTTCAGCTTTTTTTCACATGGCTCTCAAAATCATAGAACATTTTTGAGATAACAGAGAACTCTGTGGGTTAGCAGTGTTTAAGCAATCGATATTTGCTCCCACAAAATAAGTCATAAAACCTTCCAAAAAGACTGACTCCTAAGAGGAAGTGTTTGCCCCTTTGAAATTATTTGTCATTTCTCTATTGATTTCTTTGGATTTCAGTCCCAGGATATCCTTTCCACACTAGCAGAACCTTCGAAAAAACTGTTAGGTCAGATTGTATAAAATGATTAATTTAATCTAGGATCATTAAACCTCGACATTGTAAAAGTGAGACCATAAATATATTTTGGAAGCTGAGATTTTTCCTTCAGTGACATAGTATTTTTGCTGCAGAAAATTGCTCAGAATGTGAAGAGCTTTACCCCAATGTTTCAGGAAAGCCTGCTTACGTATTTTTAAGTAACAAATGATCCTTTGGAAAATTTGATATCCCTCAAACTTGTTTTCATCATTTAACAGTCAAATGGCATCTGAAACAGCCAAGAAAGAGCTTTAACCTGTCTACCCATGTTATTTAAAAATTATAGATGTTTTGTTCAATCAGGATGAATTATCCTTTTTTTTTAACCTTTCATCCTTTACTCTTGTGTCTAGTCTGCTGAAACCTGTTTATTTTAAACTAAACCTTGAAGTGATTACTCAAGATTCAGATCAATTACTTTTAATTTCAAAGCCAGTACAAAGCTTCTTTTCAGCACCGTGAGACAAAATTGAGTTTTGCTTTCCCCAGCTTGAAGGCAAAATAAGCTTTTTTCTCCTCTTCTTGGAAACAAAGTATAAATCTGTGGCCGCAGACCAGGCGCAGAGCTGAAGGAGGTGGGCAGCAGTGAAGGATGGCTGGAAGGAATCAGGCAGATTTGGAGAGGTGTTTGGCCAGGCTGGGAAGATGCTGTGAAGACTGAGGATGTTCATGGCAGGGAAAAAGGGCATTGGGTCCCTGAGGGCACCAACCCTCCCCTGAGACCTCTGTCCGTAGCCCAGGGCCTCCTTTAAGCTCAGCCTAGGTCCCCAATCCTTCCAGTCCACCAAGACACCCATCAAGACACTTGTGTATTGCCCTTGGCAGCAGCAGCAAAAGCAAAGGTCTGTGCCAATGGGAAAGAGAGATCACCTTTTTAGGCAGCCTGCAGTGCTAAAGCATCTGATACCCAAAGCTTCTGGCAAAGGCAAAAAGGTCAGATTTGGGGCAAGATTCTTGCCATTGACAGCACATATGTCTCGGTATCAGCTTAAGGAATGTAACTAGGGGAAAGTCAACACTTCCCAAAGATTGTTGTTTCCAATGTTCATATTTGAAATACACGTTGGCAGCAGGAAAGAGTGGACTCAGAACTTCTAAAAAAAATGTTTAACAGCTTATTTTTAGTGCTGACTCATTTATGTAGAACACTTTTATGTATTCTACTTGTTTTCCTGAGGATACTTCCCTAAAGGTAGAAGATTTATACCTATGTGCCCTGTAAACAGTGCTTTCTTAATCAGCCTCTTCCTGGGGGTGGGGGAGTGTAGGCGATGCGGGGAGGAGGAAAATATTGCCGGCTTTAATTCAAACAGCAAAATTTCTGAAAGCACAAAAAACAAATACCAACCCAATCAATACTAGGCAAATGAACAAAGAAATCATGCCCAAAGTCAACAGAGAGAGTTAACTCTTCACAATCTCAAAGTGAATCCACTCGTAGTTTTCTTAATTGCACATTGTATCCAGGAGCTGTTAATTCACAAAGAAAAAGTGATGTTGAAGTAGGTATGTTATATTGCGAGTAATGCTCTTTGCCTAATTGATTTACACAATATAGTCTTCAAATTGTACTGATAGAAACATTTCTATAAATATACCACTTGTGTAGGAAGCTCAATCCTAGGTACCATTTCCTTAACAGGGGACTTGAAGAGCTGCCTTTGCTATTTACATTTACTGACCACTGAGGACAGTGCTAAAAGGTTAGAGCACGCAATCGCTTGCCAGTCACTGCTGGCATCTCCCCTGAAGGTTCCCGCCAGCTCCTTCCTGACTGCACTCCTGTGAAGGAGTCTTCTGTTACAGATTCTTCTATCAATGTGGGCTGTGTGTCCTCTCCAAATTTATAACTTCTCCCCATTTCAAAATTAACTAAAGTAATCATACTAAACATTTCCTCAGGTGTTCGGGCACGTTCTGCAGCATTTTGATATTTGCTTTTCTTCCTCACATATTGACGTCAATTCCACCATTTTAATACTTGCTCTGGCACTGCAGTATTCACTGGACAAATTCACTCTTGTGACACTTTTATCCTACTGCGCTGGTCTCTGCCTTATTCTCTAGCACTTGCCAAAACCTTGTATGACCCCATGGACTCATTTGCTTGCCTCTCTGCTTTTGATGCTCCCCAAAAGTGATGTATAAGTGCTTTATATACGTCATATTCTCAGAAATCTCAACACATGCTACCTGTTTCATGTACTTGACTATTTTGATCTGATTCATTCCACCTATTTGTGTCACGTAACATAGATCCCTAAGGCAAGAATGTAGTCACCACGGCTCCATTTATAGTTAATGGGAGGTAGTAAAGACCTCACCAGAGCAAATTAAGATGCTGTAAAAAAATGTTTTAGGCAACAGTGCATTTTGTTTCTCCATTGTCTATCTAAAAATCTAACGTGATTGCAATCCTAAGTGAAATCCCTATAGTAAAGTGTTATGAATGCACTAGTTACTGCTTGGTTTGGGTTTTCTTCTGATTTATCTTCATATGATGAGAAAAGACCTTTCTGTTCCCGGACCTAAGCTGTATATCCATGAGGGAGGACTATGCTTATTTGGTTATTAGGGATTTTCTTTGCAGATGTTGTCCCATATGCCAAAAAAATACTGGAAGTGTATCATGTCTTGTTTGAGCCATCTCAAGGAGATTTCTATAATCTGTCCTGATAATGCATCAGTACATGAATAATAAGGATACAGTGCAACATGCATAATAGTATATTCACATACATATCACTTGTTCCTACTTTAAATGCTTTAGTATTAGCACTTGTATCCCTATTTGTCTTAGCATTAAAAATTACAAACTGCATATAAAAACATGGGATTTTTATATTGTTACATAATGGGAGAAAAATAAGCATCTATCGTGGATTTATGTTATATTTTTGCACTGCAAATGTCTTTCAGCAGAAGCTGATTCAACCTAAAGTATAACATTTTCAGGTACATTAATGCCAGATATGAAAGTCACAATAGTTTATACAATATTCCTACGAGAGATTTTGATGAAACTGTATCTTCTTGAACACTGCTGGAAGAATTTACCTGAATATATATTTCCTGAAGCAATCACACCCTATTACTATATTTTGATCATGTGTGAATACACTCAAACACTTGTGTCTGAAATGTATTTAATAATGTGTAATGCTATTGTTTTACAAAACAATGAGGCTGGACAAATAGAAGAGCAAAATGAGTTCCCTGGTTCATATTCACAGAAAGACTTATTTTATGTGATCTACACAAACCTAGGAATAAATGCATATATATGCACAGGATACTCTTTTGTCCATTTCCTTTTTTTAATTCCATTTATGAATTTATATTTTATTTTGCTAAAAGCAAAATATGTGCCATAAGCTGCCAGGCTAAATGCAAACTGTCATTGGACATCTGCTTTGTTTCATTGTCTGACTGCCAGTGTGTGTTGAAGCCCATCCTCTCTTACCCAAAGCATTGATTTATATTCAGGAAGTATATGAATCATCTTAAGCTGTTAGACTTAGGAACTTAGCTCTTCCTTTCTTTTCTAAATAGATATGTTTGGCAAGTTATAAACAGCCTAGAAATATCTTGTTAGTAGAAAATAGTTGGCAAATGTAAATTCAAATCCCCAGCCAGAATGTCATTAATGCTGTGCAGTGAGAGTAGCAGAGTTACTCACAAAGAAATGATCAGTCCAGCAAAATGTGGAGCATCTTCAGTTGCAGTGGAAAATCAAGCTACTCCACAGATCACTAGAAATTTTCAACACATAACAGATAAAGCCCAAATGGAGGAATTTGCAATGGTCTGGTGACCCATTTTACTTGTGCTAAGATTGTTTGTTTCTCAGTACCCCTCAAATGAGCTTCCAAAAAAGTAGAGAACAATCCCAGTTTAATTAGTAAGTCAGCACCACAAAGGAGTAAGCTTTTTAGAAAATGTATGAAATGAGTACTTCTGATCCTTTTGCCAATCTATTAAGTCTCCAATTAAAAAAAAAATGCTAGGGTGATACTTCATTAGAGCTTAAAAGCAGCGAAGAAAAAACTGTAAAAGAAAAAAAAAACTTGCCTTGAAAATCAAAGACAAAACATTAAAGTAGTTTTGCAAAATAACATTAATGTTCATGAAATATGCTTAAAGTGGAAATTGCTTTGGGAAGTTGGGAAATGTTCATATAGTGCTGGATGTCACACACGAGATGCAAAGCACAACACGGTTTAAAAAGACACAACAGGTCAAGAGCAGAATTAAAGTGAGCACAGTATTAAAAGAGCGTGGAAAAAACCCACTAAAAGGCCCTGAAAATGATATTTTACTTGGTAACTGCAAGATTTTTTTCCATTTTCAGTATTGCTTTTGGTTACCAGCCCCTTTGACCTTTTTCAAAACAAACAACAAAAGAAGCATTTTAATCTGGGATTACTCATATTGGGTTTATTTCAAGACAGGTGTTTTCTGCTTTGTTTATTTTGGGAAGGAGGGTGTTTCAGTAGGATTTTCAAACTGAAGAATATAATTTAAACCCCTCTTTTTGTCAAGGAAAAATTTTGAACATTTTCCCTTTTACATTAATTATTATAACTTGAAATTAATATAATGGACAGGTGATGTTGTTTGCATGTCCAGATTCACAAGGATTCTGTGAAATAACTAAAACCCACTGACCGAGGACAGCTTCCGTGTTCTGGCTATTTTTTTCAACTGCAGCAGCTGGTATAATAATAGATATTCTCCCTACAGCCTCTCTTGCATTTATGTTTATATTATCACAGCTAAAACAACACTATTATCAGAAAAAAATCATTGTACTGAGGAAGTTCCTCAGATCCTCCCTGTTGTATGATATTTAGGCAGCAGAAAGCAAGAGGCACTGGTGTAATTTCACCAGCTGAGCATTGCTTTTAGCTGTTAAGGACCTGGGCAAAAGGGGCTCTCAGGCTCCCCCAGAGAGCACCTGACCTACCAGCCCCTGGTGAGCCGCGTAGCTCTGCGGCGGAGTCCTCCCTCCCACCGGTGCAGAAAGCAGAACCAGTCTGTGGGCTTGAGTATGGCGGTGGGACTGTCCATAGTCGTCATTATTTACTGGTAAACCCTTGTTTACTGGGAAATTATAAATTATTGATAAATCTTCCATTATTATTGGTAGATGCCCTGCCATAGCTTTGGCCCATGACACTAGCTGTGCCTCGGGAATGGTTAGGTGCAGGGGAAGCAAAAGTTACCTGTTCCTGATAGCAGTTTGGGTGCAGCTATCCTCTTCCGATAAAGAGCTCTATGGGATGTGAGGCACCATGGCACTTAACTCGGATATGATCCCACTGTAGTCTAGGTGCAGCCAAAGCAAGGATGAGTCTGGCTAGGACTATGGCTAGATGAAGAGGCTTCAGGTTTCCATAACAATAATAAACCCCCATGCTTCACACCAGAAAATCCACGCCGAACTAACCCATGCTGTTTTTAGAATAACAATCTCTCTCTCATGCATACAGCACACATTATGTTGTGTGACAAACTTCTGAAATGTATTTGTAGATGGCTACACTGTGCCACCTGGAGTTTTAATAAACCAAAACAAATTATTTCCTCTCCATCTCATATCATTTTATTTATGAATAAAGTATTCAGATTTTGAGCAAGAGTTTACTTCCATGAATCACGGATAAGGAATTCATGAATAGATTTGCAAGTGTTCTGAGGAAGGCTCATCAGCTATCCAGAAAGCACTATTAACGGTGTAATTTGTCAGTATACTTCAGATGCTAGGAAAAGGAGAAAAAAATGAGGTGGAGATGGGTGCGAGAGCATTAGAGGTGGGCCTTCCTGGATATTTTAGAATGCTAATATTGTGGGTAAGAGTCATGAGAACTACCACTGCAGCGAAATCCACAGCAACGACATTCAGGGGTTTTTTGCTCCCTTTCCTCCCTCTCGCTTCTGCCTCCCTGAACAGCTATTTTGGCTGTTACACAGCTTTACTATATCTTTAGAATTCTGTCTGGCTCAAGTACATTTAAGTAGATAGGTCTGAGGTTGAGGTATTGCTATGCTGGTCCTGGTGCAATTGCCCCTCTTTAGGGAACACTTACTCTTTTTCATCCTGCCTTTTTAGCTGGGAAAACCACTAGCTGAGAAGAGAAGACTTTTGTGGTGAAAATGTGTCTATAGATTTTATTTTGTACAGAAACAGCAAATGGCTACAGCTATTTTGTCAGTTAAAATACTTGTACTTTTACAACATAGAAATGTAGCAAGCACAAAAATGTCAGTATAAATCACATTCATTTCCTTAATAACAAACAGAATATTGCCATTTTAGTCACCTGAAGAAAGATTCCTACTTTAGCAATATGAACAGCTCTTGAAATTGATAAAGGCTTTCCAAGATAAGAAAGTTTCCAGCTGAACCTGCAAGAAATCTATCTATTCAGAAAATGAATATGGCTTTCAGCTTTGCCTATCTAGTAAACAAAGAAAAAGAACTGCACAATCTGAGGGGATCTACAAGCATAAAGCAATATATTCTTGCCAATGCTGTGCGAATCAAAAACTCTCACTTGAACTGTCAGTTTACATATTCTATTCCTTTTTCTTCTTGTGAAAGCCAAATTACTACCAGTATCAGTAGTTTCAGAAGAAACTTTAAAAACCCCCACTAGATTGATTTTCTTTTCTTCCCACTAAAATAGCAGGTTAATTTATGTGAAAGTAAAAGGGAACAAAACTAACACACATAAACAACATTTTAAAATATGGAAGGTTTTTGAAGTACAGCTACTATTCAATAGTCTAACCAAACCACGTATTGCTGCATGTGGACAAAAGTTTTGAACGCCAGCACCTGCTTGCAATATGGCTCAGTATTAAACGAGACCAGTGAGTCAGCTGTGTGGGTTGCCATATGGAGTCTCACGTGTTTACTGACATGGATACAAAAGAAGACATACTACTGTATCCACTATAAAATGCCGCAATTTGAGTTGTTCTTTTTGTTCAACACTGTACAGTTTTAGTCCCTGGCCATGAGTCTGTCTCATCTTTCTTGGACTGTGGTCCCAAATAAGTTGACACAGCAAGGCAAAGTTACCCCACGGGGCAACTCTTTGTGTCCCATCTTGAGTACTGAAGCCTGGGTATTGGGTTCAGAGCACCAGTTTTTTTCCCAAGGCAAGCATATTCTGCTTTCGTAATGGAAATACTTGCAAGAATGTATGGATAGGTAACTTAGTAAAGTTTTTAAAATAAAAGAATTTTCAGTAAATATGAAGGTTTATTTTTTCTTTGGAATTTGTTTTTATTTTATTTGAATTGCAATTTAAATGGAAATCGTTAAAAGGAGCACAGGCTGCAAGAGAGAAGAGTTGGGCATAGGCCAGGAGAAGTATCCCAAGGCTCCTATCACACCATCTTTTGTAGATGATTATCTGGGAAATGTAAGAAGAAACACTACTTCACCTATTAAAAATTATCAAAGTGTACCTGGAAGCCTAGAAAGGGTATGAAACTTCACAGGTGATCAAAAGATGTGCACGGATTGAAGATCACTCTGTAGAACAATGAAGAAGAGGTGCTGCTTCATTACCAGCTATTGAAGACAGTCTCTGATCATATTTAGGACAAATGCTCATTAATGTTACATAGTAGAGAAGTTCTGGCTTACATGAACAGCAAAGGAACAGCAAAGCCTATGGGATATGAAGAGAATCCAGCGAGTTAGAAGGATGCCAAGCTATCCTTCCCAGTACACGCACGTCTGAAGCAACCCCCGAGCCAGGTAGCACACGCTGCTGCAACACAGAAAAGAGGAACAAAGACATGCATCTGAAAAAGCTAAGGAAATCAGAATGGGAGTACCAGCCCTAAGATCTTACAGCCCTCCAATACCCCCCCAGACAGCACGAAGTGGCTTAGAAAGAAGTGCAACAGTAGTCCTGAGTCAAAGTCAGTAGCCCTTAGCATTTGGGTCAGTAATCTCCCGTGCACGCAGGGGACGTCTTCACCGGCCGAGGTGGCTGTGCGCTGGGCTCCCTGAAAGGGAGTGGCTCTGCCAGCCCCTCCGTAGGCGCTGCCATCCCAGGGCAGGCTGAGCAAAAGCCCTTAGAAAACATCGGGATGAAGCCACTGCTGAGGGCACGTGAGCTGCTCCAGCATTTGTCACTGGGACTGAAGACCGACGCTCCGAGGGACAGAGGCCGGGAAAGTCAGCGCTGGTGGCAGACACGCTGAGCGCACCATCTTTTCTTCCACAGCGTTAAACTGCCGTCTCTGCAGAACAAAGGGGAGGTCCGACAACGTGCCACGGGGAATTCCCACCTTTGATACACGGCAGGCAATCCAGGAAAGTGTCCAGCAAGCGGGAGTCCAGGGCTGGTCAAACTGCTGGGAGCAAGTGCCACAGGAGATGAGGGATGATGGATGAGTACAAGATCGGACTTTACTAAAAAGTTGCTGAGGAGAAATCTCGTCAGATTTAAGAGGAGTTAGCTGCATTCCAGCTGGAAGGCAGGCTGTTTCTACTGGCTAGCTGTGAGTGAGGTGTACTGGCATCTGCCAAAATTGCGGGCACATGAGCTTTGGTTCATTTGTATTTGAAAGGGGCAAGGTGAGGAAGAAGGAAGGAGACCACACTGTGCCCAGCTGCTGCGAGCATCTTCCAGCATTTTGGAGCTGCGCAGGCTGGGCTCCCCCTTCCTTTGGTTTCTCCCCTTATTCCTTACTCCCTTACGCCTGCATCCTGCTGAACCACCCAGAGCCAGCGGGAAGGGAAGACTCTCACTTGTCCTCCCCTGGGACCTCCTCTGCTGCTGATGCCACCGCTCGAGGCTGCTGTCCCTGCTGAGACACGGCCCCCAGTGAAGCACGGCGACCTGCTACTGCTATTTTCTAACAGTACTCCCCCAAATAGTTTCTGTGTTTCCAAGAAAACACGGGCAATTTTAAAATCTCCACCTGTAGGCAAAAATACATGGAGCAATCAACTGTTAGGCATCACGGGTAGAAAGCCACTTTTCATCACTGTTGTGTCAACTTCTATTTCCTCTTGTCACAAAGCAGCAATAAAAATATTTCATTGCAAAGGGCTTCAATTAACTTTCTCAGCTGAAAAAAATATTATTTTTATCAGGTACATTTAACAGAAAACAATGTTTTTGACAATATGTCAAGCAAGATATTGTCTTTTTTATTTTAAACACTAACTATAACTTTTAGAGGTTAGTGATTTCAAACATAAAATCGGAAATACCATTTAAGTTCTCATTGCCTCCTAATATTCATTTTATGTTATTTTCTCTGGTGTAAGATTGACAAACCATTTAGCAATCAGTAAAAGGGCTTGTTTTTACTTTAGAAGTTAAAGCAAGTTTATGAAAGTGAAAATATGGGAAGTCTCACCCTTACTTTATTAATGAATGTGGTAATATACCTTCTCTAGGGAATTTCTCAGTGTGAAAAAATGCAAATGCCATTATTTCTAAAAGCACAAAGAGAACCTGATTTACACTGATAAAAAAATAAAGCCTTTCGCAAAATAACAGGCAACTCACTGGGGCATCACTGACCTATTCCTTTCTCACTTATTAAATGAATCTGAGGACCGTTTCGGGATTGTATTGATCGTGTTCTTAAAATGACAGGTGACCTCCAAATCAGTTCACACACCAGTGTCTCTTAGTGGAGCACAGAGCTGCTTGTCAATGGTGCCCTCAGAATTGAAATAGACATTGATGGACAAGACCTTCAACTGGCTATTTAAAACACGCAGATTTCCCGATTAAACTGGTCTTTTTTGTTGGGTTTTTTGTGGTTGTTGTTTGGGTTTTTTTTTAATGAGCTTCTATTGATTAGGTGTTTACTGCTACAGTAAATTAAAGGAATGTTTGCAATGCCGTAGTTAAGAATTTGTAATCACTGACATTGTAATACAAAGGTTTTGCCACCGGTTTATAAAAAGGGTTATGTTATTAGCTATAAATATATCTTTCTCTAGTACAGTACTAAGTGTACAAAGTTGACTCTTTTTTTCTGTTTTGAAAAAACCTATATGAAATTTCTAGAAGTTAGGCAGGGTGTTCTATTAAAATATAATGAGTATTTTGCTACTTCTAACACAATTCAGCAAGATTAGTTTTAGAGGTGTCAGTATAGTTATAGTACCTCAAAATTTTCTGCAGATTTTTAGTGTTTGAAAGGTGAAAACAAAAAAATATGATCTATCTTTTAGGCAAAATCTATGATATTGTTATATGTGCATGCATGTTTTATTTTAAAGAGAGCAACAGTGTAAAATGAATGCTGCTTTAGAAATGGTGGGTATTACATGCATTTTCTCAGAGCCTGGTTTTGCTCTTGTGGTATCCATTGTCTACATAGTACTTCACTGTAAAGTGCTATTCAAAAAATGAAATCCTGATCACAATTACAGCAAATGTTTATTAAATATGAGTGAAGGAAGAAAAAAATCAGATTATTTATAATCATTCCTTGCTTCCTGACTTACTCTGCAATGAAGTTTTCCTGGCTTTGTTTTTCCTTTAAGAGAAAAGTGAATGTTATAAAATTGTAATTGAATCTAGGTTCGACCACATTAGCAATTCCTCCAGCTTACCCAGATAATACTTTTCTAAAGTTCTGCCATCAAAAGCATTTGCTTCAAAAGTATTTGCATTTTCTCTCAGCTTTTTTCCTCTTTGAATTAGATTACTCTCCTGTGTTTCACCCCAAAAAGCTGTTAATGAAAATGGTACTGGACCCAAAGCAGACTCCTGTGTGAGGTTATAGCACAGCACTTTCTGTCTTGACAATTTTTATGTAACAATAATTCTCTGCGTGATTCTACCTTATGTCAGTTACACATACCTAGTTTTTCACACTGTAGGGAAATCTGAACTATTTCAGTACTTTTGTCCCCATTTTAAAGTTCAACTCTCATGATTTCTGATTGAAATTATTCACACCATTTGACATGAATCCCATTTATCCTTTCCCAAATCCCATATTTTTAAGTTTAAGTGAAGCCATGGATATCGTATATTAATTCCCTCTAAGGGAAGAATTTCATCCCAAAACTCTAGAGGTGACATTTAGAATATCATATTCTGCCCAAGACTAGTACAGGCAGACTTTGGACGCATTTGCCTCCGCTACAGATGCGTTAGGATGGACACAAGTTTCTCTCTCTGCAGTTTGAGCTGAACAACCACGGCCCAGCTCATAAGTCATACAGTTGCATTTATCCTGCCCCTGAGCTAATGCACCTTGCCTTTCAGTAAAGAATATCCACTCTGTTACAGCATGCTGTTCATGTGTGTGGAGCATGAACCAGACCCGGTTTAAGTTCAGCCAGCTTGCAAACCAGACAAAGTAAATTCAGAGCTGTAGAAGCCAAGTCAGACTATTTATTTTTCAGACGTCACCATTAAAAATATCTAAATCAATTGTTACAAGTGCCCTCAGACAAACCTGTTCAGGTGAGCACTCTAGGAACCGAAAATCTGTGTTCTGCCCCACCTTCTTTCAGGTTGAGAGAATTTGTATTCGTGGTCACTGAGAGCGCATTGAACTGCATGCGCAGAGCCTGAATGCTTTCCTTTTCTTATTCCAGGCAGGCATCATTTCAGCCCAGGACGGATGGGTGACCATAAATAAGGAGCCTGATTCTATCACCTGATGATTAAGACATGTTATTTGGACGAGGACAGCACCAGGTCCTGGCCCTTGCTCCAGGTACTGTTGTGAATTTTCCATTGCCATTAGTATGTAAAAGAGATTTTGAACAGGAGTGGGAAACACGATATTCATTCTCCTTACTCCACTAGAAAACACAATCATTTCTAGGTGACCTGAGCAGATTATTTCCTGATTAAGTGAAAGAAACAAAATTGCAAGAGTATCAGAAAACAAACGTTACTGTAAACTCAATGATTCATTACCTTAATATTATTTGTGATGCATAGTTGCATCAGTAGCAATCTGTAAATTTCTTGCTAATCTCATAATGAAAGCACAGAAGTGAATTTTGGAAGTTAGAGAGTGGCCTTGGAATCCAAACTGCTCATAAACTCAGCAATATTAAAAAAGGAAAATGTATAAGAAATAAGCCATCTCAGATTCCCTCAAACAGTATCTAGTGTTGGAAGATAATTCTGTGTCATCAGGGTGCCAAAATGCTGGCCCAGCAGAAGTCCTCTGACAAAGTTTTTTAAAAGCATGCATTTCTTAAACCTTTCCAGTTATGAGAAAACAATGCTTTAGAGTTTTAAGGTAGGTGAATCAATTAATTGACAGATTTCTTTCTATTATTTTCAGGGCTGGGAATAGTTGGAAAATTAATTTGGAAAATGTAGTTTTCAATTTTTAAAAAAGAATAGCAACTTTTCATGGTTATGTTTATTTTCATGACCTTTCCGTATACAGTTTTTGAATTTTGAATGTATAACTCCTACATTTTTTCTTGAGCAAAGAGCTTCATCTAAGGTCTTGGCAGTGGCTGAGAAAATTATGCTATGTTCTGCTTCATTCTAAGATGATGACCAAAGAGTAAAGGCACTTAACTTTAACATAAAAAGGGAAATTCACAATGGAATTTTGTAAGTAAATTAATTTTAATGGTTACTCTATCTCTTATTACAAGTTATTCCCACACCAGTTTTATATCTCTCTATGGGATTGAAAAGATATTTTTATGTACCTTGGAGTTTTGACTGTTTGGGGGGGGGGGGTTGTGTTTTAAATGAAATCCATACAGTTATTCTCATGAGTTTTAAGTGTTAATCAAAAGCTGCTGTGTCTAGTGACATAGTCATTCTAGCTAATCTAAATTTGTAGCTTCCGAGGTACCATCCTTGTACTCTTCATACAATAAAGTAACATCATTGCTGTACCTATTAGGGTTGTCCTTCTGATTGCAACCCTCATATTTACTAATCTGATGCGCACTTGTCATGGAAATGTATTTTATAAATAAACCAAACTGTTCATTATCTTCATCAGTTCATTTTCCACAGCAAAACATTTGAGATGAAATCCTGCCCCTATATAACCAACAGTAAAATTTCCATTAATCATAAAGCAGCTAGCATTTTACCTGTTATTATTGACTGTTTAAAAGTCTTATATTATGAAAGCATAATGAGAAGCTGATATACCTGTACCATTAGCAATATAACCCTATATCAGAGCTTTATGCTAATACAAAGCTTTGTGTTGACTTCACTCTTGAGGTTTCCTCGCATTTCAGTGAAATAGAATATCCCACCGATAATAATATAACATATCCTAATTAGGATAGTGGAAAATGAAACATGCTTCTGTTATTTCAAGGACCCAAGCACCTTTTAATTATACTATAAATACAGAGGGTACCTGATTCAAATGGAATCTGACTGCATAACACAGTGCACTAAGCCTTTACATACCACTTTGTGTCTTCAAAGTCTGGAGCTAACACTCACCAAGTACACTAGGTACGCTGATAAATTTGCATTAAGTGAAGGAATAGCTTTTCTGACAAGGACTAGGAAGGAAAATTGCCATGGTAGTGTAAGCTACATATAAGGGTCAAAAATGGAGGCTCTAAAAAAGTAAGATGGAGAAGTTGACTATAGAAGAGGAAAGAAAAAAAATCCAGACAAGATTGTATTTTTCAGCTAGCATAGAGTTTGTGTCTTGAAACAGTAGAAAATGAGTGGATAAATAAGTGTGAGAAAAGTAGTTTGAGGAAATAAGAGAAAAAAGTACTGTTTAGAATTTCAACACTTCTGTTCGTAGCAGACCCTGCTAAACATCTGAGTGCATTAGCTTCAATTCCCCTGCTTCATTTACACTTCTAGCGCCTAATGTTTCTTTGTTTGTTTTGCTTATTTTTATTTGGCACACCAAATATTATGGGTCTCATCAGGAAAATCTTTAATCACAGCCTTATTGCAGCTTCATATTGACAACCTCAAGCACTCAAAAAATAGGGAATCCGGCACAAAAATCATAACATTGTCTTTAAATAGTCAAGGAATGACAAAAATAAATTTGAGGTCTCTGTGTAGGCTGCCATCTCATTTCTGAGTTGTTACATTACACTTGCTTTATACATTAGGTGTTTTTTTTCATAATCATGACAGCTCTAAGTGTATTTGAAAAAAAAAAACATAAAAGATGAGATTCTCAGATTACTGTGTCAGCAGCTGGGGTTTGAAGAAAATTAGTTAATTTTTCTGACACATTAAAATTGTGAGTGTGGATAATATAGATTACTGAAAGAATTATCTTTACTCCTGAGTAGTTCTTTAAGATATTGAAGTTTTCTAAAGATCAAGAAAATGTGAAGACTTTGGCTAACAGATGGCCAAGTGTATTGGTTTGAAAGGACCAAGGTCAACATGTACTGCTAAAAGTATCTTGTCCTGAAGTTATTGTAAATCTGTGTGTAATTAAATTCTAGTTATTACTGAATATTAATATAGTATTCTTGAAAATTATATACTGAGATTGATTATCTTAGAAAGAAATGCTAAAATAATAACTACTATGTTGCACTTTCTAACTACCTTTTCCAGAACACAAAGAATTGGAACAAGCTGTGCTAAGTGATTTAGTGATTTCCCCAGTGTCCTAGTGTGCGTTTTGTTTACAGCTAGGCATTGCAAAATCAAAGCTTTTCTTCTCCCCCCACCCCTCCCCGGTACAAACCCACTAGAAATATTGAGCTTTTAGAGAAGATCAGAAGACATCCTGCAGTCCCAGTTACAAAATTTTTTCATTCATTTACATTTTAGAGTTTAATAAAATTGGTTGCAGGTTGTAAAATGCAAGTCTTGAATCCTCTTGTGATGAAAACTGCATAGTTATGCAATGTATAACACTGATCCATGTTAAGCATTTATTTATTTATTTAAATAGCTATATGCATGGATTCAGTCAACTAGTTTTACAACCTATGGTAGCTAAGAAGTACTTCACAGAGTCTCTCTGCAGCCTTGGGGTGGTGCAGGCTGCAGCAGCCTGGCAGAAATCTACATTCCATGAGCAACACTCACTGGACAGTGGTTTTCTGAGTGTAGCTGAAGTTTTGGGGTTTGCTCTGTAAACCCCTAAGTGGATTGGCATTTGCCATTTCAGGACTTGCTCCTTTGTGCTGGTGAAAATGCCAGAGGTGGATTAAGCAATCACAGCCAAGCTTGCTGCTACTTGCTATAAAAACATGTTCTATGCAAAAAACCTGCTTCATTTGGCATGTTTCTTACCACGGTCTGTAATTTTTCCAACCAAAACCAAAAAAAGCTTTTGAGTTTCAGTGACTGTGCAGGCAACTGAATGTGGGGATTTCTATTTACTTGGGAAATGCAAATAACATAAACTATGCTCAAATTCTCAGTGGAAAGACCAACAAAATTGTTCTCAACTCTTTTTTAATGCACTCATGTCTTTTATGTTTTTCCATGCCGAATGTACCAAATGTTCCTGGTAGCACTGTGGCAGCACAGTTTGAAATTTATCTGAAGCCAGAATCTAAATAAATGGATGTAGTTCATAAGCATCTTTAACATATTTTTTAATTTAAATCTTAGCTTACACCATTTACATCTTATGTATGATGGTAAGTAAATCACTAATTCTGAACAATATCACATCTATTTACCTAGAGTAAAAGCTTCATTTTAACATTAACTGCAGTGGAACATTCTTCTATAATATACTTCTATTTTCAGCCATTCTTTGAAGTACTATATGGTTATTCAATTTAGCAGCACAGAAGGCAACTACTGTAAACACCACAATCCATTTAAGAAAAGTAAAAATAATTCAAGGAGTTTCTAATCCAAGAAAGAAAGCAGTGAGTGACCAAATAGAACTGCAGACTGAGACTTAGCTACTATAGGTCATGCGGTGTTAAAGATTTACTGTAAAAAAAAAAAGAAATAAAAAAAAAAAAGTGGTTTAAATATTAGTTACTGGTCTCCTCAAACATTCTGCCTGCCAGGAAATTTGTCTGGGGAAGCTGAACACTTTCCCAGTTAAGCTATATGGGCACAATTCCTATCTTTTGAAATAAATCATCTATAGGAGTGTCTTTGCAGAAAAAATCTTTACAGTGATTAAAATGTAATTGCTCACTGGGAACTTGTTGCATAATTCAGTATCTGTCTCTATAATGGGAACAAACTGTATGGTTTGAGCCTGCTTTTAGATGCAGATTGAGCTCTTTTCTATATCCAAGATGAAAAGCAGCCTTGGACTTGCCTGATAACTGCATTTGATTTTAGAATGAAAGTAGACAGACAGATTGGGAAAGTAAAATTTCAAGATCAAAGCTCCATCACAGAATCTTTTACAAGCCTGAGAAACAGAATACAATGGTTGGGGTGCTTTTATTCAAAGGTGTATCGAAAGTGGATGCTTGATTTTAGGGACAGTTTCTCTTTATTCTTGGGCTAGCACAGAGCAGATGCAACCTAGAAGTCAGAAAAACTAGATTAGAGGAGAAAAATAGCTGTGCTCAGAAAAACCTTTTGCTTGCCCATTCCTGAGGCCATTGATATAAACTTCAAAGGAAGGTATTTATATCCCTTAGACTTTAATATATTAGTGTTGTCTTTGTAATCTATCTGCCAACGGTCATTAGGAGGCAAGGTCCAGCAATGCTCAAAGCAGTTCCACTTAAAAAAAAAAAAAAAAAAAAAGGCATTTTATTAGGCTTAGTCTCAATCTAACATCTTTATTTTCTATTCCAAGCCTTTAGAAAAGTAAAAAAGCAAAGAGGAAAGGGAAAGGTAAGGGAGCTCCAATAAGCCCTTTACACCTAGCTGTTCCATATCATGATTAAACTAGTGATTAGATAACCTTAACCACTCACTTTTACTGCTATTATTCCCTTGCTAGACAGTTCTAGTGAACATGAAAAATTTTCTTTTGTTCATATAAATATGCAATTGAGAAATAAAATTTCAGAGAAAGAAATGCTCAAGATCCTAAGCATATACATGCCATATATTTATGCAGATCACAGCCTATTGGACCCAGTGCTCTTGTAAAATTCCCAGCTTCTCAGAAATACTGCCAGATGACTAATATATAGACTAAACCCCACAGCTTTGCATCCACAAAGACAACTTTGTCACTTAAGCTCTATCCACGATCAGTCACAGTAGGTTCCCCAAAATCTAGTTCATTAGGTGTAGTGTCTCTCCCGGAGATCTAGGAGTTACTGCTTACATGACTCACCCTCCATCATATTTCAATATTCTGAGAAAGCAAAGATAGGTGAAAGAATTGGGTGTGTTTGCAGTTGCCGATTCATTTGGTGAGAGGATGTGCTATAAATTGTGAAGCAGCTGGAGTTTCCTACAGGCTGATGACTTCATGCCCAGGTATGTTGCATTGTCTTAGCCCAGATGGTAAAACACAGATACCTGAGAACAGGTCATAGCCTGCTCGGCTTTGAGCAACTGGATGTCGTGCACTCTTCTAACTGCTGATGTCTCTCAGAGAGGAACCCAGAAGCCCTCCCAACCTAATTAATTGTGGCCATGAAGCACCCAGCTGTAGCTGCAAGCATATCCAAGTATCTTCTGCACTTGACATAACCTCTGCTCTGTTTGCCTTCAGAATCAGCTGCTTGAATTTTTCATCGGGGAGCTGGTAACTGGTAAAAACTGGTTTATTTTAGTGGTGTTGGTTAGGTTTGGTGAAGAACAGACAGAGGAGTATCTGTGGTGCATGAGAGATGCTCACGCTGGAGTCCATAGTACTTCACAATACAAATTATGTTAGATGTTATATAGATCCCGACCTGCACAGTGCCCAGCGGTGCTATCTCTGCTGCCATGCCGTGTGTGTTCATGCTTGTGAATATAAATGTACGCAGGTACAGAGAGTCTTTAAGATGATGAAGGATATATGCAACCCCTGCTGCCTCCTCCACAGAAAACATTTGAATTTCAGCTTCCAAAGGGAAGTCGCTGAGCATATGAAATAGGCCAGGAAGAATGAAAGCAGCAAAATCAGTTCCCTTAACCTCCTTGATCTTAGATGGAGAAGTTTAGCAATTGAATATATAGCCTCAGCATAGGAAACATAATTCAAGCCAGGCTGAGGGGAAGGAAAAATAAGAGAAATGTGGAACAATAGTGATCAGCTTCTTCCCTGAGGATTTATTTGTTCTGCTACATGTTTTCAAGGCAATTGATGGCTAGTTGTTCAGGCAATTTTTTACAGCTCTGAAAAAATGTCTGATGTAATTATTCTGTGACTTTGCAAATGTCAGTTGTGTTAAGGAACTGCTGGGGTTAGGAGCATTTCAGAGAACTAATCATAGTTAATTTTGGCTTAATAAAATGAACAACTTATTTAATCAAACAGAAAACGTGGTTTAGACAATACAGAGTGTGTGGCAAACAATATAAGAAATCAGAGGGGTTTTATCCTAAAGCAAAACTTTTATTACTTTTTTGACTAAATCTCAGTTTGAAGTGTACCATTTACGCAAATGTCTCCTCTCCTCTTAGTTTTACTTCTTTCCATGTAACAATAACTACTTGATTCACAGCTGTTTCACTGGAAAAAACCTCCTCCATTTCAATGCAAAGAAGTAAATCTGTTTAAAACAGCTTCAGTGGTAGATTAAACTAATCTATTTCACTTTGCACAGAAATGGACTGAAAATTAACATGATCAGTTATGGCATCTCAGCTGTGAGGCTGGTAACAAGCAGCTGCGAGGGATAATTTCATAAACTATTTCAGCTAGAGGCATAAGAGCATTTCTGCTTGTGCCCTCACATACTGGGAAGTCCTGTAAACTCTTAGTGTGTGGGCTAGTTACAGGGAATATGAATTTATGTATGTCTGCATATAATTAATAAGCAAATCACCACAGACCTATTGTGAAAGTGCATTGCACCTTGCGAATGACTATGGATATTTGGATACTTAAGGAGAGCTTCTGCATTAAAATACATCTGGCCACAAATAAAGAATAAGTCAGGAAAGAAGAACGTAAGTGGCAGAGAACAAGATTTGTTTGTAAAAATTGCAGAAGCACTTCCAACAAGGCAAAAACTGTTAGCGCGAGGAGTGTGATAGCGTGAAGCAAGAAAAGCAAAAATCAGTGAGTGGTCTTCTATCAGCTGTTGAATTTGCCATTTGACTGCTATTTACCGACTTTATGGTAAAATGAAGACCTGAAGGGCATGTCTCAGTTATTGTCAGATAATTGATGTCTAACCACAGATGTCTAATGATTTGAGATGCCCTAAGACATCCTCCCTGGCTTTGCAGCTGCTGATTCCAAAGGGTGCAGAACTCCCATGGCTCATGTGTCATTTTTGCCAGCCTTGTGTAGATATCTTAGAAACGGAGAGAGAAATGCAAAGTAAGAGACTTCTGGACTGCTGATCATGGCAAGGGTTTAACTTTGGTAAATGTTTTATCTGAGTGACGACTCAGCCCTCAGCAAAATGACCTGAACCAGATTTTGGATTGCCTTTTCTGTGGAAACAGTCCAGGAGTCTACAGTCTATTATTGTGAGCAAATACTGCAAAACATGCAAAACTAAAATGAGCCTCTGAATTTCCAGCTGCGTGATAAAACTCTTGTTTGGTTTGCTTAATACATGCACAGAACAAGAGTCTCTAAAAGCTTGGTGTATGCAGTTTGAAAGAAATGCTAAAAAATTGAACTTCAAAACAAATAGAAGACCTGACATAATCACAGCTATCTTACAGATAAAAGTAGAAGCAGTGACATGCACATGGTCCCTGTTAGCATGCTATGAAATTGTTTATCTTAAGGTGATAATTCTACTTTTATCATAAAAAAGTAGAGCTTACTGGTGGTGACTAAAAGTTATATTAGAATCAGAAAAAAATTAGTTGGTAGGAAATGCAAGCAATCATATAGTCCATCCCTTCTCCCCACAGTAGGCTCAGATATCCTTAAATCATTCCTGACAGACTTGCCTAGCCTGCTTCCTAATGATGGAGGCTATGCAACCTTCCCAGCCACCTAGTCCAGTACTTCACTGGTCTTACAATTCACAAATGTGTCTGGTTGTTTTTCCTCATGTATCTTTCTTCTTTTCTGTTTGATTTGCCAGTTACATGGGAACAGAATATTCCACCCCTCTTAGCTTGTTCCCTCCTCATTGAGATGATTTTTCCCCAATAGTTTAGTGCTTACTAAGCAAACACGAGTTTATCAGGCAAAGGTTACCACTTGCTTAGAAGAGAAGTACACTGACTGTATCTACGCAAATTCAGTCTTCACTTCACTGCAAGCATTGAACACATTCCACCACTTAAGGCTATGAGACAACTAGTACAAGTACAGAGAAATTAGTGGTAATACTCTCCTAGGGTGCATGACTACCTATACCTATTAATGGTGTCCAGGAATTATTTCGTCAGTAGGTAAATCACAGCTTCAAACAATCTTGTATTCAGTAGCTGTGCTAGTGGATATCTACCTTAAATGACCTTTGCTTAAGTTACCATCCTTCATTGCTCCATTTGATGAGCAATTTTTGAAAGAAATACCTACATTACAGGATTGCTGTATTATTTTAGAAAACAATAGTCTTGAAACTGGATAACTCAAAATATATATATTTTAAACCAGTTGAGACCCATTGGAATAAAGACTTGAATGCCACATCATTATTAACTATTATTGTCCAACATTTTATCTTGAAAATTGAAGGTTCAGCTGTCTTGAAAATTGCTATAACAGAAGGACATTGCATGGACAAAACAGCTTTATCCCAGAACATGAGGACGTATTATTTGGAGACAAGTATCTGTGGTGGGATTTAGATCCACACTGGATGTTATGTGAGCTATTGAATCAAGTTGGGCATCTCAAAGGTTCTGCAGCTTCCCCAGATCTGGGGGGAATTTGGTAAGCTGACTAACTCAACCCGTTCTAGTGCTTATATTAATTAGACAACCATTAACTACAAAGGCATTTAGTTATCTCACTCACAGGTTGGAACCTACATTTAGGTGCCCACAATTGGAGCTGCACCTTATCTCTAGAGGGTGGGTATCAACATCTGAGCTAGTTGCTAGATTCTTCATGAGTTCATGGAAATAATTATGTAAAGAAAACTATGACAAGTTTAAAAAAACCCCACAAAGTAAGGCAAGCCAAAAATGACTTTTGAGGAATATCTTGTTAAAAGCCTGAAGCTTAGAATTTGAATTTTCCACATACAGTAATTAATCCTTCAAAGAACATCAAAACCAGGAAGTGGGGTCTGGAGACCCAATAGATGACTAAGATGTAAAACTAATGCTCAGAGAAAAAAAGGCAGTAGCTGAGAAGCTAAGTGAATGCATTACATTGATGTTCACCATGACAGAAATAAGGCAAACACCCACACCTCCATCTCTTTTATGAGTAAACACAGAAGTTGGCCAAACTGAAGAATCAGGAGAAAAATTTTAGGAAAAATTGACAAAATGAACACTAACAAATAGCTGGGACCTCAGAATGTTAATCCAATTATTGATTGCAGTGTGTAACCTGAACCTTTAGATGACCATTGGGATTAGAAGAATGGAAGGTGATAAATTAACTCCACTTTTTTTAACCAGAGATGATTCACAGTTACAAATCAGTACAGCTGAATACTCTTCTAGCTTACTAACAGAAATCACAGTAAAACCTATGTTTGAAGAGGGATAAGTCAAGAAAGCTTTTCCAGAAGGAAAAGATCTTGCATAAAAAAATCATATAAACAAAGACTGACATCGTATGTTTTAAATTTTCAATGAGAAATTTTAGGGTATCCTAGAAAGGCTATTAAAAAAACCCACAAACCAAAACAAATACAAAAAAACTTATTATGTCAGTCACAACAGATACAAAATTAGGAAACAAACCATAAAATAAGCAGTCTTTTTTCCCAATAGAAGGCATTCAAATTAGGTCCCTCTTTCTCCTAGTATGTGTTGTTCAGCATACTCATTAATTATCTGAAAGAGAAGGTAGGTAGTGAGAAAAAAATTTGCTGATAATCTTAAATTATTCAGGATAGTAAAAGTAAAAAATTACTGTGAAGATGTGCAGAAAGATGTCAAAATATTGACTGAATAGGCAATAAAGTGGCAAATGAAATTCAGTGTTGATTCGTGCAAATTAGTACACATAGGAAAACAAGCCAAACTATAAACAATGACTGATTCTAAACAGCGATTGCCACAGAGGGATGAGAGCTATAATTTACTAAAGATAGTTCTATAAACATTTTGATTCAATGTTCATTGTTTAAAAACAGCAAATTTTAAGAACTATTAGACAATGAACAGAAAAAAAAGCTGAAAGCGTCCTTATATCGTAATGTGCTTGAATATACGGACTTGAATAGATGGACTTGAATATATGGACTTCTGATTCCCCTTTGTGAAGAGTAGAGTAGAACTAGAAGAGATACAGAGAAAGTAAACAAGTTTTATTGAAGCATTCTATACAAAGATTTCTGTGTAAGGAGAAATTAAATATACTAGAACTCATTGAAAAAGAGCTGGAGAAGAATGTGAAACAGAATCACCTATATGAGAAATGAAATTGGAAATGCTTATTCAGTTATTTACGGTGCAAGAAGTGGGGTCAATGTGATTTTTTGGGGTACTGGACTTTTTTTTTTTTTTAAAAGTGTACATAATTAAACCATTGCACCCATCATTCCAGGATGTTAAGAAATTATTAAACTCATGGAAGAAAAACACATTAGCAGCTATTAAATATTAAGAAACAACATTGGACTCTGCTTCACATCACCAGAAGTGAGGAGTATTTCATGCAGGCAAGCATCCCTGTATATTCTGCTCCCTTACATTTACCTAAACGTTGCATAGGGGCCCCTTTTAAGAGGTGAGTTACTGGATTAGATGGGCAAGGCTATGAACTCGGTGGAACTGCTGTAGAAGCTCTTACATTCTCATGCCTGCATTCAGAAAATGATTCAATGATGGCAATCGTAGGGTTAGACCAAAGATCTATCCACCACAACATCCTGTCCTTGAGGAATAAGTGTCGGGAGGGGAAGGATGCTGGTGATGAAGTGGCCACTTTTGGTTCACGTGTTTTGTCACATCTCTGGGCAGATCCAGCACCCTGGAGGCCTTAGGGGGGTGAAAGGCAGCTCTGTCAACCTCAGCCTCCCTGTTTTACGCTTTTCATTGCTTGAGCCTCAACCCTTTTTCATTTCAGGGCACAACTGATTTTAAGCTGCCTTCGCATCCCAGTACCCTGGTCTGAAAGCCTATCTAGCCCACCTGAGGGCAGCTGTAGAGCAGTAGGATGTCCTCCAACATCCACGACAGCGCTGAGGCTCGGAGTGTTGTGCAGCCCCACAGAGCTGGCCGTGTGCTCGGGGAGCAGAGACCCCTTTAGAGGGCTTCGCTAGCCCTCTTTATGAACACAAAGGAAAATACCAAAGTGCTTTGGCTATAATAGTTTCCTCCTTTTAGGAAAGATACCAGAACGTGTGTTAGAGATTGGATGTAATGACCTTTTCTTCCTTCTTTGGAGGATGACAGGGTTTGCAGAAAGCAGCCAATAACAGCCCACTGGAAGCCTCCCAAATCATAGGAGCAATGCTTTTGGAGCAAGCACAACAGAAAGCAGACTGCAAACATAGTGAGAAGCTGCTTGTATTTGCACTGCTGGTTCTTTTAATGAAAAGCCAGTTTCTTTTCAGAAAGAGTGAGTCCTCTCACATAATTAACCAGGAGGTGGTACCTACAGCAACACCACAGCCCGTAACTGGGGAGACAAATGCTGTATTTCTTGCTTTGTAAGAACAACTGATGGATCTTCCTTTCTGCCTGAATTTAAACTGGAAAAATCTCTTAATACAAAATTGCTTTAACTGTACTTATTACAGGCAGAAACCAGAGCAGGAAGCCTTACTTTTGCTTCTGTTTTAAATCTACCAATTAATTCCTCTATTTCACTGACTCAATTTTGTTATGTTTATTATACAAACACTGTTTTACTTCAACATTAATAATGTTCCATTTTCCTACTTCTCCATTTTAGGATTTTTTTTCTCTAAGTAAGTGATTGATTGTTGAAATAAATACATAGATATATAAAGTGATACATAAGCAAATGAAACTCCTGATAGTGAATCCATGCTCGTATTATATAAATGCTCTACTTTGTAGTATTTCTGCAACAGAGCTGTGGTAGAGGGTTGGCCTTACATGTTTCTTGGCTGAACTGAATTTGGAGACCAAATTCTATTACTTGTCTACTTCACAGATGGCAATTGCTCGGAAAGTACCTAAAAAATCCCTTTCTTTGGACTACATCTACTTTGGTAGCTGAAAACATCTGCCGCAACTTAGTATTTATGCCCTTTTAGGACAAACAGTTCCTTAAGGACAAGATCCTCTGACCTCACAGTAATTTTGCACTGAGGCTCGGTGCAAAGCTTTCACATGACGCTTCAGTTTGGATCAATCTGTTTATAGTCTTACTGGCAAAAAGTAGAGAAAGGCGACCCAGACTGGAAGTATAAAACTGGCTACATAAACCCCAAACTGCTGCTATGCAAGCCAGCTTTCATCCAAGTATAAGCTGTACACGCAACATCCTCATTAACACCGTAGTAGCTTGGTGTAGTGCCCAAGTACTAATGAATTCAGTGTGTTTGCCAGGGTGCAGCAGTACGCTGGGACAGCCAGCGTGCATTTCAGGTGCATGCTGCTAGGTCTACCTGGTGTAACACTGAGCCTAACAACTTTAATCAGGTCTCTGTTAGCTCAGCTGTTGTTGTACTGCACTCTATTACGCAGTGTACATCATGGCTGATGTTTCTTCCCAACAAACAAGTATTACTTGTTTTTAAAATCAAAGGTAATGTACTTTCACATCCTTGGGTTTTTGCACCATCTTGCATTTATGTTTATGTTCCTACTTTATGTACTACCATAAACCTTGTTCGTGTTATGAACCATTTTTATGCACCAAATTCCTTGTTTATACATCATTGATGATACCCATGTAATAGCAAAAGGTTTTTTTCTTTTTTTTTCATTTTTTAGATGTTACAGTATGAAACTGAGTCAGATATTCTACACTTAATATACTCGTAGTTCAGCTATGCATGCAATAGTTCTGTAACTGAATCTCCTGTACTGGTACAGCAGTAGCAAACCACAAACACTCTATAGAGTATAACACAAGAATACTGTGTCAAACAGATACTGCAGAGAAATGTTCATATAGTATCACAGAAAAAAAACGGGGGGGGGCTTATTACTTAAATACTAAGAAGAAAATCAATATAGCTTCAACACTAAAAGCCAATTATTAGAGGAAAGCAATACTTTACACAGTTAATCCTTTATCTCTGCTCATCTGTAATGTTACAACAGTTTGGGCAATATTACAGATTCATGACAAAAAAAAATTAATCCCAGGGAAGTGTATAAACTCTTATCCCTTATGCCTCATATTTAACAAGTACTTTCACTCTGGAATGAGCAAGTTGGTAACCTAAAGGTAGGATGAGGAACATGATCACATACAACCCCTCTTCTAGGGATAGCAACACTATGTCCAAATATCAAGAGGCTGATATTTGCTGTCTCCTTAATGCTCCAGATTCCATAATCATGACAGTCTCACCTTTCATGAAAATAAATACCTAACTTTCATATGACACAATGTCTCTAACATCAGAACGATTCTTTAATGAAGGCTGTCTTCATTCTCAAAGTTTCTGAAAACCGAATCCATGATTATTGTATGTTGTCAGGTTAACAGTTCCTGTATGTTCCCATTGTTCTCTATTCAGCTTTTTAGTTTGTCATTAGTCATTAGAAACTAAAGCTACTGCTGTGTTTTAATTTGAATACAATTCCCTGTGCTGATACAGTCTTTGGAAGCCAAACTTTGTCTCAAGAGAAATTTTACCATTGAGTTGCCTGCAGAGCTCTCAAATTGTAATTTCTAGATGAAATAGAATGGTACATTCATAACAAAACTTGCAATAATGGAAAAAGAAAGGATAATCTTGTGACAAAGATAATTTAAATTAATAAAATGGAAAACTCCTAGTCAATGGACTACTGTTCCCACAAAATGGCAGATATTCCAGTGGTTCATGAAACTCCTGAATAATCAGGTAATTATTAATTCAAACCTAGCAAGAAAAAGGGCAGGACATTCTTCATGTAAAAAAGAAAAAAAAAAGTTTGGACATTCTCTGTCAAAAGGCACTAAAACTCAGATGATGAACTTGCTGCTGTTTTAACATGACTTTGAATCAAATATGGAGTAGATCGCATATATCTATGACTTGTCAAATTCTCTAGCAAAGCTTTTCAGATGATTTGAAACCAAAAGATAACCCTTCTTCCCAGAGTACTGATAGCTGGAAAGTAGAATTTTTAGAAAATAATGCATCAGAAGAACAGCAGATTTTTTGAGCAAGATGTAAATATATACAGCTGTTCCTTCTTTAACCATTTGACAGCATGCAGTGGTGCACTACACTCAACCAATAAAAGCAGTTAGAGTGTGAATAAATATACCAATAAACTTTGTGTCTAATCCTTTCTCAAAGAGGACTGTACCTCCTTTTAAAGCGCAACTAGTGAATTCCATACACTAGTCTTTTTTAGTGTTTTCAATGCTATTGATTTACAGTGAACATTAATTTATTGAGAAACAGTACAGTGCTTTTCTCTGTGACTGTCTTACTCTAGCTGACTAAGAACTATTAAAATGTGCTTATCAGAGTTTTATGGAGAATAGCCCTGGAGGTTAACTTCATGTAATGCTTCTGATAAGCCCTGAAAAGACAGAATTTTGGCTTGTCTTTCAACCAAGAATTAAGTAAGCTTGCATTAGAAAACAGGATTTAAATAGAACTATGCCCAAGTCTGACTCATCATTGACCTTACCCATATATAAGCAGCAGAGGGTGAGTAAACAGGATTATATGCTCCCACCCTGTTTGGTTGTGCAGCAGATATTTCAAATGGCAGTGTCTTAGCACAATACATTATTGCTTGCTTGCTGAAAGAAAAGAAGATTCTACAAAAGGAGGTAAAAGAAAAAGGGAATCAGCTCACGATGTAGTATTTTTCCTTAGTCCACAGGAGAGTCACAAAAGGGTGTCAGGCTTCGCTGCAGGATGAATTCTTCTTCCTCGTGCTCAAGGCATTCCAGCAGAGAGCAAGGCACACAGACCTGGAAGAACTTGCTCTTATAAACTCTATTTCCTCAACCACAGTGAGATAGCTGACTGTTTTATGTCCGTTAAACTGCGACACAATCTCCTGCCTTTATTTCTCAATGTGATAAAAGGTTTTCATAATGCACCACATAGTGTTAGTGCAGTCTCCACCACTGTGTTCTGTATTTTGCATCCCAGAATGGACTCTAGCAAATGTAAACAAAGCAAACAAGCAAACAAAACCTCCTTTTATCCTCTGGCCTTTTTCTTTCAACAGAACATAAATGCCACCTTTTTATTCAAGCAAAACTGAAAACAACACTGTCACTAAAAGATGCTGTCTGTTGTAATGCTTATGGTGTTTTGAGCTAAGTGAAAAGACAATTAAAACCAATAAAGTAGTAAAGGAAACCATGGGGAAATTTGACATGAAAGTAAAAAGCAATGCAGAATCCTGCATATCAGATTTGTAATGAAGTTCACTTTCTCTTCAGGGGAATGAAGTTAGCTATACAAAACATTTACACAATATGCTGAAGTTCCTCTCTGTAAAGATATGTGCATTGCAAGAGTCTTACTCAGTATAGAAATATCTGAGGCTATCAAAAGTCTCTAAAACTGTGCTTAGCTTTGGCAGCATAATAATGTCAGAGTTCTTCTCTTTTAACAGATGTAAAAATAGTCAGTAAAAATTTATTATTGATTCCATGATCAGTGCGGTCTCCTCTAAGACAAATACACAGCTCCAGCAAAGATGGTCTTTATTTGAAATGCCTGCAGACAAAAATGAACCTGTTTTCAGGACTGCAGGACGTTGCACTTGTCATGGAGAATAAAATAGCAACATGCAGTACTCTTGTTGAAATAACCTGGGGACATGATAATAGAAGGATACAACTGAGGTGAAGTTGTACGGAAGAGTAATAGTAAATTAATGAAGCTAAAAACAAACCCAGAAAAACATTTAAACTTGCAAGACGTGGCTCAGGTAGAAACTGCTTAGTGGCAGATTGCAGAGCAAAGCTCCAATTCATTGTGATAAATGAGCAAAAGGAGGTGCTGTACCAACATGAAGATACCATAGGCTCAGCTGCATTGCCTAACCAAAGATGCCTAGTGCTGTTTGGGCTATGCTAGTCTATCCTCCCTGACCCTGGGCTGCAACTCCAGAAGGACACAGGCCTCCTACAGCGTATCTGCCAGCCCCTTGTGGGGTCCTGGATGCCTTAAGGAATGTCAAATAGCACCACATTCCTGTGTGTGGTCAACTGTGTTGACACCTTCATTGTTGGGTGTACATTTTAATATGTGCAGTTTAAGTTTGGATTTACTCTTCCTAGACTGGCTCTAATTCCTGCTTCCCCTCCGCCCCCAACACTACATTAATAACTAAATAATAAAGGAACAGAAGCTTGAAAACAGAACAAACCACTCAGCAAACAACATGAGTGAAGTAGGTCAGACCAAAGTTCATGCAGTGTGGGACCTTTCATCTAATAATGGCTTGTAGATGGTGTTTAGGGAAAAATAAGGAAAGTGTGATACTTTTCAGGCTATTTTCCCAGCTTTAAACAATCTGCAGTTCAGGGACTTCCTCAAGCATAAGTGATATCTTTGTGTTGATAGATTTTTCTTCTACAACTATCAGAGGTCAACCAATCATTTATTCCAAGTGAGTGACTTGACTGTTTGCAAGGAGTTTTGTCCTGGTTTCAGCTGGGATAGAGTTAATTGTCTTCCTAGTAGCTGGTACAGTGCTATGTTTTTGAGTTAGGTATGAGAAGAATGTTGATAACACACTGATGTTTTCAGTTGTTGCTAAGTAATGTTTAGACTAAGTCAAGGATTTTTCAGCTTCTCATGCCCAGCCAGCAAGAAGGCTGGAGGGGCACAAGAAGTTGGGAGGGGACACAGCCAGGGCACCTGACCCAAACTGGCCAACGGGGTATTCCATACCGTGTGACGTCACATCTAGTATATAAACTGGGGAGAGTGGGGGGATTGCCACTCGGGGACTAACTGGGCGTCACTTGGCAGGTGGTGAGCAATTGCACTGTGCATCTCTTGTATATTCTAATCCTTTTATTATTACTATTGTCATTTTATTAGTGTTATCATTAGCATTATTAGTTTCCTCTGTTCTGTTCTTATCTCAACCCACGAGTTTTACTTCTTTTCCCGATTCTCTCCCCATCCCACTGGCTGCGTGGTGCTTAGTTGCTGGCTGGGGTTAAACCATGACAAGTTTATTGACAAGAAAGTAAGTTGTTATTATGGTTAAGATTGAACTAACTGAGCAGTGCATGTGATCTAACCAGTTTCTGGATAGTTCCTCTAGACAAAAAAAAAAAAAAAAGATTTCTGTTTCTGAACATAATGGGCTTACACAATATGACTTGGAATGTGTAATTTCAAATGTCAGGGTGCAATGGTGGCAAAATGTGCTTTATATCGGTTTCACTGTCCAAAGTAGGATGCATTGTATTTTATCAAAAAGGACACTAATGTCAGCAAGATGAATGACAATATCTGTTCAAGTATGGCCCAGCAGAGAAAGAACTTCAAAAAAGAATTTGAAGGTGCTATACAATGTAGTTGAAAGATAAATTGGTAGTGACAGCCAGCTTTTTTTACATCGTGTCAGAATAAAGTTGCCTGACTTAAGGAAAGACACACCAAAAGAGGATGTAAATCCAGGATCAGTTCTGCCCCAGAGATTACATCCATCAATAACTTTAAACTCATACGGAAATAAAATGGTATTTTCTCTTTTTTTACTCTTAGTTTACAGAATCATCTAACAAAATCATACCATTTTCTTTTTTTTTTTTCACATACGATGGGGTTTGCTAATAACTACACACGTTTTTTACATTGAGAATTTTAAATCCTTAAGATCACATGCTATAAAAACACTAAGACAACACACTTAAACATGAGTATTTGACTGCCATGTAAGTCAGGGAAAAAATTTGCTTAGATGAATCCCTTTGTTCATGCATAAAATCTCACTTTTACACTTATTTCCCCAAGGAGAAGCCTAAAATGTAGCTCTTTCTTACCGATCTAGCTCACCTTCATTAAAGCTGAAAGAAAGAATAAGAGGAAGAAAGTATGCTGTGCTTTTCCATAATCATGAACTAGCATATTGTTTCATCCATATGGCTTATAGCCTTATCTCAGGAACATATACATTATTTTGACCTCTGGATGACCTAAGATTAAACTGTTATAGGACAAGATAGGTAACAAGGGACAGCTTAAAACTAACCAAACTCCAGCCAGGGAGATAGATAGACAGCCTGGCAACACATGCAGTGGAAATAAGCTGGCTGAATAAACCTCTCATGGAGCAAACTGATGGCACCTTTCCCTCCCCTTACAACAAGCCACATAAACTTCCATCATTCCTGCAGACACTGTGCTCATAAGCAAACGAGCTCTTGAAATATGTCAGGGCTTTTACTGATAGAAATTTTGTAGGATATTTACCGAGAGTGTATACACTCTGTTTTAAACACAGTGTGACTGCTCTCCTGGAAAACAGCACAGTACCAGCATGGGATTTGCTACCAGACCTTGCTTCCAGTGACAAGTGAATATGAAGACTTGACAACTCCTTGAAAGTCTCACCCAAGAACAATGATTACCTTTCGAGATTTCTGTGCTTGAAATATATGTCCTGGAAAGAAAACCATGAGGAGAATATTTTTACTGTTGGATTTTACTGTATGACAAACTGCGTACCAGCACATTTTGGTGGACAATAGAGTGGTGTCTGAGTGTCTAGATGTACCTCAGAGCTATAGCTTAAAGACAAGTAAGAGAGTGTGCTTGTGGTTCGGGTTTTTCTTTTTAATTTTTAAAATTTAATTTCTTCAAAGTATGAATTATTTCTTTACTTATCTATTTATTTTGAATATTGTAACCTTTTTTCTTTTTGTATTTTTTCCTCCTAGATTCCTACTCTCCTTTTCCCTGTTTCTTCCTTTTCTTTCTGCCACTGAAAAAGGAACAGGAAATGATGCTGGTAAAGAAAAACAGAAAAAGTATTGTCTGGTTTAAAAAATTAATTACTTTAATGTTATATTTTTGGTAATTTTTGTTCCTGGTTTATACTGCATCTTATTTTTGCAGGAAGTTATACTAGCCCTCCCACATTTTTCATCTCATATGGTGTGGAATTTGTACTGTGCTAGAAAGTCTTTAGAAATAGATAAAGTTCTTAAGCCCATACCTTTAAAAAACCTAAATGTATACAAGGATAATCTGAATTTATGACCACTGTATGTTACACATTAGACTGCAAAAGTTGAGCCAACACACCCTGTCTGAAATACAGCGGGTGTTGAATTTGTAAGTGAAATGCTGGCATCACGGAAAAGAATGGCAAAGCTCTGTCTGATTTCAGTGGAGTGTGAATTTCATCACTGCTTTAATGAGACAACTAAAGAGCATTACATTAAACACATCTTTTGCTCTTCACAGATGCAGGCTTCAGACTTGCTTTTACTTATCAATATTTAACCTATCCTTGTTTTATCATCTCAGAATATGTTTCGCTGAATGTAGCACTAAAAAGGAGTCTAAAATATTGGGTGGATCATAAAAGCAAATGTCAGAGAGAAAAGTAATACTTAAATTAAAAAACACTTAATTTTTTTTAACAAAGTGCTATTCACACCTCTTTTTCTTACATCTCTGGTTGTGATAGCACACATTGTTTTACTATGATAGCTTCTAAAGTGGTAATAAATAAGCGTGAGTGACGGTGAGTTTAAGGAACGTTATTCTATACCACTCGATTTTCATGTTACAGTAGCAAAGGGACCCTAGCAACTCATACATATAATTTTCCTTTTGTTCATTGGTTTTAACAAACTTGCACAAACAGCATTGTCAGCTCTCATGCTGTTGTCATAAATCTCTTAATAGCTAATGTTTTACATAAATATCTAGCTCTTGAAAGAGATGATTATGTAAATATTTCAGATTTCATTAAAGAGAAAAAACATGTCTAGTGCCTAATCTTTACAGCTCTGAAGGCATAAGTAGGCCCCACCTCACAAGAAGAAGCCTTTTCCTAGCTCCTAAATCTCATGATTTTTAGACATTTGGGATCAGGAATGTTGAATATTTGGGAAGTCTTCCTCTATATCATAAGGTGTATTTCACTAGGGCTCTGACTTAATTCTTCTTTCCTGGATTCTTCTCTGTCAGTTCCTGGCCTTCTTTCTCTGTCAATTATTCATTTTTTTCTCCCTATACAATTTTCTTTCAGTAACACTTCAAAAACTTGACTGGGTGCCAGTATCCATTTCCACAGAATTATTCATCCTACATTCACACTGATGTTACTAAGATATGGATCATGTCACATGAGATGACAGTTCAGAGAGAATGGGAACACCCAAACAACTTCTCGTCCCTCTCTGTCTTTTTATCAGCTTATTGGTACTCCAAACTCTATTGGTCCAAGTAAATATTGGGCCCTCTCCAGAAGGAAATGGGAGACCTGGTTATCTGGGACATGGAGAAGGCTGAGGTACTCAACAACTTTTTTTGCCTCAGTCTTCACTGGCAAGTGCTCCAGCCATACTGTGCAAGTCGCAGAATCCAGAGGGAGGGACTGGGAGAATGAAGAACCGCCAACTGTAGGAGAAGACCAGGTTCGAGACCATCTAAGGAACCTGAAGGTGCACAAGTCCATGGGACCTGATGAGGTGCATCCATGGGTGCTGAAGGAACTGGTGGATGAAATTGCTAAGCCACTATCCAGTCCAGGGAAGCTCCCAGTGACTGGAAAAGGGGAAACATAACCCCCATTTTTAAAAAGGGAAAAAAGAAAGACCCAGGGAACTACAGGCCAGTCAATCTCACCTCTGTGCCCAGGAAGATCATGGAGCAGATCCTCCTGGGAACTATGCTAAAGCACATGGGGAATAAGGAGGTGATTGGTGACAGCCAACACGGCTTCACTAAGTGCAAATCATGCCGGACAAATCTGGTGGCCTTCTGCAATGGGGTTACAGCATTGGTGGATAAAGGAAGAGCAACTGACGTCATCTGCCTGCACTTGTGCAAAGGATTTGACACTGTCCTGCATGACATCCTTGTCTCTAAATTGGAGAGACGTGCATTTGACAGATGGACCACTCAGTGGATAAGAAATTGGCTGGATAGTTGCATTCAAAGAATTGTGGTCAACAGCTTGATGTTGAGTGGAAACCAGTGACGAGTGGCATTCCTCAGGGGTCGGTACTGGGACCAGTACTGTTTTAACATCTTTGTTGGTGGCATGGACAGTGGGATTGAGGGCACCCTCAGCAAGTTTGCCAACACTGCCAAGCTCTGTGGCACAGTCAACACGCTGGAGGGAAGAGATGCTGTCCAGAGGGACACAGACAGGCTAGAGAGGTGGGCCTGTGTGAACCTCATGAAGTTCAACAAGACCAGGTGCAAGGTCCTGCACAAGGGTCGGGGCAATTCCAAACATTAATACACGCTGGGCGATGAGTGGATTGAGACCAGCCCTGAGGAGAAGGACTTGGGGCTGTTGATTGATGAGAAGCTCAACATGACCCGGCAATGTGCACTTGCAGCCCAGAAAGCCAACCATATCCTGGGCTGCATCAAAAGAAGCATGAGCAGCAGGCTGAGGGAGGCGATTCTCCCCCTCTACTCTGCTCTCGTGAGACCTCACCTTGGGTACTGTGTTCAGCTCTGGGGCCCCCAACAGAAGAAGGACATGGACCTGTTGGAGCAAGTCCAGAGGAGGGGTATAAAGATGATCAGAGGGCTGGAGCACCTCTCCTATGAAGACAGGCTGAGAGAGTTGGGGTTGTTCAGCCTGGAGAAGAGAAGGCTCCAGGGAGACCTTATAGCAGCCTGCCAGTACCTAAAGGGGGCTGACAAGAAAGCTGGAGAGGGACTTTTTACAAGGGCATGTAGTGACAGGACAAGGGGCAATGGCTTTAAAATGAAAGAGAGTTGATTTAGATTAGATGTAAGGAAGTTCTTCCCTGTGATGGTGGTGAGGCACTGGCACAGGTTGCCCAGAGAGGCTGTGGCTGCCCCATCCCTGGCAGTGTTCAAGGCCAGGTTGGATGGGGCTTTGAGCAACCTGGTCTAGTGGAAGGTGTCCCTGCCCATGGCAGGGGGGTTGGAACTACATGATCTTTAAGGTCCCTTCCAACCCAAACTATGCTATGATTCTATGATTTTTTTTCTAATTTCCAGGATATCTTGTACTTGAAAAGTGATTAAAGCTTCTGTAACCATAAACTAATAAGCTGTCTTCTGGTCTTTTAAATTCATGATAGTAGACTTTATTCTCTAGAGAAACTTGTTTGAAACATACATGGCAAATTTCAAAGATGAACAGGTAACTCTTTAGAACTTAGGTCTTAAATCTTATAATACTAATAATAAAAAGTCTAACAAATTAAGAAAAAGTCTGTTGTATTCTGTTCTCAGATATATCTGTGTATAAATCAACAGAAAGAAAAAAGCAATTCAGTAGCAGGGAATTTGCAATACACAGTATTACACCAGAATCATCTTACTATAGATTGTTATTGGCAATAAAAAGGGAATAAAACTCAATAAAAGGGAAAATGTGATAAAAAAAATAAAATCTTATGAGTATTTTTTTGTGTGCTATCTTATGCAGTAGCATTAGAATTTTCATTTTTAGACATCTAGAATGACTAAGGAAAACTTCATTTTCTCATGGGTCAACGCTTTTTTGTCACTACCTTTTTCTGGTTTTATATGAAATTTTCTTGCCATTTTATTAGATATGATATCTAGGCTATTATGTAGAAAGGGCTTCTGCTTTGTCAAGTAATATATTTAAGCAAACAAATGACCCATCTCTTATTTTGTATTCCTATTGCTATAAATGCATGCATACATACACACATATATACACACGTGTATAAACACAGGTGATCTTCTTTCAATGGCATTTCAAGGCATTGTTCTGAGAAGATTGTTTTCTTTACCCTTGACTTATGTTAAGTATTCCACTCAGGTTAGGGAAGATGGTTGCCTGATTGCCTGCCCTATTTTTCTTTGCCAGAGCAGATAGAGTATGCTTATCTATTAAAAGCACTCCAGAGCTACATTAAGCTTGGATACCTGTGGAGCTTGTCAGCACAGGTTCTCACACAGGTCACTGGTTGCTGGGGCAGCCTCAAGAACAGAATAACAAGCACTATTTGATATGGGAAACACACATCTCTGTGTCTTTTTCTTATCAGCATACTTATAAAAATCCTTTGGATAATGAAATAGAAAAGCTCTCTAGATAAATTTGGTGCTTTTTTAAACTTTTCTAATTTTTGTTGTCTTTGATACAATTATTTTTATTCTTGAATCACAGAAAGATTTAAAACCTTTGTAGTGGTTGGGATATTTATGTATCACCTCCAGTTCTTCTTGGAGAGACATCTCAGTTCAGAAAAGAAAGCTCATGGACACAGATAAGTAATTGACCACTTGAAAAAAAGAGGGACTAGAAATAAGAGCCATGAGAGATGATTTGGCATCAAATCATACAATGACTACAGGATTTTAGGGGTTGTATTCAGTTGTGCGAGCATAGCTGCCTACTGACTTAGGACATCTGAGGAGGCTGTTCAGATATCTACTACAGATCTGAGCTAAGAGCTATAGGAGACCTATGGTTTTCTAGAGATGGAAGCTAGGTGGGAGAACTCTCAATAACTAAAAATGTATAACACCTTTATTCAGGAAACTAAACTGCCCCCACTAAGTTTTGCTTTTCATTATTGTATTGTTATTTAATGGCATAACCCTGGGCTCAATTCAGGTGCCCACGTAGAGGCGATGGTTAACCGGTGAGATTCCCAGTGACAGCCTGCCAGGCCCTAGATGGTCCTCTGGTGGTGGTAGGTTCTCCTACAGATCCTGTGTCACAGCTGATAAACTTATGCAGCTGTCTGTCTTCTCTAGAGTATCTCCGATAATACCAGATGCTTACATACAGACAGCTGCATCAAGCTTCTGCATACACCTATCAATAAAATATCCTCCATAAAGAAAGTAAACATTGTGAAGATGCAGGTAAATTTTTTTCCATTTTTTTATAGGAAGCTACTCTACCATTCTGAACCACTCTTGCATAATAGTAGGTGCAGGATATTGCACTCAATTCCCACGATTCTGGAACTTCCAGATTCCTTCTTAACTAAATACTTTTATTACCCTTTTGTACAGAAATTCTACCAGGACAACCAGAACTGCCGTATTATCATGTAAAGATCACTGTATACATGTTTCTATTTTCAGGATATACTTGAAATACCATAATGTTTTCGTTTCATATACGACTGCTGTTTTAAACCCTTGACCTTTTAAAGCAAAAAATAACTATAAATTTACTCCTTAATGTATTTTCTGGCACTTTCCTTTTAACATAGAACTCTTACTTCCACACTGTTCAAGTTTCAGAGTGTACCAGAATTTAGCTGTAGATAAATATTTATCCATAAAGCTATAAACCATAGCAGATGTGCTATTAGTCTATGCTGCATAACCCTGGTCTCAGACAATCACCTAAAACAGATTCAGTAACTTGCCAGTATACATCATGCAGTGCCTGGTTATCGTCTGAATGACAGTCCCTCATTCTATGTGTCTGTTTCTTGATTCACTAAAAATATTTTAGGAAGCTTTTCAGAAACTGCAACTCCATTAAGCAGACAATGGAAAAATTATGATAAAATAGAATCAAGTGAATCTTCATGATCATAATTTTGAGTTAATCTATTTTTTATTTATTTTTTAATTTTTTTTTTTTATTTTAAAGACCTAGCCAGTTTGACTCCTTCCTTCTCTCCCTTACAAAGTGCTTCTTTGAAGCACTAGCACTACTGCTAAATTTTGTGTATAAGCATATACATTGTATGGCTGTCCCATCCCATTTTAGGCACTAAATTTGTCCCATCTTGTTTTAGGCACTAAATTAGAGATAGACAGCTTTTAACCACAGATCTATCTTCAGGTAAGATTCCTTAGTAAGTGAATATATTGCCTTCTGCAGACGCTTGTCTCTGTAAGATGAATAGGTGACTAAGGTCATCTAGCCTTCAAAGTGCTGGTTTCAAGTTGGTACTGCACTTTGAAATCTAGGTAGAGAGGGTGATTATGTCTGGCCCACTAAATAAAAAAGGGGCCAGACATCAGTCCTGAGCTTGGAGTCAAGTGCAACAGGCTTGACCCATCCATATGACTATCTTCTACCTACACTGCTTAGACCTGTTTTCTTCTATAACAGATTTTTGTTCCAAGAGCTAAGTCAGAGCGGTCCAAAATAAAGATAGAGAGGGAGCTAAGAGTTAAACAGCAAGTACAATCAAGCATCCAGTGCTCAAGTTGACTCCCTGACTCTCTCAGTAGTACAGGTGCATGCATCCATGAGGAAGCTGAAGGCACTACAGATTTCTGTCAAACCTTTAAGTGAAAAATAAATAAATAAATAAATAAATAAAACCCCAAATTTCTTTGCATATACCTCCCCCATATCTCCAGATTTTTCTACCAGAAAATTAGATGTTGGGAATAGCTGATTGTTGATCTTTTCATGGCAAGTGATGATTTACAGGACCTCTTGGTTTCCTGCCTACTCCTAACATCTGTGAAGATATTATTTTAAATTTAAGGTTCACAACAAAGTTTCATTACTCAGTATTAAGCAGTGATCATGTGCTGGACATGGTATCTGGAGATGCAAAGGAAGAACTCTATCACACTAATACTTATGATCAACTTTGTAATAAACTAATAGAGAATTAAAAGAGAACTACTAACTAGCAGGAAAAATGTTGAAAACTTCAGAACCTGAGTAATGCATAGTATGAGAGAGAAAGAACACCAGCATTAGGGGGACTTTGTTACTTTCTCCAGGACTAAAGATTCTTGTCATACTTCATATGGTTGTTGTTGTACCCTTCCATTTCTCTATAGTTTTTCCTCCCAGCTGGCAGACTCGAATGTCAGCTGAAGGCCAGTCACTTTCTAAACAGTATGTAAAGCAGCTTCTCTGGTATGGTATTTACTATGGTGAATTAAGGACATCTAATGTTTTTCCTATACAATAATAGTATACAATAATGTGCTAAACATTAATTAATATTCATTTCAAATATAAGCTAAAATAAACTAAACATATTAAAATATATTTAAGAAAGCAAGTCGCATAACCTTAGTTTGGATAGGAAATTTCAAGCCTTCAGGTCATCAGGTCACCATAGGCTTTTCAGGTCATCAGGTCACCAGGTCACCACGGGATTTTTAAATTCCATTTCTCACTTAGTAACTGGATTTTGACAACAGTGGCTTACTTTCTCTTTTTTTTTCGAGTTGTGGGGGTTTTTCTTAACTTTTCCTCCCATGCCAACACTTACTATTATATTAGCAGTCTGGAAAGTGAGATCTGTGAGACCTGAACCTATCTGAATCAGCAAAGGAGCTTGTGAAGTGTGCAGTATGAAATGTGAAAGTTTATAGAGTAGTCCTGTGACAAAAATGTTTTATCCAATTAGTACCTTCATTAAGTGACATTAAACGTTTAACTTTGGGAAATGTAGCTACTGTAACAATGCACAAATGTAAAGAGCAGCAGCCCACTTCACCATTTTTCTCCCCCAGCATATGCATCCTCAGCAAAGTACAGGCAAAATGCTACCAAACCAGAGCAGTAGCAACAATTGCTCTAGGAATATTCACAGAAGGAAGAGATTAGTCTTCTAAAGGGTACATGCAAAACAGGCTAAGTACATTAACTCTGAAGACACAATTGAAAAAGTTGTTGAAAGAGTGGAGAGACATTATGTATTAAGAGATTTCTAACAATATTTTTGAGAGTCTTAATCCCTTACGAATGGATTTGATCTGAAATATGTTACACAAATATTCATATGACCCTATTAACAAAGTGTATCTTTAGTTGTACGTTTGTTTCTTCTCCTGAAGTATATCATCTTGATTCTTTAGGACCTGTATTTTATAAATGTCAGGTCACAGTTTCTAGTATTCTATTGTCAGAAAAGTATTCACCTTCCATGATACTATTCAAAAGTGCTTAACACTCAACTAGAACAGTGTTCATATTGAATTGGAGATGATGAATAATTCATACAGTCCAATTTAACATTTTTTTCTTGGCATTAGATGACAATTTAGCATAGGGTGTAATTAGTGATTTCTAAGAAACTGACATTCAAGGCGGTACTAGGTAACATCTAGAAAATCTGCAAAAACATGCTTTCACAGTTAATTTAATGCAGTAGGTACTCTTTGTCACTCTTACGGTATATGAAATTGTACTGCATGTGTTTGTGGTTTCCCCAGATACTTAGAAGACACTCAGTAATGCTGGCACGGAAATAAAAGATGAAAGATTTCTTAATATCCCATCAGCAGGTTTTGACAACCTTGGCATTTCCACATTGGCTTTGGGAGGACTTCCAGACTGGTAATTTCATTTTATGTCTGGGTATACTGCCTTTTCCTTTTTGCATAATGATTTTATATATTATGTCATATACAGTCTAAAATCGAGGCCCGGGACTGAACTGAAGGACATCCATTATGAAATACTAATAATAATCCTATTAAAGACAATTGATCTTTGCCACTGTTTTAAAATGAGTCAAGATTCCAGTCCTTTGTTCTGTCCCAGATTCTGCCATAGATTTTGTACATAACCTTGGGAAATCACCATGAGGTCAGTCTTTCCATATTGGATATGTAGGTATGTGCCTATTGTGCCTATTTCTGTTGAGTAAAGTAGTTATAATTCCTTGTATCCCAGAAGGTGTGAAACTTTGGGTGTTTAACATTCATTGACGTCAGGCTGAACTGGGGCATGAGAAGTGGTCACTCCAAAGTATGATGGTTCCTCTTCTCTCCAGGAAGTAGGAAATCCTGCAGCAAGGACAAAACCTGATGCAAGTTTACGTAGGCTGCTGCGAGATTGCATTTTCATCTGCAGCTTGGTTGTCCCCGCCACAAGGGCAACAGTCACTTAGTGTGTGTGTTGGGGGAAGCGGCTTGGGTGGTAACTGCTTCAGATGGGCTAGCGTTTTTATGATGCTGAATGTATGTTAACTAGACCGTGTTGCTACTTTTACCGAATACAAAATTGTACTCTTGGTTTCTTTTGTTTCTGTTGCTGTTGTGTGGGTTTGTGTTTTGGTTTTTTTTTTCCCAGGGTACTCGGAACAGACTTAGCAGTAGACACTTGGAAACATTAAAGTTCTTGTAGAATACCTATCGTCAGCAAGTTCAGACAACCTTGAGGTTCAATGACAGCTTTACTCTACTTCCACAGTTTTAAACCCATTTCAGTTATCTGATTTTCATGTTGCTGGTAATGAATCCCACTGGCAGAGTTAAGAATTGTGTCCTAAAATACACTTCATTATTATTCTCTCAAGCTTTCTACACTGGGAGGTGGCAGTGGACAGCAAATTTTCTTGAAGAACAATGCCTGTTGTGTTGCATAGGTCAGACAATCATATTGGTTTAGGGAGTGTCTCTAATGCTCATTTTTTCTTTCTGGAGACTCATTTATCTTCTAGGAGTCAACCCCTTTCTGAGCTAGAGTCAACCCATTAGTGATTGTCATCAGAATGCTGCTGAGCTAGCTCAGGTTTGCTATCTTCTTGTTTTACGAACTATGATGAATGAAATGTACTTCATGACAGTAAGCCTAATGATTTAGGGCTAGAACTGCTTTGGAGGTTCCCAAAGAATTTATTTGCAAGTTGACTTACGTTATTATAAACTATAGAATCACAGAATTTATTTGGTGATAAGTCCTGGAGTCTTTATTCTACTCTTAAGCAAAATACTGAAATACCACACATTTTCTTACTTCTCACATTGCCTGGAAAATATGGTTAATTAGAATATAATAATTTGTATTAGAACAGAGTCTAAGAAGAAAACAGCTTAGAAACCTTGTTGTAGTTTAAACAATAAATGAAAAGCAAAGGTGTTATCCTGGGAATCATAACTTCTAGCACTGTGCTTGATATAGCAATACTTTCTTTCAAAGGAAAGTTGAAACCCTGCAGAGAAAATAAACCCATTATTCCAGCATTGAAATATGTTTGGTTAGATTTTGCGTTATTCATTAATGATGCTTTTTCCTTCATTTTGAGAAATTTCACTTACTGTTCAGAATAACAACAAATTTAAAAAGTCCCATTTAACAATTTTTTTTTAATCAAACAAACATAAGGCTGGGTGGGAAACAGCAAAATTAACCTTAAAAGATGTACAGTGTATTTTCTGGCATTTTTTTTCATCTAAGATGCAACTTGCAGCCTGACATAGGAGCAAGATGGTTTTTGTCCATCTGCAACCTCACTAAAACGTGAGTTTTGAGAAGCTTGCCTGTTTAGGCCTGCAAGATTCGGTTTTCAGTACCCAAAATGTAAGTACTCATCTCCTGAATTGCCTAACTTTATAAATCTAATGAACGTGCCTAATATTATCACTGTATTTGCACTAAGACCACTCTATTGTCACAGTAGAGAGACAGGGAGCTCTGAGTGATTTAGAACTTGTTTTGATTGTTTCTCTCCATTGGCTGCAGAAGGAGACGTTATTACTTCAGGTGAAAATCATAGTGCTGTATGTAGTGTTTATATGCACTTTGCAGCCATGCTAATACACTGATCGCTACTTGTGCTATAGACAAATACCTTTAGACTAGTATAGGTACAGAGAAAGACAACTTGGATGATACAGAAGACTGGATGTCTGAATGAGAAATGTCTTTAAATGGACTAAAATAATTTAGTTTATCTAGACTAACAAAAAAAGATGAGGTATATTTGCTGTCTATAGATGTTTTGGAATGCAAAAGAGGTAAACACTTCAGATAAGATTTACTTTGGTTGAAGAACATAAGGAAAACTGGACTACGCATAAGATAGGTTTAAATAGGAAATTAGAAATAGCTTTTTAACCACTAGAGTACTGTGACTGTGTTGCAACTTTCCAGTAAACCTTCTACTGTCTTTCAGAGGAGAAATACATGCAGATATTCATGTAACTGTACTTGAAGCCCATAAGGATTATTGTGGCACAATTTCAGTACTATCTGACCTATAATCCAAAAAACTGTAACTTTGTGTTACACTGGATATTTAACAAAACAAATCAATTTTTTCCCCTGGCAAGTTGATTTGTGATTTAAAATGTAGTCATTAGGCTATATATTTGTATCTTTTATCAACTGCATTTTATACTTTATGCATTATATATTATTCATTATAAAATTATCATATAAAATAAACACGTGTTTTTTATATAGTATATATACAATTTTTTTCTGAGATGTCAGAAAACATAATCTCCAGATTTTTTTGAAATGATCACATATGCACATATGTATGTATACACACATACAGATATGTAGACTTATTTTTTACATAATGCCTCAACTTTCCTGATTTTAGTTTCCATAATTTTCAACCATGCCACCAGCACAGCAAAAATCATCATTGTTACTCTCCCTAAGTTGTTCCACTTCTTATGTTGCCTACCAAACTCTACCAGAACAGCCAGGAAACCAGGAGAGAAAACTGATTATTGGAGAGCAGAAGATACTTAAGAGGGAAGATCCAGTTTAACTTGAAAGGAATTCTAAAGGAATTCTACTTTTTTCATCAATCAGCAGGAATTTGTAATCTTCTCTGAGGGAACAAAGGCAGGTGGAAGTTTATAATGTAGGTAACCAATGTAACAGTTAAAATGGAGGGACAGAATGAAATATGTCAAAAGAAACCAAAAACAAATTAAAAAAAAAAAATCAGCCAACTTAGTTACTAGTTGAAGTTTTTGAAGCATCTGTTGATATTCTGTGTCTCCAATGACTTGCTAGATCTTCAGACAGAATTGTAAAATTCAGTTTTGGCCCAACCCAACTTTTTTCCCATTTAATTGTTAAGGAATTACAGTGTCAAAGTCTTTTAAGTGCAGGGGGGGATGTGGTGGGTTGACCTTGGGTGGATGTCAGGTACCCACCAAGCCGCTCTGTCACTCCCCTCTTCAGAAGGACAGGCGGAGCAGAGAATAAGATGGAAAAAAAGACTCGTGGGTTAAGATAAGGGCAGTTTAATAAAGCAAAAGCAAAGGTCACATGTGAAAGCAAAGGAAAACAAGAGATTTTGTTCTTCACTTCCCATCACCAGGCGATGTTGGGGGGAAGCAGGGCTTCAGCACGCATAGCGGTTGCTGCAGAGGACAAACATTGTAATAATGAATGTCCCCCCTTCTCCTCCTTTTTCTTAGCTTTTATTGCTGAGTGGACATCATATGGTATAGAATATCCCTTTGGTCAGTTTGGGTCAGCTGTCCTGGCTACGTCCCCTCCCAAGATCTTGCCCACCCCCAGCCTGCCCGTGGGGGGGAATGCTGGAGAGACAGCCTTGATGCTGTGGGAGCCCTGCTCAGCAGTAACCAAAACACCGGTGTGTTATCAGCACCTGCCTAGCACCAATACAGAGCACTGCACTACGAGGGCTGCTGTGGGGACAACTAGCTCCATCTCAGGCAGACCCTATACAAGGGAATTAATATTAATACATTTGACCTTGTTTAGCAATAAAAAACAGAGCTCATGTAGGGATTCATTACATTAAATAACACCAAGTGGAACTGAGTTGCCTTACACAAGTGGAGAGAGAAGATAAGATAATTGCTGTTTGTTTTAATGACTTACTCGTAAGGCATATAGTCATGCCCTAAACTGCAGGTCAGATATACAGTCAGGCAGGGGTAAACTTTTATATCTGTGAGGTTTTGATCACATCATCCTCATTTACTTTAATGGGATTTGGGCAGTGACAGCCCAACAGACATCCTGCAGACAGTGATAAGAGGTGGACTGCACAGAGAATTTCCAAAATCCTTTGTAACATGTCTGCTGCTTGTATTTTAGCTAAGTTGAATAGTGTAACTAAAATAGCTCAGTGGGTATCATGAAGAACATTTCACACACTGGTGAGCTTCATATATTCCAAAGCCTAATGGAAGGTACAAGAGAGGATAAAATGTGTTATAGATAAGGAAGTCTGATCAAAATAGAAGTGATGGGTTCATTTTTGTGAGGCATACTCTGTGCCTACTGCAGAGAATATTTTGAGTTATTCTATACAGTTAAAATTATAAAATACTTTTCACTACTGTTTTCCATTCAGCAAAGGTCTCAAAAAAAAAAAAAGAAATGCTCTGTGCACCCACCCAGGAGGCCATTCTTGCTGTCCTGGCAAGTTCCCGGTATAGCTGCTTTTTTCCCAATGGAGGGGAAAAAAAGTGTAGGCACAAATACAGCAAAACTTCCTGAAGACATGTCTCATAACAATATAGATTAGCAGTGAGAAAGGAAAATGACGCAAAAGAATTCCCTAGTCCATTAGAAATCTTCCTAAGCAACCTGCTCTATTTAAGTATAGCTGGTGAATGAAGTCTGGCTAAAATTAACTCTAATGTAACAACAGAAGTAAATTGTAGAAATCTATGGCTTTGCTCTAAGGAGAATGTGTCACCAGCCCCATGTCATTTAAATTAAATATAGAGGCTGTCAGTTTAAATGTCCCAGCTGATCTCAACTACTGATATAAAGCAAAGAGACAGAACAGGTCTCTAAGATACCAAGAAGTCAAACGATAAAATGTTTTATGGGCAAAATACAGTACCCTGAACTGTACTGGGAAAAAAATGGGAAGACACAGAAAATGTTGCAGGATCGGTGCAACAGTTCTTTGCATGTAAAACACTGCTAGTAGCAGAGCAAGTGTATTTTTTCATAAATATACTTTCTGCGTGGTTTTCAGATGCAGATTTAACTTCAGTTGTATACATCTGTAAGTGGTCTACAAGTGACTCTGGTAGCATTTTGTGAACAAAAAACCCCCAAAACATACTTGCATCAAGACCACATGCATTCGGTTAAAAACTGATTCAAACATTGAAGGTACTTGAGAAGACTTACTTTAACACACTTCTGAAAAGTTGCTTTCTTATTGTTGTGTAATTAGATATATGACTGCTCTCTGTTTCTGGGACAAGACCCAGGTATATTTGTTATAACCATATAAATCTCATGCCTGTTGCATTTGTATTACTTCAGTGTCCTGGTTTCAGCTGGGATAATTTTCTTTCTAGTAGCTGGTGTAGTGCTATGTTTTGGGTTCAGTATGAGAAGAATGTTGATAACACACTGGTGTTTTCAGTTGTTGCTAAATAGTGTTTAGACTAAGTCAAGGATTTTTCAGCTTCTGATGCCCAGCCAGCGAGAAAGCTGGAGGGGCACAAGAAGTTGGGAGGGGACACAGCCAGGGCACCTGACCCAAACTGGCCAACGGGGTATTCCATACCATGGGATGTCATGCCCAGTATATAAACTGGGGGGAGTTGGCCGGGGGGGAATTGCCACTTGGGAACTAACTGGGCATCGGTCGGCGGGTGGTGAGCAATTGCATTGTGCAACACTTGTTTTGTATATTCCAATCCTTTAATTATTATTATTATTGTAATTTCATTATTGTTATTATTATCATTATTCTTTTCTTCCCTTCTGTTCTATTAAACCATTCTTATCTCAACCCATGAGTTTTACTTTTTTTTTTTTTATTCTCTCCCCCCATCCCACTGGGTGAAGGGGAGGGAGTGAGTGGCTGCGTGGTGCTTAGTTACTGGTTGGGGTTAAACCACGACATTCAGACATATTCCCATGTTGTAAAGTGACCAGATGCACAGAAAACTGATGTGCAAATATTTATATAACAGTGTATCCATTCACCTCTCTCAAAATCCATGGCAAATGTCACAGATATACAACAGAACAGTTCAAATCCCCTAAAACTATTTATTTAAAAAATCAGATAAAGAGAAGGCAAATACATAATTCATCCTTCAGGACATCCTAATTATAATTATAATTTTCTGCTGATTAGCTGCAAAAATGTCTTCTTTTTAATGAAGTATTAAAGAAGTCCACTTTACTGCTCGGTGTATATTCATCTGTTACAAAAAATTGTCTGTTTTTCTGCAGCCACATTTTTACAGAACATCTAAATTTTAGGAAAAAATAAATAAAACTAGCTATACTTTAGGTGGCCAAATGCTGGTATCAACTAGAGCACTAGAAAGAGGTGTCTTGGAGTTTCTGAAAATCCTTCAAGTATTTTCTTTAAAAATGGCAACTTTTGGCTCTAGCCCTTGTTTATATGCTAAAAAGTGCTCATTGTTTTCTATATGCACAGCGTTCTTCATTAGTATGTGCTTAATAAACCTGCTTATGAATGAACAACTTAGTTTTTCAGATGTGAAACCTAAAGTGTAGAAAAATCTCTTGTTGGGTCTCACACCTTAATAGCAGGAAAAATATAACAAAAATTCCTGCAGATATCTTGATTTCTGTTCCACTAGCCCAACTACAAAGCAATCTTTCCTTCTCCTTTGCAAATACATTGGTGAATAGTAAATGACAACTGAAATGAAATGACAGATGTCTTCAAATCTCCATAGCCTGAAGTATCTACTTTAGAAGAAAGTCAGGTTTAAACATTGTTTTAAAGTGTATTTAAATTTCCTAATCTGTTAATTAGTGAGTCCTGGTTGTTGATTATCTCTGCTCATTTTACTTAGGTGACTAGAGGTCATTGAAATGTTTCTTTCCTCAAAAAAATAATGTTGTCTCCATAGAGTAATTCATGTTAATTCATGGTCATGTGGCCTTTCAATCCATTAATTAAATTAATGAGACTTCACTGCTTTCACCCATGCACCCTTAATTAAAAATGTTGAGAGGAAGAGGGGCACAAAGAAATAACATATGGCATTATAAGTGTTGTGCCCAAGAGAACTATTTAATAACAGCTCAAGCTAATTTATTGTTAGTAAAACCTAGTCGCTCTCTCGAAATGTATATGATAATGTGCATTATAAAATTTGTTCACTATTTTTTGCATCAGCCTTGACGACTAATGTTTCATACCTCTCAGTAGCAGTAAGGCGGAATATTCAAAAGCCACAACTAAGGATCTGAATATGATCGTATCAGAACATATTTTGGTCAGAAGTCATGGTATGTAGCTGCTCTTCATTACTGCTGCTGAGTTTTTGGTAGAATGAGTTAAGCATGTATTGTTGACACATCCGCCTGAAATCTATTGAAGAAAATATTTACTCAACATGTGATATACTTTGTTTCTTACCAGGTCATTTTCTGAGGCTGTTGATGTAGCCTAAATAAAATAGTAGAGACCAAAGGAAAGAGCTAAAACTAAAACCCAGACACTTCCCTCTGTCACGCAAACAACAGGCACGCGAAGGTATCTGGAGTAAAACAAATGGCGCCTGGAGATTCTAGGAAAGTGAAATGAATGGCTCAAATTAATGGCTTATTCCCTTCCAATTTCCTGAGTCTTAAGAGAAATGAGGGCTCTGCACAAGCGCTGCCCTAGTCTATAATATGCACACACCACCATCCCAAAGAGCTCCTGCTGGGAATCTACCAGGAGGCTGGTGCTGCAGCCCTGCCCGAGGTACCCTCGAAGGTGCCTGGTCCACGGCAGCAGGGACAAGTCAACAGTGGCACAGCCCTGGAGGTACTTAGGTAGCCAAAGGAATAGGGACAGGAGAAGAACAGCTAGAAATAGTAAGTCTTTTATTTACAAACATCTAAATTATCTCAGCTTGCCAGTGGTTCCCTGCATGCAACTGCAGCTAAAGAAATGTTCAAATTTCATTCACAAGAAGAACTCCTAATTCTTGCTATCTCAAAGCTGTATATTAGAGCTGTAAGTCCTTCCTTTCAAGGACAGCACAATCAGTCATTTCTCAGTTGTTCTCATTCACACAGAATCATCTGACTCCCTCTTGGTAGGATTTCCCAGGTTTCCCCTTTAGGAACTAAATTAATGCTCTGCAGATGGATTTTAGTGGCTGAATTCCAAGCTCCCTGTGTTCATTGGCAATCCGTTATATCAGTATATATCCAGAATAACTTCATTCAACTCCATGACTAGTTTTCACTGAATGCTTTAAATACTCAATGCTGTATTACATTTCTACTAATAAGAAAAAGGTGCAAGCTGGTCACACAAAATAAATATATTAATGCATGCAACTGGGGAGACTTAATTAAACGAATCTCTATATGATGGCAAATAGTAACAGTTATAATAATTAATAATCGATGCAACTGGCTCTGTGGTGGATATTATTGCAGGATGTTTTTTAAGCTTTTTCCCTCAGGCTTTTATTTAAAATTTTTTCTTTATTACTAACAGAAAAGTTGAAGTTAATGACAATTTTTAGAACTGAATGATAGAACACTTCTTTCCACTTTCAATTCCTCCACCAGTTTTCTAGTGGTGGGAAATATCTAAATCTTGCTTATTATTTTTCACCTTTTCAAATAATAAAAGTTAATAAAAATGATGACAAATCATGATTTTTTTTCACAACCAATGTAGGATTTTTCTCCATATCATGTTTACTTTCTCTTGTTAAAAGTTTAACGTATCCTGGATGAAGAGACTTCCTGAAGATAATCTGTGTCATTACTTAATCCTAGGTGTTTTAAATTTAAAACTAAACCATAATTTATTTCATTAGATTATTCCAAGATGGTCTTCCTCCTTCCCAACACTTTGTTTATCATTCTGGCCTTTCAGAGTGTGGTTTTTTGCCACCCAGAGAGATCAGCTTTCTTGTGATTTAGTTCTCTGAAATAACCACAAGTAAGGACAGAAGAGCATCAGCTACTGTAAAGGACAGTCAGAACTACACAAACAAGTACAGGAGGGAAGAAGCAATTGCAGCAGCACCACTTTAAACCATCTTAAACTGTTGTAGAACTGTACTTTCAGTTGTTTCAAATACCTGTATTATACATATTTTATATCCACTTTTAATTAGCATCTGGAAAAGCTAGATGCATTAAGCCATTTTATTTCTTTGTTCTATATTCATTTCTTTCAAACCCTTAACTAAGTCATGGTTCTTCTTGAAACTTCATTTTACTTCTTTTAATCAGTCACTGCTTCCATTAGAAACATTCACAACAACTAGGGAATTTCCTCTACAGAAACTTACCAATATGTATCCAACCCCTGCCTAATTTGCATGACATTCAGAACAGGCCACCTCATCACTTGTGGTTTTAGCATGAATTCTTTGAATTACATTAAGAAAGCAAAAGAGAGAATGAGAACATTAACTGAATTTGCTCTCAGTTGTTTTGGATCCAGGAAGAGGATCAAATTATACCTACAATACTGCAGATTTTTTTATCTGATCACTTTCCTAGCACAAATGATTTTAGTTACACTGATTTCCAACAGTTCGATGTGGATTTTTTTACCTCCCCTTTTCAAATATCTGGTTTGAAATAATATTTATTACTTGACACAAAACAAAATTAGTGAGAGTCCACAAACAAAACTTTGAATAAAATGGCACCATCTGCTTTGGAGACCTAGGACAGTTGTTTTAGGAAAGAACTCATGCTGCCCTGTGAAAACCCAGAATAATCTTTCTGACAAATACACACGGTAAATGTTCACGCTATGCAATATATGGGTAAGACAGCAGCCATTTCCAGCAAACACCTTGAGCAAATCAGTTGGACAGTACCAGAATTACCTCCTGCTTTACCATGGAAGCAAGCCAGGACCCTGCTACTTGGCCGCCTCCCTTTCCTCTCTCATAAAACATGCACGCACACACACCCAGCAGCTCGCTGTCACCGGGGCTTCCACCAGCGTAATATATTTGCCAAGTAAACCGGTAGATTCCACCCAGATTCTAGTATCTTGAAACGTTGTCTCTTTTTATTTGGCTGGAGGTAAGTTTGGTCTCATGCAGTATACAGTAAAAAAAAAAAGGCAGGCAGAGAAAGAGACTCTAACGCTTCACTGAAACGAGACAAAATACTGTGAGCCATATGGAATATAAAGACAAGGGAATTAAACAACAAAGTTTTCCCTTTTCTACTGGTAGTTCTCTGAGCTACGGAGAATGTTCGTTCAGTTGTCTATGTGACAGTAAGCAAAAGCATTTCAAGCTAGCTTTCAGCATCTGCTTCAATGCAGCCATTCAGTCTACACAATACCTGTATTTGACTGGCCTGACCAGTACAGATCACTAAAGACAGGTCTCTAAGATGCTTTATCAATTATCAAAGAGGCATAATAAATGTGTCTGAGGAGGAGAAGAAACAAAGAGTAGTAACGTTTAGCCCTAATCTACAAGTGGGATAGGTTCAAGTCTCCTACTTTTTGGTATGAACAAGTCTAGGCCAAGATGAAGACTCAAATGAGATGATTCTTAGCCTTTCACTAAAGCTGAAAGACTGTACAAAAATAAACACCATATGCACAAATGCAGGGATGTAACAAATAAGTGCAGATTTGCTTCTATGTCCCAGTTAAAAAAAATACCTGTTTTCTGGTCTATGTTCCAAAAGCTCTCTGGTTTATTTGGTAACAAATGCTAAACACATAAACAGTACTTACAGCACAGAACAGCATGTAAAGAACAGAAATACATTGCAAGGACAGATCAAAAGCTTAATGATGTCAAGAAATCTTTTTTCCACTGTTTGTTTTCTGAGATTTTGAGCAAGACCCCATAAAAGGATACAGCTTCTGTGAATTTACCATCTCAGATATTCTCAGTGTTGAGATCACAAGATACTGCAGTATAGATAAATTGATAATTTTTGTGTTCTAAATATATAAACACATGATTTTATGTTCTTTTTCCCAGTGCTGGCCTTAGACTGAGATATTTATGTAGTCATTCACTTGAGCTTTTATAAAGAGCTGTTCAGTTTTCAATCTATTCAGGTGTTAATTTTGTATTTAAAAGGTAATTATGATATTTCTAATCCCAGGTGCATTATTTTCTCTTAGTTGAGGATCATAAAAAGGGGAGAGTGGGGGACAGCAGAATTTTATTTTTTAAATTAAAAACTTAGCAGGTCACCTTTTAATAGATTTATCTATGCACAGGGATTTATACATATTCAGTAAAGACATAAAAGTAGAGATGGCAATTAAGAATTGTCCTATGGGATATTATTATATGCAGCCTTCCTTCCCCATCTGTAAAAAGCTAAGTGTTTCCTATCAGATGTCAAACACCTAAGCGCCACTGTCAATAGACGTTAAAGGAGTAATCTGTTTGTAAGGCATGCACAGCTCCATGCAGGATCGGATCCTAAATACAACGAATAACCTTCTGAGGTTTCAAATTATGCTTGACATCATACACAGAAAACATAGATGGAAATAACTTTACTGTTCCTCTACATGTAGGCAAAAGACAGAAGTGCCAGTCGGTACTGCCATGAAAATTCAGCTCTGGAACATCCCTATCCAGGGAGCTGGGTAGAAGGGGAGAACTGATGTAAATCAGATCAAAAATGTATTTGGTCAAGCTAGCCTGGGATAAGCGATTCAGCAAAAGAAGATGCTCAAAACACCAAATCCTTTTGTTTCTTAAAATATAGCTGGATGACTGTAAAGTGTTAAATAAGAAGTCTAGGATAGAGGATGGGAATCACATATCATGTTAGAACAGATGACCAGCTTTTAAATTAAGGTTAGGTAAGGCAAAAATCTGCCTCAGAACAAGGCAGAACAAAACTCTACTTTTATTGTATCTTTAGCTTTTTAAATTAGTCCTTTAATTTGCCCTTTGTAAGCATTCTGCATGGTACAACAGAGAGGGAAAGACGACCAGTGACTTTTGGAACAATGCTGATTTCATGAAGTGTAAGTGAAGATATCCAGTAAAGCATTAGTGTAATGCCAGTGCTCTTAGGCTGCGAATTACTCTGACCTTTATGAAAATTACCATGGCCAAGCTTTCTGTCTTGTAATTACAGGAGCAGTTGAAGAATTGGCCCTTATGACAAAACTCATAATTCCTTTAATCACTAGCCTTCAAAATCAAGTGTTCTTTAGACTTAAGAAGGAAAAAAAAAAAAAATTGAAATGCAGTTTTATTATTAAAATGCTAATGAACTCAAAATGGGGACAATCACAAGTAATGAAAATGTTTTCACGTATTTTTTTCCTTAATTTCCTTATTTTAGGAGTCAGCCTCATTCTTAATTTGGGAATATTTAAATGCTTGTTTTGAGTGATTTATATCTCTATAACAATATCTGATGTGTTGGTTGCCTCAGTATCTTTCTTTACAGTGCCTTACAAAAACAACCTTCTTTGGCTTTTTTTTTTTTTTTTTCATTAGAGCCAGGATACTTGTATTCAGAAAGGCACCTGAAGTAATTTCGAACAGCAAATAGTTGTACAGGGAGTTAATAAAGAACTGTGAAGTGGAGCACAGATATAATAAAAGATTATATCACAACAGATAAAAGTTACAGCGGTGTTTTTCTCACTGGGATTTTGAAAAGGACTTGAGTTCAATTACAGTGTTAGGTACTTTAATTCTCATTCTCTATTTGCTATAAATAAATCAGGAACAAATTTACCGAGTCAACTGACGAACAATATTCATTATTTTAGACTACATTTACCCCCAAACTTGTACAGGGGTAGGAGTAATTCACCTAGGTAAGTCCAACTGAGGCCATTTCTAAGAGACTTAGAGCAACATAAAAAAGAAACACATGTGCTTGCATATGGAATATTCTCTGTTTATTCCTGTATTACACAGAGAACAAAGGATCTTTTCTTTGCTCAATATTTCTTTTTTCAAAATTCAATCTTTTATACTTTAACTACAAAGGATTTTATTATTCATATCTTATCAGATTCACCATCATAATTTTCAATACTTAGATAAGGGAATGACTTTTGGAGTCTAGAGTTGTCTTAGAGTACTCTTGTGGTCACTGAGAGAGATACATCTCTCTAGGGCACAATTCTGAGTATCCTCTTGCGTTTCCCTGTAGAGATATCGATATAATAATGTCAGTATCTAGTATGTAAAATAAAATGAAATGAGTCCATGTGACAATGGTTAACATACACATTTGTTTGAATCTTCAAAAGCACTTGGCCTCCACACCCTTATGACTTGAAGTGATAGATTCCACAGGTTCTTATTGGGCAAACCCATGCCATGCTACCTACGAGGGAAAGGCAGGCAGGTTGGCTTAACCCTTCCTTTAAGACCAATGAAAGCAGAACACTCCTCCAGGATTTCTGAATACCAATTGACCTGGCCTGAGCAGTAGTGCAATTTTGATCAGCAGCCAAGTATTGAAATGTTCTGAATAACAGACCGCTGAGCATATGCAATCAGTGCAACGCATCCAGAACACGTAAAGCATACCGTATATGTTCTGGCCATCTGTGCAGCTCATAGGCAATTGCTCAAGTGCATCCCAATGTGTCAGGCTAACTGTATGTCCCTTGTACATCACATACTCCCAGCTTTCCTGAAAGAAACATTTGCAGAAATGGAAGAGATGCATCTTATATAATTTGAAGTAGTTACACTCCTGTTAAAACCCCCTCTCCTCAGTTAGATTGGACATTATCAGCTATTGTTTTACTGCCATGAGAAAGGGTCATACAGTAAAGACTGTCATATAACCTAAAATGTACCTGATGTGTAGTTCACACGTCTATCAAGTTTTTCTGCTTCTCCTAAGTTAAACAACCCAAATAACTTAAATATTTCCTCCCTCGGAATCCTTTGTATCTTTCTAAATATTTCTATAGATACTTTCTGGAAGCGTGCACTTCAGAGACCTGCAGGAAGGTGGATTGCCATGGATCGAGATCTTGCTTTTCAGAAGATGCTACTGAGAACATTTGTCTTGTTCTCAGCAGTGTCATTTGGACCCAGACCCTGATTGCTAGGACAACTATTTCAGTGGAGAGGTTGTGAACATCCCGAGAGTAAGAAGACAATACATCATTAATGTATCTTGAGGGTTGCATTAGTTTCTGGATCTATTCAGAATGAGGCCTTTGGGTGTGATAGGAGATGATTTGTGTGACAATTCATCTTCTCCCCTCAGAAAGATCCCCTGCTAGACTCAAATCCAGAGCAGTGCTATCAATGTGGTGTGTGCATACTGCTACCACAAGGCATGGGAGGGACAGGTAAATAAAATACTCTCTTAAGAGCAAGATGTGGATACCCACCACATGCACTGCAATCAGTGATAAGATGCTGGTCACACATATTCAACTGATGAAAGCTAATTTATTAAAGGATACATGAAAACAAGCTAGTATGCCATACATAAAAGAAGACTTATTTCTCACCTCACACCTCATCCTTCTTGTGTGACTGAATTTTTTGTTTTGTTTCAGCTATGACCTTTGCTGGTCACCAAAATTTTATAAAATAAGAAGGCTTTATCTACAAAACCTGTATAAGAAATGAACATAGTTTGCAAAACGAAATGACTCTCTATAATTCCATGCTGCTTGCTTACCAGGACTTTACTATCTTGGAGCTGTTTGTGATTCTCGCCCTAGAGCATTGGTTCTAGTATTGCTGGAATGGAAGTCACATGTGTGGGACTCTGCCAACCATGTTAATTTCTTCCTCTTTTTAAAAAGAAAAAGGAAAAAGAAGACTACTTAGGTTTGCATTTAGTTTGCTGCTACTGCTCCTCATTATCCTTGACTCCTGAGAAATAGAATCATAGAACAGCCCAGGTCAGAAGGGCCCTTGAAAGATCATCTGGTCCAACCTTTCATGGAAAAGGGGACCTACGTGAGATTATTTAGCATCCTGTCCAGTTTGTCTCGAAAACCTCCAGTGATGGGACTTCACCACATCCCTGGGGAAGCTGTTGCAGTGATTGTTGTCACTGTAAAAAATTTCCATATTATATCAAGATGAAACTTCTTCCCGTGCAACTTGTACCCATTGCCCTTGTACTCTCCATATGGTTTCTTGTGGAGAGAGAGCCTCCGTCCTCTTTGTAGCTACCCTCTAAGTACTGGAAAACTGTGATAAGATCCTCCCGAGCCTACTCTTCTCTAGGGTGAAAAGACCTAACTGGTGTCTCCGGTTAGTAAGCATACCAAAATATGCAGTCATTGGGTTCTTGACTACTGCTGACTTGCAGAGAGTAGGACACCATTTGTCCTTCACACCTTTGAAAATCTCTTCTACCTATCAAATGGTTCCATTAAAATCTTGGGAAGCACAGCATCTCCGCTGGCTGATTTGCACATGTTCAACCTTACCTTTACAGGGTTTTTTTCCCTTGCTAATTATTCATATTACTTCTTTTCTGAAGAGAATTTTCAAATGAAAATAACGTCAGCTATTTTTAAATTACCATTTGTTTCATTGCCTGCACTATTTTATCCTTTTGATAGATCTGCTTTCTCCCCAGTAATTCATTTGCCACTGATGTATTTGTATAAGACTGTCTCTTTCACATTGACCTCTATGGTTAGCCTCAACACATTTTGATTTTTTGCTGCCTTTATCTTATCCTCAACACCAATAATATGCATAATATTACCTGGAAATCCAGATAGCATTATTACCATTACAAGTCAATGAATGCTTTCACCTTAGATAATAGTTTTTGCTGGGGAGTAAATTCAAAGATAAGTGTGTTAAGAATGCATAAATGATTTTGCTTGAAGCCTCAGCAGGTACTAAGTCACAACCCATTAATCTTTTCATATACTCCTCAGCACAAACAATTACTATCCCACTATAATGAGTCTATAAAAATAAGTCTAGTGATGTTAAATATTAAAATTTAAAACAAGCAGACAAACAAAACTTTAGAGAGTATTCAGTGAATCTTAAGTACTGCTAAAGTGAGTTCAATACATATACAGAGAAGCTTACCATTAATAGGAGATAATGCATTTTCAACTATGAATAGTATCTCATAAGATCTAAATTACAAATGTGAGCATAATTCATGCTGGTGATAAACCAAATTTATATTGATGTAATTTCATTGACAGCAGCAAGGGTACATCTGCATAAACTTAGAGTAATGAGGTATTATGTTGTTCATTTTACTAGCAATGGACATAGCTACCTATATAGCCACTGGCTGAGTCACAGAAAACAGAACAATGGAAGAATCATATCCAGAAAGATGATTTAATATTACAAAGCATAATGACTACTTCCTAAAATCTCATGACATTGCTGCACTTTTCATAAAATCTAAGTCCAGTGTGGGTCAACAGATCCTGTTCCATAAAATATTGTTGCATAATTTGAGTTAGCTACTGTTGAAAAAATAAAGTTATATACTATGAAGTGTCTGTGGATTTACAAACCTTAGTGATCCCTTTCTTTAATTACGTCTGTAAAAAATCAGCCTCTGTCACTATTTCAAATTGGAACATAAATCTATCTGCAGTAGATGTGCAGCAGCAGAGTTGTTGGAAAACACGCTCTGGAATTAAAGGCTGCCGTTTACCCTTATGGTCTTGCAATATATTAAACTTTTGGAAAACAGGAAATTGGGTCTTGTCTTATCTAATTTTGTCTCTTAATTGAACTTGCAATAAATAGATATAGTATCGACATGAACAAGGACTTCCAATTGCTTGGAGGCGGATTTGTTTCAATTCAGAGATCACGGTTATTTCAGAAACTGTAAGAGGCTCAGTAGTGATAGTACTCAGTGTTCAAAGGCAGCAGGAGATCCTTGAAGAAAAGCTCCATTCCTTTTCCATGAGAAAAGGAGTCAATCATGTAAATTTATTTCTTAATGTTCATTACTTCTTCAATTATAGTAGAAAAGGCTATAAGAAATAAAATGAGGACTAAACACTAATAAAGTCAAACAATGGTTTTAGTTAGCCTTATGATGCTATATTGAATCTTTTAATATGACTTTAATGACAATCCAGACATAATGGAAGAAAACTCATTGAACTGGAACTCAGCTTCTATTTTCCTGCACAGCAGGAACTCACAGAGAAGATAAAAGGCCTGAAGTATAAATTTATCTTAACTCAAACATAGTCTCTCCTATGATTTAGGGATGAATATATGTAGCCTTTGGACTATACATTTGTCCTCCTACCTGACACTTCTGAATGGCCCAGCTTCTCTTCAAGCTTTATGAAAGCCATGCTGCAGGAGCTCTCTCTACTGCAGCAGTATGAAAACTGATCTTACATTTGAATGTAGATGAACTCTCCTAGAAGACTGGGCAAGGAAAATAAGTTTATCTTATCTATTATGGGGATAGGGAAAGGGAAGGAGAATCAAACACAGTATGAATATTACTTATCCTACTCTTGCCTTCTCAAAGAACTGAGACCATGTTTAGCCTTTCTGCTTCAGAAAAAAAATTCTTTCATTAATTCCACAGGAATGCACTTAAACTGCATCTGAGAATCAAATTTAACTGAGGTCTACAAGTTAGATATCTGAGTCAATCCATCTAGGCTCATAGAGGCCTTTATCTCAATGTAGAGAAAAGTGTCTCCCAAGACAGTTCATCTCATTTTGAGAAGTGTGCATGAGATAGGTTAGATGCCTTGGAATTGCCCTTCCCACTGGCTGTAGAAGCTTAGGGTGCCCAATCTAGACATCTAAAGTTAGGTGAAATGAATTGCAGCATAAATCAACAACCTCTGGAAACCTGTAAAATTTTATTCTTCAAAGCAAAATGTACTTGCAGAAAAAATTTAGCAAGAGATTGTATTAAAAATGTGTGGTTTGCTAAGTTTCCTTTTCCTAACAATGAAGTTCTTGTTTTAGCAGTCTGGGAACATATGACTTCAATCAAACGGCATATTAAGTTAGGACAGATGAGCAATTCCCAAAACGTATTCAGCAAATGTCACCATTTTGCTACATGAATAATCTGTAATTTTTTAAGATATAAATTATCAGAAATCATTACCCAAAGAATTTAGAATATAATTCTTGCTCTGTCATTTGTGGGAATTTCAGCAAGTTTCTAAGTTATTTTGGATAGATTAGATAGGTCTCATGGAATATTTCTGTTCTCTGATGAGATGAATATAAATCCTGAGATCTGATGTCTTAACATATCTGAATATGAATTGGAAACTCACTTCCTGCTTGATTTATATGAAATAGGTCACTGGCAGAAACATGTCTGAAAACGTTTGCTAAAATAGAGACATAAAATTCAAAGCATTTCTGCTTTTGAATTTGCTTCAGTGAGCTGGGCTGAAGCTATTTTTCCTTACATACCTCACAAAAAAGTGGCAAAAAGAGAAATAAGCTAGGGTCCAGAATAGATGTAGTATCATGGGAAGAAACACAGCTTGACTTGTAGGTGCTGCAGAGTAAATACTGTCTGACCACTGCTCTTATTCTCCCTTTTGGCCTCCGCACCTTTTGAATTCTTCACTACGTGCAACTCAGCTGCCACCCCGCCAGTGGTTGCAGCATCCCTCTGGGGGACTTGAACATCCAGCCTCCTCTTCCTGAATCAATGTTCTCACCACAGCAGTTTGGCATGAGGAGAGGTTTTCACTGCTGTCTCCATCAGATAAGCTGAAGCCTTGTCTTCAGCTCCATGGGCCCCGGACGGATGGCTGCGGGCATCGTGAAGACCCCAGGGCAGCCACCAGTCAGGCGTGCTCCCGTTCTTACTGTTTGCTGTTGGTAAACTCATGGAGGCCATACACAAGTGAACCACTTTTTAGAGGTGCCTATTTCTCTGCATTAATCGTATCACTATAATAGCTTTGCGCCCCTGTGCTCTGCTAGATCCTGCTTTTACTGGGGCTACGGTGCTTAACGATCACTTCAGCAATGTGATTACAGCCATATGATTGCGTTGACAGTTTCAGGGTTGAATTTTTTTTTCAGTCCCACAATTGAATCCCCTTCTGAGAAGCCACATCCTAAGAAATTCTTCAGTTAAAAAAAAATGAGAGGTGGACATAAACCAGCAAGACATAGAGTAGAGAGATTCAATAACAAGAATTTGGATGCCCACCAGCAATCCTCTCTATGCTCAGCATTTTCTTTCCCTCAGTTACAGAAGGACAAACCTTCTCATCTGTGGCAGTCAATCAGCATTAATTTCGGTGGAATATTTTGTGTACAGGAGGTGAGACTTCGAGTCACATAGTTTTATGTTCTTACAACTTTTTTTTGCCCAACAAGTCTTATTTCATTTTAAAGCTAAATTAAATGTTGAGATTAAAAACAACCAAGAAATTCATGCTAATACAAAATGATATATACAGAAGTAAGTAAGACTGTAACTAATTAGTTTTATAAACCATGTGTTTAAATTTTATAAGTTTATTAAGCACAGAAATCAACTGGAAACAGTTGATTTATTTTAAAAAACGATTTATACTCATTTAGCTTCTCCCAATTCATCTATGTTTTAGCTATATTTTCCACAATATTTTCTACAAGATTTTTTTCATCTTCAGGCAGAATTAAAATCAATATTAGAGGTTAATTAATGACTGTATATATAGCATAAAGCTTATGAAATAACATAAGGAGTGAATATAAAAATTGTTCAAGACTTATAGACAAAAAAGTTTTCTATATGAAATCATGTATTTCAAAAATATTTCACTTGTCAGTTGAACAGACAGCTGCTTTTAAATGCTATACTTACCAATAATAAAATATCTTTATTGTTCTGTCATTTTAAACTCTCTTGTGAGGTGTAACTCAAAACAAGAATACAGAAATAATGATCATGATATGCCAACAAGCACTTAGTAGAATTTGGATTTGCCTTTGAAAAAAAACCCTAAAATAAAACTTACTGTTCACAAACAAACATGTCTGTTTCAACATTTCTATATTTTCACCAGCCATCCAACTGGGAGCCAAGTTGAAATAAGCTGATTTTCTAAGTAAACCTCACTTTTAGGGAAATGAACACCAAGATGAGCAAGTTAAACTTTGCATTATACATAGTGACTCATCTCAAGAGACAGCATACTGGTAATTCATACCTCAAGTTATGTTATCCAGTAAAGTCCTTTGCCCAGCAAAAAGGAAAAGCTGTTTTTTAGTGTTCTTTGGTTATTTGTGTTTTTTCTTTTTTTACTGTGATTTGCCGGAGGATTGTTCTAGGTCTTCCTGTCAGTCACTTCACTTTGTTTTGTAGTACAAAATATAGGTGATATGCATAGGTAGGAATTTTTATGCAGATGCTAAAAAAAATGCCCAGCAGTAACAGATGTCCTAATCCTCAGCAACGCTCTGTGCATGCTACTTTATTGGTGACAGTGCTATGTGGAGCAGAGATCATTACTGAACTTCTAGAAAGCAGGCAAAGGCACAAGTAGAAAGAAAATTAGCAAGCCTGTCTGCTGCTGTACAAAGCAATTGTGATAGCTGCAGAGAAACCTGCCTCCACCCTCAGGCCAGTTGGCTGAACAAGGGAGGCAGAAAGCGTGATGCTCTGCCAGATTCAGACAGCCCTGGGGAAAACAGAGACAGAAATACACGCAGAAAGCCCAGCCACCTCACTGAACACACTCTGCAAAATGGCTATCATTAGTGGAGATCATGAGAAGAGAGCTGGAAAATGGTTAAGAAGGTGGAAAGATATGTCAGTCATACTCATTCAGCTGGTTACAATAGTACTGAAACCTTCTGCTCATCATCTTACTCAGGATTCCTCAGATTTCTTCAAGGCTGCAAGCTGTCCTCCCAAACACTGCTTGCTTTCTCGGGCGCTGGCATAGCATTCCTAGCAGTCTGTCCATACTTCCTAGCCTCCTCAAGTGCAGGATCAGTAACAGGTGTTCTTTTTTCCCTGTGCTGGTTTGCCTGTTAGTCTCTTCATATAGATATTCCTCCAGCTCTGAGTGGCATCAAACCACTAGTATTTTTTCCTCAACTGGGTCTCCGCAGCAGCAAATTCCAGCCTTTTCAATCAGCTGGTGCTGCTCCTGGTGGTGCTGGCCCTGACCTAAAGAATGTGAATAGATTATTCCTGGGATGGGCAGGGAACCCGCCCGTGAAACAGAGAGGGTAGCGCAGAGTTGGGGCACAGAAGAAACAAACAAGAACACGCATTGTGGGCAAAATGTTTAAACAGAAATAGCTCCTGGTAACTTAATAATGAGGATACACAGCTCATATGCAGCTTTTTTGATAAAAGCTCAGAATCACTTTGCTGCAAAAGAGAGGGAATGCAAAGAGGTTAATTACTATTTCCCAGCACAATAGGTAGAAAGGCTGGGCTGATGTTTAGGTCTCCTGAATCACTGTCCACTGGTCACACTAGATTGCGCTGGCAATGGCAAAGAAAAGAGCTATACACTAATTGGTGCTTAACAGGAATTTATCCCCAGGAGCTAATTTCACTACCTTTAAACTAAGGGTAATAATAACTGCTGCTCAGTTCTGACATACGTAACAGCATTACACTTAAGAGAGATTCATTTGGCTGGTGTTATCATGTTAAATGGTGTGTGGTCATTGGTAAACAGATGTAAAATTTCCAGCCTTTCAGTTGCAAAATGAAAATGGAGAAATAAAGGCAAAGTTAAATGAATAGGATCTTTACTCCTGTGCCCTTATTTCCGAAGTGATGTAAATGCAAGATATATTTAAACTTTGCAAATCAGGACTCTCCATTATTTGGAAAAAACAATGAGTGTGGCGAATCCACTGTTTAGTAACACAAAATTTAATACAAGACAGCACTTACAACACAATATAAACCTCAAAAACTTTCACTTAACATATGCTCTTAGTATAAGCCCTGTGACAAGAGGGAAAAGAAATGAGGACATATGTCAACTGCCTGTGAATATGGTAAAAATAAGTTGAGAAAACTTAGGACTAAGGTGATGACAAAAGTCCTATTTTTATCCAGCGGCACTTGCACTTCTTTCTAAGAACAGTGAGAAGCCAGGAGTTTTAATTCCCTGTTTTACCCCTTTTCTCTCCCCACTACTTTGACCTGAAGTGCATCATGTATATGAACTGTATGGGAGTTTCTTTGGTATAATGACTCTAAAGGATGTTTTTATACTGCCAAAATGGGAAAGTCCAACAGAGGGAAAAGCTGAAAACCTGAAGATCCCATAGGAAGGAGGCTGCAATTTGTAAATACCTTTATTGACAGAAGTATCATGTTAAGTCAATAAACAAATTGCACCAGAAATACTCCGACTTTGTGGCATCATTTTTTTCCCCAATAGAAATATTCTTTGCAAAGAAGAAATAACTACATCCAGCATGTGGAATTCAGATGCCGAAATTTATATATAGACAATATCACCTTGTTTTCATGACAGAAAATGACAGCAGAACAAGCCCTTTTATTGGTATTATTAGAACAATTGAATACAAGCAGGCAGTGGGAGGCCTCTCTGGGAGCTTAGCAGGGTTCACCACTTGTGCTTGCTTTCCAGTTTTGCAAGAAACATATGTGAATATGTTTCAGCATATGCAGAGATGTCCAAAGTATATATAATTACATATGGACCAATACAATAGGAAAAACAAAAAGCCTTTATTGTGACTACATCAGTAGCTTTTGTCAAGTATGGAACTTCTATTCCCTCTTCTTCACTCCTTGGATGAATAGAGATATTTTCAGATCACAATCCCAGTCATTTCCATTGAGGAAAGAAAAAGATTAAATGAAAACAGGCAGCCTATCCATACTTAGCATTTTTACTGTGTTCAGAAATATATAAGCACTCTACTTCATCCAGCGGAAGCAGTGAAGGTAGTATTGAACAAGGAGGATTCCTTTTTCCTGACCCATTCTTCATTGTTCCATTAAAATGTTTTCTGAGCAAAGTGAAAATAAGCTGTAAGAAAACAAGTCCAGATTTATCTAAAGAAACTGCATGAGAACAGTGATGTTTTCTATGAAAAGTGTTGTACTGTTCAGCTTTGATCAGTAAAAAAAAAAGAAAACCTATTATTTGCTAATTATATTGTAGTAGAAAAAAATGTTTAAGGCAGCTAAAGAGTCCATGCCCCAAAGACCTTCCAAATTAAAATGAATGTTGTGACCTCACTAAACAAATACTAGGAAAAATGTATTTTGTGCTGTTGGCTTACACTCTAAGCAGCTGCTCTTGAGTCTGTGGGCTGCACAGGCTGTAATAAAGATATGATATATACAGTTTATCTACTAAAACAAGCTTTGTACAAGTCTCCAGTAACCCTACTTAAACAGAATTTGTAGTGAAAAAGTGCTCACCCCCACTTTAAAAAAAAAGGGTGTATTAGTGAAGTCACTAAATACCTTTTCTTCAGTGTTTATGACGGTATTTTTAGAAAACAAGATCGGCTCTATAGTTTGCTGCAAATTTTCCTTATAACCAGATGCTCTTTTGAGACCAGAGTCCTGCTGACTGGCACAAGAAGCATCTGGCCAGCTGTCAGGATTGATTTGGCTCAGTAGAAACTGGCAGCAGTAACAGAATGGAGGAAGGCTGCAATTACACTAGGCAGTAACCCCTCCAATTCCAATATTTGGGAGCACAACCAAATACCCTTTACACCTGATAAAAAAGAGCTGACACAATGCTTGTTTCCTGCATTAGCGAAAAAAGATTTCATATAGTTGTACCGGCACTGCGTTGTCAGCACCCTACAAAAATACTGCAAGAGTAAGAAGTGGAAACCTGAGAAGAAGTACACTGAGAGAAAAAAAAAAAAGCTGCACTTCCTCCTTAATCCTTTTCACTAGCTGCTCTGTGCATAAGCCTCCACGTTTTATTCTGTGTCTATTAATGACCCAGATTTGCAGTGTCCTCGTAAGACATTCTTGTGGAACTTTTTGGACTTTTCTTAAAGTACGTGAATCCTCACAGGACAGAAAATCCAGACTTCAAAGAGAAACAGGCTGGAAGGAGTCTTTCTGCTGCCTTCAGTGAGAGCTGGCACAAGCTGCAGTCAGCTGGCACATGATAGACTCCATGGCAGTTTGTATGTGTCACTTGTGTGTTGTCAGCTCACGCTGACATTCACCAGACTGCAAGGTGAGAAGATGGAGGGGGAAGAAGAACATGTCTATAATACCTCTGTCTGTCATCTGACTCAGCTTCTTCTGTCTGTACTTGTAGGCCATTCTGTACTCTGGTATTGAGAACACCTGTATAAATATATGGCTATTTCATCTGTAAGACTGCAAGATGTTGAGAGGATTTTAAAGAAAGAACAGAGCTCCTGCAGACAGCAGGGATATAAACTACTACCAAATTATCTTTCAGAAATCTAGCTCCACAACCCAAGTTAAAGTGGAGTATTTCATGCTTATCCAGGTTTCAGTCTGTCGCAGAGCCAATAGCAGCATAATAACCTCATTGAGAGCATGTGCTAAAGTGCAAGAGACTGCAAACTTCCTCTTGTCCTACAGGAAGGGAGTACTACTCTTTCAGTAGAAAAACTATGTTTTTTTCTGAGTAATGTAACCTGGAGGACATTAAATTCCTTATAGAACAAACAGAATTTTAAAACTCCTGGAAAACTTAGATAAATATGCAACTTGGGTAAAGAACAAGATTTTCCCCTCTACACAGCGAGTTTATATCTTAAAAAAAATAGATAGCTTTTAAACCATACATGTTTCATGGTAGAACTATTTCCCTACTGCTATGTCTGCAGACTGTTTTAACTTTAATAGATGTATCTCTGCTATGCAAGCAACCACATACCCCCATACATCTCCACTGAATGTGTAAATAGCACACTAGTATTTTTCTTTGCCGCTATTGAATATTGCTTTTCATTAGAACAGCTTGGACTGTTCTAAAAACTCTTCCTTTACACATATACATGCATCATTCTTTGACAGTCATGCTGGAACAAGTGTTTAAAAAATCATCAAGGAAGGAGGTAAACCAGCCTGCATCCCTGAGGTCATGTTAATGGAGACAGCGTGCTTTGCTGGTTCCACTGCCATTGTCATAAAGACCTCGTGTTTTCCATGGCTAAACATGCAAGTGCTTAAATACTACTCAAAACCTCATTACTTTTATTTATTGGTATTAAAAAGTCAAAGAAAAATTACTCCTGTCTTGTTTACTGCCATCTCTTACTATGCTTGTTTACTTTAGCTGCTAAGATGCTCATGGCAGGAAGCTATCGTTGCATTTCTTTCTAGGGCAGTACACACTGTAAGTTTGGATTGACTCTGCTATGTATCATAACTCATGTGGAAAGTATGCATTAAAGACTTCCCAGACTGACAAAATTCAGTATTATCTTGAACAAATGGGACCTCTGAGCTTTCTCCAAAAAATGATTAGTTCAGATTCCCTAAGATTGAATTTTCATTAGCTCTTTCACAGAATCACAGAATCAAAAAAAAGTTAAGGTTGGAGGAGACCTCTGGAGGTCATCTGGTCCAACCCCCCTGCTCAAGCAAGGCCAATTAGAGATGGTTGCCCAAGACCACGTCCAGATGGATTTTGAGTATCTCCAAGGATGGAGACTCCACAACCTCCCTGGGCAACCTGTGCCAGTGCTCGGTCACTCTCACAGTCAAAAGTGTTTCCTGATGTTAAGAGGGAACCTCCTGTGTTTCAGTTTGTGCCCATTGCCTCTGGTCCTGTCACTGGGCACCACTGAAAAGAGCCTGGCTGTGTCCTCTTTGCATCCTCCCATCAGGTATTTGTACACATTGATGAGACTTCCCTGAGCCTTCTCTTCTCCAGGGTAAACAGTCCCAGATCTCTCAGTCTTTCCTCATACGTGAGATGCTCCTGGACCCTTCATCACCTCTATGGCCCTTCACTGCAGTCTCTCCAGTATATCCATGCCTTGCTTGTACTGGAGAGCCCCGAACTGCACCCAGTACTCCAGGTGGGGCCTCACCAGTGCTGAGCAGAGGGGAAGGATGACCTCCCTCAACCTGCTGGCAACACTCCTCCTAATGCAGCCCAGGATACCATTAACACTCTGCAACAAGGGCACATCACTGGCTCATGTTCACCTTGGTGTCCCACAGGACCCCCAGGTCCTTTTCTGCCAAGCTGCTTTCCAGCTGGTTGCCCCCAGCCTGTACTGGTGCCTGGGGTTGCTCCTCCCCAGGTGCCGGACTTGGCACTTCTCCTTGTTCAACTTCATGAGGTTCCTGTTGGCCCATTTCTCCAGCCTGTCTGGCTGGCAGCATGACCCTCTGGCATATCAGCTACTCCTCCCAGTTTGGTGCCATCAGCAAACTTGCTGAAGGTGCGCTCTGCCCCATCATCCAGATTATGCTTAATATCCTCATATAGAGCATGCTATGTATTTGAAAAGTACTCTCACAGGTTTACTGTAAATGTTATCACTGTTGCATTACTGTCTGGAAACTTAAGGATCCAGGGTAACATATAGCCCATATGAAAAGTTCTGCAGGTTTTGAGTACGTAGTCATACTTAGAATATTAAAATTATTATAAAAATGTAATATAATTAAATGAATTTAAAAAATCTGAATAAATCACTTAAAGATTAACAGACAGACAAACAATCGTGTCAGCCAAAATTACATGGCAACTAGATGTTCTGCAATCTCCTATTGGTCTCAGGTTTTACAGAAAAAAATAAAGGTGTAGAAGAGGACAGAATACTATGACCTATCTTTTCTAGAGTGGATTCCATTAAGCAAAGAATAAAGTGTCTGTTCACACCCTCTTAATGGATTTAAACCATTGGATCAATAGTAAAGGATAAAACTAAACCACTTAAGAAGGTATTGCATTAATAAAATCCCTTGCACCTGTCTCTGTAAAAGAGGATAAACAGAGCAGAGTTTCAGGGGGTGATTAAGAGAGCATCAGGTTGCAGTGAAAGGCTTAAAGGGGACAAATTAGCCTTTGCTGTACATGGAGATAAAGCAAAGGGCTGCAAGGCTGAGCTACACATTACAAGCTTTTACAGGCAGATTAAAAGGTTTTGGGTTTTTTTAAAGATGCCATGGGGATATCATATGACAAAATATCTTGAGGCTGTTTATATAACTAATAAAAAAGATGGTAAACTGCTGTGCTGGAGCTACCCTTAGGGCTGCTTGTTGATCTTATTTATTGCAGCCAGAATTATACTTGATTCATAGCTGTTCTTGTATTCATTCTGTGGAATGCCTACTGGGACATGTGGGGAAAAAATGTGAAGATTCAGTATGATTTTATTGCATTTTAATAATAAAATGTACTGGTTGTAATACTTCTATGAACTTGTTAGTTTATAAATACGATCCTCCCTTTCTCAAGCCTCAGTGACTGAATCCCTTATGTTCATGCGCTTCACATTCTTATTCATTCTCAGATGGCAGCTGTCTTTGGAGTTTCGCAGAGCTCGGGGCCAAGGAGGCACTTATACCACCTAGCCTCACGTCTTGGAGGTGGATAGCCACACAGTTTCAGTCCTCTATTGTCATGACTGACTAACTTTCTGTGGTTATAACAAGCAAGTGCTGAAGAAGATCTGGCTGACTATGTCTATGACCAAAGGTTATTAGGTAAACTACAGAGTAACAGGTCTTTGCGATTATTTAAAGATGGTTATAAAAGAGAAGAAGAAAGTAGCAGTAAATGGCCAGTTCACTGGCTATCAGTGAAGTTTCATAAGAGTCTGTGCTGGGCCCCATATCACTCAACATATTCATAAATGACCTAGCAAAGAGGGTGAGTATGACCTAGAAAAGAGGTGAAAAGCAAAGTGAAAATATTGCTGATGATAGTAAGGCATCTGAAGTGCAAAGACCAGGGCCAATTATAAAGGGTCCACCAAAGGATCTTATGGGATTGGGGATGAAAATAGCTAACAAAATGCAGAGTAGATAAATATATAGTGATGTTCGTGGAAAAGAATCATCTTCCGCTCTGAGCTGTGAGTCAACCACTATGAATCAGAGGAAAGATCTTTAAGTTATAGCAGAGAAAATAATGAAGATATTAGGTGAATCTCAGTAATAGTAACTACTGAGTTATTAGAAATGAAACACAGACTAAAATGGAGAATGTCATTATAAAGCTGTAGAAATCGTTTTGCGTACTGTGTGTGGTGTAGGTCCCCAGAAAACAAAAGGATATAGAGGAACTGGATAAGGTTAAGAGAAGGACAAAAAAGAATATGAAAAGTATGAAACAGTGTCTGTACAAGGAATAAATAAGTAGTCTGGGACTCTTCTGCTTGAAGAAGAAATGACTGAGGTGGAAATGATAGAGCATGTAGAGAACTGATCTATTGTTCTCTGCCCCTTGACAGCAGAGGAACTAGTAGGCATCAAATGAAGCTGTCAGCTGCCAGGTTCAAAACACAGTTACAGGTAGACTGTGCATCACCTTGACAAGGAGTGTTGTGGATTGTAAAAATGTAAATGGGCTTGTAGGAAGACTAGACAAATTCATGTCAGAAAAATCCATACAAACCATTTCTGCCTTAGGTACTCTTGTAGGCTAGAAGAAGTATTACCATATGCTGTTCTGTTTTTTCTCTGGACATTTAGTTGCTGTTGGAAACAAGCTCTTGTGCTAACTTAACCTTTGGGTAATCTTGTTTGATATCCTAGTATCAATTGCCCTAGTGATGCCAAAACCTACAAAATCTAACAAGACAGCTATCAACAAAGAATGAAGACAGTGAAGGCATTTATTGAAAATAAAACAATAAAACTCATCTTTTCTCTCCCTTCTGAACTATCTTTGGTGAAATGTTTCACCTAAGGTTATCTTCAAATCACTTTATTCCTACAGGACTGCTTTAAGGATAAAAGCTTGTGCTCTAAAGTAGGTAATTACTATTACCCAGCCAAATTTTTCAGTCACCTACATTGTGTTGTAGGAATTTGGGAGATTGATGATAACATAGTGTCCATGGGACAAAGAAATCAAACACCTTCTAACTTCAAGTGTAGGTGACATGGGAGACTACATTCTTAGAAAAATGACTCAGTGGCAAGCAGTGGGCATGAGGTTCAACCTGCCCTAACACTAAAAGTGCAGATGTTTACATGGGAGCTGTACTTGCCTAAATTACCATTATAGCCAACAGAGACTCAATGAACACCTCCATGAGGAGTAGGGGAATGATTCAACCAATGGGAGTTTTCTTCAGATACATAAGCAAAAGCATCTCATGCCATTTGAAGTGCCAAAAAGCATTTGCTCAGAGATGACTGATATTATACTAGACCTACAACAGAACTGTATTCTTCTGGACTCACAGCTGGAGGCCTGGCAGCATGCATGAAAGCATCTCAAGTGTTTAAGCAACTTAATGACATCCCGTGCGTTTCCCTAAGGATGAGGTGATCAATCTCTACACTCCATCAACGATATCAACTATATTTTCATTCATTAGAATAGAATAGAATAGAATAGAACACAATAGTTCCGATTGGAAGGGACCAATCACCTAGTCCAACTGCCTGACCCATTCAGGGCTGACCAAGTTAAAGCATGTTATCAAGGGCATTGTCCAAATGTCTCTTAAACACTGACAGGCTTGGGGCATTGAACACCTCTCTAGGAAGCCTGTTCCAGCGTTTGACCACCCTCTCAGTAAAGAAATGCTTCCTCATGTCCAGTCTAAACTTCCCCTGGTGTAGCTTTGACCCGTTCCCAGGCATCCTATCACTGGGTACCAGGGAGAAGAGCTCAGCACCTCCCTCTCCACGTCCCTTCCTCAGGAAGCTGTAGAGAGCAATGAGGTCGCCCCTCAGCCTCCTCTTCTCCAAACTAGACAAGCCCAAAGTCCTCAGCCACTCCTCACAGGACATTCCTTCCAGCCCCGTCACCAGCTCGGTTGCCCTCCTCTGGACGCATTCAAGGACCTCAAGATCCTTCTTAAATTGTGGGGCCCAGAACTGCACTCAGTACTTGAGGTGAGGCCACACCATCACTAAATACAGCGGGATAATCACCTCCTCTGACCGGCTGGTCATGCTGTGTTTGATGCCCCCCAGGATGGGGTTTGCCCTCTTGGCTGGCAGGGCACACTGCTGACTCACACTGAGCCTGCTGTCGCCCAGCACCCCCAGATCCCTTTCTGCAGGGCTGCTCGCCAGCCACGCCTCTCCCGATTCATGCTTGTGCCCAGAATCACTCTGTCCCAGGTGCAGAATCCAGCATTTGGATTTGTTAAATTTCATGCCATTGATGATTGTCCAGTGCTCCAATCTATCTAGATCCCTCTGCAAGGCACCTTGTCCCTCAAGAGAGTCGACCGCACCTCCCAGTTTGGTATCATCAGCAAACTTGCTAGTGGTGCATTCGACTCCTGCATACAGATCACTGACAAATATATTGGACAGGACTGGCCCTAGAATTGAGCCCTGAGGAACACCGCTGGTGACCGGTCCCCAGCCAGAGGTAGCCCCATTCACTACAACCCTTTGAGCTCTGCCCTTCAGCCAGTTCTTCATACAGCAGTTACACTATTAGTAATGAGTAAACATTTGCAAATAAATGTAAAAATAGACAAAAACCTAAAAACTATAATTCTAAACATCTACAGTACACTTACGGTTCACACAAAATTCCACTGTGATAACATAAAATGTATTTTCATATTTCAAAATTCATTGTAAATACTTTAAATATATTTAGAAGCGATGTGTAATGAAAATGGCGTTTTCTGAAAACGAAGTAAGGAGAGTTGTAGTGGTTGCTGGCAGGTTAGAATAAACCATAACACATTCAAAATGAAATAAAGACAGATATAAAAGCCAGCTCATAATTCAGTAAGACATTTATAATGAAATAAGCATCTTTTAAATAAAGAGAATGCATTAGCAGTAGTTAATATGTTAAAATTATTCCTTTCTGTAAATCTGTTATAAGTTATGCATGTTTATCAATGTATTAACTTTTCATACGTTGTTGACAGACAATCCTTTAAGACACTTTGAGAAATGTATTTCTGATTTAAGTCTATTATATTCTACAGTTGAAGCAAGATTGTTTCTTGTATAACATTTTAAAATGGCATGATTACTTGGAACTAATACTCCTTATTTTAAAAATCTATGAAATATGAAACTTAGAACACCTTTTTGAATTATTTATAACCAGGAAGATAATGCAGTTGTAATTTGAAAACAAATAATTTTTCTGTCATAATTTTCATGGAATGAATCCAATTTTCCACATTTGAAGGATACATAGAATGATGATAAATTTTGAGATTCTGATCTCAAGATACTCTAGAATATCTCCTGATTCCTTATAAAAATACAGAATGTTTGCAATGTTCTTTATTTGGACATACCCTCTTCCCTTGCCAAAGTAATAAACCCACAATAATTGTAAAGCTGCCTTGAGAACCTTGGAAAATGATACAGAAATCTGGAATATGTCACATTTTATTAGGTGACTTTGCTGAATATACCCCCAAGTTCCTGTCTCTTTTTATGGCACATTACAATTTATGGCTTTTACACTTCTTTACTACAGATATTGTATATTAGTAGGACTAGAGAAGTGTTTCGTGGATTACAGTGGATGCATATTTTCAGGAACTGGATGCCGTGCAAATGCTTCAGGACTAAATTTCTATGATATGGTTGCCTGCCATGGGAAATAGATAGATCTTTGTTCTGACCAAGCCCCTGAAGTATTGAAATGCTGTTTGCGAGGCCCCACTTACGAGGCTCTGCAGACAAAGAGGCTTGCCTGCCAGAGCGGCTGCTTGCCTCTAACCGACACAAGCATCTCAGAATTAAGACTGAGGGACTTGCAGGAGCATAGGGACGGACAACCATTATACATTATGCTACCAAAAGGTAGCATACCTTATGTTTGTTGCCTGTAAGATATAACATTACCTTGTGAGTTGCTTTTTCCTGTTACTTCCCACCTTCTACTTTCTGTCTAGAGTACTTTTTATGCTTGTCTCTGGGACTGTAAGATAAAGGCCACAATAAGGCAAAGAAGACTGAAGGAATGGAAGTGAGGTTTATACATTATGAGAAAGCTGTTGTTGCTGTTTTATAGAATAGCAGTCACAGATTTATTAAAAAAAAAAAAAGGAACATTTCAGCCAACGTGGCAGAAAAAAGCGGTATCACACATATGTAAAATATATTTTTTTTCACTGTGCTGGTACTTTCAGCCCTGTTTCTTGTTAAACTGCCATAACCTATACCTGGTATATTACTGGTTTTATATATTTAAGTAATTTTTAATAACAGGATTTACTCATAGGATGACACCCTTTGTGTTCTGTACTTCTAGTTCCCTTTAATAAATTGCACCTCTGATCTTGTTCTCCATATATTCGGTCAAAATTAGGTCTTCCTGATTTCCTTCTTCCTACCTCAAAGGCCACTGAAGAAACTGTAGGGGGTTCATAGCTTTCCTGTTGCCCTCTGAAAAGTGCATAGGGACTGACACTAGTATTTATCTTCTGTAATATATTGAATAAACAGGGAAGTAACTTTCCTTTCTGCCTTCCCTCAGTAGAAGACTGAAAATTAAATGACAGCAAAGGGGTGCCCAAGAATTTTATTACCAGTTTCACCAGTACTATATTTGCATAAGGACTTCTCATTTGTTTTCACTATGACAGCAATTTGGGAAAATAATTCCATACTTTTGTATCTCTTTAGACAGCCTGGACTGGCTATGTGTCTCTGAGTTATGAATAATGGGGTTTTTACTTATATTGCCCTTTCCAACGGGAAGATATAATAAATGCCAAAAATGCACATTTGTCTTAGCTAGGTCTGTAGCTACTTGAATCCTAGAGAAGGAGGGGAATTAATGTTATTTTGTAGGGTCTTAATTATCGCATAATTTCATGCTGAACTCCTATAGCATCAGGCACTGCTGTGACTGGAAGGTGGTAAAAAAAAAAATCAGATACTTCTTTTATTTCAAGTGATTCTTTTTTAGGGAAGGAAGCATTTGAAAAGTTTGGATTGACTGAGCTCCTCTTTAATGCAGATGATCAGGAATTATTTGAAGCATATGCAGGTTGTTCACCTCTAAGGACTGTACGTACCATAATGGGACTTAAGAGTATAAAAGGAGAAGCTAAGGAAATAGTGAAGGGTGCGATTCATCACATCCACCCTAAAAATATATATTATAGACATAATATACATCATTGACATCTACATATGAATTAATTGTTTTGATTCCAACTATATTCAGTGAAAAAACCACTTCCGGTCACAGTTCATACCATGCTAAGATAACAAAGTCTCTTGACATCTCAGGCTAGATGATGTGAATCCCATCCAACCAGTCTCATTAAAAATTTTAGTGGTCAATGCATCTAGTTTCAGAGGAAGACAAGTGAATATGGAGAGTAAGTAAATAAAACAGCAAATAAGATAAGAAGATAATCTAAATCACTCTCAGGAGCATTCTTTACATGTTTTGCCTCAGCATGTGTGGGAGCGTGCAAGCTGGCATGGGCCAAACCTGTTGGGGAGCAGGCAAACAAATTATATGGACAAACACTGGACAATGCTTGAGCCTGTTCACAGGCCCTGATTTATATACTAGTACAGACGTAGCTAAAGATTCCTCCAAACCAGAGCTAGACTCCAAAGCATGCCCAAATACATTGACAACACAAGAGATTTTCAAGTTAGGACACTGAACGGATCTACTGATACCTCCTTTCTTTGAATGCAACAAAACTGAAGCTGATACCTATGTGGAGTAACCCGTGCCCTAGCTCCAGGATATGGACAGTTCCCTAAAGTCCGTACAAAATTCCTTTCACCATGTCCCATTACTTGGGTTTTCACAGTATGTTATGGAGGATGAGAGTTTAAGAGATCTCCATTCATTTTCTATTACGGATTAATTCTTCTTGATTATCTGAGGTACAGATCAGCATGATCACAGACTAACATCAGGGAAAAACACAATTGCAACACATGGACAGATTTAGTCTAGTCCTGTTTACCATCTTCCAGATAGACTTACAAGGGATAACAACCTGGGGAAATGTTGTATTGTTTCCTGACCCAGTGAAAAAAGCTGTATGGCACTGCACAGCCTGGCTTAAATATGTGTTAGAGAGAAAAAAATAGAGGTTTTCATTTCATGATGCATATATGCCAACAGCTTCTTTTTGGCAGTTAGACTCTTATTGTTAGTGAAGTGGCCTTTCCTTTTAGGAATGGACTCAGGCTAAATCGAGATATTTGAAAAACATGGTCTTAACTCATTCTTTCGGATGCCTCTGATACAAAGATATTTCATTCCATTTCATTGCCCTTATTTTGCAACTTACTTTCCTTATGCACTCTCATTAAAAAGAAACCAGATACGTATTTGGAAAATGTTAATGACTAAACGATATTTCTATTTGCTCAATTCTGAAAAGTAGATAAGGAAGAAATAGTGCTAGAGATAATTACCAAATTTCAATATTTATAGAAACCAGGCACTTGTGTAGATAAGACAATTCTCAATGTGCTTTGATGATGATGAAGTGCCAGTTTTCTGTAAATATTGAAATAAGGTAATTATCACTTGAACTATTCATTATTTATCTGGTTTCAAATCACAATGAATACAGTCAAATTGCCATTTTTTTCATAGGAATGTGAAGCTAAAAATAAGTATTATATTAACCTTTTATATACTTTCTTTTTGGGAACAGGTTGAAAATTTTTACAAATAATAGAGAGACAATCTCTACATAGACAAGCAAGGACAAATTTGTCAATTTATTCTTGAAGTTAAAGACAGCAGGCTTCCTATAAAATGAACTCTCCAATAACTATTTAATCTCTGATCCTGCAAACACTGACATCCAAAGATAAATCTATTTGCCATCTAGGTAAATAAGAACAGAGGACATGTCCTGAGTCACTGAGTTCTGTACTTTACACGCCTGCGCAATTACATTAGTCAATCTGAAGAGCATCTAGAATCTTAAAAACCAACTGCCTTTGTTGTCTTTGTTAATTTGATGAGAAGACTGTTTCAGAACCTACTTGTTCAGAAAGGAATCTTCTAATTTACCCTTAAAATTAATCCTGAGTAGTTGATAAATATTTCTTTTCATGCAAGTTTTGCTAAACACATATGCAGATGTTTGCAAGAAAAAGTCTTGGCTTGTGCTGTGCAAGCACTATATATTTGCTCTGTTCTTTATATGGTTTTAAACAAAAAAACACTTAAATACAGTATATGTTTCATAGATACTAAGACACTACAGCACTCTCTAAATGTATTTATTTTCAGGATTTCTGATAATGCACCCAGTGACACACAGAACTGCTTGCAAAAGAAATCTGACAATAATTTGGAAATATAGGGACAAGAGAAGCATTGAAATGCAAATTAGCACACCAAAGAAAAATTTCACTTATGATAAAAGTGATGCCTACAAAACATTAAGCTTTGTAGTATTTTAGTGTCTGAGTGTACTGCACCCAGAATTATATTCTATTCATTGAAGGCCATACAGAGCACATATTTCTTTAGGTCCAGATCCAACGATATGTTTTGCCCAAAGGCTGGAGGAAAGTAAATGTCACCCCCTGTCTTCAAGAGGGGCAAGAAGGACTCAGGGAACTACAGGCTGGTCAGCCACACTGTGATTTCAAGTAAGGTGATAGAACAGCTAATCCTGGAAACCATTTCCAGGCACATTAAGAACAGGAAAATCATCAGGATTAATCAGTATGGATTCACCAAGTGGAAGTCATGCTTGACCAACTTAATAAACTTGTATGATGAAGTGATTGGTTTGGTAGATGAGGGGAGAGCAGTGGATACTGTTTACCAGGACTTCAGTTAGGCCTTTGACACTCTCTCTGATAAGATCCTCGTAAAGAAGCCGTTCATGTATAAGCTGGATGAGTAGACTGTGAGATGGATTGAAAACTGGCTTAATGGCTGGGCCCAGAGGGTGATAATTGGTGGTGCAAAGTCTAGTTGGACACCAGTTACTAGTGGTGTACACCAGGGGTCAATACTGGGTGCAGTCCTGTTTAACATCTTCAGTAATGATCTGGATGATGGGGCAGAGTATGCCCTCTGCAAGTTTGCTGATGACACCAAACTGGGAGGAGTGGCCTGCTTGAGCGGGAGGGTTGGTCCAGATGACCTCCAGGTCCTTTCCAACCTCAACCATTCTGTGATTCTGTTTCTGTGATTTTTAAGCAAGCAAGGGGAATAGTCTGCTGTGATACCAGGTACAATGACAAAAGATCATCTGATTTCATTCCCTCTTTGAAAATCAAATATGTTTCATGTTTGAAAAAGTACGATCACAATCTCTTAAAATATGGTTGTCCAGAGCTAAATTTGCAGCAAGAGGAGGGAGTGGTTGAAGGCTGGATGTCCAGGAGCGTTCTCTCAGGAAGGCATTTAGCTGTCATGGAATCTGGAGTCCTGGGAGTACCGCTTCTGCAGGGGCTGTGCCTCAGTGGACTTTATGAACTTTCCTGCACTCAACAAAATTCCCTTTTTCTCAACAACAGGCTGCCCCTCCTCTGCTTCTCAAGCACATCAGCGCGGGATTCTCATCTTGCTATCAGTGGGTCCCTTTGAAACACTGTGCAGATTAGATGTGGCTACATGAGGGCTGGACATCGAACAGCCTTGATCTAGCATTTTATTAAAGCAAAGATGAGTTACTGTCAGTTTAATATGCATAAAGATGGCTTGAGGTGAAAACATTCTTCCTTTTTGTTTTCCATGAAAGCAACAAAGCTTTATAAGAGAATCTTTCAGAAATAGAGAAAGACTAAATTGCCAGACAAAACCTTTCAAGATAGTATGATTTCATTGAAGAACACTTAAAAGTAAATAAAATATGCCTACAACCTCAGGGTCATAAGCTTGATTCCTTTTGAAGAAAAACTATATTTATGTGTAAATTAACAAACTGGGAACACTGTAGCTGACTTCTATGAAATTCTTTGGACACAGGCTCTTTTGGTTTCTGGCTAAACAGGGAAACAGTTTTGATGACAGAAGTGAGATTTATGCAGCTAAACACAGGCAGCTAACCCCATAGTACCCAAAACCTCTGCCGAAAGCTGGCAGATATCACACAGGTCTCATGGCAGGGCCACACTCTGCTGACACTGCAGCTAGAAACCTAACCCACAGACTCTAAAAACATGAATGAATTTAAGCAACTGCATCTAAACCAGACAGACATCATCTGCCACTGAGAGCTATGACTGGAGAGAGATCAAATGTGTGTATACTTCAGGCTACAGTAAGCAGGATGCTCTGCTTTTTGGTCTGTTAGAGGTACATGATACAGAAATAAAATCCTATGGTTATTATATGCAAGTGGTGACCATTTTCTTGTTAAAAAAAAAAGCAAGAAACAGAATAGAAGAATAAAATTAGCACATCTTCAGCACTTAAAAAACTGAGAGCTTCAAGCTAATTATCCTAAGTGTTACTATTTTATTTAGACAGTAATTAGCAGATTTTTAATATATATTGAAAAGCAAAAATGATTAGTTAGTTAAGCAATCTGGGGGATGGTGTGCAAAATTACATCTACAAAACAATTTCTACTTTGTTTCTCTGGTCTTACGCAATACAGTTTTTCTAAGGATATGTGGCTTCCTCATAGTTTCGCACCTTGTAAATGTATGTGCCATGGCTCATAGGCACTCTTGTACTTGTTGGTTGTGCATGAGGGTATGTATATCTAATAAAATTGCAAAAAAATTATAACTGTGTATGTATAGGTGCGAGTGGCATAACGATGCTGCAAAGATGTGTACCTCAAATCCAGAAACAAAGAACACATAAGGAGAATGACTCAATACAGATAAAGATGTAAGTGTACTTATGTAATAGCCAATTACATATCAGTATTAACTCTGCAGTGCTACAAATAGGAAGTAGTTCTTACTCCTGTTTAAATGGTTAAAATCCTGGTTCCACGTGGGCTGCCTGCAGCTGGGATTTGTGCCAGATCCTACCAGCTTCAGACAAGGATCATAACTGTTCACAGTATATTTGTAGCACTATAGTTTGCTCCGGTGTGTGTATTATTAAAGCATACATAAAGCATACTATGCGTCCACCAGAATCAGAATCATTACTTTAACAGCATGTTGGGTTTAAGTACACTATGACAAATAGCAGCTTTTGGATAGGTACAAATAACTGCATTAAAGCAGATAGGTACCACTGTGACTTGCTCTTACCTGTGCTTCTTTCATTGTTATGTTATTAAAACAAAATTTTATTTCATAATACCTCTGCAATTATTTCAAGCCTTACAGGTGCCTATTTGCTTTTCTAACTCAGAAAATGCAAGGCTTAAGAGTCCGTAGAATACTACCATACTGTGACTTGGGAGTTTGCATAACACTGAGCAGAAAGGATTTTTTTTTTTTTTTTTTTTTTTTGCAAAGTATCCCCAAGATACATATTATTTAGATGGATCCAAGCTGCTAAATTTACATCACTGCCATTTGCCAGATGCATACTTGACCTTTTGGGTTTGTACATGTGCATATGCTACATTCAAAAATATGAATTTTCTAAGCATGTACCAGAGGCAAGCGTAATAGGCAGTGTTTCTCTGGGCTCACTCATGGGCACCAGTGAAAATTTCTGGCTCAGTTCCATCCTTTCTACATTAACAAATTTAGATACCACCATACATAGTGGCCTAAGAAGTGAAAGGGCCCATCTCTCTCCTCTGTTTCTAGATGAGGGACCTAGCAGCATAAGGTAGGTTCAATGTGCACCATTTGATGGAGCTGACTGAGCATGCAGGCTTGCTACAGGCGGACTTCAGAATAGATATGAATATGATCTGTAAATTAAATTGCTTTAAGAGTGGTTTTGTCTCTATAGTAACATCTATCCCTGAAAATTAAAGCATAAATAGCTATAGATAGTTAAATTTTAAATCAAATTTTTCTGCATCTAGTTTATCACAACAGAAATGTTGTAGGTATTATATCCTATATTTTTAATATAAACCAAATTATATCTATTGATTTGTCAAGGTTAATTTTTAATTGTAAGTTTCTTTTTTAAGAATAAGTGTATGGTAAGGAAACAGAATTTTTCTCATGGCTTACTTCACTGAAGACACGTTAAGTTGAATAGCTTGTGCCTTAGCTTGATATTTTTTCTGACTAGTAACTCACTGAATCAACAGGCATGCATGTATCTTTACTGAGAATTAAAAAATTTGGCCTGACTGAATCAGGTGTTCTATTCTCCATGTCCTTCCTTTTAGCCTATGCATACTGTGGCAGTTACAGGTTACACTACCTATATATCTATTCAGACCATGCTGTCTAAATAGGTAGTATAATACCTACAAAAGAGATTATAAATATTTCTGAAATAGTTACACATATTTTCCAGGACTGTTGTAGCAAAACTTCAAGCTGACTTTTAAAACTGGATAGTAAAAGCAGGAAGGTAATTTGTGGATATTTACAGGTAAAAAGCCATAGCTAATGACCAAAAAAATGCAGTTGTGAGAAAGCTGGAGGAGGAAATAGTAAAAAGAATAAACTAAGTTAAGGCAGAAATGAATGGTACGGTAAAGAATTCAGGGAGCAAAAATATTTCTGCTGTTAATATTATGAAATGAAAAGCAATAGAGTTCTGTGTGATTTGACAGCTCTCATTTTATTAGGAGGCCAAAGGCAGCCATAATCTGGTTTGGAAAGTTATATACATGGCCAAGAGGTTGCAACCAAAACATTTCCCTTGGAAAATGCATGTACATGAAAAAGGATCAATAGAGAGATATAGCTCATTTTCTGAGCTGGTGCTTACTGTAGTCTGTTTGGCACCTCCTGTAAAATTCTAATTGTGAATAAAATGAATCCAAGAGTGGGTTCAGTTGCCTAAGAATACGTTTTGAGTGCCATTTTAGATGCCCTGGGGTATCCACATGGCCTCCAGCTGTGTCTCTGGAAGGACATAAAAGGAAAGTTCATAGTCACCACAGGAGAACATTAAAATGAAAACTGCCTATTTTCAAGCTTATATAGCATTATTTAGTGTTTTAAAAAGAAACCAAATACCAGGAGCTTCTCAAATACACACAGACATCTATAATCTTTAAATTACATGGAGCATATTCTATTTCTACACATCTTACTTGGATTTACATAAAATGCTTCAATCATCGCGCCCAAATTCAAGACCATGCTTAGTAACTTGGGCCATCTCCTATTCAGAATTGTCCTAGGCATCATAGCTGTAGTGACAATACACAGGGTTTTTGAAACATGGTATGAAAAATCAACTGTTTCCTTGAAACAGCCTGTTAGTCTCGATGGCTGAACTAGCTGAAAATGTAAATATGGCCCTGCTTCCCTTGTGGTAAAACAGGGAGTATTATAAAACTGACCTATCTCATCTGATTGTTACTGCAAAGTTAAATTAATTTAAGTTTGTTAATATCATAATGTTGTTTTTTATATTTATAATTTACATATGTCTTGAGGCCACTTCAGAGAGGTGGAAAAATATATGCAAATATATTTCTTACAGTCAATGGTAAAAGACAGACACTTGTGGAGATTTGGAATAGAAACCTAATGCAAAAGTTCTAAACTGTTTCTTCTTTAATCAAAGGAGGAGCCTGGGTAATTAGCTGCTTGAGATTAGCCCTAGCCCCTTTAGTCACGTCTGCACTTCTACATAGAAGAGGAAGAACCTCAAGCAGGGATTGCCCATACTGACTCTCTGTCAAAGTTCTGGGCTGAGTCCCGGCCCTTCTGGTCAACATGCTTCTGGGCAATGCTCAGGCACAGTTCAAGGGAAACTACTTGGAAGAAGTTACTATTTATGGGGAGTTTTGGTCAAAATTGGCATCCTGTCACCTTGCCAGTCTTCCAACACTATTATAGCAGGCTTTGCACCTTCAGCTGTTCCAGCATGTCTCATGCCATATCCAGGACATCCTGCACATGCCTACCCTCACTTTCATGCTGTGAAAAATCTCATTGTGATGAGCTACAGGACAGTCTTCATACTACCTTAGAAACGACAATACACACAAAAGATAATTGTTGTTTTTCAGGGCCAGAGGAGGCCCAGGGCCAGATGCTATGAAGGGAGAACATGGCAAGACTGTTTTCCCTCTGACTTCAAGGCTAGAAAAAAGCTCATGGGCCTTATCTATGCTCAAATGCTGTTGATCCTCTCCTTTAGCTTCCAGTCTACTCTATTCTTGACAAAGCAGCACCATTTGTATCATGCTTGTGTCCACCCTGTTTATAATGCAAATTAAAACACTTGTGCTGCACTGATTTCAGATCTTGTGAAGGTGTTTGTAGGGCCATGTCCAAAAATAGTGCTACCAATTCTTCCTAATTAATTCAGTTGAAGCAACCTTCTTCTGAAGGTTTGATTTGGTCCCCAAACTATTTCAGATATGAACATGTATATTCATAATATCTCAGGTTTCTGTTTTGAGAATAAATTTATAGGTATCCATTAAAAATCAGTAACAGAAATAGCATAGCTTACCAAGTCAAATTTTAAAAGCTGAACAGACGTGCACTTCTTTCCTCCCCTTTTCGTAATATTTCTTTTCCTGTTAGCATATTTATTTCTGTAAAACACAGAACCTTTCTTGAAGTTTCATATATTTACTGTCACAATGGATCTATCAGGAGACAACATTGCCACCCTTCCTTATTGGATTTTTATGAAAGAATAAACATACTACACTGGATAGACGAGACACACGTTGCACCCTGTAATTCTTCCAACACCCACTTGATTCCCTTGGTTTCCTCTGAAATTTTCTCATCACAGCTTGAGCATATCATTGTTGGTAATCCTGTTAAACTGAGTATACTTCATGCATGACAATCTCTTCAGTGTCCCCCTTCCATCTGGGATTCCTTAATCTGGATTTACCTGAAACTCAATTTCAGTTTGTAGTTTAAGAGAATGTTTCATCTTTAACATCCTTCACCTAATATCAAACACTACTTTTCTCCTTGATTATTTTTTAAAAAAAACTTTGGTTGAACAAAAAAAAAGTATTTTAAGTGAAATGCATTGTGTTTACTAAATTTCAAAGATAGAATTCTAAGTGCTTTATGCATACATAGGCACGTTTGACTGACAAAGCCTTATTTGCAACAAGGTCCTAATAGAGTAAAATTATGTTTATCCTCATTGGAGATAAAAGTGAGGATGGTATGAAGAGATATGCTAGTCATTTTGTTGATCAAAAAACAGATGAGATATATAATTTCTTCTTTGGAATTTTTGTACATTTTGAAGTGTTGGAGTTGTTGCTGTGTTCCTTTATTGTCACAATGGTGCAGTTTTACAAAACTTCACAGTTAACAGAGATCCAACTGCTCATTTGTTTTGCAAGCCTTTCTGATAAGAAAATGGTTCTGCAGGATAAGTAACAGCAGGAATTGTATTTTTACTATTTGTGAAGTACCAGTGCCTTGCCAGAACAGATTGAACTTCAAAGCCTGACTAAAAACACCATACATAGTTTATTTGTTTGGAAGATAAAAAAATAAAAGCCAGAGCTGGGGGTGCTACAATGGTATTTCAAATAAACTATTGTGACAGCCAAGTATTTGTCAAGGGCTGAATAAGCTTTTCATCAGCCAAACTATTTCTCTGTTCCTCAAGTTAGTAATTGATCGCTAACTTAACTGCTTTATTGCTGTTCAAACTGTCATACTGTATCCAGAGCACAGAAAAAAAGAATTCATATTTATGGATCTATTCCATCTTTTTCTTTTCTTTAATAAGCAGTGTTTTTAATGGTTGCCTAATCATAAATTCTAGTCAGACTCTTTTAATTGGTTTTTGACCTACATACTATTATGGGCCTGATTAACAATTCCCTAATCAAAGTTGCAAAACATTCTTCTCTGTGTTCAATAATTTAGAGATCCATGTGGGAGATGTATTGTTGCTCTTAGTCTCAATGTGAATTTAGTTCATTCTATGCATGTAGTCTTGAGATTCACTTGAGCAAAAATAATTCCAAATAAAAAAACCAAAACCCTAATACATCCAAGAATCCAGTGAGCCTGTAAACTGTATTTCTTTTTCATTGTTACAGACACCTACAAATTCAATTGCCAAGTATTTTGCTAATTAGCAAAATGGCACATTTGTTCTACCAGAGGCTCCTAGGACCAAGTCTTAGCATGATTACTTTGAACCATGTGGCCAGAGTGCTTTTGGGCTATTGAGTTGTAATAGGCAGGTTCAGGAAGAGCATTCCCATTCATGAACGAGGCACAGAAGATGACATATAACCCGCTTTACCATCCTCCTTCCCTAGTGCCAGGAAAACAGGAGCACGATGATGAAATATGTCCTAGCCACAAAATACTGAAGTATTGTGATCAAACGTTTTTAAGGCCAAAGGTCTGCCTAAGCCCCATTGGCCTGTAAATCACATTGTTTCTGTAGCTTCCAGAAAATGACAGTGGTATGTGCAGCTTAAAGGCCCCTCAGTCTTTTCCCAGAGGAACAAATGTCCTTTTAGAGAGGGTATAGCTTACAGTACAGGTGAGGAGCAAGCCTGGAAAGCAAATCATTGGTCTTACAAGCCTCAGTGACTTCTGCCCTATTGTGTGCTTCTTGGTCATCCTAAAGCTCTTCCTAAATCAGGGACCCTACCATGGCAAGAACCTCCTGCTTTCCCTCCAGCCTTTTTCCTTTTCCCTTAATCTACACAGAAAATTGCTGGCCTGGTTTCAGAAGTGTTTTAAATTTGGGGAATTCTTTCAGATTACATCTCAGTTGTGTTGCAGTTTATGCCCCATTCAGTATAAACACAGGTAAGTATTATATATCTGATCACTGTCCTCTTACGCGCTTCTAGTGATTCATGCAAACGGTTGGACAAGGACTTTCACACCTTACTGGAAAAAAAACCAAGCAGTGTTGTAGCTCAAACTGCCCGTAAGCACACTGGCAAATAAAGAATTTGGAGGAAAACATGGTACTGCAGACAAAGCTTTCTTCAAAAGTTGCATACACAAGGCTAAAGCCAAGGTATTTCAACTAATTTGCTAATGACCTTAGTTAGCTGCTTGGTGAGTTAAAATAGTACTCAAACCTTAGAATTACTTAATGAGCATCCTAAGACCAATGATGAGGGAACAAGCTCACTTGTTGATAAACCTGTGACATATTCTTCACAGCTAGGGAATTTTATGTATCAGAAGACACTTTTTAAGGAATAGAAAATCTACCTTACATGCATATTCAGCCTGATGCCTGATGCCTTGCAAAGCGGTTTTTCCTCAGGGAACTACGTTGAAATCCATTATAAATATTCAGCTTCTGACATGTCTGCAGATAAATTAATACAATCCAGTAGGTAATTCCTTTTTGCAAGAATCAGACAAACTATTTTCATCACCAAGAAGACGACGAAAGTATTTTTAAATATATATGACTCCTGAATAGTGTGTGAGCAGCAACACAATGTGACTGAAGTTCTTTTAAACAGTTACTTGGGCAGAACATGAAAGCTGAAGAGGTTTTGTGTCCTACATTGTTTTCTAGTCTTAATTTTCTGCAAAGTTTAAAAGTGTAATGCGTTTCTTCTCATTGTGTACTTTTGCACACAAATGTACACATCTACTAATATGAAAATGCATTTGGTCCTTAGTGTTATTTCCCTACACTGTGACAGAAGTAAACTTTGTCACATTTTTAACAAAACTAAAACTCACATCTTGCATGGCTATAGGAATTCTAATGCTATTTATAGAATCAACAGGGATACAAAATAAATATGATATGAAATTCAGAGTCAATCTTAAACTCAGCAGAAAGATTACACTAATAAAATTTAGACCCTATCAGATAGGCATTATCAACACAAAGGTTATCAGGATGCTCTTTAAGTGTTTATATTAAAATCGCCAAACTGCATGCAAATGATAGAAACTGTTGGAGAAAACAAGAGAAAAACCCAGCATGAAATGTACTTTTATGTCAAGGTTATAAAAGCTACCCATTTATGTACAATATTCGCTATGTATCTGCAATAAATTATATGCCATATAATTTAATCTAAAACACACATTATAATTTCTGAAGCTAATGAAGGATCTGGAAAAAAACTTCAGAGAGCACACACAAAAATTGCCAAGAAATCACTAGGGGTCTTAAACTACAGAAGAAAGTGAACTGTAATTGCTTAAAATCTTTATCTAAATGTTTAGTCACAATAAATGATGAAGACTACTAGCTCAAAGGACATTCCTCCCTATTGGGTTTAAAGGCAGTTTTAGATGGCAACAGTGCAGGGTATGATCACTTTGGAATAGCAACTGTAATACTATGTTCTATTCAATTACATACTGAGAAAACACTCCAATATGTGTCAAGTTTCAGTTAATGTTTTGCACGCAAATGTTATTGAGCTCTTCACAGTATAACCTTTCATGGAAGAAAGTTTCAAAATTTTCAGATTGTATAAAGATAAAATAGAATTAAATATATTCATTGAAGAGAAAGATGAGTATCTGAATGAAAACCATGGAATGTGACTTTATGAGATTAAATGTTGAATATTTTTTGGAAAAAAAAAAAAACAAAACAAAACCAAAACAACAGAAAAAAGTACTTATTTTCTTATGATTGTGCGAAAATAACCAACCGCTCCCATTTCTTTATGTATTCGTCCATGAGCACCTAAATGACAAAGCATTCAGAATTTTGAAGGAGGAGTAGCTGCTGCTCAGAATGAATACACTAAGTAGAGAATATATATCTTCATCCATATTACAGTACATTCTTTATTCTTCCCCAGTACTCTAAATTTCATGTGAATATTGTAACAAAGCGATGGTAAATTTGTACAGATGTGATGGGTTGTCATCTATCCCTGACCCTGTTTTTGAAGTATATTACCATCTTTGCAAATGGAAAGATGACGGAAGAAAAAAGATAAGGTAGGTATAACATAGCACAGATCGTCCTATCTTTAGGCACAATGGCCAGTTTCGGCCATGACAGCATTACCTTTGTAAAGACAGGTGGTATCAGTATTGATCAAAGTTGAAATTATAGAAGTATTTCACTGGGTTCTCCAAGAGCTCAGTATTTAATATTATTCCTCTGTTTTCCCTTGACAAATGATGGACTTTGCACGTAATGGCATTCTTGGTAGTATCTACATCAGAAATGGTTCAACCTCATTTAAAGTTCAAAGATGGTTCCAAGCCTGACCAGTTAGAGACATCAGTACCAGAACTTCTGAAAAATGACAGCTGAGAATTCACCTCTGATAACATAGCCAGTGCTGCTTAACACCCCTGTTTGAGACTGTAAGATGACATCCTAATTGCCATGCTCCATCTGCTTCCAGAGCGTAGAGCATTTTATCGTGGAAGTGTGCCTAGATCATAGATCATAGAATGGTTTGGGTTGGAAGGGACCTTAAAGATTAGCTAGTTCCAAACCCCCTGCCATGGGCAGGGCCAACTTTCTCTAGATCAAGTTACTCAAAGCCCCATCCAACCTGGCCTTGAACACTTCCAATGGTAGGGCATCCACCTGTTCCAGTGTCCCACCATCTTCATCGTAAAAAATATCTTCCTTATGTCCAATCTAAATCTACCCTCTTTCAGTTTAAAACCATTATGCCTTGTCCTGTCACTACACTCCCTCATAAAGAGTCCCTCCCCATCTTTCCTGTAGGCCCCCTTTAGGTACTGGAAGGCTGCTATAAGGTCTCCATGGAGCCTTCTCTTCTCCAGGCTGAACAACCCCAACTCTCTCAGTCTGTCTTCATAGGAGAGGTGCTCCAGCCCCTGATTATCTTTATACCCCTCCTCTGGACCCACTCCAACAGGTCCACGTCTTTCTTATGGTGAGGGCCCCAGAGCTTAACACAGTACTCCAGGTGGGGTCTCATGAGATCAGTGTAAAGGGGCAGAATCACCTCCATTGACCTGCTGGCCACACTTCTTTTGACACAGCCCAGGATACCGTTGGCTTTCTGGGCTGTGAGTGCACATTGACGGCTCATTCAGTTTTTCATCCATCAATACCCCCAAGTCCTTCTCCTCAAGGCTGCTCTCAATCTACTCATCACCCAGCCTGTATTCATGTTTGGGACTGCCCTAACACAGGTGCAGGACCTTGCACTTGGCCTTGTTGAACTTCATGAGATTCGTATGGGCCCACCTCTCTAGCCTGCCAAGGTCCATCTAGATGGCATCCCTTCCTTCTAGAGTATCAACCACACCACTCAGCTTGGTGTCATCTGCAAACCTGCTGAGGGTGCACTCAATCCCACTGTCCATGTCCCCAACAAAGTTGTTAAACAGTACTGCCCCAATACCGACACCTGAGAGATGCCACCCACAACTGCCTTCCATCTTATGCTACAATACACATGGTAGAATTTGTGTGTTTGCATGAAGACACTTTCTTCTGAAAGGAAAAAAAAATAATCTGTAACTGCTGGGATTTATATTAAGTATGAGATCTATTATTGCAATAAAACTTTTACCTTTCTTCATCTTTTTTTCAGAGAGAGGAAAAAACCTTTACTCTTTCCTTTCTGCTCATCTTCAGGCATTCAAAATCTGTTCTGAGGGTTTCCTCTTTAAAAAAAAAATAAAAAAATTGAAGTTTATTCTGAATGGGAGAAATCTTGGTTTAAGGAGGCTGAATATAAAAGTTCGGTTAATATTTATCTTTAAACTTGGGTGACTGGTGTCTGGAAATCAGTATTTGAATAGAAATAACATTGAAATATATTAGAACTAGCACTTGGGGAAATGTGGATTTTTAAATGTTTTGCTGTTGTTGTTTTGTTTTTAGAATCAATAACTGGAGTTTCATCTCACAAAAACTGAAGGAAACAAAATATTTACTGCTCAGTCCAGCTACACCACTTTTGCCCTGGTACTGTAATTCCCATTGATTTAGCAAGTAATGCTGTCAAATTTCACATAAGTATAGAAATGATGAATAGAAAATCGTCTAGCTTTCAGGAAGATTAAATCATAACTCTGCTTGGACTGTTCTTTAGTTCCAGCTATTTCATGCTAATAGCTACATTTTATTAACTCCCAATAGTCCAGAAGGGATACCTCATACCACTGGGATGAAATTGAACATGGAGTCTATTTGCAGAAATGTTTCTGCTTGGGATTGGTAGGTACTACATTTTTCACAAACCATACACAGGCCACACTGAAATTTTTTTCCATGCTTCAATTATTTTTCCATACAGTTTTACATATCTTGAACTGTAAAAAGAAGACATCACGAACCATGTGTTCAAGTGAGGGGAAAAAAAAAAAAAAGAGATACCATCAAAGTTCTAGACTAAGTTAAACGGTCCGTTTGTACTCTAATAAAGAGCATATTAAATTTAGTATAATGGCACAATGAGAACATTTCCCACTGAAGTATCACAGTTTAGATCATAAAGTGGTATCAGAGAGTGCAAATGGGGAAAAAATGCAAGAGATTTACCTGATCAATTTAACTAATGTTATGTATTTTTTATAGCAGATTGAACAGTTGTGGAAAAGCCATTTATATTAAGGGTATTTATGTGCATAGTAAAGACCTCCTGCATATCCAAGTTCAATTCCTTGCTATTAAAAGCAGACATATTAGATAATTGTTGTTCAAAACTGGTAAATATCCTTCTTACAATTGCTAAATACTAGTTCTGTGAGAAAATTTCTGTTTTCAAATCTAATATACATGAGTTAATATCAGCATACTCTTTTTGACAATTCATTTAAGTCAATGGGAAAGGTATGCTTTCTTACACAGTTTCATAAACTTTTCTATTTTTTTAATGTTAGTGCATACAAAGTTCTTGAGACCAAGATATGAGTCTTCCATCCTAGATGTGCTACACAGGTAAATGGAAGAGGGTCCAAAGCAATGTCTTGCCTAACTAAAGTTGATGATAAAAAGTACATTTCAAATGCTGTGGAACTAGTGAAGAAGCATGGGTTATAAAGGTTAATTCTTTAAACATTAAAAGAAAAGCTGTTCAATTTCACATTTTATTGACATCTGATCATAAACTGCATTAACAGCTGGAGTATTAAAGGACTGGGAACATGTCTTATTGAGATATGCAATGGTACCTTCAATAATACATTCCACAACAAATAGAGCTCTGAATGTCAGAAAGCTTTGCATTCAGTGAGTATTTCACGGACAGATTTATTTACAACAAATCTTTCTATTTATTGAGAGAACTGTCAATGGTTTGTGGGCAGAAGACAGAGTGGAAACACAACTCATGGAGAGCTATACATATATTTGTTACAGAAAAAGAAAAGAATAAAAGAAAAGGTCTTCTTCAAAATTTTTCATACAGAAACAATCTCTCTTTTCCCCTTCTACCCAGTGTTATATCTCAGACCTCATAGTGGAGTGAAACGGTGTAGCAGTCAGCATGAATTTAGCCTAGTTAACCTAACTTAGCATAAAGTAGTGTACCAACTTTTTGGTATAGTAGAGGTAAACAAAATATGATCAAACATCTATCCCAAACAACAGAATCTTGTTTTTGTGAGCTAAAGGAGATAAGATAGCCAAACTACAAAAAACAACCTGCTGATCATCATGTGCAAACACGTCCTGGAGTGTCTAGAACAAGCAGACTGCGAGTGCCAACAACAGTGACAGCAAATTGGGAAAAAGACAATGCAATTTGGTAAGACTAATCATCAATAAGATATTCTCTACCCAACCCTACAAATGAGGACACTTAAGAATACTCAGAGATGCCAGAGGAAGAGTCTCCAGAGGGGACCCAGAAAAAGGAGAACCCGTGAGACTCTGATGAGAACCCATGAACCTGCACTAGGATTTGGGACCACCTCTCCAAGACCCCAGCAGTCCCTGTGGCCCAGCCCCAGAAATGCACATCACATGGCTGGGATTGTTGTGCTAATCTGCCTGACTTCTCTCCTGACTGCATCGTCTCTCCCATGGAACAGGGACATGGTGTAATTCATAATATTGCGTATGTCTGTGGTTAAAGCATTTTGGTATCCAAGTCCATTTAGCATCCACACTGTGATTTGGTCTTCTGTCGTTTTCATTTTTTTTACACTAGCAAGAAAATCAGGAAGGAATTTTTATAAGTAGTAGTTTAAGATATTTTGGTCCCCTGCTACATTATGAAACATAGCCGTTAAGTTCTAGAGAGCCTCTACTCTTATGACCTGCTTTAGAGGATGAAGAGAGACTAGCAGGGCCACAGTATGCAGAACTACATGCTCACTAGAGCACTCCTCTGGATGGTTGCAGCTTCTGCACCTCATCTATGTTACAAGTAGTTGTCAGTACACAAGCTTAACCTTTCAGGACACATCTTATCACCCTGTTCAGGACTAGGTATTTCTCTGTTGCACAGCACTTCTCCTGGGTCACTTGTGAACTCAAGATACGATAATTATTTTGTGTACTTCTCCAAATGCTCTGTTCCCCTCTGCCAAAGGGGGAAAAAGATCCTCGCTCATGAGATGGTGGGGCTCATAGAGAGGGCTTTAAACTAGGTTTGATGGGGCAAGGGGATAAAACTAGGCTCACCAGAGATGAGCCTGGGGACAGCATGCCAATGTTGGGGGTGGAATCGATAGCCCAGCTCAAGTGCATCTATGCCAATGCACGCAGCGTGGGCAATAAACAGGAGGAGCTGGAAGCCATTGTGCAGGAGGATAGATATGACTTAGTCACCATCACAGAAACATGGTGGGATGGCTCCCATGACTGGAGTGCTGCAATGGATGGCTATAAGCTCTTCAGAAGGGATAGGCAAGGAAGGAGAGGTGGTGGGGTGGCTCTCTATGTTAGGGAGTGTTTTGATTATACAGAGCTACACGACTGTGATGGCAAGGTGGAGTGCTTATGGGTAAGGATGACAGGGAAGGCCAAAAAGGCAGATATTGTGCTGGGAGTCTGTTATAGACCACCCAACCAGGTTGAAGAGACAGATGAAACATTCTACAAGCAGCTGGCAGTAGTCTCAGAATCGTGTGCCCTTGTTCTTGTGGGGCACTTCAACTTTCCAGATGTCTGCTGGAAATAGAATACGGCAGAGAGTAAGCAGTCTAGGAGGTTCCTGGAGTGTGTGGAAGATAAATTCCTGACACAGCTGGTAGGTGGGTCTACCAGGGGAGGAGCCTTGCTAGACATACTGTTTACTAACAGGGAAGGACTGCTGGGAGGTGTGATGGTCGGAGGCTGTCACGGGCTTAGTGCCCATGAAATGATAGAATTCTCAATTTTTGGTGAGGCAAGGAAGGTGGTCAGCAAAACCACCACTATGCACTTCCGGAGGGCAAACTTTAGCCTTTTCAGGACACTGGTTGAGACAGTCCTTTGGGAGACAGTCCTGAAGGGCAAAGGGGCCCAGGAAGGATGGACATTCTTTAAGAAGGAAATCTTAATGGCTCAGGACCAGGCTATTCCCATGCACCGCAAGACGAACCGCTGAGGAAGATGACCGGCCTGGCTGAACAGGGATCTTTTGCTAGGACTCCAGAAAAAAAGGAGTTTATCATCTCTGGAAGAAAGGGCAGGCAACTCAGGAGGACTACAGGGATCTTGATAGGTCATGCAGAGAGGAAATTAGAAAGGCAAAAGCTCAGGTAGAACTCAATCTCACCACTATTGTAACAGACAACAAAAAATGTTTTTACAAATATGTTAACAATAAAAAGAAAGCCAAGGAGAATATTTGCTCTTTAATGGATACAGAAGGGAACATTACCACCAGACATGAGGAAAAGGCTGAGGTACTTAATGCCACCTTTGCCTCAGTCTTTAATAGTAAGATCAGTTATCCTCAGGGTACTCTGCCCCCTGAGCTGGAAGGCAAGGACAAAGAGCAGAATATACCCCCCATAATCCAGGAGGAAATAGTCCAGAATACTACACCATCTGGACACTCACAAATCTATGGGACCAGATGGGATCCATCCAAGAGTACTGAGGGAGCTGGTGGAGGTGCTTGCCAAGCCACTCTCCATCATCTATCAGCAATCCTGGTCAACGGGGGAGGTCCCAGAGGACTGGAGGCTTGCCAGTGTGACGCCCATTTACAAGAAGGGTCAGAGGGAGGATCCTGGGAACTACAGGCCTGTCAGCCTGACCTCGGTAGCAGGGAGGATTATGGAACAGTTCGTCTTGAGAGCGCTCACATGGCATGTGCAGGGCAACCAGGGGATCAGGCCCAGTCAGCATGGATTTACGAAAGGCAGGTCCTGCTTGACCAACCTGATCTCCTTCTATGACCAGGTGACCTGCCTAGTGGATGAGGGAAAGGCTGTGGATGTTGTCTACCTGGACTTCAGTAAGGCCTTTGACCCTGTCTCTCATGGCATACTCCTCGAGAAGCTGGCGGCTCATGGCTTAGAAAAGTATACTCTTCCCTGGGTAAAAAACTGGCTGGATGGCCAAGCCCAGAGGGTAGTGGTGAATGGAGTTAAATCCAGTTGGCGGCTGGTCACAAGTGGTGTTCCTCAGGGCTCAGTTTTGGGGCCAGTTCTGTTTAATATCTTTATCAATGATCTGGATGAGGGGATCAAGCGCACCCTCAGCAAGCTTGCAGATCACACCAAGTTGGGAGGCAGGGTTGATCTGCTGGAGGGCAGGAAGGCTCTACAGAGGGATCTGGACAGGCTGGGTCAATGGGCTGAGGCCAACTGCATGAGGTTCAACAAGGCCGAGTGCCGGGTCCTGCACTTGGGTCACAACAACCCCAGGCAGCACTACAGGCTTGGGGAAGAGTGGCTGGAAAGCTGCCCGGCGGAAAAGGACCTGGGGGTGCTGGTCGACGGCCAGCTGAATATAGGCCAGCAGTGTGCCCAGGTGGCCAAGGCAGCCAACGGCATCCTGGCCTGTATCAGAAATAGTATGGCCAGCAGGACTAGGGAAGTGAACATCCCCCTGTACTTGGCACTGGTGAGGCTGCACCTCGAATACTGTGTTCAGTTTTGGGCCCCTCACTCCAGGAAAGACATTGAGGTGCTGGAGCGTGTCCAGAGAAGGGCAACGAAGCTGGTGAAGGGTCTAGAGAACAAGTCTTATGAGGAGCGGCTGAGGGAACTGGGGTTGTTTAGCCTGGAGAAAAGGAGGCTGAGGGGAGACCTTATCGCTCTCTACAACTGCCTGACAAGAGGTTGTAGTGAGGTGGGTGCTGGTCTCTTCTGTCAGGTGGCTGGTGATAGGATGAGAGGAAATGGCCTCAAGTTGCGGCAGGGGAGGTTTAGGTTGGATATTGGGAAAAATTTCTTTACTGAAAGGGTTGTCAGGTATTGGAACAGTCTGCCCAGGGAAGTGGTTGAGTCACCATCTCTGGAGGTATTCAAAAAGTGTGTAGACAAGGCACTTCAGGACATGGTTTAGTGTGCATCGTTGATGGTTGGACTCGATGATCTTGAAGGTCTTTTCCAACATAAATGATTCTATGATTCTATGGTTACTCTGGGAACAGTGCGCTGAAGCCTGCCAAGCTGGGCTTTACAGCATGAAACAGAGGACATGAATGATATACTGGAGATACGGCATGAAGACATACCATGTATTTGGAAGGCCTAGAGGTACTTCTTGGAAACCAGAAGACATCAGTCAGTGTTGTCTTATTCATATTGACTGTAAAAGCTACTCAGGAACAAAATATGCTAAAACTGTTTTGCTGTTTTGAATCGGAGAAAAAATTAGCAGGTCTACATCAAAGATTGTTCTGGTGACCTAGTTATGCAACACATCCAATTTTGCCAGAACAGCCTAGAATTGAGCAGTTATAATGGTAGTTTATACATGATCATAAAGCCTAGTGATTGTGCCTCTGCAGACATAGCACATAATTTCACTCTGCTTAAAAAGCACGGCCAATCTCACTCCCATGGAACCATGTCCTATCCACATCTAACACTCTATTAAAATCTGGTATGCCTGGTGCCCTCAGACTATGACATCTTCTAGCAGTCCTGCACAGCTACTAGGTTAATGTGTTAAATAATTCTCTTTTGATTTGAGAACAGTGTTAGACCTTCAAGGCCGCAACTAAACTCTCACTATCTATACTGTTTTGTACTGTATGGATTATAACTGTCTTCCTCAGATAACAGACATAAGTCATATCCTACCACATGACAAATTCTTGTTTGCTTTTACAGCAGCCTACATTTTTTTTTAAAATAAATTCCCCTAAAAGTTATAGTAAATATGTCCATACAAAGAAACACCTGATTCATCCATATTTATTTAGTTCTGCAGCATACTTATTTAATTCTGTCTCCTGGAAAAAATAAGTCACCAGCTGGTACAAGTCAGGTCTTGTTGCTTCTAACCAGCTTGTCTGGATTTTAAAAGTAACCCTATAGATGGAATCAATTTACAGAATTACTTAGATAGCCTTTTAAAAATAGTAACACACTTATTAAAGCCTAATAAAGAAAATCTGAAAAGGCAAATCATGTTTATCATATTTTCAGAATCTCTACTAGCAGTTTGGCTATATTGACAAAAACATTATTCAGTGAATTAAAGTGTCACAAACATCCAAATACATTGGAAATATAACTGGTGAAGCTAACAACAAAATTCTCCAACAGATGTGACATTTTAAAAGATTAATTTAATTATTTAAACATTCACTGGAAAGGTAATTTAAATATGTCAGAATTTTTCCTGCTGCATTTAGCAGCACACTGAAGCAGCTGAAGTTACCAGAACTACCTATAATCAGATTTCTAGAGGAAACTTTTCTCAGCTTGATTATAAAACAAAGAAATTGATGCTTTTGGAATTATATTCCATAGATATATTTATGTATTTTGTATCTTAACATAATTGTTGAGTAGTAAGAGAAAACATGCACATTTACCTTAGCTGTAACTTCAGTGACATGCATAGCATTAATGTCAAGGAGTTTGGATTGACAGCTACAAAAATATCAAGGCTGGAGCACAATTATTTGGTATGCTGTAAGTTTATTTTCCATTTAACCACCAAGGAAGAAAAAGAAATAACTTAGCTTTATGAAAAAGCATAAGCCACAAAAGGCTTCTGTTCCATAGTCTGATCTTCACTTAAATACAAAATTTCACTATAATGGGAGAACAAAGGGCTATCTGTTAATTTCTTGAAAGCTGAAAATGCAAACTGTACATTTTTCTGAGATACCAGTTTCTCTTTCTTAATTTCTTAATCAAGGTACAGGACTTGTGTAGAATAGAAAAACTTCAGCCTGAAGAAACTGCCTTCTCCAAGAGCAGAGGTAAAGTTCTTTTGACCAGAAATATTTTGACCTGATTAGACAAGTTGATGCAGCATCTGCTTAAATTTTGCAAATAGGTATGCACTCACTGGTAGTGAAGGTGACTTAGTTTTTTTCTTCTCCATTTTCCCCTCACCCCTTACCATCTACATATCCAACAAAAAAGAAGTGCTATTTTAGAGAACAGGGACACTATACAGTGGCCCAGTAAAAATGCAAACGAAAGCTTATGCCAACTGTGCAAAGACTCTGTTCTGACCTTTTAAGCGTGTTATCAACTTGTTATGAGAACTTGCTGTATGAACTGGAGCTTGGTACCAGGTGTCTCTCGTTATGATGTAGAGTTTAAGCATGGGATAATAGCAAGTGCCTTGAAAATACAGTTGAAAACAGAGGACCGAGACCTATAAACAACACACAGATGGTCAATTAATTACTGGTTATTGAAGAAGTACAACCTTGACAGCAGGGAAAAGACTGCTTTCGGCATACTAAAGAAAAGAAGCAGGTAAGCAAGAAAAAACAGCTGAGCAACAGGATAAGGCACCTGCCTGGAAAAGTAACATCCTCATTATGCAGTGCATAGTCTAGAGTGCAGAGGCTAAAGCCTAAAACTGCCTAGAAGCAGAAACATTGTATAAAATGACGGGGTTTGGAATGGGGGTGGGGAGGAAGAAGAAGTAGCCATCACAGGAACTGTTTCTGCAGAATTGGTGTGAGGTCACTGGAGTAGCCAGGGAGCTGCCTGCTTTCCTGGCCTTCTCCCGGAGCAGCAGCTCTCCCTCTCTCTGCCTGCTCCCGGAGCCCTTCGTTCCTCAAGGGCCTTTTGACCTGCTAGGGCAATTGTCCAGGACGGTGCATGGAAAGGGGTGGGGGGACGTGCGTGGGTGTGCGTGTGCACGCGTGTGTGTGTCTTTCCCTGCAAATGCTATGTATTTCTTCTCTGTAACACTCTTAACTTGCTAGTAAAGCCTTATTACACATAAACCCAAATACAGTCTTATTGTTTCCTCCATTGCCCTTTACCTGACTCTGTTCTCTTCATGTAGCCTTATATTACATAGTTTGACAGCAACTAGGCTATTTTACATCCCAGAATACGTATTTTCTTGAATCCTAGCACCAGCCAAAATATTCTACACACTGTATGTCAGGAACATGTTAAGAATGGGTGATTGTACATGTATTTGTCAGTCAGTTTGGTATTTTCTAGCCAGTGGTCTAATAATGTGTGTAACCACTAACCTCATGTTAGCCCCTGACCTATTAATTTGAAAAATAGCCTATCTTCATAAACCCTCCTTTGCAAGTCACAGGTCAGTCAGAGCCAGAACTTGTTCTGCTGCTTATGGAAGTTTGTCCCCTCCTTGGGGGCTAAGAAGATAATGCCTCGTTAAGGTTATGACATCTCGATACACTTAACAAGTCTCCTTATGTCTTAAATCCATTTTCTCTGTTTTTAAGAAATCTGATGGTTATGTGGATATTTCAGCAGTTAATTTTCAAGGGCAAGACAATCTTGGAACTACAAAGAAGAAATGCTAAATGAGAGCTAAATGACACAGTCAAAGGGAACAGGTAGTATTTGCCTTTACCTCAGGAAAATGTGATGAAATATGCAACAGCAGATTTCACACTACAGGAAATTAAAATAGCATCATAGAAGGAATGAGCTTTTAAGAGAAGTAACATCCCTGGTTTGTAGTGAACTCTCTTGCTAGCTTCTGGCCAATAAATATTTTTGCTTTTGTTATGTTTTACCTCTTTCCTGTTTCTGAGAAGGTGAAATAGCTTACCATGATTCAATAGGGTAAAGGTTCCCAATAGTGAAATCTATTACATGGTGACATAGTCTCCAAAGGGAAGTAGTAGAAGTTTTATTGCGAAGTACATTTAAATCTAGATGAGACAAAGCACCGGAAAACATTCTTTAGGGAACAATCAAGTGACTACATGAAATAGAAGACCAAATAGGTATTTTCAGCTCTAATTTCTACCATTAACATCCATGTTATGGTATGAATTGAAGGTTATTCAGAGATTAATGTGTTACAGAGCTGCTAGACGAGACGTTAATTATGTAAAAATTCTCTATTTCACAACATTTTGCTCATTATTATAGATTCCAGGGTTAGTAATTTAACCATACTTAAAAGGAAGCATACATTAATAAGGACTGAGCTGCTGCCAGAAATACCCACCTGATTTTAAGTGGTTGCTTTTCACATAGCAACTAGAAAATCACATTACTCATCTGGCCTTTTCTCATAACCATAGATGTTGCTTAGGAATAGCAATTCAAATAGCATGTCAATGAATACATCTACTGATGTTCTAATAGACTGGAAAGGGACAATGGAGATGGAAACAAGGAGAAATAGAAAATTGTTGGCTGACAAATATCCACCTAAGAAAGGGTATTTTTAAAGGCTTATGTAGCTGAAATACTTATATGGCTATAGGCTGTAATTAAGCAATATAAAAAAGGTGATACGGTATAGATTTTCTTCTTTAGAGTTCTTTTCACAAATACAGCCAATTCAGATAGAATTGAGTACTCCTGACACAACTGAAGGCATTTCCCAAATACTCCCTCCAATAAACAAGAAGCTATCTCCCCATCCCTAACACTTAGAACAGGGTGAAATGGACTTAAGTCTCACATTTCAGTTTCAGATCCAGAAACTAATTTCCTCAGTGTTGGGGAGACATTTTATTTTGTTTCTTTATTTGTAGTTAAGAGGGATGGGCAGTCAGGATCTGCTTTTGAGTCTCTTTTGGCACTAGGCTTTCCCTTTGATCCTTCTGCACATAAAAGATGTAACCTTATACATGAAAAGTGGCAACCAAGAAAATCAGTCTTGCCTTTTTGGTGATATGTAGTCAGAATTATTATAGCTTCAGGTGAGTAGTAATTCTTGAGCGTGTTACAGGAAGAGACAGATGGGTAAAAATAAGTGCAGTGCAGTACCATTATAATGGCTCTAGCAGTGAGAGTGTGAAACCATAGTAACAGCCACCTATAGCCTTTCTAACATTAGATCCATAGCATGTAAACCCTCCTCTAAATCACGTCAGAATGCTTTAATGTTTAATGTAGAACACTGCTGGCAGAATGTTGAAGGTAGGACTAGAAAAGGTGTGGCCACATGCTAACTGCTGTGACAACATGAAAAGTAATTCAGTGATACAGCATGGATCAGGTGAAGAATTGGGGAGCAAGGAAAGGATGAGATTAACTCTTCCTGCCGGCTGCAGTCTTGCTGTCTGGAATGAGGTCAACACTGCAGAAAGAATGTGCTGTTCTTACAGGACAGAGAAGGCAGAAAATTTCGGACAGAGTTGAATTAGTGCTTTGAGGCTTTCAGGCATATGTTGATGTGCCCATGGTCCCATGTGTTAGCCTTGCTGCTGATCATTTGGCAGGCTAGCAAATGTCTTTGCCTTTAGCCATTGCCCATACATCCTTCCCCTTCGCATCCTCCTGCCTCTGGCATATACATAGTGAAGCAAAAAAAAATGCCTACAAGCAGAAAGAAATACGTGTTACAGTGTAGCTTACCAAGCTGTCTAATTCACATTGGTTGAAACACAGCTGGTGAGGAAGGAAGAACATTTTATTAAACCAGCAATCAAATTATTTAAACTAGAATGAAATTTTATGTTTCACTTACTATCATTTTTCTTGCAGTGTGAGTTTTATTAATTTTTCATGTTTAATTTGCAGTTTTAAACTTCAAAGAAAGTATAAAAGGAGTATTCTGCATCTTTTGTAGAAAAGTACTTCAGTTATTCTTAAGTTCCCACGTATTCTCATTTGTGAAACTCTTGTCGATTTACAGGCAGCTTATGACTCCCATAGGGAGCAACCAAAAATCTTTCTATTTAAATAAGGTTCTTACTGAAGGCTAAACCTAAAAGTGCCCTAATAAAAAATAGGTTCTGTTATCCATCTCTGTGTCCCTGGATGGCCTCTGCTTTCAAATAAAACATGTTGATTTACCAACCTAATCCTTTGCTGGCAGAAATATAATGCTAGTCTGTATTAACTGCAGGGGTGGTGGTAGAAGAACCAGGAAAGAGCACTGGCAGAAAATGTGTAGATCTCATCCAGAGGGAACAATGTTTAAAATTTACCTTACAATGGGGACTTTAACCTTTTTATTGTTAGGGGGTTTTGCTTTCCTTCCCCCCCCCCACTTGTGATTTCCAGCTGTATTTTAGACTGGGGCTGAAGCTACTATAGTGATTCATCTGTGCTTATAAATAATAAGGCTATGTTACACAGAATAAATGGAAAAGTGGGGGAACTCAGCACTGGAAGTTTGTTAGCTTTAACATCCTGATAGACAGAAGCATGCCGGACACTCACCCAGATGCTCTTTCACTCCCCCTCTTCAAAAGGACAGAGGGAGAAAACAGCATGAAGAAGCTTGTGGGTTGAGATAAACAAAGGGAGATCACTCACCAATTACTGTCATGAGCAAAACAGACTTCACTTGAGTAAAGGTCCATGAAAATTATCAGAAAGCTGGAACACTTCTCCTTTGAAGAAAGACTGAGAGAGTTGCGGTTGTCCAGCCCGGAAAAGAGAAGGCTCCAGGGACACCTTATTGTGGCCTTTCAATACTTAATATAAGAAAGACAGAGAGAGACTTTTTACCAAGGCCTGTAGTGACAGGACAAGGGGCAATGGTTTTAAACTGAAAGAGGGTAGATTTACATTAGACATAAGGAAGATATTTTTACAATGAAGATGGTGGGACACTGGAACAGGTGGATGCCCCATCATTGGAAGTGTTCAAGGCCAGGTTGGATGGGGCTTTGAGCAACCTGGTCTAGTGAAAGATGTCCCTGCCCATTGCAGGGGGGTTGAAACTAGATGATATTTAAAGGTCCCTTCTAACCAAAACCATTCTATGATTCTATGAAAATTAATGGAATTTATTGGCAATTAAAATAGATCTGGATAGCAAGAAGGCAAAATTTAAAACACCACCTTCAACCCCACCTTTTTCCCAGATTCAAATTCACTCCTTCATTCCCAACTCCTCTACCTCCCCCTGCCTCAAACAGCACAGGGAGATGGGGAGTGGGGATCACAATCAGTCCATAGCAGCTCCTCTCTGCTGCTCCTTCCTCCTCACGCTTTTCCCCTGCTCCTGAGTGGGCTCTGCAGGGGCTGATGTCCTTCAGGAAATATCCAGGTGTTCTGGTGTGGGGTTGTCCAGTGGCCGCAGTGTGGATATCTGCTCCAGTGGGGTTCTCCATGGATTGCAGAGGGATGAACTCCTTCACCATGTTCTCCACAGGCTGCAGGGGAATCTCTGCTCTGGCACCTGGAGCATCTCCTCCCCCAGCTCCTTCTCTGACCTTGGTGTTCACACTGCGATTTCTCCCTTTTTACCCCCCTCGCTCTGCTCTACATCTGGAATTTTTTCTGTTTCTTAAATATGTTTTCACAGCAGCACACACATTTGGCTGATGGTCTCAGCTGTGTCCTGCAGTGGGTCTGTTGTGAGGCCAGCTGGAAGCAACTGTGTCTGGCATGGGGCAGCCCCTGGTCTCACAGAAACCACTCTGCAGCCCACCAGTTACCAAAACCTTGCCACCCACACCCAATACAAAATTATATGAACTGGGGTAGCCAGTCTGGCCTTCTGGCCAAGTATTAATTTTAAAGATCTATCTAAACCACTTTTATTTCCTTTCAGATCATCCTCTACAGGTCAGAGGAAGTCACATTGTGAAGCCCATCCCTTGGAAGGAATACCACAGTCTTTCAAGGTCTACTGGCTTCTCAGAGCTATGTTTCTCATAATACACATTCCTGATCTTGCCTTACAGATGGGTAGACAGAGTTCCAAGGAAGGCAAGCACTGACGTTTGTGGTATTCCCAGCACTATTTTTTTAAACACTGGTCATGCACATGTACGTGACTTTTCCTAAAAAAGGACTAGACTGCTGAAAGAAATCTACAGATAGATTTTTACCCTATATTTTGCAGTTACATAATGCACTAGGACCCAAAACCATTCCTGAGCTCAATGTACAATCCAAGTCCACAGCTTGAGATACCAGAGAATCTCTATCCAATACTGCTAGTAAGGATTTAGTATTTTGCTAGTTATTGTTATGAAGGAAAAGCAGAACACATAATTCAGCCAGAAGCTTGTAATATTCCTCATCGTGAGATGGTGAAGAGAAAGTTAATGTAAATTTTATGTCTGTTCCCTGCCTAAATACCTTTTTTTTTGTGTTCAGATATCTAAGGCTCTTTTGAATTCAGAAAATAACTCAAAATACGTTGTTATCTTGCTAGACATTTACAAACATAACATCATAAAAAAATACGCTGGCTTTTAGTTTTCAAGGACAATGCAGTAACAAAAGTAAAAGTCATCATCCAAAAATTCAAGAGTTTGTATGTGCATAAATTACGATACCATTCCCAATCATATTCTGTGCGATTTTGTTTCACCTTTCATAGAATGCTGCTGTATTTTTTTTTTTTGGCTCCTTGAATTATTATTAAGATAACCATTCATCTTTTTGGCATAATGAAAGGTATTATGAAGAGTTGTTTGATGTAAAAAAAGTTTAGGGAAATAGATGTTGCTTGGGAACATGCAGTTCTCTTAAAGTATTTTGAAAATGTACAGTCAAGTGCCTTATTTTCCAGCTAAGATTTCTGTTGAAACTGATCTTTCTACAAGATAATGAAAGGATGAGGTAAAACAATGAGATATTCTTTTAGAAGGAAAATATTCTCTCTGTACCAGTTTAGCAATATAGCTGTAAAATGAAATGCTCGGTTAGACTTCTTTTTCACTCTCTTGACTTTAGCTTTGCATGACCATGGGTTTAGTGTGAGAAACATTTTGCTGAGCTTTATCTAATTCTTCATTTATATTATAGGATATACAGTCCAGGCACTTTCAGAGTACATAAATTTGGTTTTTTGATACCAAGGGAAAATCATTTTACTTACTGGTTACATAAAGACAATCTGAACCCAGAAAATATAATGTATGTGGTGTGTTTCTGTTTTGTTGTTGCTGTTGTTTTAAGAAAGCCATTCATCCATATTTCCAGAAGAGATCTGGATACAAAAATCATTATTACCCTTAACATGAATCCTTCAGAAACACTTTTTTATAAATTTAAATCACTACATGGTAACTCATAAGACAGGAATAACCTCTACTGAGTAGCTAAGTATTTCACAGTCCTTGGAATATTTGCAAATGTACATTTAAATCTTCCTAGGAATGATAGGAACTCTATGCTATAAATTCCTTTAATACTAGAACTATAAATATTACTTTATGAAGCCTGCTTCTGCCTGTGTTTTATAGCTTGCTCTGATTTGGCTCTTCTTTTAGAGATTTCAGTTATTACTTGTGAAAGACATTAGGCTTTTCCTTCCTAAAACCACGTGCTGAGAATGATTCCAGACACACAAACACAACTATTAATAAAAAGGGTTTAAACATGAGATCAGTCACTGCTGAAACAGAGCTCATTTTCAGTCAAAACAGGAAAAGAATTAAATCAGAAATTAATGAGAAAAACTTCCTGTAGTAGAAAAAAAAGTTGTACCAGAAAAATGTCATGTGGAAAACAAGGATTGGTTATTTCCAAAATAAATTATTTCTCAGATTCTGTGCTACCTAAGCTTTAGCAAGTTAAGAGTCTAAAGCCATAAGAGCAGGCACAGTAAAGTACAGCACTTCTAATAGCAGACCATAACTTGCATGTATGGAAGAATATAAACCAGGGTGTGTATAGGGCTGGCTTTTCTCTTCCACTTCCAGAAATCAACAGTGTGGGACGTTTATAGCTGGAACTTGTATCTGAAATGTCATGTCTGATGGCCACAGATAGACCATTCCTCCATGAACTTGTTGAATCCTTTCTTGCCTTTTTTGGAAGGTGTAATATCTTGTGCTGAGTGAAAAAGTATTAAAGTTGCTTATTTTAAACCTATTACCCAAGAATTTCTTTAGATCCTTCCAGGTTCTCATATTGTATGATATAGTGATAATATTCCTTATTCACCTCCATGATTTATAGCACTCTTATATACCACCCAGGGTCATGCAATGTTTTCTTAAGGAGAGATAGAAGAGAAATATAGTGTAATAGTTGCAAAAGGGAGGCTTTAAACTCAATCAAATGGAGAGGCTTCACCATGTGTCTTTTTTAGACTCCCTGGGTGGAAGCCAGCTCAACAAAAATAAGGAGTAGCTACTCCTTGTCAGCATTCTTCACTAAATTGTAATTGTCTGATTATAGAAATGTCCCTTTAAGAAAAAAAACCAAAACACAAACAGTTGCCTAGCATGCAATCTCTTCAAGTACTTGTAAAATATTCAAATTCTTATTCTTTCTGCTTACTATCATTCCATGAACTCTCAGCTCCTAAGTCCATTTGCCATTATCCCCTATTCTCGTCAGTGGTAGATAATGTACTCTTTGCCCAGAAAACACACTTGATTTTTCTAATTTATTTGTTCTACAATCTTCCCCTCATCCTCCAATATTTTCTATCTCTGTTATCAGCTTGAGAAGGGTATATTGTCATCCACCTGCATTTGTCTTCACTGCAGTTGCCCTCAATATTTTCCTCATTACTCCCATGCATCTCAGATGCATTCAGAGATATGCGACTTGCCTCCTCGAACCTTTTCTTGATTTCTCATCAGTTTCTTAATTAATAGTTCCTGGAAAATCCTTGACTTCTGTCCACATCATTTTGTACTATACCGTCTCTCCTTTGTCAAGTAGTTTGCTTATTTTCTTTAAGCAGAGCATAATGATACCCTCAGATATTTTGAAATAATGCCTACTTTATACTCAAGTTCCAGCCAGAGAGATTGTAAATATTATTCTGCAACTCATTCTTTTAGAAGCCATGTCAAAAGTGTCTTAACAAGAGGAACAGAACAAAGGTATTTTATTTTTTATAGCAGGTTTCAGGGTCACCCTTCAATTTCCAATACTAACTGAATCACTTCATTTTATATACTCAATTGCTTGTCATTTTATGTTGTGAAATGGAGTCAATGTAACAGAGCAACATGTTATTATTCCCTTGTTACAAAAGTTAAAGTAGTGAATGAAAGCATACAGTTGAAAAAGCCAATACTAAATATTAAAATAGAAATTTAAGTTTGATGGTGTGCCATGTTTTGGGGTTTGCTTTGGAAGAATGTTTGAGACATGCTAGTACAATAGCCACAAGAAGCTGACTTAAAGAGATTTTTCTCTTCAAGCAAAACATGTCTCAGTTCCCTGGGAAATGTAGGTACAGACTATTGGAAAGGCACTTTCTCTCTCCTCTACAGTTCTGCACAGAGTGGCAGTTTTTTGTTTGTTTAGTTTGGGCTTTTTCCCCGTACAGAAAACTAGAATAAAGACAGGGCTTTGGTTCTGCATATTAATAGCTCCTTGCAATACTCATATAACTCACAATAACAGTGCAAGAGTATCCCTCCCCTATTCCTCTTGCTTTTATGGTTCCTTATTTGTCTACTCAGTTGCAGGTCACCATTTTTCAAACAACAGTTGAATTATTTCAAGTTTAATTCTGACTTTTGCTAGACTGCCAGTAAACTTCTGTCTTTCTGGTTGTGAAAAGCATGGTGTGCATTATCATATAGTTCAACAACTTGAAAAGAAAAATGTATTTCCTGTGTTTGACATCTAAAATGAGAAAATAATAGTCACTTGTACAATTTACTGAATAAAAGACCTGATCCCGCTATTCCCATTTTCATTTAAGGGTCCTTTATCTGCCAGTAAGACCTAGTAGTTTTATCAGCACACCCTATGGCAACAGCATTCAACTAGATGCACTTTCTATAATTCAGCCATGAAGACCACCTTACTGTCACCACAAGTAAAGAACGTAATGCCTACTCGAAAGAACTGCCTGAGAGTCTGAAGCAGAGCATAGAGAAGAAGGATTACTTCTGCACTGACTTCTTTATTTCCCTTTCTGCACAGTTATTTTTCTGAACAATAAGGGATTTGTTCCCTCTGAGGAAGATTTTGATGTTTTCCAATATACTGAAATACTCAGTGTATCAGGGGATTCTCAACAACAGGGATCCACTTAATTAATACTGAATTACTCTGGAAATCCTATCAAAGTACTTACAACAATTACAGTAATACTAAATGAATTCATCACAAGTCGTACTAAATGAATTAATAGTGGTTGGACACTCATTTTCTACAAATGTTGAACCCACTGTAGGATACTTCAGCTGAATCAAAAAAAGGTAACATCTAGAACATTCATTTAACATATGGAGGGATCAAATACCATTTTCAGTTATCACCTATGGAGAAGCATACAAATTAAAACTTATAGCACATATGTGGCAAACTACATCCATATTTCTCAGTGAAGAAGCTAATGACAGAGTAGAATTTTTTGTAAGGCATTGTCAATGGTAAAGAGAAAGACGAGTTAGAAATGTCACCTTGGCATTTTCCTTAAATGGGCACTGCTTGAGAAAATAAGAATTTCTCATTAATCTACTTCTATTGTTTATAGGTGTGACCATAAGAAAAGCAGCTGGGCCCTTGTGGATTAAGAATGCCAAGCTTCCCAGTAACACTTTGAAGTTGGAGATATTTAATCTAATTTTGGTCTGTAGAAAAAAGTTTGTGTAGGTCAGTTGTCTTTCCCTGTCTCTAATGTGTAAGAACAATAAAGCAGAAGGCCAACAGTAATTAAGTAGTCCAGAATACAACATCCTTCATGCAGCACCACAAGAAGGGAAGATGAAGCGTCAAGTCATCTAAGAATACGTTTTTTAGTGCTTCACCAACAGGCACAGATATTTTTGATAATTCAAATATTGTCTGCAATTGCCCATAGATAAAAGTTATTCATTCCTGAAAGCAGGCATGCTATCCTATTTCGACTTTCTATAAGGAAATTTTACCAGACATTTATTTCCTCTCTACGCCCACCCCGGTATTAGTAATACAATATTTAGCAGAGCAGTCAGCTATGTAGGAAGAGGGTAATTTGCCAAAGAGTTGTAGGCAGAAGCAAACTGTTTGGAGCCTGTCATCAACAAGGGACCAAATTATAGTCAAGCTGTGTTTTGTAGTGTGTGTACCGTACAATATTTATGGTAGGGGTGAAAAATAAGGTGCAGGTTTTTAACATCTGACTCCCTCAAGACGACTGGTATGAATAAGGACTAAACCCCATTCTAAATACCCTTAAAAACAAAAAAATCTCATTAGATATCTCAGAGGAACTTTTTCTAACACTGTTTTGCATAGAGGTTGTATGTTTTTATTGGTCAGCAAAGTAAAGAGGGGAAAAACTAAGCCTATATTTAAATACTGGAAATTGAAATCACAAAATGATGAAAAATTATAAAGTCAAAACCCAGACAAAACAAGCCTGTTATGAAAGTTCAGAGTAGTCCTTAGCATTCCCTGATTTAATCCCACTGTAGCATGATGTGCTAACTATATAGTAACTATATGTTATGTTAAAAAAAAGTTTTGTTAGGTACCTAGATGCAGATTAGTTACCTAAACATAAATTACTCATTAGAATAATTTATTAAAAACTGATATTTCTACTTTTTTTTTTAAGGCTCAATGTGACTTACATGATGAGTATTTTCAAGAAAGCTGGATTCAATATATAAGCTGAATGTTTGATAGCATTTAAATGAAAAAGATCTTTAAAGGAAATGTAATTTTACATTTCCCTATTTATTTTTTACTACTACAATTACCACTAAAATAGGAGCCAGATAAGAGAGAGTAAGAATATAATAGAATCCACCTTTGGATAGAACAAAGAATTCTAAAAATTTCAATCCTACGTCTTCGCTGAGTTCATTAAACATCTACTGTATACTTTCAATTTAACATGCTGTTTTGATGCCAAATGAATTCTAGACTTGCCATAACATTTTTTATCACGGGAACTTCTACTTATCTTGCAGAATAACATAATTAAATAAAATTACATTTTCTTCTAAATTGTCTAACAGAAACAGATAGCTTAATACAAATATACCATTACCAATTAAATAGGTAATACATGACCAAAACACGAGGTATTTCTTGATAATGAGGACACCCAAGAATTGTCCAGGTCACTTGTGACACAAAGTACTTTTCTTATCGAACAAACAAGGAATCTATTTCACTTAAATTGATTGACACTGCTCAAAGGGGAGATATTGACTTTTATTAGCCTCTTTTTCTTTAGCTTTTTCTTTCACTCTGAAAATCGTCAAATAAATTGTTTCAATTGACACACACAAAAAGAAATAAAACTCCTTTGCCTTGTGATAGAGTCTTTGCTACAAGCAACAATATTCACTGCAGTCATAATGTGGAAACTCCACCAGAGAAATAATTCACATTGAAGTATTAATTTCACAGTGCCCAGAAAAATGAAAAAATACAAATGACATATGTAGAAAGAAACAGAGCGAAAAGATGCAGTGGTCAAATGGAACCCTTATTAGAGATCTACAAAGTTTTCAATACCATTTCCACTTTTCTCCTAACATAGAAACAAAAAGATAACTTTTTTTTTCTAAAGCAGGTAGTTTAGTGGAAGTGTTTATATAAATATTAAAGAACTAAAGAAGTGACTTTCAAGTAGCTGTCTTTAAGCTGCACTTGGCTCATTGTTTATATCATTTTTATGGTGCAGCGTGCATACATGATTCTCAATGACAGCATCCCATCGCTTTCTGACCATTCAGAATCAATTCCTCAAAAATTAAAATTTAACCTTTTTTGTAGCCTTTTAATCTTTGGTTATGTTGATTAAGTGTACCAAGTAGTTTAAAAACAAATGCCAGATGTGTAAGGAGCAGATTTTTATACTCTTACTGATAGTGAAAACCATCTTTACTTCAGTGGTCATTTCACTGACATTCTTTAACCAAAGGTGATGCTCCTCAATACGAAAAAATGTTTGAAGTGTCTCAAATGAGTCTCTAAATCTGTGCAATTATTTTTCTAAAATATACAGAATTATGAGGGATATTTGGAATAATTTTTGTTTGTTTGTTTTGTTTTAAATACTTTTGGTTTTTCCTACACATATTAAACTCTACATCCTATGGTTTAGTAGGAATGAACATAATGACAGGAGAAAAAAACCAAGACTAGTTATTTTTTATTAATTAAAGCAAGCTGAAAAGGTCAGAACACAACAGAAAGAAGCGTTGGGAGATACGTAACAGGAACAAGAAACTGATGTATTTCTTGCTCGGTTTTGTATCAGTTTAAATGCTTTTCCTGTCACTGTAAGAATCTCTGATAAAACTGTGAGAATATGAATGACTGCGGAAGAGGTGACCTAGCGCTCTGATGGGTCCTGGGTAAAGAGCTTACATTGTTCCAGTTACCTTGTTTCCTAGCATCTCCTGGAATAAGAAAGTTCCAAAAGGAAACCTGAGGAGAGAAAATGCATTTCAAAACACAACAATCTTTTTAGTCTAAAGTATGGGTAAAAAGCCTTTATTCTCTCCCCCTCCGCACTGCCCCCCCCCCCCCCCCCCCCCCCGGAGAAATTTAAGACATAATGCTGAGAATTTTCCAAAAATGTAAGGTCTGTGACACAAGAAATAATATCTGATGATTCCTATTCTGTCCTTTCAAACATCTCATTTTGAAGAATAATAATTTCCTTCCTATATTAGAGAACATTATGGTTTCTAATAGTTAAATGTGGGCATAATGCCCAAAATATTAAATTCATATACTCCCTTATAAAATAAGTGTTAAAAATTGTAACAGTCTTAATATCGATAGAAATCTTTCCTGAATCTTAATGTATTCTCCTGTAACTATGCATTCCATAGTATGAGGTGTGTATTAATAAGAACTCAAAAAATAAAAAATTCTGATGAAAGTCTTCCTCCTTCTACCAAAATATTGCATGAAGTTGTCACAAGTCTGTTCTAACTCAAAGAAAAAAATGTCAAGCACTGCCTTCTTTCCTTTTGAATTCCTTTTCTATGTTTTTGCACAGAAATATCTCCATTTATCCTCTTCCTTAAGACAGTAACTTCTACTTTTTATTACTAACTTATTTATAGAATTTAAAGGTACACAACAGGGTTTAAAGTGTTTGCCAGATGCTGGCATAAGTGATTGTCATGGTTTAACCCCAGCCAGCAACCAGGCACCATGCAGCTGCTCACTCACTCCCCCACTCCCAGCGGAATGGGGAAGAGAATTGGAAAAAAAATAAAACTCATGGGTTGACATAAGAACGATTTAATAACTAAAGTAAAATAAAATGTAATACTAACAATAATAGTACTAGTAATGAAAAGGAATAAAATAAAATAACATAAAATTATAAAAATAAACCCCAAGAAAAGTGATGCACAATGCAATTGCTCACCACCCACTGACCAATGCCTGAGCAGCAATCTGCCCATCCCGGCCAACTCCCCCCAGTTTATATACTGGACATTATGTTCTATCATATGGAATATCCCTTTGGCTAGTTCGGGTCAGCTGTCCTGGCCATGCTCCCTCCCAAGCTTCTTGTATACCTCCTCACTGGCAGAGCACGGGAAACTGAAAAGTCCTTAAGTTAGGATAAGCGCTACTTAGCAACAACTAAAACTGTGTTCTCAACATCATCCTCACACTAAATCCAAAACACTCTGTACCAGCTACTAAGAAAAAAATTAACTCTATCCTAGCCGAAACCAGGGCAGTGATAAATTACAGTTACTCCTATTTTCTAAATATTTTTTTCAGCATTGGGAAGAGCTGGAGCTTCTGTTTGATTGGATGTTAAAGCCTACTTCTGGGTAATTTCAGCCTGTCATCATCAGAGCACCATAAGGCTCCAAAAATATTGTTGTATAACTTCCTTTGTAATAGAATAAAAGATTTTGCCACTGTAAAAGAGATAGAAATGTATATTAGAGTAAAAGACTGATATCACTCAGAGTGATTACAGGAACCAGCAAAGTAGCAGCAACAGGAGTGCCAATGGAAATATAAATTACAGAAACTAAGCTTTAGGTCAAGTCAGAGGAAGCAGTGCAGGCAGTACTCTGCAATTGCTTTAAGAACATGTCTATGGACAGGTTAGGGTTCATCTAAAACAGACAACAGTTCCCACCAGGAGTTAGCTTTACTATGTATTTTTGTAAAACCTTGCCTTGTTTCTCCTCTTTGTAGCTTTTCAGCTGTCCTAGCCTCATCTCTTCCTCTTTCATGCAACTCTTAAAAGTCAAAGGTCAGGGTTGGGTTCACCTACTGTACTAGTCTAATTTTTCCTTTGCCCCAACTCTCCCCATGAGCTTTAAATTCAGTTCAAGCCAAAAGCCAATCTCACCAATAATTGACACAAGTGTTGATCAACATCAACAGATGCCTGTTTTTTAAATGAGATAACAGACTTAGTCCAGGTACATAAAAGGAGAAATAAAATTCAAAGTAAAGACAAGCAAATATTTTATGTCCTCCTTATACTGCAAAGAAGAGTTTTTAATAGGTTCTAACGTATGAAATATCTGATTCAACAGATTTATCAACCAACACTGGTAATGCCTGATTTTTATTTTTTTTCAAAATTCTTTGCCCTTCTCATCCCATAATCAGAAAAACTTCTATTACAATGACAAAGAAGTCACAGCTGTAATTTTAAAACCAACACAGTGTCTTGGTGACAGCCACAAAACTACAATGAGACAAAGGTTTGTCATTCAAACTTTACTTTTGTTTCTTTTTAGTATTAATTTGAGAGCAATCTTATTGAAAACTCTATAACTAAACCCCCAAACTATTCATTTCAAAATAAGGAGGTAATATTATTAGAAAAATATGCTTAGTTTTACACATTGTAAAGCTGTGTCTGTTCAACAGATAATAGAGTTTCTTGTGGATGTATAGAGCAGTTGACACAACTGACCTCTTCCAGAGCTGTCACAGCTTGCAATGTAAATATGCATGAGATCCACATTTTTAAGCTGATAAAAGGCAAATTCAACATATTTGAAAAGTAAGGCTCAAAGGTAAGTGCTGAATCAATGAAAAGGCAAAGATCATCACAAAGCACAATGAGAACAGAAGATGCCTGGAATTTGTTCAAGGACAAACTTTTAGATAAAATGAGGGACATTAGACTGGCGGTGGCTAATTATAAAAAGCCATAAAGAGCACACATTCTCATCTCATTTTATACATTCACAAAATATTCTCTCAGTTACTCAAAATCATCTTAGTAGATTGGCTGAACACATGAACAAGAAATAATCCCAACACTGACAGCACAATAATAAAGGTACCATAATCCAAGAAATAAACCATATTAACCTCATTATTACTGGTTCCTGCTGAATTTTACGCATTGTAACAATGCTTTTTCTAAGTGTCATCTGAGTGGAATCTCAGTGACATACCAGGCAGAAAGGGCAGTGCAAGCATGGGTTTTTTTATTAGTGTGGTTTTGCTAATACAGAAACTGCAGTAGGGAAAGTAAAACTTCAGGCATGTTGTTATAAACATCAACAGCATTAGCAAACCAAGCACGGTCACTGTCCCAAAAACACATGAGAAATATAAACAGACGAAGAAAAAGGACAATAAGAATATTACATAAACACAGCAGCCCAAACAAAAAGTGGAAACGGTTTTCTGCATCCTTGTCTTTCTTTTCCTTTCTATGAAACAAAACAGAGGAGAGGTAGTGGGAAAAACGGAAACTGCAGAATATGATCAGTTGGTAGAGAAAAGACAAAACATAGCAAAGAATGAGGAAAGGGATTTAGTGATAGAAAGGAAGGCAAGAAGATGTTAAGGAATGCAATAGATAAAGGTTCTAGTTTTTGCCATGGAGAAATTAATGAGACAAAATAAAGTGATCATTACAACAAACATGTAACATAACGATGCAAGAACCATGACACTGGATCAGAACAAAAATCCTTCTTTGGTCAGTTGCAAAATGTAAGTGCAGAATATAAGGCACAGGGCAAGTATAAACTGATCCTTCCCTAGACTGCCTCTCAAAATGTAACAAATGGTAGTTTAAGAACTTGCTACGTGGACTGTCACAACCCGGGCTGGACAGACCAGGGAGTCGTGGTCAGTTCGGAATTCCCCCAGGCCGAATTAAGGTGAAGCGACACCAACGATCAGCTGGCGGTTTTATTCACGGCAGAGGCAGCCTGAGCGCGGGAGGTGTAACAGCAGGTGGCGGCGTTCCTCACAGCGGGAACCGGCGCGAAACCCCCGCGGCAGCCCGGGTGACCCGCGGTCACCACGTACGGATCAGCTCCGGGAGGGGAATGAGGCGAGCCCTCCCGGCGACCCCCTGGCTTTCCAGGCTCCCTCTCGGAGAGGAGCCCGGCGGCGGCGGGATCCGCTCCGAGTCCCAGACCTGGCCAGCGGTTCTGTCTCTAAAGGGATGAAGTCCAGGGATTATGGGGGGAAAAAAAAGAGAAAGGAGAAAGCTCTCACCGGCCCTGGCTCCAGCGCCGCTCCCCTCAGCCCAGGGGTCCCGTCCCGCAGGGCGCGCGCACGCGGGGCTCCAGTTCGCGCCCTTTTATCCTCTCCCGGCCCCTCCTTCGGGCGGGCACTCGAGCTCATTAGGCTCATTAGGAGTCACGGGCGGTTCGTGCTTCCAGAACCTTCGGGAAAGGGGTCGGCGGGCCGTTCGGGGGTGGCGTCCCCTCCCGCGCAGAGCCGAGGGCGGTTCGGTCTCCGGCCGCGGCCGGTGAGCTGCCCCGCTCGGCACGTCCGGACAGCGGGTGCGGAGCGGGAGCTGCGCACCCTCCGGCACCGCGCGGCACGGCCCGGCCTCCCGCCCCGGGCTGCTGAGGGGGCTGAGCCGGGCTGACCGGGCTGGTCGGCCGCTTCTCGCCTGCGGTTCCTTGCCAGGCCGGGTTCGTTGTTATGCAGAGTTCGTTTGTCCTTAGGCAGAACTTGCCCCACCACGATGTGTGAGGCATTAACTCTTCCAGTCTCTCACATGGAAGAGTTAAGCGTGTGTAAGAGTTTCATGCAATGAACTATATGCCTGACACCATTGCTATGCAAGGTGCTGTTGCTTTTATGATCCCAAACAATGGGGAGAAAGTGCACAGGAAAAGGGCACAGTGCAAATCTTTTCCCGTAACTTGCATTCCTTCTATACTTGCCGTGTAGGAACTCAATTCTAAATCAGAACGTGCAACCAGCAACTGGCTTTTGGAGAATGATGAAAGGTGCAAGCTTTGTGTTGGCAAGGATGGTGAAGATACGAGAAGAAACAAGTTAGCTTGGGATCCGTGAGAATATAGAACCCTGGAGTCATTGACCTATTTTTTTTCTGAACCAGTTCAGTCCGATTACTTAATGAAAAATAAGCTTATTTCCCACAGTACTTTGGATGTACGTGATTACATAACTTTGCTGAATCCGTGACTACAGGATGATGCTCCCTGAATTTCTCTCACACCAAATGAAACTCAGACTCAAAGCTGGATTCGGCAGTTAACGCTATTTCTATCCATATGTTTTATGATAATTCTGTATGTGAAACTCCATAAACTTTTCACTTGAGTTTCTTATTAGCAATTTAACCTTGTAGAAATCTGCTTTCTATTCTCAAAATACATGTCCTTTATTGTAAAGATAGCATGTTCATGATATTTGCAGATCCAAGATGTGGTACAATTTGGGAAAATCCAGAAAAAAGCCGTAAGGATGACAGAGTTCTAGTTCCTATGGTTTAACAAGAGACTTTTAGTAAGCAGAGTTGTTACAGCCTGAAGAGAAAACAGAAGACATGATAGCAGTCTTAATGTATGTAAAAAGCTTCTGTTCTCAATGTCCATAGTGGAGAAGACAAAAACTATCAGACTTAAAATAAAGCAAGAAAAATTTAGGCTAAACTTTAAGAAAGATTTTCTATCAGAAGGGCTTCTAAGAACTAAATAGGTTACTGTGCTAAATTGTAGAGACCTAAGATTGGCAGCCCTTTAGAACAGATTTAACAAAATCTGTCAGGAATGACCTTCCTAGAGTTGAGAAAAATTAACTCAATGAAGTGGAAGGATACCCCTCCAACTGCTGTAACTCTGACTGTAGCTCATTATTTCACCTGGGAGTAGATTGCACATGCCTATTAAGCAACAGGAAAAAATGGTGTTAAGCATGGCTTGAAAGACATTAATGTTTAAATACTGGCAGACATTCAGCTTTCACAAAAGAGAATGAATATATTTACATGGGGATAACCTTTTTATCTCTTTTACATTAAAAAATCAGTCTCTCTGAAAAGAGATTGCTACTGGTAAACAGGCTGACTCTCTAGCAAAATTTATGGAATGGAAGTTATAATTGTTGTATAATGAGGAAATTCAAGTTACATTTGTAAGTAGCAGGGTGTCAGGGCTGTGCCTGTGCACATACCCAGCACACTCAGTCATCAATTCCCTCAGTGGTTCAGGAACTTCACATTAGTCATCAGCAAAGATGAGACAAGCTGGTTGACTGAGCTGCTGTCTGGTTTCAAAACAATGCATTTGACTCATTGTCACAGGACCTCTTCAGGTGGGAGTTTCAGACAGTCCTGGCATCATATCCTTCCTCTGTGAAGTTCCTGATAGACCTGGATCAATTGATAGACACCATTTGTATGGACAGATGTACTGATAAACATCCTGGGTGCAGTGTCAGGCAGTCACAGGGACTCTCCCAGACAGGTGCAGCTGCACATGGCTAAGATATTTCTAAACAGTCGGTAGATTTTTTTTCCTGCAGAAAATGTTTGTTTAGGACAGTCTTTTGTGCACAGCTGAGATAATTGACATGTTTTTTGTGTAGTTTCAGATACGCAATAGAAATGGATCACGTATATCCTGGAGCGATCATGTAGGACCTCTGACCAGCTGGATTATAAGAACTCAGCAAAACACGGGTTTGGGGAATCATTCAGTCAAGCTAAAAATCTGGTTACGGGGACCCTTGCAATGGAGACTGCTGTCACATCCAGACAGCAGCTGAACGTCCTGTTCAGGAGATTAGATTCCCCATATGAGCATTACCTTCTGTAAAAGATACCAATATACTAATTTTCTTTCAGCAAACTTTCTGTCAATGAGTGTCTGTGCAACTGACCTGTTGTTCTAAAATTTGCAGATACAATTGCAGGTTTTATTACCGTTTAGTTAAACACTTCCACCAATATTGTGATATAATGGGCAAGGAGGAAGACAAGATTCATTCTCCAAAGAACTTTCACACGTGAGCTATTTCTAAAAACAAGAATAAATCTTCTTTTAGCAATGCTCTAGAAAACATTTTAAGTTGTCTCTAAATATATCATTGATAAAATAAAAAAAGAAATACAGATCATTTTTACTTTTGGACAATATAGCCTGTCTTTTTTTAAAAAGAAAAACTTTCATCTTAAAGCCTCAGCTTGTTGTCTAAGTTATTTATCTTCTTGTGCTTTCAATTACTTATTCTTGGAAGTCTTCCCCCACTCAAGTAAAGGCGAACGTAGTTTGGCAACAACACCTTTTGACACTTCAGTTACGAAAGGGAGAAGGGCAGTACTTAGCTGACACACAACCATGCCAAAAGAAATTGTGAGTTTGACAGAACATCTGGAAGTTTGTAGTTTTGCTACCAGAAGAACCAAACATAGAAACAAATCCATACCCTGATACAGTACAAAATAATCAGCTCTGCTGACCTCGTGCTTCTAGGATCGAAGAGAAATTTATGTATACCAAATAATACAGCAATGAATGTGAATCCAACAGACAGCAACTATGGAAACACCCTTTAAAATCCCCAGGAATATACTAGACTACTTCATCCCCCTAAAAATTCAACAGACCACCTATGGAAATGAAGACCCACTCCTAGGTACATTCATCCAAGCAACAAATGAAGAAATAACGTGGGTGAGGGGATGAAATCAACACACCATTAGTTACCTGCCACTAGCCATACACTATCGTTCCTTTCTGTTGCTCTCTGTTTGTGTCACTTCTGCGAACTGCAAGCCCTTGGCAGCGTCGCACTCTTGCTGCGTGTTTGCATTTCATTCCAGCGTGCCGCTGAGCCCGGTGACGGCAGGCGGGAGGACGCAGGCGCTCCCTCCGGGGGCAGGTGTATCTGCCTCGTTCCCCTCTGGTTCTGGGGCCTGGGGAGCTCCGTGGAAGCATGCCGAGGACGCACGTAGTCTCAGGGCCCCGAGGGTACCGCCCAGGCTCGCTGTCCCTGACCGGCCTCACCTGGGACCCCTTGACCGGGGTCCACAGACCCCCGTTTGGTTCTGCTGGGCTCTACCCAGTGCCCGTGCCCAGCCTCCCCCCTGTGCCGCCCCCAGCCAGTCCTGGGCCTGGTGCGGTGGGGAGGTCGTCTCCCTCCCGGACCAGCAACGTGGCTCGTCTCCAGCCTCCTCCCTGGCACTGTCTCCCGCTATGGTGGGCCAGCGTTGGGGGCTGTCAGTGGCCGCGTTACTGGCCCCAGCTTTGCCCGCTGAGCTCAGGCCCCACGGGACAGTGCTGGCCGGGGAGGGCCTGGCGGTCCCTGAGGTCCCCCGTGGTGCTGTGGACATGCGCTGCTTGTGGCCATAGCTGGTCCTCCTGGTCACAAAGCTCAGGTTGGGACCATTTCTTAGATCGGCCTGACTTTGAGCCCTCTTCAACAGAGAAGTGCCACGAGCAGCTGGAAAGAAAGGGGAGGGCTCCCTCTCCCCGCTGCTGTCTCTAACACCCAGCTGCCGCATGGACAGGCTGCAGGCTGCTGAAGGCAGTCTATGGGAGATGGGCACACACCTGGGCATGTGATGTGCTATCATGGCGCTCGGGGACAACAGGATTGCCTATCCATGTGTTGTGGAGAGCCGCATCCAGCCCCAGCTGGGGCTGTGCCACTGGGACGCGCAGGACAGGCACCAGCTCTCGTGGTTCCCCTCTGACGTCTCTTTGGATGCTCACCGTCTGAAGCTGCAGAAAGAACAAATGAGCTTCAAATTGAAATACTACAGAAGAGAAGAAACAGGACGGGGTAGTTGTCTGACTGTCAAATTTGTGTTAATGGAATCACCTCTCTTTGTGCATCATAGTCCTATTGAGACTTTATATTTTATGGCATATTTTGAGTATAAGCATGTTTGCTCTCTTAAAGTAGCATGCACTGACAGATTCCTAGATTTAGTATTGTACTAGTTTTGGCTGGGATAAAGTTAATTTTCTTCATAGTAGCCGGTTTGGAGGTATGTTTTGGATCTGTGCTGAAAACAGTGTTGATAACACAGGGATGTTTTAGTCACAGCTGAGCAGGGCTTACACAGAGCCAAGGGCTTTTCTGCTTCTCACCCCACCCACCAGCGAGCAGGCTGGGGGGCACAAGGAGTCGGGAGGGGACACAGCTGGGACAGCTGACCCCAACTGACCCAAGGGATATCCCACACCATAGGACGTCATGCCCAGCATATAAAGCTGGGGGAAGAAGGAGGACAGGGAGGACATTCGGAGTGATGGCGTTTGTCTTCTCAAGCCACTGTTACGTGTGCTGGAGCCCTGCTGTCCTGGAGATGGCTGAACACCTGCCTGCCCATGGGAAGTGGTGAATGAATTCCTTGTTTTGCTTTGCTTGCGTGTGTGGCTTTTCCTTTACCTATTAAATTGTCTTTATCTCAACCCATCAGTATTCTCATTTTTACTGTTCTGATTCTCTCCCCCATCTCGCTGCAGGAGAATGAGCAAGCGGCTGTCTGGGACTTAGCTGACTGTGGGGTTTAACCTACAACAAGTGTAATGAAAAAAAAATACTTTTATGACATGTCTATGTATGTGCATATATATATATATATATATGTATTACAACAAACCTTATTTTGACCTAAAGAACGTTGGATAAATTCTTGAGTTCTTAGAATCATCTGATAACCCCATTTGTTTGTATGCATTATCTTAAAAATTTTAACACTCATAGTTTATACATTTATAGTTATATTTTAATTTCTTATTTAACTTTGTGAATAGTGGAAATACAGCTTTTTCACTTCTGAAGAAGTAATATTATTTCCAATTACTTCAAATAGTATGGTAACCTAACGTTCTGTGGCTCTTGTAATGTAGGTCTTACAACTGTTGTTATACTTTAAACTTTTTTATTATTTAACCCTGTTAGGCTGTAGTAAGTCATGGTCTTGTTCTTATATAAAATATTCACATGCTTAACTTTGAGCACAAGTAACCTCATAAAAATCAATGAGCTAAGCAGATGTTTAAGATTAATCATGACAATAAATCTTTGGTGACTCGAGGCCTTTAAATTATATGTACCAAAGGTATTATAGTAACTTTCAAGGAACGACAAGAATTTTTGTTAAAAAAATGCAGCAACACCAAATTACAAAACACTTCTCTATACATTACTGAATAATAACTTTGGTCATTTACTTTTTCCCTTAAAAATCCAAACCCTAGACCAAACCAAATGGAGCTTGTAATTTCTAGAAGAAAGAGCCCTAATTAAGAAGCATATGTAGTGGAGGGAGGAAAAAAAGAGGGTAATAGTACTCAGAAAGTCATGAATAACTTAAAAATAATTTCTGAGCACAATTTTCCTCAGAAGAATTTTAGGGCTAGATCCAAAACCGTGTTAAAATCATGAAGTGCAACTTATGCGAAATTTAACACTTAAAAATGTGATCCAGACTCCTTCACCTTACATTTTGTTTGAGTTTTTGCAGGTGCGTCAATTCCTACTGTGTCAAATTGCTTACATAGTTTGCACAAAAGAGTCACCAGATAAAATTCATAAATGGATTAAAAGAACCAGTCACAACACAGGACCTTTTCTTGCTCCTGCTATGCCCAGAAGACCTGTCTACAACGTTATATTTATGCTTTCCTACTTTTGACCATGGTCCAGACCTTCTTGTCGTTCTTGGCTGTGCAATATGGCCCAGCTTCAACCTGAGCTGTGCATCTGTCCCAGCGTGTATTCCAGCTGGAGAGGAAGGAATTGCATGTGTTTGGGTTGAAGAAGGCATTGGACCCAGACCTTTCAATCCCCCAGAAAGAGTGGTAATATAGAAGGTGAGAAGTAGAGGCACTTTGCCTTGTGCACGAGGTCCTCCTCCTCTGTGGCCATATAGTGAATGTAGAGAACCAGCTGTCAATATCTGAAGGGATTATCTGAAGTACATGAGTATGGGTCAAGCTCTCTTAAGATGATAGCTGCCCAAACTGGTAGAAGACAAGCTAGCTTCAGTCAGAAAATCCTGTAGCTGCACTCTTGCAGGTGATAGCCACAATAGCGACCTATTAAGGTCAGTCTGATTGATCTATATGCACACACAGAGTTGGAGTAATGTATATACTTATTTTTGGAGTGGATCTGTCTTATATACTGCCTCCTCAAAGTGTAGGTGGAGACCATGTGCCATGCCTGTGCCTCTCTGTACTAAAAAGTCATTAGGTGCTAGAGTTAACTAGTTACTATGAGTCTTCCTGGGTAAGGATTTTGGGAAACGTATGTGGTTTCATGGATTCCACTCCAGGATCCTAAATACTACATGTGGGTACACTATTTTGCTATACATAAACCCTTAGGGCCTCATATTCTTATGACTTCAAAAAAGACATTTTCCCTCATCACACTGGGAATTAGAGATTTTTGCTGAGGCCACATATGTAAGACCAAGTTTTCACTTCTTCATACATTGAAAATTCTTCTAAATATACCACCCTAGAGCAAACAAACTAGATAGCCTGGTAATCAAAATTAGAGAGGGAAACAAGTCCTGAATTCTGAATGGACTGCCAATCCTGGAAAGATAATTTTTTTCCTTTAAACTTGGACCATAATAACTATCATGGCAATGACTATAGTACCTTTGAGATTACTTTGTTATGACTTTGAGGATGGCAAGTCTTTCCTCTACTCCTCTACCTCCTCCTTTTATGGCAAAAGACATGGTAACACAGGCCTTAATCCCCCAAATAAATCAACAGGTCAGCCTTTGCTATTAAGTAGTGTGGTGTTAATTCCTACAGTCAACAGATAAACAGGTACGTTTGGAAAGTAACATTAGGAAAGCAATTTCAAATTCACAGAGTGCTATTTGTTCTTTTCCATTCTCAAGGCAATACTGATAATGTGAAGATGTTTGCTACTGCCCTGTTAATCTGTTTTTACAAAGAGCTGTCCATCCTCTAATCTTGCTCAATTTAGTGAAGACGTTCTGCTTCTTCACTGCAAGAATTGCATTATATACAGACCTTGTAGGTCAAAACAAAGTTCTTGCTACTTTCCTTCTACCTTTTCAGTGATTTCTGGTCGTAATCATACTTACATGGTTGTACACAAATTATCACTAATTAGCATTACTTGACTAATGCATTTTCCGTATAATTCATGGCCAGTTTCCTTACTGTAGAACTATACCCATACAGAGAGCATACAAACCACCTCCCATAATATGCTGAAAATCAGAGAAAAGTCTTGATGCCCAAGCTCCCTGTGACAGAACCCAGACCCAGGCTTAATTCTGTCAAGTACTTCAAGTTCCCATCTCCATGACAAAAAATGCTTTGGTATTCCTGGCTGTATTAGACGTATTTCCTTCTGGCATCTTATAAGCAGTTCATCTGGCATACTTATCCAAAATTATCTTGCTGGGTGGTCTGCCCTAAAGTCACAGGTCCAAAATTTTGGGGTTGCACAAATCAGGGACTTGCGGTAACCAGACACTGCCCAAGCCTAAAAAGGTGGTGAGTCTCTGGCTCTAGGGGAGTTAGGCAAGAATGTAACCAAGAAAGACTTCAGAGGTTTATTATAAAATCCATGGAAGTAAATATGGTAATAAAATGTAGAAATAAAAAAAAAAACATTTTGGACTCAGCAAATAGATTTTCTGCTGAAAGCTGTCTCAGAAAATATCCATTTAGTTCTGTTTGTTATGGAATCATCATGAAGCTGTATGCCTGCCAGTCATGGGATACATAGCAGATAAGTCTATGTGTATATGTGCAGATGTATGATATATGTATCAGGCACATTTACCCTTTTATGACAATTTTCTGTGCTCTTTAATGTGACAGAACTTGTCCCAGATATGGAATTCTCAAAGTCAGTAGGATCACACACACACACGAAAAGGTGAATATAGGTAAATGGTATGTGCAATCAGGAATAAAAATAAAAAGTAAATCAGAACTCTGAAACAGGTCTTGCATCTTCAGAAAAGATAATGAGGTCCCAACTGACAAAAGGTGTTGAGATGCTTGGCCCTACTTGCCCAGCATTAATCCATTCATCCATGAGTTTAGTCCTGAAATAAGCACTGTCCTACATGGTTCATGATTCTATCAGGGGCTGTATATTCTCAATACGAGATTGCAAGGCACAGGAGGGATCTCTGGAGTAAGACGTATTCTGAGGAAGTACATGAAGGCATAGAAAATGGGCTGAAACTGAATTAAAAATTATTAATTGCTTATGGAACATTCTATTCAAATATTACTCTGCAATTAGGATGATCAGCTCTAAGAATAACTGGCTGCAATCTCTGACCCATTAGCTGAGTCTTACGCAGACTGACACAAGCTGAACAACAAAACTGGCACAGTGTGCAGGCTGCAATTGGCAGAGAAGACAATTCAGAGCACATTCTGTTTACATTAAAAGTCTGATGCAAAACACACACACAGTATTCAAAAACTCTGTGTGTGAAAGGCGCAACATGGACCACAGAACTGCTGAGAGATTCTGGAAGAGCACAGTGGGCAGTGTCCCTGCCTCATCTGACGTGGTAGTATCATGATCCCAGGATCTTGATCATGATTTTGTTTAATCCCTAATCAAGCAGGGCAGCAGTGGAGACATATTTCCTTGAGCTCTCTACCTGAAGTTGACTACCTCGTGGCTAGCTAGTTACAATCTCAATAATCAATAAATAATAACTTCAAACCTGCTGGCAATGAATATGCTTGACATTTAATACCTATCCAGTGTCTGTAACTCAGACAATGGTAATGTGACTATGGAAATATTCACATTTTCTTAAAAGCCTCAGCTCCTGAATTTTAATAATAATAATAATAATAATAATAATAATAATAGTAATAAAGTATGCTGTTTCAGATTTTCATTACAGACAGAAAACCTTGAATGTAACACAAAATCTGACAATTAATTTCTGATAATCTTCTGTAGATACCTCGCAATTCAAAGAGCTTTTCATCATTAGATCTAAAAGCACTACAGAAAATCAACTGTGTTAGCTCTGGACAGGAAAACTGCAGCCACAGTTTCACATTTGGTTTCTTCTATTACTGCACTTGAGAGGTTACCTCCATTTGATAGGCATTACTATTTGTGACAACATGCTATACAGTGAATCAGTATCAGGTAACTGAAGTGATTTAGTTTAAAAGTGTATCTGGAGGGAAAAAATGGTTAGATTCCCTCATCATGTGACAGCAGAAACCCCCCACATTTCTGCTGGTTCAAATGAAGCTGGGAAAGGGTATATAGGAATGGTGGAGGAAACAAGAACTCTAAGGTGCTGAGAAAAAACAAGTGGAATAAATGCCTGATTCACTGAATAGTGAAATGCCTACGTTAAATTTATCCTACTAAAATGGACATAAATGGTAGTGGATCCTATAGCTTCAGAGACTACTTTTTCTCCCAATTGCTTAAAAACAACATACAAAACCAGATCCCTGCTTTAAGAAAAGAAAAAAAGACGGTGATTTAGGCTAACCTCCTAAATGTTAATATTTGGGTTTCATGATATTACTAGCTCTCTGTCAGAAGTACCCGTCACAGACTTCATTAGAGAAAATTAAATCAGTGACCTCCTTATTCAGTTTTAGAAAGGAAGACAGGTCTACTTTATGATGTATTAATTTCTTTAAATTACAGATGGCAGTCAGTTATACCAGCTTGTTGCTTGTCTGTAGTGCTCTCTATAAAATGTTTCAAGCAGAAATGCCATTCATTTATATGATCATTATTAGCCCCTTCCTCTCTGCCTGCTTCAGGAAGGAAGTACAGTGAGTTTGCTCTCCATCTGGCACAATGTAAAACACGTGGGAAATCTGCCAGCATTCAAGGGATATCCTGTTCCTTGTGCCCCGGGACATACACTCATATACAGATCCAGAGTGGAAAGACATATATTCTAAGACTTCCTATTAGTGCCCTGCTACACACATGAGGGCTTAGCCAATATTTTTTAAACCACGATGTCAGCAGATTTGAAACCTCAGGTCTCAGCTGGCAAATCGGCTGAGTAGCCATTTAAAACATGTAATGGTAGCAAGCACAAAACATAGATTCTACAATAAATACAAACCATTAACAATAGGTAGAGAGTAGAAAATCATATCTGAGTTAATCTAAGAAAGAAAAGCAGACGATCCAGTTCAGGTATCAGCTAAAATTCAGACTGATTCCTACTTTATCCATGTCAGTTCAGCCAAGCATAATAAATCCTTCACAAACTGTAAAAGCTCACTTTAGTAAGAATAGTATTGCTACTTGTCATCATAATAGAGGATCATTGTAGATTCATTTTCTTCTTGAAGACTTTGCAAATGCATTGTAGCCAAACCTCTGGATGCTTAATGACAAGATGAACAGCTTATAGTGACTTACAATGTCTGCAATGGGTAGAGAATTTTTAAAACAGTATGATTTGATTTTATTAAACTAAATATTTGATATCCACTAAAATCTGTTCCAGTTTGGTTAACTAATTAGAAAATTATTTTAAAGAATTATAATGGAAAGTTTTCTAGGCTTTCAGAATTTTTTCAGCATTGCCCACAGTCTGCAAAACTTTTTTTATTAAACTGACATTTCCAAGATTTTGTGCAACCATTAGTAAACTGTTACATTAAGCCATAAAACAGAGAGTGTATAACAAAAAACTTCTTTTCCTTACTGTAACTTTCCCTCAGCTATAGAAATCAGTGTTTTCCTTTAGGGCGCTCTCCATGAATTACATTTGAGACTTTACTGTGTGTTTATGTAAGGAGAAATAATAATAGAAAATGTTATTCCTCATTTAGTTCTTATGTCATATAATTGTGACTTCTATAACTCCTCCACATAGTCATTATGAAGTGCAAACTTAAGTGCTCTATCTGCAGGGTAAGTTAATAACACGTAATACAATAATTAATGGAGTGTAGGTAGGTACTACAAGTATAATGTTTGAACCATCTATTTCTTCTGCAAAATGATTATGAGGTGAAGTGGTTCCAAAAGCCAGTGCACCATCATAGGAATGTAACCTCCTTATCAGGACATCCAAAGACTAAACTGTTCTGTCCATGTGCACGCTATTCCATGAAGCAGCTTTCATGTATCTCTACAAATGTGGGGTTTGAAGATTGACACTCAAAGCCATGGTCAGTAACTGTGAAGTCAAAACTGTTATCGAATAGGAATATCAAGTTTGAGGTGTTTATTATTCATACAGCTCTTTCATTTTGATGAGAAAAGAGTTTCATAACACTATAAATTGCCTGTGAATGTATATTTGCTCCTTTTACATGAAAGGACAGTTTGATCCAATGAAGAATTCACATTACTTTGCTTTGGTCATGTGGAAAAATTCACCACAAGGGAAATGGAATGCAAATTTTAAGAAACAAAAAAAATTACGTGAACATTTAAGTTTTCTATTCAATTTTTATTAGGATTTTTAGTCAGGCTACCCTGGTTGTTTTAGGCAAATGTACAAGGATGAAATAGTAGTCTGACCACTCAAAGAGGTAGGCTGGGTAAGGATGTACCAAACATGATCAAAGCCATGAATGGATGTATTACAAGCATCTGTTAGAAGTCTAGGATATGGTGCCTTCTGGTTTCTGTCTTTACTTTTCCTACCAGTAGACACCTGCATCCAGGTAATATTTCCTTGCCAGCTGATTTTGCTGCACCCAAAGCAGGCTTACATACTTCCTTCCAACTCTTTGTAAATGATAGACTAGGTGACTGTAGAACCGCCTCTTCCAAAGAAAAACTGCCTGCAAGACTTCTGAGAACAGTCATGGTCAGGTTAAACACTACATTTGGTCAATAAGAATGATCTTCTAGAAGAATCTGCTTCTCACCCAACTGTTAAATGCAGGTGCACTGAGCTACACTTGTAGCTAGAACTATACAAGCAGAGTAAATTGATTCTTAAAAGAATCAGTATATTAATGGAAGATATAGCTCATTTCTAGTGAAGAAAGTTGTGTACCCAGTATGTCCCAAATTAAATTATTCAAATGTGTGCACCCTTAAAGACAATCTACAAAATTATCTTTAAACCTTTTCCATATTTTGTGCTTGCAGAAGGCTACGACAAGATCACAGGGTTTACAATGTGCCTTAAAAGACTATTTCCTGCCTCCTTCAGAATATTTTTGAAATTGTCATACACTTCTCCAGATACTAATGTAGCCACTAATGCTTTATATACATTTCTATGGTACAACAGGTCTATACAACTTTTTGCTTCTGTTTTAATATTAGATTACTAGCACATCTGCAAAGCCTGTCTAAAAATGTTACAAACAGTGTTAGAACAAAAGTAGATCCAGGCAAAATATGTTAGTTCATTTCACTAGATTATACTTATCAAAACCTACCTAAAGTGTTTCACTGAACAAAGGCGGCTTTCACTTTCACACAATTTTCAAGATTTTATAAAAAGGAGCAAGTTCTCCAACAGCAACAGACTAGCAGTCCTGCACATTTTAACACGTAGTAGCTGTGAAAGCAGACTTTGTCAAGATTTTTATCCACAGATCTCTAATACATTAGCCTATCATTTTTCTTCAGTTCCTTGGCTCTGTTCTGCCTCCTCTCTATCCTAACAGCAGCTAAGAGAGTTCAGTTGCCTTCTGGCTCTTTCCTTGGCTTGTAATTGCACACTGCCCTCTGTGTCTTCTAATCTGTTTACTGACCGACAGTATGTGTTGGCATTTTGTGGCTTTTGGATAGGATTTGTGAAAATATTTGCAATTTTCCTGCATCAGTGTTGCATAACCAACTGTATGAAGAACTATTTGCATTTACAGGCAGAAAAATGATTTATCTTGTAACCTTTCCAGCTCTCCTGTTCTACATATTCATTAAGACCATTAATCATTTCTCCCACCTCCCCTCTTTTTTTTTAAAGGTCACATTTGGTTTCACATCAAAAAAGACCCTTTCTTAAATACATATATATATTTACATATAAAAAATTTGTCAAAATCTGTAAGTAACATGTTTCATGTCATCAACTTCACTAGCAAAGACCAAGCAGTACTTATTTACCTTTCCACTCTCTCTCAGACCGTAACCCTTTTAAGACTGATTTCATGGTCTGTGTGACCCAACTCACAGTGGTAGGAGAGAATGCCTAGAATAACCAGTAACAAGTATTTTACAAATCAGATGAAAAATTTGGTACACATACAGATATAATTTCAAAACTTTTGGCAGCCTGAGAGATCTCTAAAATATATGCATTATGCTTACATTAGAAAAAAACCCTTTCCCTCAGGATGAAAAGATTTCCAATTGATAAGTATTATTTCATGTACAGTATTAATGCCTTCTCTTAGCTGTAATGTTTTATACTTTTTTTTTTTTAAATCTCCTTAGCTTGTGTGCAATCTTCTTAACTGAAGTGTCCAATTCAGAATCTTAATTACCAAGGTTTTCCTCTATAGCCAGTCACCCCTCCAGGGAGTAATTTAGTCCACCTAAAATCTCTGGAGTGGTTTATCACTTGCAATTAACTGTTGAGGTAGCTGAAAGATGAAACTTTTCTAAATTACATGCACTGTACAAGGAGGAGCATGAATTCATGCTTTCATATTAAGCATGCATCTGTTTGTCTGCTCTGCTTGAAAGAGCCTTGTGGTACAATATTCAACTTATATTTTTCCTTCCCAGCCAGAGAAAGGCAGCTTCCTGTTGCCAATAATCTTTCTCTTTATTCTTACTATAGTAACTACTGAAACGTTGCTCAAGAGAGTCAGAACAGAGCAATTCAGGGTATTTAAGCCAGACTTCCAAATCACCTTTTGGTGGAATTTCTTTCCTTTCCCATTGACTGGAGCCTACATATGCAAGTCTTGTGACTGAGACACCTGCAGTGAGATTCAATTTCTTACACCTAAATTTGAGTGTCTGAATCTAGCCCTGAGTACCTCCCCTGTCTTAACGAATGTCAGCTTTATGCGTTGATCTTTGGGCAGAGATCTTCCAGATTTCTTTCTAGATGCCCAGAGGATGTCCAGATGTCTAGGTTTCCATTGGAAAAGAGGCAAGCAGGTTTCCAATAACCTCAAGTGAATGGACATGGTGCTCAGCTGGAGAAGGTACCTCATGTGCTTCAGGGGCACTGACATGCAACCTCACCGCAAATTTGATATGCAGTCTTGCTATAGGGTCTTCTGGGTTTGTTGTACTTTTGCAGACACTAAGTCTGATTGCCAGGTGCAGCAGTTCTACTGTGTTTCCACTTGCCAGCGTTGGCAGGACAGAGGTAGGTGCTGGGACATGTCCTCTTTATATGGTTTGAACACCAAGGGGTCTTTGTCTGCCCTAGACACATCACTGAAATCTGGTTAACCATTGCTGCAGTTTAGAAACTCTCACCCTGAAAAGCATTCTGTCATTTGACAGGTTTTTAAACTTAGTTGTGTTGTTTCTGATTACAAAGTTATGATTTCAAATTTATTGTATGCTCAGAAGTCTCTTTTAAATTTAAAATGATAAATTAGAAAATGGGATCTTAGAATACATTCAGTAAATTATTCTGTGCTCTGTGCTGGGCTGAGCAAGCTAGCTCATGTGAAATAAGAATATGTTTTCTATGGTTCCAGTTAAAAAAATAATGAAGGATTGATATTTTTCAAATTAGTAGACATTTAACCTCTTTCTACCGTTTTTTTTTTTCAGCTTTGTGTTACAGGTCTTCTCAATTCTAAGCAGAACTGGAAGCGAGAAGTTGCACTAGAAATTTTACAAGCAAGACAGTTGTCATGAGGGTTTTAGGTCAACTGTGAAATCTCAGAGGACTAGATTTTCAAATGTGCTTGGCACTGTCAACTAGGCAAAATCTCCAGTGTCCCTCATCCCATCGTTTTCTTTGGGCATGAGGTGTATTGAAGCCCAAAAAAAAGCTTCCAGTTTCAATTAAGGGAATAAATGAGAAAAAGAAGGGAGCTTCTGTCTTTGAAAACATGGCCGAAGAAGCTTAAAAAAATTGCTGCTGTTTCTAAAGTCTGGCCTATGGGGCCTTTTGCAATTTAATGATAAAGATAGTTGCTAGTTTTTCATATTGCTAGCAAGGAAAAATATTAAAAATTAACCCAGTGTAAAGAACGTGGTTTCTAATGATGAAGTCGTTCATTATCACTTTTTTATCCTTGAGAAATGGCTCATAGATGGTGCTAACAAGAGTCAATTGCTACCCACTGTCTTGTGCTGACAGATAGCCACTCTGCTCTGGAGGGCACATGCACAGAGCAGAATTATTTTTAGATGCAGATACTTGGGAGCTTCAAGTCATTACTATGAATCATGTGACATTAAACACCTGCAGCAAACTGCCACCTCTGACAAACTCTTTGCTGTGACCCATGAGTGTATGCACAATTAATATCAGATTGTACATCATTAAATTTTCCTGTCTGACTTATGAATGAGTTCTGCCCTACAGACATGGAAAGAAGAAACAACAATGATCCTGCTTACCAACCCAGGAACAGCTAACCTACTTTTGATATGTCTTCCCCCTAGACTTATAAAAAGACTGTTAATTACATTGATGATATATCACCACACTTTTTTTTTCTAATAGGGAGTTCAGTAAAAACTTACAGCTATTTATATCAAATATTACTTCTTCCATCACTGACTAAAATTTATGTAATTTAATTAACTTATGCCACAGTGATATTTTCAAAATGAAGTAACTCTGAAGTAGGCATTGAATGGAATCTACTTAGTATTCCATCAGAGTATACTGCAGCATAAACCTAATTCTCTCAATAAGACGACTCTCCGAATATAAAAAGGTAGGAAAATTGGACCTTTTTCCTTAGTATGAAAAAGAACATGCAGTTCAGATACCCTGGCAAAGTAATTGCTCTGAACAATAAAGACTGATGGAAAACTAAAGTTTACTTGAGAGTAGGTGGCTTCCAGAGGGGGTGCTCTCAGTGGCACTAGTGATGCTGCATGTTTTGCATATTCAGCCTCTCAGAATTGATGGGTGCTACCACTGATTCTCATTATTTTTTGGCACATGTTCAACAGAGCTAATTTCATTGCCTTCTCATCCATCTGCAGACAGAACATCTGCAGACAGAATTCAAAATATTCTTCTTGGTTTTCATATTTCCTTATAATTTCCTCTTTTATTTCTCTGAACTCAGACCTAGTTGTCCAGGCTGCATCTGCACTATTTCCACTAGATTGTGATCTTAACTTCATTTTCATTCACTCAGTGAAGTCATATGGAGCTTTTCTCCCAATTTACAAGTAACTGTGTATGTCTCTAGAAAATGACTACAGGATCAACCTTTATAAAAAATTAAGTATCAAAAGTTCTTTTTTTCTTTTCTTTTCTTTTCTTTTTTTAAGATAAAGTAACTCCTGTATTACATGAAACAAATTTTCTGTAATTTTAAACTGACATTTTCCAGAGCAGAATTTTGCAAATAGAAATGTGAAGATTTTTATAGCAGGGAAAGCAAATTACATTATCTTTTGTAAAGGTAATTAGATATTTCCACATAAAGATGATTTTTAATAATATCAGAGCACAGTATGAGAACCTGAATAGGCAGACACATACATAAGCAATGACAATTTTCTTTTTCTCAGATGAAAATATCGAAATATTTTAGGGAAGGAAAGATATTAATTAGCATTATAGTGATAATTTGTGAGTTGGATACAGTGTGTAGTTTTTTCAGTTAAAAAAAAATCTTAGTCAATACAGATTTCTATATTAATAGTAATATTCAATATGGGTCTCCTAATTAATGCAAATAAACGTAACATGTACACTACATGTAAATTAAAGCCCCTTTTTCATCTCTCTTATTATTAAACAACTACAGAGTATCATCAAAGTGGTGCAAGTTCCACCAACAGTAAACCCCAAATCTTAATTTAATTTCTATGATTTCAAGTGATTATAGTAATGTTTATATAAAAACAATGTTGGATGTTTCTACAGTATATCCATTCTACTTAACCAACATCAACATGGGACATGAAATGGATGCTCAGTTTGCTCACAGACAACATACAGTGTGCACTGATGCAGCACAAGCCTTCTGCAACCATGATTCAGAGATTCAGGCTATTACTCCTTCTCTTTGACACTAACAGGAAGCTAAGTGCATGTGTAAAACTAAGCAAGTGCTATGTAATTTTTAAAAAAAAAAAGATTTTTTTAGGATTATTATGTACTTTCTTGAATCATGGCTTGCGACAGGAGCAGGGCAGCAAAAGTGGTAGTTATGATCATTACAATAACTGCATGTATTGTTGTTTGTACCTCCAGTGAGAATTTTTCTGTGCCATTTTTCCATCTAAACACTATGTAGAAATAGTTAACAAGAGGAGACTGCTTTTTATCCCCTCCACACCATGGAGAGAAAATGCTGCTCCATTTAACCTTTGTTACAGGAATTTCGTGTATTTTTTGAAACGCTAATATTGTTGCATATAAATTACCAACGGTTGAATTTTCATAGCATACAGAATAAGACATAAAAGGGTTTCTTCAAAACAGACCTGAACAGGAGGTAAGTAGTGCATGGGCCAAGTGTGGGCCATATGCACCAGGTAGAATATCACCCGGTGTCAACAGGCCGCGATGTAACTCTGCTTCTTGGCACCGACTTTGCAATGATCCCCGTTGAGGTCATTTCAGTCCATTTGATAACTGGGAAAGGGCAGCTTCCCATCAAATCAGGGAGCAGAGTTAATGAAGTCTATTGCAAAGGTATCAGAGCCAGCCTGGCCATGGGAGGAAATAAAACATTAAGTCATTTCTGATATGACTCAGTTTTAGGGTAATTGGTAGTTACCCTCTAAACTACCTGGCACTCAAAAGGCAACATATTCTAAATTTCTGGCAGCCGTTAGAATGCTAATGTTTAAGGTTGGCATAAATTATACTTACCTGAGCCAATCTATTACATGCTACTCTTACATATTTTGGCTGAATGGTTCATGGTTTTGTTTGCTGTGGATTGCCACTTTTTCGTTATTGCTGTGCTTCAATACAGATGCATTTTGTTTTAATTAAGTCATTACTGCTATCTTGTAGATTTGCTTAGCACTTTCAATGTTTAGCTGTTATCTACATCTGTAATCTCCATCTCTATAATTAATGTTATTTTTATGTTATTTTAACGTGAAAACAGTTTGAGAAAGACATCCTTTAGCTGTTAATATAAGCTTTAAAGAGATAAAGCTCCAAAGGCTGGAAATGGCTTTGATCTTCAAGGCTTATTAATGAGAGCAACACACTTAGAGCTGTGCTTACATATTCAAATATTTTCAGATAATCTGAATCGAGTCCCAAGGCTGTACAAATTTGCGTAAGTGGTTCAAATTTCCAAAAGCTCTTAATAAACTGGCAACCTGATGGAATAACTTGAACTTAAAGTGACACACGAGGGATGATGCTGATGTTTTAATAATTTGAAACAACACTTTTTTTCCTTTTTTAGCCAAAAAAATGAATGAAACATGGGCAAGCTTAGATTTTGAAACAGAGTCAGATAGAGCATGGAGACAAATAGCTGACACAGAATCTGAAAAAAGAAATAGAAGAGAGAACTTCTGATTTTGAAGCAGAACTTTTGCCTCCATAACCAATTCAAAACTGCCCTGCTTCACATAACCACCGAACCACTTTCTTCACTCAGTTATATCTGACTCACACTGACTATGTAACTGTGCAGCTGAAATTTGCTCAGGGAGAAAGTATGTATAAAATGGCAAGGAATGGGATGAACTGTGCACGTGCTCACTGCTACAGGCATAAATTATGCAAAAAGGTGCCCACCTTTTGTGACTAGTTCTTTTGACTCCTTTATGATTCTTCACAACAGTAATTTTCACTTTCATTTACTTAGCACCATATGCCTGGGGATCTTTTCCGTCCCCTCTGAGCTGCTGTAAATTTTTTCTTAAAATATTCCCTGGCTCCCTTACCTTTTGATTAGATTAACTATAAACCAGATTGAGCATTAAACTTGGTATATAACAGCTGAATTCATTATGTATGTTATGTTACAATGTAATTTCAATTGATTTTATACTGTAGTGGTCCTAGAAGCTTTAATCAGATTTCTCTCTTCTATTTCTAATACAAAAGTGTCTATTAATAAATGAGAGAAGACAAAAATACAGCAACTTAAGATCACACATGGAAGCTCTTTGCAACCAAAATATTATTTTTGAAAGAAATAGAAAGGTATATTATACAAGACTTCTGTTTCTTTCCTGTTGGCAATTGTTGGAGTTTACATTAAATTGCAACTCCCTGTAAGTAAAAGCCCTTGAACACAGAAATGTAGAGTGTTTTCTTCTGAGATTAAAGGAGGCATTTTCTAGGCCACTGCACAACCAGATATTAATATACATTTATTTAAAAGCCTTATATTTCTGTCTGCTTTTTTCATCATTCTTTTTTCATATAAATTTCACTCTGGAATTTAAACATTATGAATAAATAGACAACAGTTTTTAATGTATCAGTGAAGGTGAAACTGTTTCAAGTTCAAATGGAGAAGTAAGCTTTGAAAAAATTTAAGCCTTATTATTTAGTACTCCCCAAAATAATATGATTCCAAAAATTGCTTAGATTGATAGAATTTACAATTGATTGTAAAATTAAATGTTAAATTGATTAGACTGATAATTTACAAAACTAAACCCACAAAAAATATTATGAGTTGTATCTCTGTAAATATTTTCAACAGCTTATGTAAATGATATATTTGGATTTTTTTCATGACTACTTTATCAATACACAAGGAAGGAAAACTGTCTCTACAGTGGAACAAAAGAATACCTCTGCACCACTTAATTTCTCTATCAAGTTTTCAAAATAACAGCTAAGTAATGCAAAAGCTTTTGCAATTGTTCTCTATGCAATAATGAAGACATATTGCCATTTGTAACTTAAATAGGTTGTAATAATAATATATTCCTTTGGCAAACAGATATCCTAAATTCCTTCATAAGAAATCAAACAGATTTGGCTGAAGTGCACTACTGAAAGAAACTTTAACAATTTTTGCTATCACAAAAACAATTTACCAGTGTGAGAGACTAGTTCATCGTATTAATCAGTAATAACCATGTAACTGCTCTGTACTATTACTTAACTGTTTTCATTTTGAGTATTTATAGTAAGAAGCAGCAAGTGTTTTGAAAGTTAGGTGGCTCAGTCTGCTTGACATACATTCAGATGGATAGACCTATTTTAGTCTATCTGAACAGGAAGCCAGGTCACTCAGTAAAGAATGGTCAATAAAAATGGTGAAATAGGTTTTCTCCCAAGGACTGATAGCTGGATAATTTGAGAAAAGGATGGAGGAGAATCATGAAATACCTCTGGATCGATGGCTATTAATTTAAGAGCAGCACATTTCCTGGAATGAAACAGTTGATGTTGTTATGTGGAACAATTACCATTTTCAATTAACTGACATTTCACATAGCTTTGAGACTAGGGGAAGACAATAACCCTCAGCACCTAATCTCAGCTCTGCTGTTAGGTGAGCCTTTTGTCAATAGTTTTGTGGTATTATTTCAAAGGCAAACCCAATACACTGTGAGCAGTTACTTTGTCCTCAAACACTGAGAACCAGGCAGACGCAGTTCAGGCAGAGTTCAGATGCAATGAGCGTTACAACTACAGTCTTTCATGCTAATGTGTATATAGCTATATATACATGTAAAAATACACGTGTGTGTATTTTTGTGTGTTGTTTTAAATATCTATTATTGTGTGGGTTTTTTTGCCATGGATTAATCTTTCTGGTACTCTTCTCTCTGTGCCATTTCGCTAACATGAGCAAATCAGTAAGCTTTTATGGTTGTTATGGTATGTCACAATAAAATGGTAAAATAAATATCAGCGATACAGCAAGCTATCTCGTTAGAATGAAATGAAGTTGTCTGCTCAACAACGTTATGTTTTACGTCCTGCTGTATAAACCACCATTTAATTTCCTTAAGTCACTAAATACAATCATTGGGATAGTTCAATGAAATTGTCTCAGAAAGCTTTCTTTTTCTTTTATTTATATGGATTGTAGATTAAAACCAAAATCAGCTAAAATCAAAACAAAACAAACTTGTGGCCCAAACTGTAAAAAGTATAGAAAAAGACATTAGAGAGGAGGTTGAAAGCTAACTGTACAAAAATATCAATTGCAGTGTCAACATTATGCTAGTAAGGGGTCATCTCGTACTGGTATCCTATGCAATTATTCTGTACCTACACCAATGGAACAGGAAACTATTGGTCATTCAAATATTTATGTATTCAGTAATTCCAGTGTGTTCACTTTCAGCCTTTAATAAAGTTTTTAATAAAGTAATTTGGTATAATCTCTGCTACAATTTCCCCCCCAAAACTGTGCCTGGATGACATGTGAAAGCAAAGGACGAACTGGTTTAGACCAACGCTTTCAGCCAGAGTGCAGAGCAGCACTGTGCAAAGCATTCACGCAGCCGATGGCTCTCCCTCCAGAGGGTCTCTTGAGCAGCAAGTGCAGCCCGTCCCAAATCCAGGACCATTGTTTGTTTGCCCTGAGAAACCGTAGGCAAGTCTCGGATACTTAGGCTGAATTAGGTACCTAAGTCAGAGAGATACTCAGAAAATTTACTGTCTGGTTTCACATAGCCCTGGAGGAGATTATGTCCAACTGGTGCCAATTTCATTTGGCAGCAGAACTGAGCATCAGGCATTTAAATAAATAAGCTCCGTAATGTCTAGAAGAGAGGTGCTCTCATGCGAGCCGCAGTGATGTTCAGGCCAAAACTATGGGTAGAGATGTAAGTCTCTAAAGGGACGTAGTCCACTTAGCATTCTCTGAACAGGCTTAGCAAACCTGACAGCACAGAGCGCAGCACAAGGCACAGCCCTTCTCATTTAAAACCTTGGTGGGGAAAGAAGAGAAATCATCAGTCTTTTAGATGACAAAATAGGCTGAAAGTAGCCACTGGCAAGAGGAAAACCTAGGCTAAATTCTCTCCTCAGTTCGGGGAGGTTCAGATAATTCTTTTTAATGACATAGAAGATCACCCTTTTGGGCTGAATTTAGATCCCCGTAAAGTCAAAAATTTCAAGGGGAGAGAAGAAAAATCAGGAAGAGCCTGATGCAGGCTATGAGTGCATAGCTGCCAGCTGTTGTAATTTTGCACTAACCCAAATCTCGACTGTGGGTTGCTGCATCTTTCTTGGTACACCATTCAGTCACTGTTAGTTCCTCCTGAGAGTCAGATAGGGATTTTTGTGGCGTTGAACACAGAAAAGGTGAATGAAGGGCCCAGCAAACCCCAAAGCCAGCTCAAGAACGGAGGTGGAACACAGGAACGAGAGATGCAGCAGAGGATGGGACTGCAGCAGCTAGGATTTACATTGGTCTAGGCTGCTGTGGAAACACAGGCTTAGTAATGTAATATTTAAGTAACTCATCTGGAAAAATGCAGCACTGTGTTAAATTCCTTGTGCTTTCAGTTATTTCTGCTTTTTATCAAGTGACTGTTTAGAATAAAAAGAATAAACAGTCCAAGGATCAGGCCAAGAACACAAAGTGGTTCTTGCTTTTTAGTTTCAGTCACTTTAAGAAGCAGTATAGGCTTTAATTACTGAGGCTAAAGCATTTTTAAACATGGGAAAATGCTTTTTTATAACTTGAAGAAAAAACTACAACTAATGTGAAAAATTTTAAAGCAAAATTAAAAAATATGAGGAATGCTACATAACATTTTTAGGTCAAAATAAAAGTTAAAATATTTAAAAAATTTAACTGAAGTGACCCACAACATGAAAAAAAAAAAAAACAAACCAAAAAAACAAAAAAAACCAAACCCAACAAACCCACAACCCAACAAATTATAATATATTATAAAATGATAAAAAAAAATAATTAGCTGGATTGTGAAATTACAAAAGAGGATGAGTTCACCCTTTCAGCTTCCAAATAGAGTTCTGGAGATTTCAGGTATCCACTGATGCAAGGTTTGACTACGAAGAGATAAGCAATTTTTTTCTATGATGTAAATGAACAACGTAAATGTCTTTTTAATATATTGGGCTCACCTATAACTTGTAAAAACATTGACTCTTGGTGCAGTGTACAAATCATAATTGGTGAAGAATTTAATCAGGAAATGAATAAAATAAAAAAAATAAAGAATAAAAAGGAATAAAAATAAACATATCACTACCTCCCTAACAGGTGGAAATGTTTTCAGTTTTAACCTATTTCCCTGTGTGAGGTCAAATTATAATCTTAACCACAAATGTTAATTTCTCCAAAAAACCCCTGCAAGCATTGTTAATTTCTTTACATGTGTAAAATAGATTTTACAAGCAACTGTTAGGTACGGAACTGTCAGGAAGTATTGCAAGTATTTATTTAGACTGGATTTAGAGCTTGAAGGAAATGTTGTGAATAATAAACTGATTTTCATGTAAGTCCATTAATCTTAAGTTTTAAACATGTGGCCACTGATTGTAAAAAATAATACTTATTGAGCAGTAATAAAACAACAGTTTTTCTGTACAGTAGAAATTCCTACTTTATATTATTTTTCATTGTATCAGAGTGTGTCCAACAGTATTCTAAGGAATGGTACTAAGACCTGTCACAAATACATATTTCATGATGTGTTCTCTCATCCTCTCTTTAAGGACAACATACATGCTGTTTCATTTTGAATTTTTCTAGTTTTGTTTTGCTCTAAAATTAGCAGTCAAACACACTTCTACACTGGAGAAGTCATGCTAGGGAGCAGGTGACTTTCATTTTGAGGAAGGGGTGGCAGGGTTTGTGACTGCTCCTAGCTCCACTAGGTGTTAATTCCAGAATGTCTGAAAGTTTTATACTCAGCAGAAATTATTTCCCTTTTTGAAAGGTTTCTGAGTGCCAGATTTGTGGAAGTATCAGCCCTGGTTTTCAGAGTGGAACTCTTAGATACCATTGGCTTGGTCCATGGCACAGATCTTGAATATAATTCAATATTTATAACAGAAAATGGTTTCAGGAAGTAAAAGACATGCATTAGATATCCTGTAATCCACCTACGGTGTATGTATCCATGTAATAAAGTCCTGTGCAGATATATCTTGTTGCAGTTAATGAAAAAGAATAATGATCTTAAGGTTGTTGGCTTCTCTCACAATGGGTGGAGTGTTGTTCTTGGGAATTTGGTACAATTTATAGATTTTTCATAGCAAAATCAGCATGTCAGATACCTGAGAAATGGAAGACCTCTCTTCAGAGGTCAAGACAGCATCTGAGCTGTGGTATAATAAATATTGAGCACTAAGCTGAATGACAATCTTCTCCTGCATATTGATCTTCATCCTGGAATTTCCATATTCTATGTTCTATTTCTCCTCTAAATTTGAGAAAGAAAAATAAAGTCTGTAGCAAACTGCTCGAGGACCTTTTGATTTCAAATGTGCAGTACAACATCTCCCTACATGCCACTCTGTTTTCTTAGTTATTTCTGGTCTTCTGACCCTCCAGATTTGTATAATGGCAGCTATCCAACTGGCCAATGCAAGGGGAACGGGGGAATACTCTTTGAGAACTGTCTGATTTCTATGGAAACTCTACTAGATAAAGTTACTAGTTTCTTGTTAAATTTACTTGTTTAAGTAACCTATACTTCATTTACTTGGTAGAATGTCCAAGAATCACAATTTATAGATTTGTCAGATTCTTGCATTAGAAAAGCTGTTATGTAATTACAGTAAAACTATTCCTAATTCAGACTAAATTAATAGCAAATGTAAATAAAAGTAATTATCCACATCTAAAATACATCAGTGTTACAAATATATATGGAAGGCATAAATTAAAAAATGGAAGAGTAATAAAATTGACCTGTGTCCCCCTTACCCATCTGACTTTCTGCCCGTTTTCACGGCTTTGAGGTATTCCCTATTTCTGCACACTTTGCGTTAACTAGAGGTTAGATTTTCTTGCTGAATTGTGGTAACCAATCTCCCTTTTGAAATCCTCCAAGGGTCCTGCCAAATTTAGTCTTTCTTCCTGAAACTTATATTTCCTCCATATCCAGGTGACAGTTTGCTTAGTCTTCTTAATTAAAGTAAGCATTATTTCACTTGCTTAGGGATATCTCTTTGTTACATTAGATAACATCTCCTCTAATGTAGTGACTAATTAACATATCCTCAATGAGTTGTAAAAAATCTCATTTCTCTCTTTCTACTTTGCCATTGAAGACTAAGTTCCACAAAATAGGTTGAGACAAGACAAGTCTATGATTTCATGTGCATCTGATCCAGACACATGGGTTATCAATGCCAAAAGAGGAAGCCCTGTTCCTCCTTCTCGAACCTAGCTCCTTCCTTTTCTCTGGTCCTCATCCTTCCCTCTCCCATTCTGCATTCTCCCCCTTGCTTCCTACCAAGCAATATTTTTCCTTCTTTACCTTTCACAGGTCCTTGTCAGACCCTTCACTGGGCTGATTTAACTTACTAAAACTGTAGAAAACTAGATCAGGTCATAATGTGTTCATAATGAGAAAGTGAAAATGGGGAGAGAGGAAGGGAAGAGCAAAATCTCTCCTTTGTGGTTCCAGGGAACCGCGTATCCTTGCTAAGAATCAGGAGAATCAGGTCTCTGTGTTAAATGAAACCACACTTCAAAATCTCACTTTTACTGAAACGAGGAGTTTCAGCTTGTCCTTTCCTTTTCCTTTTCCTTTTCCTTTTCTTTTTCCTTCTCTTTTCCTCTCCTTTCCTCTCCTTTTTTCTTTCCTTTTTTCTTTCCTTTCCATCTCCACTTCAGCTGCTATATCTGACTCTTTTTTGGACTCCTCTGTGAATTTGTTCAGCACACTAAATCAATGGAAAACTAATTTGTAGAGTCAAAACTGGATTGTTTTCAGATGAGTTAGTAACTTTGATCAAATCTTGGCAGTGTCTGGATGTACTTGGCATGGAGGAAGAGGTGAAACTACACAGCCAGAAGGGGAAGTGGAAGGAGGAACAGGGAAAGAGAGAGGAGGAACAAGAACCCCTGCTGTTGGCAGCAGCAAGCCACTAGATTGACCCATGGAAGCACGACTTTATTTTGCCTGTTTCAGGGATAAGTGGCTCTTGCACTGAATATTACTTTCTGTACCATCTGGACATTAGCAATATACATTGTATAAACATCTAAGTAGGATAAGCATATGTAACATGGGTGGCTCTTGCTGAAGATCACACACAACCAATTTGAGGTGATTGTTCCTTATTGTCTGTCTTTTAAGTTTGCTATAACTATGAGTGGGATTTGCCTTGCTTTAATTTACATGTCCACAGTGTAAGTGCCTACATGTAATAGTGAGCTCAGTTCAGCCAGCTAATCATAGGTGTCTAGTATAGTTTGAAGTGATATATGGTATCCGAGATAGTCACAGGCAGCACACATGACATAGGACCTAGAGAAGTTGTGCCATACACTAAGGCACTAAAAATGGTACTAGAGACACTTAAACAGCTGAATCTCATCTGCTAAACACTGATTTGAACACTTTCTTGAGGAGTATAAATCTAATCCTGGATCCTCATTTTAGAAATTCCTATTTTATAGGCCCATCTAAGTCTTCTATTCCTTGTAAACAGGACTGAATTAAACAGCAAAGGAGGGAAAGAGATGCCAGATAGCCCTGATTCTAGAATATGCTTTTCTTCAACTAGCTGAGAAAATTCTAGCTACGGACATGTATTTATGAACATAAATATACCTACAATATATATTATATGCAAATATACTGTGTGCCAAATCATAACTCAGAATCTGGCCTACTGCACTGATTCAGATCTTGATCCGACATACACACATCTGTGTATTTATATGCAACATGAGTAGTTCTATGCTTGAAGCTAATCATGTGTGTAAAATGTTGCAAGACTGAGATTTTGGGTAATAGGCATTACCATCTCGGAATCTGTTCTGTTGAAATCTAAATTAGGATAAGGGAACTACTAGATTGAACTATAGCTCTAAAAAGCCACATTTTATATAAATGTCATGTTAAATGATGGGGGCAAAGTTCTTTGTGGTATACTAAAATTTAACTCCTCTTAGCATTGAGTACCAGTGTAAATTCCATGAGACAAAACCAGTCACCTATTCCATTTCTTAATATGAATTTTGATTTCATATGTTCTGTAATTAAGTGAAGTAAGCTTAAAAGCTAGTACATTTTCAAATTTTCTCCATATATTAAAAGGCATGAATCAGTTTCTTAATAAGTTAGACACCCACTCATGAGTTGGTTTGTCAGGAGGATCTGATGTTCTTTGTAAGTCATCATTTTTGTGAAGATGAATAATAATCTGTCTTCCTACTATGATATTTAAATTATTCCTTATTTCTCTAACTAAACAGTCTTTTAACATTCTAATTGCTTGGATGAATGCTCCTTTGAAATGTTTCCTCTTTATTGAGACTCATACTCTGAGTCTTTCGTGAAATTGCTGGTTAAAGACCATATATTGTCATTAATATTAAGTCACAAAGGTCCTGATTCTATCAGGAATCCCTCACAGAGTTTACATAGCCACAAATGTTCTGCATTATTTAATTGCCTTTTCTCAAAGTTATTCTGCAAGGTTTTTACAGGCACAGATATTATCTTTTCCAAGTATACACTTTGGGCTAAATCTTCCATTGAGGCCAAATCAACCAAAAGGTTATTACACAGTGTGAAAGGAAACATTTCCAAGGCTCTAAATAATGGTATAGTTAATCTGAACATCAACAGAATTGAATGTTGTGTACACAAATGGTTCCAATAAAAATGTGAAGGCATTTTTTATTATCAGAAGCAGTTACATTTAGCTGCATGAACTTCTCTAGGATGATGTAGTTGTACTGTTGGAACAGAGCCATATCTAATGTTACAAATGCACTCCAGGTGTTAGAGGGAAAATTCATCTCAGGAATTTACCCAGCACTACTAGAAACAAGAGGAGATGGATAATTTCCTATGTTACTTGGACAGATGTTTAGGTCTGGCTGTTCTGGAAGCTTGCAATTTTCATTCTTGCCACCACAAAGGATATATCCTCAAGGGTACAGAAGGAATTACCGGCCAACAACTAGGCAAAATTAATTTATCAAGTCAGTGCTCCATACTGAGAATTAAGAGAAAAATGGGTGGATCTAATGTCTAGGACCCTTTATAGAAGAGATCAGCTACTACAAAGAGCCTCCTCACTGAAAAATTACTTGAAGAAAAAAATTGCAAACATGATCCAAAACCAAAAGGATTCCCATTTATTATTTTAATACAGTTGTGAGTTGGGGAAATGGACTCTTTCCTCACTTTTGTAAGACTGTGGTGGGCATTTTGGAAAACAAGATGCAATATTTGCAGAATAAAATGATGCAAGTGAAGACTTGCTTTAGCAATCTACAAGTGGGCGGGAGGTGGCAAAATACATAGCAGTAAATATTAATTGAGCATCAGCTGCTCCATATGGCACATTGTATTACAGAAGTAGACAACCTGCGGCAATAACAGCCTCAAATCTACACTGTAGCTCCAGTTCACAATGGTTATTAAAATACAATAGGCAGAGAAATTATGTAGGGTTCAGCTTATTGTATAAGTATATACATATAAGGCATACAATGATAGAAACAGACTGGCATGGCAACTGGATTTTATTGCGAGTCTTGGTATCCTTGCAAGAAACTGAGTCTTTCAAGGAACCATTCAAAATGACCTTATATATAAACAGTCACTGTTTTATCATCAAACCCATGAGTGACTGCCAGAGGAAGAAACTGACATCCTTATTCATATTTTCAGAGGACAGAACACCCTACATACTGTGATAATAAAAATTACAAAGCTGTACTTTGTATGAGCCTCCTGTTTTCACTTGTATGTAAGTCTCATATTTTTTTCCTCAGTGGCTGAGACTTTTCATATCAGTCTCTTGATATTGGAAATACAGCCAGTCAAGGACATCAACACCTAAAATCAACTTCTTATATTTTAGGCAGTCAGCCACCGGGATAGAATCTAGAATGCTGCATTAGGCAGTAAACTCCCTCTGTAGTGTATTGAGAGAGTAAAGCAATAGATAATAAAAGCGTTAGAGAGAATTAAGTCCTAAAGTCCAAAACCATATCCAAAACATTTCTCACATGAAAAACTCTCTATTTATGAAATACCTTCCCATTTCACTGAATTTCCTAAGAAACTTGTAGTTATGCTTCTGAAAGTGCCCCGAGCTGTCCCAATTTAAAAGTCTCAGTACTTATTTCCCATCTAAGCGCGTTCCATTAAGATGCAGCAATGAGGAGTAGAATACTGCCTAATTTGTGCCTTGATTTTAGGGTCCTAACGAAGACAATTATTACAGCAAGTTTTCACAATCAGCCTAATGGCTTCCCTTTAAATCTTCCAGAGGGAGGTTTTATTTTCCTAATTCAGATTTCTAAAATTAGGTAGACTGGATGTCATTGTGGGGATGACTTATCTATCAGCATCTATTTATAAATATCTATTTTATCAGGTGATTAATTATGCCTTAGACCAGCCTATTTCTTCCTGTTGACTGCAAAGAAAACTTCAGGTAGCTGACTTTGATGTGGATACCTACACTGTAAATTTGGTCGATGAATATCACCTTACATGTTATTCTGCCTCTCTCTCTTAAGAATGCCTAATACACATCAGTAACACACAGTTTCCTGCAGCTATGGACATTTTCTTTCAAAAGAAAAGGTAGAAAGGGTGTTTTACCCATTCATTATTAGCAATATAAATTGTTATGTCTGGAATAGGTGCCAGATGAGCTCCCTAACTGCAATATTAAAACTCTTTGGTCAAGTCAACGTTTCATTCTGTGTTATATCTTAAAGAGGATGGATGAGGAGTGCCCCACTATCAATTGGAGGTCAGGGCATACTGGAAGGAAGTAGGAGACACAGGTTTCTACATACTGAAGACAGTGCTGAAGCAGGAAGCTCTTCTTTTCTCTTTTCTATCACTCTGACCATTAGGGTACTATATAAAAGAGGAGCAACATCACATCACCTGGCCACCTTTAGGGAAAAAAAGCAGGAACTGCAACATTTTGGGGAACCTGATTCTGCCAATCTTTATTAGGCATTCTTAGCATAAACAACATGCAAGGCATTTGAGTGTAAACCTGCTGATTCAGACCCTAAACTTAGTCGTCAACGGGTTGCCCAGATGTCATATTCCTGTTCTACATCAATGGCTGTTGCCTAAATATAGTGATATCTGAGAAGTCTGTGGGTTCTCAAGACAGTCACATAAGGCTGCCGAGTCTGAGGAGGACCTATGGGGGAATCTGAGCTTTTCTGAGGTGAGGACCTGAGGATACCTTAGGTCAACCTAAGGTCTAAGAGGTTACCTTAGAATATCTCAAATGGAACGAGATGCCTAAATTGAGGCTACTGCATCAAACTGTAGATCTCCATTGATTTAGTCATCTGGTTTACATGTAGACACCTAAATCTGAAGATCTTAATCTGACAAGTTAATCTCTCCCTAGATTCTGAAGCAAAGCAAAGAAGTAATGAGTTTGTTTTCAAATTTAGATAACATCTGTACAGGTCTGCACTGAGTCTGATCCTAGATTCTTGTGACCTAAATGGAAGCTTTGTGTATGGTTCAGATTCTGTACTGAAGTACTGTTTATGGTCCTTTCTAATAAGAACTATGCATTTTTAGGTGGTGATAATATTTTACTTGCCTGCAAAGGTGATGCAGTGTGGGAGTGTTTATGGATGGGGTACATATAGAACTTTAATGTACATATTTGTGATTGCAGATTTGATCTAAAATATCATTTAAGATCAGTCCTTAAAAAAGCTTCCACATGCTTTCCACTCACTATCAATAGGTGAGTTTAAACAAAAATATTGAGGGGAATATTATAGAAAGGGCAAGAGGAATTCATTTGCAGATATGAGTATCACCAACAGAACTGTTAAAAAAACTAGAAACATTTATAGCTTTTGTTGGGGGAGCCATTAACAAGGCCAAAAAAATCATATCCCATGAATTGCATTGGAATTTACTGAGGCTTAACTATACTTGGTCTTCGTACCACACAGGTTGTGTGAAAACATTGTTGTTTCATTGTTAAGAAAACAATGCAAAAGAAGCTGGACAGTCAGATTATAATTCTAGGTGGAGACGCGTCCTCTAAAATATATGGCCTTGGCACATTCTTCCTACTCTTGGCAACAAACAGTATCATCATAGGGGCTTTCTATCAAATCGGTTAGGACTTCAATTTACCATGCTTTCCCTAACTCAGCCTTTGTACTGCCCTTTGAGAGAAATGAATCTATCATGACCTATACAAACACATTTCCTGTCTTTTTCTCAAGGTCAACTCCACAAAAATTTGGTGAGAACTGGGCTGTGACAATGTATTGCCCAGTCCAGGTAAAGAAATATTTTCCTTATTTTCATGGGAATTGACAAATTTCCTTTCCGTTTTCACTTTCTTCATTTGTGGGGAAAGGACTTTAATGGTTTTCTGAGGAGAAATAAAATAGCTTTCCTGCCATAGACTTTACCTTTTGTTCCCCTAAGCAGAAAGAGCAACGTTAACACTGAAAACGGTGTTAAAGCACTTTAGTGCAATGTTTAATGTGTTAGGTATTTCACTACCTCGCTTTCCACTAAAATTAATTAGAATTTGGCAATGTTCTTTAGATTAGGAGAATGAAGAACACTTTTCACGTCTCACTTTTAAACTCTTATGTTATTCTTCCAGTTTGTATTCTGCTTTAAATTATGTGGACCAAATCCTGGTTGTAGGCTCAAATACTCCTGTCAAAATCTCGCTTTGATAGTAATAAAACCTAACTGCATTTACCAGGGAGAGAGTTAAATATCAGGACTAGAGCCAAACCAGCAGAATTGATATGTGGAACTCCAGATGTGCACCTTCTCAGAGAGCTTACTCCTAATCTTCTTTTGCCCACAAGCACTTATAAGAGTTTATCATGAATAATTTCTAGAGTTGGAGTACCATGGCGAAGAAGGTTCACATTTTATGTGATATCATTTAATTTGCCTATCTTCTTGAGAATTCTTGTCAAATAAATAAATAAATAAATGTCCTGTATTGACACAAGGAATACTCCTTCTAGGAAATTATGAACCGGCGGGGAATTCTTGTCTCATTGGTAGGCCTCTATGACAAACATATGAGACTGCTATAGTTTCAACAATGTCAATATCTGCTTTTAAACACTCTGTCCATCTTGCATGGAATTGCATTACTCTAGCACTACTTTTTCCCAGAAGCATTCACTCCTATTTATCTGAGCATTTGATTTAGAAATCACAGCTGTCCTTTTAAATCGAAAGATCTGCATCTAAGTAATAAATGGTGAAATCCAGTAAATAGCCACAATATGCACTCCACCACTACAGTCAATATCATAAGCATCTGTAATTTAAACATAATCAAGTGTTTCTTTTGTAGTCTTTGTGTTACAAAGCCTAAAATCAATTTTATCCATCAATGAGACAGTGAAGAATTTAATCTGAACCATTTCACAGAAGGTGGTTTTTGAGTTTATTTTTTTAAATAAGTGTAATTAAAATCTGTCTCTAGACTCAATACTTCCTGCAGGAACTTTCTCTGATGCAGATAACTATATACCCATACTTTACTCATACAGTAATTTACTTGAATTTGCATGTTCCATTGAACTACATTTCTTTGTATTGCTCAGTTGCATGACCAGTTTTCTGGATGGAGTTACATGGAGGTTTTTGGTTACAGAAGATTTTTAGACCTATATGTGGAGTTTTCCACCCCACAAATGTCAGGGTTAGTAGAAAAAATAAGGTCAGTGATCACAGTGATACATATTCTGGTTTTTTTCATTCACCATCCAGCTTTGCAGGCTGGTGTCATACAGAAACTAGGTTCATGCAGTTATGTTGTACATAATGTGTGTGTACACAATGCTTTTAATTGTGTTGTCCCCAGTAAATTTTTAATCCTATCCTAGCTTCAACGAAAGAATGTTGAAAAAGATTTTAAAAAGGCATTGTTTACGTGTTTTGTGAAAGTAGCAAATGGAGACAGGAGGAAGAGTCTACAGCTGCCCTGTCTGATAGAGAAGCTGAGGCATGCACAAATACCTTATTCACGAGTTCACACTTTAGGATATATCTCAGTTGACCTTTGATGCACCCTGGCGCATACTCCTGGAATTCTGATTCCCTGGTCATTCATGATGGAAGCTCTTTGGGATGCAGAACAAGATTTCATCTGTGTGGATAACAGAGTGAAGAAAGGACAGTCCTGGTAGAGGCAGAGGAGGAACCCATGTCTGCAATCTTGGAAGCCCTCCTGGCTGCTGGACCAGATGTCATCTAGACACAGCCAGAGACACCTTATAAATACTTCAGCCAGCAATGGAAACTTCAGTCAGAAACTGCAATTAACCACAAGACACGGAATTGTAGGAAATAGGCTTCAGTGTTTCTGATGCTCATGGAAAAGAAAATTGCATGTATTTTCTTTGTGAGAAGTTTGGTATATTGCTTTTACAGAAACATAGGGTAATTTCCCTCTGTGCTGTTCAGGCCTTTGTCATGGGAAAGGAACAACTTTACTTGAAATGTGTAGCAAGCATCATTATGTCAGGAGTATATCTTTGCCAAAAATGCATCTCAGTGCTACACCTTTTGCATAAAATATTTACCCCTCTCAAATGTTCAGTCCTTAAAAGAGTCTCTGTTCACTGCCTTTTGTAGCAATAAGCTTAAGCAAGTATCGCCCCCCCCAAGTTTTATGTATGACATATGTATAATGTGAAGAAACACTTTAATTCTCATTAGGATCCTTTGTTTTTACCCTTTTAAAGAAATACCAGGTTTCTATTCCTGTGCTAAAATAGCTAGGTCAGATAAGGAGCTTGATTGTTAACAAGTTGATAGTTATGCAAAACAAAGGCAGATGTTTTTCTCTGGAGTAGATACAACAAAAGATTGTTGTAGCTATAGACTCTGTGATAACAATATAAAACCAAATTAACTCCATTTATGTTGTCTATATTCTTTAGACCATACACAAAACATTTTAAATTTTTTACTTCCTGGGCTTCATGTAGATATTTATTTTGATTAGAGCTGAATCATTTTCTAACAAACTGACATTCTATTTAGTACTTTACATGACCACCATCAATGCAGTATTTCCATGTTTCACAAACATTAGTCCATTTATTATTACAAAATCCCATGGAGACAGGAAAGTATCATCTCCATTTCTACAGATGTGGCCAAAGACCACACAGTTAAGGTTGCATCAGACCCTGGAACTGAACCAAAGGCTCTAAGTCCCAGCCCAATGCCTTCCTGGTAAGACTATCCTTATAAATTTCCTTGCAGAGTCCCTTTTTAGTTGCCATTTCAAGCAACACTCTACGGCATGAAGTGATAATTACGTAACCTTATTTACAGCTCATCAAGAGTTTCCACAACTTGAAACACAGAACATTTTCTTTACTATAAAGGAAGTCAGTGCAGATGTTTTCATCTTTCCTTAGAGGTTAGGTCCAAGTAAAAATGCTTTCAGTATTGCTGTGTGATATTAATGCAACATATCTAATTATCTGGAGTGTGTGTAGCACAATATGACTTCTAATAGAAAGAGGAGAAACCATTTTAATGGATCAGCCCTTTGGTAGAGTCATCAGTGCTCTTACTTCTCAAAATCTTTCATACCTATCTTCCTGTGGTTGCATTAGATCCAAGAATCTCTGTTGCTAGACTGTTCAGACAAGTTCTTTGTTAAGGAGAAGAAATACAAGAAATCACACTTGCAATACAGTCTTTTGTTATTTTCTTCCGTGTTTAAAGTTTATGTGTTTTTTAATGGAAGAATTACAATTTTATTTACTAGGAATGTGCCAGCTATTAGATATCTAGTAATTAGATACTGAAGTCTGAACAAGTTAATAATGTCCACTTTTACAGTCAATGGAGAAGAATCTGCAGTAGATTGTTCATCTGACCCACCTTGGAATGAATATATTCTGGAAATGGCTGTATCTTTCTATTGAGCAAGTAAAGACATTTTTGAGGACTCAGATTTTGACATCTAACTTTTGGATACCTAAATTAGGACAGATTAATTCTATCTCTATCTGTAAAAATAGATATGTCTGATCTGACAGCAACATCCTCATGTTTTTCCACTTCACTGCGATTTTGCAGAGTAATATGTATCTTGGTACTGAATAGAAATACAGCTTTTGAACTGTACTGCTTGGTAGCAAAAAAGCACTTTATTTTAGAGAAAAAAATTAAAGCTAGTTTTTAGCTATTTCAACTTTTTTATACATTATGTACAATGCTTTAAATATTTCTTCTGTTTATAAATTGAGAACTAACATTCTTTTTATTCTGTCCAAAAGATTATACCGCTTCACAAAATAGCTTTAAGAAAGATGGTCCTCCAAACTGCATTTATCATGTAATGTAGATAACTTCATAGTTCAAATCTATTTCAACAAAAATAAAAAAGAGAAACCCTTTAAAGAATGCACTTTCAGAGCAACGTTGGGTTTCTAGATTTCATTATCTTTCTGTGAGAATAAGAAATGCTTTGTACTTCATGACTTGGGTCCATCTGGCAGGCAATATTGAAAAAATGCTTTCCATGGTGAGCAGCTAGGACCATTGTATTGGGTTTGTGTGGCAAGATTTGGGGGGGGGGGGTGGTGGTTACAGGGGTGGATTCAGTGAGAAGCTGCTAGAAGCTTCCCCCATGTCCGACAGAGCCAATGCCAGCCGGCTCTAAGATGGACCTGCTGCTGGCCAAGGCCGAGCCCATCAGCGATAGTGGTAGCTCCTCTGTGATAACATATTTAAGAAGGAAAAAAAGTTGCGGGAAGCACCGAAATGGCAGCTAGAGAGAGGAGTGAGAATATGTGAGAGAACCAGCCCCTCAGACCCCAGGTCAGTGCAGAAGGAGGGGCAGGAGGTGCTCCAGGCGCCGGAGCAGAGATTCCCCTGCAGCCCGTGGGGAAGACCATGGTGAGGCAGGCTGTCCCCCTGCAGCCCAGGGAGGTCCACGGGGGAGCAGATCTCCACCTGCAGCCCGAAGGAGGCTGGGACCCCGTGGGAAACCCATGCTGGAGCAGGCTCCTGGCAGGACCTGTGACCCTGTGGAGAGAGGAGCCCACGCTGGAGCAGGTTTTCTGGCAGGACTTGTGACCCCGTGGGGGACCCACGCTGGAGCAGTCTGTGCCTGAAGGACTGCAGCCCGTGGAAGGGACCAACGCTGGAGCAGTTTGTGAAGAACTGCAGCTCATGGGAAGGACCCACATTGGAGAAGTTCGTGGAGGACTGTCTCCCGTGGGTGGGACCCCACGCTGGAGCAGGGGAAGAGTGTGATGAGTCCTGCCCCTGAGGAGGATGAAGTGGCAGAAATAACATGACGAACTGACTGTAAACCCCATTCGTCCCCCTGTGCTGCTGAGGGGGTGTAGTTAGAGAATCTGGGAGTGAAGTTGTGCCCGGGAGGAAGGGAGGGGTGGAGGGAAGGTGTTCTGAGATTTGGTTTTATTTCTCATTACCCTACTCTGGTTGGTTGGCAATAAATTGAATTAATTTTCCCCACATCGAGTCTGTTTGTTTTACCTGTGATGGTAATTGGTGAGTGATCTCTGGTGTCCTTATCTTGACCCATGAGCCCTTTCTTAAATTTTCTCTCCCCTGTCCAGCTGTGGGGGGAGGAGTGATAGAACACCTTTGGTGGGCATCTGGCGTCCAGCCAGGGTCAATCCACCACAACCATGGGGACACTTCACTGTGTTATAATTCAAGATACACAGATGCAAGTCATCCAAGAAGATATGGCTTATAGCTCAAATTTGGTCTGGAAGCCCCATGAATTTGTCAGTAATTCTTAATAGAAAATTATTTTTAGAATATTATCAATGGGATGGGTGTTGTGTTTGTAGTTTAGAGTAAGTCTAAGGGATGATCAGAGCACTACTAAGGTAATTTAAATAATGTATTTTATTTGTAAAGCAATAGACCAGTAGGAAACCCACATTTGGTAACTGTGCTTTCAGGAACAGTGGTAATCAGAAGACGTTATTAAAATGTATTAACAAACCAGTCAGCAGTAATCTGACCACAGCCTAAGCTGGGGGAGCATGTCCCTTAGGATGTAAACTGGAAATTCAGTCCCACCTGGCTTTTTTTCTGGGCATTGCCACAGGAATAACCAAATATCTATGACAATCTCTTGAGTAGTACATTTTCGGTGGCATAGAGAAGTCGGTACGTTGGACTCCCAAGACTGAATAATATAAACAGAAAGCATCCATCAGATGTCAAGTCCAACTTTTTTTGCCTCATTCTGGGCCTGTGCAGATACTGAAATACTCCAGTGGGAGGAACAAGAAGGAAAAATATAAAGAGGGTAGTTTTCCCTCTTTAAGGCAAATCTGAGTATAATTGCTCCCATGAAAAATATGTCCACTGTTCACAGGCATGATATGAAGATGTGGCACATATTTCACCTTGCCACTTCATACTGTAAAACTGATTTCTTTAGTCTACTACATGTGGATATAATGTTGCATTTCACCTACTAAAGGAAAAATATTTATTTTGGGACAAAAGCCTGACCAAAATATTGAATGGTCAGCTGGTTGATGGATATTTTCTTTACTAAGGTACTGCTGGGGCACCACATACCCTATCAGTAATACATCTAGTGTTACCTTACATCAGTATTTAGATATACTTCATTTACTGTTAAATCAGCTTTCAAGATACTGTTTTATAGAAAGTCTGGATTGTATTTTCAGGCTTTCCATGTATGGAATATACAATTATGCCTGTCTTCAACACTTGGAAGCTGGGTTAGTTTTGTATCTTATTTAATTACTACTTTGAGTTTTTTTCCTATGACTCACCAATTCTTAGAAACCAGTAAATAATTTAACTACTTAGATGTAATTAAAAATAATATTGCATCTGATAAAAGCCAGCTGCTTCCAGCTATCACCTTTCCTATACGAGCCATGAGCGCACACCTCTGAACTGATTTTATAAATGGTATTCTTACTTGTGTTATGCTTTCTGCGTGTCACTACCAAGTAAATTATGAAATAAGTTCATTAAATTGTGATTGGATAACAGATTCCTAGTCTCTTGGATAAAGATTTCTAAGTAGGTTTACCAAACATTGTACCTTTTATTTTAAATTATATTCTAAAAAGTATATTAGGATGCATTCTCAAAAGCATACTGACTACAAAAAAATTTTAAAAAAGCTTAATTGACTGTAAAAGCGGGGCATCAAAATGTTTTAAAATCTGTGCTTTCAGCTCTAAGGATTGCATCTTCAAAGACTTGGTATTTTTCAGGTGTCTAAATACTATCAAGAAATACACAGGGTCTGCCCTGGTGTACCTGGAGCCTCCATTTTTTATGTAAAAGATGTTCATTCACCAGCTCTCTTAACCCATCTATGTTAAGGAGCTTTATAGATCTGTTACATTCAGGAGCCCCATAATTTTAAGGCACTTCAGCCCCGTGTTAAAATATTTTAACTTTTTTCAAGATCTGTCATAAGGCAGAGCTCCATAAAGGAAGGTGACTGTGCAATTCCCAGGGATTTCAAGGGCATTTAGGGTTCCAAATAACTTCAGGCATCTGGGCCTTATTCGGTAAAGCATTTAGGGATGTACTTAAGCATTCTGCTGAATCAAAGCCTAAAGTGAGTTTTTCCCATTTATTTTTTTGCCACTTAATTGTCAAAGGAAAGAATGAGTAATGTAATGCCAACTTTAAGCAAGCTTAATTATCCTTTTGTCAAATAAGAATAGCACAGAAGGAGACTGACCTCCTATAATAGGTGGCCACTTAAGTGTGGAAAGTTAGGTAGGATGAACAGGCTCTTACGAATGTCAAGTAATAGGGATCTACTGAGTATGGTATGTTTTTAAGTAACCCCTTCATCACCAGAAATAGGTAATTTTGTTTTGACAAAAGCAAATAACTGACCCTCTTTTTTTTTTTCATACAAAACAAAGCTATCTGTTTAAGTAAGGAAACAAAGAAGCAGCAAAAATCACTTAGAAAAGTTCAGTTTCCATAATGAAAAAATTTAGTTAAAGCAACATCTTTCCAGAATAGTTTGACTGTAAAGGGTTTAATATTAGTATAGATTTGCTTTGAATAGGTGAATATATCCTTTTCTGCTAAGTGATATCTTATTTAACAAATTCATTTATCCTCTCCAATATGCTCAGCCTACAGAGTAATGAATACCAGATTATTTTTCCACAGCATAGCATACATGTAATTATTTTTCATTTACAGTTTACTAACAATATAGTTTTTTGATGTAGCCTCCAAAGAACAACCTTGGCAGTTTATCTAGGAAAATCAGTTTACATGGCTCATAACAATAATCTTAGTTATTTAAAAATTAACCTTTCACTGTGAAAACTTTAATTCCTGTAAACAGTATGTATTAAGAACATTTTAGCATAATCCATGTTAATTTAAATGCTGACAAGGCAAGGGCTACAGACCTACTGGAATACTATAAAATAAGTATTAAGGTTTACTGTCTTCTTAGAACAAGAAATCAAAGAAGCTTTTATAAAAGATTAAAATAGTCATTATTTGGTTCAAAACACAACATTACACTCAGCAAAGGTTTTATCTTCCAGTATCTGAATTGTGATGAAATCATTGTGGTACTATTAACATCAATATTTATTATGCCACACTTCTAAGGAAATATAAAATTTAATAGAAAGGGGTAATTTTTCTACATGTTTATCATGATTATAGAATTTTAAATGATCTCATGGATTGCTGAACCCAGTCCCGTTGTCTTACAGGTGCCCCCATCAAAAATTTGCCAGGTCATACATGACAATGAATTAGATTTCCAGTTGCTACTGTTTCTATTGCAAGGATATACTGGAATTTTGCTTACACATCACTGACAAACCTTCTCCTAAAACTGCGGACTAAATTTATTCATTACCAGTGACAAATGCTTGTTTTCATTCAACACCATCCTTTAGCTTAACATCTTCCTGTCTCCCCGGTGTTTCCTCCCCCAATGTCTTTGTAATGTAACTATATCTCCTCCTAACCTTAATTTTGGTAGGTTAAGTAAATTAAATTCTTTTATTCTCCTTTTATAAAATAAAATGCTTTCCATTCTCCTGATTGTGTTAAGAGCCATTTTTGCATCTGTTCCTTCTTAAATTAACCTTTTTTGAATGTGAATGACCAGAAGTACACATAGGCCTCTAGATGATGTCTTATGAGTACAATGCCTTGTACCACAGTGTTGGAAGTTTTTAATACAGATGCTTCATCTAATAACTTTAAGATTGCACTTTGCTTTTCATCAAATGCATCACATTGGTCATATGTCTCAGATTAATCATCATAACAAATCTGTGTCTGATTTTTTCATTTCCACCTGACAAAGTCTCAGTTTATAGCAAACCATCTTCCTTATAGATATGTCTTAGTTCTGTGTTCAATATCATCAGGTTTCATGACATTGTCACCGTTCCAGTCCTCAAGGATAGTGATATTCCTATTGTCTTATATATAAATGGTGCTTCCAACTTAGCCAACAGTGAATTTCTTCAGTTTTCCTCTACCTTGTGTTTAAATTCTTACTGAAAATATTAAGAAAGATTAATCCCAAGGGTAATCCTAAGAAAACCTACTGTTAACTTTCCAGCTCCTTATTTATCTTGATGGACCAGTTGCTATCACTCATTTTCTCAACTCTTTACCAATTTTATAATATTTGAATTAATCCTCATTTTTTTCACCTTGAGATATGAAATCTCATGTGGCACCAATAAAATGTGTTGCTAAAATCCAGATGATAACGTTTGCTGTATTTTCTTGTTTTGGAGAGTCAGCTGATATAAAAAAGAAAAATATTAGATTATTCTGGCATTATTTATATTTGTAAACCAATGCAGTATTTTATTTTATTTTTATTTTCCAGGTCTTTGATTATTCTTTTCTTCCCAATGTAATCTAAATCTTAGAGAGGACAGCCTAGTGAGATTGCCTGGATTGCTTTTCCTGACTTCTTAAGCATTTGCTATTCTTCAGACATATGATAATACTCCAGATTTTAAAATAGTTATATTCAAACTGCTTTTGGTTTCAAATGTCAGTTGTTTCAGAATAGTCAGTAAGATATAATTCAGTTTTCTAGAGAAAACTGAATTTTAGTGCATTTCACTTTTTTAGTTTTATTTCTGTGTTAGCAGTGGTAATTTTAATTTCTATACATTTATTCTTCTTAACTTTCCAGCCTTTGTCTCCACATCTAACATCAATTCCTTGGTGAGAACTGGGACATATTTGAGGTAGGAATAAATGGGCACTGATTTCCAGGTTACACAGCATGTATCAGATGCAAGTCACCAAAATCATAAGAAAAAGGACACCGCTTAAGTGAAAAGTGGAGGATCCTGAAGCACTTAGGGCACTGACCTGAGGGAGACCATGAGGGAAGGAAGAAAACAGCAGGAAGGAATGCATGAAGAAACATGCATATAGGAAGGATGAAAATGGTTTGACTCGTATAAAGACGAACATAGAAATTTGTTTGGCTGATACTAAAAGGAGAGATTTTCAGACATTAAGACAAATCTTGCAAAGACCTATTTCTAGATTTGACCTTGGATATAGCAAATAGCCTTATAGTGATGAGTACTCACTTTAGACAAGACACTTTAAAATCAAATAGCAGAAATAGCATCAAACAAATGACTCTGAAAGAAAAGATAATGTCTCTGTTGTTAGTACCTAGCAACAATAACACATGTAAATTACTTTCAGATTTTACTTTAATTCTTAACAATGTTTGACACATTGTATCCTCTGAACAACAGCTTGAAAAATTATTTGTGTTTTAAATATTTACCCCGAGGTGTTTTTATTTCAGAAATTGAATGGTTATCATACACTGCAGGTGTTTTGTTTGCTTGCTTGTTTTTTCTTTGTCTGGTAATAATATTGTGCTTCAAGCATTAGCAAGTATATTTTGTACAGTATGTGCTTCCTTATGTATCACCAGTTACATGACTTTTTGTCTAATCATAGAATCATAGAATTGTCTAGGTTGGAAAAGACCCTTAAGATGATCAAGTCCAACCGTTAACCTAACACTGCCAAGTCCACCACTAAACCATGTCCCTGAGTGCCACATCTGCACATCTTTTAGATACCTCCAGGGATGGTGACTCAACCACTTCCCTGGGCAGACTGTTCCAATGCTTGACAATCCTTTCAGGGAAGAAATTTTTCCTAATATCCAGTCAAAACCTCAACTGCTGCAACTTGAGGCAATTTCCTCTCATCCTATTGCTTGTTACTTGGGAGAAGAGACCAGCACCCACCTCACTACAACCTCCTTTCAGGTAGTTGTAGAGAGCGATAAGGTCTCCCCTCAGCCTCCTTTTCTCCAGGCTAAACAACCCCAGTTCCCTCAGCCGCTCCTCATCGGACTTGTTCTCCAGACCCTTCACCAGCTTTGTTGCCCTTCTCTGGACACGCTCCAGCACCTCAATGTCTTTCCTGGAGTGAGGGGCCCAAAACTGAACACAGTACTCGAGGTGCGGCCTCACCAATGCCAAGTACAGGGGGACGATCACCTCCCTGCTCCTGCTGGCCACACCATTTCTGATACAAGCCCAGATGCTGTTGGCCTTCTTGGCCACCCGGGCACACTGCTGGCTCATATCCAGCCGGCTGTCGACCAGCACCCCCAGGTCCTTTTCCGCCGGGCAGCTTTCCAGCCACTCTTCCCCAAGCCTGTAGCGCTGCACGGGGTTGTTGTGACCCAAGTGCAGGACCCGGCACTCGGCCTTGTTGAACCTCATACAGTTGGCCTCAGCCCATTGACCCAGCCTGTCCAGATCCCTCTGTAGAGCCTCCCTGCCCTCAAACAGATCAACACTCCCGCCCAACTTGGTGTTGTCTGCAAGCTTGCTGAGGGTGCACTTAATCCTCACATCCAGATCATTGATAAAGATATTAAACAGAACTGGCCCCAAAACTGAGCCCTGGGGAACACCACTTGTGACCAGCCGCCAACAGGATTTAACTCCATTCACCACAACTCTTTGTGCTCGGCCATCCAGCCAGTTTTTTACCCAGCGAACAGTACACCTGTCCAAGCCATAAGCAGCCAGTTTCTCCAGGAGAAGGCTGTGGGAAATGGTGTCAAAGGCTTTACTAAAGTCTAGGCAGACAACATCCACAGCCTTTCCCTCACCCACTAAGCCGGTCACCTTGTCACAGAAGGAGGTCAGGTTAGTTAAGCAGGACCTGCCTTTCACAAACCCATGCTGACTGGGCCTGATCACCTGGTTGTCCTGTACATGCCATGTGATGGCACACAAGATGATCTGCTCCATAACTTTCCCCAGCACTGAGGTCAAACTGACAGGCCTGTAGTTCCCCAGATCCTCCTTCCGGCCCTTCTTGTAGATGGGCATCACATTGGCTAACCTCCAGTCAACTGGGACCTCCCTGGTTAGCCAGGACTGCTGATAAATGACGGAAAGTGGCTTGATTAGCACTTCCATCAGCTCCCTCAGTACCCTTGGGTGGATCCCAACTGGCCCCATAGACTTGTGTGTGTATAAGTGGTGTAGCAGGTCACTAACCGTTTCCCCTTGGATTATGGGGGCTTCTTTCTGCTCCCTGTGCCTGTCTTCCAGCTCAAGGGGCTGGGTACCCTGAGAACAACTGGTCTTACTATTAAAGACGGAGGCAAAGAATGCATTAAGTACCTCAGCCTTTGTTGCTATGTTTCCCCCTGCATCCAACAGAGGATGGAGATTCTCCTTTGCCCTCCTTTTGTTGCTAATGGATTTATAGAAACATTTTTTATTAGCCAGATGAAATTCTAGTTGGGCTTTGGCCCTTCTCATTTTCTCCATGCATAACCACACAGCATCCTTGTAGTACTCTTCCAAAGGTCATAAACTGTTATTTCCTGAGTTCCAGCCAAAGCTCTCTGTTCAACAAGTCCTGTCTCCTTCCCCAACAGCTCATCTTTCAGCACATGGGGATGGCCTGCTCCTGCGCCTTTAAGATTCCCTTCTTGAAGAATGCCCAGCCTTCCTGGAGTCCTTTCCCCATCAGGACTGCCTCTCAAGGGACTCTGTCAATCAGTCTCCTAAACAGGCCAAAGTCCGCCCTCTGGAAGTCCAAGGTAGCAGTTCTGCTGACTTCTCCAAGAATTGAAAACTCTGTCATTTCATGATTACTATGCCCAAGACGGCCTCCAACCATCACATCACCACAAGTCCTTCTCTGTTCGCAAACAACAGGTCCAGCAGGGCACCTTCCCTAGTTGGCTCCCTCACCAGCTGTGTCAGGAAGTTTTCTTCCCACACTCCAGGAACCTCCTAGATTGTTTCCTCTCTGCTTGTGCTGGTTTCATCCCCTAAGGGACTGCAGTCTGTGAATAAGTCCAAGCTGGAGCAGGGGTAAGGGGAAGTGACTTCACAACATCCCTCCTGCCCAGAAAGACTGTTATAATAGATGGCCAAGTAACTGTTATGCATGTTGGAGCCCTGCTTTCCTGGAGATGGCTGAACACCTGCTTGCCAATAGGAAGTAGTGAATGAATGCCTTGTTTTGCTTTACTTTTGCAGGCAGCTTTTACTTTACCTATTAAACTGTCTTCATCTCAAACCATGAGTTTTCTCACTTTTACTCTTCTGATTGTCTCCCCCATCCCAACCGGGGGGAGTGAGTGAGCCGCTGTGTGGTGCTTAGTTGCTGGCTGGGGTTAAACCATGACACTATTGTGTTTCCAGCAGACATCTGGTAAGTTGAAGTCCCCCACGAGAACAAGGGCTAGCAATTGTGAGACTTCCCCCAGCTACTTATAGAATATTTCATCTGCCTCTTCATCCTGGTTGGGTGGTCTATAACAGACTCCCACCATGATATCTGCCTTGTTGGCCTTCCCCCTGATTCTTACCCATAAACACTCAACCTTATCATCACTACCATCAAGCTCTAGCCAATCAAAACACTCCCTAACATACTGAGCTACTCCACTCCCTCTCCTTCCTTGCCTATCCCTTCTGAAGAGTTTATAGCCATCCATTGCAGCACTCCAGTTGTGTGAGTCATCCCACCATGTTTCTGAGATGGCAACTATGTCATAATTTTCCTGCTGCACAACAGCTTCCAGCTCCTCCTGTTTGTTGCCCATGCTGCATGCACTGGTGTAGATGCACTTCAGTTGAGCTATTGATCCCACCACCTTTTTTGGGGCAGAAACCCTAATTCCTGTGTGACCCTTCTCAGGCGCTTCTGTGGTTTCTAACACATCAATAACCCTTGCATCTTTGCTGCTGCATGGAACTCCATCCCCTGTCTCCACTGGGATGGCAGACCGAAGGACCTCGCTAGCACACCGTCCCTCAAACATTGGCAGGCTGCCCCCAGGCTTATCTCTAGTGAGCCTGGTTTTATCCCTTTCCCCCTTCAAATCTAGTTTCAAGCTCTTTCAATGAGCCCTGCTAACTCCTGTGCAAAGATCCTTTTCCCCCTTTGAGACAGGAGTACACTGTCTGTTGCCAGCAGGCCTGGTGCCGTGTAAACCAGCCCATGATGAAAAACCCCAAAATTCTGCCAGTGACACCAGGCTCAGAGCCAGGTATTGATCTGCTGGCTCTTCCTGTTTCTTCCCTCATCATTCCCTGCAACTGGAGGATACAGCAGAACACTACCTGTGCTCCTTAACCAGTTGTCCCAAGGCCCTGAAGTCTCTCTTGACTGCCCTCGGACTTCTTGTTGCAACTTCATCACTGCCTACCTGAAAAATCAATAACGGATAATAATCTGAGGGCCGTACCAGGGTAGGAAGCTTTCTCTTCACATCTTTAACCTAGGGAGGTAGCAGACTTCCCTAAGAAATGGGTCCGGTCTGCATATTGGGCCTTCTGTTCCCTTAAGAAGGGAGTCTCCTATGACAACGACCCGTCTTTTTTTCTTTATGGAAGTGGTTTTGATGCGGAGTGTAGGCCGACTTAACCTTGGCAACACCTCCAAGGCAAAAGAGAGAGGTAGTAGATGCCCCATCCCTGGAAACATTTAAGGTCAGGTTGGACAGGGCTCTGAGCAACCTGATCTAGTTGAAGAGGTCCCTGCTCATTGCAGGGGGTTGGACTAGATGACCTTAAAAGTCCCTTCCAACTCAAACCATTCTATGATTCTTTGATTTTAAGAAAGCATCTGCAGAAAATTCACAAACAAAAAAAAATTATGAAGTTCCAGAATTCCATAATATGGAAGGCATTAAAATGGGAAAGCATAGATCCTGCCATATATGTGCTTCTAGGGGACTCCAGAGCATTGGGAATGTTCATCTCCTTCAGCTTATCTGTCCTCAAAATCCCTTTCACCAGCTCACTGTAGGTATTGGAATGATTCCCTGTCTTGGTACTGGCGGACTACTTCATCCCATACTTTAATAACCAATTTCCTTTTCCTTCTGTCTCCTGCCATTCGACACTTATGTAAGCTACTTGGACAAGAAAGAGGCAATTATCACCAGTGCACTTCATGGACAAATAATAGAAAAGAAGGAAGTTCTGTTAAGTTAAATAAACTTTTAAAAAAGTCCTGAAAAATGGGGCCTTCTGCTTGAAGGGTTACCTCTTGCAGTAATATTTGTCACCCTGTTTGCCCAACTTCTCCCTCAGCACTGAAGCAGAAGACCATGTTAGCAAGAGCTAAAAATCAGCTGTTAATTTTTGTGCTGGTAGGCAAATGTGCTCTGACAGCAGAGTCCTGGGAGAGTAGTGGGATTCTGGGTAGCACAGCTGATCTCCAACTCCTCAGTCATATAGAGCAGGCCATCGCAATTTTTATTTTAGTACTTTCCCCTCTCCACTGCTATGACCAGGCTCTGGGGACTGAAGCAAAAAATAACACAAAAAAATCCAGGTTCAGATTGCTTTCTATTGTTTTACATTTGTTCAGATAAAAACCAAATATGTTAAGATCTTTCAGAATTATTTTTAGAGCATAATCTCCTCGTGCATTTGCCTCCCAAGTTATCAATAATAAAAAGTAATTCAACAGCAGTGTGGGTTATTTTATGTCTGATTATCAGAGGGATTTATTTAGTCAAGATTTATTTATTTAGGATTGATTTATTCAAGAGCTGTCTTTCCCACCTAGCATTCTTCTACTCTCCACAGCACGGATTCCCCATATAAATCCCTGCTTTAGCACACTTTAGCCTGATGTAATCTAGTAACACTCAATCTCTGATTTTGTCTGGGTTCCTGAATAAGGTATTTTCAAGCATTGGTTCTTTGAAAGAGGGCCAGGCTATCTTAGCTTAAAGTTATATGCATGGTTTTTAAAGACAAATATAAGGTTAAGATTGGAAGTACAAGCAAATAATACTGAACTCTTCTAGAAACAGCAGCCAAAGCAACATCAGAAGAGTATAAATGAAGACCCCTGACTCCAAGATTATTTGGTTTTGGTTTTGGTTTTTTACTGTGTTTTGTTTGGTTTTGTTTTCCAGTACAGGAAGAATTCCACTAGGAAAAAGTCATTTAATAATAGTCAAACCAAAATTCTCATCAAAGCCCATGGAATTTTAACCTATATAGGGATTAAATAAGGATTGCATTTGGCCCTATTGGAGACAGGAACCTTGAGGTGTGAATTAATACAAAAATAGATAGATGTTACAGTATATAAGAGACAGTAAGAATGAAATGGTGTCTTGGAAGATAAGATTAATAAAAAATAATATGTATTTAAGATATAAAGTATATTGTATACTTCAAAAAATCAAATTATTTCATTTCTTTTCATTTGGGTCTAAGTACATTCATTCTTCCTTGAGAGAGGAGATAGTCTTTTTGAAATAAGTATGAAACAGAGCATGTTCACGCTGAAAATAATTTCATGGTTATAGAAAAATAAAATAACTGCAGAGCTCCTAGAACCGATACCTCAGGGATCATGACACACCATTTTATAAGTAAGTTCCTTGGGAACTGAGGAAAAAGAACAATACAATGAAATATACATTTTGATACCTTCTGGTATCAGAAGAGACACATTCTGAAAGATAGGTAATATACACTTTGGATAAGGCTAAGAAGTGCTAACAAAACCTGCCCCAATACATCCCCAACATAAAGAGAACTCCTGTATACTCCTGTTTGGTGCACTCTTGGGCCACAGCATACTGCCAGAATAGATACGTTTTTTTCAGAAGCAGTAAGTTGTCAAAAGAACATTAATGAGGAATAGCTGAGTGTACACAGTACCTAAATGACAGCCAGACAACTCTCCAACCTTTCAGAGATTTACAGAACATTTTACTTGAAAAAACAATAACACTTTACCAGACTGTATAAAAATGTAAATAATAAACCAGGAAGATACACAGATGAGGAAGCTTATAACAGCTAAAGTTCTGCAAGACCCACATGGGTTATCAGGATCTTTCCCCACCAAGGAAAACTATTGCTCCCCTCTACTTTGTGTTTAGCTAATGGAAGTTTTTCCCTCATAGAAAAAGAAAATTGTCTTCAATTTACTTTAGTAAATACAATTCCCTTGACCTCTAGTGTTTCAGGAGGGAGCAATTGTATCGATTTCAGAAACTGAATTAATCACAACAATTTATATGCATAACTATCCTTTAGTGCATTTCAGAACAACATTGCCATTTTTGTTCGATGTGTTGGTAGTGTCCCCTGTCCTTCATGTTAGGCTTCACCACAGAAATATGTAGCAAGGAACTGACTCAAAAACTATTTCATGTTGCTTAGATAGCACTTGCTGTTCAGCAGTTGGTTTATTTGGTAGCTCACTTTCAGGATGTTGATTAGAAAATGCATATCCTGCTTGAAATACGTGTTGTTTCACCTAGAAATATATACCAAGTTAACCTCTTTCACTTCTACTGCATTTATAAGCAACTTTCAATGTGAAAAGATAATCAGATGATAGGGATTGATAATGTGTGTTTCTTGCCACAGTAAAATGTATCTAGTGTATTCTAGCTTTTTTTCCATTATGAAGAGATATGACTAAAAGATTATGAAGAAAAAAAATTCACATAGCCTGAGGATATTCTGGAGAAAAACACAACCTTTCACACTCTTCCTGTCACTCCATGTTCAAAGCTGAATAAACAAATTATTTTATTTTAGCTGACATAAATAGTTGGTTTAATATTCAATAATTGATGTTTTGCATTGTTTCTTTTTTACATTTTTATTCTTTCTCTGGCTGGAGTGATCATAAGCATTTTCTGTAATGATCAGTCAGAAGTCAACATAAATTACAATACACTTTAATGTAACTGGGTAATTTAAGCTTGCAATAGACCTGGAAAGTTCATTAACAGTCATGTATTTTGTGAAAGGGACAGGAGCCTCCTCCAACTTTCAGTCTTTCTCATTCTCTCCTTTTGTTGGTTCATTGTGTACAAACTCATATGTTCTAATGCCTTTCACTTGGTTTTATAACCTTCTCTCCCTAGTGACCCTGATCATCTCATATGTTTGTAAATCCATGCCTATCAAAATCCCATCTGTATTCCTAGTCTTTCCAAAACTTCAGGCTTCTTTCAGTGCTTGTCTATTTTCCAAACAGTTTGCAATTTAATAGAGGGGGATTTTTTTTTTTTTTTTTTTTCCCTTAGAGATTTTCAGCATCCATTATTTTTTAGCTCCTTAATCTGTGCCTTTTGACTTAGAAGTGCTGCTCAGGTATTTAAATCCCTGTAGAAGAGGCTGCTTTGCACCAGTGATTACTTTTCAAAAGAGATTCAATACTGGTCCCTAAAATCACTTTACAACTTTGCCCTTTTTGGAGTGAAAGGAATCAAAAAATCTCACAGCATTTGGCCACAGCCAAGATTAAATCATTAAAAATTCAGCACTGAGCTAAGATCAAACTCTATACAATGGTCATGAATATATACCCTTTGATGTAACAGGCACCTTTGGAAGAATCATGAATACTTTGAAATGCTGTCAAAATATTTACATATCTCAGTCTGGTGCTGAATCCCACAGAATAAGGATTATATGTCATTAGGCACTAGATCCAGATTAATTCTTCCTCGTTCTAGATATATGATTTAGGTGACTGTTTGAGGAGATAAGGTATCTGAATTATTGTTACTGAGAGACAGGTGTTACTGAGAGAGACTCTTTTTAAAATCAACATCCTTTCAAAGGGTTCAGAAGTACAAGGAATGTACAGATAGGCATAGGTCGCTTCCATATCGTGCCTCAAGTGAGATGAGATGAGTTGGTACTCTAGGTATCATGATGCGCAAACAGCCTTATTTTAAAATTTAGATTAATTTTTAGTGTACCCTCCAAAAATGACTTTTGTACTGAAGACTGTCAATTTAAAGTAATGTGTAAACGTAAGCTATAATATTGTGAATTGAGCAAGCCAAACAGGTACTAGACTGGTATATAAAAATAAAAGATATTCCAGCTCTAAAATGAAGTATTTAAATAGATATTTAATCAGGGCAGTTAACCACTAATGACACCAATTAATCATGAAGTGAAAGCACATTCACCTTGTAACCCCTCCCCCACACCAAACCCATTACATTTTGAAAGAGATTGATCGTGTTTATAAAAAAGCAAACACTGTAATTTAATTATTATAAGACAATGTCAAACAGCTTGTAAATTCTGTGAGTACCAGAACTACAGTCCTCACTCAACTAAAGTCTTGTACAGTCAGTAGACATTTTGCTGTATAAGGAGTACAGGATCAGGCACTACTTGAATAAATAAATAGGAGCTACAAATTATCTTAGAAGGATAGAAGGAGAAAAAAAAGACAACTTTTTTTTTTACCCCAAAGAAAATAGAAAAATAACAGTCTTAAAATTTTCTTTTTTAAGTATTCTAAAAACAGACCACACAAAACTTAAACATGTGTAGCTGCCAAGATACAGATTTCGTCCTGAAACCCATTTTTATACAGATAAACAAAAGGGGTTTTACAACAAAGTAAGATCAACTTTTCTGAGCCAAAGATGTTACGAGATGGAAAAAGCTGGAATTTTATGAGAACAAAAGAACAGTTGACTTTACAGCTAAGAAAACAGACATACCTATAGAAAACACAACAGCACCACGTGTCTCTGGCAGAAAGTTAGTTGGCAGCTATGTTAGTAAGAAACATAATTTTTAAAATTCAGTTTATTACTACAGTGACTGATTGGCTGACACTATTTAATCCTTTTTCTCCTCTATATGAGTTAATAAAATCAGGATTATATATTTATTTGCACATATCTGTCTTGTTACAGAAACACTGTGATGACTGCTCGGCTCCTTCTTCAGTGTTTTAATTTTTCTTATAACCACTTATGATCACAGTCTAGTCCTGCAATGCCAGTGAGAACAAGCAGCATGCAGACATATGCAGGATTCTGACAGAAGTAACCAGGAAGGGTCAAGAAAGAGAAAACACTTACAGTCAGGTTGCATCAGACTGACCTACTGGTATGAGAAAAAAGAAATCTGAGAACAAAAAAAGGACAGAATTATCCTCTCCTCTATTAAGAAACTTTCTGTAATGTTTTATAGTTTCCAGCATGATATTCACAGAGTGAGATATCTGATAGGCAGTGCTTTTAGAGAGAGGAAGCAGCTAAACAACTGATGTGCGTAGTAAAGGTGAAGATCTGTGAGCTTCATGAGAAGATCACTTGGCTTGAATCTAAACTACATTCAGCACCTCAAAAAAATTCCAGTAATTTCATCATTGGTGATTGCACAATCCCATTCTTAAAATACGTTTTATATCTTGACTTCATTGTAGCAAAAGCCTATTTTCCAAAGGAGAATGGGGGCCCTATATGAGAAAAGACTGAAGAAGACCCTCTCCAACTCCACATTTTTTTTATACAGCATATGGTATAGGAGATCATCACTGACCAGTGCTAATGATCAGAAGGAATGCTAAAACCCTTTCCTTTTCCCACCAGAAAATTTTGACCAGGAAATTTTAAATTCTCAGCTCATATATGTAAATCTGACATAAATGACTATGTTCCCTTGATAGCCTCCCTGCTTTCACATATAATGCCACCTTTGCCTCTGTCTTTAACACCGATGATGGGCCCTGGGAGCCCCAGAGTCCTGTGTTGGAAGACCCTGACTGGGGGACGATGAACTCCCAGCCAACCCTGAACTTGTTCGACAGTTGCTGCTCCAGCTGGGTGTGTGTGAGTCTATGGGGCCCAATGGGATTCATTCCAGTGTACTGAAAGAGCTGGCTGATGTCATCATGGGACCTCTGTCCATTATTTTTCAATGTTCTTGAGAGTCTGGAGACGTCCCAGTTGACTGCAAGCTGGCAAATGTTGTCCCAATTTTCAAGAAGGGTGAGAAGGAAGACCCTGGTAATTACAGACCTGTCAGTCTCACTTTAGTGCCTGCTATAATTATGGAGAAGGCTATTCTGGGAGTTATTGAAAAACACTTGAGAGACAGTGCAGTCATTGGTCATAGCCAGCACGGGTTCACTAAGGGAAAGTCCTGCTTAACTAACTTAATTTCCTTTAATGACAAGGTCACCCATCTAGTTGACCAAGGGAAGCCAGTAGATGTGGTGTTCTTGGATTTTAGCAAAGCTTTTGATACTGTCTCTTACGGTATCCTCCTGGACAAAATGTCCAGCACACAGCTAGACATGTCCATAATAGTTTGGGTGAGCAATCGGCTGATGCGTTGGGCTCAAAGAGTTCTAGTAAATGGGGTTCCATCAGGCTGGCAGCCAGTGACCAGTGGGGTCCCCCAGAACTCAATTTATAGGGCCAGTGCTCTTCAATGTTTTTATAAAGGATCTGGACACAGGAATCGAATGTACATTAAGTAAATTTGCTGATGATACTGAATTAGGAGGAGCTGTGGACTCCTTCAAGGATAGAGAGGCCTTACAGAGAGATCTGGATAGACTAGAGAGCTGGGCAATCAACCATATGAAGTTTAACAAGGTCATGTGCCAGATTCTCCACCTGGGATTGGGTAATCCTGGTCGTACATACAAACCGGGGGACAAGAGGCTGGAGAGCAGCCCCACAGAAAGAGATCTGGGGGTCTGGGTTGATGGCAAGTTGAATACGAGTGAACAGTGTGCCCTGGCAGCCAAAAGGGCCAACCATGTCCTGGGGTGCACCAAGCACAGCCTAGCTAGCCGGTCGAGGGAGGTGATTGTCCCACTCCACACTGCACTGGTGCGGCCCCACCTCGAGTACTGTGTGCAGTTTTGGGTGCCTCAATATAAGAAGGACATCAAACTATTACAGTGTGTCTAGAGGACGACAAAGATGGTGAAAGGCCTCGAGGGCAAGACTTAGGAGGAGCGGCTGAGGTCACTTGGTTTGTTCATCTTGGAGAAGATAAGGCTGAGGGGTGACCTCATTGCAGTCTACAACTTCCTCAAGGGGGGGCAGCAGAGGGGGAGGTGCTGATCTCCTCTCTGGTGACCAGTGATAAGAGACGAGGAAATGGAATGAAGCTGCATCAAGGGAAGTTCAGATTGGACATTACGAAAAGGTTCTTCACTGAGAGGGTGGTCGGTCACTGGAACAGGCTCCCCAGGGAAGTGGTCACAGCACCAAGCCTGTCAGAGTTCAAGAAGCATCTGGACGATGCTCTTAGTCACATGGTTTAGTTCTAGGTAGTCCTGTGAGGAGCAGGGAGTTGGACTTGATCATCTTCATGGGGCCCTTCCAACTTGAGTTATTCTATGATTCTACGACCTGACTTTGAACAATTTTAGATTCTAATTTTTCTGGGGAACAAAATGTGTTTCTTAGTCCATCTAGCTGAACAGGTTCTACTGCACACCACAAAACTAAATGATTGCTAAGGATGCAGGATCAGCCCTTTGAATACAGGCTTACATAGAGTAAGCTCTAAAACTGCCTCAGAAAAAACTTAGGAAAGACACTGAGCAGGCAGAATGGCTCTTTCAACCCTTAAAACAACTGGACTGCTGCTAAATTTAAGATCATTTCAAGTCTAATAGCTCTTGGCAAGAAGCTTGACATATTCTCCAGCAATTACAGTAATTTAATTGTAGTTATCTTACAGTATTAAAGTGTACTAGGCAATTTCCTGTAATAAGCTTGATTAAGATACCTCTCATACATCTACCGTCAGAGTTTTAAGTCTGCTTTAGAAGCAGATGAATCATGCCCCCATAGAATCTGTTTCTTTTCATTGCCTGTAAAGAGTGTCCAGATGATTAGCTTATGGGTAAAAGACTACTTTGTAGACACATATGTTTGGCCAGTTGAAGATTATCCTTCATGTCTACTATACATGTTTGGACAGGAATGATTCTCAGACTTCCAACTCATATTTTGCCTTTTTTTCCATGTAAGAAAGATCAGTGTTACACTGCGATATAGTTTCCTGAAATAGGAACTTCCCTATTTACAAACATTTCACTTCAAGCCCCAGCAATCGTAGGGTATAAAAGCAGTCTCAACCAACAAAGAAAGAAACACAAAGCTGGAGTGTGAGTCACATGGCACACACAAGTAGTAGTAGTAAGCATAAAGTCATATCAGAAAAGTAAAAGAACTCTTCCAAGCATTAGGTACTTGAGCTCCTGGTTTATCCGTCATGTTTCCAAAGAATAAATTATGGTACCAGCTTACACAGAACTATTGGGTAAGTCCTAAGTAATTTATCTAAATATCCCAAGTCTTCAGAGGCCAGACCTTTTTAGTTGTAGTGAAGTACTAAGTCTTGTAATGTCTGACTGAAAGTCAGATCTTTCTAGTGACTTTAATTATTGGCTGAACCACAGCAAAATTCCAGTCTTGACAACACCAGAGGATAATATTTCTGTATATAAAAACATATGTGCAGAAAGTTTAATGAATGAAAGTTTTTATGTTCTTCTTACAAATCCCTTCATCTACCTATCAGTCGGAGTTATCAGTTAGCGGCTATATAGTAAGAAGAATCTCTTTGTTGAGATTATTCTTGACTTTTGTGTTGACGCTTTTTTTGGGTCTGAGCGTTGTAAATCGTTAGACAGCCTTATTTAGAAATGTCCAAGCTCTTTGTTATTAAGGTCTTAAGATGAGTATCTTAAGGTGCTCTCTTTTCATCGATTTAGACTGAATGAAAAAGCTGTGTATTGAATTCTTGAAAAACATTTCCTGTATTAAACCAGCCATGAGTACAGGAAGCAGACTTTTGTTAAAATTCTCTCAGGTTTTAATATCCTTGAGCCTGAGCTGAAACATGACTTCGTCAAAGGTCAGTTTCCTGTCCATTAACTCATGAAGTTACCTGGAGATTCCTGAATTTCTATTTGTCTTGTTTCTCACATTGTTATCCACTTTATAAATTTTCTAACTATTATGATTTGTTTCCCATTTTCTTTCTGAAGGGATAAACCTTTGACAAAAGTGTTGATATCCTTAATATATGGAATGAGGATATATGAATGAGGCAAAGGTTGGGTTTGGTGCCTATATCATTTGTATTTCACATTCGTGATGACAAAGGCTGAAACACTGAAAGGCTAGAAAAATGCACTGTGGCTATTAGAGAAATGTAGTACATGAGAAACAGTGAAGTAAAAGAACAAATAGGCACTTATAGGCAATAATTCAAGAACTAATATGGTTCATAGATAGCCATGGCAAATGGCATTACTCTAGTTAGTAATGCTAGTTGTTTTCTGTGTGTGTTTAACACACATGGCACACTGTTTTCTCTCTGATGATGGTTCAGTCTTCTCTAGAAATAAAGCAATCTGACAAAGCCCTGAAATCATTGTGGTACTTCAGAACTTTTCTGTTCCAGCATGAAACTGACAGAAAATCATCAAAGAAGAAAAAAAAATCTAAATAAAAACATTAGGCACTGATCTCTCTTTCTTTCAGCAATTAAAGCTGGCCCTCAGCTCTTCTGTTATTAGTACAAGTTGGGTCTACCAAGGCTTTGACAGCCTAGGACTATGCATTATTTGTGCAAATGGTAAGATCTAGGCTGGGACTTCTTTGGAACTTGCTAAGAAGTCAAGGGAAGTGTTCTTTTACAAATGAACTACTTTATTAGCTAAAATAATTTTATTACTTGGGTAGCTATGTTAGCAAGATTTGTATTTATCACTTGAGTCTTTAAAGCTGATTATTTATAGCATGTTTGCATCACAGATGAAAGCATGAACTACAAAATAGCTGTCATAAGATACTTGAAAAAGAAGAGTAAAGGAATTAACTTTAAGGCAAACATAGCATGTTTTTCCTCTGAGAAATGCTTCCTTTTACTATAGGTCAGCCACACATTTCATCTCAGATATGCTTCTGCTAAAAGAAGAAAAGTATCTGTTTCAATTTAGTGCTCACAAGCCTGCCTGCAGTATGGCAGAATATGTTATGTACAGTGTATGTTCAAATCAGTAGTGGTCTTGCTTTATATTCCTTTGTTGTACTACAAAGAAATAGAATCACAATTTTGGAAATTCAAAGCAATTTCAGTCTCCAGGTTGCCTCTTGTCCCAGTTTCTGTCTGAGTCCAGAACTCAAAGAGGACTTTATTAAATGAAGTACCTAGGACTGAAATTTTATTAATGTTATGATCTGTGGTTGATTGGTAATAAAGATAAAAAAGGGAAAGGAAAGAATGTAGTACATATGAATCTTATAAGTATGAATACAACACATTTATAGCATATATACAAAGAAAATGTAATTTTTACAAGGAATCCACAGAGAATAAGCAAGAGAAATTAAAAGAAATAGAAACATGATGACAGAATCTTTGAAAGTTTAAGATTACTTTGTGTAACATTTAAATAAAAAGACATTTTTAATGAGGTCTCATACACCAATTGTTAATTGAATACTTAAGTACATAACACCTCCAGCATTATGAGCTATCTTTCCATATTTGATGTCATGGTAATTTTTCTTGCCTGATTATAATGCATTTGTACTTTAATACTGGGAAAGTAACAGGTGGTAAAAGATCTTTTCATATAGGAGGCAGAAACATCATTTTTACGGTGTAGGCGTTTAGCTATTATTAAGGTAACTGGTAGATTGCCCACTCCTTGAAGTTTTCAGATTACAACTTCAAGTCTTCTTGGAATGTATGATTTAGTCAAACACAGTTAAGTGTTAATATGTTAATTACTGTTAGTAGTTAGTAGTTAATTTAAATTATATGTATGAGTGTAATAAACAGTTATGCCCTTCTCCTATTTTTGATGCCACTCATGATTTTAGAGAGACCTATTTCAGTTTTCTTTCATCTCTCCCTTTCCTTCCTCCCTATATTCTAGTGTATTTACTGATCGCCTGTGCAGAAGGCACACCATAGCTTTGATTGCCTTTGATTGCCTTCATGAACCTTATCTAGACCTTTTGCAATGGGAGGGTGGGGAGAAGTTCCCTAACTACACTCGTCAGTCATCCGATGGGTTTACACAATACCTTTAAGGGTATTTTCTGCTTTGTTCTCCATTCACTTCCTAATTATTCTTAGCATTTGGTTTACTTTCATGTTCATTCCTACTAAGCACTGCTAGTTTTACAGAACTACCTATCAAAATCTTAAGATCTAATTCCTGAGTAATATTACCAGTCACTTAGTGCTGTGAGGTCCTTCTGCCTCTCTCAACTGTGAGAATAATTTTGTATTATTAATAAATGTTTTCACTTCAATACTCATGCTTTTCTCCATACCTTGTTTGAGTGCTCCTTCCTACTTTAGTTGTATACTGATCTTAAAAAAATTCAGATGTAACTAGACTGGCCAGAAGTTATTTGCAAGTGAATTTTGTCACTCTTTGGCTTAGAAAAGATAAAAAATATATGAAAATGAGGGTCAGAATTATTATTTTAAAAAAGAAATGTAGGATACTGGCATACTGTGATAACATAATTGTTTCTATAAGGCATGTACTTGTTTCACGATCAAAGTTGAAAATGGGACATTTTCTACTGAACTATATGTAATATCTCGCATTGGCAGTTAACATTGCAGTCCAGTATGCACAAACTAGCATTTTGTGATTCAAACACTTCTGGTGGAGAAGAAGAAAATGTATATCTCAACATTTCACACCCATCCCTAAAGAACCTACCAACCCAAAATCAGTTGTCAAAAATGCATTAAAAGCACATTCCGGGAGATGAAAATTCACTGGAGTATTACAGAAAATAAAACATCAGAGCACACCCTGTGACTTTTTGACCCACATTCAGTCCTGTCTAGTGTAAACGAAACTTGATGTAGGTCAAAACATTGAAAATTCTATTCTGAGTAAGCTTCACTTGGGTAAACAGGATGCTTGCTTTGAATATTTTTGTTATTTTTCCCTCGTGTAATATACTCTCTAAGCATGTAAATATATACGTTTAATTTTTTTCCTAAACATAATATGGATATTTTTATTTCAGCTAAAAAATGTTTTGGTGTTACTTTAGTACTCAGGCTCTTCAAGGTAATAATAAGAACCTCCTCTCTTCTCTTTATTATCGTAAAAATGCCTTTTCTAGTCATTTTGCCCATTTCACATTGTGAGAAAAGCTGAGACTAGATTCCAGCAACAGATATGTGTCAGCTCTTTTATCCTGCCAGGGTAACATAAAAATCTCAATGCACAAATGTCAACAGCAATGTCAAACGTTGCTATTTTTAGTAGTGTAATGGAAAAAAAGAACAAGCAGTCTCCAGTGAACTTGTATATGCATAAGCCAATTTTCAGAAGCGCTACCCCTAAGAATTGCAGTTTGACAGGCTTACTTATCTGAATTAAATAAATATTTATTTATCAAAGATAAATTGTGAATGTGTGATTCCTGACAATAGATGTGTTACAGTTCAAAAACAATTTCCCACAGGATCTTTTTCACTGCATTCAGACTAATGAGCATTTTCACAGAAATACTTCTTTCTACCCGTGGCAGTAGAAAAGAAGATGGTAAAAATAGAGCTTGCATTGTGTTTTGAAAGTACTATTTGTGACTACAATACAAGACCATCTTTAATTCACAGACCTATGACACAGATACATGAGATTTTTTTAATTTAAATGAGATTTTAAAGATGTTACTGGAAGTCAATTAATTTAAAACAATTCTAATTAAAATTTGATTGGTTATGGTATGCTAGTGGGAAGTCAATTTTTCATCTCCATGATTTGTCCTGAGAGACTACAGTAATTCTGCTATACATCATTATAACTTTGAACACTGCTGCAGTTTGATGAGATCAAACAGAATGATACAGAATAAAACAGAACACTGAGATGTGATGTGGCTCAATAAAACAGCAAAATATTTATCTTATTTTCAAACTATTTGAAAAGTAAATGAGAAAACTTGTTCAAAAAGCTCTCAACTGTCTCTTCAAGATTTCTTTTTAAAGCATTGATATATTTTTTAAAGCATTCAACTTTTTTTTCCATATAGAAAAAAAAAACTTAAAGAGTCAATATTTTTTCTGAAATTCCCTAGAACTGTAGAAGCAGGTTTTACTTTGACAAATGAGTGTTTTTTTAAGCAAGCAGATTAATTTACAGCACGAAAACTACTCCACTAGTACTTTAAACTGATAATTTGTAGTGAGCCAATGTTTGTGGTTAATCCCACCAAATATTGGACAATAAATTAATTGGCCTACCTTTCTTTAGTGACTGTAGAGAGCCTTAGACCTTTTGCCTTCATCTGAATGTCAAGGACAAAGCCCTGAGCATCCTTGTCTGACCAGGTGGCTGGCCCTGCTTTAAGCAGAAGGTTGGACTGGAGAGCTCCTGAGGTCCTTCTAAACTGAACCATTCCCTGATTCTGATAGAAGAGAAGAATGATAGTCCAAACCATATTATGTGAGGTTCTTTTTTCCACTTTGGTATTTATTATGCTTCTGTTTAGATTTTTCACCCTGAAAATGGTCCTGTTGCACCACAGCCACATGACTATCAGTATAAAAGAAGGCTCATTTAAATCTAGGGTTATTACACCGTACGTTGTCACAGCAATGAGTATAATGGAAACAAACACTGAGAACAGAACGGGAGGGGGTTGGGGTGAAACAGCTTTTAAACTATCACATACTTGGACCTGACTGGGAATTAATACAAGCAGAAGTTTTGAGTGCATTTTTCTCATCTACATATTGTACAGTTGAAATTGCCCTTCATTTTGAAAAGTTTTGCTCCTTAAATACTGAAAACAAGGTAAATATCCTAGACATAATTTATGAAGTAATTAAAAATATCTAAAAACTGTTTAGTTCACTGCCTAGTAATACGATAATCAGTTTTTAACAAATGTACAGCTATTCTGCTGCTACCTACTAACGCATATCCCTTTGGTTCTCAGAAGACACATTAAAATTTTATAATGTCAGTTTAAATGAATGCCTGTGTCCAAAACAGTGTGGTGCACTATATGACAATTTTTTTCCCTGCTAGGCAGTAATTCATTGTGTCTATTCATTTCAAACAACTACCTCTGAAGGAAATGAGTAATAAACAATTTATGTGAAGAGGACCTGATAGCTATCATGGTCCTCTGGAAAATAGGTTTTAATCACAGATTTGTTTAATGGTTGTAGTTTGTAAGTTCATAAAATGAAAGTAAAATACGCTAAAACAGAATAAATTTCTGTTATATAAGAGAATATATATTGCAATTTACATTTTTAAGTAAAAAAATAAATGTGATTGGTCCTGTCAGTTTTGGTCTTTGATGGGGGTGAGTGTGTGTACTTGCATGTGTGTGGCAGTGCCTGAAATAATAGCAGTAGCAAACTCATCGAAATCTTGAATCACAGATGTGCATGTAGGCCATGGTATCTTCATGCACAAAATTAGGGGGAATTATTCATGTATGTAAAGAAGAACATATATTTCTTTCTATATCAGAAGTATAATGTTTTCAGCCTGCACTCAGTTTTAAGGTTGCTGTTAACTAAAAATTGCATGTCTGTTTAGTGCTTTTTTGCCATCTATTCATTTAATAGCTCATCCATTTATAACTGTAAAATACTACAAGAAGCTGTGTGTACATGTGTATTTATCCACAAATATTATATAGTAGAAGCACAAAGCCAGAACAATTAATTTGAATAAACTGTAAGAAATACATACAAGTACTTAAATAATAAGAAGAACATCTTAACTTACTATTGAATTTTTACACAGACTGAATACTGAAAACAAAAGACAATCTTTTTATTTTGTTTTTCAGTTCTTCCCACCGTGCTTCATAAGGGACCTTGCAAAGCATAGGACAGAAAATAAGGTTTTGTATTCATTAAAATTTACTAAGTTTAGTGAATTTTGTATATCCCTGTTTGCTCTTTCCAGATATTTTTCTCCATATGTAAAAAAATGGGTGACTAGCATAAATAAATGTGGGAGTAAATGCCCATCCTAAACATAGGTGGTAAGATCTTGTGTATTGTTATAAAGACAAAACAGAATGTCCAGATAAAAGTTGAAAAGCCTGCTGCTACTTGAGAAATTGCAGTTGCATAAAATTTGTTTGGTGATGCGACTCAGTGAGGATTTTCATAGGTGAGTTACCAATAGTGTCCACTGCATACACAAACAACATACCTAAATGATTTAATTTTTATTTTTTTTTTCCAGCAGGTTCTGCTGTGGTTTAGTCTATGTTACAAAGTTTGATATTTCTAATGCCGAGTACTGAAATCCAGTACAGTCAGACTATTATCTGAAAATGCAACGTCGCGGTGCCCTTCGTCTTGCAGCAGCAAGCTCCGGCTGGGACCCAGCGCTGCTGGATGTCCTTTGGTGTGCCCACGTGGGTGCAACGTGTGGGGCAGCGTGGGTCAGGAGTGAGCAACCAGGAAGACTAGGGGATGCCCGTCTTATTTTCTTTTGATATAACTATTGGCTTATGCAAGTTTAAATGGATTGTGAGTTTAAAACTCTAAGATCCTGAACACTCCTGCTATTTTCAGGGGGAAGAAATAGCACTTCCAGATGTGTCAGGCCCCTTAAAGTCTAGAGGTATATAGTTTCTTCATTGATTGGGAGGCAAATAGGTTCCCATCTTTGTACTTCAATTAAGTACTGAAGTTAGCTGAGATGAAACTGAGCCTACATAACTGACACAATTTTACTTCTGAATGCCTAATTTTCTCTTTTTCTATGAAGAAAGGGTAGATAACTTGTTGATAGGCATACATAGTCGTCACTTGAATTACATTGTAGTATAAATATTATTCACATTTAGTTAGATTTCAAAGCTTATAATGTAATACCAGATTTTAACTGGTTTAGATCCACACAAAAATATTTTAATTTATTTCTAAAAGTCTTTTAACATGGAAAATAACATTCATTTAAGTGATAGGGGTTTTTTTTTCAAAATAGTGCTCATTATTTGTAATCATTCAGCCATTGCCTTAGTTCCCAGCTACAGAGGTTGTGTTTATGTATGTCAGCAACTTACATCATGCACTGTATATTATATTATTACAAATTATGAAGTTACCATATCAATAACATAACAATTTTTTAATACTCTGTAGTGCTGAATGAGCATTAACCTTAAGGGTGCTCTATCTGTCTATGGCCTCCTTTTTGCTTTAGCAAATGAGAATCATCTGAAGAAAAATATACTATATCATACTATGTAATAGGCACTCTAAAGAAGTTTGAAGCACAGGATAGGAACATTCGCAAAGCTGCACGAAGCCCATATCTGAGGTTCCCTATGGTTAATGATAAAGGAAAATTCAGAGAATTCTAAAATTTATAGTTCTTGGCATCTGAAAATTCTCCAACTTTCTCCCCAAAATTACAGCATAAGGTTAGGAGAAAAAACTTTCTTTCCCCATCTAGCCAGAGAACTACCCACTTAAAACTGTGCCAAAGAGAAACATAACAAATCTCTTGTTTTTTCCAGAGTTCCATTTCCCCCAAAACCTATCATCTCACACACAGCTTCTTCCCCAGTCACCCCAGTGAGACTCTCAGATTCCTTCTCACTCAGTCCTTCTCTGGCAGAGCAGACACTAAAACTCAGTCTTCTTCCCCTAAGACAGAGGAGAAAAAACCATACTTCTTTCTTTGAATGGGTGATAGAAAGAGGAAAGGTTATTTAAAAAAAAAAAAAAAACTTAAAAAAATAATTTATGTCTAACCCCTTCAATATCAGCAGTGGCACAAATCATCAATGCCACAGACACACTTAACTGTATTGGTACTTGATTTTTATGGCTGACTGCATTGATAATTGGACTTGGGATTAGCTGAAATGCTCTATGCTGGTGAAAGCAGAGCTATTCACTAGAAGGCTATCAGTACTTTAAGCAGATTATAGTTACTACTTTTAAATAAATTTTTTTTTAAAGACTTTTTTTCCTGACACTCCCATACTCCCCTTCCCCTAGATTTTAAAATAAATAAACAAATAAATCCTGTCTCTGAATTTTATACTGTCACACACAGGACTATCAAGAGGATGAGACAGGGCAGGGGATGACTACAGTGGAAATTTTACAGGTGTTACAGAAATGAGAGTCTGTCATGCCAGTTCATTTAAGCTCCATTTATGTTCAAAGTACTTACCAAGAAACTAAAAGTGAACAAGCCCTGCAGGGCCTATTCAAAAGCATTAGCAATAAACCAGCCCCCACTGCGTCACTTAAAAGTTACAAGTTCTAATTTCATGTGGGAGTTATGGGGAAAGTTTGTCTCTACTATGATTATATCAGACTGATTTTATCCCCCTCGTCATACAAAGTCTCCATTTTTTTTTCACGCATAATTGGCACACATCGTGGGTATGTCTCTAATCTGCACAATTATCTACCTACACTGCTTTTCAATTAAAGGATCACAGTGCACGTTGCGATAGCATATTCTTGAAAGGCCACAGTCTCTGTATGCGAGCTAAGAGTTTCGCTATCAGAAAAAGGGTATGTGCTGATTTTTACCTGACATTTCATCTCTGGTGTAGCTCAGCATGTACAAGAAATATGAAAGAAGCAATCCTCAGTCTCATTCGCTGACAAATATTTAATAGAACAGCAGTAGCTGTAAGTGTTGGTGGCCTTGGCTCTGAATTGAAATGTCAGTAGTAGCACTATAATGCAGCTTCTATCTGTTCACACACTTCAGAGAATGAAATCCGAGTGCTATCCTTATAACAAGACACTTCAACACTTATCAGTGCACACATGGACACAGCAAAGAAACAAATGGCACAAAAAATGTTTGAATTATTGCAAGAGGTTTTGTGAACATGTTATTAGCTACATTTTCAAAGGTCAAAAGTTATGCATACTGAACACAGAATTATAGACCATAAAATACTATATGTTGACCAAATTAAAGCATTTTTAATAATATATACTTTGTCCCTCCACAGATGAAGTCTATATTCTAGAAAGTCAGTAATTACATTTTGGAGGAAAAAGATAATGAATTCTGCTTAATTTTTCTTCAGAAAAAAAATGCTTCTAAATTTTTGTAAGCCTAGCAAAAAGAAGGCATTCCAAATGAGCAGACATCGTTTTAGTGCCATCTTGCTTTTTGCTCTTGTCTTCATCTTGAAAATGAATCACATTTTTCTCTATGACATCCAGCTCATGAGTTAATTCCTGTTGATTTCTCTTACCCACAATCCAGTACCTCAAAGTCCAGTCTGTGAACAGACTCCATATGAATCCACAGGGAAGAGTGTCTGGGATCCCATCTACTTAGTCATTTGGGTAGTGACAGAGACATAATCGCTGTCTCCTGTTCTCTTGCATCTGTTTCCACAACTGATCTACATGGTAATTTGCTTGCCTAGTCCACTCTTGTGTATATGCAATTCTTAACTTCTTAGTTTCTGCTCTTCATTGAAAAAAAAAATCATTGTGTAATTTCATTGTTTCACTGTACATTCACCACATGCTTATGTGCTTTACGGCTGACTTCAGTTTCTGTTATCTAATCTGTCATACTTTTTCACTTTTCATCTGAGCTTTAACATTTCTTCTGCTTCACCTCACCAGTAAAAACCTCTTCCTCCTCCTTTCTGGGTAATCTGGGTTAAAATCCTGTGCCCTTTTTAACAAATTAATTCCATTTTTCATCTTGTCTTCTTCAGTGTATTATTTAATAAATTACATACCCATGTCTTAACGAGGTCTGGATGCTTTTAGACCTCAAAGAGCTAAAGGGGGTGTGGGATGTTGATATCACACTACCCATGTACAGATTGGACGACTATGTGACAAAAATAGGCTCCTACTGTCTCACCCCTGCTCGGTTTATTTGTCTTGAAGATATAAGTTAACTCTGCGATGGCCACTCTTCTACCTACTTCTTTATTCAGCTTTGTTATTGTGATCATTTAAAAACTGAGTTTATTTCCTCTGCCCACTTCCTCACCTCCTCTGATAAAATTTCCTGTTATTATATTCTCCTGCCTATACATTTAGTGTGGACTTTCTCTAGGAAAAGGTCATGAAGCAGTCCAGAAAATTTTACTTTTCCATTATAACCCCTTCACCTATTACCAATGTGAATAGCTGTATTGTTCAGCTGCATTAAAGTAAAAGATTTCAATGCACGGTTAAACAAAGGGCAGATGCTTTGGATATTCTTCCATTTTGAATCTTAGCAGTAAAATCTAATGTATTAATTTAATATCACTCTATGGCCCGTAGAACAGACATAGATTATGTAGATAAAATATATGTAGCTATCATGTCATCCTCTGCAGGTTTTTTCTCCAATTTATTATGCTGTATATATTGTCATCTATCAGCATGCAATGAAGAAAGAGTGCTATCATGTTTCTCCTTGTAGAGGCCTTAGCAAAGTAGATTTCAAACCTTATAGGTAATTCTAGCTGTTACCTCCTTAAAACTAAATAATAAAAAGCAATACAAAGCCTATTCTTTGGCCCAGATGAATGGTGATTATGTACAAAGTTAGATTCCATTCTGTGCTGTCAACATCTAAGTGACCTGAGGTTGACTATACTCAAACTATCTATGCAGCTATCAAAGTCAAAGGATATCTGGGGATCTATTCCGTTTCTTAAATATAGGCACATAGTGTAATTTTACATGCTTGACCATCACTATAGCTTCTTTTTCATGTCTAATGTGTGGCACTGGACCACAATATCCAGGCTTATTGGCTCAATGGATTCCAAAGACTCAAGATTCAGGTGACCTGTTTTAGGGCTGGAGCAGCTCTCCAAACTCTGCTGTGCCCATCTGATAATATCTTCTTAGGCTCCACCAAAAAAAACCCTAGGAAGAGAGGGAATGGGTAAGGAGAGCAGGTTGTGATAGATATGACAGTGGAGGGATGGCATGCCTATATGCTTCTGGAGAGCCAGCATGGTCCAGGCAGAATAACTTGGGCATCTCAAATGCCACATTTAGGTAACTAAATCCCACCCCACACTGTTGATCTTCATTGACTATAGCAGAATGGGGTGGGTTGACCCCGGCCAACAGCTTGCTCAGTCCCCTTGTCCCCAGCAGAATGTGGAAGAGAATCAGAAGAGCAAAATCAAGAAAAATTAATGGGTTGAGATAAAGACAGTTTAGTAAGTGAAAGAAAGAAAGAAGAAAACCAAACAAGTGATACAAAGGCAATTATTCACCACCTCCCACCAACAGATCAATGCCCAGCTGATCTCTGAGCAACTGCTACCTTGGAAAGACTACCCCCACTTTTAGTGCTGGGCATGACGTCCTATGGTGTGGGATGTCCCTTGGGTCAGTTGGGGTCAGCTGTCCCGGCTGTGTCCCCTCCCGACTCCTTGTGCCCCCAGCCTGCTCGCTGAGGGCAGTGTGAGAAACAGAGAAGGCCTTGGAGCTGTGCAGGCACTGTGCAGCCACAGATAAAACATCGGTCTGTTATCAACACTGTTTTAGTCACAAATGTAAACCACGGTATCGTATGGGCTGCTATGAAGAAAATTAACTCCATCCCAGCCAGAACTAGTACACCGAAGCTCCGAAAAATTTTGACATCTAAAATCTGGAGTTAAATCCCACCGGCATAATCTTTTTTTCTTTTTTTTTTTCCTTTTTTTCCCCCCAGCTCTTACCAAGTAAGAAATTTAACTTATTTTTGATACAGGCAAGTGAACTGTGGAACTTTTCAGAAAAAAACTTGGTAGTATGTACTCTGCCAGAAGGCAAGATGTATCTCTAATTCTTTTCCAGTCCATATCAAATGCAGTCTACATAAAATATGTGTTTTACTGGTGCTTTCACTAGAGAAATTTCAAAAAAAGGGGAAAAGGAGAGAGAGAAATGAACGCTAAGTTGTCTTAGCAGTGACCTCTCCTGATTAGTTTAAGACATCCATATAAGCAGAGGTAAAATTATAAGATTATAATTTTTTTGATGAGTAAATTAGCCAAATGAGCTGGGGAAGAGAGAAAGAGAAGAAACCTGCACCTGCCATATATATCATTAGTTTTTGATGAGTACGTCAAAAGAATTGTGCTGGTTTTGGCTCGGATAGAGTTAATTTTCTTCAGAGTAGCTAGCGTGGGGATATGTTTTGGATTTGTGCTGAAAACAGTGTTAATAATTAATACAGGGATGTTTTTGTTACTGCTGAGCAGGGCTTACCCAGAGCCAAGGCCTTTTCTGCTTCTCCCCCCACCCACCAGCGAGCAGGCTGGGGGGCACAAGGAGTCGGGAGGGGACACAGCCGGGACAGCTGACCCCGACTGACCAAGGGATATCCCACACCATAGGACGTCATGCTCAGCATAGAAAGCTGGGGGAAGAAGAAGGAAGGGGGGGACACACATTTGGAGTGATGGCATTTGTCTTCCCCAGTAACCATTAGGCATGCTGGAGCCCTGCTGTCCTGGAGATGGCTGAACACCTGCCTGCCCATGGGAAGTGGTGAATGAATTCTTTGTTTTGCTTTGCTTGCATGTGTGGCTTTTGCTTTACCTATTAAACTGTCTTTATCTCAGCCCATGAGTTTTCTCAGTTCTACCCTTCAGATTCTCTCCCCCATCCCACTGTGAGGGAGGTGAGTGAGTGGCTGCTGGCTGGGGTTAAGCCACAACAAGAATAATACTCAATATTACATTTTAAAAGATAAATCAGTTCTTTTAATTCCAGGTCATTGTCAGAGTGTGGCTATGGTGGTCAGAATTACATAATTGCTCCCGTTGCAAACAGGAGTGAGATAACTGGAAAGAAAAAGAGTTTGATTCTCTGGGGAGAAATGTACTGTTATCAGAAAACTTCAGATCCTTCTGTGCCTTTTTCTGTACTTTAAGAACTCTGAATTTTATCCCAGAGCTAAGATTATGGTTAGATTGACAAATGGTACCAAAATAATCTGTTCTCCTGACAAGAAATGATTGCAATAAGAAAAGAGAAACCCACAACCTTTATTTGTCCTTGTGAGTGTAATAGCTTGAGTACTATATTCAAAAAGAAGCCTTGTTAAAAAGACCTGTTATAAAGACCATAATGAGAATGAAAAATGTTAAGGAATCAATCAATTTATCTAGCAACCTTTACACCCTTGTCTCATGGTGTAAATTCCATGTCTCTGGACATGGGATTTTCATGACACTACTCCAAGTTATCTTGGTTTTTTTGTCTGGTTAAAGATGAGAGACAAGAGCTTGTTGAGCAAATCTATGCTGCTCCATTTCAAGGGTGGATGTGAGGAAAAAAAACAACACACACTTTGCAGAGCCATTAATCAACATTTAGTTTGAGACATTCTAGGAGATTTAAAAACTGAGCAAGAATAGTGAAGAGGAGGCTGAAGTTGGAAGGGAAAGTCATTATTTATATAACTGAGTGAAATATGAACACATTTGTTGGTTTCTTTCATCTCCAGAAAACCTTGTATGTTACTTATCTTTGATGGTACTTATCTTGGATAACTTTAGCTGTCTAAAAGGTAAGTCATCGTGTTAGCATTTGCCTTAGGTTCCTTGTAGATTCAGTGGGAAAAGTAGATGTTTCCAGCTGAAGGAGGCTATTCCTAACTCAGTAGGATCTCAGTAAAATTCAGTCTGTCTGTAGTATATGTCTACCTATATAATTCACACAATTAGGGCTTTCAGAGTGTAGCTTACATTTCTGTCCCTTCCATGTGGCTTTCACATTTGTTTCCTTGGTAAGCACTCCATCAACCTCCATGAATTATTTTAAATTAACCAATTCTTTATTCCTTATTTATAAGTGTCATGGGTTTGCATCTTAATTTCCTGGTGAAGGTGGCAGTGTGATTCCAGCTCACCATCTATCTCACGGCTTAGTTTTGTGACAAAGCTCTCAGATGTGCATCTATAGCAAATGTGATTAATGATCACTTGGCAAAACTATCTGGATTAGTGAACTTGAGCTTTTTGCAAAATGTCACTTTTAAATATGATAAATATATATTCAATATAACAACATGACTAGGTTTAATTGTGTATTTTAAAGGTGTATTTACATATTTCAGTATTCTCACTGCTACATAGAGAACTGTCAAGATATAAATTTTCTTATTTCAAGTTAAAACTACATGATAAAAAATAAACATGCAATTTACAGGAGAAGTTGTCCTAAAAGCAATGTGCATAAAGTAAATACTCGAAGGTATATAAATGCAGCAATGAAGAAGCCTGGGTCATGAAACTACAGCTTTGCTATTTTTTGATATGTCTCAACAAATAACTGGTGACTATAAATTTTTAAGACTGATATAAAACTGTTGTGATAAGTTGAGAAATTGGAAATCAAAAGGAATCAGACAGTATTGTTATAAGTATCTGTACCACAATATAATTTACAATTAAATATAGTAATTTTGAAAACAAAAGTTTCTGCTGCTTAGCAAGGATTTTATAGTCAGATCCTAACAGAAAGATGCCACCTTCATCTTTACACCTGATGAAGCTGGCAAAAGTTATATGTTTTAATCATTACCAGAACTCTAAAGAAAGCATTTGTTGATAGGTATGATTTTTTTTTAACATTCACTTTTTTTTTCCAGAATATAGTCTGTGAGTCCATTTTGACTCCCAGCTGTCATGTGGTGCCCCAAGTAATCTTTGCATCTACAGGTAACACCAAGGCTGCATACAGATTTTAGATAGTGACCCTTCTCCAGGCCTATTTCACCTTGGTTGGAATTAATCACAAATATATGTAGCTGCTGAAGAATTAGTAACCTACTTAAACCTATTATTTGGCTCTTTTTTTTTAATAGAAAGACAGAGAAACACCTCCAGAGGGTGATTCATCCCATCTGAAGATAAACATCTAAAATAGTTGGGAGGAATCATCCTCTGAAAGGGTCTATTTCTTCCCTATGACTACAGACCAAGCCTATATGACTGTGAAAGGAATGAAGCAGACAGTGAAAGGAATTCTACCCATTGACATCTGAGCGTAAGAGTACAACAGAACTCAAGGAAGAACATGCTGAAATACCTGAGCAGCACAGGATGGGATTTCTGTCCAAATTTAACCACCTGTTCTAAACTAGCTATCCAGGTTTGCCCTGCAGACAAAGCCTCTAACACTTTTGGTGCCTCGCTTCTGAGGTGGTGTTTCATGATGTGAAAATACTAAAACCAATGATGGTCTCCAAGTAATTTTGAAATATGGTTATACAAAATCATACTGGTATGTACTTAACACCTAGGGGATTGCTTTATCTTCCAGAATGCACAGTTGACATCTAACAAGTACCAATAGTAAAATGTTCTTGGCATGGGTCAGTTTTCTTCTTCCCCAAGTCAATAACAATCTGTGCTTTCCTCCTTTGGCTTTGAGAAAAAGTTAAGCAGTATCAGTGGTGCAGTATTCCAAGAAATTTGCATCAATTAATACCTACACTGGTGTTACCTTTCAGTTACTTAAGAAACATTAAATCAGTTCCCCTTTATTATAATTTTTAAATAGAACAGTGAAAAAGGAACTTGTCATGTCATTTTCTAGCGTAAAATAGGCCTAGGTCTAGGTATAGGTGTAGGCATAGATGTAGGCATGTAAGGCTTTTCATTGTATGACTCATATTTAAGTACTTAATTTTACACATGCACGTGCTCAGTATTGAAGTCCCAGTTTAGTATTATCTTGACTTGGAACTTGAATGTTAAAAGCTTGTCCATGTAAATAACTTCTGTACTAGATTTTTGAAGACAAAGACTGTCATTAAAACACCTCCCATCATCACTCAATCTCTAGGAAATTTGAACTAACTTTCTTTTCATTCTTCGGGGCATGGTTTCAAAAAAAAAAAAAAAAAAAAAAGAAATCTGCCCAATAAGTTAACATAACCAAGACTGATTCCTTTTTTAACTCACATTAGCTAATCTAATTTCTTCAAATAGTCAGCTGAGTGTAACGCAAAAGGAAATATCAAAATTGTATACTTTTATATAATTGGGGTTCTTCGTTAATGAAAAGTTGTTCTAGTTAATGAAAGATTTACTATCTATTTAGAATTCCAGGCAGTAGAACAAAACGTCAAGAGTAAAAAATTAGATAAAATGCTATATTTATGTAATCATCATACTTTAGAAAATATCTAGGCAAGATGAGAGAATATGAAGTCAGTATTTGTGTGGGGGCTATGGAGAACCACTGTGTACAAGAGAAACATAGCTAGGCAAAAAAAATCAGTGGAAGCTTATGTAGTGTGGCATCCATCTAGAAGCAAGACCACATGACAATGTAAAGAGGGACAACATTCATAACTTTAATGAAAGTTAAATCTTCGTACAAGATTCCCTGGTCCAATCCACTCTGCACATAGGAATCTGGGAAAAACATTTGCAGGTAAAGGTCAATTTCTATTGATTTTACCTAGCCTACAGAAGCCCCTGCATTACTTGCACAGTAAAAGAGATCCAGATTTGGCCCAGTGTTTCTAGTTCAGAACTGATTTGTAACTGCTATGCACTGAGACAGAGCTATCAGTAAGCACTGGAGAAGTAACTGAATCAATTTCTTTAACACAGTAAAGCCTTTTTTTAACTCGGTGACAATGAAGTATTCAGATCATCTGACAATCTGATTATCTCTGTACAAAACCAGATAAAATTGAGCAGGCTGCTTTACAGTTTTCATTTTCAGAGTTGATTTTAAGGAAATCTCAGAAATGTAATTTAAAGTCTGCTGAACTATGATCTGAAATTAAGGAACAATAAGGCTTTTACTGGATTTTGGTATATGTTAATATTTCATTATAATTAATGCATTGCTTATTCAATCACATAATCTAATTTTCATGGCAATATTTCAGGTCACCAAATATCCCCAAATTTAATTTTAAAAAGTGAAGTTTGTGTTAAGTACAGTGCAGTAATGAAGTATTAGTCTACTTAGGGCTTATGTATGAAAAACATTGTTAAAGGAAAATTTGAGATCTAAGAGAAGGAAATATCTTCAATGAATTTGTGCAGCACTTACAACATTAATTATTTATAACTAAAGCAGCTATGTTGTGTCAATAACAAATAAACATCAACAGCACTTCTAAGGAAATGCCTGTAAATTAAGATCTATGCATTAATGTGTATCCATGGAGCTTCAGTGTCAGAAAAGTGCCCAGCTTATCAAACAGCAGAGCTACCAGAGAAACAAGCTTTTCCTTGTATCAAACAATAGAAAACAAGGACAATCACATGAAAAAAACTTCTATCTGCAAAAAGAAATAAACAAAAAAAAGCCTTTTGCAGTTTAGTTTGAGAAGGCAAATCTCACAGCAGTAGTGAAACACAAAGTGCTCATTTTCCTATGGTAGAGAATTTCATGTGATCTTCTGAACTGCATCACCAATTAGCAATTTCCTACCTTCTATGGCTCCTGGGATGAAGAGGCAGACATATTGATCAAAATGTTAGTAAAGCATCAATTGGCAAGAGATGTCTGAGTGGTATTTCAACACTCTGCTCTTTTCACCAGATGGAGGGGGAGGTGGGAAGGGAATGGAGTTGCCTACCAGACCATCATTTTACTGAAATAAACAAATATATTTGCCTTCATAGATAAGCCAAAAAGCAGAGTTTACAAAAAAAAAAAAAAAAAAATCTATTCATTACTTTTCATACGTAAAATCTTACAGGAGATAACATAACAGAGGAGAAATTGTAAACAGTATTTTGTATGATTTTGTGCTTCAAAAAGTTAAGAACTGTAAAATTACAAGTGATTAAACAGTGGGAAAAATGTAATGCGACTTTTTCCATTGCTCTGACTTCAGAGCCAGAAGCCAAGTACAAAACGTAACCCAGCCTTCTGATAATGTCAGACTCTGCAGCCCTATGGGCTCAAACTGCAGCCTTCTCATTGCCAGCAGCCCTCAAGACTTCCTGGGCTTTGGGCAGGATATTTTTGGTCCGCTTGGAGAACAACTAGAGATGACTATTGCCCAATTTGTTTTAGCTTTAGCTTAGCTTTGTACAATCATGTGGTGCAACACTTTTTGTTACAATAATTTGGGTATTTTTCTGTAACTAACCAATTGTAAAAAATAGTATTTATTCTGCGTAGTTATAAGACCATGAAATGCAAGAGTAGTAAGTCAACAATCCCCAGTAACAGCTGGGCCCATCTGAGTTACATGATCCTAACCTATTATGACACTGTTCTCACTTCTTGCATAGCATCTTGTTGTATTGAGGACAGATAATGAGGTAAATTTCCTGGCCTGTTTTGAATGGACTACTGTTGAGATACTTCTGATAGGGAACTTCTGAACATACAGACTGGGGCTACTTTAAGTATCCCCTGAGAGCAAAGCAGTATTTACTCCCAGTTGTTTGTTAAGACACCACAAATGCAACAAGCACTAAATAGAAAAAAACCCTGGTAATACAGGCATCAGAGAAATCATTCTCTGTAAGTACTTTAATTTTCAACGTGTTAAGTACCTGCTATTTGTTAGGTACTTGAACAAAACTAATGAACTCAGCTCTATTTGTATAAACTTTTGGTGATAATCTCCCCAATAACAAGAGAGAGACAATTCAGAGGCCAATTCATCCTGTCCCAAGATTTGTCCATTCTTCTCATTGTTTGTACAGGGAGGCTACACAAGTAGTTGAGACTGGCTGCCTGTCCCTAAGATTATTAGTTAAGTATTAGATCCATAACAAAGAGCATTCAGCTTCCCCCTTCATTCATGACAGGTGATTCAGTGTGCTTTTGAGTACCACTGTGTGCATTTTATTTGAGCATTTAGGAAAAAAAAAAAAAAAAAAAGCTTTTGCAAAGCTGGCCAACTGTTAATTTTATTATTTGTATCACAATATCAGTATCAGCTATGTCATTCTCTCTGTAGACAGAGGGCAGAGTACAGCCTCTAGCCCAGAGATCTTTTAGTACTTTAATTGGTATTTTGCTAGACTCGGACACTGAGTTTGCAGAAATGCTTCTTTTTTACAAGATTTTTTTTTCACAGAACTTCTTCTAATGCTCTGGAACAAAAAGTTTTGCAGTTCTGATGTTATGCTGTAAACACTTGAATTTATAGGAGGCAATGGGACATGAAAGACATTTTTGTATATATTATATCAACAAATTCACACTTGAATAAAAATATGCCCAAGTTACAAAGTTTAAATCAGAATCTTGATCTTCCCTATGTTGAAAAGATTCTGACATAATCTTTCAGGGCAGTATCATCTCCATTCTTAATAACAGTATGATTAATCTGGAAGCATTAAGAAAGCTGAAATTGCTTTACATGAAAGAGTGAAAAAAACCAAAAGTAGCAGAGCTAGTCAGAATCTATTCATCTGTCAATCATCTGCTAGGAAATATGAAGTCAAATTCATAGTGTTACTAGAGTGAAATCATACAGAAATAAATTTGGCACAAGGTTCTGTATATAAACTTTAGATATAGAAGAAAGATCACTTAATGTTCAAAAAATTGCTTTCTGATAAATGTTCATAAAATCATCAACTATCAAATTTAGGAATTTTCCAACTCTGATTTATAATTTTTAAGTACCAAACATCATTTCTGCATATGGAGCTTTTTTATTCTTTCTGCAAAACTTCATGCAGCTGTAATATGAATATTTAATTTGTTCAACAAAAGCATAATATGAGTTTTTAACAGAAAAAATCAGACAGCATAAGATGAAAGCTTATTAAGAGAAAATAGTTATAAATACGAGAAACACACTAGCAAAAGAAATAAGGAAGATTAAGTCTGCAGAAGAAAAAAATGTGCATGCACTATTTCATTTTTTATTATTGAATAGTCTATCCGAAGAGACCTCAAAACCAGGAAAATACTATAAAGCAATTTTCCTCTCATTACTTTCACCCACTAAGCTCAAATTGTGCTTTTTTTTCTTTTAATATTTCTTTTTTCTACATATGCACAAGCAAATATTTCATTTTATAAAGCTGGATAGACAACAGTTTTAAAAAGTCAATATATTCTTGTATTTAATTTCATATGCTGATGGATTCATATCAGAACTTTTCACCAGTAGAAAAAAGGAATGATTGACTGACTTACACATATTTGCTACCTCATTAAGAAAATACTAAAACCACTAAAAAGTTAGAGATTATGCACACTTTATTCTATTAAATTTAATTCTCTTTTTCCCTCGCTAATGTTTTTATTTTTTTTAAGTTGCTTGCTTACTTGCTTTAGAAAAACTACCTTTAACAGCAATAAGTTGTAGCAAATATATAACTTTCGGGTAATAAAATACGTCTTTGGTAAGCCTTTCCTCATTTATCAACATATTCAAATAAGTATTAAAAATTACAAATTACCAAAGGAGAGCATTTTGAAGTAGATTCTGTTTTTGGAAATGTATATATAAAATACACGTGGAATCAAAATGCATTGTTGTTACACAATAATACTGCTATTCTTTGGGATTCCAGTGCTTTCGCCAGTGATAAGAAAATAATTTTGCGTGTCTTCATTTTATTACCTCACCTGTTTCTTCCTCATTTCATTCTATTTCTTTTCTCTTTTTTATTAGGCTGTAGAAAAAAGTAATCCCCTCTGTATTATGTGTCCAGAACATTTACAGATGCATTCAGAAGTCTTTTTACAGCACCTTAAGGATTAGACAGTGTTTTATTTCTGCTATTTTAAAAACAATTCTTTCAATATCTGGCAGATATTCTGCTGATCAGATTCAAACAAGATGAATAAAAATATTCCCTCTGTTGCAATGACTTACAAGTTTTATCGCCTAACTCAATAAACTCAGAATATATCCTCTATGTTATTGGACATCGGTGAGCTGTATGATATGAAGTGTTTTCTCCTAGCTACTTTTATATTATCCAGTTTAGAGACAAGAAAAGTTCAATTTTACCATCCTGGTGATTTTTACTTTATTTAAACTAAACAATGTACTTGAAAAGTATAATGCTGGAAAATTTGGAGACCTACTGTTAAAGACTAACAGTTACCTACAAGAGTAATAAGTAAAATGGGAAAGAGGGCTGACATAGCAATAATGCCTTTTTTTTTTTTTCTCCATATATGACTCTATAGTGGGTCCTAAACTTAATCACAGAATACCATTGTAATTCCAAATTTAGCCCCCCTTAAAAACCTGCTTAGAAAGTAATATTTAATGCTAACTCAATATGCTAAGTCAGTTCACAAAATGATGGATTCTTCACCTTGGCACATTTTTTTTAATGGAATTCTGTTCACTAGGCATATGTATGAAGGCAATTAACTTATTCAGAATTACCTATGAAATACTTGCCACTATTCCTGAGAAGTGCACCTGAACAAAAAAAAAATCTGGCAGTTATATAAGTGCCTGGAAATCTGGATGCCTGTGCTTCAGTTTCTGATTATATCAAGTCTCAAAGGTTGATTACTGGGTTCTTGTCCATTGTGCAATGGTTAAAAAAAAAAAAAAAAGTAAGTTGAATAAACTCACTGTTTTCCTGTTTCAAACAGAGAATGAAGTCAGTAAGAAGGCTGCTAAGCCCCACCTTGATCCTTGGGAAGGTGATGGAGCAACTCATCCTGGAAACCATTTCCAGGCATATGAAGGACAAGAAAATCATTAGGAGTAGTCAGCATGGATTCACCAAGAGAAAATCATGTTTGACCAACCTGATAACCTTCTATGATGAAGTTACTTGCTTCGTAGACAAGGGGACAGCAGTGGATATTGTCTGCTTTGACTTCAGTAAGGTTTTTGATGCTGTCTCCCATAAAATCCTCATAGACAAGCTGATGTAGCATGGGCTGGATGAGCAGACAGTGAGGTGGACTGAAAATGGCTGACAGATGGGTCCAGATGGTGGTGATCATGGTAGGCCAGTAACTAGTTGTATACCCAAGAAGTCAATACTGGGTCCAATCTTGTTCAACATCTCTGTTAATGATGTAGATGATAGGACAGAGTGTACTGTCAGCAAGTTTGCTGATGACGCAAAGCTGGGAGGAGTGACTGATACACCAGAGGGTTGTGTTGCCATCCAGAAGGAACTCAACAGCCTGGAGTAATAGGTTGACAGAAAATCATGAAGTTCAACAAGGGGGAGTCCAAAATCCTGCACCTAGGGAGGAACAACACCAGTATATTGTTAGGGCTGACCAGCTGGAATGTAGCTTTGCAAAAAAGGACCCAGGGGTTCTGGTGGTCACCAAGTTGAACATGAGCCAGGAATGTGCCCTTGTCACAAAGGCAGCTGACAGTATCTAGGGCTGCGTTAGGAGGAGTGTTGCCAGCAGGTCGAGGGAGGTCATCCTTCCCCTCTGCTCAGCACCGGTGAGGCCACACCTGAAGTGCTGGAACCAGTTCTGGGTTCCCCAGTACAACAAGAGAGACATGGATATATTGGAGAGACTGCAGTGAAGGGCCCTGGAGATGATGGACTGGAGCATCTCTCCCACAAGAAAAGGCTAAGAGATATGGGACTGTTCAGTCCAGAGAAGAGGAGGCTCAGGGCGATCTCATCAATACGTACATATATCTGAAGGGAGGGTGTACAGAAGAGGGAGCCAGCCTCTTTTCAGTGGTGCCCAGTGACAGGTAAAGAGGCAAAGGGCACAAACTGAAACACAGGAGGTTCTGTCTGAACATCAGGAAACATTTTTTCACTGTGAAGGTGATCAAGCACTGGTACAGGTTGCCCAGGGAGGTTGTGGAGTCTCCATCCTTGGAGATACTCAAAAGCTGTCTGGACATGGTCCTGGGCAACTGGCTCTAGGTGACCCTGCTTGAGCAGGCAGGCTGGACATCCAGAGGTCCCTTCCAACCTCAACCATTCTATGATTCTGTGATAAAACTGACCAGTCTAAGAAGTGGAAAAAAATCTGTTTGTATTCATTTATTTCTCACTACCCAGCTGATCTCCTTGTTACACCCAGCCCTATCTCAGTCCATCAAGATTCCTATAAAGGTAGGTGTGTCGAGAAAACATGGTGCTTATATCAGAAAACGCATTTGGAGTTCTTCCTCTCATTCAGGTCTGTCCATTTTTACAATTAGATTTTGTCAGAAATTATAGTCTTCCTACCCCTTTGAGTCAAGCGTTAGCAGAAAAGTTCTGACTTCCAGCGTATCTCCATTAGACTGCAGTTTTTCCTTCTCTTTCACTGTGAGATAAAAGGTGAGATGATACCATAGATACCTGAAGGATAGATTACAATTCGCTTTTTTTTTTTCAAACCCAGAATGCACTTTTGAAGGGAATTTTCCAGTCATCCCCTTTTTCTTGGCTTTAGTTTAGTTGGATGAAATTGAACTGGAGGAGTCACTCCAGGAGTGCACCTACTGCACTCCAACAGGTAATCATCATTCAGTCCACAGAACCAGACTGGAGCTAGACTGCCCTAAACCCCCTCAAATATGTACACTGCTGGTCCTGCAAAACAAATGTTTTTCTCTACAAATCACCTCTTAACAGGCCACAGTACTTGCTCCACAGTAAAGTAGTACTCCACAAAGGTCAAAAGAGTGGTTGCTGCTGGGCTCGGAGGAAAGGTTAGGTGGGTCATGAGTCTCAATCATCTGTGCATAAAAGGGCAGACTATTCACTCATTTTGTAAGAGCTCCTAAAGAAACATGTTTTATATTACAGTTCAAGAAATGAAGGTTAAAGTTCATTTTCCTTTTACATAAATTTACATTCCTATCCACTGCTGACCTGGACTGGATTTCATGGAGAGCCCTACAGATAGTGGCAACATGTTCTCCCATTACTGGCCTCTTGGATCACCCAAGGATTCTACTTCTCCTAAACCACAATAATCCAAAAGATCTTCTAATCTAATTTTAGATATTTTGTAAATAAATAATATTTTTCTCTTGGAAACAGATGACCAGATTATCATGCATCTGCTTATTATCATATGTGTTATTCCTAACTGTACCTACTACTTGACTGTACACTTGAACTCATCTGTGAAAATATAGTGATCTAATTTACCCAAGAGAACCATTAATTTTAGTCTCCTTAAAATAAACATTACAGGAAGACGCCTGGTGTTTTCCCACTGAGAGACTTATTTCATTTATGACATATGCTGTTTCTATATGATAAGGTACTGTATACAAGATGGATCAAAGCTGAAATGGTAATGAATTACAGTCTGAGTCAAATTTAAAATGCATAGCTTTATTATGCAAGAATTCTACATGTAATTGTACATACTCTAGCTTGCTCCACTCTCTACTGTTTCCACCTCCTAGATTTAGACCTTCTTACCTTCTCCTGCTAATTGTCTCTCATATTTGTTAACCAACACATTACTTTTTCAGAGTTCACATATCTTCCAAATGCTCACTTACAGTGTATGGTACAAAAAAAAAAAAAAAAAAGTGGGAAGATCTTATTTTTAAAATTAATTACAAAGTATCCCTTTCTCACTATCTATTACTCCTTTTGATACTGTCATTTCTAAAATTTCATGTAAAATCTTCTGGTGAGATCATAGCTTCTTGTCCTATAAAGCATGCAAAACTCCTGTGAAACTTGTACTGAGATGTAAGTGTCTGAAGGACAAATAACAAACAGGACCGTCCACATTTCTCTGTGCTTTTGAGGGGTTTCCTTTTGGTAAGGTCTGATAGGAAAACATGGATAATTTAACACAGAACTGAAATCGTATTTTATGTAAACTCTTTTTTCTTAATTTTTAAAATAATTTTAAAATGTATTTTAAAAAATGGCTTAAAAAATATTTTGCTTCTGTTTCTTAATCTTTCAGAATGTTTCCATAACTACAGGCTATTGCAAATTAATTTGATTTTGACTTTAAAATTTATAATCTATAATAAATCGAATGATAGTACATTATTATATGTCCAGCATTCTTAAAGTCTTATAGTACACATATATACATATATGTACATACATGCATATGTATATAAAAATATATATAAAAATAACTCCATGGTTTGTAACAAAACTGTTTACTTGTATGTTTTATGATTATTTTTGTATACTTTCTGGATGTCTGCTATTTAGGTATATATTCAAATTTACTATTTGACCTTAATGTCATCTGTCAATCCACTCTATAACAATCAATGTAGAAATATACTGTTAATTTTCAGGTTTATTCTAGAAAGATGAATTCCCTTTGTACTTGCAGTCTAGTGTTACTATGAATTCTACTTTACTTTCACTTTAGAACTAAAAATACATTGACCATTTTTTCAAGTGTTTTGCCTCCTCTTATTTAATCCCTTTGATTTAAATATTATGTCAGAGCACACACATACCGTAAATTAAATAAAATAGCATACTGAAGTTCTTGTACCATAGTATTGCCCTGTTTCTGAAATTAGGTTTACAGATTTCAAAATAAAGACTATGTAGTTCCTTTTGTTAAAAAAAAAAGTATATCATTATTCTTTCTAGTGGATAATTAAATTGCACACAATATACTTTTCATTCATAAGAAGACGACTTTCTAGGAACAACTAGGAAGTAACTGTAAGAAATACTTGATATGTATTCAACCTCCTAAGCATTCCTGTTGTTATCTCATTCCCATTTTCCTCTTTATTCATAAAAATCAGAGGAGAGATACATCCTATTATTTGGCGAAAGACACATGGTCTCAGCACTATTAAATCCTCATCATTGTCACAAGCTTGTTCATTCTGCTGAAAGACAATACACAACTTTGCAATTTTCCCTCTGTGTGCAATAAGGGGGAATGTGTCACACAGCAAATGCTTTTGCTAAATCTCAACAGAAACTCCCAGAACCAACTCTGACAAATTTGCAAAAGAATAGTACATAAAAAATCACTTTCTGAATCTGCTTTTTGTCTTGTCATTGTTCTACTCCCTTAAGCAATGACTAGTAGCATCACATCTCAGTATGAAACTCTAGCGGAGAAGATTCACCCACATTCACCTGTGCATTGTTGATCATCTCCGTGATCCTTTTCCCAGTCCTTTGGGTGGCCTTGCAGACCTGAGAAAAATGTACTTTTTGAAGAGGCAGGTTACAAAGTATCCTTCTTCTCCTTCCACAGGCAGTGAACAACAATACATGTGTGCCAACATTTTTTATTTTAGTGAAAAGCAGTGCCCACAATGGCCAACTGTAGAGAATGGTATGGTTTGGTAAATTTCTGTTACCAAAAAAACCCAAACCCCAAAAGACTTCAAAAAAGCCTTTGGACTGGGTCTGGCCATGGCAATGTACTTCATGCTGGTGGGAAGGAAGCCCAGCTGGGGGGGGGTTCGTTAGGGATTCCTCAGGGACTGGCAGAGGTCCTGTTTCCAGTTCCAGAAAGAAGAAAATGGAAGTAGTGAGCTGTGCTCTCCCAAAGACTGAGTCGCACTTAGTCTCGTGCTTAGTCTTAAGAATGTAGTTGAGCGATTTCCTGGCCTGTGTAAAAGAGCTTAGCAGGACACTTACAAGAGCAACACTAAGTGCATTAAGCACTGTCAGCCAAGAAAATCGCTGTTGTAAGATATTGGCTGACAAATGCAATGTGCATGATCACTGCCTAGGCTTGAGGAAAGTTTTCAGGATTGCTTCTGTTGGTGGTGCCTGTACGAGAGGGAGACTAAAGAACGAGGGGATCTGCTGCAGGACTGATGAGGAAGGAAGGTGGCAAAAAGACCAGCAGTCTTGCACTCTTCTTTTTCTTGCCATGCTTAGGATTATAAGCAGGGGATTGCTGCAAAGCTTTCCATCATCTTTGTGGCTATATCCAGCCTGTGATGTTCATCAGGTAATTCAACAGTAAAAAAGGATAAATTATTTCCAAAAAAAGAAATGTTCCTTTTACCTCTACAGTTTCACAGTATCAAAAAAAGTATTTTCAATTCAATTCAAAATTACCATTTTAAAAACCAAAATGTGCAGGTGATGGGTTCTTTTTAACCTTAAAGATTTGAAATATTTATTGATGCATAAGTCAAAAGACCCTGAGGTTACCACAATAAAAAGGAATGAAATAGCAAAGAGAATTCTTCAGAGCAATACTTTCTTCATTAAATAGTTTACATGTTTCCTTAGGCATTTTATTTTGGCTGGTAGGACAAACTGTACAAGTGAAGTAAGAAGTGTGATTTTGCAAACTATCTCTAATTGTAAAGCTTAGAAAATGACTCATTGCCTGTCTTTTTGCATAGACGCAATTACTATTTTTACCTTGCTAACTTTCTCTTGCTGTGCTTGATAATGTATCACATGTATTTATCCCTTCCGGAGTTCAGCTTAAGATGTACTGCATTCTTTAGCCTAGTATTATGCTGAAGTGTACTGGATGTTAATGAGATATGCTATCATAATTCATCCAGAGCGAGCTGATAATTATTGCAAAGTCTAAATTGTTCTATCTTTGCACTACGCTTTTATCTTTTTATTTTTCATTAACATTATCCAAAAGTGTCAAACAGGGATCATGGTTCTAAATTCATGACTCTGAATTATTTTAGGGGTTTATAGACTGATCTTTTCTTTACCATTAAACTTACATAAAATGCACAAACAAAGGAGTAGTGGTGAAAGCATAAGGTCTTGTCGGGCACAGCTAAGAGTCCTAATTACCAGCTGCAGAAACATGTTGCCTCATGAAGCTTTCCCCAGGATTTTGTGAATCTGAACTTCCTGGATGCCCAGGTTTGGTTTCCTCAGGAAACAGAGAGGCAGCTCCCACCCACTCCACCCCAACCTATAGCAGGAGTTGCTGACTCGGTCAGGATTTAGGCTAAGGAGACCCAAAACTCAGGTCTCCACTCTTGGAAATCTGCCCTAGCCACAAAGTTACTACACAACATTTTGGCAGTGTCAGGACCATAAGGCTGCCTTTTCAACAAAAAAGAGTGGAGTCAGAAATGGTAACAGAGAGCGTAGCTGTCTGAATATAGTAGTGAGTTTCACATACCTGCAGTTGCAAGTTCAGAGGCTAAATCCAACTGAGCCACCATTTCAGAAATACCCCTCTCTTCTCTCCCTTGTGCTTCTACCTCTGTACCATGAGAGCTGCGATGCCACTCCTTGGTTCTCCATTTTCCCAGTTACGTTCAGTATGTTGAACTTAATATAAGGTTGCAACTTCATTTTACATTTTTCACAGCCAGAGCCAGACACCAGCATCTTACATGGACTTCGATCGTATGAAGGAAGGGAATCAGAAGAAGGAGAAAAGGAACTGATGTTCTTGTGAAACAGTTCTAGACATGAGAGATCTGATTCTCTTACAGATATTAAAATGGGGTAAACGGGACTTCAGTGTAGTAAAGAATTAAGGCATACATACAAAGTCATCTTGATCACTGCCCAACGTTAGAAACAATTTTAAGACTCTTCCTTCCAAGAGATAATTATCATAATTATTTTGAAGAGATAATGATATCTCACTCAAGAAGCATACTGTGTGCTTCACTGCTCATTTGCTAAAACCATGATAACAGCACAGACCTCTTAGCCTACTTAACAGCTACTCTGGCTTGAAGTTTGCTAGTATCATGCGTAGGAAAAAAGTTAGGAATAGAATTTAATAAGAAGTCAGACTGTGATGATGAGGCCTAGGGCTTGGCCAGAAAACAGTACAATCAGCAGGTTTTTTACATGCACCTGGCCACCTTTATCCTCTCTCCTCCCACATTTGTTGTCCTCAATCTGCCTTGACCTCTCCTTTACCTTGCCTTTGGGCTTTCCCTTAAGCATCCCACAATAAGTTTTGTTCAGTCCAACAAGCCCCTTCAAATATCCCAGGATAAATTTGCCTTTTCCCATGAGACCCATTGTATTCATGCTTCCCTCTTTTTACCAGTGACAAAGTTGTGGTTAAACCTCCTCAAGGCTTTGGGTGACTCCTTCAAAGGCCCGTCGGGGAGTGATCTCAGAGCTCTGGTCTTTTGTAGTGTCTCTGTTATCTCCTGCTTCTTGGAGTTTATGTATGTGGCTGCTTAATTCATTAATTCTCATGCCTCCTGCCCTGGTTGTTTGTACTGAAAAACCATTCACAAGCTAGCCTCGCAAACCAGATATCCTTACACTGCACAATACCCTTACATTCTGAGGTTGCGGATCTCTCCGTCCACCCGTTGAGACTGGATCATTACTCAAATCATATACCACAGGGCAGTCTTCAAACAGAAATGCAATTTAAATAAAACCAAGCCAAAAGAGTTCATGAAATAAGTAACACTGTCCACAGGTCCAAAACCCATATGACATGGGAAACAAACCACAGAAGGGTACCCAGAAGTGAGTCCGAATTAATTTTTTGATATCTAAACAGTTTACAATTTTGAAAAGAAAAAAATTTTGACTGCTTTGTAAATGACTGTTTGGCTAACAAACCTATATAAAAGGTCACAAATAAACTTTTCTATCTCATTAATAAAGACAACTATTACTTCACTTATATCTCTTTTTTTAATTGAATATTTCTTTTTAGTGTGTGAGTATCATTTTTGTGTAGAATCCTAGCAGTAGTGGAAATCAAATACTATTCTTCCATTTAGACTTTTGGAGGATTCTAAGGTTTCTGTGTCTTCTAAAAGGAAGAAGCTAGAGTCAAAGACCTGGGAGATCTCCCTGTTATTATATTTATATAAAAATACTCACATGCACATATATATCCAAACATTCTCGTGTAAGAGCACCTAGCTCAACAGAAAAGTGCAGAATTGACTCTTGGGAGTCCTCTGTTACTATAAAGCTGAAAAAGGCAAATATTGTGTTTTCTCCCATGAGAGAGTCATTTATGAGATACCAAAAGCATAACACACAACAGAAATATTTCTACAGCAGGGCATGTGTAGGAGCAGAGAAAGAGAGAGCACCACTTAACGGTACTTTATTAAATTCATTCTCCCACTGAGTAAGGTGCTAAGAAAAAATATATGGGACCGAACAGAAAAAAACAAAGTGAAGATGTACAAAAGATTGCCTATTGTAGACTAGTGAAAACAAATCCTAAAGGTTGTAAGAATTAACCATATAAAGGAGAACATAAATAACCAGAAAAGGGAGGCATGGTCTATTGTAGCTATGTCTGTAAGTGTCTGTGGCCCTTAGACAAAGGGGCATGGGCTGGCTTGTGTCCAAAGTGCTCAGAGGTAGCCCTTGCAACTAGCCTCACCTACAGAGAGCCAACTGAAGATGTCCAAAATAACATCATAAACCTAAGAATTAAGCAGTGAAAATGATCAGGCATTCACCTCATAATACTGCCTCATGAGTTTGGGGGGGGGGGGGGTGTTAGTTCAGATGAGTTTAAAGTTCTAATCTAAAAAGATTCAGAGAAAAAAAAGATGGTGTAGGAACAGAAAAGGCCTTTCAAAGTAACACCACTTCTCATGAAACTTACCCCTTCTATAAGAGTCTGAAATTTAAATATCCTATTTCTAAATGAATAAGAGAAATAACAAAAAGGGACCACAAAAGACACAAATATAATACTATAAGCTTCAGATATATTTTTTTACAATATGGGGTGCAATTTCCAAAATATAACCTGTCTTTAAGTATGCTGACCCTGTGGAAAGTGCTGTTTGTTCTTTGCAAAGGTGCAGTAACACTGCCTAGGTTTTTTTTCACTGAAGTTGCACATGCAGAGATATGCTTCGCCACAATGAGAATTCTTTATTAAAGCTGGTTAAAAATGGAACATTTCGGTTTCTTTTAATAAAACAGGAAGTTTTCCAAACAAAAATGTCAAGAAGCAATTCTATTTTTTCAAGCAGTAACCCATATTTTAAGCCATTAGGAATTACTGGTTCTTACTACCATTTTTTCAAGTAACTCAGTTCCTTCAAGTAACACATGTATAATAAAATGTGGATCTGTTGATTTATAGTAACTTTGACAATCAGTCTATGACTTCTACCGGCAATATCAATTTTTATGTCTAATAAATAATTTCTAAGGCTATGCAAGCTGCTAAATATTACTAAAAAGTAGTACAGAAATTATATTTACTTCTCCAAAATAAAAACAAGAGTGCTGCCAACCATTAAAAACTCCCCAATATTGAGTATATTTATATATGTATTTGTGTAGCTAGTTCAAATTTATTAGTTGCAGTTTCACTGAAATCACAGTTTCATTTTCCTTTTAAAAATGTGCATGATTATGTGGGAGGAAGCTAATGTGGAAAGACAGAGCAGCATCTCCCTGCTGCACATTAACCTTGACTTGCCTACCATCTTAAAAGTTGTATGAAGAGAATCTGAATAATACTAGATTAAGTTACGATTTTGTAAAATGGGCAGAAAGTACAAATGCTATAGCTCTACTGCAATTAATAATACTTATCAAACATATGGTGCTCTTATGTAGTTCAAATACACAATCATGGAATTTTAAAATGTCACCTGGGTTTCCCAGTAAATAAATGTAACTCAATAAATGCTGTTCTTTTGAAATAAGAGGCATTGTCTTTCCAGTGGATTGCAGATTTCTGTTCCAACTTTTTAAATTAATCTACGCAGAATACCTGGTCAGTAAATTATGCTTCATTGTTTCACTTCCCACTAAATATAGAAGTGAAATGTGAAAAGTAATACTTAGTTTTAAAATGTTTTATAAACAAGTGTAATAATAACAATTCGTGTCCTAAAAAAAATATTGAACTCAACAGAATTTTCATGAAAATATATAAGGCACAGGAAATAGTATTATGGGAAACATGCTGATTTGAAAGAGTACAGTGAAACTAACATAAAATGTGGTTTCAAGAAATAACTGTTGCACTAGAGAATTAGCTAGGGAATTACAGTGAGCATTGAGCAATTTATTACCATAAAAGAAAAATAGGCACTTGAGTACTTTAATAGCTATTTTGCACAATTTTTTTCTTTACATAATGCTTCTATCTTTGTTTTTAAAAACTGTGAAAATAAGAAATCTGCTTGCTTATCTCAGAAGCTCCTAAAGGTAACTACAAATACTTTAAGCAGACATAATTCACTGATTTCAGCCCTTAGTGCTAAACTATCTTAAGTTATATTACTTATGAGTAATTATCATTTAGTTGGGTGTGGATTGTAAGCTATGTGGTGATAAAACAAACACCCACAAACCATATTTGCTCTCCATCTCCAGTCACTAGTAATCTACTAGAAGGGATTTAAGTGTCATTTACTGCACAGTTGCTCATATGGTGTTATACTAATAAAAGAAAAACAGAAAGTGGTCACCTGAAATCACCATGTATTACCACGGATTTTCTCTGAGTGTACGAGATACATGGCAATAGTAGAGGGGATAGCTGTGTCTTAGTGTTAACTCACCTAATAATAAAACAGCTTGGGTACTGATAGCAAGAAAACAAGAAGGGCGTGGAGCCCTTTGTTAGCTAAACTATTGCGATTGTCAGGTGGCTTTTAAGACCGCATATCCTGACTTAAGGTGTTCCCATATATAAGGTCATAGAATCATACAGTCATAGAATCATAGAAAGGTTTGGGTTGGAAGGGACCTTCAAAGATCATCTAGTTCCAACCCCCCTGCCATGGGCAGGGACATCTTTTGCTAGACCAGGTTGCTCAAAGCCCCATCCAGCCTGGCCTTGAACACTGCCAGGGATGGGGCATCCACAACCTCTCCGGACAACCTCTTCCATGGTCTCACCACCCTCATCATAAAAAATATCTTCCTTATATCTAAATCTACCCTCTTTCGGTTTAAAACTGTTACCACTTGTCCCATAACTACAGGCCCTAGGAAAAAGTCTTTCTGTCTTTCTTATAAGCCCCCTTTATATATTGAAATGCCACAATCAGGTCTCCCCAGAGCCTTCTCCAGCCTGAACAACACCAACTCTCTCAGCCTTTCCTCACAGGAGAGGAGTTCCAGCCCCCTGATTATCCTTATAGCCCTCCTCTGGACCAGCTCCAACAAGTCCATGTCTTTCTTCTGCTGGGGACCCCAGAGCTGGAGGCAGTTCTGCAGGTGGGGTCTCACCAGAGCAGGGCAAAGGGGCAGAATCACCTCCCTTGACCTGCTGGCCACACTTCTTTTGATGCAGCCCAGGATACGGTTGGCTTTCTGGGCTGCGAGCGCACATTGCTGGCTCATATCTGGCTTTTCATCTCCCAATATCCTCCACAGGGCTGCTCTCAATCCATTCATCCCCCAGTCTGTAGTGATACAGGATATTGCCCTGGGTCATATTTACATTGTCAGTTTAGCAGACTTTCAAACCCGGGAAAATATTTTAAGGCAGTATCTTCATTCGCAAAGACCTTAGCTCATTAGAAGTGGGATGTCTAGAGTGTAGATCTGTGGAATTGGTAGTATGTATCCAAAGTTCACATTATACACATTTCAGAGTGTTTTATTCTGGATTAGGTATGGTTTGCCCTGTTTTCCTTCTAGCTGCTGGAGTGTATTAGGTGTGCTCTTGGAGAGTATCATCCAATTTGATTTCTTCTGAAAGGAATCCAGTTTTTGTATTGGAAGACAGCTCAACCACGAGAAAAAAAAGAGCAGTGGCTTGGGCAATCAGGAGACATGTTTTAAAAGTGCATTCCTGATCCAAACTAAAATGTTAAATAACACCTTGCACCTAAAAGTACATTGCTTTAGTACAGAAGGCTAAAACTTCAGCGAAGTCAGAGAAAACCAAAGCTCTAGTCCTATGAGTGATTAGTAAAGTCCAATTTGCAGCTGCATTTATTCTACCCCAGCAGAAATTTGAAAACTGTATATTTGAATGCTGCAGCCCATGTCAGGGCAAAACAAACTACAGCAAATGAGCATTTAGGTTAGACCTGCTTGACCTCCCTGGGAAACAGATAAAAAGCACTCCTACAGTCATGACAGCTGAGAGGCTGAGGACCTGGTGCCTCTCTGTGCTTAGAGTCTCTCAACCTAGAGGAGGTAAATAACTGCCTAAGTATTTCTACTTTCTGTATCAGGATGAAATCAAGTGCATTAATTTAAACCAGTAAGTCAGCCTTGCCTTCACATGAACTAGGAGAGCTCATACACTTGAAAAGGACAGACATTTTCAGAAAAAGTTCCCCACTGCCTCTCAGCAACCATCTCCTAGCTGAGGTACAGTATATGAATATAACAGTGCAAATGGTTTTAGCAAACACTAACATATTAAATAGGGATATAAATTAGTGCACCAGCAATAAGCTATCATAAAAAAAAAAAAAGAGCAAAGAGCATGGTCTCACACATGCCTGGATTTATTCTCAACAAGTCAAGAACGTAACGTAACTAAAAATGTGCCTAAATTACAGATGTTGTTCCCTTCAGAGCATAAGAAATCTTGCTACCTAAATTTTCTGTACAATCAATAAAGAGGAATAGCCTTTTCCAAAGATCTCTAGATGACAACGCAGTCAATTTAAGTTAGGAATCTCCCTCTATCTGTTAACCATAGTATTGACCAAGTAACAGTAAAAATGTCCTACCTTTACTCAAGATTTAAACCTTTAACTGAGGGTCAGTTACCAATAATCAGGGCTGGTTCCTTTAGAAAGAGGAGAGAGCAGCAATGTTCCCTCTCCACAACATTTGCACAGCTGTTGACACATTCACTCTAAGTGGGCCACCAGGTCCTCCTTAGCCTCATGAAGCTAAAATTGACCTCTGAAGAGACTCCTCGTATGGGGCACTTGCCACTCCTTTTGTTGATATGGCCAGCCAAGGGACCAGAAGGAGACCAAACAAAAAGGATCTGTGGTTTTTTTACAAGGGAACACACAGAACTAGGACTCCAGTCTTTGCTCCTTGGAATGTGGAGGTAACACTATCGTAGGAGAAGGAGATTGTTGATTTCAATCGGTCTTTGTGCTTATTCATACTCCAGCAACTCAAGACTCGGGCTCTTGTCAGGGTGTCTCTGCTGTAAGTACTGCAGCAGACATTTTGGTGGCCCACTGGGGACCCTTACCTGAACCCGGACTGAGGAGGATTAGGTTACATCTGCCCTCCCAGGTAGTGTTTGAAAGTTGGTTTCTGGGACACTCTCGGGGCAATGAGGTAAGTCCCTTCTGATCTAGGTGCTTAAAGGGTTGGGTGCTGCTGGAAAGTAAAAAGACTGAAGTGGTGGCTGGGACCCGAATGGAAATTTAGCTACCCAGTGTACAGGGTAGGCAGGGTTTAAGGGAACCAGATTTAGTCCTTCCTTCCTGTAAACAAGCAGAACAAGCATCCCACAATTTAGATTTCTCACTTCAGTTTCAACACTTACAATTGTTTCTTGGCCGGTTTGGGGCTTGTGCGTGTGTGTATGTGTGTGCATGTGTGAGTGGCAGTCTCTAGAGCAACTAGTTCTTTGATGAGGGCCAAACATTTAAGAGCATCTGTCTAATGCACTGGCTTCAGGCTAATTTGGCTGCTGATCACATACAATTATTTGGCGAATGACTGGATGAGGAGGCATCTCCTCTGATTAAAGAGAGATTCAAGACAATGTGGTTTTGTGTGTGTCAAGGGTCAATATATAAGAAAAAGCTTCTTACAGCACTCAAGCTGGAACTCATTACAACCCTAATAAAATACTTATGAGGGAAAAAGAATGTATTCAAGTAAAGAGTACATTTCCACAGTCTTTTCAATAAGTAAACTAACACATGCAATACAATTTAAAGGTAATACGGAGGAAATACTAAAGAAAGAAAATTAGCTAGGAAAACCACATCTACAAAATTTACCTGTATTCCAGAAAGCATATCTACAAAGATTTAGGGCAACCAAAATGTGTCAAATTACAAGTAACGTACTTAGTGAATCCTCATAGGTAAGCCTATTTATATATTTGTGGGGTTTGTATATCAATAGTATTTCCTCTTCTATAGAAAAAGAACTTGATAAATTGTTCACTGTATTAGAAAAGATGGTCTTTAAAAGTTTGGAGTTTGGAGAAGGCAAATAATATCATGATATATCAGCATTCCCTCCTACCTGGAAGGAATTGCTTTGAGTCTCAGCAAAGGAAAGTCTAAATGATCCTGACTCTAATTCAGGTGTAATCAAGTTCATTCACTCTATGCAGTCTTCTCTTGGAGGAACGCTTTTCTGCTGAAGAGCAGAATAGAGCTAATTAGGTTGGAATGAAAGCTGCATGTTTTCATCTACTAGAGAAAAACTGTAACTCAAATTAATGTGAGAGAATCTGGGAGGGTAAGTAAAACGAAGCTGGTGTGTTTCTCTGGGCTGGGCAGCAGAACTTCAAGGGGCAGGTAGGATCACTTTTTAACACATGGATATTCATCTTAGAAAGGGTGATCCCTAATATCTCATTTTGTAGCTAGATATGTTCTGAACATGAGAAAGTCATTATTTTAAGGCCAGACAAGCACTATAGATTTATATGAGTTCCTGGGGTTTGAAAAAGTAGAAAAACAAGGAGAATCTTTATTAGCTATATGCAGGACACTGATAATTGCTATGATGTCTATAAAGATGTGGAAAGATTGGTAAATGAGAAGAGAAACTAATTTATTTACAATGACAATTTAAGAGTACCATTAATGGCTATCTTGCAATTTTAACTGAGGAAATAAGGTCTTTGATTTATTTACTCTGTATTTGGTCTTAACTCACAGGGGACCTGCATCTCATGCAAAAGAAATTGTGATTTAAGAAGTTCTGCCATTCTTTTCCCCACATTTAATGTGCTATTTCATTATTTGGAACATAAAATAAAAGTCAATTAGACACTAAAAAAGCAGTAAGGGCATTGAGAAGAAACTTTTATCAGCCATTTAGTTGGCAAGCTGAAAATACTTAGAGTTCAGACTGAATGAAGTTTATGTTAAAAAGTATTTTAATGTTATATATTTAGGAAACCCTGTACTTCAACTTCTACATGGTGGGTTTGTTTGTTTGTTTGTTTGTTTTTTACAGGCACTAGTTAAAGAAAACAAAACTGTTTATAAATGTATCACTACCCCAGATTTTATTATAATGATTTACTCTGAATTCGCATCTAAACTGGTTTATTTGTTCAAACATTATTTAACTCTGTATGTTCTGTTTCTCTCACATAAACACACCTTTTTTTCTCTGTGTTTGATATTTTCTGTCTCCAAACTAACAAATGAGAAATGTTCTTCTCCCTTGTTCTTCCACAGCTGTTGAGTATGAAGCCCAATTTCATGAAGTTCAACAATGTCCAAAGTCTGAGGATTTTGGTTGAATTTCTGGGACTTCATTACAGGACTTGCTTTTGCTCTTTCTGGCAAGGTAAACTTAGCTGCAAGTAGAAGTTAACAGATTATGAAAGTCATGCCTTGCTACATTAAGAGTTCTAATGAGGAAAGAAAGCTATAATAAGGTTTAACAAGTTAAAGTATTGGTTAAAAAAATCCTCTCGGTATGAGAAGAGAATAAAAGCAGAAGACATTAAGCTCTTAAATTTTTCAAAGTTAGAATAAGTATTGAAGGAAAAAAACTGAAGCTACAGTAAGGCTATATATGCTAAGATATAATATATATGTGTAGGGTACGGCGTTCGGAAGATCTCGCGATGTCACGGAAAGGTAGAAGGCTAGTCGTCGCCTCCCTATGACGTATCAGTAATCCCACCTACCGTTGTTAGTATAAAAGGAATTAACTGCGCAATAAAAGACGGAGTTGACGTTCACACCGTGTGTGTTATCTGTCTCTTCCCTGGTCCAGGCCGACCAGTGATCTAATCGCGGCACCTTGATATGTAGCAATGCTACATATATGAATGAAAAATAACACATGAATTTGCAATGCAGTATGACAACAAATGGTTGCATTGTGTGAAGTATTAAAAAGTAGACTGATGGAATATTGGGGGGAAATCGAATCAATACCAATTTTTACTGGTAAATGAAGGATTAATTGTAATGTCCTTTCCCTCTCTTACTTCTACAGTCTAACTGCACATAGAGAAAGTCAGAAACTAGGTTTAAACCAATCAAAATAAGACATTATAGCTAAATCTTTTTCAATAATTTTTTTCCTGTGCTGATAAACTATGAGGTACAGTGAGCAATGATTACAGGAAAAAGTCTGCCTAACTAAATTACTGTGGACCATTTATTTTTACTGTAGTAACTAAGGAAAAAAAACCCTAAAAATATTAAGAAGTTATTAAATCATGTCTCTTGGCATTTAATAAGCTCTAAGTATGACATGAAAATCAAGGTTTTATGAAACATTTGCAACTTGAGCTCTGTTGTAAATAGTGCATTCCTATTTCTTACAGAAGGAAAACCAGACAGTGGTCAGTAAAAGAAGCATTGTAATAATGAACTGGCTGGGAATACCTGGCAAACTTACATCTAGTTGGAAAATGCTGAGTTTCCTGGGCCTGAGAGGAAAGTCTAGTTAAAACTAATGAAGGCAGAATAGGAAGGGCAAAAGAGTGAGTCTAGCACGTTCTCCTGAGAGCTGGAGGAGGCAGCACTTGGGACTTTGGTCTCTCATGTCTCCAGTGCCTGCTATGCAAACATGGGTGCTTCTAGCACCGTTTGCCTCATCTACTCTTTTGAGAGTCTGTTTTAAAATAAAATATTGCTCTCCTCCTCTGAAAGGGCTCAAATGCTTACACTAAGGCAAGGAATAAGGGTTATATATGATTTGCTGACTCAAGTCCCTGGAGAGGAGCTGCAAACACTTCTGTCACCCTCCTCACAATTTCTAATAAACTAGTTTCAGCAGCTCACTGTTCTGTGTTGGATATTGTTAATAGCATTCTAACAACTTCCAAAGGCACAGGCTACTCTGCAGCTGCTGCACCCTTCTAGTTTGCACGTGTGGGTGGAAGCAATCTTCTATCTGTTTGGCTTGGGTCCAGAGTAGGCACACACTATTCAAAGACAGAGATGTGAGGCCCAGATATAGCGTAAATTATTCTTTCTAAGGCACCGCTTGTGGCTGTTCCCAGGAAGTTCCTGCAGTGGTGATAATGCATCTCTAAACTGTGGGAAGGTCCTGTTTGGTTACAAAATGGGACTTCAAGGAACACTACCTTTTAAGGAAAAGTCTTAAATACTAACTACTCTATAGTAGAAGACTTTTTAAAAAATTCTTAAAACTACTGAACCAAAGTATAGCGAGAAAACAAGTTTTAGTTGAAAACTCTGTTTTCTCTTTCAACACACTATTCAGTAAGCTTCTTGTCCGCTAGGCAGTATCAGTTGCCCATTAACAAGCATTTTATGATAAACTGAGCTGCACTTGAAAACTGAGCTGGATTTGAAACCAGAGAAGCAAGATTACTGCATTCAGTGTGCAGAAAATAGAGAGGAATATTGCCGTGTTTTCTGTGAAAAGATGTTAAGACAACTTATAATTCTTTGCCCAAAAGTAGTAAATGAATGCAAATAGCTCGACTCATCTCAGCATGGACAAATCAGGTTTTTCATCCTTCTCAAACCATTTTACATATGTTTGCATTTATCCTGGAATACTGATACTCTATGATTAATTCAAAACAAGAAATTTAAACCATAATGGTCATTTTTAATAGAAGCTTGCAGGAAATTTTATTTAAAGGCTGCCAGCCAAAAGCAACACTGCTGTTACATTCCAATTTGAAGTTTGTTTCTGGCTTTCTGGATTAATTTGATTTTGATTAATTCTGATAGGGATTAATGAAGACACTTGAAAAATTAAATTACAAAACATATCACAAACGCCTTCTGTCATAGTCCTTCTTCTTCTATGACTTAGACTTTATCAGATCTAGAGAGAGTGCAAAGGGGGATGAACCTTGCCTTTTGGAACCTGGAATACGTTTGGCTTGCATTCAGTTTGAAAGCCTAATAAAGATTTTGTTTCTGAAACTGTTCCAAAATTTGAAAATTTATAACTGCATCAGACTTGAAAGTATTATTATATTGACAACTGAATAACGTTGATCCAAGTTAGATTTCAGACCACTTTTACATTGGGGCAAATCTACAGATACCAAATATAATTGTTAAAGAATATACTTAAATAAGCACATCATTAGATGTCTCCATAGACTCATTTAATGAAATTGAATCATTCCATGTTAAAAAAATATTAAAAAGTATCAGTCACTACAGAAAATGAAAAAAAAATTGCCTCACTATATTGCTGGCAGCTTTATGGATTTTAGCAGTTTAAACTTGTAAGCAGAGAACCTACAACATTTTTTTATCAATTCATGGATGTGCTCAATATTTACATAATGATTCCTCTCCAAAGATGAAAGAATGCATGAACAATAAATAAATTGTGACCTTCCTGAAAAATGACTTTACCTTTAAAGACGGATCATGTAGGGTGATGCTTGGCTGCATGCAATACATGAATATTTATTAAGCTGACAGAAAGTCAATTTCACCATAACTTGTTCTGTACCAGAAAGCAACAGCAAAAGAAAGAAAAAAAAAAAAAAAGGACATTCAGTTCATGCTTTCTGTAAATGTCATTGTACATTTTAATAGGAAAAAATGAATAAGCTGTACATAAAATGAAAAAACCCTATATATATTCTTATCATGCACTGGTTTAGGAGTTCACTGATTTCCAAGTTCAATGATCGTTTGAAGTCAAGCAGGTCAAGTGTCTTCAATAGCCAACAATGCCTGACAGGAGTATGATTTCTGCAACTCCTAAAGCAGTACTGGGAGAATACAAAATCATATAGTCATTACTACTTAATAGGCATTTAGAAATAACTGATAATAAAGGTCAGCTAATATCATTTGTCATGCCATTAAGTTACTGGATACTTACAAGGGTATATGAAATAAATAACATTTGACAGAAAACAAAACCATCATGGAAGCATTCTTAAAGACAGCAAAAATATACAAATTAATATGTTAAGAAGGATACCCCAGAAATGCTGAAAACAGGACATTTTGGACTCTGGAATTGAAAAATACCATACAGATTTACACAAAGATTGCTTTATCATATTTTTATTGTACGGAGATTAATGTGACTATATAATGAACATATTTCCAGCAGCTCAGTTAAAATAACTGAATGAACATATGCAGTGCAAAAAGAAACTGTTATATGACATGGTCATCTAATTATCTAGTGTATTATATTAATGGGTTCTAAATGATAGAAAATACAAAACTGAAAGCTACTCCTTAGGCTACAGTCACATATTATGAAGGCATTAAAATTAAACAAGTGATAGCAAGAATCAGGCACTGAAATTCAGATCCCACTTTAACTCTCCCTAAAACTATACTCTGAAACGAATCCTCTGTGCCTCATCTTCAAATACCACTGTTTTCACAACTCAGCCATCTTGGAGTTGTTTGCTTCTAATGAGATGAGTAACACAAGCCGTTCACAGAGATCACGAGAGCTGAGTTCTCCATATGGTAACTTTAATGCGTAATCTAAATGCACCTTGGTGAACACTGGCATTCCAGGGGGTCCAGAAATGCCTTACAGAGAAGGAGGAGAGAAGTATTTCTCAATTCAGTATGATTAAGGACTCCATAAATCTTTTCTGTTCACAGAGCAATGGCATTTTTAGAGTTTGAGTTAAAGTGATAAACATTGTCCCAAGTATGTTATTTCATAACTGCTACTTAAAGCTTTACTCTTTCAAGACTGCCTTTTTTGCTGCTGACTTTGAAACAGCTTATGTATTAGAGATATATCCTTATATGGTGACAATTACATTAAACAGAGATTAATAAATTCGTAGGCAAACACACACTGCAATTGAGTGATATCTGACTTGCAAACAGAACAATACAGGATGTATTAAAAAAGATAAATAGCAGGAAGCCCACTGAGCCAAATGACACACCAAAATCCTGCAAAAACTCCTGTGGGAAGTGACAAATGCTCTGGCCTTTATATTGTTGACAAAAAAGGGCCAAACTGAAATATTTTAAACAATTAAACAAACAGCTCTTAATCACTGATACAATATTATAAAGTTGTATTAGGAATGAGATCTGCTAGAAGAGGAAAGCCTAAAGGGGAACTAGAAAAAACTGTTCTAACAGAGTTTTCATGAAAGTGCCTCAAAAGAGAGATTAATCTAGAAGTACCATAATAGGTGTAATTCACCTTATTTTAGGAAACACTTTGGTACAGTGTCCAATATGATTAAAAAAGTTCAAAGGTTTATGAAGCATTACCAATGTGTAGATTCAAATATAAACCTGTTTGATGAGACCCCTGGAAAAATACAATAAATTCTTTTCACACTGAAATGACTATAGCTAATACTAACCCTTTGTAAACTTAATAAAAGCAGAACATATTTGTGATAGCAATTAAGTGCTGTGCATCTGATCTGGTTCTCTGTTACACTTGAACAGAGGTAGAAATGTGTACATGCGGCACCCCAGCATTTCTGTGTTTTCACCTTCTCTCTGATACAGTGAGGTTGTGATACTGAAAAATATTCTTTAAAGTACATCTTTACTATCACCTCAAATTTTTATTCTACAGCTGGAGTTAATTAAAAATCCATTATCAGTGGCTTACTGGAAATATGAGTACATACCAGTTTTCTTCTTCTTTTCATCTGATCTGTCTAAACAAGTAGATAACACATCAAGAAGACAACTGGGTACCGTATGTATGCAAAGCTTTGCCCACAGGGAAGTGTTTGCTTAAGTTTCTCAGCCATCGTTCTTAGGATTTGAAGACATTAAACATTTTTTATTAAATGACCTTGGCACAAAGACCAGGACTGTACTCGTGAGATCTGCTGATGACATTCTCATCAGTACGGAGAAGGATTGGAATATCTCACAGGAATAACTGGATGTTTCTCATAACTGAATAACAGTTATTGGATGAAAATCATCAATAGTATAGACTGACTGAAATACTTAGGGACTGAAAAGAAACAATAAAGAAATATTGTATGTATTAGCTAATTGCAAGATGACTATGAACCATCAAGATAAGGCAAAGGTGGAGAATAGCAAGTATTATTCCAGATGCATCACATGAAGTATTTTTAGTATAGTTCTACAGGTCTTCTGTAAAATCACATTTTGAAATATAAAAGTTATTACTTCAGATTGGACTTAGTACAGAAAAGGTACTTCTCTGAGGAGGGAATTAAAGAATTATTTTAAGTAAAGAGATAAAAAGAGTTTGACTCCTTTAGTCAGGTAAAAGACAGGCTTATATAAAATATTGTTTTCTATAAACACAGGTAGTGGATAAAAAAAAAATTAAAGGCAAAAATCTAGTTAAGCTAAGAATCAGTTTTCTTACAAGAACAACTGATTAGTAACTGACAATAATTTGGGAATCAAATGCTTCTAGCAAAGCAAAAAAATTCTGGTACAATCTTCCACTATAGGTGGTGGATGCAAACTTGCATTACAAAACCAATGCATTGTGAGCGGAATATAAGGTAGTCTTTGACTGCCCCCAGTGTCTCTAACTGATTCCCTACTTATACATTTGGGAGTAAATACACAAAGACTGGTTCTGATGAGAGCAGGCATGGCACAGCTCACCTACACACAGTGAAATTCTCCTCCCTTCTCCCAGAAATACTTACCTGCAGATGGCCTTTTCAGACTTACCCTGCATTTGTGCTAACATGCAAAGCATGCCCAGAGTATTAATTGTTTCAGGCCAAAATTGTGCCATCCCTGTGCTAGCAATTCAAATCATGGACAGTCAGGTAACAGTGCCCTGTCCTGAGCTTTAACTTCATTTAGTGTAGTAACATAGAAATAATGAGTAGAGACTGTGAAGCTTTAGAGATATCACTGCAACACAAAAAGGAGCTCCTACCCCATCTGTGACCTTCTCAATGGAGCAGTTGTAAGACAACACTGTCTGTCTGTTGGGAAACTTATTAAACCTTTTCAGTTCAGCAAGAAACTTCCAGGCTCTAAAACTAAAGCAAACCAAGCAAAAACCAAATTAGCATTTGCATAAATAAACCACCAAAATTATAGATCCATACCTTCAAAATATCTTTACTAGACGCATGATTCAATAACACTGAATCCAAACCATGGTGATCTAACGTTATATCACTGCACGTTTCCTGAATGCATTACACAGACATTTGACCTGTGCTCTTCAGTACTCACTACTTGAAGTTTATCATGTCTGGAGTTTCTTTTGTTAGTTAAAATAATGTGAAGTACACACTTCCAGATTTCGTTATGGAAATTTACTGTGACTATCCCTACTTCTAGTGTCTCTTTGGCATAGGAAGTAGCTCTTTGAAATTGTTTCCCTAACTTTTTAGGGGTGGTGTTGGGGAAAAAATCTGTTCTATATATACAGTTAATTTAGATCAGCAAAGGCTTTCGGACTGATAGAAAAGCTTGTCTTTTTAAATAAGTGATAAATTAAGTACAGGAAATGCTATTCTGCACAATAATAGTATTTTCTTTATTTTTGCTCATGGAATAAAAATGTTATTAACAATAAGAATATTACCTGTGGTAGGGAAAGTAATATTATTAAGCTGACTTTCATAAACGTGAATGCTAATTATAGCTGTTAATCCAATGAGACATATTTCAGAAGTGTGGATAATCACCACAAATTTCACCTTTCTGTGAATACATAATGAAGCATCAGAGACTTATTTCTAAGCATATCAACTTCTGTCAAGAGATTTTCATTACATCAAACATTGATTAAGTTAAACTTAAGTCTACCATGCAATAGATGGCTTTGAAGTGCTGATAGGCATCGTTTAAAATGTATCTTTGCGGAGACCTCTATTAGAGTGTGTGAAAAGAAAAGAAGGGAATATTGCCAACTTGCATAATGTACTTGGAGAAATTTTTTGTGCTTTTTGTTAATTTAAATCTGGAGACTGGGAAGGAGTAAAGCATAAGCAATAGAGATAATTATAATTAACACTTTCGATGCTTGTTGTCCTTACTAATGAAGAACTGCTATTAACAAACTGGGAAAAACTTGCCATGCTATTGGGATCTCTGTGGGATCTTGTGTGTGGGGACAAGACCTGATACATATACATGCACTGTATATACAGAGGAATGTATATACACTGTACATATATATACACTGATACAGGGGAATGCTTCTGTTTGAAGAGAAAGTCTTCATTAGTTTATGCAAGTTTTACATACTGCAGACATAGACAGATGCTGTCCTAGTAATCTAGTCTCAAAGCACATATATATAGCACATATATATATTTATATATTTGTGTGCGTATTTCTGTTTTCAAAAGAATTTTTTTTACATTTATTTCAGTAAATCTTCAGGAATATGAAAATCAATCATTATTCTGCTCCATGAGCAGCCTAGCAACTTTTTCCTTCAACCGTCAGTTATATAAAGTGAATACATATGTTTTAACCTCTGTGCCATAGCGTGTACATTTCTGTCACAGCAATTTCAGCTTATTCATTTACTGAATAAAATATATAAATACATATATTCCAACATGCTGTGTTATATCTTTACCCAGTTCTTCATGAAATCGATGAGAATAGAAGCACATTCTCAGTACTCTGCCATGCTATACATGTAATCCCATCTTTCTATTTTTACATGTGCTGGTTTTGGCTCAGATAGAGTTAATTTTCTTCAGAGTAGCTAGCGTGGGGCTATGGTTTGGATTTGTGCTGAAAACAGTGTTGATAACACAGGGATGTTTTTGTTACTGCTGAGCAGGGCTTACACAGAGCCAAGGGCTTTTCTGCTTCTCCCCCCACCCACCAGCGAGCAGGCTGGGGGGGGCACAAGGAGTTGGGAGGGGACACAGCTGGGACAGCTGACCCCAACTGACCCAAGGGACATCCCACACCATAGGACGTCATGCCCAGCATAGAAAGCTGGGGGAAGAAGGAGGAAAGGGGAAGATGTTTGGAGTGATGGCGTTTGTCTTCCCAAGTCACTGTTACACGATGGAGCCCTGCTTTCCTGGAGATGGCTGAACACCCACCTGCCGATGGGAAGTGGGGAATGAATTACTCAGTTTACTATAGATTTCACTATTATATTCAGAATAAATGAAAAACCCAAGGTACCCAAAAATCCTATTCAATATTTCATTAATGCCTAGAGAACCTCCTGTCTTCAAATGCAATAAATCTTTTGGAAGAAAACAGAAGAATGATCCTTCAGTTTGTAGGAGGATCCTGTGGTAAGTTAAGCTCATTTCTCACAACACCAAGAGACCCTTTTCTTTCACTAATTCCAGTAGCAGTTCAGAGCACTACATCTTGCAGAAGCCATTGCTGCAATGTTTATTAAAAGCCTTTTCAACAAAATACTGTGCTCTGAGGAGTCTTACAGCTCTCAGTACAGTCAAGGAAAAAGTGAGGTGCTCAAAATAAAGGCTTTAATGCAGTTATCATCAGGTTGGGGCCTCATACTTTTTTTTTTTTTTTTTTTTTTTTTTTTACATTGAATAAGATTAGTAAGATTAAGATTAATAAGATCCTGTCGCTATCCTGCTGAACATCCACATCACAACTTAATAAGTACAGAAGTTTTCTAGTACTTGGTTTTTGTCAGGTTCCCATGTAGTCCAGCCACTGGTGCTCTTACAGACCAGCTCAACTGTCAGGGACAAATGCAAAGGTAACTGAGGAATACAAGGCCTATAACTGGGGAGTTACAAGCTCCAGGTTAACATGAAGTCCAGCAGTGTTAAGGAAAGCCATTTTGCAGCTTCCAGGGAGGATTCATCAGATCAAATATACATCCAAGCTAACTCCAAAGGCTGCTTCCACAGACAATGGAGAGAAATGGGCTCATCTAGGAAGTGACTCACCTCAATTCCAGGGACTCAGTTAAAGCACCTAAACAAGTCTAGTGACATCTGGGCTAGGGTATAGCACATGGCCTTCTGCTGATGTGCCAGAAGTGAAAAAATCTGTTGAAGAACCTAAAATATCTGCATTTTTTTCAAACGTCAGGAAAGCAGTTTCAAACATCTGCCAGCCCCAGGTTTTGGATGTCTTAGAGCACCTCAAATGGCTTTCGGTCCTTGAATTTAGGCAACTGAGTTCAGCCTAGATGTATATATCAGAACAAGATGTGCCCTAGGAATGCCTATTTCTTTCCTTAGCAAAGATATTAAAGGGTAATTAGATCAGATACAGATGACTGCAGATAAATGAGATGAATACTACACTCAGTGGTAGTTAGATACTGCTTTGAAAAGTACTGACCATAAAAGGTAGAGGAACACTTCTATTATTATTCTCTTACTCTACCAGCAGCTACACTGTAGAGACTGAAGCTGCAGAACTGAAACTGCAGAACTTCCAGGTCTTTGTACTGGGGAAATCATGGGGTGCCTGAATACACTGGCTTGGGGGCAATTTGCCTCTGATATGGTATATTTCATGATAATCATACCATAAGGTGTGTAGTTACTACGCACTGTTGTTTCTTAAGGAAAGGTTTTATTAAGCAAACTGTGTTTGCAGATATGTGAGAATAGAGTAGACAATTTACTAGCAATAGCAAAACTATAAAAATTTCAGTCAGAGCATCCCTTTTTTCTTTTTCACCCTTTCCTTACCTTTTTTAATTTAACTGTAAATCAGCAAGCAGTAAAGACAATGTTCCTCACTGTTGCTTTGAATCAGTATTGTATTTTAATGCAATGCTGTTGAGCTAATAAGATTGTCTGGCCAGCCATCAACAAACAATATAGACAGGAGAAAAAAAAGGAAATTAATTCAGACACAGTTTAATGGGGTTAATTATGATACTTATAGATAATAGTGGAATTTTTTGTTTTCTACTATTTTTAAGACTATGTAAAAACATGTGAAGGGCCTTTGGCATCTAGGAAAACATTAGAGGGTGACCTGGAGTGGTACATTTATCAGGTCTGTTTGTGCAACTCTGCAATACAAGAATCCATAACATATGCCCTTCAGAAACTGAAGCGTGCCAACTGAGCACTGTAATGGAGTTTCACAATATGTATTATGTTTTGGGGATGTAATTTCAGGTTATGAAGTTTGAATGGCAGAACAGGTTACTGGAGAGGTCATGTCTGCTCCATGAAATGTTGCTACAGCTGCAAGAGAGAGGGTTGTTCAAACTGAACACCAGCTTTACCGTAGCAAGGCTCCTGTTTGACAGGACAGTTTCTGGAGCTCCAGAACTGTTGCACATAATTCGCAAAGGCAAAATCAAGAGACTTACAAAGGAAATTTCCAAAGAATATTTGTTTCCTTGGACTTTTGCGGGCTGGGGCACCCATGAATAAAGACTATAAATATCTTGTTTATTTTATTTTTTTAAATTTTTTTTAATTATGTCTCTAATGTGGGGAGGTTGCAACCACATCCTTACAAGCTAACCTTGGCTCAAGTTTTGCTGATGAATTGCTTGCTTGTTTCTATCTTCAGTCCTACCAATCATGATCTGGAATAAGGAAGTTTATATTTTTATGTAAATCTAAAAACACAATGTACAACTAAAATTAATCAAATAATTTCCTCTAGTCAATCAATAATACACTATTTTACTACGATTCACACAACAATAAAACTGCTGAAAAGCCTCCTGAACGGTAAAATGGATTTCTTTTTTTCACTGAGAGCCAGTACCTTAGAGGATAATATCTCTGTTAACAAAAAAAGGGAGATAATTAAAATCTTTACAAAGCATCTGTCATCCAACTATACTGATTAGGTATTATAAAAGACCACAGATTATAAGAATATATTAAAAAAAAAAAATCAGAAGTTCCCCCACAAAAATGAAACAGAAACTTTAGAGGAAAAAATAGACAATGTTCTAACCTTCACATAAATGCACAGATGTACTAAACAAAAAAAAAAAATCAACCCCTAACTTTGAGTACAATTCTGATGTGTAAACAAAACAATCACCATGTAACATTTGCCGAGAAAAATCAGAATGATGAGATACAGTGTGGATCACAGATTATTGCACTTTAATTTCTAAATGAGCTTAGACATCTGTGAAATTAAAACCCCAGGGCGGACAATTTATGTGACACTATGTTGAGAAAGGAACAAAGCTTTGAGATGCAAATTCCAGCTTTCCATTGCGTCAGAGCAGGTAACCTTGCAAACAACCTTCACACAGACCAGTCTTCTCCACTCTGACGGATGTCTCCCATATGTATCTATTTCTCCTCTCCATTTTCCAATCAAGTTGACAGCAATTCCCAGTTCATTTTCTAAAGAGACTGATAAAAGCCAGGCTGGACCTGTACCTGTTATTAACCTCTCTTGTACCATTATTACTTATTTTTCTCCTTTGAGATAGGCAGTTACATTGCACTTGCTGATCTTTGCATGTGATGTGTTATTACATAAAAATGGTACTGCAAATGTCAGCCTATTACTGGGTCATTAAAGTCAGGTCATGATATTTGAAAATTTGATGTTCTTAACCTTTTCAGGAGTTAACCAACATATATTATGGGTTTATTTGTCTTTGTTTGTTATTTTTGTCGTTGTTGTTGTTGTTGCTTACATTAATTATTCATGAATACAAGGTGCTATAAAAAGCCATGAAATTTATTTGATTTATTCATGTTATTGAATAAACTATGATTTAATCATTAACAGTATTTACATAATTATTTTCACTGGCCAGTTTGAGACTCCTTCATTATTTTGAAGGAATAATTTTGAACTCTATATACACAAATAATTATTCAAATATCTTCCATATATACTACAGGACAAGATAGGATGAGATAGGAAATGACCTCAAGTTGCACCAAGGGAGGTTTAGATTAGATATTAGGAAAAATTTCTTCACCAAAAGGGTTGTCAAGCATTGGAACAGGCTGCCCCAGGAAATGGTTGAATCACCATCCCTGGAGGTATTTAAAAGATGTGTAGATGTGGCACTCAGGGACATGGTTTAGTGGTGGACTTGGCAGTGTTAGGTTAACAGTTGGAGTTGATGATCTTAAGGGTCTTTTCAAACCTAAATGATTCTATGATACACAAACAGAAATGCCACTGGTTTTTTCTGTATGGAAATAGGGCTTTCCTGCCTAGCAGTAGCATTACTGAATCTTCTTTTCAGTTATGTACACCTTTATATTTGTTAAAAAACAAGGCTAAAGAATGTTAAGCTAAGCAGAAGATGGATATTTCTCATTTTCAATTACAGATGAAGATATTTGATAAAATGTATATATGAAAATGGGCCGCCATGATATTTTGCAGATATGAATTAACTGCAAATCTCGGCTAGTGGCTGAAACATATCACGTGTCAGAGAAGCATTCTAAGATGCCAAAAATTGTGATACTTTCTTATATAATTGCAGCCCCCAAAGACAAATATCTCAAAAGTTCATTAGTTTTTGTAAGACTAGCATCACTTTGTGCCAACAGCTGGGAAAAAAAAAAAAAATTGAAAAAGATGGTGTTTAAATACTTGCCATGTTTGATTTGAAATGGAACCAAAATTCTTCTGGGAAGCCATTCAGAACAGAGTTTATGAACCCAGACTCCATCTTCCACTCACATACTCAAAGTCAGATTCTCTAAATAAATCAATCCAATAAGATATTTTTTTTAATATCTTGACTTCTCTACATACCACAAGAGTCTACGGTTTCTGCAGACAACATATTAATACGAGTTATCAGGTGCCTTCTTTTAGGTATCACATTGAAATTATTCTTATGTAAATAACATGCAGAGAATATTTTTTCTAAATGTATACCTAAAAATATGTTAATTTATATGTATATATTCATGTGTTCAATATACTTGATGAAAAGAGGTCATTTAGAAAGTCTTCTATGAGAACCTTCTTTGGTTGCTAGCATAATAATTTTGGAGACGTTACTGAAGAACCCTGTGTATTTATTTTTTACAAGATTTTTCCAGATGCTTTTATAGAGGTATAATACCAATGACATGTTGGCCATCTGCTGTCCAGCTTTAAGAAGTGAATTGTCATTCCTCAACACTAAGAAGATTTTCCTGATATATCTTTCACGGACAAATGCTCTTGAAAACTTAAAACAACTCCCAAATGTACAAGTCATTTTTTACAGTGACAATATTCACACTCACTTAAAACATAGAGTTGCCGATACCATGCTAGAGAAAATGGTTTGTGTATCTTTTTCACACTGCTGAGAACCACTACTTAAACAAAATCTCCATAGATGGAACAATATAAGAGGGTGGTTTTACAAACTAATGGTTAAAACAATCAGCTGTTATTAAACTCAAAATACGAACTGCACAAAATTGTCATATTACTATAGCAATCGCCCTCATTTATGAGAAAAATGGCACAAAGTTATCATTACTTGTAAGCAAAATAAGCTGTAGAAAAAAATCACCAAGTAATGACTCTAGCAGTCAGGAAGTTCTAAGCTCCAGAACTGATTTATTACCTTTGTGAGAAAGTGAATGGACACCATGTGATAAACTGAGTACAAATATTTTTATGGAAATCTTTTGCTTCATGTTAGCACAACAGGCTGTTGCCTCAGTTCCTGGATGTGACACAATCAACCAGGAACAGTGAGCTTTGCATCAGAAGGTCATTCACACAGTGAAATAAATTGTTCTACCTGGTAGTACTGGGGGGGAGAAGTTGTCTCAAGGCACATTATGCCTTTGCTCATTTTTCCAGGGCATTTTCTATAGTAAGCTTCTTTTGCATTTTGTTATTGTGTTATTTTTACCAAAGAAATCCGATGTCAGTGGAATGCTAATTAGAGAGAATCTGATATTTGAACTGTTTGGGGTTTTTTTTCTTTAAGAAATCCTCATCTTTTTTGTGTTGTTCTTAGACCTATGGACCAAGGCTATATAGTTCACTGGTAGCTTGATCACATCCATCTATGAAATCTTTTAGACCTTTGAATTTGTTTTTAAAGACAGTGTGTGTCTTCAGTTTACCTTTGCTAGGACAAGGCTGCATAATCTACCTTTACTTTTGAAATAAACATTTCTCCAAAGTTTGGACCCTTCCGTCCGCTGCCACACTTGAGACATAAATTGTCTAAATGAACTTTTTAATAACTTTTACACAGTATCTAATTGTGGACTAGCCTAGCAGGCAGCCTCAGCAGGTGCATTTCTATCAAAAATAATTTCACTGCATCTTCTATATAATTGAATTGACTAAGTTCTGCTGCATCATGATGTTTTCTCTCATTATAATGACAGCTGTGATATACTGCAAGTTAGTTGCTTGAGTAGAAGCAAAAAGTGAGAAGAAAAAATATACATGTCAACCATAATTCTTCAAACCAAACATCTAAGTGGGAAAAAAAAAACAAACAACAAATCATTAACCCCAAGGTAAGTGGCAAATAATCTGGAATATTAAATATTTTTGTTCAAGAAGTACATAGACTGTTTTTGGAACATTCACCATATTAGGAGTCAAAAGATTCCTTTAATGTTACTACCAGCCCTCAAAATATTATTCCTTGTGGGAAAAGAAAAAAAATAGTAATACCTTAAAAAAACTCATGGTGTTCTTCAGTTTCTTAGCAGTGAAACGAGCTCTGAAGTTCTGGGTAGTAGTGTAAATGGGTTTTTCTTTCACCTTTCTCACCAGGAACACCCATTTCAAAACATTCAGTTAATATAAGCAGAAAATATAACATATGAATCATCTGAGTGTCATACTGCAAATGCAATTTGCAGCTATTTAAAAAGTGCCCTAAGAATAACTTACTTTTTAAAAAAGGGAACTTATTCACTAAAAAAAAAAAAAAAAAAGAAAAAAAAAAGGTACTGTCATTGAGAACAGTGACTATTGAATTAAAGCAGTTCCATATAGTACCAAAATTATAAGTAGCTTTTATACCCAGCTGTATTGCAGTGTGTTCAATTTTCTAATACTCAGAAATAACCTTCCTCAAAGAGGACTTCTTATACCACCATAATTGTGATTTCTTAGGCTGAATATTACTTTCTCTTTCTATTTGCAAGCATATGTGGCACAAGTTATGTACAGCTAATAAAACTACTGGGCTATTGAGTAACTAGTTCGTCATTACCAGTTCTCAAAGATTTCACCTGAACTGAGAGATTGCTATTGTTCCAAACATCTTTTTAACGCTAATCAGACGAAGTATTTATGTGATTATATTATACCCTCCCAAAACATGTTGCTTTTGGCAAAACCTTTTAGATACACAGAAATACTGTTTTTCGCTACTCAGTGCAGTACTTTTCAGAAACAGAAAGAATTATGAGGTCAGATACTTAAGGAAATAATTTAGTCTTTGCAGAAAGGCAGGCTCAAAGAAGAAAACTGTAAATTAGTAGTGTGCATCTTATGTGGGGTCCTTTGCATACACATGGTGGGGGGTAGGGGGGGCTTCTTTTATAGTCCTTCATATGAATGACATACAGACCATATGAACCGCTCAGTGGTCAACAGCCTGCTCCCAGCTGCTTAGTGCTCCTCTTTGCCTCTAACATCAGCTAAAAGTTCAGGCATATGATGGTGGAAGGCTAGAGAAACCTCTCAGGAAATAAAATGCATGCTTGTAGGGAGGTTGCTGCCTCAAGGATAATTAATCAGATTTACTGCTTGTTCATGGCACAGACTGAATTTTTTTAGAAAAGATGACAAGCAGGAGTAGGCTTCAACATTTAGGCTATAACACTGGCTTTAATGAAGCCCACTCCAAGCTGGAAAGTGGACCGAGCCCTTGAACTCCATTGACTTTGATAAAAGTTCATAAACCTAACTTATACATCGACAAAAGCACCAAGTGTCATTTGAGAAGCCAGGAGTATCCAAAACCTCCATTGGGGTTGGCATAGATTGCAGAAGTCTTACAAGAGGTCTGCGTACTTCTGGACCAACAGAAGGAGATACTCCAAGAAAATCAATTGAATTTCAAAATGCGTTAAACACCAAAATTACAGCAACTGAACCATGTCATAACTGTCTGTAGGTGAGTTAGGTATAACAACTGGTATGGTCAGTGGATCCCCAGAGCTCAGTTCAGCTGCCCACACAGAGACACTATGTGTGGGCACTAACTGATTTTCTTGGGACAACTGAATCAAGGCCCTACATTTAGTTATTTCATTGTAGATGTCTACAATCTGGAGTTTTACTTGTGGCACAACTTATTCAATTACTTGACTGATAACTGATCTTACTTTCAGAAAACATGAATTCTGGCTAATCTTTCTTAGAAAACACTGAAAAGAAAATTGGAATACCATAGAAAAGAGGAAGACAGGTATAATGAAGTAGAAGTATTAAGAACAGCATTTTCAAAGGTTTTAGGAATTATTTATTCAGGTAGGTAGCCATTCTTTTCCAATCATATATGAAATGTTTTCACAGATTTGTGGAAGGACATTCCATAGGAATCAGTACAAACTTCAGGTTGTTCTTCACAGGCATCATTGTTCATCTTTTACAGACAGAAGAATTTATAAAAGTTACCCATCAACACTTACTGTAGCAGAACTTCAATGCACTCAGGAAGCAGAAAAATACATTTAAGTCATAACACAAATCTGATTTAATAAAGTTTTGGCACAAACCTTAACATTATACATAAAATTTACTATAATCAGATAAAATATAGAATAATCCCAAAACTCTATTTTCTAATGCCGGACAGGGTATTAATGTAGTAGCAAATTAGCTACCAGATTCTGAAGCTTTTCTGGTATGTGCTATTATTGCTGAATCTTGTAAAGGAAACTATTGTTCTTTCATTTTTTTCTTTGCCACTGACACTCTTGCTGTCTCCATTTCCAGCTATTACCACAACGAAAATGGTATAATCTCCATAAATGTTCAGAACAATTTGTATTAATTCCTTAGCATTGCATATAAAATAATCTCAATTAAAAAGAAATGTTTATTTAAAGGCAGTATTTTGTTTCTAGTATCTCAGCACCTAATTTTGATTCTTAGATAGTAAAGGCATTATCTGAAATATATCGGCTAGTGTCATATCATCTTGGAAGATATTACCTCAAAAAATGCATGATCATTTACTACTTTTCTCAAAAGTATTTACGTAGTAGCAGTCCTATTTCAGATCTGCCTTTACCCATGTTTCATGCAATTTCTAGTTTTACATCTTATGAGGATTTCCAGAGTTGAAAAATCCCTGCAAAACAGCAACTCCACTTTACATGAAAATCTGACTTCACTTAAGAGTAAAAGTTTTACTTGGCCTGAAACTTACTCAAGACCTGAGGAAGTGAATGGATTATGGGAATTTGTTTGGCTCTGAGGGACCTAAACATCATGATCTTAAACTGGAAATGGGTTTATGTAAAATTCAGTAGTCCAGAGTCCAAGAGTTCACCTTCACCTAACCTCTCAGACAATAAGCACGTGGTTCATCTGATCTACAACAAAGGTGTATACATCTGCTTTTATGTGCTGCGTTGGGGAGCTTTAGGATGAACAAGACGAAGAAGTCATCATGGGAAAAGAAACAAACCCCTAGCTTTTCCTTCTCCCATGGGAACACTTACTTTATCCAGCTGAACTGTCAGCACTTCTGTTTCTTGATGTCAGTTTTGCCCCTTCTGCCTAACATTGCTGGCTGTGCAATGGCGTGACTTTAACAGAAAGACACCACGTGCCTGTGGAGTCCATCGCTTGAGAACTGTCAGACTCTCACGAGGATGCGAGCTTAAACCCCCTGGGGACGAGAAGAAAAAAAGTTTCAGATACTCCAGTCCTGAAGCTCTATTGCACCACTCAGATAACAACTGTTTGTTGAGAAAATTTTGGCATGTCAGCATACGTTACAATGCCTCCTAAAATGCAAATTATGTCAAAAATAGTGAGATGGTGATGAAACTCCCTGAGTGGAGATAGGAACAAGCTGATCTATGTGACCCTATCAACCTATCTTAAAAGGTGATGCGCCATTTCTTTTCACATTTTGCCACAGACCAGATGTGCTTTGATATACAACATGTTTGAACAGCTAATTAATATTTAAAAGTGTCATTCTGGCATAATGTGTATAAACATACATTTGGAATACACAACATCCTGTCAAATACAACTTAAAAAAAAATCCAGCTAACTGGCTCTTGTTCAGTGAAATGGCTATGAAGGCCTATATGGTTGCATATGATGCAAATACTTCTGGCTTTATTGAAGAAAAACCAAAATTTTTCTGTCATTTTTGCTATTTCCTCCTTCAGAAAATTAGATTCAAGTATTTAAATACAGTGAAAACATATTTCCTATTAAAAGCTTTTGGAAAAATATCAGTTACATCTTTTTCCTTTAAAATAGTAAGTTTACTCTTCAATAGTCAGAAATCATGCATAAAAACTTAGAATAGTTTCAATGTTTTAATTTATATATAATTTTAAACATTAAACAAGCTGTGTCCCACTGAAGATAAGGAATGTAGTAATAATTTAGCTCTGTAGAAAAGAAAAACAAAATTATATCTTCAATTCTAAACCAGTTCTTAGTTTGGATAAATATTTAAAATTTAGATAATTATATTTTGAGTAAACTATAGTTAAATGAGGAATTTATAAATTTATAACCTCAATGGTACTGTTTTCTTAAAAGGTGTTTGTCAGAAGTGTTCCGTCTACCAATTTTATTAATACTTATTCAGAAATGAATTTAAATTTCAGTTTCTTTTGGTGTTGACAAAAAAATTGGGCCATCTGCAATGAAGTCTTTCAAATAGTTCAGTTACAGACAAAATTTACAAAACAGAACCATTCAGCTGCCATACATTTCCAGAACAGCAGCCTTTAATCATAGCTGCAGCCATGATAACAGAACCACAGACCATCAAGGAAGCAGGCGTGATTTTCTCTGAAGCTGAAACTGTTTTTATCTGAAATTGCAAAAGGGTAGGCAATGCCATAATGCTCAGTGGTTGGTTGCCGTTCTATCTTTACCAGTTCTTTGAGTTTTAACAGTTCACTGAGTGGAAGAATGTGGATGTTCAATAACATCTGAACTTTTATAGCCAACATCTTCAGGAGCTTTTCCGCAACACTGGATACAGTGCAGCTACAATCAAAGAAGATCAACCATAACAATTCCTTTTTAATTAATTAGCTAACCTTGAATATGATAAGCCATTTATTCCTTTGTAACTTTTCTCAGACAGCTAAATTAAAAACTTCAGAATACATTAACAAATATTTATGTACCTATATGTAAAAGTGCAATCACAAATAACTTTGTAAGCAGTAACTAAGCTGAGAAAACATTTTTTTAATCCAAAAGTACCAAGTCGTAATAATAGTAAATTACAAAATCTGAAAGATAAGGCATCTAGTAGCTTTTAATTAAATTACAGTAGTTTGTGGAGCTGCACATGTGAAAAACATACTTTGTAATGAACAGATCAATGGTGTGGGAAATAAGGGGTGGTCTATTTTAATCATAAATTGATCTTCCTTATTGAGGTCATGGACACTGGCATTATAGCTGAACGGAGGCATAGCTTAACAGTTTTGTAAGCTAAATATTTTCTACAAAAGACCATACAAAAGGCATTGACAGAGTAGGGTGAACAGACAATAAATATAAATCCAAAATAATAGTAAACAGTTGTATTTTAACTACTTATCCTAATAACAAACCCATACTTTGCTAGAGTATTTAATGGTACAGTAGTAATACATAGCACATTTTACAAAAAGACTAAGTGGCAAGTAGTGATGTATGTTATATTTTGTAGAAGAAAAACTAAGGGTCCCAGTAATTTGCCCCATATCACACAATATGTAAGAATTTTATATCTTTGTTTCCGAGTAATTTGCTAAAACTTTGTCTTTCTCTTAAGATGTTAAATAGGTCAGATGGATCATTCTCTAAATTGCATATTTATGTCTATAGATTACAAAATAATCCAGTTTATTTAAAGTATAGACATTCTATATTGCAGGGAGTAGCTTAGAGAACTAAACTACAGTCAGTTTTCTCAGGTAGTAAGTCTTATTTAGTCAAAGCTTCCCATTTTATTTTGGTTGGAGTTAGCTGTGCAATCAGATATTCCCTAAAAAGATCTTGAAATCAAACATGTATCCTCCTTGGCATAATTTCAGTACTTTCCAAAGCCCTGCTTGAAGTTGGTCATCTGGTTTATAGTTCTGTAAAGGTACTGAAAGCTATGCTCTTGAGTCTTTTTCCAAGTGTATTTCAAAACCAGGTTTTTCCTACCCAAAATATACTGTATCTAAGCAACTTTGGGTGACTTCTATATTTAATAAAGAATCACTTATATATTGCACACAATGATCAGCAGCAACATGTTGATTCATTAAGAATCACACAGTATTGCTGACTTTCAAAGATGCATTCAGTTATATTACCATTCATTAAATATTTGATAAAGTCTCTACCATAGACTTTTCATTATTTATCTAGTCACAGTTTAAAATAATTTTTTAGGCTGCAGTAGAGATCCTGCCAATCATGAGGGTTTTTTTTTTTTTTTTTACTAATTTTTTTAATTGTCTTTTAAAACTCACAGACTAATTCTGTAAAAATAAGCTTCATATCCCAGATTACCAATCGCTTGTTCATATGAGCTTCATATTCTGCAATTTGTATCTTTCTTATTTTTTTCAGTGAGGAAGGAAAGGAACAGGGGAAACTGCTGACATACATCAGCCTATGGGTTTGGGTTTTTTTTTTTCCCCCCAATGCATCAGTTGGAAAAATTCCAACAAAAAAATGAGGACAATATTTTCCCCCATCTAAAGAGAACACACATGAGGATACATCCAGTCTGAAGGAGATATAGATAGATAGATAGGTGAAGCAAACACCACCAGTAAACAAAATTCTCTTAAGTGACACAACTCTATTGTCTTACTGGCTCCAGGAACTCCAGGTACAAAATGGCTCTGAACTATAAACGAAGCAAAAAAAGTTGAATCACATCTTTTGTAGAAAATACATGATAAAGGAAGATATGTTGACATTCAGTCGACTCTTTTCTCTCTGAATCTGCTGTTACAGCAATGTAAATTATAGCATTAGATCACGAACTATTTCAAGACCAGTCTTTCAAAGGAGATCACTTGTGTTTATTAAGGACATTGACACTGTTCTCAAAATATGGTTTGCCCCACCAAATTATGATTCAAGTAGTTTGGTCATTGAAATAACTGTGTGTTTTCTATAGTAAACAGTTATGCATTGCTGGATTGCTATGTTGAAAAGTTTATACCTTTCATCTTTGATGCACTTGCATTTCAGAGAAACATGAACTGTTTATCATATGAAGTTTCTAAAGCCCTTCCCTGTGGAAGACAGATTGTACATAAAAATAAGATGCTGTATCACAAACCAGGAGATTTTTTCCTCTATTCATATTGAGCTATTATTTCTGGGGAAAATCCTGACTCCCCGTGAAGTAAATGGGAATGTTGCCATTGACTTTGTTAGAGCTGGAATTTAACTCCTCAAACTTGTCTCCTCTTATCTTCAAGAACCTCAATAGACTCTTGTGCCTTTTTCTCAGGCTCCTACTTTATTTATTGTCCTTCCTTTACAAATTGCCCTTCAGGTAGAAAGAATGCAGTATATCTGCAAACTCATTTTGCATTTCCATTAAGGCCTAGACCACAAAGGCACCTGGTCATGTCGCTGCTTGTCTGTATCACATGTAACTTTCAAGCTCCTGCCCTCAGTAACTTACAGCCCTTAGCTAGCTTTTGAGTTAAAAACTTTTCTTTTCTAAATTGCTCCTTTGGGGAAAGAACTGGCTCACTCTATTGTGATTAAAAATAGGTGGAAGAGCATTCTCATTTTTTTACATCATCACTTTGAAAATGTTTCATCTAAGCAACTATGGCCATATTACATTGTAGACACTTCTGTGATAGTCCCCTGTACAGTCCATGGGCAGAAACAGGTATTGCTAGGGTCCAATTCATTCTTCAATAGATGTCTCAACTGGGTCACAACAGTTAAGGAGTCTGTATCAGGCTGAATGAGGTAAAGGTGAGGAATGGTGCTATACACCGAATATAGTAAAGCAGGAATGTGGTTTACTCAGTCCTGTTACTTTAGAGCTTCTGTAGCACTCACTTGCAGATCTGTAGCTTACACTTTTTTAAAGTATGCTTGTTTAAGTATGAAGAGCATCCTCAGAATATCTGGAAAGTGTCACATATAGTAACAGGACAAGATTACCTATCCCTTTATCAAGAGATGTGCAATAGATAGGCACATGGCAGAGCTCAGCCACAGCAAAATCCGCTTTTGTACCCTCAATTTTCCAACATTGCTGTAGCTAAACATAATATGAAGTCAAGTTTCATATTAAATTTTAGTTAAGCTGTTGGGCTCTAATTTCATGTTATAAAAAATCCTGGGATAGTTTGGATAAGATCCTGTAGAGGTCAGACCTGATAATTTACTATATGTATCCGGTAACTCGGGAAAGCCTTTGAGTGATAGAGGCCGATAGGCCCTTAACACTGAAAGGGAAAAGGAAATAATTTGTGTTCCTCCGTCACCGAACACTTGCTGGATGCCTGGCTGTGGTAGTCAGACATTGTGAAACCTAATTGACAATGAATTCTAATGTGAGATATTATTTAAGGAACACATGTTGAATGGTATAAGTAATGAACTTCCAACTCCAAAGAACATGAACCACTTCAACCTCTTCCATTACAGATGAGATTACTTCTGTTGTAAAGCAAAGAACAAACTCCTTTTAATTTCTTGCAGCCCTTGAATTCTACCTGCATTATTAATATTTGCCCTTTTTCTATTAAAGCAAGTACTCCCAATAAACATTCGAGCTGCTATAATAAAATCCCTATTAAAAGGAGTATGAAGTAGTGAACAAACTGACTTAGATAAAATGCATGCTGAAAGAAGATGCTGGATATAATATATGCTTGATATTCTTCCTCCCATTATGCGCTCTACTACATTTTCCAATATCAATAACATAAGAATATACGAGTAAATCCCTTATTCTATTATAGTGTACTATTCCACTAGATAAATACGAAAACTTGAATTTGTTTTCAAAACATATAAAGCAGACCTGTGATGGTTATAAAGAAAATAATAAGAATAATTTTTAATAGATGTGTATTAAAAACAAAGCCAAATCTTGCAGGATGAATTGTTTCTAAATTCTACCTGTTTCTCATTTATTTTCACCCTTATTTTCACTGCCACTTTTCCCTCCTAATACTTCCATGATGTTCAATATTTTCATACTAAATGTTTCCCCCTGCAAGAAACAACAGTCTTCCAGTTCTAAATTCTGTAACATACTTCTTGATTCAGTTTATCTGCTCAGTCTCACCTCAGGGCACCTGAGGTCACTACTGCTCACCGGCCCAGCTGGCGTACCCCAACAGTGAGGTACCGCAAAAGCCTTACCCACCTTACTGGCTGTGCTTCCATTGCTAGATGAAACAGACACACATGGTCCATTTTCTAACTCCGAGGCCAAATAAATGGCCTAACTGGGCCATGTCCAGTTATACTCGATCCTGCCTGTCCTATGTGTCCCCCTCAGATTTATCATGTAATTAGAACTTTTTCTATGCTTTTTTTTTTTGTTATTAAAATGGACAGAAATAATTTGAGGGCTCTGCTCGTAGGGACATTTCAAGGTGCGAAGCCCACAGGCATAGCACTGAGCGAGTGGGTAGGCTGCACTGCAGCCAGGAGCTAAACTTGCCTCCACTCTCCACCGGCTCAGCACAGCCCCTGCCCAAACTGGGCCTGAACGGGGTGCTGGAGAGTACAGCAATTGCTTGCTTCCCAGGCCTCTTTTAGAAACATAGATATACTCCCTGAATCCATATAATTTCAAAGCTTATGTTTGTGTTTGGGGAGAATAACCTGGGGTTCTCTCTTTTAAGATGTTCCAGGATCTTTCCCGACAGATATGTCATTTGCAAGATAAAATGTCTGTCCTGCAGGAGAAGAGGAAAGGACAACTCTTGAAAACAGATAGGAAGACTGTCGGGAACCGTCAGCTTTCCTGATGCCTTGCACCTTGTCTGAAAAGTAGACGGCTCTAAAATGCCAACCCTGCTTATAAGATAAGAGCTTAACTCTTGTTCCATTCAGGCAAAATACAATCTGTTCAACTTTATAAATCACAAGACAACACATTCTCTTTAGGTCTCCCCACTAAAAAAAAAAAAGTCATTAAACTGCTTTCAGATACAAATTTAAAAAAAAAAATCAGTGCAATATATAAATAGCCACAATCTACAAAATATCATATTATAAAACAGAGGTCTACCCCAATTTCATATTTACATCACATAAATTGTTGAACATCTAAACTCCAAATTATAAGAAAATCCCAAGGTTCCTCTGGCATTGCTAACATACCAAAAATATTGAGCTGTCACTTCCATACATGAAGTCAAGTCACTTCTACTAAATAAAAAAAATTTTAATACACAATTGTTTATGCTGGCCTCTATATGGCTTAATCACAACAAATCTCACAGCTATACTTTTTTTTCAAGTAAGCAGAGATAAACCAGGTTGATGTTAAGTACTTCTGTAAATCTCTTGCAAGCATCATGGTTAATGATTTTCATGCTTTTTCAAGAACAGACATTAATGGTGGTGCAGTTTTATTAAGGTCTATAAAGCACACATACAAACCTTTAAATACAGATCGTAATCCTGAAGTTTCACTGGCCTACCTTATTCCTCTAGCACACTCCTCTGTGCCTAAATAGCCATTGACATCTGGCAAACAAGTCAGGCTGCAGAACTGGAGCTGAAAATGCTATGGAATCATAGTAGTGAAGACATCATTTAATGCTGGCATATGTACAATCCAATATGCAGGTTTTGCTTGTTCTTTAAACAAAATCACCACCATATCACAGGTGGATGGAAATACGTACCAAGAATTTTGTTGGATTTAATCTCAGCAGCCTCTTTTTATTTTCTAGCTTTTGCTTATCTATCTTCCGTTTTCCAATATTCAAGTGCTAATATACCTCACTAATTTAACTGAAATGTGCAAGAATATTTAGTGTGGTGGAAAATAAATTATTCTCATTTCAACTTGCACAGCATGTCTGTTTTATTAATAGGTAAGCAGTTATTAGAAGATATATACTCATCATTTATTCAGGAACATATAAATGTATATGAATCATGGAGGGAAGAAGGGATATAGTTTTCATTTCCACATTTTCAATATAGATAATACTTTATCAGATTTTATAAATCTAAGCTGTTCCATGTTTTATTTCTGCTCAACTGTTCATATTTTCCTGGAATTAAGTTTTTATTTATATATGAACCTCACAGCAAGTTTTGTTAACTTAAAAAAATAAGGGTTGCCATATGCCTTCATAAACAGAACTAGTCACACTTTTATTTGCTTTTATTAGTTTGCTGCATCAACACAGAGCAGATAAGTTTTGAAATTATATATTCTCTGGAGCTTCTTTGGCAGTATGAAACTGTACCTTTCAAAAATAAAGTCCATTTCATGAGAAGCTATTCTTTGAATGAAGTTTGATTATACAGGGCCAACTGCAATGTCAAGACTACAATCTAGAAAAAGCTGGGGCTCTTTTATTATCCTTTTTACTAATTTTTGAAAAAATATCATAACCAGGAAAAAATGCATGTATTCTAGTAATAAGCATATTGAAAATTATGGTAACAAGCATACTGAACTCTTTCTTTTACCTGTTTCCTTCTCTGTTGCCGTACATTTTTATTTGCAATATATGAAACATTGAGCTCAAGTTCTCTACATTCTGGAAGTTACAGAAAGTTGCTCAATACAGTATCAAGATAGATAAAAGTATATGCATTTGAAATCAATATTTCTAACAACTAGATTCGGTTTTCTATGATCTCACATATAGCTATCTATTCTGAATGCAACAATTCATAAAAAAAACCCCACAGCTTCAGTGGTGTTTGGATTGATAAATATTCTAATCTCTCTCTCACAGGTAAATAGTGATAAACTGTTAATGCCATTTAGCATTCCGAGTTGCTAATTTCAATTTCTTTTCCAGTACGTACAGTAATATTTTCTTTATTATTTTTGCTTCTTTGCACAACATAATTTTGGTTAATAACAGCAAAGTAATTCAAACTTGAATGAGCAAGATATGATATGCCTTATGATTCCTCATAATACCTTATTGTTTCTAAGTTACTTAAAAATAAAAAAGCATAACTCTTCAATGATTGTTTTAAGTAATCATAAAATTAGAGTACAGAAACGAGAATGTTTAAAGCTCAGGGATAATTATATTTCTTATGCTGGCTGCATTGATATAGAAGTACCATGAAAAATCACACGTAATACAGTTTTAAACATTCTCAATACATTTGAATTAGACAGAAGCAAGACAATTTAACAGACTATTCAGTAAAACATCCTTACAGAAAAGGAATATTCACATCATACCATTATCACAGAGAATAAACTATATACCAGACGCTGAAAATTTTAGTGTTGCCAGTTAATGAAAAGATAAGAATTAGTGTACCCGATCTTCTACAATTAAGATGAATTAATTTAAAAATCAGTGATGAAAACTAATGTAATAAACTTGAAATGTAGTGGAAAATAAGCTTTTTGTAACCAGAGATTTTATAAATTAACATTTTCTGAACATTTAACAAAAGAGTGTGTAAGGAGTTTAAAGATGTATATGTAACACTAAACAAAATGTTGATCTTGGTTTAAGACAAATTACCAATTTTTCCATTTCTGAAATGAAGTTTTAGGCATTACACCATATTGGGAGTTAGTAAAAATACAAATAATTCAGAATTTCTGTGTCTAAAACAGTATTTTTTAACCAAGCCTCTAGAAGTGATATCAATCAAGAACAACGAAGTATACAATAAAAGTGAGTGTTAATAATGAACACTTATGATATTGGCACATTTTAACTTTACAAATCCAGGAATTCAGAATTCTCTAGATATATTCTAGGTGCTCCAAAAACATAGGTTTACATTCAGTGCTAGTTTAAATAGTTGGCCCTTACTCCAATTTACTTACTTGGGTGAAGTGCCCTGTGTTCACCTGGAAAAGCTGTTTGCGTGACTGCATAGAAAGACCACGGGTTTGCACAGTTTTCATTTCAGATGAGTCAGTTTCTCAATCTCGATCTCCGCGCAGCTGCGGAAATGCCCGTGCTAGCACAGCAGTGATGCAGGGGCAGGAAGAGGTAGCTGGGGTGGGACAGAGATTCACAGGACGAAAGAGACAGCAAAAAAAGTTAATGATGAGCCACAGCTGGAATCACCTGAAAGCCCCATCAACATTACAAGAAATCAGGGTTGGTAATTAAGGTATCCAAGTTAGACACATACAGACATGTAGTGTCAGCTTTCCTACCCCTTTCTTCCCAAAGTATACACTTAATGTAGGTAAATAGGGTAAAAGTCAGGAAATAAATAATCTAAAATTCTTGCTGTTTGTATGAACTAAGAATTTTACTTCTAAAAAGCACTCCAGAGAAATCAAACGAATGTTTTCAGGTATATCTACGAGCAGGAATAAGAACAAAAGATGTTTCTTTTCTTCTCATTTAATACCATAACAGAGGCTGTGCCTTTCCCCTCCCCCCGTCTCTTTTGCAGTCTAATGATGGAGCTCATTTTGCCGTTTCTTTCTAGAAAGTAGCAAAAAAGAACACGGTAACATTTTCCTCAGTTTTCTGCAATGTTGCTTGGGGAACTAACCATGCGCCTTCTATTTAGACCCACATCTCACATCGCTACTATGAAAGTCTTCCATTTTGCATAAAGATCCTCTGTTACAGAGATGCCTTTTCCTCCATAATGTTACGAGCTTCTACTAAGATGTAAGCAGTCAAATTGCCATCTTTTTTTCCTGGTGCCTGTACTAATAGAAAAAGCTACCTGTATGCCAAGCAATACAAAACACATCATGGTTTAGGGATTCAACTTGCATTTCCAATAAAACAACATATTACTGTTATATATGTGAAAAGTAATGGGGGGGAGGGGGTAAGGGGACTTTTAAATTACACATAGGAAATGTTTACCTTTTTCCTGAAAGAATAAATGTTAAGAAATTGCTCTAAAAATCTACATTATAAAAGCTATGCAGCAGGGTAGTAAGTTGCCACCTTATGAGTTCCACAGGATCCCAGCACATTCAAGATCATTCAGGCAAGTAGGACCAGAATTAAGGCTCACCTCCAATTTCCTAACTTCCAGGTGCTTGACTTTGCAAATCTCAATTCAATTATTTTAATTTCTTTTTTATATACAATATATTATAAAGGAAGTAACTGGATCAGAAAGGAGTTAATAAGTACATCATTGCAACTTGTTTGCTCCTGGGCACTCTTCACATGTAAAAGTGGAAATAGATTAACTTAATTTTTTTTTCATTACAGCAGCAGGGACAGGTCATCCTATTACTGAATGAAGCCCACTATCAGTGAACAATTTAATCGATCAAATTATCATGCAAGAATTTAAAAATCTTTAAATTTGAATGATATAATGTTTCTTTTTTTAGTTATCTTCTACTAGTTAAAGATTTATTTATTTATTTTAGCTTCTCCTGATAACAGTTAGAAGCTTTATTTCCTCTCCCCCCCACTTCAAATGAAACTGATTTTCTCATGAAAACTCAGCAGAGAGAGAGAGACTAAGAAAATTCCCAAAGTCTGCAAGATCTGAAATAAAATCAACAGCAGCAATGACTGGTCTTTTTCAGTGGTAGACTAGCAAGCTATATAGACACATTTGGGGCAATTAGCTGGTTCTGTGACAGAAAATGCAATAACCACATGACTTCTGGATGGGCACTGATCCATCACGAGTGAACCATTAAGCGAAATAAAGTCTTCACTAGGCTCACAGGTTCAGCTTGTTGACCTCAGTTTGCTCCCTCAATTATCTGAATGCAAGACAGGCACTCAAACTCCAGAGGAAAAAAAAAAAAAAAAAACCAAACAAAAAACCCCCACACATATAGCTAGTAGTAAGATGGGACCCTGTGTTACCATGGATATATGAAGAAGGAAACTTTCTGTCCTCACCAGGTAAGACAGTACCAAGGTCTGGCTACATATTAGCGTCAACAAATCTGAAACTACTACTCCTTGGAAACACAGTAGGTCACAAGCCAAGTCCTTGCTTTTATGTTATCATCCACATGCAAACTAATTCATAACTTACAAAATATATCTAATTAAAGACATTATATCTACCCACAAATCTGTCTTTCTTATGCCCTTAGATCATTATGGTTGCAATAAAACTATGCCTACAGAGGTAAGCTTTCATTAAGTCTGGATGACAGCATTTAAGCAGGTTATCATCTGGGCCCAAGATATTTGGGGGAAAAAAATAACCTGGAATAGTTATTCAGAAACACTGGGGTTTTTCTTTTTCTTCCCCCCATCCACCCAATCTGTTCAAGTAACAATTGGGTTACTTTTTTCCTCCCTACGTTTGGAGGAAGGCTGTAAGATCTGCCTGAAGTCTGGATGCCCTGGGAGAGAAAGTAAGAATACGCAATGACCAAGGTATAGTCAATGCCACCTAATTCTTTAAAAAGATAGGGTACAAGTAATCTATATAAAGAACATGTGTAATTAAATCATAGATATTCAAAAGAACATATGTGATTAGATTTAAATTGATTTAATTTACTTAAAACCTGTGTTGACGGCCCTATGACTGAAAATGACAAAATGAGAAAATATAGTTCATAGGAAGGGAAAAACAGACAAGTAAAGCCATCATTGTACTGCTTCAGCACTCTGGAAATGCAGGCACAGGACTGCCTTAAACTTACCTCTTTCAGTTTTGCAGCGAAAAATTCTTACCAAGCTCCTTTAATTTTGGGCAATGAGAAGGCCAGAATCTGAGCTCCATTCTAATAATTTGTCACAGGCAGTTATGCTGGTTTTTGATGGTTATTTTTAACCTTCTAACTCGCTGGCCTTCTGGTCTTTCTTTTCAGTCTGCTGCTCTCTTCCACTAATGACTTCAGCTGTTATTTGTGTGAGGAAATAATGTAGGATTTGATTCATGGATATTAAGGCTTCAACAAGAAAGCCTCTGAAATGAAACATTAAATTATGATGGTCTAGCAATTCAAGTAGTGAAAATGAGAATAGCCATTGTTTTCAATCAAGTTTCATACTTAAGAAAAGCTCACAAACTCTGCTATGTGTTTAAAACAGACATAGACTTTAAATTCTATGGGGGTATCTGGGGAAACTTCTCACATTAGAGTAGTGCAATACAGGAATGAATATATAGGTAAAGTGTAATGCTGCACACATTTTGATAGAAACAGATAAATATGAGGTACAGTCCACAATGCTCTCGAGGGAAATCATTGTAGTCATTTAAAAGTAATTAGACACTATACTGAGGAAAACCTGAAGCAAGGACTCAAGCCTGAAAAAAGAAAGTAGGTTGTGTGGCTTTTAGAATCAAAATGTCAGCTGAATTAAATGAACATTTAACATGTTTGTTTCCTTCAGGAAGCCCACAGAACTTCACAACATCAGAAAAAGAAAGAAATAACTTCAGAAAAGTAATGACTCTTGCTTTTTTTATATCTCCTCTTCATTGTGTCCAACATCTATGAGGTAGAAGTGAAAATGTGTTCTGTAATTTAACTGGTGAAACAGGGTCATTACCTAAGGATATCTTCCTTTCTGTACATCATATGTAAATTTATTGATGTTCAAAAACTAGAAACTTTGCTAGAAAACAGAATTTGTCAAAGAGGTTTATTTGGCTCTAAAAAGGAATATAATCAATTCATACTCTAGAAGATCCTGAGCAAGCATTTTCATTTCAAAGGTACTGTGGCTAAAAAAAAAAAAAAGAAATGCCTCTACTACATTAGAAATAGGGCTCTATTCCTATACTGCCAAAAATGGCTTTCTGCTAGCACCAAAAATTTATAAAATGGGACACTGCTACTTGCCTACCTCCTCAAATGAAAGAAGATAAGCTCTTGATTAGTAGTAAAAGGTAGAAGTTAAAATATAATTTTCTTACCTTGCATCCTCTTCCAGTCTCCTGCTTCTAGTCCAACAAGTATTTGCCTAGATCAAAATTTATAACTATTTCTACTCAAGTTGCACCATGTTCCACATGGAGAATTAGCTTTGCACCTACATATATCTTAACAGTAGACCACCAGGAAACTCCTACTACTGTGTTGAAATTTACTGGTTAGGGACTCAACAGGTGTTAAGGGTTTAAGGTTTTAAATAGGTCTGATCTGGATGGGTTGACAAACAGAATCTGCTGATAATCAACACATGAGCTGTTCCAAATTGTGGAGAATCTTTAAGGAATAAATGAGGGAAACAAAAATTCTTATTTTTTCACTGTCTTGGAAATGACTGAGATGTTTCTTTTTCTTTCAAATTTCCACATACAGAAAAAATAAACCTTAATCAGAGAAGTAAAATGTTTGGCAAAGCTATAAGCAGGTGAGAACAATGACTTATAACACGAATTACTACATAACCTTGATTACCTACAATTTGCCAAAGTGAAAACTGTGGAGATTTGTAAATAATTGAGGTTGATAAACTGTCTTCCTCCTCTTCCGCCAACATGTTCTGAATTAAGAGTATATGTTAAAAGCAACAAATTGTTTAGAAAGTTAAAAACAGCAGTTGTAACTTGTTTGTATAGGACAGATTTTTCATTTTGAGTAACACCTTCCTCTGCAAATCCTTAAAAAGATTTCCAATGGATTATGGTGGATTAAATGACTTTTCAGGGTAAGACTGGCAGAATTAGGTCCTAAGAGATTTCCTGTGCTATGCTGTGATCCCTGAAGAGAAGGAGTAGGAATTACACTACTAAAATTATTAAAGCTAAACAGGATTTATCATTTAATATATACTTTAAGAAACATTGCCACATTGGCATGGGGACAGACAAGACAATTTAGAACTACGTATTTTTCTCATGTCTAATTCATTTGATACTTTCAACTCAATCCTTGTCAAAGGTATTGCTGTTTAATTTTATTTTTAAATCCAAGAAAGTATAATTATGTCCATTACTGGCATATATTAAAATTATCAGCTCATACAATAAACCCATTTACAGATGGTTTGGGTTTTTTTGATTGCTTGCTTTCATTTGGGTTTTTGTGGGGGGAGTTGTTGGGGGCAGGGAGACAGGAGAATATAAAACCATGGACCATGTGATGGGAAAAATTAGAAACTGGAAAATTATACTGTGATTTATTTCATGAAAAGAAAATATAACTCCTCATCGTACACTGAAAATGAGATATTTAAGACACTGAACAAAGTGAATTTGCTTGATACATCACATCAATAGAGAAATAGCAAATGAAATAACTTGATACCCCATCCACTGTAAATATTTTCAGTGTTCAGTAACTTTCATTTCCTTTTATCTTATCTGCTTCTGCAGTACACAGTTTCTTACTGAAATATTACAGTATTAAAAAATTATTCAAAATGCTTTCTGTAAGATTTTTTAGGAGAACAAGTAAAGCATTGTAAGTGTGCATCAAGAGCACTGTGGGGACCTTTGAAACTATAAATACTCTACCAAATTGTCTGTGGTCCTGATTTCATTCATATTTCTTCATGATTATAGTTAAAAGACAGAACAAAATATACGTTGCAACCTGAGATATCTGCAAACAGCAAGTCTATGAACCTAGGTGACCTAAAATTCCCTTATTCTTACCTTCTCTTACTTACTTTTCCCTTACGTTACTGCTTTTGTTTTGCTTTGTTTCGGGTTTTTTGTTGTCACTGTTTAAATTAGCCTATTAGTGTTTGGGACTCTATTATGGTTTTTGTCTCTGGTTACATCTGATATAAAAACATGCATCATGTACAACAACATACTAAACCACATTTAAATGCGAGATGGTGTTGAAGGGCAGCATTTCTGAAACCACTGTAAACTGGAGGGTGTTACTTACTGAGTTCAGTGGTGTGACTGAAGAGGAATCTGTGCCTGTGAGGAGCAAGACGACTGGCATGTTTAAGGGCAAATGCTTCTTCAATGAATAAAATGACAATGAAGAAGCACAAAGAAGCCTAACTAGGAAAAGCTAACCTGAAATCACTTTTACTTCAATTTCTTTTATTCACCTTGGTCCAGCTCTGTTTTCCAAACAATCACAATAATTATATCTAACTGAGGGAGATTTGTATAATACATTTCAAAACCATGATGTATGAAATAATTTCCTCTTGCACAAGAAGAAAGTGTTCAGGAAAACCCAAGAGTTAGTGCATCATCCAGCTAGTAATATAGGTAAAATATTGCCTATAATCACAACTGAAGGCCACCTGGTATATGTTCAGAATCACTGTTACTGCATGCAAATCAGTCGTTATCATATAAACACACTCCTGAGTATGCAATTTCCTCATCTGCATGGACAAACTGGGGTCTCAAACATACAAAGGAATTTTTTTTCAAAATGCAAATTGGGTTCTCACACCTGCTTGAATCTCTGACCTTCTTTAGAGACCTATTTCTTTCTTTTTATAGCCTCTGCATTTGTTCATTTTATTCTCACTGGTCATTATTTATATTCTTTCTCTAGGTGTCTGTTTCTGGTTTTTATTTTTCTATGCTTGTTTCTCTTGCTTGTTTATTTTTGCATCTCCTTTCTAAGAGCTCTGCCATCCCATGTAGCTTCTACTGATTGTGCTTCCTACTTTCTGTTAAGCATTGCTTGAGGCAAGTGGGATATCATGTGGCTGCGAGATGTTTTAGAGGTACTAGCCAGAGCCCAGGCTATGGGAGGTCTTGCCCCAGGCTGCCCTGTTCCCAGGACTTATTCCGCCTCCTCCTGCACCTCCAAGGCATGTGATTCTCTCACCCTCTCCTGACATCCACTTCCTCCCAAAAGCCTATTATTCTTCTCCAAAACTTGCCCTTCTCTGAAACCTGCCCAATAGATGATAGTGACATTTTTCAGTTCAGTTTCCCAGTACAGAGCTGCTCAAATGGCGTAGGCACAGAGGCAGGGTCTTGGTTCAAGCTGTTCTACTCAAGGAAATGAGAAGGAAGAATTAGCAGGATCAAAGACCTGGTGGAAAGATTTATGAAAGCCATACAGGGCTGAGAAACTGTGATCATAGTAACATCAACCAGTCACCAATCCTCCCATGTGTTTAGCTGCTTATGCAGAAAGTGTATCTCTGTTTTTTTGGACCGCAAACACTTTGTCCTCCTTCCCTTGGACAAAGTCATCAAAATAGGCACAGGGTTATTGCTACTTTAATCTAGATCCATGTTGTCCCTTTAAGCATGAGCACGTTATGCCTATATATATGGTGTCCCTGACTTCACCAGTAAAGGTTTGCCACAGCAGTAAGAGAGCTGGTTTTTTTTAAGATCAATTTATCTATTTCTGAGGAATTAATACAAAGAAGAAGAGCTGATAGTTATTCCAATGACATATATGTGTTTCCCCAGAAAAAAAGCTGTTATTCTTTCTGCAATCTATTACTATACTTTTTCTTTTGAAATTAAGTTAAACAAACTATACCTAAAATACTTTTGCATAGGTTAATGAACTACAAACAAGTGCAAAGTGGCCTAAGTTGTACTCTAACATGGTACTATTTCAGTAATAAAATTAAAATCCTGGCAAGGGGAAGGATGAGTAAAGGCAAAAATTATCATTGGAGAAATTATGCAGAAATTGGGGAGAAAAGTAAATTTTAAACCTGTGAGGAGAGTCACTAAGCAGATGTGAATTGCCTCTATCTTATATGTACTTTTTTCTACATACCTGTGTCTTTGTGTCACTCTGATCATCAGTGTCCTTTGGACTGTACTTTGAAATATGTGGACAGAAACAGTAATGAAGTATTACTGAGAGGAATGCTTTGTACCAGTCCTGTGATTGATCATATATATCACAGCAAGCTCAAATCATCTGCCAGCAATGAGGTTTCCCAAACCTCATGCTTTCAGGAATAGAGACTTGGAAAAATTAAAGGAAATTAGTTCTGTTTCTACTTCCAAGACTGATTAATAGGATATCCAAAATCTCCCACCCGGCATCAAACAGATTTGCAACTTTATGGCTCATTTCCCCTCATCTTTCTTTACTTCTCCCACTCAGACACCTTACTGACCACACAGTTCCCTCCAGAACTCCCTCCTGGCACTGTTCTCATTTTTCTTTTCTTTCTAATTTTAGTTTTATTTGCCTTTAGAGTACCTATTTGGAGTGAGTACATATTGATTAATACAATAGCGTGCCTTCCAGAAACCAGAAGAAAACCAGCAAAACATGTGTGAGAGAAAAGCAGAGTAGTTAGGACAAAACTAGAGTTGTAAACAACTGGCAATGTATAACTAGCATGTACCACGCTCTAGAATCCAAAAAGGTTATTAACTCTGTAACTTAATAAAGTAATTAACATAATTCTGAAATATTAAGCATGGGTGGTGATGGGATAGGATAGCCTCTTTTATTTAGGCATTGAGAATACAAATCACCGCCTCTCTGTTAGGTAGCTTCACCCTTGTCCAAATTACAAGATCAGTCAAGTTTTGATAATATGTCATCCAGGATGATATAAATGCATGTCTGATGTTAAAATAGCCTTTCCTACTATGACAACATGTAGGTTAGCCAAGTTACCATCTATAATAAGTTAGCCAAGTTACCATCTATAATAAGTTTTTTTCTTATGTCCCATAAAGGCAAGAACTACAGACATACATGTTGTGGTATTCTGACCAAGCAAGCAGATGTAAAGACTTCTAAGAAATCTCATTATATAGGATAACAATTTATTTATGGTCAAAACATACAAGAAGGTTAATGATAAGGAAAAATAATTATAAGGAAACAATATAAGGAAAGTAATCATTTAAGCAAAGGTGTTGCTGCAGTTTGCAAGAGCATTAAGTTCATAGCCTTGGCCCACAGTCCTTGGTCTGCTACCTTTACAAATGTCTTAGGAATTCCTTTAAAGGATTTTCATCATGAATAAAATTATAATGAAATTGTTCACACTGCTGTAGTTAACGTTGCATCAGCAGTTTTACTGCAACCCTTGGTTTCACGGGTTCATAACTCTATGGTAAACATGTGCTTCAGACTGAAGCTTGGCGTACCAAAGAGCAATCATGAAAACAGTAATTCAAGTATCAAGACAAATGTGTTCATTCAGTTTCAAGTTTTGAAAGGAAAGGAGTTCAGATAAGTATGGTAGTCTAAAAATTATTTTACTCTTTGAAAACTAAGAAATATGTTAAGCTTTAGTGTGCCTTTTTATGGTTGTCCTGGTTTTTAATGAAAACAGGTTCATCATGACAGACTGATGGTATTTCAAAATTTTCAGAAGTATTTTAAGTTGTCCATAGTCCTCTACGCTTGTCCCCAGCTTCATGTCAGCAAAATTCTGCAGTGATTTTTAGCCTATTAATAAATGCCCATGTGTTCAAAGGCTATTTTTTCAAGGCTGACCGTAACAGCTTTAAGTCTCAATTGTATATTTTGGTCAATTATCCATAAAATATGATTAATAACACTAAGTAAAGGCAGAGATAAAGATGTAATGCTTTATAGAAGGAATAATGGCTTTTCAAAATTAATATTATTGTTTTGCCATACTGCTCCTCACAGAGCTGCTAAAGCTTCATCATATAATAACTGTACCATACACCAAAACACAGATGAGAACTCAGCATGAATAAAGTCAATAATTACCTTAAAAGGAGTTAGATATGGCCTTGAACACTCACTGAGTCTGAGAAGTGAATGCCTTGGCTGCACTAGAAGGCTTCCACTGGGCAGGAGGTGAAGATAAAGGGTCTGGTCCTATTCCATACTCTCTGACAACTACTAAAGGACCTTTTCTGTGGCAAAGAACACAATTTGCCAAAGCAAAACGCATAGTAACTTCTCTGTTGTGGTCAGTAGCACTGGGGAGCTTCTTTCAGAGTGATGCACCTCTGTCCTCCCGTCAGTGTGAAAGCCCAGTGAGTCTGTAGCTCTTATTTAAGCACTTGCTACCACAGACCTGTGTCTGCTGCTGGACTTCAGATGAGCTCCAAGCTTTTTTTTGCCCACAGTTCAAAGTCCCATATCCTGCGTGTAGGACACTCACTTCTGTTGAGATGCCATATCACAACACACTAGTCATTGCATCCTCAACTAGTTTTACATTGCACTGTCCCCAAAGAAATGAGGGGCTTCACAATTACAAACTGGCTCCTTTTAGTTTATTTATTCATTGTATAAGAGCAAAGAATATTTTAAGCACCTCACAAATGTTGAAGAAGGGACATTGCTTAGAGTAATTCTGAATTTCAGGCTACTTTATAAGTTTCCATTTGAACTATTGCATTAAACTAACTGTTCAAAAATCACCCAAAAGAAAGGCCACAAGACTCTTTCTGCTAGCAATACAGACAAAAAAAAGTTGTAAAATACAAAGTTAAAAGGACACTACCAGGATAAATGTCATATTTTTAAAGTGGATGTCATTTCCTTTGCTACTAATAACATTAGATTTATAAGACTGAGAAAGGAAAAGGTAATTTAATTTTCACCCTTTGTGTTGTCCATTGCCAAAGGTCAGTGTCTTCACAGTGCAGTTGCTACCTTCATCTGATAGTATGTGAATCACCTCACAACCAACTCCACCAAAAGAAACAAATAAAATAGCATTAAAAAAAATCTAATGACAGAATTTATGAGTGACAGAAAAGATGCCATTTTGTGAAGCATTGAGCTTTGGAGTGATACTAAGCAAGCATACTGAGTACAGGGCACACATCCACAAGGAACGAGAAGAGTTATGTATTTAGTAATAACAAAATAAGGCAAATTGCCAAGTTTTCCATCTCAGCAGAGCTACTACAGTAGAAGAGCTACTAGAGCAAAAGAAATCTTCCTTTTTCCCACAGCAGCTGGACATCTCCAGACAGTTTAGAAATCCTGGATTAATGATTACTAATTCACCCTAGACTATCTTCTCTGGTTATAACAAATGCATTTGGGGCTGAAAGAAATCTTGTTACTATCTAGCTACTTATAATTATTAGTGTTACAGTATGTAGGTGATACTAACTTAATACAAAGAAAATAGTTCACTTTGTTGTTCAGTGCTTAAGTAGTAACCCTGAAGAGAGCAACTAAAATCTATTATAGCAACCAGTAAATGTGTATTGTGCCTCAGATCATTGTCCAGAAGTGTTAAGCTACCATAATATTAAATATTCCTTTCTCCGCTGAAGAGTTAAGGCAGTCACTACAAGTAGCAGGAAAGATGACAGCACGACAAGACAGTTGTGAGAGCTCTTGGCAGCAGGTGCACTTGGCTACAAAATGGAAAGAATGAATATAGAGAGACCAATGCCGCTGGAGTGCAGCGAGAGTACATATGCGAGGCACAGACACATCAAAGTTGTTTACAAATTTGTTGCAAAGCATAGCTGGATCCAGCCAAAACCAGAGGCATCAGAACAGAGCAAATCCTAATATAAGAATACAGAAGATAAAGCGCCGCACTAAGCATGTGACAAACTAGAAGTCCTGTGCTCCATATAGTTTCTTGACTTTTCTACAGAGCATTAAAATTTCTAGTAATAAATATATCTACAATAGGACACTATTGGAGAGCATGGGCATTTCAGTTCGCTTGAACAGACCCTTAGATTAATATACTTAAAATGTGATCAGATTTTTAGAACTTTATTAAATGTTATCAAACTTCTCCTTACAATAATATACAGAAAATTGGTGAGCTATAAAAAGTTTTGAGAATAGCAATACTGGTGGAATCATATCAACAAATCCAAACAAAGTTTCATGAAGAAACACTGAAGTTCCAAAGGAAAAAAATACATATATATATTTAAGTTGATAAGCTTTTTTCTTACAGGTGACTAGAAAATATTCAGGACAAAGGAACAAGATTCCCAGGTTAATTGTTGGCTAGTTAAAAATGAGAGTTCTTCACTCCACAATAAACCGAGCGAAGCCATAATCTCCACTCTCCTCACACAAAAACTAGTCAGATTCCTGTGGGTTACAGGTCACTGAAGTTGTTCTGACCCATAACAATGCTATAGACTTCCTCAGGAGGGATGAGGGGCTTCATGCCTTTATTCATTTGATAGGATCATCGAGAGATTCTGTGACCAACCCCAGGGAGGTGGGGCTGGAGGACTTCTGTTAAGTGCTTGGGTGTTAAAGAGCACCTAAGTGAATACCTCGCTTTAAAACAGAACACTCGATGAAGGTGCCGAGGCTTAGACTTAGAACAATATCCTCAGAGCAATGGTTTATGAAAGAGTAAGTTGCATCCATCCAGAAAAAGACACCGTAGCAAACATTTGAAACTACAATAAAAATTAAGCTTCTATCCAAAAAACCCTCTCTGATTCTAAACACAGAGTCCAATTGCTGGTTACAGAGCAACAGCTAAAGAAATCTGACTACAGTGTAAATGACACCTGTAAATGTTCTTTGTCTCCTAATGCCATAGTATGAAATTATGGTCTGAGATTTTGCATTTAGATAGAGATTTCAATAGGAAAGAAATTTCTAAATAGAAAAATAATATATTGCTGCTTTGCAAAACTTAATACAAAAATTTTTCGAGACAGCAGAAGTTAATCATGTCTATGTAACTGGAGAAACAATTTCACTACAGGCTAAGTTTTTCATTCAACAAAAACTGAGTTAAAAAATACATGAAAGTAAATTAAATCCTATGGAAAAATAAACAAATTTTAAAAGATTATTTCTTTCACAGTTCAATTAATTCATGTTACTAAAGGCATGTTTCTTTTTACTGTTTCCATTGGGCATCCTAACTCTTAAGTATGAAACAGATGTTTTCTTTGAGGAACTGTTTTAGATAGTAAATAGTCTGCAGGCAATTGACAGGTCAAGTCTGTAGGAGCCCCTCAGTGGTTGAAAACATTTTTCTACATTTGTAATATTAATGCCTAGTTTATCCTTGCAAAGAAGTAAAGACTATGTTTCCTGTTAAGTTAGAAATCTCTTTTTCAATCAATTATATGATCATTTTGAGTTCTGAGCATGGACTGGCATTGTCCAGAATAAGAAATAGAACAGACTGGATTTGATTGATTAGGTTCTTGTAACAGTTGTACTTACTGGAACAGACAGAATATATGCATCTTTAGACTGTGAAACTAGTCATGAAAAATTATACTAAAAGTATGAAGAAAATGACATGCAGTAATTATTATACTACATGATACAATCTTGAGATATTAATAATCTTCCATCTGTTTACTTATGTTCTTAGAAATTTCCTCATGAATGTACTAGAGATTCAGCTCTCCAGTGTTGCTAAGAAAATTTACATAAACAGTGAGTTCTCAAAGGACTTCTCAGATGTTGGTAATGAAAACTTGGCAAGCATGCCCACTATCATAGTTCAGTAAAACAAATACAAACATTTTCTAAAAAAAAAGTCATGTGCATAGTTATGTAATGCATTGCATGCAAGGTATTAGAGTCATTATTTTTAAAAACCAAGAATTGTCTTTGGCTAAAACACATAGGTTGTTATTAGCCATACTGTCTCCACTGACACAGTAGACAGTGCATTTAAAGCAGGTAGTTTTCACGAACATCAACTCCTTTGACAAAAAAACCCCCAAAACAGTCATATGTACTGCTAACTTCATCATACATTTGGAAGTCCAAATCTCCCAAGTCTTTTCTAAAAGTGAATTTCTCTGTTGCATATCTATAATCTGTGTTTATCAGTCAAACTCAACCTTTTCACATGTTAAACTTTTATTAGATTCCTTTGGTTCATCAGAAATTAAAATATATTATTTCCTGTGCTTTCTATTATTTTGCTGTACAGTACCTGTTAATTCACAAAAAAGTTTTCAGAAATAAATTAGATTCTTTTCCTGAAAAGTAAATAATGATTAGGCACATAATTATCTCTGAAGATGTAGTCTGTAAGAATCCTAATTTCCATGAAGAAAACCAAAAACCTGAGCATTTAAGAATCAAGAGAAATTTGGTTAAAGTGCCCAAGTTATTTTTTGAAAATCAGGTTTATTCTTGAGGATGGATTTTCATGTGAATATATTTAGATATCTTCTAGTTTTCTGAGTGATCTAGAAGCTCTGTCTTGTCATCATAGAAAAATAGCTACATATGGAGAGAAATTCATCCTGGTTTTCTTAATTACATAAGTTTTGATCAAGAAAACTTTACTTGGAGTTATCCAATTTTCTTGATAGACTATAAAGTGAATATAGATTACTCTAGATTTAAGAAATAACTTTTAAAGTGAGACAAATCCCACTTTATATCACTTATATTCATTGTTTGAAAATGAAAAGAATAAAAAAGAGGTTTGCACATCTTTCACACTTGAACTGAAGGTTAATTATACATAAACTGGCTAATAATAAAATTTGGAGCATGTATTTCAGTTATATATTTGGAAAAAGGATTAATAAAAAGGTTGGTGAATGAAAAAAATCAAATTTATCTCTGAGTATAAATAGTTTGGACTGTTTATAGTGTGATGCATTGCAACTTTGGACGTTATTTCTACAACACAGGGAAAAGGTCTTTCTCCATATTGTAGGCATTCATAAAGGCATAGTATCTTAAAGTGTTATCTCCTGCGGCTACACGGGTGTCAAGAGTGACATAGCACATGGCCTTATTTCCTTTGTAAGCCAAATAAAAACTGCAAGAAAATTATCTTTTCCCTGTAGCCAAAGACATAGCACAACATTAGGTAGGATCTTGTCACTCTTTAATAACCTGTGCTTCATTATTAATACAAAAATATCATGCAATAAGAATGTGTTGAGCTCATGCAAAGTAGGTCAGAATTCTTCTTGTGAGACAAAGGGCCTTACAAGCTAAGTAGTAGGCAAGAAGAATTGATTAGAAATGTCATTGGATTGGATTTTAGAGATTAAATGTGTAGTATTTATAACTCGTGTATAGGTATAAATATCTGTCAATGTATATGTGGTGGGTTGACCTCAGCCAACAGCCAAACACCCTCCAAGACTCTCACTCACTCCCCCTTCCCATGGGATGGAGAGAAAATAAAAGGAAGGCAAGAAGGCTCAGGGTTAAAGGCAATGACAGTATGTAACACTGGTTTCTTTGAACACACTGTCTGGACAAGTCTACATGAGTCTCTAATGAGTAAACCCATTTTTTTCCTTATTTCAAATTTTAGGCAACCCACTCATTATTGACAGGAATGACAGCAACTAAAAAATGGAAGCGCCATCAGTAAGAACAATGCAATACAGTGGCAAATACTAAGCTATTTGACAGCCAGAAAATTCTGTTCTAGGAAGGATTTATTTTTATTTTATTCAGAAATATTTCTTTTACATGAAAAGTAGATTTTGAAATATATTTACATTAATTTGGGTTCTTTGCAAGTTAATGGTGATTTAAGAGCTTGGTAAAAATTTTAAAAAGTGTAACCAGTTTGTTCAAAGACAAGGATTTTAGAAAAGAATCTTGACAGATATTAAGCAGCAAATAGAAAACTCTCTATAATAGAATCTGAGACAATTATTATACCAGTGATTGAATAACCTATCCATTTACACTTTTAAAGGATAAAAAAAAAAGAATTTTACAAGCTGAACACTCTTAGATATTAAATGTAGCAGATTAGGTCAAGATCTCCCCTTTCAGACTCCAAAACACTCTATGGCAAATGCTCCAACTTATTCATATTTAAATTATATGGGTTCATAGCAACCCCAGAAAAATCAGAATTAAGGGGTTTTTTTTAATGTTTGCAAAATGCAGGTTACATCAGGGTCCTTAAGTCTACTAAGTCTACAGATCAGCATGACTCCAAATGACAAGCAATCTATTTATACCAAACTTTGCAAATGAAAATATATACTTCTGTCACTGACTTCAGTTTGTCGTATTTTTCTGTCTGCTGTTACATAATCTTTCTTTTTCCACTAGCACCTGTAGCTAAAACCCAATATGCTATACTCTAGGCAAAATAGAAACAAATACAAACAAAATATGACCCTTTCTTCAAAAAGCCTACTAAAAATTTTTCTTGAGCTGTGTCTTTAGGTTTAAGAATGAAACATAGAATTTATAAAGTCTTGCACAAAAACAAGAGTACTGTTTGTTACATCACATTTCTATAATGTAATCCATAGCACCTAAAAACAGAAGAAGGTAAAAACCTAAAATAAAAATATGAACATTTCCCCATTTATGATTTTGTGTTTCTGATATCCAAATACAAAATACTTACATAACTAAATTTATGTTTATTTATAGATTTGTATGTACTAGTTTATATATTTTATAATTTAAAAGAATTTATTTAATCATTATTTAATTTCCAGTTTTCTTCTGATGGAATTCTTATGCTCAATTAAAAAAAAAAAGAAAGAGAAAGAAAGATTGAGTATATAATGCTCTTCAAGTCATAAGGTATAATAGGATTATTATGTCTGATTACAATTTTGAAAAGTAATGATGTTTCTTTTCAAATAATGTGAGTTGTTTCATATCCATATGGCTTTCATAAATCCTTTCAGATTATCCAGGCTCAAGTAATTGTTTCATTCTAAAAATAAGTTTTCATAATTCTTGATATGATCGTCAACATATGTTTTTTTTCTCTGGAGTTTGATCAATTTAGAAAAATATGTTAGTGGCACTGTATAGTCTGGGATATAGTTCAGGACTTCAATAACATCATTTATTTGAAGATCTTTCTCTGTCATATGGATAGATAATAGAATTTCTGTAGGGATAAAGCTATATAAGAATGTACAAAAATAAGATAAACTTAATTAATTTTCACCTATGCAATTATATTTAGGAGATCGCTGCCTCTCAAACTGATCTATCTGTCTAATACTCTTTGGGCTTGGTGATGGGCAAGAGGATTTTACTATCATACAAACATGTATTCAATCCCACATCTACTAAATATTCAAGATATTAATCTTGAAAGTTCTGGTATAGGGGAAAAAAATCTTTTAAACCCGCTTTGTTACCAAATACATTTTCTGGATGCTTTTGTGAAAGCATCATCTTTGTGTTTTTTAACTATTTAGCACCATGAGCAGGTACAAAAAATGCTATATCTTCACTTTCCAAAAGTTACAGAAATAAAATCCTGCTACTGAAGTTCACTATATGTTTTTTTCTAGGGTGTTATAATTTAGTTTATCTAATCAAGGAAATTTGAAAGATAGGGTTTTTAGCAGTGGTTCCATTCCTTTATCTGTTACTTCTGATTAATCTGTAAAGGCTTCTTTCCTTCCTAGGATTCTCTAACTAGCCATGCTTTAGCAAAACAAAAATGGCAGATTGCCAAAAGCATGCCAGTCACCATGAAACAAAGATATGGGGACTTAGATTCAGGAGAAGTCTTTCAATTGGATTTAAGAATAAGGGCTATTTTGTTAAGAGTAAGCTGGGACATAGAAAAGGAGGTTATCGACAAGGAAGGTAGATAAGGAAAAGTCTGGAAAACAGAGTAATTTATTAAGGATAAGGCAGAGTAAGATAATATAAAAGATGAAAGATTTTGAAGCATTAGGTGATTCATAGAAGTTTAAAGTAGAAAATATGATTCAATACCGTGGGAGTACAAGATTTGTACTGATTTACTGTACTTGAAAGAAAACGAAGGGGTAACAGAGAAGGCAGTACATTTATTTCATTTTTATTTTGAATGTGCTCCTGTATGCATGCACAACAGTCTCTGAAGGACCAACACAACTACATTCACAGATACTGGAATTAAAGATGAGATGGTGAGCTCCATAAAGTCCATAGCAATAGCCTATGTTCTGACTAGAATGTTGTTCACAACATTGAAGTACATTGCCTCACTTGCACCAGTGCTGTGTTGCACATCCTGTGTTACATAAATGGACTGAAAATGCCCAAACAAATAAAATAAATAAAAAAGGAAAGGCTAAGAGACCTGATAATGCTGGTTGATTAAATTCTGAAGACACTTTCTTATGGGGTGGGGCAGAGAAAAGTTATTGCATTCTCTAGAAAAAGCAAAGAATCCTCCTGAAAAGCCAGAATTTCTGGTCTTTGGAACCATTCCTTACTGGTAGCATATCCACATGGAAGATTTCTTCTTGATTTATAAAAGATGATGAGTCAGAGAAATAATGTTTCTGAAACTAGTCTAGGTTCAAAACAAGTTGTAGTATCTTGTAATTGGGAAGGGCTTAGAGACTACACTGACAAATACCTGCTGAGACTCAGCTGGGAAGTGATAATGTGTCAAGCTCCTAAAACTCAATTGTGGCTTATAAATTTCACTAAAGGAAAATATGTACACTGATTTGGTTAAAAAAATCCACCACTTACTTAATTTAACCTCTTCTGTTTCTGCATTTTCCTTCATAGGCATTTTATTTCAATTATTCACCAAGGAAATATCAGCTCTTAATTTTATAGGCAATGAATGATAACACTTGTGCAAGTGAAGATTTGGAAATCTCTCCAGATCTGCTCAGAAAAGATAAAAATAAATCTAAAATGTATTATTCAAGACTGTATTTCTTTAATTATGTACGTTAGTCAAGTATATACCACACTGCATTTGAGGGATTTGGTTGGGTTTGGATTTGAGTAGGAAATTCACTGGCAGGAACAGTCATTTCACTGAAATAAAATATTGTGTGGCCTTAGTATTTCCTCATGTCCATTTTTACCCATTCTCATTTCTAATGATGTCATCTGAATGTGATTTTTCTATGATCATCTTTCTGCTATGGGAGAGTTTAAAAACATATGGGAATCTTCTGTTTGGAAGCTAAACTATACACTGGGCTTTTTTTGGTCCTGTGAAGAGGTAATGGAGAGCATGCCTTAGTATACTTCAAATATTTTTATTTTAAGCAGTGCATACATACACTGGGATAAGTATAATTTTATCTTCAACTGAGAGAATTGCACCAAGCACATACTTCCATTGAAAAGTTCTCTTTAATTGCAACCCAGAGCAAAATTACAAACCATGCATTCATTCCTATCAATCTTTGAGCTTTCAAATTATCCATATAAACACTGTAGCTAACTGTGGAAGATAAGTGAAGATCATTATATTCACTAAGGGAGTAAATAGCTAAAATTTTATACAGGTGTTGTGGTCTAACCCTGGCCAGCAGACACAGCCCCACACAACCACTTGCTCACTGCCCCCCGGTTGGGACCAGGGAGAGAATGGAAAGAGTAAAACTGCCAAAACTCATGGCTTGAGATAAAGACAGTTTAACAGGGAAAGCAAAAGCTGTGTGCTCAAGCAAAGCAAACCAAGGAATTCATTCACCACTTCCCATGGGCAGGCAGGTGTTCAGCCACCTCCAGGAAAGCAGGGCTCCAGCACATGTGACAGTTACTTGGGAAGACAAATGACATAACTACGAATATCCCCGCTTCCTCCTTCTTCACCTCCCCCCAGATTTTATCACTGAGCACAACTTCATATGGTATGGGATATCCCTCTGGTCAGTTGGGGTCAACTGTCCGAGCTGTATTGCCTCCCAACCTATTGTGTATCCCCAGTCTACTTGCTGGTGGGGCAGGGTGAAAAACAGAAAATGCCTTGACACTGTGCAAGTGCTGCTCAGCAATAGCTAAAACATGGGTGTGCTATCAATATTGATTTGGTCACAAATCCAAAACAGCCCCGTAAAAGCTACTATGAAGAAAATTAACTGTATCCCAGCCAAAACCAGTATAAAAGGTAATTTTTTTTATTCTGGTCAGGGGAGAGAATTGTTAGAGGGAAATACACAGTTCTAGTTTGATCCCTCAGTAGCATAGGTCTTACTGGCATCATAGAATCATAGAATGGTTTTGGTTGGAAGGGACCTTAAAGACCATCTAGTTCCAACCCCCCTGCCATGGACAGGGACACCTTCCACTAGACCAGGTTGCTCAAAGCCCCATCCAACCTGGCCTTGAACATTTCCAGGGATGGGGCAGCCACAGCTTCTCTAGGCAGCCTGTTCCAGTGTCTCACCACCCTCACAGTAAGGAATTTTTTCCTAATATCCAATCTAAATCTACCCTCTTTCAGTTTAAAACCATTATTCCTTGTCCTATTACTACACTCACTCATAAATAGTCACTCCCCATCTTTCTTGTAGGCCCCCTTTAAGTACTGGAAGGCTGCTATAAGGTCTTCCCAGAGCCTCCTCTTCTCCAGGCTGAACAACTCTCTCACCCTATCCTCACAGGGGAGGTGTACCAGATCCTTGATCATCTTCATGGCCCTCCTCTGGACCCAGTCCAACAGGTCCATTTTTTTCTTATGTTGGGGGCTCCAGAGCTGAACACACTACCCAAGGTCGGGTTTCATAAGAGCGGAGTAGAGGGGCAGAATCACCTCCCTTGACCGGCTGGCCACACTTCTTTTGATGCAGCCCAGAATGTGATTGGCCTTCTGGGCTGTGAGTGCATATTGCTGGCTCATATTCAGTTTTTCATCCACTAATATCCCCAAGTCCTTCTCTGCAGGGCTGCTTTCAATCCACTCATCACCCAGCCTGTATTTCTGCTTGGGATTGCCCCAAACCATGTGCAGGACCTGGCATTTGGCCTTGTTGAACATCATGAGGTTCACACGGGCCCACCTCTCAAGCCTGTCGAGGTGCCTCAGGATGGCATCCCTTCCCTCCAGCATGTTGACTGCACCACACAGCTTGGTGGCGTTGGCAAACTTGCTGAGGGTGCACTCAATCCCACTGTCCATGTCGCTGACAAAGATGTTAAACAGCGCTGGTCCCAATACTGACCCCTGAGGAACATCACTGGTTTCCACTTGGACATCGAGCCATTGACTGCAACTCTTTGAGTGTGACCATCCAGCCAATTCCTTATCCACTAAGCCATCAAATCCATGTGTCTCCAATTCAGAGACAAGGATGTCATGCAGAACAGTGTCAAATCCTTTGCACAAGTGCAGGCAGATGACGTCAGTTGCTCTTCCCTTATCCACCAACACTGTAACCCCATTGCAGAAGGCCACCAAATTTGTCAGGCATGATTTGCACTTAGTGAAGCCGTGTTGGCTGTCACCAATCACCTCCTTATTTCCCATGTGCTTTAGCATAGTTCCCAGGGGGATCTGCTCCATGACCTTGCTGGGCACAGAGGTGAGATTGACTGGCCTGTAGTTCCCCGGGTCTTCCTTTTTTCCTTTTTTAAAAATGGGGGTTATGCTTCCCCTTTTCCAGTCAGTGGGAATGTCCCGACTGCCATGATTTCACAAAATAGTGGCTCAGCCACTTCATCCGCCATTTCCCTCAGGACCCATGAATGCATCTCATCAGGTCCCATGGACTTGTGCATCTTCAGGTTCCTTAGTTTGTCTCAAACCTGATCTTCTCCTACAGTTGGCAGCTCTTCATTCTCCCGGTCCCTGCCTTTGCCTTTTGCAACTTGGGCAGTGTGGCTGGAGCACTTGCCGGTGAAGAGTGAGGTAAAAAATTCATTGAGTACCTCAGCCTTCTCCATGTCCCGGGTAACCACGTCTTCTGTTTCCTTCCAGAGAGGGCCCGCATTTTCCCTAGTCTTCCTTTTATCACTGACATACCTATACAAGCTTTTCTTATTGCCCTTGACATCCCTGGCCAGATTTAATTCTATCAAGGCTTTAGCTTTCCTAACCAGACCCCTGGCTGCTTGGACAATTTCTCTGTATTCCTTCCAGGTTATCTGTCCTTGCTTCCACCCTCTGTAGGCTTCCTTTTTGAGCTTGAGTTTGTCCAAGATCTCCTTGTTCATCCATGCAGGCCTCCTGATGTTTTTGCCTGACTTCCTCTTTGTTGGGATGCATCGCTCCTGAGCTTGGAGGAGGTGACCGTTGAATGTTAACCAACTTTCTTGGGCCCCTCTTCCCTCCAGGGCTCTATCCCATGGTACTCCACCAAGCAGACCCCTGAAGAGGCCAAAGTCTGCTCTCTTGAAGTCCAGGGTAGGGAGCTTGCTGTGCACCCTCCTCACTGCCCTAAGGAACTTGAACTCCACCATTTCATGGTCACTGCAGCAAAGGCTGCCCTTGAACTTTACATTCTGCACCAGCCCCTCCTTGTTGGTGAGAACAAGGTCCAGCATAGCACCTCTCCTCATTGGCTCCTCTATCAGTTGGAGGAGGAAGTTATCATCAGTGCATTTCAGGAACCTCCTGGATTGCTTATGCCCTGCTGTGTTATCCCTTCAACAGATATCAGGGTGGTTGAAGTCCCCCATGAGGACCAAGGCTCATGAATGTGAGGCTGCTCCTATCTGTCTATAGCGGGCCTCATCCGCTTGGTCTTCCTGGTCAGGTGGCCTGTAACAGACCCCCACTACAATGTCACCTGTCCCTGCCTTCCCTTCAATCCTGACTCATAGGCTCTCGGCCGGCTCCTCACCCATCCCCAGGCACTCCGTGTGCTCCAGCTGGTCATTGACATAGAGGGTGACACCCCCTCATCATCTCCCCTGCCTATCTTTCCTGAAGAGCCTGTGTTCTTCCATTCCAACACTCCAGTCATAGGAGCCATCCCACCATGTCTCCATGATGCCAGTAAGATCATAGCCCTGCAAGCGTGCGCACGCCTCTAACTCCTCTTGCTTATTCCACGTTACATGCATTTGCATAGAGGCATGTCCTTAGCCAAGCCAGATAAGGATCATCAGAAGCACAGCTTCTTGCACTTCAGATGTAATATGTAATTCTCTGACCTTGGTTTATAGCGAATTAAGAATTCCAGTGCACACATACTTCTTCAATGAGAAGAGAAGGGGAAAACAAATATGATGTAACAATTAGTCATGTTGCTCAAGATAACTAGTGACCCTGTGGTGATAACCATGATACAGAAACCTTTGTAGAAGATAAAATCATAGCAAGTTCTCCTTTCAATAATCAGCTAGTAGAACAGAATTATCTTTTATCTATTTTTAGTCAGTTTCCTCTCATATAGCTTCTTCAGACACCATGCATTCTTAGATGATCAAAACTAATCTACATAATTTTTACAGTACCAAAAAAGGCAACTCTTGTTTTCAGTCTTTGACTGCCTTCCCTTACAAAATACACTCCCGTTCAGTGTAGGTCTATTTCATTTGAAAAAACCAAGGCATTGTCTTATTTTTATTATAAGGCAGCATACCAATTATTTCTGTGTGTTTAACTAAGCTATATAAAGCAAAAAGAAGGGTGTATGTAGTTAGTCAGTGTATGCTATTGTATATATGCTGCAAAAACACTACTATAAATAGGACATAAATTTCAATGTAAAGAATAAAATAATTCCAATAAATACAGTTTATTCAATTAAATATTTGGTAGTTTATTTATTTATATTTTTATTGGGCCTTATAGTTAAAGAATCAAAACCTGGTAGTTGGAATGGATTTAGCAGAGAAATCAACATTTGATATTAAATGTGCTAAAAAAATTAATTTAATTGCTTTTTATACAAATAAGTGTACTCAGGCCAAACAAGCTAACTATGTTCATTCTTCATACTGTATTGCTCACAGCCGAATACTGTACTAACAAAAGAAAAATACAAGAACTGGTCATTTTTACAAAAAATAGTCAGGCCTTTGACTGCTTTTTCGCTCTTCATTGCCTCAGAAAAGTATGAAAAAAAGGAGCAGCAATCCATTTGCTATTTCTTCGGTTCTTGAACTCTTGGCAGAAACCTGGTATTTTGTTTATACGCATTACGAGAAGGAAGACAGCAGATGTGTGTGTTCTATAGTCATTGAATTCATCAATAGGATCAATATAACTTAATTTTTAAAACCAATAATTACTGAAGCTGGAGATGGTCTCTTTGGCTTAGGAATGGGCCTTGTTGCCTACAAATGAATGCATGGTAAGTACCACGGTATGTAATATCCTCTTCCTCCTTTCTTGGCCTTACTCTCACTCATTGTAGGAGAAAGCTTGGGAATGGGAATAAATACAGTAAGGGTTATGACAAGGACTATACTTCTCTATGATCTCGAAGTCTGAAATCTGTTGAAAGGATTAGCGTAGCTAAAGTTGTGTCAGCTATCTTAATTTATCACAGTTTCTGGATATTTGCTGCCCTTGTAAAAGCAGAGCTCTATGAGTCATGGGTTTGCATGAAAACGTCCTTTAATACATTTTTGGTATTGCTTATAGTTGTGGAGAAAATTTGGAAAATTTAACAGCTTAAAACAATAAAAGTGGAATAAAAAGAAACAAAATGTGTTAAAATACTCAGGAGGAAATTCAAACCTATTAGAAATTTGATTGTGAGCTGTTAATTTTTGCAATGTATATTCAGTGAAAACTTGTTAAAGAAGCGTGAGGGACTCCTTATTCCAAACGTAACAGCAGTGAGATTATGTCCAAAGGAGAGCTAGTAGCTGGCTTCAGATAGACAAGTGAAACTGAAATGTTCTGTGCTAAGAACAGTCAAAGAAGGCAGTAGGAAAGCAAAGGATATGGTGAGAAAAAATACTGCTAATACGCTCCAGAAAAAGAACCAAGGGATAGAGTACTTTTTAGCAGATGTTCTGAATTACAAACAAAACAAACAAACAAATCTGCTATTTACTTCTTACTATACTCAGGAAAACAATGAGACACATAATTCCATTAATAAAAAAAAAAACAGTTGATTTCAGTATCAGTTTATCTTCCTTGTGAAAATGAACTACCACAAACCTGAAGACTCACTAAATACTTAGGTCCCAATGAGGAATGAAGCACAGATAATATAATGAAAATTGACATGTCAAAGATTGCAAGACAGATTCTCCAGTTTTCCATGATAAGAAAAAAAAAAAAAAAGATTCACATTACGAGCAGGAATAGATAACTAGAGAAAACTTTTTTTTTCATATTTTAATATCAGAATAGTCATTCTCAATACTGAGGATCACATGACCTACTAACTGCTAAATCTGCTAGTATACTAAATATACTAATCAATCACTTTGTTGATATTTACAATTTTTAATCTTGCTTTAGTCAATTCCTGGATTACAAAGACTGGATACAGTCTAAGTACATGTTAATAGGATATCTTTCAATGAAAAGAAAAGTTCCAAGGAAAAATACATTCTTGGTGAAAATTAAACCTTTTGTAAACCAAAAGTGAAAAAAAAGGAGGACCACAGTCTGAAAAAACAGTATGCTTCCCTACATAATGCCATGATATATTGACCACACACAACCTTAATAAAATATGCTATATGCCCCTTTCTCTTTGTAGGATTCTTGTATTGATGTGTTGAAAAAATCTTCTTCAGAGAGTATAATATGTTAATACTTCAGTAGGCATCCTGTACATAAATTACTGGTTTAGTTGTAAAAAGTCTCGCCATTGTGGCTATTGAGAATTAAAAGGTTGAAAAAAAGAACGTGCAGAAAAACTATTCATTTTTATTACTCTTTGCCTTTGGTAACTGTGATTAGATTGAGGTAATCATTTGTTTAAAAACAGACCTCTTGGCAGTTAAAAGGGTTGCAATGATAATCTGCTTCCTGTTTCCCACATCTATATTACCTTTCATGAGGCAATAGGTATACACTGGAATAAGAAAAAAAAAAGGCTTGATAAAATAAGGCAATTTTTTTTTTCTTCTCTTAATTTTAACCACCTTAGCCTCACTACTTGGGTCTTCAGATGTTCTGCTTTCAATCTCAGTTTTGACTTCTTTTTTTTCCCAGTGACCTTTAAAAATTATCAAAATATGTGAGAGAAAACACTTCCACTCAAATTGCAAAATGAAGTAAAAGTACATATATGTTCTCCTGCTTTCTGCTTTGTATCTCTGTGATAATTTAATAAAATATTAGTGTGTATTGGGTCTGTGTGACAAGGTTTTGGTAGTGGGTGGGCTACAGGGGTGCCTTCTGCGAGAAGCTTCTAGAAGCTTCCCCCATGTCTGACAGAGCCAATGCCAGCCGGCTCCAAGACGGACCTGCTGCTGGCCAAGGCCGAGCCCATCAGTGATGAGTGGTAGTGCCTCTGGGAGAACAGATTTAAGAAGGAAAAAAAGTTGCGGGGCACACAGAAACTGCAGCTGGAGAGAGGAGTGAGAATATGCGAGAGCACCAGCCCCGCAGACCCCAGGTCAGTGCAGAAGGAGGGGGAGGAGGTGCTCCAGGCGCCGGAGCAGAGATTCCCCTGCAGCCCGTGGGGAAGACCATGGTGAGGCAGGCTGTCCCCCTGCAGCCCAGGGAGGTCCACGGGGGAGCAGATCTCCACCTGCAGCCTGGGGAGGACCCCACGCCGGAGCAGGTGGGTTCCCGAAGGAGGCTGGGACCCCGTGGGAAGCCCACGTTGGAGCAGGCTCCTGGCAGGACCTGCGGATCTGTGGAGAGAGGAACCCATGGAACAGGTTTTCTGGCAGGACTTGTGACCCCGCGGGGGACCCACGCTGGAGCAGCATGCTCCTCAAGGACTGCACGCTGTGGAAGGGACCAACGCTGGAGTAGTTCGTGGAGAACTGCAGCCCGTGGGAGGGACCCCACACCGGAGCAGGGCAAGAGTGTGAGGAGGAAGGAGCGGCACAGACGGCGCGTGATGACCTGACCCCAACCCCATCCCCATCCCCCTGCGCCACTCATGGGGAGGAGGTAGGGAAATCGGGAGTGAAGTTGAGCCTGGGAAGAAGGGGGAGGGGGAAGGTTTTTTAAGATTTGGTTTTATTTCTCATTATCCTACTCTGATTTGATTGGTAATAAATTAAACTAATTTCTTCAAGTTGAGTCTGTTTTGCCCATGATGGTAATTGGTGAGTGATCTCTCCCTGTCCTTATCTCAACCCACAAGCCTTTTGTTATATTTTCTCTTCCCTGTCCAGGTGAGGAAAGGGAGCGATAGGATGGCTTTGGTGGGCACCTGGCGTCCAGCCAAGGCCAACCCACTTCATAGTGAAATGTAGATGATTTCATTAAAAGGAATATTCAGGGGTGGTCCATCAAAGTGTTTAATTACTTTCAACATTTTCACACATTATTTACTAGTATCGTTTTCCAAAATGAGAAAAGACTGAGAAATGGGCACAGCTGTGACTACACGCTTCATCACAAATGATTTTGGGTCCATTATACTTTTTTATAGATAAGCATAAAGATGAAACCAATGCAGTAAACGCAGAAATAAGCAGTTTATCATTGCAAAATTGATGCGCACAGTGACATAATATTCACTAGCCATATCACTTGCCCTACCTATGAGTCATCAAAAATTCTCTATTGCATACTAAATGCCTCAGCCACACAGTACTCTGACTCATACAAACCTAATATTTGACAATTCTGAACAATACATGGGTCACTGAACACCAGTAAACATGGAACCCATGGGCTATGATAGAAATTGTGTTAGGTGTTTGCTAGTATCAAAATTAGTTTTGGGGGGATTTTATTTTATTTCCAAATATATCTTTATTCACAGACATTTTTAGCAGTATATAAGGTAGAATAAATCCTATTTTTCAGATTATTTTTTTTTTTTTTAGTTACTGGTAAGAAGACCCTGTGTTTGAAACAGATGGGCTACACGATTTATTTACTTTACATCCTTTGCCAAAATGCAAAGAAGTTTTGTGCATCAAAAAATCTCTGCTGGTGCATTTAAGCCATAAATTTGCCTTTTAATTATATAAATATAACTTAAAAATGTAAGTGTATTTTATAGCCTTAGCTTTAGGGCGTATGTTTAGTATTCACAAAACCAAAAGATGCAAACATGAGATGCTATGGAGAAGTAATGAAAAAAGAGTTACAATGATAGTAAGCGAAACAAAAAGACTGAATGTGTAATCACTATATAACATTTTATGGTGAGTCTGGTAAGAAGGCTAACTTTCAGTCTATAGAACTGACATAATATAAGACCGTTTGCTATTAGACTGATTTCATAAGTGTATTTAAGTCATTTGACTGTTCCAGCAAAAGCATTTTATATAAGAATATTTAATCAAAATTATAATAGGCAGATAATATGTGAATTGTAGTTGTGTCTCATAGTAATCTATTGTTCAATATCCTGTCACTTGATTGAATATCCTTTCTGGTTCCTCCCTACATAGTCCTTCACTAATTTGAAAGAAAGGACAGAGTGATCAGCTAGTGTTTCATGAAGATAGCCAAAAAGGCATAAATTTCAGTGGTGTAAAAGGCATCCCCAATTTCCCCACCACCTGGCTGTGCTCAATGTGCCTTTCAAGACCATGGCACAAAGACCAGGCTTTTATTCCACATGGTAAGTTCTGAATTCTGATGACAAATTCTGTTATTGCAGTTAAGGAGTTGAAAGGCATTTCTAATAGTGGACCTACTAAGCACACTGAACAGGCTGAATAGATGTGCAGCATGTGGAAACACTTATCATCACTTTTGACTAGCGGACAAAGGGAAGCCAGTGGACATGCTTTTGGGGGGATTTTAGTAAAGCTTTTGATACTGTCTCTCACAGTGTCCTTGTGGATAAAATGTCCAGCATACAGCTAGACATGCACACAACATGATGGGTGAACAACCGGCTGAAGGGTTGGGCTCAAAGAGTTGTAGTAAATGGGGTAACACCTGGCTGGCGGCCACTCACTAGTGGTGTTCCCTAGGGGTCAATTTTAGGGCCAGTTCTCTCAATGTTTTTATCAATTACCTGGACACAGGAATTGACTGCACATAAAGTTAAGTTTGCTGATGATGATAAATTAGGAGGAGCCATTGATTCCCTCGAGGGTAGAGAGGCCTTACAGAGAGGTCTTGGTAGAATAAAGTGCTGGGCAATCACCAACCGTATGAAATTTAACAAGGATAAATGCCAGATTCTGCACCTAGGATGGTGTATTCCTGGATGGATGTATTGATTCAGGAACAAGAGGCTGGAGTGCAGCCCTGAAGAAAGGGATCTGGGAATTTTTGTTGCTAGTAAGCTCAGATGAGTCCACAATGTGCCATGGCAACCAAAAAGGCCAACTGTATCCTGGGGTGCATTAACTGCAGTATAGCTAACTGGTCTAAAGAAGTGATTGTCCCAATGTACTCCTCATTGAGGCAGCCTCACTTCAAGTACTGTGTGCAGTTTTGGGCTCCAGAATATAAGAAGGATATAAAAATATTAGAATGTGTCCAAAGGAGGACAACAAAGATGGTGAAAGGACTAGAGGACATGACTTATGAGGAGCAGCTGAGGATATGAGGATAGTAGGTTTGTTCAGCTTAGAGAAGAGGAGACTGAGGGGTGACTTCAATTGCTGTCCACAGCTTCCTCAGGAGGTGGAACAGAGAGGGAGGTGCTGATCTCTTCTCTCTGGTGTCCAGCGACAGGATGCAAGGGAATAGCTTAAAACTGCATCAGGGGAAGTTCAGATTGGATATTAGGAAAAAGCTCTTCACTGAGAGGGTGTTCAAGCACTGGAACAAGCTCCCCATGGAAGTGGTCATGGCCTCAAGACTGTCGGTGTTCAAGAAGCATTTGGACCAGGCTCTTAGATACATGGTTTAACTTTTAGGTTGCCCTGTGTAGAGTCAGGAGTTGGACTTGATCATCCTCATGGGTCTCTTCCAACTAAGGATATTCTATGATTCTATGACTGACTGAAAAATCCTTCCTCTTTAACCCATCCCCACACAGAGTTAAGCTGGGCCTGCTTCTCATCAGGCAGAAGTATCATAAGCTCTAAATGTTAGCTGATAAACCTGCTTGACCTCAAGACATGAAGTCTGTAACAACTGAAAAGTATTTTTTTTCACTGATAATACATATGGCATAGAATTTGCATTGTTCATTCCTTGTGATTAATAATTTTTTTTCCCACATTTTGTAGCAGAAAACCCTGCACAGCTTAAATTTCAAAAACGCATTCTGGTCTTCCATTTGGTGACACTCACATTTGACAGTGGATTGCAGTGTCCCACTGGAAAGCATACATACACACACACTTTGAATATATTTGCTTGCTTTCTTATATAGGCACCACCCTATCTCTGATGATAAACAATTAATTGAGAGCCTGTTCAAAGGAATTGCTTTTAAAGTGCTTCCACATATTGTATTTCTTTATAGATTACCAATTTGAGCTTTTTTGACCATCAATGGGGCTCCACAGTAACCTTCCTCCCTCTTCTCCCCTGTTACCAGCAAGTAGCATAGCTGTCAAGAGGTAAAATGTTCAAATTGTTCCTAAAATAAAAATACAAACCATTTTTTTAGACAGACCTTTTGAGGGAGTATTTTTTGGCTGCCCTGTTTCTTTATTGCCTGGGGAAAAGCCTAGTTTCTAAAGCTAGTGACGGACTGCTCACTACCAGCATTTTTTTAACAAAAAAGAAAGAAAAAAAAAAGAACCATGACACTGCAGTAGATAGATGATATCAAACCTCTCTGCGATTAACTGGATGTAGAAGAAAATGAAATAGTAACCTAAGGAGACTATTTTTTTAAGTGATTTATACAGTATATTAAACAGTGGGGAAGTCCTCTCTAGAAAAACCCTTTGGAGAAAGAAGATGTACTCATATTGATGTTTGTTACAGTGTTGTAGCACATAAATATCCAAGCTGGCAAATACTGTACTAGGATTTCAGTTAATGAAATTATGCCATAAAGTAACTATTTCCTTTAATTCCCAATATCTAGGTGCTTTAACTTCTTTTTTGTAAAAATCAAAAATATTGCAGAATCTCATTCTTTTACCAAATTAAGACCCTGTACTTTTAGGATAGTCACAGTAATACCTGCTCGGGAACAATCAGTCAGATGCTGTACCTGATAATATTCATACCCTTCTCCCCTGCCATCAGTTTTGGCTGTTTGTCAGCGAGTGCTACAGTGGCATCTTCTGGCATACGGAAGAATTAATTGCTTCTCGCTGTGAAAGAACGTTGCTATTAAAAGGGTAAGTTAAGAAACAAGCTTAAAGAACTGAAATAAAAAGCACCTGCTGTTCTTCAATTATTCTGTTTAGATCAATTGAAACTTGTAATGAATGATGAGAAATTAAAATCTAGTTCTTTGGTAAGTGGCCATTTGAGCATGAGAGTTTATGTGTGAGGCAACTGCTTCTAGGGATATTAGTATCCTAAATAATGACTTATAATTGTATCAGTTGACATAAGATGACAAATGGTAGTTAATTATAAAAAGAAGGAGCAATAAAAAAGGAGGGAAAAAGGCAATAGATAGGACTGACTAGAAGAGAAGAAAAATCTGATTATTCTCTTTTTGAATCCATCTCTCTAAACACTTTTACGTTTTACGACTTACATTTCTTAGAAATTGCTGCACAGTAAAATGAATTAATGTTTATGGATTTGGAGATAATGAGAGTTGTTAATGAACTGAATATTATATTTGATATTTTACTAGAAAACTACTTTATAACTTCATAAAAATGTTACTGAGTTCACAGATTTTATCACAATCTCTTTAATTATATATTACATTTTCCTTTTTTATGATATATGCTATGACATTATACATCACACATCTTGCTTGGTGCTTTCAAAGAAGAAGTGAATCTTGAGAAACAGAAGCAGCAACTTCCTCAGTCCACTGACAAGACCCTTAAAGTGCGATCACTGGCAGCTCAGTCCTGGGCCATGACTGGTCCAGGTCATGAGAAGTTGCCATTTATTTCTATCATCTATTGAATTTTTCCTTTTTCTGCGGAAGTTGTTAACAAATGTGTCAATCCTGGGACCATTTTTCACAATGTGAAGCTGCGGGGATTTTGGTAGTTGGTAACTGTCTCAAAAGAACTAGTCCCGAATCTATCAAAAATACTTTGCATAGGATCTAGAACTGCTGAAGTCTTGACTGTACCTAAGCAGATCTACAGGCAAGATGTTATCTCTGATTTTTACTTTGAAAAATCTGATCAAATTAAATTAAAACAAGAATTCATGGAGCAGCACACTTGTTAACTTACTGCAAACAGAGCTGTAAAAAAACTAACAGTTTTTTCCATCTGACAGGCCAAACCTTCCAAATTTTTCCCTTTCTGCAGTGTGAGTACAGCAGTAGACTCACAGTTGAGCCCACCGGGCTGTCCAGAGTGCTGGCTCACAACCAGGGCTGGATTAAGCAGCAAGTAATTAAGCTGAGCTGAGAACTTCCTCAACCTGTCTGCTTGGCCCCACTTCCAAAAGTTATTCCCCCGTGATAAGGACAGAGGAGTCCCCTGTGATACCTGACACACCAGTGCCCAGTGTGCTATTGCACTGTGTTTATGTGGCCAGGTGCCAGCAGTGGGGGGGCCACCGGGGAGACCTCTGTGAGGAGAGACCGGGGCTGCTTCGTGCCAGACACAGTTCCAGTTGGATCCAGTGTACCCACCTCAGGACACAGCTGAGCCCCATCAGTCAAGGTGGTGGTGCCTGGGGAAAATGTATTTAAGAAAGGGCAAAATGCTGGCTGGTAGTGTGAGGAGTGAGGGGGGGGGGAAGTGAAAGAAACAACCCTGTGAAGACCAAGATGAGAGAAGAAGGAGAGGGAGGAGGTGGTCCAGGTGCCAGAGGAAAAACTCCCCTGCAGCCCATGGAGAGGACTACAACGGAGCAGGTTGTCCCACTGCAGCTCATGCAGAGCACCACACTGGAGCTGATAACCTCCACCTGTGGAGGACTCCACGCTGGAGCAGGTGGATGTGCCCTGAAGGAAGCTGCAGCTTGTGGAGAGGAGCCCGTGCTGGAGCAGGGAAGAAAATGTGAGGAGGAAGGAGCAGCAGAGAGGAGCTGTTACGAACTGACTGCAACCCCCATTCCCAGTCACCCCTGCTCCACTCGGTGGTGGGAGGAGGTAAAGGAGCTGGGAATGAAGCAGTGACGTTGAGTGAAAAAAGGTGGGTGACAGGCGGAAGGTGTTTGTTTCTAACCATCTTACTCTAGTGGGCAAGAAATTAAATTAATTTTCCCCAGGCTTAGTCTTTTTTCACTTGTGATGGTAATTCGTAAGTGATCTCCCTGTTTTTATCTCAACACATGAAATATTTCACCTTATCATATTTTCTTCATCCTTTGTTGAGGAGGGGGGATGAGAAACCAGCTGGGTGGGTATCTGGTAACTAGCCAAATCAACCCACCACATCTATATTAACGTATAACAGAAGCACATTCAGTTTGCCTTAAAGTGTTGGTCTCCAAACAGTTACGGTGGAGGTCCAGCATCATATGTCGTTCAGCTATACTGGCTAGAGAAGATAGAGCTCCAGAGGATGGGCAAGGTGGGCAGCAGAGGCTACCTTCTCAACTAAATCAATTTGCATACAATAGTTGGTGCTCTTAGTTTGCCTATATTTAAGGTGTGTTTAAGTCTTGGAGCTACCAGAGACTAGCACATCGTAAACTGGAAACCTATTCAAGTTCCTTATTATCTTCATTTAAATATATGAGCACCCACATCTAATTATTGAATATAAAATCCCTGATGTGCACTTTTAACTAGCCAACATTTAGCAAACAATAATTGTTTTAATAAATCTCAAGTACTTCTGCAAGTCACAATTTATGATCAATATTTTTGTCTATACCTTTTGCTGAACAATTTGATTAGGAAATCTTCATCTTAATTAATAGTTCCTTATTTTTACTAATGACTGAATTTATCTATGTAAGGTATCGAAACAATATGCACTAAGTGGTTATTTTGCAGCTACTTAGCTCATACGTAGCTTCTTCCTTTAAGAACAACTGTCATATTCTGATTTTGCTTCCTGGTATGTCAGAAATAGTATTTTTTAACAGCCAGCTGTCTCCACTCTGTGTAACAACTGACATATTTTCCAAATGTCACTGTTGCAATCCGTAACACTCTCTTAAGGCTGTTATACTTTCTACATCGCTATCACCTGTGTAAGTGTCCTGAACTGTGTTTCTCACATCCTAAAGCTGGTCACAGGATCTACCCTTTGGCCTTGGAGATGGAGTCTCACACAAAACAGTATTTCTAGTTAAGTCTATAAACACTGAAAAAAAAAATATGAAAAATGGTGGAACGGACACAATAAAGTTAGTGAACAAGGCCATTTCTGCCTATTTCTCATACATCCTGATCTGTCCATGATCACAATGCTCATAACAAGCCCAGATCATATGTCTGAATAAGAAACGTACCAGCTACTCAGGGGGCCTTTAGTTTAACCTTGTATTATAAAAGCAGTTACCTGGGACGACTGCATACAACATATACTTAAGAAAGGAAGCCAAATGGGAGAAAAGATCCATGTTTCAGAGACATAATGGATTTGACATGAAAAATACTAGTGACTATATGGTGCTACAAAAGATGCCTTTGATGAAGTCTGTGTCTCTTGAGCTGTGGCATAACCCTCTGTTTCTGCAACTGGGTAAATCACAATGAAGCAGGAGATTTTCCCTTCCTTAAGCACATCTGGCCTTGAGCACAATCTGCTTAATGGGGCTCCAAGTAACAAAATTACTCATGTTAAGCATGAGTTAATCTCACTGTTAATCTCACTGCTGCTGGCCAACATCTGGCAGACAGTTGTTCTAGTTAGCCAACCTCTGAAAACAGAAAGAGTGGAATTTATCTCCAGATTCACTTATCTAAATATAGGTATCTACAAGGTTTAATGTGAGCTAGCTCCTGCTATAGTGACTGGAAATACAGTTCATACAGTCAAAAGAAACTAATGACCATGTGCTGAAACAGACTCCTGAAATGATCTGCTAAAATGGTAGCATGTCTAGGCAACTGAGTCCCGCCCCTACAGTTAGGTGTCTGATCTAGAGGGGAATCCTTCCAAGAGGATCAGGGTACAAAGAATACTTTCTCCCTTGCACTATCTTGGAACCATAGAATCACAAAATCATAGAATCGTTTAGGTTGGAAAAGACCTTTAAGATCATCGAGTCCAGCTGTCAACCCAACACCACCATGCCTACTAAACCATGTCCTGAAATCTTTTCCATACATTTCTTCCTAGAAAGTAAAAAACAGTACTTGTGCCTATTAGCAGACTAATTGTAGAAAAGAGGCATCACATTCATAGGCCAGATTGGAATTATAGATGTCTAACCACTTCCCTTTAGAAGAACAAAAGAAAAGGAAACACAGTTGCTGCCTTGCAGATACATTGCTTCAGAGATTACAGGTCATAATTGAGCATTTTAGAATAGATTCACCCTTCTTTGGGAAACTTTTTCTGATTTATTTTTTTTATATTCACACATGTTTTGCAGATTTTAAGAACTAGGTCTTGCATAGTCACATCTCCCATATACATTATTTCTAGGGAAAAAAAAATAGTGCTAAGTTTCTGTAACAAACAGAAATTAATTGATTCTCTTTTAAATAAAAGTTAAAAAATGGTCTGAACATGAATTACCAAGAAGCAGATTATTCAAGGCATTGGAGTTATAATCATTAATAGTGGAAGACGCAAATATGAAATTAATCTAATTTAAGTCTCAGCACAGGTTGCAAAAGGAACTCTCAGGAGATCACACACTTTGATTTTTTTAAAGAATATAATGAAGACTGGAGACACATGACAGGCAGAGGAACTACCTTTGATTATAAACTACCTCTGAGTATACAGAAGTGTGACATTTGTTATCGTTACAATCTGTTTAAAAAAATAGATTGAAAGATAAAGGTCTGATGTGATTCACAACTTTGAAAAAGAAGCAGATTCTTTCACAACCTGATTAAAAAAGTGTTTTACAGTTCCTTTTCAATTCAGTGAAATAATTCCTTTTTAACATAATAGTCATGAAAGTTTTGGTTTGTTGTAGTTTTAACATTTGTTTTTCTGTGTTCCCAATCTAAAAAAAGAAACAGATAAACCAGGTACTAAGACAGTTTGATAACCAAACACACCATGGGATTCATAGCCACTCCCACAACCTTTTGCACCAGTAACCATTTTCTCCATCATAGATGATGGAAAAAAGGAATGATTTATTCTCCTAGCAAACGAGGCTTTTCAGACAACATGAATTCCATTTTACAAGCCTTATTAGCTATATTTGCAAGTAGCCCCTCTATTTTATGTTTTAATAAATCATTAGTGATCTTGACAATAAGACTGTAAAGTACATTGAATAATATTTAACCCTTACCTAAAAATAAGGTTTCAATGAAATGAAAAAAATGAAATCAAAACCACAGTGAAAGCAAAAGAAGCTCACTTAGGTAAGGTGTTGTCTAACTAACTTTAGATATCTGTACTTAAGCTACTGAAGCTTGAGTCCTTTTACAATTGGTTGAGAGAAATAAGGGTTGTAGGGCACAATTCTCATCTTAACAGAGATGCTTGATATAGGCCTAAGGAGTTGTGCCCTCGTGTTTATTCATTTCCAGTGATACATGTTTATTTGTTTACAGTGACTATAAAGAAGTCTAAATTTCTTAGTTCAAGCACAGGTGTTTTCATTATAAATAGCTAACATGAAGAAAAATTCTGTCCCTGTATCTATTGTTATTAAAGTAAGATTACATTCTGAGGAAAATAAAGAAATGAACAGTAGTGTATAGCTATTTTCCAACATTCATGTTTAGATTTTGGGTGGTGAAAAGGTAGAGTTTATACCATAACATTGAAGTAGCTAATCTGATCATTTTAGGGAATTGTTACTAGAATATGATAATCCTTTCAAACTGCATAAAGGTTGGCTTTTTATTTTCTTTCCCTCAAAGTAATAAGTAGAGTCAATTTCTACCAAAAAAAACCCCCTCTTACATTTTCTTTGAGGGTTTATATCAGTAAAGTGGAAATACACTGGAAGAGTAAAAGAATCACCAAAAGTGGATAATAAAAGCTATCACAGACAGTATGAGAAATGTGATATCAACTGTGGGACGCCACTCCCCACCTCCCCCAATAAAATTATATTAAAATATGGAATAAAAATACAGAGCAGGCCAAAATTCCAAAGCAAATATTCAGATCTTTGCTAATTTTGTCTCCAAACCCAGCCTTTCCAGAACATGAATAAGAGTTTAAAAATCAATTCACTTGTGACAGACTTAGAAAATTCAAAATTGTGAGTTAAAGAAAGATCTCTTAGAGATAATAAAATCACATAAGAGGCCAACTGGAGATGAAAGTGACTCTTCAGAAGGTCTGTTTTTCAAAAATATCTTGACTTTTGGAGGCTTATTTGAAGCAAAAACTCATAACTTTTTGAGGATTAGACATCACCACTTAGAAAAAGGGATTGTTTTAAACACGTTTGCTTGAAAGAAACGTATTTTTGTGGTAAAACTCATGCTCATTTTTATTTTGTATACAGGAAAACAATGTAAATTCTCTTCCACTGAATTCATGGAAGGATTTGATAGAACAGTAAATGTGGTTCGAACACAGTGATCACAAGAGTTATAAAAAAATCTTATCTTCAGATTGTCAATACATTATTATAAAGCACATTTCAAACAACACATTAAAATAATAAAAATATTGATTGAATTATAATTGATTAATAATAAGAAATTATTGGAAATGTAATTATAATATTAGACATTGGTTCAATGAAATAATACATGCAGTAAAAGGCTCCAATTTTCTGGTAACTTCGGAATTAGTGGTATTATAATAAGGTAATTCCTTTTAAAATATAATTAGAACTTTGTAACTCCTACTAAAGTTATTATGTGGTCCCTCTGGAAAACACAAGCTCCTATGAAGTCAGTGAAATGATGCCTACTGACTTCAGAAAGAACTTGATCAGAACTCATTTGAAAGGTAATATATATTAGCCTTATTATTTTCCAGTTAGCCAGACTTTGCATACACAAGCAGTGTATTTTGACTTGTTTTTGCATATCTCAGACACACATGCAAAAGTAAATAGTACATAACTTAATCTAGAGTAGATAAGGAATTTTAATGTTTTGTATGAAAAAAATACATAAAGGTGCACTTCTTTTTTTGAGAGTTGGACACAATATTTTCTTTTCCTTTGATGAAATTTTGGAAGTTCTTATCTGTTAATGGGATGAAATATAAACCTTTTAAAAGTGGTTTTAAGAAAACAAAGACCTAAATTCAGGTCAGACACTAGTAAGGTGGTTATTCTGTTTTTCCCCCACAGCTGGATGGCTTTAACCACAGCTCTAGAGACTTAGCCTGATTATTATCTCCGTCTAGTTTTTCCTACTCTATCCAAATAACTGAAGAGTCTTTGGTCCAGAGAGAGACAGACTTATAATAGATAAAGATAGGAGACAAAGTATTTGGGCATAATCTGCTGCTTTTTGAAGGACTAACCTTAACCCATTTTCCACTGGCTCATTTGAGGGGATTGGATTAGCAAATCACACAACTTTGATGATACCACATAAAACATCGATAACGTTCTCATAGGATAATATTAATTGGGAGGCTAAGGGTATCTCACTCTTCCTTCTCACAGGAAGGCTGTCATAATCTGAGCTCTTGTCTCTCTTTCCCTTGTCTTTTGGGGAACTGAAAATCTTTCAAAGAGAAAGATTTATTGTAATCAGTACATTCCTGTGGAAAATTTGCATTTCAATAAATCAGTATTTTCTTTCAGCAAGAAGATACATATTGTCAACACATATGAAGTTCAAAGATTTTTCTGTATGCATGATCAAGTGTTGGCACAGAAATACATAATGATTACTGAAACATAAACAAAGCCACAGTGATACACAAGTTCCAATGATTTCCACAAAAAAAAACCCAAATCACTTGTGCACTCCTATGCATAGACCTTTACCAGCCTATGAAGTTTGCATAGGTAAAGTTGCTGGATGTATAATGACCTGAAGCAGTGAGAGAAAAAACAAAGCAATTCTATTTGAAATGCCATGCAAAAACTGAGAAAAGTTACAAGACAACTTCCTTGTATCTTATTTTGCAAAAAGGTGTGACCTGTATATTCCTATTAAGCATTGGAAAAAACAAATAATGACTTTTCAAGTTCTAGTTGTTTCCTATTTAAAGAGTATCAACTCTCTCTCTTGAATACAATCATTTGTCAGGAGTCAACATTTGTACTTCCTGAGTGATGAATTTAACCTGAGCAATGGATGGAAGCTGTACTGTCAGGTTGGACTGTTAATTCAGAAACAAATAAGGGAAAGGGTTACATAAAATTTGCTGAGGGAATTCACACAGAGGCAGAAATAAAGTCAGCTAATATAAAATTTTGTACTTTTCAACAGTGCATTGCCTGGTATTAACATGTTACTTTCCACAAGAAGATTGTTATGACAGAGCTTACCACAAACACAAACAAAGAAGCACAATTATTCTTCAAAGGTTTTAAGTTATCAAAATGCATTTAAAAAGCATACTCACTGGTCTACAACACAGCACATCAGAGCAGTGTAATTATTACAAATGACCTGCATTAATAACATGAGGTTATATTTTGATGGGAATTAACTTATAATAATACCACTAATTTTGAAGTTACCAGAAAATTGGAGCCTTTTACTGCATGTATTCTTTCATTGAACCAATGTATAAATATTAACACTCACAGTTACCAGTAAAGAAACAAACTTTCCAGCAAAGTACCAATGTATATTGCTTTCTTATTCATTCTTTTATATTTCCTGAGGAAAAGGAATGATAATAGATGTTATAGCTTGTCGTGGTTTAACCCCAGCCAGCAACTGAGCACCACGCAGCCGCTTACTCACTAGCCCCCCGCCCAGTGGGATGGGGGAGAGAATCAGAAAAAAAAAAAAGTAAGACTTGTGGGTTGAGATAAGAACAGTTTAATAGAACAGAAGGGAAGACACTAATAATGGTAGTAATAACAATATTAAAATGATGATAATAATAATAATAATAAAAAGATTGGAACATACAAGTGATGTACAATGAAACTGCTCACCACCCACCAACCAATGCCCAGTTAGTTCCTGAGCAGCGATTCCCCCACCCCCACTCCCCCCAGTTTATATACTGGGCATGACATCCCATGGTATGGAATACCCCGTTGGCCAGTTTGGGTCAGCTGCCCTGGCTGTGTCCCCTCCCAACTTCTTGTGCCCCTCCAGCCTTCTTGCTGGCTGGGCATCAGAAGCTGAAAAATCCTTGACTTAGTCTAAACACTACTTAGCAACAACTGAAAACATCAGTGTGTTATCAACATTCTTCTCATATTGAATCCAAGACATAGCACTATACCAGCTACTAGGAAGTCAACTAACTCTATCCATAGCTATTTATCTGGATAGAGAATGGCCTAAATGCTTTCTTATTGCCACAGCAGCAGAAGGGAAGTAGCCAGTGCCACTCTTGCAAAAGTGTTAGAGTCCACCAGCTGCCTGTTGAACAAATTCCAACTTATTACTTCTCAGTTTTTAGCAACTTTCAAAAAAAACTGGTGCCTACTGCTTTATGCCTCCCAAACTTAAGCACAGAGGATATACTCCGGTATGTCCTTTTCTGATCTGGGTTCTCCTGTGAAGATTACAGCTCTTCAGGAGCTCCTTTTTGAAATAATCGGAGAAATACAGAATATGGTATTGTGTGGTCAAGGTATGATGGAGGTTGTGTATCATCTGAACTACCTGTAGACTAATTGGCTATACATGGGAATAAAGTTGGCATCCTGGAGGAGATAGTCATTTTATGTGGTAATGGAGTAATAAAAGGGTAATTTATCAGCCTGGAGAATACTGGGGCTCCAATTAACAGGGCAGGAAGGAAAGCTTACTCCTCTCCATGGATGCATTCACTTCCTTCTAACTTTTCCTTTTCTCCAGCAGAAGCATCCTTCAAGATGTTTCCTTGGATAGAGAGAGCAAAAAAAACCCCAAATTCTTCCGATTGGTCTTCCAGATATGTAGACACTTTTGTGCTGTTTGAACCAAGTTACATACCTGAACAAATGTACGTATATGTATGCAGTAATACACCATTTACTTGATTCACCTAATTTTAGGCCAAAAAGCACGGAAGTAATTACAGAGGACCAGAAAGCCAATTACAGATACAGTCCTTGCTCAAACAGTCCTGACAGTGAATAATACATCAAGTCTCCCGCTGTGGACTATAAAATTAATTCTGAATGGTACTCCTATGAAACATGGAGGGTAAAAACACCTTCTGTGTGAAAGCATGTTTTTGCCTGGAATTAGTGCAGAAGTCATAGCAGGTGCTAGAGTGGGGCAAGGCACTCTTCTTGCATTTCAAAATGGGGTGGCTTGTTCTGTAAGATCCCTCATTTTCTGCTCCTTCTCCAGAAGCATCTTTCAGACATGTTTGCTCAAAGACAAACCACCGACTATAGACAGAATTATGAGATGGGGAATACACACAGTCTGTTTCTGGAGAATTTTGTAAGGTTAAAAAAGTCTGCATTCGATTCCATTAAAATATATCAAGCACTATCATTAAATGTCAGTTCTTCTAGCTAAACAAGAAATAATTAATCATACCCATTCCACAAAACACAATATAAAATCTGAGTATAAAAGCAAGTATTAAAAGTTAGTGCAATTTTTAGACCAAGTTTGGGGTTCACAGCAAGAACTTTTTTTTTTTTAATTCATTTTTAATAGAATTGAGGTGTTCTGAACTGAGTGAACTTATAAACAGTGAAGACATGTAGCCCTTCCAAAGACACCTGAATAAGAACACTTTACATTAACAATGGGGGATTAGGAAGAATAGTGTTGCATGTAAAAAAAAATAAAGACTGAAATCCTACTCTGACATAAGGGATCTCTTCCTTTACTGAGGTAACACAGAATGCAGATGAGAGTTTAAAACAATATAACAGATGGCAAACATCATAACAGAGATTTTATTGCCAGCTTGAAGTAGTTTTGGTCACAGAAGATGCCATCAGAATCAGATTTTAAGAAAAGAAAAAAGCAACTCTACTGAAGTGGGTGAAGGAGCAGAAAGAGGAGAAAGGATGTTTGAGACCTGAGAATGCAGTATAACATCAGATAAGAGACACAGACTGGTTTATTTGAATCATAGTACCCTCTTTTTATAGGGAGATCACAACATAAAGCCTCTTCCAAGTTATATTACCTCTATTGCAGAGTCTGAACAAGAAAATAATAATCTGCAGATTAAGTAGTCCTAGCAATAAAACATTTTGGAGACTTTTTTCCTCAGACAGGATGAATATCAGGTGAGAGAAAAATCAAGCAAGTGAGAGACAAGGTTTGCCTGTATATACCTCAAGCACAAAGACATCCCTGATATTTCTACATATATGAGCCCTGAACTAGGAGATCTCTGGCTATAGTAAAGAAACACCTGCATTGCATGTTAAAATGAGAGAAGAAAGACAAAGCAGTGGTAGACCACTTTTCAGAAAATTGTTGGTCTTGTTAAAAGTCTTTTGAGAATTTTGATAGATGGTATTGAGTGGCTCAAAGGAGTGATATCAGGATTAGCCCTTCCTCATAGAGCTATTTGAAAACAGATTCAAATCAATATATAGGTGATAAGTATTTGTTGTTATTACCTTTTCCATTCTGCAGGGTTTTTTGAGGAGGTAATTCATTGTGACGCATGAAATAGTCCTGTGGGAGCTCCTGGGTTAGAGTAGAATAAAACTAGCAAATGAAGTGTCAAGACTTTATACTACTGTTTATTTTATACATTTAAAGTACACTATCCTTTCTAGTACCATTCCTTCAAATAACTGCACCAATTTGCTATATTTCAAAAGTACTTATGAAGACCAAAGCAGTCAGTGCAATCGTAGGGCTTTGAAACACTGTATGTAATGTAAGGATTGACTGTTTGATATGAAACCCAGAATTTTTCAAAATACAACATATTTTAAGCACTAGTGTAATGCTAGGGCTATCACTTCTGTGTCATAAATACCAAATCTCTTCATTGGCCTTCCAAAGCCTAAACCCTGTCACCACACATTTGTCAGTCTCCCACACTAAATGAAAACGATTCTCACATCTGTAGCTCTGAGTTCAGAAATAAGTCATCTTTGACTTCAGAGGCTATGTGTTCACATAAAATTGCTAGAGGTTTGTCTAGGCAGAAACATATCTCCTCCCTTCCCCTCTGTCTCTTCCAGGTCTGAGGATCATACACATGTTCAGAAGGCAATGACATAGTGTCAAAAAAAAGGTGGATGTGTCTTTGCAGTTTATTTTTATACAAAGCAATGTACTTAAAAGGGCTACTTCTGTATCATACTTTATTAGCTTATTAAGATTATGAATTTGTTGCAGACAGGATCATTTCCTTGGTGAAAATGTCTGGAATAGCTAACAAAAAGGAGCCTGGGCTTTGGCTAGGACTTCCAGACTCTATTATAGTACAAAATAGGTAGTAATCCCCCTTTCTTTCCTGGCTGATTATGAGAGAACGCAAAGTTGCCCAGAAGAAAAAGACTGTAAAAAACTTCTTTGGTGAGGAAAAAATAATACTATCTGTATGTCTCCATGTATCAAAAAAGTATAAAGTAAAATGAATTAATCGTGTGCATAATGGATACAGTTAAAATGTGTGTGCTACTAAACGCCATAAATAATCTTTTTTCACCCATTTTAATGTGACACATTAAAAGGAAATAATTATTAAATAACTTACCCATTGTATAAGTCATAATTCTTTTTTGAGCTTCAAAAATCATAAATGCATTGTAAAGTCCTATAACAATGCTTACCTATGACAAGAAAGTAAGTATCTGGTTTCTAGAGTTTAGTAAAACTTCTTGAAAGTGCTTTTTACTTAAACGTTCTTCTTAGACAAAATGACTGTAACAAGTATGTGTTTAAAACTGCAACAGTAAAGGTTGAGTTCATACTCACAATCAAACTATTTGGTGTTTCAGTTCAATCCTGGTGTCATTTGTGTTTTTTATATGTTTGTCACCCATTTATCAATATAGATGGAAGACTATTTCTCTGTACTACAAAGAGGATTATGACCCACATTTACATTTTCTTTGCCCCACCTTATTTCTACCTTCTGTCTTTATGGTTCTCTTACTGTTTTTCACAAACTGAAAGTTAACAGCAGTGAAATACTGTGCTACTGATATTTTTAACGTATGCCGTTTTAATTCTGCCATGATTCCTAAGTTGCTATGTGGACATTGGCCAACTCAACCCATTGTGTCTCTACCCCTGCAGTTCTACTGCAGCTGAGGTTTGTTTTTCAGTTTAAAAATGTGGTCATGTTACACTTACAAGCTAGTGTTTTATAATGCATAGAAGCAGCATGTAAGTGTGGAAAACCTGAAGAATAGTCTGTTATACAGCAGAAGAAACAAAGTAAGCTTGACTGCTGAGTAAGATCACAAGCGTTTGCAGATCAGAAGCTTGTGGAGGGTTGGATTTGAACAAATCTAACTTGTTGATCTGGCTTACACTGCAAGTATGGTTTTTTTTCTTTTTCGTATCAGTTTATTTAGGACCACAAATATAAATTTCTATATAACAAATCAAGTTTGGTTGGTCTTCCATGACATATATGATAAAATGCAAACCATATCTAAATACAGAAGAGTACTCAGACATTTCTAGCTATTTTTATGTGACTAAAAAAAAATTAGGACGCACGAAAAAGCACTAGAACTAACAAGTTAACACCGAGGATCAAACATTCTGTAGTCAACCTCTAGGCTTAGCTGAAGTTCAGCCATGCTTTTCAAAAAGCAGTAAGCAGTATCACCAGAGTAAATCTAGCTTTTCAGTTTAAAACCAAGGAGTTTAGGATCTGACTTAGCTTGAAATTGATACCGGTCATCTGAAGGTAAGAAAATTCTACCAGCTTAAATCATGATGTTGTTTATCTTTTAATTTTTTTATTCTAGTTCCTCATGTAAAATCATAAATCTTGAGAATATAATTTTGTTTGCTTACTAAAATATATTTACTTTTTTCACTTTCAATTTCACTTTTAATTCCCAAAGTCCTACTCATATATCACAATGATGCAAAAGAAGAATTGTTCAAGTTCCTGTTCCATTTATCTTAAATATACACTTAAGTGATTTATGAAGAAAAATATTTTCTTGACCTATATTATAACAAAATTAATACTAAATGGAACATTTTAACAGTTCTACTGGACAGAAAGTCCACGTCAGTAAGCATGTATGATACCCCAGAACAAAGTAGTGTTGTCTAGGATTCCTTTTGGTATACATTCAAGACACATTTTAAGGTGCATTCCAAATAATAAATGCATGCCAGTATAAATCCGTAAAATCACAATGGCTCATTGAAGGTACTAATAACTCAATATATATGCACAAGTCTTCATATTGAACAGTATGGACTCATATTTTTGTTCTATAATATCTTAGAAAAAGTTCAAATGAAACAGCACTACATGCAAACTTCAGTATGCCTAATACATAGTTTATAATTCTAGAGATTTATATTAAATGTAGTATAAAGGGAATATGAAGGCTAATTATATTTTTAACATTTTGAAAAGATTACACTAAATATATCAATATGAAGAAAATTCTAATGCACTAGACGAGGGCGAAAGAAAATGTACTATTCTTGCAATTCTTTTGTCATTTAATACTTTCTTAATAGCCCTAGTCATATTTTAAGACTATTTTACAGTCTTTTGATACCATAGAATGTCATTATCAAATAGATATAATATATCCAGTATTCCAAAGTACATCTGTTTTTAAATATTTGATCTCTAACTTCTTTTTTCAAAGTTAAATCTTGAAAGGCACTCTCAGGAAGTAAGTTTCCAAACCTTTTTGCAGATCTTTTAAAATCCCATCTAGAGAAGCTATAGCAGGACTTGAAAATGTATAGACTAGGTAGCAGTGCAACAGCAGCTTAGGCTGATTCCAAACTGACCTGCTAAGGCATGCCCCAGAATGCACAGTGTCATTTCTCCAGTTGTTCAAATCAGAACCGTGCAAGCATATACTACAGTTTCTGTATGGCCACATTTCTAAATTGCCTTTTCACTGTCCAGTCAAGAAGGATCTGGGTTTCTCACTTTAAGCTTGGAAACATGGAGCACACTCAAATTCAGTAAATATAGGTAAATTCAGCGACTGACACCAACCTTGACTTCCTACCTATTAGTACTGAATTTTGCAATGCAAAATGCAGAATAATGCAAAAAGCAGAAAAACAAAAATGCAAAATGCAGAAATGTAATTTTGATCATACCAGGCATCTATTCCCATCATTTCTGCCTATATTTCTACACTGCAAAGAGAAATAAGAGATGCAGAATAATGTCCTGATTCAGAGAAGTAGTTACCTTACTTGTGCTTCAATACTATTGCTCATCCTTCCAGTTCCATGCCACTGAAGTGCACAAATGATTTTTTGAAGAAAATTGATACAAATGTGTTTCAGAAAAGAAAAACAAAACCCCAAACAAATAAAACCCCCAAAACCCAAAACTGTAACAAAAGCAGAAAGATGCGCAAGAAGTAGTAATGGCATTGATGCTGAGTGCTACAGTACATTGGTTCCAACAGTTCTCTATGAAATTCAGCTACCACAACTAAACCTTTTATGTTGCCACAGTTCCATGAAAAATTAGAACAATTTCTCTGCTTAACTGCCAAATCTTTTATGTTAAAGTACTAACTCACAGGGACATGTCATTGTAACACCTTTCATTTAACTAAAATATTGTGTTGAGGTCAGTCTACATTATGCCAAATATGTGTTAATGTGTTACGATGAAACTGATACTCATATTCAACCATGCTCATAGAAATCCTGTAATTGTAGTCCTATTCCTGTAAGTCTTGGAAACATTGTACAGACAACTTTTCCATACCTTTTCCAAGATAATTCAGTGGTATGCATTAGTGAAAAATATGCCAATTCACTATTTAAATGCATGAAGGAAACAGAATCATGGACTTACAGTCTGTAATTTTCAGGATTCTTTTGACTTCTCCACTTCCTGATCCTTCGCAACCAACTTCATCATCACAATCTCCACTGATATGTTCATCTACAACTCCACCACTGCCTGTTTGTTGGAGATCCCATTTATCATATTTAGGAAATGATTTGCCCTGCAACAGCTGAAGACAAGATATGGTATGCAAGTTAGCAGTACAGATGGAGAACTTCAGTGAGTACCAAAATTTTCATATATGTTTCTCTAGTAATTATCTGATTTAAAAAGAAAACTCCAGGATCCACAGAATGAGAATTCTGATTTTTTTTTTTTTTATTTTTTTTTCCCCTGGCTTACAGCCAGATTTAAAAGAGTGGTATCTGGAGATATATACTTTATTTTTAATTTAAAAAAAATATAAAATGTCTGTGTCTTTATTGCTACTTAAAGAAAGATCAGGCACCAATTCCTGGCCCAGAGGCCAGGTGGAATTGATAGGGACATAGAATCATAGAATAGTTTGAGTTGGAAGGGACCTTTAAAGGTCATCTAGTCCAACCCCCCTCTGCCATGGGCAGGGACATCTTCAACTAGATCAGGTTGCTCAGAGCCCCATCCAACCTGACCTTCAATGTTTCCTGGGATGGGGCGTCTACAGCCTCTCTGGGAAACCTTTTCCAGCGTTTCACCACCCTCACTGTAAAAAAATTTCTTTCTTATATCTAGTCTGAATCTACCCTCCTTTAGTTTAAAACCTTTACCCCTTGTCCTTTTGCAATAGGCCCTACTATAGTCTGTCCCCATCTTTCTTATAAGCCCCTTTTAAGTACTGAAAGGCTGCTATAAGGTCTCCCCGGAGCCTTCTCTTCTCCAGGCTGAACAACCCCAACTCTCTCAGCCTGTCCTCATAGGAGAGGTGTTCCAGCCCTCTGATCGTTTTGGTGGCCCTCGTCTAGACCCGCTCCAACAGGTCCATGTCTTTCCCATCCTGAGGACCCCAGAGCTGAACACAGTACCGCAGGTGGGCTCTCACAAGAGGGGAGCAGAGGGGCAGAATCACCTCCCTCAACCTGCTGGTCACAATTCTTTTGTGCAGCCCAGGATACAGTTGGCTCTCTGGGCTGCAAGCGCACATTGCCGGCTCGTGTCCTCACTCCCTCAGACTAATCCCCTTTAGAGCAGACAGACAGCATCCATGCTACATAGCAACTGGCCCTGGATCTTTTCAAGACCCCTGTGGTGTCCACGGGGCCTTAAGATACAATTATTTTCTTGTGTGAATTTTTCAGTTTAAAATATCTTGAATAGTATGAGAGCTGTGCTGCAGCTCTATATTGGTGAATCCAAAACATACTTGTCATGTGCTCTGGATGTGTCATATGGGCATCTGGTAGAAGCTGAAGGAAAGAAATGTGTTGGGACCATATCAAATTCCTGACCAGGGAGCAGCAGACCAAGCTACTACAGTTGGAGCCAGTGCTAGCCTGGAGAGAACTATTTCCCAAATCGCATCCAGGCATTGTTTTGGGAGAACTAATAAGGGTGACCTAAAACAAAGCAAAGGGATAGCTGATACTGGCCTATGCAGTGCAGGTGATTTTGGTCCAGTACAGAAGCTTGTTCTCTGGCTCCTTTTTATGTATCACTATAGACATGGCCAATGATGGCAGCATGGTCTACAAGACAACAGGTAGAGTTCTTAAAGTTTAACTCATTTCTCTGTTCTGTTGAGCAGAGCTGAGCAATCACCTGAATAATGTTAATCTCTCTCATTTATCAAATATACAAATGCTGTCATCCAGCTTTTTAAATACTAAGTGGTAGGACATACATACACAATGTGCCCTCTGCCCCGTCCAGATTCAGTTCAGTTTACATGTCAGATACATATAAACTTCATAATCTCTAACGAAACAGGTTCTTAGAAATGTTAAGAATTCTTATAACTTTATCTAGTCCAAAATATTAGCTGGTACACGCGCGTGTATTGCACTTGCTTCATTCTAGCAGGACTTCTTTACACTGGCCAAAACTCTGCTGGCTCATATTCTATAATTTAATAATCAGATTTTTCTCCTGAAAGTAGCTACTAATTAGTCTGAAACAGACTCAATTGTTTTATACCTTCAAAAATGTGTTGTTCAAGCAAGATACTGGGTTCATATTTTTTGGACAATATACTCAGTTCATTTACAGAGTATAGAGTCACTTCCCGGACTACTTGATCTGTTAAGTGCTGTACAGTGCCCAGAAAAAAAATATTTTAATCACTACTACAAAGCCATCACTCAGATAAATCTCAGTAGCTTTATAAAAGCCACTAGCAACATTGTATAAGAACAGGACAACGCCATTCACCACTGAATCAGCAGAACCAATTTATGCAGCACTTTTGCTTCAAAAGTTTTATTAGACAGTTATATGTTACCTGAAAGACAAACTACCTAGCTAAGAGAAAAAAAGTTCTTTTGTATAGCTGCCCTGCTCCCTGCTCATTGTGCGATCCATGCCATACTTCTGCCAACATAGTATTTATGGAAACAAAACACAGACAGTCTAATGAACTACATTTAGTTAAACAGGACACTTTCTTATTTTTTTGGCACAATTCAAATCATGACACAACTCCAAAGCCAGCTGTATGATAGGGTACTCTTTATCCCTGAGCTCTGTGGCATAAATGTGGGAATGAACCTCCAGCAAGACATTTTTTCAAACACGAGTTCCTGCTAAAGTTTCCATAGTATAGTGTGTATATATATATATATACACACACACACACACACATTTTTTCAGCCTGAGAACATGCTTAGCCCTTCACATTCTGTATCTGTGTCTCAGTTTTAAAAATATATTGCCTTAATAAGGTCTTTATATTTTTCTCCTTCTCTAAATTTCAGTCCAAAGTTCTCTTTCCTCTCTTTTTTTCCCCTTTCCACTTATTGTGCATTATTGACTTATGACTAGAAATCTGAAAACTCAGACAATCCCACTAAATTGCTTTAAATGTAGGTTCAACATTGAAAAATTGTTCTTCAACTTTTTCCAAACTTTTTGCTGTACTTGAAAGAGTAGAGGTTAAGGAATGAACAAGCTCCTTTGTAATTTGGGTTTTGTTATTCTCTTCAGTCTCTTTAATTGTACAAGAAGAAATGTTGTCTCCATATAAGTTCACAAATCCCAGTGCTGGTTCGCTACTAAGCATGGCTTAGATTGAATATAAATTCTTTATTAAATTTATATAATCCATGTACTTCTTCAAAGCTAGCTTGATTCACTTTAGAAATAAAGATAAAAGGCATTTTAAATGATTATTCTGTTGTGCCATAATTTTTATAAAGCTATTATTTAAGAGGAAAAGAAACTTAGGTTATAACTGGGGAATTTTGTTGTATACACTTGTTGGGTCTTCCAGCTCAATAAGCAAGATTACTAGCTGTATACTGTGTCCCCAGAAAAACTACTACAATAAATGTTCTTCCCTTTATATTGCAGGCTAAAATAATCTCTTTTTCTTTTAGGTGTCCAAAAAGGTTTTCCATTCTATCAAATTTCTGTCTTTAAAAAAGAAAAATACTGTGAGTTTAATCATGCATCATTGTCTTTCTATTTCAATGAAAATAGCAGCAAATTTTATTGGCAACCAGGTTAGTTTGACTGAGTTATGGCAAGGGTTAGGTCACCAGTGTTGTGAGACTGCAGTAGGCACGCCAATATTCCAGGCTAGATTTGCTGGATCTTTCTCTTAATTTTGGTGAAAGTTCATTAAACTAAGATTTTGATATCAAAAACATGTCCTCTGCTGGTGGCATTTTATTTTCACAGAAAATTTGTGTTTTCTTACCACTGCTGTGGTACATATGCACAGTTGAATGATTCGTGTGCAAGTCAACTGAAAGGTCCTTGGGAATCTTCAACTTCACACCTTGCCTATGTATCTTTGGGAAGCTGAGCCTCCAGCTTAGACCTTTCACCGCCCAATTGCCTAAAAGCCCCTTGGGATTTTCACTGATGGCTTAGTGGAACACTTTCTTTGACACAAACAGCAATTCTGAAAAAAGTTATAATAGCAAAAAGTACCATTAATAAATTCTGTGAAATTTCATCTTTTAGAATAAAAATGCAGGTTTGTATGACAGAAGTTATATTGTTGTAATAAAGTACTTACAGGGTTATGTAAATATATGACTTGGTACTATATAACATTTCAGTAAGAAAACAAAGTGCTTACAGCAGCTACAGAGGCATCTATAAGGGTATTTGAAGCTTCCTGACAAATCTGAGAGTGTAAGCATAATTAGGAAAATTATCACTAAGAATGTATGGTTGTTATACAGTCCTATAGGGTCTGGTAATTTTTTGAGATTATTTAAGATTTTGATCAATGACCTGGGAAGCAGTATAAAACACAAAATGGTAATGATAAACCTTTCACTGCTACAAGAAATGGAGAACTACTAAATAACAAAGAGAAGCGACAAACTGTCTAAGAAAATACCTCATCTGGTAAGCCAGGCAATTGAATGAATTTTTAAACACATACTATAATAAAATACAGACAAATGTAAATTTGCAAGTCTAAATATTATATTACATGCATATTTGAAGACAAAATATTCTGTTCTGTAAAATAATTGTGGGTGTCCTGGATAGCCAGCAGACTATGAATTATCAAGAGTAGTGTTCTAGCCAAAGATTTTAATGGGATATCTTTGGGGACAGAAATAGGAATACTAAGTCAGATTAGGGTTGTTATATTACTCATAAATCCATTCTTGTTTCTTCTGTTCAGAAAGGATGGCACAGAAGTGAGTTCTATTACAGTGGTTAAAATGGAACAAAAAAGTACTTCTGTTTTTAACCAAGGAGCTCATCCTTTAGTGCACCAAAAAAATCCCCACCTCCGGAATTTATTTAACCAGCTTTGTAAGTGGCTACATGGCAAACACATATTTGATGAATTTGTGTATCAGGCCAAAGCATATGACAATAATAAGTTAATAAAAAACTTTTATTTACACATTCAAAGTGAATCAAACAAATAAATATGATAGTATCAATATCATACATTTAAAAAACCCACAAAGGTTGTTCTATATCAAAATAATTTAACAGGTCTGGTCAGGTTCTTAAGAAATATGTGTGTGTATATATATATATGTTCTGGATCAAAGTTTTTGGTCTTAAAGCATGAATTAATTCAGAGGTTCAAGGACAGGGTATGCAGGAGGTTAGACTAAATAACAAAAATGATCCCTTCTGGCTCTCAAAAATCTATGAATTCATGTAAGTAAATCTGGTTTAAATGAGAAGACTGGATTCTTTTCTACTTTCCTGTGTTTGCAGGAAGTTACAAGTGATTTCATCTCTCATGAGTGATGAACACTGACAGGTAAGGGAACTTATGTTTACACCATTGAAACTGATGTGATATTGGTTCTCTTTCAAAAAAAATCTAGTATCCTATTTACTTATCTTACACATCATATACCTTCAGGGGTAACATTGATTTTCTATGAATTTTTTTTTTAATAAAAATATGTTGATGATACTCTGTTGCAGTCAATGCACTAACTAAGCTTAGTCATAATATTTCCCCTCTTTCATTTATTTGCATATCATAAGTACTTGTGGAGGGAATCCCAAAGGAGCCCAGCAGTGAATCCAATTTACCTAATCAAATCAAACTTTCCAGAAGTATGACTATTTTGAACTCTTTCAAATGAGAGAAAGAAAGAATGCTAAAGTTTATTCCTCTGCTTAGCATTACATACCTGAATACTTAAAAATACAGCATTTCTCTTTAGTGATCTCATTAAAAAACTACTCATACCTCTGTAGGCCAGAATCTACTGCAGGGTTTAATTTCCAATAACGCAAAAGATCCTTAACAAAAATGTGCATTCTGAATTAGAAGTCCAGCTTATATTGGAGACTGGTATTTAGACAAGTAGTATTACAACTCTTACAGTCCCTCATGATAGTGACCTGTGGGTTTTTTTAAATAAAAAGCTGTAGCTTTGGGTGAAGTACATCAGCTCCGTTCTTATTTTTTGTTTTTTTCAATGAAATTTTCAAAGAGAGAATGAAATTTCTAATCAGCTATAGCATTTACATCCCTGAGATGATGCACAAAGTACAAGCAATGCATACACTGCTATGTCAAACCCACTGTTTTCTGCCCAAAATCCTGGGCTAAAACTCTACGTTTCAAGCCTGCAGACTCATTCAACTCCATAAAATCACCAACCAAACAGCAGCCTGAAATTCTGATGGAAGTAACACAACATTTCTCTCCAGTCTAAGCCAACTCATCAGAACACAGAAAGAAATAGAGATTCATTCTGCTTACTGAGCACGAGCAAGAATCAGTAAGGTGGCTGCGAGCCAGCACTGCACCACACAGCTCTAACCTACCCTTTGTGCTTTCTTGATATACCTTTACTACCTCATGATCAAAACAGTTGCTGCTTGAATAATAGAAATAGGAATTACTCCAGTTTATTATACTACTACTACAAAATCCAGGCATTTCTTCCCAGTAGTTATTTATGCAGCATTCAAAACCATTCAGTAAGCAAACAAAACTTTCACAGAAAGCTAACTACTGAATTAGGTAGAAATGACTAATAATTCTCACTAAAGGTACAGTTCAACAAAGCCAGGCTGTGAGCCCAAGCACAAGGATACACTGTCCATTTTGTTCCATCATTAGCATGCTTCCTGGCCATCACAGATTTGAACTGATCCTACCAGCACTCTCCACAAATATGCTTGACCCCCAATTTGAGCCTTGGCATAGTCTAGGGACTGTTCCCAACAGGCAGCTTGGATATAGTTATTCTGCTGTGGGAAGCAGGACACTTGCAGTCCCTGACTAATTTTATTTAATACAATAGATACAACTTTTGGGGATGTCTACAGTGCTGAATAAAAGAGAACTGGGGAATGCGCTAGAGCAATAGATACCAAATGTCAACATTTCTCAATCTTTGTAATTTACTTCTGGTTTGGATTATTCCAACCAGTTCTCCTAAAGGTAAATCACTTATTAAAGAGGCTAATTGTAAGCACTGGGACATGAAGCAGTGTGTGCTCTCATCCTTGATCCTCTTCTTATTTAGCAGTACAGATACAGCTCCTAAAGGTAATTGTCCCTCAACAAATATCCTTTTCCGAATTTGTTACATTATTAAAGACAAAGTCTTCTCTGCTATAAACAAAATCTTTCTTTGTATCTGGGGGTGCATTTTACAGCTAAAACCCCTCAACTCAGGTTCTCACATAAGTTCTGTGATGAGCGATTATTTTTCTTTCCAGTTATTACTGGTTCCAAGTGAATACAGGAACAAAAGCTTGGATCTTGTCCCTTGGTACAAGACCAGCTAGCACAGTTATGCACACTATCAACTTGATTAAAAAAATATTTATGTATTTTTTGCTTTAAAAAAATGCATGTCTTGCTAACATCTCACTGTAGATTTAAATCATCCTCAGAAAATTAAGTAAACGAGTCAGGCATTTCTAAGATAATAAATGAGAGCAAAATTAAACCCCAGAATAATAGCTTGTGCTCTTCTTTCTGTCTAGGTAGTTGAAATAACAGAACAAAGTCACATTATCTATGATTAATGTTTAGAGACTAATGTTCTTTGCCTGTTTCACCCATCCATGAAGACAGCATAGCTGCAAGCAGAAATAGATGATAATAATAATGAAAGAGAAACATATAAATTTCAGGAAAAAAAAACCCATCACCAGCAAAATTTCATTTAAAATATTTCTAAAGCTATAGTATGAGCATCTTCGATATCTGTTCTTTAGAGCCATGGATCTCCCTGGATTTTTCATTTCACGGTTCTTTTCTGTTCATCTGTTTCATGGTATTCCTTTGAAGGTTATTGGTATAACCCTGTCTACTAGACATTACAAATAATTTTTCAGATAATTTACAAATAATTTTATCCTTTACCTTACCCTCATGTGCATTTCTAGACCCTTCTCCCTTGGCAAGGGTGGATACTAATAGTTATGACATATTAGGCCATTTTCTTCAGTCATAACAGTAGACTGAAATAACATTCTTCTTCAGAAGCTGAAATTCTGTCTTTCCAGAACAGACTACGTGAAACACTAGATAGCTTACTATGAAGTGGTTTAACGAACAATTGAGAATAAATAAAAGGATTGATTTAAGTAACATGGCATACTGTGATCACATAAAGCTCATTTGAACAAGCTTACCCAGGTTTTGGGGTGGCTTTTGGCTCCAGATTCATACACCTCAGTGTAGATGTCAAAAAATTTAGGTGTTTTTCTGTAAGTAAGGTGTCCAAGGTCCTTAGTAGTAATTTGCATGTTAGAGGTTTGATTCAATTTTCTGGACATGGTTATCTAGTGCCATTTGAGATGGCCTAGAGTACCTGGGCACTACATGGGTGGAAAGACGTGATAGAGAATTTGCAGAACACCTTCTGGAGCAGCAGCTGGAGGCCAAGGGACACTGAGCAGCTGGAATGGCTGAAGGCATCTGTGTACATGCAATTGAAACATAATCCTAGTCAACAGAGCCAATAGAAAGCAGGGAGTTATTCAAATGAGCAAAGGCAGGTGTCTTAAGTTGAGATTTATAGAAAAGAAATAATTACAAAAAAAAGTTTTCCAAGTGAATTCTTAATTCTTTTAGCTAGACATTACATTTTTTGTTTGTTTCTTTGGTGACAACACAGCTCCTAGTACAACTAGGCCAAGTGGACAAAAGCACAATGGGATCCCAACCATTAACTAGATGCTAGAGCTATAAAATGGAAAATTTAATTATTTCTTTGTATGTATGTTCTCTCTATATATAAATGTACTACTGGCAAGAACAAAGATCAAATTATTTGTGAGAAAAAATGCTGATTAAAACTTAAGAATTAAATTTTCTGAAAAAAGTTTCAAACCAAACATTTGCAGTGCTAACAACTAGAACTTACAAAACCACATGGAGAATTAATCACAATTACATATGTTGAACTCAGCCAGTTTTAATTAGTCTGATGACTGTCATCACACAGGACAGTTTTTCAAATAAGAGAAGAAACCAAAGCATACCAAGGAAGCTGAGGAATGGAGGAGAATTCACCAGCCTGCAAGAATTCATGTATATGGACATGAGTACATGAACATTAGCTCATTATCATGCACAGGTTTGTACCAATAACAGTATCAACCAGTTATCAGTCTGGCTGTTTCTTAGAAATAAAAATCATGAGAGTTGCAAAACAATAAATGTTTATTTTATTCTTAAAAGTATAAAATATGTATTTAATGCTTCAACAAGCATGTTTATATAAAATTGCTACTGAAAAATAAGCTAGGACTGGGTTCTACAGCAAATTAGCTATACTAGAACACTTGTCCATCTGTGTATTTCCAATCTGTGGCAATTCTGAGCTTGTATCTACAGAAGTAGAAGTTCCCTTGCTTTTATGACATGGATTGTTAGTTAAGAAGAGTTAATGATCTGTAAACCCTAGTTTCCTCTCAGTATCAGTGAAAACATTAAGACTAAAGTTACAGCTGAAGTGAATTAAACATCGTGACAGATAATGAAAATTTCAGACAGACTATTTCAGGGTTTGATTTCTCCTTATACTTCACAAACCTGCAGTTGAAAGGGCATGATATTAAGCCAGTTAAAGGAAGAATTTTAAAAATATCAACACCTTCTGGAATGCTTTTCAGTTTATAAGAATAACATGTTACTTGACATTTCGTCTGGAGGGCCATTCAGAAGACGTTACAGAAAAAGCTGCATTACAATAATCAGTGGTGCCATCATGAGCAAAATTATTACCAGATTGTTAGAGGTACATTACATTTCCTATTGCTACCCTACTGTGAGTGGATAAATTGGTGATTTATCCAAAGAACTGATTTCAGTGAATGGAATTCAGTGGATGGTCAGTGGAGGTGACTCACCAGTGATGACTCACACGCTGCTTTCTCTTATCCACCAGCAGCACGATAAAGCTACTTTCTTCTTTCACTTGACAACATTTCCAGCCTCCATGTGAGCAGACTCTGGAGTGAGTGAGGAAAAGCAATAGCTGCTGTGTAAAATCCATGAAGACCAAGCTGACAGCAGGGCTAATATTGCATTTAGGGAGATGTTTGAATGTTAGTAACTGTGCCTCTGACTGTTTCTGCTATATCATTCAAATACAAGTTTAGGAATCAAAAGAGCTTCCTGATAGTTGGATAGGATTCACATCAATGAATTATAGAAATTTACATCTGAACTACTCATCCTGACATCATCTGGACAGCAGAAAGAAACAGGAATCTTTAAGGCCCCTCCTCTGACTTGCTTTAGGCTTATCTATAGGACAAGGTGGATTGCATCCCAGAACCACCTATTTCTCTCTGTTGGTAAGAAAGACCAGTTCAGATGATATGAGTAGATATATGGCTACATGAATCCTAAAATTTAACACTGTTGAGAAGGGGTGCACAGCAATTAAGGCATCTCGTAAGGAATGCAGTTTTGCTGTACAATTATGTCAAAAGCTAGCCACAGCTGATTCAGCTGGAAATCAGTCCTAGTCATTTGACCTGGGGAGTCAAAGACATCCAAACCTACTGCTAAGATGCAATTCTTTTGCTCCTGGCTTTAAAAATTCCATGAAAGCCCTGTAAGCTGACTAAGCTTTCAATGAGACTTTCCTCATTGTAGCACACAGCACAGAATGTTTCCTTAAAGCAAAAAACCCTCAACCCTCTGTTTTATCTGTACCATTATTTGGTTGTATGAAAAATGAACAAACAAATTCAGGGCAATAGAATTATTCAATTCCCCTCAGACAAAGAACTGACTGAATTTTGGCCAGCTTGAGGTCTTTACACCTTAATTTAGGTTACTGACTAACTTTTAAAAATCCTTTTTAATTATTGTATACAGCTTGAGAAAGAAATTCTTTTCTGTCTATTTTAACATGATAATTGAGCCTCACATACACCAATTTATAAATTGAAAAAGCTTTTGTGACAGATCAAAAGTATATTCCATTCAGCTGAGGTGCTGTGTGTGTTTAACACACAGTAGTGATGAAGCTGCTTAGAGCTTAGAAAATAAAAATATAGCCCGGAAGAGAGTACAGATATATTAAGGAATCAGCTACAGAATTAATTTTCACCACTGAAGTACAAGTTCTTTCTACATTTTTATGACATTTTCAGAGATACCACATCCAGATTTTTGTGAAGAAATAGGAAATCAAGAAGCAAGGGAAATAATACTTTTGTTTAAATGAAATGGAAGCTGATTGTCCAATAACAAAAAAAAAAAAGATCACTCATCTGAAAGTTTGATGTTAGAATTTGGACAAACTCATTGGGACAATTACTGTTAACAAAACATAATATGACGGATGCAGATATAAGGAGTGCTAGCTCCTCCTGCAACATGCTATAGGGAAGGACTCCATAGTCCTGTCTCAAATATAAAAGGATCTCACAAGGCAGTCATGTCCACTTCGTACCTCTCCAATTATTTTTTCTGAAAAGGACTAAAATAATATTGCAGCAGGAAATAAAAGAGTCAGAAGGAAGTAAATAAGTCTGTTTCTGTTCACATATCATGCCAATCTAGTATTATACTAATTTGCAGGCTGTATGCAGATGAGTTATTCTGACAGGTATTCTGTGTGATGGAGTTCAGTTATGAAGTTAACGAATGGTTATAAAGCCTGTTCTCCGAGAACTGATGATGACATTGTGAAATAATTCACCCATGGTTTATCAGTACAATCAGTAAGAGATGATAGGAACCGTTATCATTGGTGCCTAGCACTTAACAGGGAATAATCAACAAACTATTGACAAACAGGACATACTAAATCTTTTCATTCCTCAAGGAGACAAAAACATCTTGCTTTTAGCCCCAGGTAATGCATACTGGAAATAAGCTACAACAGCAAGTAGCATATGAAAAGTAGACTTGATACGCATACGCAGCGCTGACCCCCACAGCAGAAGAGTGGAAGTGAGCAGCTCAGACCAACAGTCAGCTGGGCCAGCAGCCGTGTTCGTGGCGTTCTCAGCATTTCAGAAATCTCACGCAAATGACAGCATATGCTTCCAAGAGACTCTAGGTCTACCAACTAATAACTGCTCTAGGATGGTAGGTCCACAAAAGACTTGTGGCCTGCACTTAATCAGGAATACGGATTTTTCTTCTAATCTATCTGTATGTAAATCATTAATGTTTATAGTCTCTAGGTCTAGAAGAGGGATTACAGAATAATTCCTTATGTAGACTTCAGCTATCTCCAATAAAACTGAGGCATATACAGATAACAAAAGGTGTTACCATGACTGATTTAAGCACTCAGAGAACCGAGAGACTCTTATGTACAGTTATCACTAAATTATTAACAACAAACTATGATATTGCATCCTATTATGACAGAATTTTATAGGTTTCTAAACAAAAGGTAAAAGTCTTTCAGCAAGAAAAAAAATATATTTCAAACTTAGTATATCTTTATAAAACTAGTACACTCCCAGAAACATTTGAAACCAAGTTAAATACAAGAAGAAAGTAGAAGGAAGTCTTTACTTTTGCATTAGCCATTATTCTGTAGATAATACAGATTAAAAATTGTCCCTCATACTTAACAAAATGTAAATGTTAAAAATACATTTCCCTCTTCAGCAGCTACACATGTACTTTTTCCTTAGATCAGAGCATTTTAAATTGATCTAGAAGATGATGTGGGAGTAGACACCTAAAAAATTTAATACAGAAATCAATTACTATGAAACTAAACACTTAACTAGTCATTTATCTCACAAGGGACCATAACAATGTTGTTTATAGCACAGTTTTGGTGAGGAGGGATTCTCTAAGCAAAAATAGATCCCCCTCCCTCAATACAGCAGGACCTTAAAATAATTAATAAGCAGGAAACTCCTTACATTAGTGAGATCAAGTATCAATTACAAAAGCATCCTTATCTGTGACTTTGTGTGGACCAATCTTATAACAAGTGTTTGCCACAAAACACACCACAGCAAAAACATACATCCAGAGTCTTCTGCATTGTTTACCAAGTTTTTCTTAAGGTCCAGTATATCTTTTCATTTCCAGCATGTATCCTTCAGACAGAAAGCTAGTACAAACTCTAGTACATCATTTATGCCCCACTTAAGCCTTACACTGAAAGTTTTCCAGTAGCTGAGATTGTGTGCTGGCACTCTTCAGAAGGCAAGCGAATTCTCAGTGAAGTAAAAAAAAGGCCTTCCTGCCACACAATTTACCCCCTGTCCCTGTCCTTGAGTTGCAATTTATTTTCATGACTTCTATATAACTATATTCCTCTGGTTATACTTTCTGTGTAGTAAGGCTGCTTTGCATAAATTGAGACTTATCATGTATGAAGGGCTGTATTTTTAAATCCTCTTTGCCTCCAAACTATTCTTAAAATAGTTGCTATTGCCTAGTCTTGTCAAAATGCATCATGCCTGTTTTTCAAAATCTTCAAGAGAATTAAGGTATCCTTGAAGTATGGAAGTGGTGGAGGAGGGGACACATATTAGTTGAGAACAGCTTTCTTGGTGCATAAAGAAGTGGACCATTTACAATCAGAACCTTCTCAGAAAGGTTTGATAGAACTATTCTTTAGATCCCATTGGGTCTTTGTATGTGTGATAAGATTGTAACTTTCCTCAGAAAAGCCAGCTTCAAGTTCAAGTAGCTGCCTATGCTATTTCTCTGCAACATTACTTATTCAGATGCAATCAAATACCACGCAGAATATTATCAAATAGAAGAAGCTTTTTTTTGAAATTCCTGAGAAAGCCTGGCTCATCCATTTTGCAGCTGTAGTATGTGCGCAATAGTCTAATTATAGTAATCCTAATCTATGCAGACTATGTTATTAAATGTGACATATACTTTAATTGTTGACAGATGGCTTTGAAACCTGCATAAATATTTATAAGGTCACATGTACTCCTATAGCTAGCACACACAAAAATTCCAGGTATATTAGTCTGTCTTTTCTGAATCCTTTTATATGCACATGCAAACTTAGCATTTCCATTATAATAACATTATAGGCAGTTTTGATTACTTCGGAAATCAGAGTCCTTTTTCAGCAGTACATTGTACTGTGTTAGCCCATGGGCTCACAGTTCTTAAATATTGCCATTGTGCTGTTTATTCATGATCACCCATCTTCACTGATCACCTACATAGGATGTATCGATAGAAACCTTCAAACCTCCAAGAACAGTGCAGAAAACCAGGATCAATCCAGCAACACCATTCACTGACATGTGAATCTAGTGCACATGTTCCTTTTATAGAACAACAGAAAACCTCATTTAAATCACATATAATGAAAAACTTGGTTATTAAAAGCCCCAACAAAACAACTAGAAAATAGGCAGCATTTACAAAAAATGCCATATAGAAAATTGATTCAATTACCTGAGCTTTTCAAAGATGTCCTAGGGTAGGCTTAAACTAATGAATAAGATGAAGACTGAGGGGTCACACAAATCACAAAAACTGCTTATGTTTCTTTTCAAGTGTTAGGGTGGGAGACTCTGCAGAAAGACAGGCATATCCAGTGAGTAATTCATCTTAGCCTAAAGTTAACCGAAAGATGTTTATTGAAGTCAAAAGTCAGACTCCCTGCTCATATTCTCAGTTCTGAAAAAACAAGCATTTGTGCATGAATTAAGTTTTTTTTATTTTTCACTGTAGGATTTGTCTACTCAATTTAGACATCTGCAGGCTAGCTAAGTGGTACTAGTTACCTTTCAGAGTCACTAGAAACTCTACAGTCAATGGAAAGAAACAAGCATCTTCAGAAGACTGACCTCATCCTAAACTAAATCATGTAAGAATGCATGGACATATGCATTACTGATTTTGGAAGGGTATTAGCTGGCACTACATATTCCAAAGAGGGTTGATTTTTTTCCCCCAAATTCTTGCACTAAAAGCTCATTCTGGCAAAAATTACTCTCCTTCAGAAAATGAAGGGAGGGGGTGACCAATTGAAAGAACAAAGTAAAAATGAGAAACCTTAGCATTTAACTGGAAAAACTGTAACCATGAATACTAAGCCCTTTCAAGGGGGTGTGATAATTTCTTCCTTGAAAGTCTGGTGAAGAGATCAATCAGAAAGGAAGGGAAGAAGGTAAATGTCAGCCATTTGATGGTAGTCTCCCTATTCTCTCAAAGGTAGAGAAAAAATATTTTAAAAGTTCTTACTGAGAGTAAATTATGAAAGAATTTGTTTTATTCTTTTTCCTTACAATTAATATAGATTTTTATGCTGAGTTTTATGCATTTCTTTAGCACAACAGTAAGCTTTGAATTCTTTTCCTTGTATCAGAAATATGTCATACAAAGTATGCCAACAACTAAACATCAGAAATAGATGAGTCAGCATGCTAAAGCTTTTATGAAACATAAAAGCCCTTGAATTCCTTTGAGATGAGCCATGTTTATTGTATTATATTTTCTCTCATATAGAGCATCTAATTGGGAAAATATTAGAAACTCCTATTCAATGCATTTATATATTTTTCATTTTATTGGAAGTATGACTTTCTAGCATTAAAGACTTTAATACAAAATTAAGCAATCATTGTTAAAGCCTCAAAGAAGTATCATAAGACTTTTTGTAAAGCACTTTCGGTGTTTTTCAATTTATCCTAATCCAATTATATATGTGCATGTCCTAGCTGCTCTGGGGATAATATATGACAGATGGATTTTGAATTTTGTTTCAAATGTTAGCAGAATTTATATATTGCACTTAACCTGACAAGGTTTTCGTTATTGCAATGCATTCATTTCTGCATGGTTCTGTAATGTTAATTTATGTGGAAATGAGAATCATTAAGAGATCAAGTAATAATGCAGAAGAATACAGAATGCCTTTGATAAAATACGAATCAAAATATATAAAAATGTTAAGTCTGAGGTTTAGTTTCTAGAGTTCAGTGTTCCCATTTCTCTTTATATTTTTTAAAAATTGAATGTTTAATAAATTATAATCCTAGATGATGCTCAAGTCAGGAATTTTGCATACAATCATTTCAATAATACACTATTTGGATACACATAGTATATATGCTAGTAAAATACAGTCGCGTTTATAAACTAATACTAACAGATCTCCAATCTATCAGATGCAGAAAAATTTGATTTTTTGTTTTATATTGGTGTTCTTTTGCATCCAGGGCTGGGCTATACTACTCTATAAATTGAAAAGAAAACAAAGCAGTTCTAATGTGGGTTGGTACTGTATAGTGCAGTACTGGGCACTACTAGTAGTTGTGCTCCAGCTTGGGAGAAAAATAATGCCCATAATGTCCCCAGGAGGCAAAGACTATTGGTACAATTACAGCATTAGGGAAGAAGATGTGGCTCAGAAACTAAGAATTTACATGTCTCACCCTTCCTTAAAATTCTATCAGTAGAAGTACAGATATCGCTCATTTTCTTTTATACAATACCTTAATTATTAGGGTTTCATGCAAAAAATTAGAAATTCAGACTGAAGCCCTTTCCCTGTCCACAGTGATTCATACCCACACTGTCTTCTATTGTCCTAATTCTTATGCTGTAGTCTAGTTTCATCAAGAAAAAGGAAGGTGTGTTCTCAAGCTATTCTTACAAAAATGCATCAGTGAAAAATGAATTCTTAATATTTTATGGGCCTAAAGTGCTGAAGAGAAATCACAGATTTGTAACCTCATAGTTAAAGATCTGAAAGTTACAATCACTGAAGGATAAATAAAGTTCTTCCTCCTCAAAGATCCTGTAGCTTTGACGTAGAGGCACTCTCACTGGGAGAAACTGAACTAGGATCTCTCACCTTGCGGGATAGTACTTTAATCATCAAACTGTTATTTAAGGGGAAAGAAGGGAAAGAGTAGCAGCTTCTCTCAGATTGATGTTAAAGGCTACAGTGTTCCGAATATGCGATTAAATGCTCATCTCCACCAATACGAAGGAGCACACACACAAAATGGCTGGAGGGGAACCCAAATAAGCCAGTTAGAGGCAAGCCCCTGTCCCAGCCCTCCCATAAAAGCCTCAGCCCCAGGGACTGGGGGGACAGCTGTCACCCGGACTCAGTGGGGGAGATCTCCGTGGATCAGTTCACAGACTGAAGGGGTTACTTCCTAGGGGATGTGGGACATGTTATGGGATGCAGAGGAAGAGCATTTGGGGATTGTACAAGACTTAATATGGGATGCTTAGGTGAAGAACCAAAGATGGGGAAAGGGAGAGATCAAGGAGGTCTGGGGAGGAAAAAGCATGGGAAGATAAAGGGATAAAGGGATGAAAAGGACCAGTCATTTGTAAACAGGTCTCATCTGTACACTTGTCTGGCCACGTCCTACACGTGACCTGCACAGCCTGCCCTGCCTTCTCATTCAACTCCACCTCTAACTACTATTTAGGGTGACAGACTCTATAGTCTGTGCGTATGTGCGTGTACGACGGTCTGAGTGCCCGCTGCTGACGTGGGGACCATTGGTCACACGGGTCCATGTGCCCACGGTGCTAGCAACTGGAGGGACTGGAGTGCATTGGCATTGTGTGGGTCCCTATGTCAGTGTGTGATCACTGCACCGGCCTAGTTCAAGAGTCAGATAAGAGGCCTGGGAGCCAGATATTGAAGCAGACCTAAGTTTGGGCTGGATACTGGAGAGAGCAGAGGGTCTGTGGGATGGCTAGCGGAGGGACCAGGAAGATATTTCCATGTTCACGTTGGTGTGTGAGGCCACTAGAGACCGGAGGATCCGAGGCTGGTGGGTAGACGATGAGTGTCTAAGGGTAGTTACTGAAGGGATCCCCAGTCCGTGTGTCTGGTGATGTGTGTGGGCGCAGGGCACGTGTCACGTCAGCAGGAGTGGGGCTGTGAGCCTGGGGGTGGGCTAGCGTGCCCAAGTGCCAGCAGCTGGGGAGACCAAAGATCCAGGGTCAGTTAGTGGACAGGCTAGGTGTCCAAAGGCCAGTTATCGGAGGGACATTGTACCTATATGTATACACACACATATATATGTATTTTCCATTAATAGGCTTTCATCCTGACCAGAGAAGTGAACAGATCAGGCAATTGGTGCTGTTTGTGTTTACGTGAGCACCGTGCTTTCTGTGTTGATATGTTGCATATATCCCTGTTGTGTGTATACGCTCGTATTTGCATATTGGAATACATGCTCAGCCCTGGTACTGGCTGGACCTGGGGACATGATGTTGCAGCAGATTTGACAACCCCTAACATAAGGCAGTTGCATTCACATTTTTTAGGACACCTCACTCTCAGTCCATGTGTGTTCAGCAGTCTTTGAGAAGGCTTGCTAAAATGAGCTTTCCAGGACAACTATGCAAAGAGATGTCTTATTTCTGTCTCTGCATTAGCAAAGCATTGTGGTAGCCACAAAGTTCTTCAGGGTAGGGCAACTTCACAAATGCACAAAATTTCATTTTGGAAACTTGAGAAAGTTTGAAGTGTTAATGTGGCCCAGATGCTTCTGAGGCAAACAGAAAGTGAATAACGGAAACAAAATTTTATTTAGATTCTCACCTTCTATTTAATTTTTTTCAGGGTGAGGGGAAGACGAACAGAACCCTGAAGAATGGCTATGATCACAGCAGGTACACATATCTGGTCAGCAGCCAGCAAAGAATGTGGAGACTACCATTCTCATGGAAACTGTAGTCTTTGAGATAAGATACTGGTTTCTGGTATTGATCACACAAAGGTCGTGTGATAGACAAAACCTGCAGCGTGTGAACAGTGCATGAACAGTACGTATGTTCATGCATCATCGGACTATGCCCTATAAAAAACCATGGAGACAAGCCGTGGTGTGCACCCATCACTGAAGAATTGAAGACTGAGGACCAACGGGACGCCGCTGGATCCATGGTGGTGACTATCCTTGCAACTCTATCCCAACTGCTTGCTTGATTTCTGCCTTTTCTTCCATTCTATCCTATTGCTACTATTTTCTACTTTTGATAATAAAAGCTCTTTTGGGTATACGGCATTTGACCTCATTTGTGTCTTAATCTCGCTCTTGGGATCATATCAAAAACCTTCCCTGACATTGGATCGGGACAGTGATGCACATAACCTTCCCTCTGGCTTGACCTCTAGAGATTTTTTCAGACTTCATTCAACAGAGCAATTAGTTTCCATACTTGATGTTGAGATTCAAATTCAAAAGTATTTTTTTCCCTTTTTTTCCCCAACTAATATACACAAATAAGCAAGGACTCAAGGCCTGAACCTCAAAATGAAATGTATATACAAAACTGTATTTCTGAAGAGTTCATAAAAACTGTTAGCAAGTCTGTCATATGTCAATGGCTATATGTTGAGTAGCCACCCATGTGCTTCAATATACCTCTATTGTTTTAAACCAGCTTTGATATAAACCATCGCTCTTGTTGTATTATCACTGAGTGTGAGAGGAATCATTATCCCCTCTTTGTATAAAGAACAGTGAAACATATAGCATAAATTAGTGCTAGAGTTCTAAAAGCTTCTCTTTTCCTCTAGAACATACGCTTACCATTTTCTTCCTACTTCCCAAGCAAAATCTAGATTATCCACTATTTGGTACAGATCACTAAGTCAACATAAAGTAGGGTTACTATCTGGCCAATTAAGACTTAGAATTAATAATTTATTTGGTATGCCATTTTGAGAAGACGCATTACCTTACTAATTAAAATGTAATATTGGCAAAGTAGATTATATTTACTACACTGTCCCAAGGACATGTTTGTGTTTCAGCCCACATTTCAGCCTTACTTATGTGAAATTGAATTTTTCATAGCTCTTTTTAACCTGAAACAATCATATATTGCGTAGTTTGTTAAAGAGAATTTCCTGATTTTTGTCTATATTCCATACTATATCACATCCAGATAATCTATTCTTCACTAAAAACAAGCTGCTAATGATGGGAAAAAAATAAACTCTGTATAACTGAATTGAAATTAAACCTTGACCTATGACTTTTCAACAGGACAATGCCAAATAAGAGTTCTAGCACTTATTTCTAGCAAAGATATTATATTATTGCCCAAAGATATAGCATTGTTGTCAGTTATCATCTACGCATAGATTTGACCAACTTCACAAGTCATTTCACTATAAATATTAAAATAAAATCTCGGCTTAAAACTCAGCTAATCATAAGATCAGATAGTTGGTATATGCATAACAATATTAAATTCAGAAGATCTTTCCTTTAGTGCCAAGTAAGTAAGTTTACAGTGCTGCTAATGATTCAGGGCTATAAAATAAGTAAACTCCAAGCTCATTTTCCTTAGTTGGATAGCTTGAGAGACTATTCGATGAACGGACCAGATCAGCTGTGTGACTCAACATAATACAATGGAAAAGAAAGGAAGATACGGCATGTAAAAATAGTTTTCTTTCCACTAAGTTTGCTAGACAGAGTCTTACCAAACAAATATAGGAAGGATATACCTGCAGGTATTCAGCATGAATTCATTCAAACATTTCAAAGATTCACAAAACATCTTGAAATATTAGTCTAGATATACTTTCCAGAAATAAAGAAAAAAAGTTGCTTATTATTGTAATAATATCATAATTGTGTTTCTGGGTCTGTAGGCCAAGTTATAGCTGACCAAGTTAGGTGTTTAATAGGCTGCTTGTTCCAACCCTCCTTTCTCTTGTTTGTAAAATATTCTTTGCATATGCAGCCAGACAGATTTCTCCGTCACCTAAGAAAAATTAGTTCTCTAAACTTAGCTTTATTTGTACAAATTTTCTGTGAGGGTGTGACTTCATTAAAAGGCCAACTGTTTGCAGTTTGTATAAAAGAAAAAAATTATAAATTTCTTTGTGTAGTAGGATTTCATTATCAACTTGCCCTCCTCTGCCCCCATTAATGAAACTGAGCTCTCATTATTGCAAGTAGAGGATGATAGGATTCAAATGAAGGACACAGGTCTAATCCATATCTAGATCCTCACATTCCTTGGGGAAATACAGGCAGAGTTCCAGAATTAGCACATCATTGGAACAAAAGCGAAAGATCTCAGGTTTTACTTGCTTCTAAAAGTTTAGGTTTTGCCCTTCCTGACTTACTTTTATGATCCTGTACTTCCCTTCTCAGAGCTCATGATCCTGCCCTATCAGCTTTTGGAAGAAGCATTCTGTAAGTTTTACTTTTTACTTTTCTTTGTATTAATTACAGCTGGAGGGCATCCTTTAGGTGGAACATTTATGGCAGATGTTGCAAAGTAAGGCAGACTTAAGTCTTTGTTTTAAGGACAGACCGCTTTCCCTTTGTTGCTCTAGGAATGCAATCTTCTCCCCAAGTGTATTACACTGGTTTCTAGATAACGTATGTGAGAGGATACACTCACAGGTTCTGCTACATGATTCCTAAACAGTCCAAGCAATTTCTTTAAGCATCAAAATGCATTGTGACATTTTGAAGATGTAATAATATACAAGAAAGTCTACTCTGCATTCTACTTCTGTGCACAGTGGCTATATTCTTATTCTTCTATCTACAAATTGGACAATTTGCCTCGCAGTTGGGTTCCTAACATTTACTATAGATTCCTTCCCTTTCCTCCTACACAGGGATTTAACAGATGCAGCTTAAGGTAAATGTTTCCTAAACTGCTGGTGTGCTCACATCAGTTCCTAAAAGCTTTGACTGTCAATTAACTGTAAGTAGTTCTCTAAATATATTTTATATGTTTGATGGTTAAATCATAAGTTAACAATAGAGAAAAATAAAATGCAGTTATCAATGTATTAAGTAGTTAGTTCTTTTATACTTAGTGGCATATGTACAATAAAAATGTCATTAAATAATAGTTACTGGTGTGATCAAACAAAGCCCTGGTTGGATAAAATTTAGAGATTTAGAGATCACATAGTCAAATGTACAAATTCACTTCACTATCCCTGACTGAAATACATATTCAGTTTCTAATTCAAGAAAATGAAGAACAAAATAATTACCAAGGGCTCCAGAGGCTTTTTATCTGCATTTGCTGTCTAGTTAATTATGAAATAATATATTGAGATGTAAAGCCGTGTTGTTCAGCACAGTCTTTCTAGTCCTATAGTTTTGTCAGTGTCCACAGTTCAGTTCAGGCACTGATCTCTATTACTGCACATCAAAATTAATTTAATATACTGTAATTTGGCATTGTTTCTGCTTTGGGGAGTCCTTTGGTTACGCAAACATGAAGAACGGATCGCTTTGGATCCTGACATAGAAAAAATGGTTCCTCCATATAAAGATCAAGTCTGCAATGAGAAGAAGCCTAACCTTTTCATCAGCCATTCAACTAAGATGCTTCTTAATCATATCTCTACTTCATCCACCGCTTACATAAATAACCAGACTATGTTTCTTGAACAAATAAATGAGAAATAAATAATACCAACATCATAATAATGGTTACATTAACATATGATTTAGGAATTGTTTTTTATAAAACAAAAGAAGGCCTAAAATATAGTACTTTCCCTTACTCATAGTAAGGTATTGAGAAAAATTACTCTGTAGATGCCTATAAATGTACAAATGGCATGGCATGTTTTCAAACTTAGGGACATATGTAGAAAATATATTTCACAGAGCAGACCTGACAAAATATGATATTTTTTTTTCCCCTCTGCACATTTATTCCATTTCAAATGACATAACATCTTTCATATTGCTATTTATAATGCTTCATTTATTGGAAAAATATCACCTAATAAATAATAAATATAAAGCACATATGCAAAAATGGTCACAGTAACTTTAAAAAAAAAATAATTCAAAGCACATTATCACCACACAATGAATTCTAATAAATGTTGACTTTATAAACTGTCACAAGCTCTGAAAGATACTGCTCGTAAACCAGGACTCTAATCCCAGTAGTTTCTTCTAAGATGCAGGGAAGATGTACTGTATGGTGCACCCCACAGCCCTCCTGGCCTGACTCCCGTGCCTAGTAGAAGCAAACAACGGAACACTAAGGTTACATCTATGCTGGTACTCATCCATAGCATGCATCTTTAGCAGCCCAGGAGACAATCTTGGGCATTAGAATGCAATTGTCTGTATATTGTAACTGCTAATATGGTTTTGGCTCATGACAATCACTGAGTACCCTCTTTGGTAAGAGGTTGAATCAACCCTGGGGTTCA